>NW_026126598.1:1200000-2400000 GCF_943737965.1 Phodopus roborovskii | reverse complement strand
GCAAATGTTACCAACTAGAACTCTCGATTGAGTTCATTTTCTCTGCCAATTAAATAATTAAAAGGTGGAAGAAATCTCAGACACAGCAGGCAGGCAACAACAGGTAACTGAGTTTATTAAAAACAGAAGAGCCCAAACATGGGGGGGGGGCACAAACAGAGACAAAGAGAGGGGAAATGGCACAACACAGAGAGGGAGGGGGAAGAGTACAGAGAGGGAGGGGGAGAGCACAGACACAGAGGGGCATTGATTCTTCTCAGCAGAGAGGGACTCTCCCTAAGGAAAACCACAGTCCAATTTTCCTTTGGCAGGCTGGGGGTTTGAATGTCTTGGGTGACCCCCCTGCCCTAATTTTGGATTGCTGACTTTAAACAAAGAAAGGGGAGCTGGTAGACCCAGAGCTTCAGGTAACTGTGCACAGCCTTGAACTTATCTGACTAGCCTGGACTAGTTAGCCAGGAGGGCTAGGCAAGAGTCTAGCTGGCCTTTGTCTCTAATCAAGAGAGTGAGGAAGAAGCGTGTGTATCTGTCTTCCTGCCACAAATTAGCTTGCTTCAGGAAGTGGAGGAGACATCTGGTGTCCTTTCTACCAGTAGCTGTATCAGGAGGAGTTAAAGAGAAGGGACCTCATTTTTTTCCTTCTGCTCACACAAAGAGATCCAAGTACTTGAACCTGATGAAATCAGTAACTGCCCCAGCTTGACACTGAGCTCCTTATATTATGGGGTATCTCCTCAAGAAAAGGACTAATAAACAAACATGTCACCACACGAGAGTATTTGTACAGTTAAGGAAAATAAGAAGGCTGTGGAAAATTCCAGAATCTGGCCCTAGAACATAGCTGCCAACACTCCTGAGCCAGAAGGGTTGTGTCAGTAAGAGCAAAGTGTTTGTTTTAGTTGAGGTGACTATTGCTGTAAGGAAACACCACTACCAAAAGCAAGATGTGGCAGAAAGCATTTATTAGGTTTACACTTTCACACCGTTGTCCATCACTGAAAGAAGTCATGACAGGAACTCAAAAAGGAAAGAAACCTGGAGGCAGGAGTTAATGCAGAGGGAGTGGAGGGGAGCTGCTTAATGGCTTGTTCATCATAACTTGCTCAATCTACTTTCTTATGGAACTCAGAACCACCAGCCCAGAGGTGGCACTGCCCACAATAAGATGGGCCATCTCCTGTCAATCACTAACTAAGAAAATGCCCTACAGGCTTTTCTACAGCCTGATCTTATGGAGGAATTTTCTTAATTGAGGAACTCGCCTCTTAGATGACTAGAGCCTGTGCCAAGTTGACATAAAACTAGCCAGCACAGTATCCTTTCTGGAGACCCAAGAGAACTGCAGTCATGAAGAGAGGTTGACAGCAACTATGCCCTGCCAGGATGGGGTCCAAAACCATGTAGCAAGAGCACAAAGAACCTGAGGGTGTGTATTTCCTTGTTGGTGTTTTCCACTTGACAACATAGGCTACTGGATAATGAATAGGGTAGTCCAGTGTTTGAGGTCAGTTAGGTGTGATAGATGTGAGGAGGCAAACTCAGGCCTCTTTAGTTGGAATCTAAATCCTTTTCTACACTTGCTTCCTGTAGCCAGTCCCAGAAATTTTCATAAAACAAACAAACAAAACAACAACAACAACAAAAAACAGACTGCATCCCTAAGAGAGAAAAGATTTATAGAGAACTTGGAAGTCAGCTCAAGGCAAGCCAAGACTAAGTTCTCAACACAATTATTATTTTGTTTTGAAGGGAACAAGGTACAGAGGAGAAAGGAGACAAGGGAAAGGGGAAGGGGTATTTGTGCCCTGGTTTGAGGTGGCAAAGTACTGCCTCTGGACAGAGAAGAGACAGATGTGGCCCATGGGCAAATGGAGGCTTCTAATGGTAAGGAGAAACCCTGCTTTAGGATGAGGGGTTTACTTGTAATTGACCATGTTATTTTGGTGAACCAAAGGGGCCTTTTGATTGCTGGTCATCCATACTTTGGTACTTTGACAGTTAGACCTTGGTGGTAGTCAGTCTTAGGAGGAGGGGTTGGCCAAATAAGACAATAATCCTTGATGGGTAACTTTAGGGAGGTGATCTAGTGGTTTTTAGCAAGGCAGATGGAATCAGGGAGAAGGGCAAGGCCTGCCAGAGGCATGTTTACCATGCCTGAACTTGCTAGTATCCCTTTAAGAACCATTTTCTAACAGGTGTTGCTCACCTTCCACTTATTGCAAAAGTACAAATTATGTTTGCTACTATTTTCATGAAGCAATGTCTATATTCAGAAATACTCGAGGGAGGTGCACAGAGGGCAAGCCCAAATGTATACATGAAATAAGCACACTAGGAAAAAGTTGCAATTTGCAAGGAACCCACACTGAGGCATTTGTGTCTTAGGAGTGGGGTAGGGGATAATGGACATTCCAGGTGAAAACAGCCAGCTTTGAAACAGCTGTAGCAGGATAATGTGAAAATCTTTTCCCTGGAGAGAGGAAAACAATTCCACCCAAGCTCAGCCTGGGGAACCAATGAGTTTGATGGGCTTATTTATAGCATATGGGCGAGGGGCACAGGAAAGGATGTGGGTTATCTTAAAGAAGCCAGTAGCCATGCTGGAGGCCGGCTCCCGTCAAGGATGAGGGCATCTTGACTGTGGACTCCCCGATAGCTATACAGATGGAGTGTCCCCCGTTCATCTTCCCCAAGCCATACATTCTAGGACTTCCCCTACATACACCCTCAAGCTGCATGCAATTAAGGTAAAACTGCATACAAATGGCTGGAGGAGAGGCTGGTTACTTAGGTTAACTATAAGGACCCACCCCAGCTTCTTTTCTGATGGACCTCAACAGTCTACAGAAGGCACAGCCAGCCTTCTAACACACAGGCTGTTTTTCTGAGAGCATACCTCTCTACTACAGATGCTCCCTGTCAATCATAATAGCTGTCATACAGAGTGGGGTGTCTTCCACAGCTGATCACAATCTTCCATTCACTCCTGGAATCTCCCATTTACCTGTATTCAGACTAGATCATGCTGTCTACTGCCAAAGCTCAGAATGTCCCCAAAGCAATCTGGGTGACCATATATTACTCCCAGACTCCCAAAAGCTTTCAAATGAGATGGTGGAAGCCCATGCTGAAGATTAATATTGTGAGAGAACATTTTCAAGTCACAAAAGTCAGTCATTGAAGACACAGACTGCTCAGAATAGCACTCAGGAGACTCTTTTCCTGTCGCGAGAGATGAATATTTCTTGGGTCTGGGAAGAAAAGGTCATCAAAGAAAGAAATACACACACACACACACACACACACACACACACACACACACACACACACAAATATATTTGTTTCATTTTTTTCTAAATTGGAATTATTCCCACCTGAGTCTGTAACAATCATACCATGGCAAGCTTGCTGGGATTGTGAGAAAAGGGACACAGACCCCTGCTTGCCCCTTTGTAATTTACCATAAGATTCAGAATTTGTGGACTCAGAAGGTGCAGAGATGGGGAGAAGATCATATGAGTGACAGAGAGTTTGAGAAGCAAGTTTGAGAATGGGGAAGGGCAGTGTGGGATTGCAGAGCCATCAGTGCAAATATCTGAAGGCCACCAAGGTCACAGAAAACCCCCGGAAATGAGAGACACCATGGGCAGACTCAACACAGGGAGGAAGGCACGAGGGACCAAGCCCGAGTAAACATTGTGTGCTGTGGATAATCAAGCTGTGTTTACTATGGCCTTGGTTACTGTTTGTTGCTCCATAGCAGACATCTACACACACCACAGCCTCCACAATTCCTAAGCAGACATACTAGGCTAACCACAGTCTTCTGGTAAATGCAGAAACTCAGTAGATGTGTTTTCAAATAATTAACCATCAAATGAAAAATTAACCCATATGTACATAGTGGCATCTATGAAGCACCAGACCAATGTAGGCCAGGAAACAGAAGGAAGAAAATGAAAAAGGGTGGTTTGTTTTGTTTTGTTTTGTTTTGTTTTAATAAGATAAAGGACCGCAAAGAAAGTTCACAAAGCATAAGGAGACAAATGTTATTTTAAAAAGCAAATAATGGATAGTCTAAAGTATAATAAACATTGTGTGTTCAAAGCCAAAACATAGCTCAAGGTGTGAGGATGCCTGTAAGAGACCAGAGGAGCAGTAAACCACAGAGCACTCTGGGATGACAACCCACCCCCAAACCCCAACATGAGATTTGATCACAGAACACAAAAGAACCTACATGGAGTCGACTACGAATGTCAAGATGGAAGCAAGAGAACCAGCAGCAGTCTGAAGATTTTTGTCCTGAGGAACAGGGCCAACTGCTGAATTTTCCTTCTTTGTGACTATTTTCCATATATACAAAAGTATGCCCACTTGTCAGGGAAGCTCAAACAAAACATATAGATTCGTAAATTTGAAGTTAAAGTTTATTTCCTGGGGCTGAAAAATAATCTCCCCCAAATTCCTTAAATGGAAGATGTATGTAGGTACATGTGTGCTACCTCAGAAGGTTTGTGTGTGGGGGCACTTATGTATGTGTGGGTTTGTGTATGCATTTGGTGTATGTGTGTTTGAGTTTATTCTTGTGTATGTATATGTCTCTCTGTGTGTGGTTATGTGTGTGTGTGTGTGTGTGTGTGTGTTTGTGTGTGTTTGTGTGACAGAATTTTCCCTGGGAACATGCAACACACACACACACACACACACACACACACACACACACACACACCTGCCCAGCCCAGATAGGTATCCTACCACAAACCAAAGTGCTAATACCACAATGTTCAATTTGATGAACCACTTCAGTTTATTGGGGTAACTTACAGGAGTATGGGTGAGGGGTTACTTTCAGGAGAAGAAATGATCCAAAGGCAGCTGCATCACCAAAACCTACTCTGGTGTGTATGACAACTCACAAAGCTGGAAACAGCACACTGCACCATCTTCAGGCAGCTCAACAGGTTGGAGAATGTCTTTTCCAGGTGACTCTGGTCTAAATCTCTTCAAGGCAACTCGACTAGATTCTGCTTCTCTCAGGCAATTAGTTTGGTCTCAGAGTCCTCTTGGCAGCTTAGCTCATTTAACTCTCAACAGAGAAGCTTCATTTGTCTAAGAACTACCCTCAGCTTTCATTGATTACTCTAGCAAGGAGGGGCCTTGAGAATCTGTTCAATTTCAGGGATTTCCTGAAGCTATTTTGAGTTGTGTACCTCCCTCCTTAAGGAGATTCCCTGAAGGATAGAACGTTTCAACCTTGGAGGAAACTGTTACACAGCCTACACGAATGAGATCCCTATCTACTGCTTCAGGCCCAACACCAGAACCCATAGTAGCTACAGCAAGCACTGTATTCCTGCCACATCTGTGCTCAGACACTGTAGCCATGCTCAGCTGAGTTGTTCTGCCTGCGCCAAGTGGTGTCCTCCTATGACTGTGCCTCCTGGGAGCCCAGCAGGGAGCTGAGTTCTGCCTAAGCCCCTCTTGGTGGGTTTCTTATCCTCAAAGAGTAAATCTAGGGATTGTTCACAGGGGAAAATTCTAAGAGAGTATGAATTAAAATCACCAGACTTCTGGAAGCTTCATTGTGTGGAAGTGGTCAAGCACACCTCAAATCTAGCCAAGAGCAGACAGAACTTCTTAATGGCAATATGTAGACACATCCTGCAGTTGTTTTTTTATTCCATTATATGCGGACTAGGGAAGGCAGAGGCTCATATCATAGTACACTAAAGACCAGGGAAGAACAAGGCTAGTGATTTCAGAAAATAGGGAAAGGGATACAAAAAGACACTTACAGATATAACACAGATAGAAAATGGGATGTTAAGCAATATGGATCAGCTTCTCAGTAGCCAAAGTCCTGTTATGTAAAACATTGCCCATCTTCCACAGAAAAATTTGAGCTGAAAGAGAAGTGTCATGTTGGTTGTTTGCAGAATGACAGCCCTAGTGACAGGTGAAACTGCATGAGATAAATACTGCTGCAAATCCCATTTCACAGATGAAGAACCAGATGTGGAGGCTGTCACCCACTCCAGCAACTGATGGATGGGGACTTAGGCAGTGGTAAAGAGAGTTGGATTGGGCCAGTGTTGATGAGGCTGGTGAGCTACAGCCCTCATTTGCTTCTCTGCAAAGTCCTTTTCGTGACTACAGTGTTCAGAAAGGAGGCTCTGAAGCCCACTGAAGAAATGCAGAGGTTTAACACCATGCCTTGCATTCACTCCAAACTATTGTTTGGAGGACCTGAGGTTCAAGTGCAAAGAAACAGGCTGAAGTCACCTTTTAGGCTTAGGGAGATGAAAGCTAACTGTGCATCCATCTTGGTGTCCTTTCCTCTATGCCTCAGAGCCTTGTAGAGATCCCTTCTTAGAGGACATATATCAAATGGCTCATGAGCCGAACACTTTTGTCCCATCCCAAGGTTCTGCAGACATCCACAGGAAGTCTTAGCCTCAGACACTTGTCACATTACTGAGTAGAGTCTAGAGAGGGACAGCCTTTGTACTTCATCTCCTTCCACGTCTGTGAATTGTCGTCACAAAGAATGGTGTTTGCTGTGGTAGGAATGAATCTATTATGAAGCAAATAGGAGGGATTTTACTTATAGACCCCAGAAGCTAGAACAACCCAGGAACACAGACTCGGGTTGCTCCAAATGCTCTGACAGTGAAAGCAGCTATGCAAATGTGCATAGCCCCAAATGAAAGACAGTCATGACTAATAGTTTAAACATATCATTGGAAGAATTAAATAGATCAATTATAGCCTAGCCAAGACTTCTCTGCTATAATCCTCAGATACTATCTGATGACATTCTGACCTGTGGTGTATATAGAAGCTAGTAGCCTGACAACTTAATGGGGCAGCATTTTGTAACTTGGACCCTGGATTGGATATAAGTGTACAAAGTAGGTAAGCTGAGCACTGAGCACTAAGCACCCTTCCATTACCTTCTACTCCTAAAAGGGGCTGCTTCAGTTTCTGCCTTGATTTGTCTGCTATGAGGAGCTGTGTGAGTTCATAGGCCCTTTCTCCCCTAAGTAGCTTAGTAGTTTTTTTTTTGGTCATGGAATCTTGTCACAGTAGCAGGACAGAAACCAGAACAATCACTATTTAAAATACAATTTCTCCAAATTAGTTTTTTCAACCTCTTTTTTCTTTCTTACTCTTGTTCCATACTTATGCTTTGCCAACCCATGGTGACATGCAGCTTTTACTGGAGCACACATCCCCTAGATTCAGTGGCATGAGAATAATTTCCACACTTCCATATTGATAAACTTGTCTTTTCCGTATGTATGTACCAAAGTCTCCCATGAGGTTCACCTATGAATACATTGCTATATTTAGACACTGCAAACATCCCTTGTGGATGATCTTCTCCCACCTGCAAAATGCACCAAGAAACAGTGCTGTGTCCATGAGATTGTCCTTGTGATTTCTGGGGCTCTTCACAGTCTCCTTCTCCTTTGAATGACTTGTCTTCAAACTATGTCCTTCCCTATGTGCTTCAATTTTGTCCTTTTGTTGTA
Organism: Phodopus roborovskii; assembly: GCF_943737965.1. Lineage (NCBI taxonomy): Eukaryota > Metazoa > Chordata > Mammalia > Rodentia > Cricetidae > Phodopus > Phodopus roborovskii. The sequence goes on along the minus strand of NW_026126598.1, from coordinate 2,392,462 downwards.
AAACCATTTTTAAAATAATTTTCTTATACTTTAATCCATTTTTGAACAGGCAATCTTTTAAGAAAAAAAAAGTATATTTCATGTTCAAGTTGTTTAGAAGTACAAAATGTGAAAACTTACCAGAATCTGGGTGTAGAGTGAAATGAATACAATTAATTAGAGGGTAAGTCTAGAGTATGAAAGTAATATGTATTATTTTAGCCCTGCAGTTAAAATCACTGCAATTTAATTCTGATGACTGTGTGTTAACTTAAAATGAAGGCTTGCTTTCTCAAACCCCTAATTCAAGTCAGGTATGTGCGCATGATCCAGGTAGAGCCAATGAGAATCATTGTAGCCTCCCTCTGTGCTGCAACTGTTTTGTAGGGTCTGACATTTTTAATGTATGAAATTTGAGTCTCTGTGTCCATTTGTCACTCATTTTTTCTAAGAGACTTGCCTAATATACATGTGAGTTTTCTGAGGACACGTGGACAGATCTCTAGCACCTGCTATGGGTAAAGCACAATTAACAGATAGAAGTTTAGCTTGGTGAGCCCATGGGCTTATGGGAGATGTTTGCAGAAGCATAGGTGATAGTTTGTCTACAGGAGCATGGGTGACCCAAGGGAAACTGTCCTATTGAAAATCTCACTCTAGCATGGACAACAGCTCTCAAATATGCAGCTCCATCGAATTATTGTCTTGTCAGCAACCATTCACTGATTATACAACTTGGCAGTGGTGGGACATTAACCTTATGGGTTACGGGGCCTCACTGGCTTCCTTGGTCCACACTCACAGTGAAGAAACAATCCTTGGCCTTAGGACTTTCAGCCATCAATCTTATGACTTTATCAGATCCATATGACAGACCCATGCTTGGTGTCCTTGTTTAGACTTTAAAACCAAAGTTTGCATTGTTCCTTGGCATGCTTCTTCTGTAACCATAAGACATTTGATAGCTAAAATTAGGTAGCCTTGTAAATTTTTTGTCATCTTGGGTCTTATGAACCTTGTCCTCTCTATAGGAGGGCAGGAGTATTTCAATAGAGAGAGGAAAGAACCACCCAAAAGCACTCATGCAGGAAGTGAGAAATCTTTTGAAGATTAAATATTGTGACTAGAGGGATTAAAGACAAGGGCTCTGAGGCATATGGGATGGTATTCAAGAGGATAGGGTCCCCAGGCAGAGCAGTCAGAGTAAATGACAGGAGGAAATGAAACTGTGGTCTGTCAGTATGGAAGAGAGAAAAGGAAGTGAGGATGTCAAAGGATTGGGTGACACATTTGGTAGGAAATTAAGGCTACAGAGAGCTCTACCCATCAAGGATAGGTGTGTTCCAGGTACTTTTGTTTATGGGATCCTTTCTCTATTAAAAGAAGGAGGAAGAGGAGGAGGGAGGAAGGCTAAACTAAATATCACCATGATGATTTTTCTCTTTTAATTTTAAAGTAAGCTTTTAAAGTTTAAACAGTAAATTATTTAAATTTTACTTTATGTGTATAAGTGCTTTGCCTGAATGTAGGTTTGTGCACCGCATCCCTGTGGAGGCCAGCAGAAGGTACTGGATACCAGGAAACTGGAGTTACAGAAAAATGTGAGCTGCCATGTGGGGGCTGGGAACTGAGGTCTTCTGGAAGAGCAGTCAGTGTTCTTAGCCACCAAGCCACCTCTCCTATTCTAAAGCAAAACATATTTCCAAAAGTCTTCATAGTACAGTGAGCCGGGGGCATGCATCTGTTGTGAATGCTGGATAAATCACCTCTGCTTCCCCTGGGCTTATTATTTATGGGAAGCATTAAATGACTTTTCTGCAAAAGACATTTGGTGTTGACTTCTCTATCGTTTTCAATCAAAAGAGTTTTTAACTGATGCAAAACATTTTTCTTTCCTTAAGCAGCATTTAATAATGCATGCTCCCTTCCCCCTGAGAAACCATTAGTGTAAGCAAACCCGACGTTAATTACAAGATTTAAAACAAACAAACTTTGTTCTCTTTTCTGAGTATTATCAGAGGACAGACTATTTGCCGAGCTAGGAGATAACTTACAGAAAGAACTGTGGATTTTCAGAGGTAAATTTAATTGTGGTGCTTATTTTATACAACACCCTATATGGGGAGAGGAAGGCTTGAAGACATTCTTCAATATCAGAGGTATATTTCAATCATCCCCAGGATAACCTCAGTCCATCCTGAGGCATGTGGCTGCTGTTAAGTTATCACTACTGTGGAATGAGTTAAGGCAGCCTATACACCAGGGCCAACCATGGCATCTCTGCACCATTAATACCTGCTTTAACAAACAGATGCAGGTGCAACACAAACAACCACAGAGTAAAAGATTGCCAGATGGACAGAAGAAAACTAAGTCTCCCATCATTGCAACCATAGTTGTGCCTAGTCAACACTTGATGCTTTTCTAAGTATTTTCCCCAACATTTATATAGTGTGTGAGGTGTGTGTGTGTGTGTGTGTGTACATATACATACATGTCTATGTGCCAGGGCATGTATGGAGGTCAGAGGACAGACAATTTGAAAGAGTTGGCTCTCCTTTCTACCATGTGGCTTCTGAGAATTAAAATCAGGTCATCAGACATGGGCACAGGTATCCTCATCCACTGAGCCATCTTGGTGGACCTTTTCAAAGCACTGAGATGTACAATGTCTTATAGGACGCACTAGAACCCTCCACCCAGGAATATTTTCTTTGCATTCTAGTCAATGGAAAATGGAAACTTCAAATACCCAAGGAACCTATTCACACCTAGGTCCCACAGTGGAGACTCCAGTATTGATGAATTTGGCTCGTGTCTTGATCAGATAGTCAATGACTCATTTGTATATGTCAAGTATGTAGGAAGTTATATGGTATCATTTCTTTGCATCTGTACTTACACTTTCTCTTATCTTCTCTGCCAGTCTAAAAACCAATCAGGAAGTACTCTAAGAACCCCATAAATGATGAAAATCTAGGAAACCTCATCAGTGGCTGAGGCCCAAGGAAGAGGTATTGGTGCCAAGAGTGAGACTGGTGATGGAAGCCAGCACCACAGAGGCCAATGAGCTGCTACTGAGCAGTCAACCACAGCAGATAGAAGAGAGATGAATCTGGAGAGATGGCTCAGTAGCTAAGAGCACTGACTGTTCTTGCACAGGATCCAGGTTTAATCCCCAGCATCCACATCCACATCAGGTTAGTTCACAACCACTTGTAATTATAGCTCCAAGGAATCTAACATCTTTTCTAGCCTCTGCGCACACACACACACACACACACACACACACACACACACAGAGAGAGAGAGAGAGAGAGAGAGAGAGAGAGAGAGACAGAGAGAGAGAGAGATAAACAAATAAAAGCTTCAAAGAGTATCTTACAGACAGTGGCACCTATACTTTAAAACAAGACATGGCATCCTAAAAGTCTACCTCTCCAACATGTCTTTCCCCATGATATAAATGCCCTGTGTACACCCAGATATTGTTCTTTATTCATTTGTTTTTAATGATCTTTGGAGTGAAAAGTAGCTTAGGTACCTTTTTTTCACTCCGATATCCTAAACAATCCCATGTAGTAACTCAGACCTCTTCTTTTGTTCATCTTGCAAACTGTGAGAATTCATAGGCCCGGTGGCTAAGGACTGTAATGCATGCAGTGAGGCCCCCACTACTTGAGATGCTGAGGCAGAAGTTTTGAAAAGTAAAGGTCTACATAGCAATGGAGCAATTTCAAGGTCAACCTGGGGAATATAGTGAGACCTTATCTCAAGTGAAGAAGAGGAAGAGGACAAAGGGTTAGGGAAGGATGGGGAAGTATGGGAAAGAGGAAAGGAAAGGGAGGAAGGGGAAGGGAGGAAAAGCGCAGAGATGTAGTCCAGTGGTGAAATGCTTCCCTAGCATGAGTGAGGTCCTGGTCTAATCCACATTACTTAAATAAATAAAGCTTTTTAAACATATGTAATATGGGAAAGCAAGAAACTTCAAAACTCTGTTCATCATGTTTTATACATCATTTATATTGATAACCATGTGTGTTTGTCTGTGTGTTGACTGTAGCCTTCATATAGAGGATAACTTAGCCCATGCAAGAGAAAAAGCCCAAAGTGGGGTAACTTTGCAGCAGAACCCAACAGTAAGTCTTAAAGCCATCATGATCACTGCAAACAAGGGAAGACTGAGCATCTGCAACAGATCAGAGTGTCCTCCTGAGATCCAAACAGAGCCAGGGAATGTCTGGAGTTCAGATAATATGACTGACTGTTTTATTAATTATGATACTTTACTAATGCAGTGAAAAAGTCAAACTCGGGGGGGGGTATTTGGGGAGGTGTGTGAGGAAGCATCTTTGCCATCCTTGTTCTGTCTCTGTAATGACATAGGTTCTCAAAATAGCAGGAAGGAAAGTCCCATCCACCAATTCCTGCTACATCCCCACCTTTGTCATGCATGCAGACTCTAGAGGACAGTGTGAGTTCTTTTCAGATGGAATAAACCATAGATAGCAGAGTTAAAAAGGATTTGGTTTAGAGTACAGAAATGGTTTTGCATAACCCTACAGACCAGGGACCCTTAGGAGACCCTGGTTGGCTTCTTCGAAGACAGCTTAAGTGATAGACATAGAAATGGATAGGAAAGATCAGAAGGCTCTAGAAACATCCAATGCAGCCCATGATCCATGTCTCTAAGCACAGCAAAGCAAATGGCCAACTGTTGTCATGGTGTCTATGAAATGATGCCCATCACAACTCACTGGCCACACAAGGCCTCACCAGCAGTGAAAATAAACATGAATTGTGTGTTCTCAGTGACCTTCCAGAAGATCAGGTAGAGGACAGGAAATCAGATCCAGCAGAGATTGGTGGATACCCAGCCCAGTAGCCATCTGCTCCCAATGGGCAGTGTTGATTCTTCCTTTGCATGCAGAAGGAAGACAGGGCTCATCAGCTTAACCTCCCTTATTTCACTACCAAGCTAGCACATTGTCCATTGACCCTTGTTGTTACTTACATCTCATGGTTATATACAACCTGCCAGAACTTGGTAACTCCAGTGTGTATGTTTATTTCCAACCTCTTTTCACCTGGTGACAACTTGAGTTTGCTCACTGGAGACTACCAGGCATCTTCATATTTCCATTAACATGACAATATCACCAAGGTAGATTATTGTGGACAGAAGTTTTTGTCCCACCAGTTCTGGCAGCCATTTAGTCCCAAATAAACAGGCAGAGGCTATTGTTAACTATAAACTGTTTGGATGCTGGCTCAGACTTCTTATTGGCTAGCTCTCTCTCATTAATTATTAACTCATTTATCTTAATCTGTGTATCTCCATGTTCCTTGCTTAATGGTGATTCCTAAGTCTCTTGCTTCCTCGGCAGCTACATGAAGTCTCCCTCGCAACTCCCTCTCTGTGTTCCTCTTCCCACAGTTCTCCTAGTCTTGTAGCCTTGCCCATACTTTCTGCCTGGCAACATCCTATCTGCCCATTGGCCAAAACAACTTTATTCATCAACCAATAAGAGAAACTTATAGTCACAGCATACAGAAGGACATCCCCCATCAGAGCATGTTCACGGGTCCTGTAGCATCACTCAAAGTCCCAAATGAGATAAACAGCCAATGTGTTAGAACCAAGTTCCTGAATTTTAGGACATTTTTTAACATTAAATTTATTTATTTATTTATTTATTTATTTATTTATATGTGTTTCTGCCATCAAGGAACATTTTGTGACAGTCTGTTCTCTCCCTCTAACATATGGGTTCAAGGTATCAAACTCAAGTCATAAGGTTTGGCAGCAAGAACCTTTACTTGCTGAGCCTTCCCACCAGCCCCAGACATCTGAATTTGAATCTGACACAGCCTATCTTAGCAATCTGAAGTTAGTTTTCCCTACTCCCTGAGACTCAAGTTTCCACAGTTACAAACCGACAGCCAACTCTACCTCATTAGGCTATTGTGAGTACTATAGGATTTTTCATCTCTACAGGATGATACAAAGAAAAACTTACCTATTATTGTTAATAGAATGATTAAAGCTAAATGCTAATTCATCAGAAGCATCAACCAATTCCAGTATATTTTTTTGAGTAAAATAGTATAAAACTGAGTATTTAAATAAATGGAGGGAATCAGTCATAATATATTTAAGGCATGTTTATAATAACTTAATAGATATAAAATAAATCAATTTATAAGTAGGTATCAAATGATGGATTCATTCAAACACATGCATGTATATATTCATATACTTACACATGTGCATTCAATGGGGGAAAGACATTTACTTTTTGCCATTTAATAATTTATTTTGTGTTTTTTTTTTATATAAAAATTTACTATGTTCTACATTCAGGGACCATGGATGGTGGGAGGCCATAGATATATATCAATATAATTGAAAAAAATCCACATACCAAAGATCCTGAAAGCTCTTTCAAACTACAGATAGCCCATCAGAAGCCATGAGGTGACATACAGCCAGATATAGACAGGGGTTTATTCCCACCCACTGCTTTTATATACAGCAATGTCCCAGCAATCTTAGTCCTTTCCTCCCTTCCCAGATTCTCCCACCAATTCAAGCAGTAAAATCTGAGGGTGTTTTTTATAATAGAATGGAACTAGAACATGAAAAGAAGTATAAATCTCAGCCCATCTGCTCTGACCCCAGCTGTATTTATTCTCCAACACTTTAACAGTGCCGGGAATTGTGATTTTCTCCTGATTTATATTTCTTCTTCTTGTATTTGAGGCTGGCCATGGTGCATGCTCCTCTCCCTGAGCCTCACAAAGTTATAACTCAGACACTGATAGGGGCAGGCCACCCATAGGAGGCTGGCGATACAGCACTCCCTAAGGAACTCTTAGGAAATGAGTTTTTATTAAGTGTTTCTGGTGATGAGAACAATGTTGAGTTTGTGGGTGAAGGTCAGTTAATCTTTTATTCCTTTGATTAGTTGATGCTTCAGACACCTGTGTTTCTGGACCCACAGGGAAGCAACAGGCAGAAAAGAAAGTCAAGCATTGGTAGGGTCTTGGCCATGAAGATGTTGGCAAACATCACAAAAGGATATAGGCGACAAAAGTTGGGTCTTGGGGACTTGAACTTCATGAGATATACATTTTATGCCTATAAATATTTCCACTAATTCATCATCTGAGAATTTATTGTAATGATATAATGAAGACTTGGGAAGATGTGTGTGCAAATATGTTTGTGGTTATTGTTATTTATGACAGCAATAAGCTTTGCAAGCAACCTAGATATCCATCATTATAAATGATTAAGTAAATATGATTTGGACAAGCCTGTGTGGAATATTAAACCACTATCAAACCATAACTTAAAGATAATGAAGTTTTATGAGAAATGTTCGTAGTCTTATTTGGAAAAGCAGATGTAAAGGAAACTGCATAAATTAAAAATGTCTTGCATACATAAGCATAATATTCATATATGTATGTAACTACACATCAAGTATGTATATCACACACATTTGGCTTTCTTTAGGGGATTATTCAATGACAGGCTTTATCAGAATTGTGAACATCAAGATTACACAGGGTTTGAATAAATGTTAAAAACAGAGAAAGCATTCCATGGGAGACAATTCTTAGGAAACTTATGTCATGATGTATATAAAATATAAAATGAGAGCTGTGAGGAAAGTGTTTGCCTTGTGAGCATGAAGACCTGTAGTGAGATATTTACTTTGTCTCCTTCTGTGGCACTGACCACGTCCACTGGGGGTGGAGCCATGGGCAGAAGTGACCTGTAGAAGGAGGTTTGAAGAAGAGCCTGGGGAGGCTCTCTTGCTGGCGAGACTCGGACAGGAGAGCATCCGGTGGAACTTGCTGGTGTTCATCTGTCTAGGTTGTAAGTTATTTCTCCCTGAATAAACATCTATTCGGCCTATTTGTTTATCCTGATCCTTACTTAACCGCAATAAAGACCAGAATTCCATCCCTAGCATAGATGTCAAAGGGATGACACACGTGTAGCCCTAGCACTAGGGAGTAAGAGATAATAGATGCCCAACTGAGCCTACTTGCTGAGTTCTGGGCCAGCATATGACCTGCCTCAAAAAAAAAAATCTTTCCTTTACACACACACACACATACACACACACTTTTATGTATGTATGTATGTATGTATTTATACGTGTGTGTGAAGGAAATATATAAAATGTGTATGCATGTATACACAGATATGTAATGGAAATATGTCTCTACGAAGCCAGGCACAGAGATTGGCAGTTGTCATCCCAGCATTCAGGGGTAGAGAAGGGGATCACCATGCATTCAAGTCAAGTCTGAGCTACATAGTAAGTTCGAGTCCATCATTGGCTCCACTGGGAGAGTTTGTCTTAGCAAAGCAAAAGAATTATAAAGAAAAAATCTGGCCCTGAAAATGGCTCAGTCTATAGCATCCTTGCTGTGCAAGCACAGAGCTCTATATTCACTTGATTGGCACCCATGTAAAATACATGCATTAGAAGCTGTCCTGCAGACCAGCATATGGAAGGCAGAGACAAATGTATCCCTAAGGGTTCATTGGCCAGTGAGCTTCTGCTACTGGAAACCTACTCAACTAAATACTTATGCTACTGAAGTTATAGATCTTGGAGAACCTACAATCACCACTTCACTAAGCCAGCATAATCCTTAATACATTCTAAATATTTGTCCTTATGGTAAGTGTAGTCTCACCCCTAATCAAGAAAACTTATCAAAACTTATCTTTGCAACAGAGACAGACTGCTATAGGAAATCTCAGCCAGTCAAAGTGCAGAGTTGTAGATTCCAGCCCCAATGGATACATTTACAAAACACTGTTCACACCTGAGGCTCAGTAACTGCTGCAGAAGAGGAGTCATAAGAAGTCTAAGAGCCAGAGGATTGAGGGAGTTTTCTGGGAGAATGTGTTTTGTAGGAATGTCAGAAGCTGCACCTGTAAATTCTCACCGATATGACTTCCTAAAGATAAGCTGAACAAGGATGATATAAATTAGTGGGTTAGACTGAGCAGAACATGGTCTCAACTCTGTAAAAAGTACTATATTCAACTGGGAAAAGCTGGGAGTGGGAGACGTGATTGTAACTAGGAAAGAGAACACCCATTGGTTGGTGCCAGTCATCCCTGAAAATGTACATGAACCTGAAAATATGCATGCAAGTAAGAAGATACAAACTTAGCAGGTTATATTTATGAACTTAGGGATATATGTATATGTATTTGCATGTATACCTGTATGCAACAACAGTTAATGAAAAAAGAGGCCATGCATTTGAAATACAGCAAGAAGGGATATGTGGTAGGGTTGGGGGGAAAGGAAAAGAAGAAATGATGTGATTATATTGCAATCTGGAAAAATAAAATAAGTAATTTTTAAAAAGCTAGCTTCAGATTCTTGTCTCAAACAAACAAACAAACAAACAAATAAAATAGGTGAAGAAGTGATTTTGGAAAGGTGATTTTGGATACATGGCTTCCACATGTATCCAAATGGGTGAGAACACAGGCACGCATGAGTGTGCCCACATGCGCGTGCGCGCGCGCGCGCACACACACACACACACACACACACACACACACACACACACAAAACACACCAATTCATGATGGATCTCAGTCTTTTACAATAAATACCTGGTGAAAAAATTGTAAGGTGATACAAAGCAACAGGAATAAATCCTCTGGAAAACCCCGGGTGGTTGTTTTTGTCTCCCAAGAGGCATCATGTTCCAGGCAACCCTGCTGGTGAAATGGCTGCAAGTGAGATAGATATGTGGCTGGCAGAGGCCGTGTTCTAAACACCCTGTGTGTCACCTTCTCTGCTGCACATGCTAAAACACAGAGCTGATCAGACCTGAGGTGCAATGTTCAGATTTTACTTTCTCCTAAAATTCAGTGAAAGAGCATGAAAATTTCAAATTCCGAATGTGTCCTAGACATAGAAAAGCAACTTACACTGAAAGAATATGGACTTAAATAGGCTTTCTTCTCTTCCTGACTGTGTTTATTCCTCCTCTATCTTTTATGTAGATATTTTTTGCACTTCAAATACTGATTTATATGAAATGTAAGAATGCAGTGTCTTCTCTTTTCATCCCCCCCCCATTTTTGTAGCTAAATCCACTACTTTATGTGAACTAGCAACAGTAAAACACAGTATAAATTCCCTCCAAAGCTACTTTGGAAAGCCACAAACATCAGCTGTCAGGGCCTCATGTCCATGCACCAGATTGTGACAACATATATTTGAATACAGAAACATTTTATGAGTCCAGAAGAATATGTCAGGAGGAATCCATAATGTCTTGACAAGCTCCCAGCCCTCTTTTCTCTAAAACTCAAAACAAGTGAGTTTAATTATTTTCCCATCAGCAGTGCAGACACCATTTTGAGGCACATTCTGGATGAAGCCCCACTTGTTTCTAAATTCCCAAGATGTATTTCAGTATCCAGTAACAAAATACTTCCAGAAAGAAAGGGGAGTTGTTTAACGAGCCCCATCTCAGTGAGGTTCCTCATGACTGCCTTGGTCATGACCTACAGATAGAGTCATGTTTACAGCTTCAGAGAAGGGAAATACTGCTTCACAGGAAGAAGGATATTCACAGGACATCAAGATCCCTGTCAGGAGACTGAGGTCCAGTGTTACTACAGATCAAAAGGCTGTAAGTGTAGCTGAGTTTGAAATACAAAGGCTTTTCCTTAACATGTTCTAACAGGGTAAAGGATGACATGGACACCTGTATGTGCAGACAGAGTGGCAAGTCCATAGACACAGTCCAGAGTGTCAGAGATTATATCATATCCCCCACCTCTAAAAAGTATCCATCATACAGAAGACAGGAGCGAAGATCCCACAGCCCAGGTAAATTCTGTGATATGAATGAATGAACTAACAATGCATATCACAGCTCTTTCTCCACAATAAATTAGAGATCATTCATCTGAACCTGAATAGGAGTGATCATACTATGGGGACTTTGAATGATACATCCCTCCCTGCAAGAGGTTATGAAAGCACTTGTCACCCTGTAAAAAAAGTAAGTCATAAATCTAGACATTTGCATAAATGTATTGGTGGGGACATCAGGTTGGCACATGACAATGAGGCATGGAAGTCTCTGCTATAGGTTTCACAAACACCGTTGGTTGGTGGGAAGAGGCTAGTTGGATAGAGTAATACTTCCTGAAAGTCTTATCCACTAATCACAAATATGATGGGCTGTATATAATGGTTAATAAGGAGACAAAATTATCTCTTGATGTTGAAAACCCAAGATTCTATCAGCCACAAACACCACCTCTTTTTTAATTCAGCCTCAAGAAGTTTCCAAACAAATATTGCTTTTCAGAGAACTTCAGTTTACAAATTAGTACCTGAGGCACAGAGAGCCAAACTCAGGGGTGTTGCTGATGAATGAGCCACATGGTGGGACACCTAAACATCAGAAGCAGAAACAATAGATCCTTAGATTCCAGAATATAGCCTGTAGGACTCACCCTCTTTGATGCTACTAGCCTATCAATCAAAAGTTTGAAGAGTCTCTGTAGTTACACTTAGGTACTCAGGCTGTTGAGTTAAGTCAGCTCATAGACTAAAGGACCTTGAGACCTCTCAGACACTCTTCCAGCCATTGTTGACTGATAGGCCCTCATCCATCACCACATGGCCCCTAGATCTTCTGTGACCTCGCTCAGCCTGGAAGTCTCTCTCTCTCTCTCTCTCTCTCTCTCTCTCTCTCTCTCTCTCTCTCTCTCTCTCTCTTCCTAGAGCTGCATGATGACTACAGTTACCATACACCCTCACTTTCATGTCAGCCTTAGGAAGTTCCACACCAACATGCTAACTTAAACATTGCTGTACTTTCCACCCATCACAGAATAATTGGAGGAACACTGAAGGCTCTGTTCTAGCCAAATGGTGCCAAGAAAGTGTCACTTATAACAAGACTTAGTACTGACAAAAATGTTACCTGGTTCTCGATTGCTACTTGGTCCCAGGATGATGAGTAACAAGCTTGTGGACTGTTCTCTCTACAAGACATCAAAGGTAAGTTGTTAGAACAAACCTACATTTCTTTTAGTCACCCTCTATAATAGTAAAGGATTGGTCACCTTGAGAATATTCATTATGCACTCTGAACCACCCAAGGAATGAGAAAAATGTCTTTGGTGCTTTCAGCCTCTCCCTTCCCAAAGCCTAGTGCCCAAGCTAATCCTAACCCTACCTCTAACTAAACAACATTAAGATGACATTTGTCACATGGGTCGTTATGGCAACAAGTGCAAGATGTGCTCAGTTTCTGCTCTCTCCTTTATTGTTAACCAAAGAGGAGTGCAGATGAATATCTCTGTGGAATTTTAAGTATGAATTGCTAAGCCTGAGTCCAAGACACAAGTAAAATATGTATGTACTCTAGCATGGCCAGTAGCAACCGACCACCAATTAAGCTTAATTATTGCTGAGTTCTACACAGCTTCAAAAAAATGCAGTATGACAGACAAGGGCTGGGATCTCAGAAGTGCTATCCCTATTAGTAAGTGTTGGTTAGTCATCTCAGCCCTGATAGCATCCTATTCATCACTGCCCTACCTTTTCATCCAACAGGGTTCCAGTTTTCTTTGGACAATGCCACAGTGACCATTGGTTTGTGAAATAATTGCTGGAATGATCCTGATTGGTTTAAGCCAACAGATGTATTTACATAACTTCTGACTTGATTTAGTGCCTAGGACCAAGCAAAGGATGTTTATGTGTTCAGAAAAGAGTCCTGGAGCCAACCTGAGGCTGACGTTCTCAGAAAAACTGCAGGCAATGGGGGTTCTCAGTAATACCTGAGAACTTGGATTTTTGTGAGTGTTCCCAGCTTCTCCTGAGGGGCAGTCTGTATGCACTATGTCTGAATTCTTCTTATGAAGAGTGATTTATGCCTCGTATCTGCTTTCCTCCTATGCATTTAGGATACTGGGTACATAAAGTCCCCAGGAGAAAGCTTGCCCCATCTAACTGGGGAGAAAAAGTATGGAATGGGTCTTCTCCTTCAGTTGATCTTGCCATTTGACATCTATCCATGGCTTGGATCTGTATTCCATTGACTTGGATCTATATTCCAAATATCAGACCTGTCAGTCGAGACACCAGTCTGTCCAGTGTGGAAGGAGATGTGCTATGTGCTATGGTTAAGAAGCAAAGGCAACAGGAGTGGACAGAGGAGCCCAGAAGCTGTTGTTGGCAAGGCAAGAGTCCAGGTAGATAGCCTTATGAATGCAGATTAATGGATCTGGGAAAGCTGACTTTCACTCTTTGTGGTATAAGCTAAAGGCAGATGAACTTTTAGGCTAGGGAGTCCACAAAACTGAAGCTGGGCAGCTACAACTGCAACATTATGGAGAGAGAAAGGAAGTCCCATTGTTCGGCTTCTATGATTCACGAGACTGCACATTAACCATTTAACTGCTATTGTCTTTATAGATCACATGAGGATGAGAGCTCCTGTACCAATCAAGGCTTAATCAAAGTAGTAACAGCTCCATTTGTGTGATGTCATTTGAGATAGATTTCGAATGAGCTGTATGACATGAGAAGGAGAGAGGAGACAGAGAATTAAGGGAAGAATGGGAAGACCACAGAAAAAAATCGAATCAGTCTACTGGCAATGCAGGTATGCGCTAAGATGGCAGGTTACTCACAGGGATGCCTAAAGCTGGGGAGGTCCAGCCACAGAGTAGACCATGGCAAGGTGTGCTGAAGGTACTTTGGAACTGTCATTCCTCTATGAGTCTATGGGAAGCAGTGTGAGTGTGAGGTCTTGGATGGTTCTTACTGACAAGAAGAAATGAGAATAACTACTAAAGGAGAAAACAAATGTCTGAAAGGCTGAGAGCCAGTAAAATCTTGAGGACGACAGTGAAGAGCCGCTGGGGTTTAATCATCACCAGCCAGATCATGTTATTCGCCAGTCCCTAGCTGGATGTAGCCTTATGTACCTACAGCTATGCCTTCACAACCATGATGGACTGCCCCTCTAAAACTATAAACCAAAACAAACCCTTTATTCTGTAACCTGTTCTTTGGTTGGAGTATCCTATCATAACAACTGAGGTGGGGGAGTAACAGCAAGATTGGAAGATGCAAACTTTTCCATCCAACCAATATTCTAACATGAAGTTATAGTCTCAACACATCTAGCTGTGAAATTCATTTGGAGGAATCCTGGATGGTTGAGTCTGTGTTTTAACACAAGAAGGTAAGTGCAACAGTATGCCTTTGACACAATGAAATGACAACTAGACAGGCAATTGGCTTTTTATCAGAATTTTAGAAAGATTTTAAAAAGTAAAACAGACCTTACAGAAGACTAATCAGTTTCAGCATAATTGTTCAATTCCAAATGACACACTTTAGTATTTCTAAGAAATACTAATGTGAGTGAGGCAGGAGAGAAGGGTCATTAGTGTGCTTGTTGTCCTTGCAGAGAACCCAAATTCAGATTGTTTCCAAGCACTCATGTTTTATGGTTCACAACTGCCTGGAACTCCAGTTCCAAGGGATCCAACTCTCATTTTCAGTCTTTTTAGGTCCCAGTACTGACATGAACAGACAGGCCACACACAAATAAAAATAAAATACATGTCTAAGACTCTCCTCCTAGAGGCTGGAGATGGGGTTCATCAGTTGAGAGCACTGACTGCCCTTACACAGGACTTGGGTTCAATTCCTAGCATTCACATCAAGTGGCTCACAGCCACCTATAATTCCAGTTTCATGGGATCTGACACCCCCTTTTGGCTTCCACAGGGACTGCATTCATGTGTACCTACCCACATGCAGGCACACATAGGCACACATACATAAAGTAAAAAGTAAATCTTTAAAATGGTGGAGTCTTACTTGCCGAGTGTTGGTGGCACATGCCTTTAATCCCAGCACTTGGGAGGCAGAGGCAGGTGGATCTATGTGAGTTCTAGTCCAGCCTGGTCTACAGAGCTAGTTCCAGGACAGGCTCTAAAGCAATACAGAGAAACTCTGTCTTGAAAAACTAAAACAACAAACAAACAAAAAAAAAGTCTTACTTAGACACACCAAGCCATGTCAAGAACAAGTGTTTGGGACACTACCCTGTCAACATGCCATGATTTACAACTGTCTTCTAAATGTCTAAATTCCTATATAACCTCATGATTTTTTGAAAGCTAAATAAAATATTTGATATGAAAAATCTTTCATGTTCAACCTAAGCTGATTCTGTCTCCCTTATTCCAGTTGCTTGTAAGAACAAATTTATGTGCAGCACACCAGAGCCTCAAAAATTCTTATTTAGTGTTGAATATTTGTAGAAGGATCTGGCTGATTTTTAGAGTGGATTCATTGAAAGTGATATTAAAGAGAATTTTTTTAAAGAGAAAAATATATTATTCTACCTATGAACGTGCATTATAATCTTATTAGAATGTAGCAGAAATGTAAAATTATAGTCCATTAGCTCTGAAACACATATAAAATGCCATAACTAAAAGAGATTTATTGGCCTAAGTTGATATTGGCATAAAACAGAGAAAGAAATGCCTTGAAAAAATACTAGTAAATGGATTCTTACCCCTTATTTGTGGTACTATAAAAACAAACGACAGCACACAGTCCAGAAAAATATTGGTGGGTAAAAAGCAAGACTCAGAACAAAATGGAATGAAATCAGAACAAACATCCCTCTTGCCTGCAGAGGAATTCGAGCAGTGGGAAAGCAGGCTGATGTTCTCACAGGGGTGCTGCAGCTGAAGCTGACAAGTTAATGTCTCTTTGTGAACCAGCACAGATGCTACAGTTCATGATGCAGTTGAAGATACCCCAAGGTCATTTTCATGCCTGCAGGAGAGGCCACTATTTGCTTTGCAGTGGATGTATGAACAAATTTGTGGGGCAAAAGAATAATTCCAAAAGACCACCCGCTATGCTCCTGGCTCTAAGTCTGGGCTTTCAGAAGTCCAGGATACTTGCCACACAATATCCTCATTCCTTATGATTGCCATAGAGCCCTCAAAGACTAGTCCATGTGTTTCCACTAAGGCCGAGATTGTATCCAGGGAGCAAGGTGGGGTCTATGATGTCCAAGTGTAAACACCTCAGTGTTTGAACTCTCAGAGCCCAAGGAGGAGCCCTGATCCAGTGTGCATCTGTTTGGGGCATCATGCACCCATGGCATCCTTTATCCTTGCACACGTTGCACTCACCACACCCTTAGGATTAACACCTTCAAGCCACAGGTGATTCCTGTTCCAGGCAGAACTGTCATTTTGGCAAAGCAGAGGATCCAAGAGGGGCCTTGGAGTCCCCAGTCTAGGCAGACATAGGAACACATTGCTTCTTACAACATTTTCCTGTACCCTTATATAGTTTGAGGAATGATTGCATCAACCGAAAAAAAAATCACTTTAGAGACAAAGGTGGAGACTGCAGAACCCATTGTCATCTGTCAGCTTTCAAATTGTGACTTAGTTGCTGGGGGATAGGTTTTAAAATTTAGTTCAAACATTTGAATTATAATATCAACACACACATACACACACACACACACACACACACACACACACACATGTTTCAAGCTCAATATCTCTGCTTGTTCAAGTTTGACTCTCAACTTGGAGCAACCTCAGGTTGAGTCATGTTTCAATAACTGATAACCGTCTTCCCTTCCTGAGCATCTGTTCCGTTGTTCCCAACCTGCAAGGGGCTAAGACCCTGAAAAAGGAAACATGAGCTGTAAAGGCTTGCACAGTCAACATAAGGTTGCTGGACCTGAAGTGTGTGTGTGTGTGGGGGGGTGGATGGCTGGCTGGTGACAAGGGCAGGGCCATTGCTCTGGGAGGTGGTATCCTGTGTCCTGTCCTGTGTTGAGCCTTGGTTCTAGGCCTTTAACCTTTTCTTGGATTCCCTTTGTTTAGAAAGGGAAGTGGCTTCACAGCCTCAATTAAGTAAAAAGTAAACACTGTGTATCATTCATGTTTATGTGTTAACAGTGACTTTACACTTACATAAAGATTGTTCTGAAGTGCTTAGAGAAAAAAAAAAAACAGTGAACAATTATCTAGCCATTATTGAAGCTGTTATCGAGCTTCCTGTCAATTGTTAACTCATGAACTAATTATTTCCCTTTTTATCATATTAAAGTTACAGGCACGTGAACACTAATGATCCAAACACTTAGGAACTCACAGTTTTCCTATCAAAACTGTTCAAATAACATGTGTAACATTCAAAACGTTACCAGTGATGTTTGTTTCAAAAGGATATTACATAAGCCATGTGAGAAGTCTAAGCAAAGAGAAAGAAGGCAAAGCAGACGTAGATCAGAAGGAAAGAAAGAAATTATTTCTATATGGGTGGGAGGAACCTGTGGATCATGGGCTTAGTCTATGGCCAACTTGCAGAGATGAGCTTGACAGGATAGCAGATAGATATCCATGGGGAAAACAAATACTATTATATTGGGTTGCTACTTCTGTAACTGAAGGCTACAGTGAGCTGTCTTGACAGATGTGTGTTCTTTCCGCTTTACACACCAGGAAGGAAAGAAAGAGGAAGGAAGGGAGTGAAGAAGGGAGAGAGAGAGGAAAGGAGGAAGAAAGGAAATGAGTGAGTGAATAAAGATGGAATTTGTCAGAGTCTATGAGAATCTGGGCTTGAGTAAGACTTTCTACATGATGATTAGAACTTCTGGTGCCTCTTTGTGAATGAGATGTAATCATTCACACTTCTAAGACATTTGAAGGGTGACACAGTGTTTTCTGCTTTACATGGTAGCTGACCATATTTGTTATTATAGAATAATGGTACTTAACACACTCACAAGGGGAGAAAAAGCACAAATAATTGCTGGATCTTGACTTGGAGAGGTTCAAGCTGAGTCATACCACACTGATATCCTGACTCTCTCACATTTTCCCACTCATCAAGATGGCTTAGAAATCTCTGAAATAAAAACCTGATCACAGTGAAGTCTGTAGAGAGCTGTGGCTTAGATAGTCCAACTGTTGGCTCCAATCAGGGAATTTAAATAATTCAGAACCTCTGCTGACTCAGCATCACATGACTCTAGGAGAAGGCATGAAGGAGGCAAGGAGCAGGCAGACTCCAAGAGATGACCATGTGGAGAATTTTGCACTCACTGGCCACTTCCAGGGACACCCAGCTAAGAGGC
The DNA here is from genome assembly GCF_943737965.1 of Phodopus roborovskii. Taxonomy (NCBI): domain Eukaryota; kingdom Metazoa; phylum Chordata; class Mammalia; order Rodentia; family Cricetidae; genus Phodopus; species Phodopus roborovskii. The sequence goes on along the minus strand of NW_026126598.1, from coordinate 2,374,261 downwards.
AATAATGAGAGTGTGGTCATATTATTCCCCTTGAAGAGCAGAATTGCATCCCTGATCCAGATGTCAGCCGTGGTGTTTTGTGAAGCTTTTTCTTGGGCTGGCAGCATCAGGCCTGCAGTTCTCTTGATATAAATTCAATAACTTCATTAAAACAACAAACACAAACACAACCATCGAGGTAGATTCCTTATATCCTACATCTTGGCTTTAGTAAACCAGAAACAATGGAGATGAAACAGAAACTAGGCGTTAAACAAATGCAGTGATTCAAGTGTATGTTTACATTCATAGGGGAAGTGTGACTTAGAAACTGAAAGAGAGAGAGAGAGAGAGAGAGAGAGAGAGAGAGAGAGAGAGAACATAAAAGAGGGAGCCATTATAGGATTGAAGAGAACACTGAACCTAAAGAAATAAATGTCCAGAAACCTACAAGACTGACTCCAACTAACAATTTGAGCAACAGTGGAAAGGCCCTTCAGTGATGAGATCAACGACTAACTTATCCACCATCATGGAGCCCTCATCTAGTACCTGTTGGAAACAGAAGCAAACACCCACAACTAAACACTGAGCCAAACTAGAATCCAGATGCAGAGAGGGAGGACAAGACCACGCTGCAGCAACACATAGAGACATTGGACCTGAACAAGGAGGAGCTAACAGGCTCCCAGACTGATAAATGGGAATCCAGCATGGGACTGACTCAGACTCCCTGAACATGGGTCTCAGCTAGAAGGCCTGAGCAGTCTAAGGGACCTCAGACAGTGGAACCAGGATGTATCCCTGGTGCACAAAAGGACCTTGTGGGCCCATACCTCATGGAGGAATACTCACTTAACCTAGAGACAGGAGAGTAGTCCTAGCCTCTACTTCAAATGATTTGACAGATTTAGATGACCCCTCCTGGATGGCATTACCCTACATGTGGAGTGGGGGGATGGGAGGGGTCCATGTGAGGGGGGAAGAGAAGGAAAGAGGGAGGAAGGTAGAGAGGAGAGAGGAAGAGAGGGAGGAAGGGAGCGAGGGAGAGGGAACTGGGATTGGTTTGTAAAAAAATAAATAAGTAAAATTAGAAAAAGAAAAAAAAAAGGAATTGAAAAAGTCATTGACCAGGAAAAATGCCAATGGCCTTCCACTCTCAGTAAGGTTGCCAGCCCAGCCCTTCTGAGTCCCCTCCCCCACTTTATGTAGACGGCATCCACAAATAATCCAATGTGGCAACTTTCCAGACCCTGGCAAGCATAACTGACTCAGGAGAGGAAGGTGAATGTAAAGGGGTGCACTTTGGGAGAACAGGTTTAGTTGTAAGGAAGACGAGCCTATGCACGGTACTCATAGAGTCTGAGTCAGCCTCCCTACATGTGAAGGGTAATAAAGTCCACCTCCCATTTAGCCAGATGCTCAAAAGACATTTGCAAATCTGTCCTTATATATGCAGGGACCTCTGACTGCCATCTTCTAGATGGCTGGCCTCTTTCTTCCACTTCTCACATTCTAGTGTGTGGCTAAGTGTATGTGTTTATTTGGTTAACATCTGTCTCCTTTTGTATGCTGTAGGCACCATGACTAACTGGCCCAAGCCTCATTTAATTTTAGTTTGGCACTTTGGCACCCAGCTCCCTGTGGGCCTTCAAGCATATTGCTGCTCAGAGGGAGGATCAGATGATTGCTCAAGTGCAAAAGATTCCTGAGCCAGCACAAAGTAGCGATTCATTGAGAGTCTTAAGGCTCCTGGGAAAAGTAAAGAAGAAGGTGGATTCAGTGTAAGCTGAAGATGAAGAGGGCTGGACCACAAACTAAGTCCATCTCCTAGCAACTGTGAGCAAAGCAGCAGCAAACATGGTTGTGCAGGGATTCTCTCCTCCATGGCCCAGAGGGCATCGTGAGTGGCAGGACAGAAAGATGGTGAGAGTCAGAATATGGAGCGGGGTACCTAAAACACTGTCTTTCTGGACATGACATGGCTGTTGTAGTCATGACCACATAGCAAATGTGAATACCAGGTGAGTATATGTGTGCACCTTCATTTGATCTTTTCTTAAAAACAAAAATATTGAAAATGGAAGAAACTACCAAGGTAAACTATAGTGCCATTTCTAAGAATGTGCTCTGTCATGTACATATAATAATAAATAAATAAATGTTATTGTTCGTTGTTAGCAATACTTAGCATGAGTCAAATGCAGCATTATGCATTTAGCACAAATCTCTGTGACCGAAAGAGAGTTTTCCAGTGACAGAAGGGTTCCTGGCTGGGATTTCATAAGGAAATCTGTACCAGGAAGGAGCCCAGAGTCTTTATATTTAATAATCCATTTGTAACACCATCTTGAACAGGCCAGCCTGTAAAACTTTATTTGGCTAACAGGAGCATGATATGTGAGGTAAGAACCCTGCCAAATTAATTTCCCTGGGCTTTGCTGGAGATAAAACTTAATCAGCCATCTCCTCAGTGAGAATTAGTCTTTCATCAAAAATAATCTTCTTTGCTCTTTCTGCTTTTACCTGATTCTCCTGTAAAATTACAAACAAACAAAAATAAATAGGTAAAAGACAGAACAATTTGTCACTTATCCCTCAAGTGGAGCTGCAGGTTAGGTTCAAAGACACAAGGAAGGAAATATGACTCTAGCCATGATGGAGCTTTCCCTGCTCCTGGAGACTGGACCACAGCAGGCATGGCTGGTTTGGGTCTGTTTGTTTTGATGACTGCATGTGTAAAACACACTGATAAATCTTTTCACCTGCATTAACAACTTCTCTCATAATGGAAATCACATATGCTTAGAATACTTCCTTGTCATGGGTGTCTGGGTTCATGTGAAGATAAAATGAAGTTTTTCAGATCTTCCAAGAGCACATCAGGTTCCTCAATCTTCCCTTCTGTGGTAAGGGTGTTTTGGTGATATCCAAAAAGCCCACTTAGGTTCCATAAAGTGTGCTTGCTGCAGCTACAGAGGACCTAGATTTAGTTCCCAGCACTTAGGTCAAGCAATTCACAACCTCCTATAACTTCAGCTCCAGGGGCTTTGTCTCCCTCTTCTGTCTTCTGCAGGCACTGCACTCACACACACACACACACACACACACACACACACACACACACACACAAATCCATGCACAGAATGAAAGTTAAAATATATCCAATTCATGCTCCTGCTTTCTCTGTCCCCTGAGAGCTGAGACTGCATCATATATGTTTTATATTTTCTTACCCATGTATGTTTCTTCTTTCTATGAATACTTCAAGAAGCAAATGGCTCAGTGTGTGAGCTGCTTCTAGTTCTCTGGAGGTGTAGATTTTAGTCTGCTAAACCTTTGCTCTATGTCTAATATCTGTATATGAGTGAGTACATACCATGTTTGCCTTTCTGTGACTGGGTTACCTCACTTAGGATGGTTAAGCAGGTAAAACATCATACCTACTGTCAAGAGTACAAACAAAATGGATGCATAAGTGCCTGGTGTTCAGCTATCTCTCCATTCTCACACAGTTCAGAACTCAAACCTGCAAATAGTACTACTCACTTTCAGACTGAGTCTTCCCATATCAAGACAACCTCTGCCCCCATCATGTCCACAGACTAATCAGATTTAGACAAGTCCTTATGAAGACTCCCATAAGGTGATTCTAAATTGCATCAAGCTCACGATGAAAACTAATCAAAGTCCTATTATTAACTACATGTGACTTGCCTATACTTCCCCTAAAGACACTATCTGCATTACATAGGACCACTCAGGTCTTATCTTTTAGAATCTGAAGAAAAAGAAACCCTTACCAGTGATCAAATGGTTAGAACTCCATCTGTGTCAGCCTCAGGTTTCAACTCTTCCAAACCACCCTTTGACAATAATTATTAATCAAAAGATATGATTAAGATCTAATTTCAACTAGGGCACCATAAGACTTATCCCATCTTTAACTGATAAATAATGCACACCGTATTACACCAAAGAACTTTCATAGTGGAGCTTGCAACATTGGTTTTCTGCTTCTAGAGAAGATGGTGGCCTATGTAGAACTTCCAGGCTCAGGAACCAGATATCCTGCCCCGCAACAAACACAATGAACCAATAACTCCACTGCACTTTCCTATTTAGAATTCTCTTGCACTTTTTCTTCTGCTACTGAAAACACACAATCAATCAAACATGAGCAATTGCTGGAACCTGAATGATTGTTTGTTATATATCAAAAGTTCAGAGGAAGTACTTCAGGGCCCTTAGTTTTTCCAGTGGTTCATTCAGAGGTGTCTTTGCCTTTGAGTTTCAGTACAGCCTGCCCTGGACTTCTGTATCTACCATCAGTGTTTGACAGACAGATAAAGGAGTATTTCCTTGACTCATTAGATGTTTGGATGGCATATGGTGTGAGTATCACTTCCTCTGTCATATGTTAGGATGAACAAACCTGTAGCACATGGCTAAGGCCCTCTTGTGGGATTTGGTCAGGTGAAGGAGGTGGGTATCAGCCCTTCTCAACAACAACCCGTTCACTACATGTGAGGCAAATGATTAAGTAGAAGTGCATGGCTGTGTTTCAGCCTGAGCTTGACCTGAGGGTCCATTCTACTATCAATGTGTATTTACCTTTTAAAATTATCTACATATATGTCAACTATTTACCATCTATTTAATTATCATTTATCATTCCATCACCTACCCACTTAACATCCTTCTAGCATCTATTGTCCTATCATCTACCCATTTATCATCTATCTTCTTAACTCTCATCTACCCATCTCTCATCTATCTATACATCATCCATCTGTCCATTTCTCTCTCATCTATCTATAGATCATTATCATAATCTATCTATTTACCATCCAACTATCCATCAATGTATCTGTCTGTCTGTCTCTCATCTATTCTCTATCTATGACCCATCTCTATCTATCCATTATTTCCTACAAATACGTCATCTTCTGTTTCTATTTATCTAGAGAGCCTTTTGTGGAGTAAGTGGTGGTTTCTGGTAGAGTAATGCTTAAGGAACATGTGAACCCCTTTCCCCAGGTATCACTAGCAGCCATCACTAACTTATACCAGTTGTCTGTCCTGTAAGGTGTAAGGTACAGCATCACCCTTGGCAGCCCCACAAGCACCTTTATGGAATCAATTCTTCAGCACCACTTGGGACATTTCCTTTCTTCAATTTTCTCCAATTCTTTCTCAATAGACCTCTTGGGTGATATGAGCTAATTCAGTACCGTACTAATGAATCTCCCTCTTTGTAAAATGCACATAGTCACTCTCTGTGTTTGCATCACAGTAAACTTCCTGGATCAAATACTGATGAGAACTGGCAACTCCAGATTATTTTCCAAGATGTTGTGCCTATTTTCTCTTAAGTCATACCTAGACCAACATCAGAGGGTCTGATCATTGACCCTGTTTGCTGATTACTGGATTACCAGTATACGTTAATATGCATTTCAGATTGTCATTCAAAGCCGAATGTCATCAATAAGAAAATGTAATTCAATCACTGATATTGGAGTTACAGAAAGAAGTCTAGAATGTAATGCAGTGAGTCAAATAGTAAGGTGGAATAGGATGAGATGGAGTGGGATGAAATTGGTTCATATGGAAGGATAGAATGAATGAGTAATTAGGGCAGGGATTGTGAGATGGATGAGATTAGATGAGCGAAAAAATAGAATATATTATCTGAATGGGCTGGTATGAGATGAATAGGATATGATCAATGAGTTTGGATAGAATTGGAAATAATAGACGAGATGAGGTGGAATGGGTTGTACAGAATGGGATGAGATAGGATAACATGGGATGGGTGGCATGGGATTGGGTAGTGTGAAGTCCCATAGATTAGAATGTAATAACAGAAAAGCTCAAGTTACTTTTAAGTCTACCATGAACATGTAATGAGTAACTTCAATGAGTCTTGTTTCCTCTAATTTTCTACTCCTAATAAAATTTCCTACTTGAATCCAACCTAGAACTTCATCTTGTTTTTCATGTTACATGGTGACCATGACTTCTCCTGTGTAACCACTGAGAAACAAGTTGTATGCACAGTTATGGCTGTTTATTGCATGTCCTCTTTATACACAAAGCATTTTCCAATTCCATCTATAGAAGGTCTTTTCCTGGAGTGTCTTGCAGAGCTTATTCTCATCCTCCAGTGGCTACAGTGATATGGTCGGAACACATACTTTTACATTCCCACAAGAGTAGAAACATCTCCTTTGCCTGCCACTTTTCCCTCTACTGGGAAATCGCTATGCTTTATTCCTTTCCCTTGGTCTTTACACTACAGCTGACAGTTTTCTTGACAGGTGATCATGGTGTTATATCAATGGGATTTTATGTGCCTTTGCTGAGGCCTGTAACTTGTTTTCCTCTGTTACCCAGTATAATTCTCTGTGCAACTAATAGAAAATAACCTAGCAAACACTCACTACTTTCATTTTATTTAAAATAATTTTGATCACATTTTCTTTATTTTGGGTGTATGTGCACAAACTTAAATCTAAGACATCATGGTGTATGTGGGGGTCTGAAGGTAAGTTGTGGGGTTGGTTCTGTCTTTGCTGGAGTCAAAATTGGATTGTTAGTTCTGGAAGTAGGCACCCACTGCCAGGTGAAGCCTGTCTCTGGCCCAGAACATTCTTTTCACTCCCTTCTTGTTAAGTGTCCCATGCAAAGTTTGGGGTCATGTAGAAAGCCTGAAACCTGTCACAGTAGCAGGGCACTCCAAAACTTAATTTCCCATATTTCTAGGTAGATGCCCTCAGAATATGCAGATCCTCATTAGCAGTTATATTATCATAAGTAAGGAAATAAAATTAAAAAAATTTAATAGAATGCAGACTTTATATTTTGACCTTGATAAAACCCACAAGATATACTCACGGGATTCTCTGGATATTAGTGTCCTAATACTCCACACCAGTGCCACATATAATTAATTTCTCACCCCTCTCTCTCTCTTTCCCCTTCCCTCTTTCTTATCTCAGTAATCTTGTGCTGTTTGACAAAATTTAAATGAGGGTTATAAATGAAGGTATATGGGGCTGGAGAGAAGTCTCAGTGATTAAAGGTACTGGCTGCTCTTGCAGAGGACCCAGGTTCAGTTGCCAGCCATATGGTGGCTCAAAACTGCCAGTAATCCAGCTCCAGGGATCCAGTCAGGATACAACGCCCTCTTCTTGGCCTCAATTGGAACTATACACACACACACACACACACACACACACACACACACACACACACACACACCACATACATGCATGCAGGTAAACCACCTGCAGACATAAACTTACTTCTTTTAAATGAGAGGAACATTGGATATATTTCAGATTCAAACACAGATTTTGCAAGCATTCCAGTTACTATGGAGTCTTTAAGGTGGGATTCTTTCCTTTGTGATCTTGTAGGAAGGAATCAGAGCAAGAAAGGAGGCTAAAGATCAGGAAATGAAGTGCAACAGCCTGCAAGCTTTACACATTGTAGCAAACCCAGAGGCCAACTGAGTCAAAGAGCTGGAGGTCAGCAGGACTTCCCACAGTGATAGCTGAGACCAAGATGTTGTTCCCAATTTTCCAGCTCATCTACTAGTCTGGATGCTAATGAGAAATCCAAGCAAAGGCCAATAGCCATTTTCCCTCTGGTTCAAACCCATATTCCCAAACCCTGCAAATGTATTATGCTTGAGCTTAGAGAAACATCACAGACACTAAAAATACAGAAATCTATCCCAAAATAGCAACTGTTTTCTGATTGCAGATATCCCTCCCAAACTGTTTTATAATCTCTCATTAAGGAGAAAATAAAATCACAACACACAATTACCCATAATTGTAATTATATACTGACCTCCCAGAGAGAACTTAAATTACAGTTAAAATACAGCTAATAAGATAAAACCAGGAGTAGAAAGAAAAAGAGACATGAAAAAAATTCCTTGAGCCAAAAAATAAGTTGCAAACAATTAGAGGCAAATTTGAAAGTTTAATACTTTGACTTTACTTCTGAAAGTTGTGTGTTTAAATCTAAACCATTGGGTCTCATTATTTGAAGACTCAATAAACATTATTAATGTGGAAATATTGTAATGATAAATCATATTAAAATATAAACATGCAAATAGTTTTACACCAACAGAAAAAGTATATAATCACAGAATTTATATGCAGGAGAGTGACTTACAAATTTGCTATTGAAAACTTTACTGTCTTTACAGAACTTCATTAGTTTTAGATTTATTAAATAGGAAAAATTATAAGACTGTAAAAAGAAATGTAAGTAGGCAAAGGACTTCAACATTTGCATATAGATAGAAAAGAACCAAGATCCAAATTACTGGCAAAAAAAAAATAATGATTTTCAATATTTCACCTAATTTTCAGTAAATTAGCATTTAGAAATGTCTTTGTCATGTTTTTCAGAAATATAGATTGATTCTTCTTAACTTTCTTCCAAATGATAAAAATAAAATACAGTTTATCAAAGAAGCCAGTACATAGTGTGTTCGAGCCCCAGGAGAACTTCAGGGATTTAATGAGTTCGGGATAAACCAAGATGAAAATCCATAAAAATAACTTTTTCTTCATTTCACTTATTATTTTTGTCTCAAATATTTGATTTATTTTAAAAAGATTTTTATGACATCTTATTTATTTATTTTGTTTGCATCTGTGCATGTGGGTTTGAGCAGAGCACACTACAGTATATATGCAGAAATCAGAGAACAATTCTAAAAAGCCAGTCCACTCCCTCCCCCTTGTGGGTTCTGGAAAGTGAACTCAGCTTGTCATGGCTGGTAAAGTGCCTTTATCCACCAAGTCATCTCATGAGCCCTCAATTATTTGTTTTAAATCTCTACTAACACTTAAAGGTTCTAATATCCTACACATTCCCCCTGGTGGAATCTTAGTTCAGATATAAAACAAATCAACTTGTGCTGGGTGGTTTATGAGTGACAAAAGGTTACTTCTCTCAGTTGTAAAGAGGAAAAGTCTGAGATGGAGGTGTAAGCAGATTCTGTGTCTAGTCAATTACCTTTATCTTATTCAGAACTGAAGTCTTCCCTGTGTGTCCCAGTATGGTGGGATAGAAGTACTCTGGTCCCTTTAGAGCTTATCATGGCACTCATCTTTCATGAGAACCCCCAGTCATGACTCAGTCACTACCCACAAGCCCCATTATGATTAACAACCTCAATGGGAGAGGGATATTAGACTTCATAAGAACTTGGACTCAGTTTACTCCTCTCGCTGGTACCAGCCTCCCAGCTATAGTGACATTGGTTACCCTGGCTTAGGAACCATCAAAGCACAAAATAAAACCTTGAGTGCTCTAATGGTGTGCTCTATGGACAGTGTATTAAATTCCTAAATAGGATACTGAACATGTACTCTCAGAGATGGCAGAAAATACAGTCAAGAAACTTTGAGGAGAGCCCATCCCTTGCAGTTGTGACTTGTAGGGGCAAAAATTTTGCAAGATTCAGATTTAAGGACATCCTACCTGTTCTCAGTTCATTATAACAGTTCCTCCTCCGGCTTTCGGTACTATAACTCCATTCAAAGACAGCTGTCTTCTATCCTTTACTCCAAACTAGAGGTGTTAGAAACAACCTAGATAGAAGGTGTCACACCCTACTACAGCCAACACCAATTCTTTTCGTGTTCTGCCATGTTTGGAGAGCAGAATTAGAAAAGAGACATGATGAGCCTCAAAGATAAATGGGATGTGATGTCATTGACTGTGTTGGCTTTTAAGAAACCCCTAGCAGATATTAGGGCTGTAATATTTGTGCCCACTAAGAACCATGAGTGCAGAAGACTATGGCCTCCTCTTCCCTTTAGCTACTGAATTCCCTATATGTGTCATTCTACTGAGGTTCTATTTGATTATGCAAGGAAATCATATAGAATGCAAGCATTATATCCCTACACCCCCAAAGTAAAGGCATTAGAAGGTGAACATTAGGCATTTCTTGGAATGCTTAAACTGGGTTGCCAGTGTCTATGTGCATTTTAACCATATTAACTTTTGTATAGTCAATAGATTTGTGCAGAGTCTTTGGGTATTTGATGGGTATTCCCCAAAATGTTTGAGAAAATTTAGGGCTAGAAATCTTTTTGACTTAGGCAGAGGGCTGAGTGACTTCTACAAAGATTTCTCCATTGTCTAGAGAGGACTCAGTGAGGACATGGCTCTTAAGAGGTGACTCTGGAAAAAGAAAGAGGTGACTTTGAACTTGTCAGCTCAAGGTTTAAGCATGCAGTGACTAGATACAAGGCCTCGGAGGTGGACACTAACATTAATAACTCTGGATATTTTATGCTGTGATTAGCATAGACATCATTGTATTCATGCAGTAAGTGCTGGTTCTTTTTTTGTTTTTTGTTTGTTTTTTTGTTTTTTTTTTTTTTTTTTTTTTGATTTCTGGTCATGTCAATATGTAATTTAGAAAAAACCTACAGATTCAAGAATCCATGAAGAATTAAAATGTGTCATCTGTAGGAAATTAGAAGCAACTAGAAATAACCGTTTTAAGCTAATTATGTTAGACTCAAGAAAGATAAATGTCATGTTTCCTTTCATTTGTGTAGATACATAAGATCACATATTTCTGTATGTCATGAAATTGCCTATGTTAAGAGAGAACATTAAGAGATGGTGAGAGAATTTGGCTCAAGTACATTGCATTATTCCATGTGTGAAAATTTCTTTATGGAACCTAATACTATGTATATTGAATATCCAGCAACAAAAAGAAAACTGTAGGAGAGGCTGAAGAGAAGGCTCAGCCAGCAGTCAAGATCACTGGCTGCTCTTGCAGGAGACTCAGGTTTGGTTCCCAATACTCACATGGTGGCTCGACTCACAACTATCTGTAACTCCAGTTCCAGGGATCCTGATGACCTCCTCCGGCCTCCACATGCACATATACATACACTTAGGAAAGACACTAACACACGTGAAGTAAAAATAAACAATCTTTAAACTTGTTGGTAATTTAGGGAGCATGTTAGCAGAGGGGGGTGGGAAGAATGTAAGTGCTAGAGGATGGTGAGGAAGGCTATAAAATGCTGTCTTATGAATGTGGCATTGCCATTGCACTCATGAACTGATGGTAACTGTGGTGACTTAGATCAGGTGTGAACAAGATGGGGCTCATCGATGTTCCCACATGGAAGGGAGAGATGATCATGATGAAGACTTCAGTGAGGAACTGTTGGAGGTTAATTATTGCAGAGGGGGAGGAGTGCCACTTTCTTCATCAGTGTAACAACAGAAGGGTCCATATACATCAGTCACCCCTCCCCATGTTCATGCAAGCAAACTTAATTGAGCTCAGTGGGTCACAAATAAAAGAAGACATAAAAATACAAGAGACACTTGTTGGGAAGTGGGTTGGGGACACTCAGCAAGTGTGGGAGGGAAATGAAAAGGGGTAATGATGGTGAGGTATTGAAATGACCAAATTACATAATGTGCATGCTTGCAATTATCAAAGAATAATAACTTTTAAAAGTTTAGGAATGTCAGTATGATGAGAATGTCTAGTTGGAAACCAGAGAGGCCATCAAAGCTGAAATATTTGATTAGACACAGCCCACAGCCACACTGATGTATGTGCATGTTTGAAATGGAGCAAGAAGTGAATGAACAGCACATTTCCTGTGAGCTCTGGACGTCTGCTCTGAATTGTGCAATCCTCATGTGTGCTAACTCTAAAGTACTCAGACCCCTTCCTCAAGAAAGAGTCTAATTTGAAACACATATCAAATATTAACAGTATAACTATTTTTTAATTTTTTGAGAATTTAATACAAGTATCTATATTTACATCAGTTCCTCTGCCTGCAATCACTCTTTTTGTGTCCATCCCACAACCCCCCAAACACATGACCTGTTCCTTATGTAAGGCCAATTTCCTGGAATTAGATAACTTAGGTTATCTAATAACCTACTTCTCCCTGAAGAAGGCTGATTCTTCCTCTCTCAGCACCCTTGGTTGTCTGTAGCTTTTCATCTAGGGGTAGGTCCTTGTGAGATTTCCTCCACTCACCATGCTATATCAACTGAAGTCATTGTGCTCATCTTGTTTAGGTGGCCACACTGTAGAGATTTCATGGGTGCTGCTTCCCAGTTCTGTCTGGAAGACACCACCTCACAGCAGGCATAATGTGTTTTTAATACATCACAAAAAGATGGAAGCACTCTCCTTCCCATCACTACCCCCATTTCGGTATCAGGCCCAGAATTATTTATAAACATGCACTGGGTTAATTTCTTATAAGATACCAACTATTTCTTCCTGTGATTTCTAACTTGGGCAATGAGTCTGGCATCTTGACATATGAACTGAATTACAGCAAGACTCCATTTTTATCTTATGCAGATTACGGAAATAATTTTATTGCCCCAGTAATGGATCATTAGCAGACTTCAGAAATAAGGGCACCAAACTCATGTTTTGCAAAACACTTTCAAGAATGTTTCAGCTAGAGCCACTGAAATAAAGAATTTACCAATTTTCAAAGATGTTTATTATATGTTTTTATAGACATGACTCCTTGTTACTTTTGCCTAAGGCATCTCACTAAATAGCAGAACAGCACGTTGAGCTGCTGGTATCAAATATATGCCTCAAATGGACTAATGTATCCTCTAATCTTTGGATTATTTGAAGGGGCGCCCTCTACCACCTCTCCCTAAAATGAGCATAAGCTTCAATTATCAAATTATGTTTATGTTTAAACTCACTGATTTCCCCCATCATTTCCCAAACAATGCTTTTCCTTTCCTAAGTGTTTCTCAAAATTAGATTTGGCTTTTTCCAGCTGTAGGCAGCACAGAGGGCAGGATAAATTAATCATGAATTAATGCATTTACAACTGCTTCAAAGTGGTGAATAGATGGGTAGGGACTCAGTCTCACATGCCTCAGAGTTATGTGGTTCTCGAATATATAATAAGTACCTGGAAAGCTTTTCCAGTTAGTTGACTTGCATATTTTATGGGCCATAAATACCAATGTAACCTAAATTTTATCTGCTGTATTTTGCTTATTTCTGTTGTGGATGCAAAGTACAGGAGCAATTTAACATTTTACTGAGTGAGAAAATTGGGGGTGGTGGGGAATAGTGACTTGTTATCTGCCTTTTTTTTTAATTTCACCTAAATAAAACCAAACCATCAAGCTAAAGCTTACAATAAAAATTAATGCCACATGAGCAATACAAAAACATATGTTATTAAAGCCAACACAGGGAAGAATATTAACAGGATCGGGTGTTGAGGTGGCTCTATTCAAATCTGACTGCTGTATTTCAAGGCATAAATGAGTCTTAGGGTAGTGGTTTCTCAGTTGGAAGCTTTAAGTCTGGGTTTTCACTTTCAAATGGAGCCAGGGGATGAGGCACAGAGCAGTGATATACTGTCTCCTAGACATGACCAGGCCACAGCAGCTGTGGTTACCTGCACTGGACCAAGGCAGTCAACATTCCAGCATGGACTGGGAAGAAGTTCTCTAGGCCTACACTCCTTCTGTTGGAGGTATTGATTGATGTTAGCTTCTGGGGGAGGGGAGAATCATTAGGTTTCCCATGCTTCAGTTGGATGGTCCCACACCTATGTACATAGGGTTAGCATGACCTGAACTTAGTGGGTTATCAAAACCAACGTATGAATATGAGGAGGGAATGAGTTAATGTGGAATTGCATGGAGGGGGAGTTGTAGAGGGTAAATGAGACAGATATCATCACTGAGTATATGCATGAAATCCTGAAGAAAAAAGAGAGAAAAGAAATGAAAGAGTAGAAGGCACCCAGTCAGAAACCCATCTCTTCTTGGCTCTGTGCATGTCACAAGCAAGGGAAGGGTGACAGTAGTTATTTGATGATAATTTGTTTTGAATACTCAGAGTCAGACAAGAATGAGAATACAGGAAATAAAGGTCCTAACTAGACCTTCATGAAGTAGCCAATACCAGAAACTCGATGGATTTTCTTTCTCTTCTTTCTATTATTGACGTGAGGAAACAGAAGAGTGGAATTTAGTATCATTGGAAACATCCCCACAAAAGCACCTAGTGGTGTGTCTCCCAGGTGATTCCAAGTATAGTCAACTGGACCATGATGATATACCATCACAAGCCTGTTTCTTGTCAATCTGACACCCAAGCACTTCATGGCTAAACCATCCCACTCTATCTTTGTTCCCTTATAGTCTCATATTCACTTCATGCCACATTGCTGGAATAAAGGGGGAAAACTTTATTCCAGTGACCTTTCCTGTGATGATGGGAACTAGTGGGGGCAGATGGTGAGAGTCTCTGCACTATTTTACCCAGAACAAACTCAGCATCAAGGGAGACTAACCTAAACATGTTGCATGGGCTGTGCTGGGTCCTTGGTCTTCTCTCTAAATACTGGGGTCATATGTTGCTTGCAGTAGAGAGAGGCAGAGGAAAGAAGAGAGGAACAGAGTTCTTGAGGGAGACAATTTCCAATTTAGAGTTAACTAGCAGCTTCTTGTTCAACACACAGAAGAAAAAACAAGAGAAAATATCTCGAAAAAGTTCAAACATCTGTTGGATTTAGTTGGCTCAGCATTATTTCATCTTATACTTGGGACTAAGTGTGTGTGTGTGTGTGTGTGTGTGTGTGTGTGTGTGTTTGTGCGTGCACGCACGCCTCACACTTGTATTTGGGGAGCTATGGATGGATCACAAGAAGCTGTCTCCCACATATGAGGCTAATTTAAATTTTTTTCTTTTTCTAGTTCATTTTGTATGTACAGGTGTTTTGCATGCATGTATGTGCTTGCAGAAGACACAAGAGGGTGTTGGAGCCCATGAAACATGAATCACAGACTGTTGTGAGCTGCTATGTGGGGTCCTGGGAATCAAACTCAAACCCTCTGAAGAGCAGTCTGGGCTCCATCCCTCTAGGTTTAATCTTATTATCTATGGCTTTCTTCTCTATCTTTCCCATTACAGTGGTGAGTCCAGGATTGAGCAGGTGAGTTTTAAAACTAGAGAAACAAAAAGTACAATAGGTGTGATGCTGATCAGTTTATGGACTTTGCCTACCGCAATGGCACCAAAAGACTTTTTGCATTTCTTGAGGATGCCAAGAAAGCTGAGTGTGGAAGACAGCACTGTGACTATTGTGGCTTTCTCCATGTGAAACACCGAGAGCTAGAGTAACAATTCCATGACTCTAAGAGGGAAGGCAGGAACTCAGGGAAGAGACCTGTAGCTGCAGCAATTCTTCTGAGCCCCTCCCAACAATTCCCTTCTTTCCTCACAAAATTCATAGATGTCATTTTCTTTCCACAAGACTAAAAAATGGGATGATAAAGAGTATATCTCCCTAAGTGTGGTCTCCAGAAAGTCCACATCTTCCTCTCCTATGGAGGAACATGCTGGAATTATCAACTCTCAGGAGCTCCCATGGCCCCATGCCCAAGTGTAGCAGAGCTACCTTCCAAACCCTGCAGAGCTGGGGCTAACTCACCTGTTTCAAGGCACTCCACAGATGGCTGTGTTGGAGTGCAAGTCAGGAATTTCTGGACACTGGAAACCCCATTACTCTTGGGGGTGCTTAAGGCATTTAGAAAGACAGTATCATGATCAAAATCAAAACCAAAAACATATCAATTTAAAAATCAGGAATGCATGATTGCATTATTTATTCTTAGGAAGAACCTGTGTTTTCTAAAGCCGTTTTTGCAAGTAATATGCATTACACTACAGCGTGACTGATTCATCAAGTGGGCCTAGTTAATTCCCAAAAGAGAACTTTACTTCTTCATATGATGTCAGAAAGGAAAGAACACTACTGAAAGTGCTCAAGTGGTAGAGGAGGGAGCACGGATGAAAACAAACAATGCCATGTTGAAGCCCAGCCTGATACTTTGCAGGCTTGGCCCATAAAATAAAATTAAAGTAATAGTTTGGGTGAGTGGAGTGGGTGCTGCTACTTTAATGAGATTCGGGGCTGAGCTATTTAGGGAACTAAATTGCTTCAAATGACACATGCAAAACACTAATTGGGCTCAGTGGGTTTTTATTATTTTTAAAGATAATGAACACGAAGTTGGGAGAAGAATGTTTTTCAACTGGGGGGACCTGGGGGAAGTCATAGGGGTCAAAGTTTGTTAGATGTGGTCATATATTTCAGTGTACACGAGTATGAAATACTCATAGAATATTTTAAGTGCTTCAAAGAGTTAAAAGCAAATTACAGAATATGTAATTTTATTTCATTATTAAATACCGAGTATGTTTTCTCTTCCTACTGCCTTCATGTATAACTCAACAGACCCCAAACCAGCACACACACACACACACACACACACACACACACACACACACAGAGTCTTCCCCCTTTATTTTATGCATTTTCATATTCAGGATCTCTTAATCTATGATAGAAAAGACAAAACTTCTAAAACGCCAAACGTTACAAAACTCATTGAGTCTAGAAATTAAATAGTAGGTGCTGGGGCTGACTTCCTGTTTTTCTTCAAGCAAAAATAAATAAATAAAACATATGGCCGGTGCCCAGGACACACAGCAGAAACGCTGCTCCATCTAGGATAAGAGGGATTCCAGCCCACTGACAGGCACCTTCTGCTTGGAAGTGTCAGCATCAATTTAGACAAAGGGACACCTGTCATGGATGGCAGATCACCTAAAGCAGTGGTTCTCATCCTGTGGGTCTTGACCACTTTGGGTGTCCTCTATTAGCTATCCTACGTATCAGATATTTACATTGTGATTCGTAACCGTTGCACAATTCCAGTTATGAAGCAGCAATGAAATAATTCTATGGTTGGGAGTCACCACAATGTGAGGAACTGTATTAAAGGGTCACAGCATAAGGAAGGTTGAGAATCACTGTTCTAAAGGATCCCGCAGGGGGTTGCATGCCCCATCGTGACCTAACCACAGGTATCTCTGAGAAAGGAATGCCACTGGTTCCATTGCTTTTTGCCTTGATAAAATATATGACTAAATCCAATTAAAGAAGGAAAGATATACTCAGTCTCTTGGCTTAAGGGGATATTATCCATCATGACAAGAAAGACATGGTGGATAACAGAACCATCTACAGTAGCAAGAACACTTTATATGGCCTGCTTACATATTAGTTGACCCTTAAGCAGGGCAGCGCTATAAACACCTCAGCTGACTCCTATTAGCCCACCCCAACCACTTAATGGCTCTCTAATCTTCTCAAACAGCACTACCAGCTGTGAACCAAGTGTTCAGGCACCCCAGCCTGTCTGGACACATATCACATACAACAGAAGTCTTGGTCTTTAAAGACCTGCAGTTGTATGGAAGACACTGGGAGTGAAAATCCTTCCAAAGGTTGGAAGCAGGGTTGCTCTTATGCTCTATTGGCCTTGAAGGGGAGATGCAGAAAACTGAGCATTGAATTCTGCAAAAGTATAAACATCAGACAGTTGGCCCCAAACCAGAGTAGCCAAGAGGAGACCCTGGGCTTTCTTTCCTCCTACACAAGGTTGGGGCTTCCCACCAGTACATTCCAAGTGGAAAAAGGAAGATGAAAGCTCTTTGTGAGGGGTTCTAACTGTAGCTCAGAATGAGACTGACAGGGAAAGGAAACAGAAAAAGGGATGTTTGGCATAAGAAGATCCAACATCCGCTTGGTGTGTTTCCCATGTTGGGCTGGACTAAGATGAGACCACCACATATTACCTCTGATTTCTGTTCCTTGTGAGCTAAGGACCCCCAGGGCTGTTCAATTCCTCTGAGCCTCCCATTCCTCAAGTAAATAATGGGGGTTGACCAATCTACCAAGCTCGCTTCTGGAGCAGAATAGACATGGTAAAGGGTTGTCTGCCTTCAGAAAAGGAAATACCACCTGTCCACAGATTGTTTCCCAGGGTACCAGTCAGTCAGACTCAAACTTAACAAGCTGTTCCAAGAACTGATTTCATATTTCTGATCTCTTAAACGTGTCTTAATGAGTTGGTATAACTTTAACTGAAAATTCATTAAAATGTATTTGCTCTAAGTAAATATTTAAATGAATATTACACACTCCAGGGAAGAGGGGGAGGGGGAGGCTTGTTTAATTATATCTGGCTTCTCTCTGGGAACAATTTGAGTTTTCTCCGTGTAGGATGATTCTGTTACACACCACTGTGCCTTCCTGCCTTGGGGAAGCCACATGGAAGCCAGCAAGACTCCATACAGGCTGACAGCATTCACACGTGAGATTGGAATACTAAGGCTACAGCTGGGTGTTGTCCAAAAGCTCATGGTATTGCTGCAGCCACACAGCTACACCTGTATTGGGATCCTATGAACTATTAACCACAGCATGTTGATTTCCCTGTGTCTCCCATTACTTTTTTACCCAGTTAAGCAGCTAAGATACATCTGGTTTATCATGAAAACAATGACATTTACAGAAGAAATATAACTTATTAAAAGCTCAAGCCTATCCCAGCTTTTGAAGTCCACAACAGAGTTCTGACCACTCAAGACAGGATTGATACAAAAGAGAAAAGTAGAAATGTGGGTTGGGTGGAGGAAACAATTAGATGTTTGTCTTGACTGTGAGCTTTAGCTTATGGTTTAAAGCCTCAGGCATGTTAGGATAGATGGTTTAAAGACCCCATATGCTTAAGGGAATCTAATAGAGTTGGAAAGAAAGCAAATAAGAAAATACAGTATGCTAAGGTGAAGGTGGCCAGGTGATTTTACCCAGTCTGTCCAGGAATCTAAAAAGAGAAGTTAATCCATGCAGGGTTTCTTATGCCTATATAGTATGAAATAGTGGAAGCCATAGTATGGGTTCAAGACAAAGAGGCCTGGTAAGACTTCAAAGTCATATAATACCAAAAGTGATAAAAGAAGGATATAAACAATTCCCTTCATAATCTGTGCGCCAATGAGAGATTGGATGGGTGGCATAAGGCTAGGCTTCCAACATGGATGAGGACATATAGCTTACTAAAGAACCAGATGAGAGTGACCAACTCAAGGACCTTGTGAGAGCAGAGGTCAGAGTTGCCATGGTGGATACACCTTTCTTTTATTTCCACCAAAAGTGTACTACAGTTCCTGACTCCCCAACTATCCCTTAATAGATGGTGTCATGCTTTGGTTTTTTTTTTTTTTTTCTCTCTCTCTCTATTTTTTTTTAATAGTGGCAACTTTAAAGAGTGTGTCTTGGGTAGATTCAGTTCAAAGCATATTGCCCATAGTGAAAGTGAGTGGTGATTCTGAGTTGCTGTGATTGATTAAAGATACATTGCATTTAAAACAAATGTCAGCTAGTGGTAGCAGTTAGGTGAGGAAGAGTGTTATGAATAGGTTTTCCCTGGCTGGTCTGGTCCCACCGCCAAGCCAGCCCCAAATAACACACAGAGAAACACTGTATTAGATATACTTCTGTTGGCCGGTTACTAGTTTCTTATTGGCTAGCTCTGTCTTAAATATTAACCCATTTATATTAACCTAAGTACTTCCACATGGTCTTATCTTACTGGAGAGAGAGACCGGTGTACTACCCTTTAGGTCCTCCATCTTGGATCCCCTACTCCTTCTGGAATCCTCCTTGTTTCCTAGTCCCACCTATCTTCCTTTCCTACTGGCCAACAGTGCTTTATTTATTAACCAATAAGAGAAACATATTTACAGAATGACATCTCCCATCAGAAGAATGAGGTAGAAATGATGTAAATATAGTAATTGTACATGACATTCCAGAAAAGTAAAATAAGTGTGTGTGTGTTAAATTCGGACTAAATTTAGTGTGGTGGCCCATGCCTTTAAACCAGCACTTTGGAGGCAGTGGTAGGTGAATCTCTATGAGTTTGAGACTGGCTTGGTCTATATAGTAAGTTCCAGGTCAGCCAAGGCTACATATTGAGACTAGCTCACCCCGACCCACAAAAGTAAAGGAGACAGTTACAACATTTTAATTTTAGCACCATACAGTTGCAGATACAGACAAATAAGATTGACACCAAAGGAAGCCTATATGGATATGTGAGCGTATTCATGCCCTGAAACACACTGATGTTCTCATCAGGGATGAATTGTGCTGTGCCAAGATTGCAGAAGAAATATAGGTCATATATAGTTCATGTTTCTTTTCCTTATAAAATTGCCCATTTCTATATAACTTTATAAATAGCCAAATATAGTATTTCTTCAAGTAGAAGAGCCTAGGTCTAACCTGCAAAGATAATAAAGGTTTGGGAGGGGACAGTGGAGATGTCTTAGCATTGTCCATATTCTCAAATGCTTATGACATATTGTTTGCTTATTTTAAAGTCCTTTTTTGAAAAAAACAATGATTTTTATTTCCTTAAAGCATAGTTTCATCAATTTGGAAAAAATATCTAAAGCAAAAAAGGAAATGCATGCAAATTTAACAGCCATTTAAAAATAGGGACTTTTTAGATTTTATAGATGAAATGTAGTAAACTGGTTTGTTTCATTGCCTATTTGTTTATAGGAATATTTAATAAACAAGAAATAAAATTCACTAAGCATGAGTATTCAGTCTACTGTGATGTAAGAAACCATGAAAAGCCTTCACTATTGAATTAATAAGAAAATTTAAATAAATGATTAGTATTCTGTGATCAGCAAAAAGCCTATGAAACCAAGTCATAAGGAAACTTGGCAAACTAAATTCCAATGGTAACAAGTTTCTTATATTTTGATGTGTTTAGCCATCAATTTCTACACAGAAAATGCTCCTCATAGTGACTACAAACTTTCAATGTGTATTTACTCCCAGCAGGCTGTTTTAAACTATAGTCAAGTGATCAATAGGGAGAAAGAAGAAATTCACATAATCAACTTCCGAGGACTGATGGGAGCTAGATACACCACACTCCTGGAGAGACAACTCCCCCCACACCCCTGTAAGGAAAGAAAATACCTGAACACTCAGCTTTGGCAGAGCATAGAGTGATAAATGACTTTCATAGAAGCAGTAATAAATACATCAACTCAACTTTTTACCAGTTCAGAATAAGAGTTACCATGTCCTTTGGAAAATCTGGTTTAAGAGGAGTCATGTCCACTCATGATCTCCTTTCTGAAGCTCTTCCATGATGCTCATGAGAAGCGTCAGAAGTAGGACAGGCCTCCTAGAAGTGCAACTGTGCAGGGTGGGACTATATGCCATTATGTGTTTGAGTCAACATTTCTATTTTTCTCTCCCACTGAATAGATGCCTGAGATGGTGGAAGGAGGCAGCAAATCCTCACCCTCGTGAGGCTCATGACCAGGTGGCCTTCTGGAAGAAGGCTGATTTCTTTAGGACAACAGAAGACTATTGTCCCAATATTTATGCATAATTATCCCACATTGGATTAAAGAACAAGATAGACAGTGACAATGTCACCCAAATAAAGGCAAGGCCATTTCTACAGTGCTGGAAGCCACCAGGAAGATTCCCATGCCATACTGTATTCACTTCATCCAAGGAGATGTACTCTTTCTTGTTTGTTTTCTGTTGCTGTTTTAAACATCACACACACACACACACACACACACACACACAGATACAGAGAGAGAGAGGGGAGCACACACATGCACACCCATGCACTTGCAGACATACACATATTTAACAGATGATAAGGAACTAAGGAGAACATACAAAATTCAGTAATCTCAATAGAAAGAACAAAAGACTTGAAAACCTGCAAAAGTCTATCATAATTTTAAAAACATGTCTCAGTGGATGAAAAATGGCAAAGAAACATCCCAATATAGGTAAGCAGTTTCTTCATAAAACCTATACCTAACATGCTTGAAGGTAACAGTAATTTTTTTTCAGAAAAAAAGGATTTTGGGAAATATCCAGAGCACCCACCTGTCACATGACTGTTTATAAATTCTACTTAATGTCTTATCCAGTTCAAAAGAAAAAAATGTTTCTCCAAAGATACTGTAAACAAAATGGCTTAAGCAAATTCCCAAGGTCCGCAGTAAGACATGCTGGTGTCATGTACAGCTAGCTAGTGCTCTGGTGTCATTTAATAATGTTTTCCATGGGATAAAATGTTTTTATATGTGTAGATATATGATTAGTAATAAAGTAACAACAAAATGTAAATGATGATGACGATGGCAAGGATGATGGTGGTGATGGCGATATTGATGATAATGATGGTGGTGATGAGGGTGGTGTTGATAATATTGGTGGGAGTGAGGGAGGTGATGGTGATGGTGGTAATGGAGTGATGGTGATTGATGATGGTGGTGATGGTATTGGTGAGGGTGAGGGTGGTGATGATGAGATGGTAATGGTGATGTGGTGATATTATTGGTTAGAGTGAAGGTGGTGATGATGATGGTGATAGTGATGATGGAGATGGTAACAGTACTCTGAGGATTATTGTAGTGATGGTGATAATGATGGTGATGATGTGATGCTGATGATGGCAGTAATAGTATTGGTAAGGGTGATAGTGGTGATGATGATGGTAGTGGTGGTAATAGTGTCACTGAGGATCATGGTAGTGATGATGGTGATAGTAGTAATGGGAAAAGTAACTATATGACAAAGAGTTCAGTATTGTTATTCTTTACAAACACACAGAAAACACACTGAATCATATATATGCAGAAATAGCTCCAGAGAAACCAGTAACAGCAACATGTACTTCGAAAGTTCTGGTACTATCAAGTAACGGAATGACTCCACAGAAACAAGTAACAGTAATGTGTACAATACCAAATTCTAACACTTTGTAGCAATGAAGATTTGCATTCCTAGTGTGATTACAGAGTTCTTGGACCACTTTAGTAAACCATCAGTGTCTTGGTGTTATGTGTGACTTATCATATGGTCCCCAAATTATTCTGGAAGGCATTTCCCCTCATGATGCAAACACCATGAATGATCCTGCAATCTAATGTCTATTGTAGCTTCAGTCATCACCATTGTCCAGTCCTGCAAAGCTACCTCTCAACCATGTCAATAAACTTCATTGAATCCCTAGCAACCCATGTATTTTGTGGGCGGTGGGGATGCAATGAGTAAAATAATTGAAGGCATGACAGTGGGGATGACATGAAGAGAATGTACTTCCTATCTGAAGACAAGCTGAGTCTCGCCTTCATATTTTAATCATCACTTAATTACTTCTGCTTCTGCCTACTCTCAACATGTCTGACTACATGAAACCCAGACTCTTTCCTCATTATATACCCAAGGATGTTTCATGTATAGGTGATCTATCATCCTTGTGAAGGGAAAAGTCATTTAGGGAAGTCTGTATTTCCACATTTTATCAGTACCCCATTGCCAGTTCTTGAGGCTAATCAAATTGTGACAGCAGAGAATGCTGAATGACTTCTCATAATTATTGCATCCTCAAATACTGAAGGAGTCATCTATCTCTTGTTTTAATATATGGGTTGAACTCCTATGAGACTTTTCACATTAGCATGGCCTTTAAGAGACAACAAGAAATGAGTCTTCTGAAAAAGAGAATGTCTTCAAGTCATCTTCACTTACTGTTGAAATAATATTGTAAGATATTAAGCTATCCTCATCTTTTTTCATTCAGTCAGATAGAGGCTTTCTATCTATTTCCTCAGGAGATGGGGAAAAATAAGTTCAGAAATACCCTGTGAGTCATTAGCTCCTATCTGTTACAAAGTTTGATTGGCAGCAACAATCGTATCAGCTAATGTTTAGAGAGTGCCGTACACTTGACTCTGGTTCTAAACCTTCCATGTATGTTAACTCTATGAGAGCAATACTATAATCCTTCTCATGTCACAGGAGACAAAGCTGAGGCAAAGAATTGTCACTTAAGTTGTCTGTTTCTGCATAGCTATTGAATGAAAACTTATATGTAGGCACACACAATATGGATTCAATTTCCATGTATTTAAGTATCTAGCTGCAAGGTTCTCACTCTTCTATACCTCCTACACTAATCTAATTTTTAAAAAAAATTCATTAGGCAATCCTGTTGGGAAACAAAATTGGGGCTGGAGAGATGGGTCAGTAGTTAAGAGTGTTTGTTCCTCTTCCAAATGACTAGAGCTCTGTTCCCAGCACCCCCACAAGATGGTTCACAACTGGCTGGAACCCCATTGTAACTGGGGAGATAGAAGATGGAGAGGGGTGAGTCTCAAGATAGGAAGAGCAGAGGCAACAGATTAGAGAAGGGATCATTTACCACAAGGTACTAGCTTCCCACCAGTGTCTCCAACCTGGACAAAGCTAAGCTCATTAGTGTCTTAGTTACAGTTTCCGTTGCTGTGAGAAAAGACCCAAAGCAACTTGAGGAGTAAAGGGTTCATTTGAGCTTGCAGCTTGTAGTCTATCATCCAGGAAAGTCTGGCAGGAACTGAAGGCAGGAACTGCAGCAAAGGCCATGGAATGGTGCTGCTTATTGGATTGCTCCTCATAGCTTTCTCAGTCTGCTTTTTTATAGTATCAGGACCACCCACCCATGCAGAAATAGAACTTCATACAATGGTCTGCTGACCCCCTAACATCAGTCATAATGTATAAAGTGCTACACAGACTTGCCTACCAGCCAATCCTATAGAAGCATTTTCTCAATCAACATTCCCCATGGTCCTACCTTATGTCAAGTTGACTTAAAACAATCCAGTGCACTTGGAGAGCTCATTAATTCTTAAGGCCTTTACTTGCATGGGATTTTCCTCTAGCCTGTCACGAAGACTTGTTGGGAACAGAACTGGAGAGATAGATGCTCTTCCAGAGGACCAAGGTTCAATTCCAGCACCCACACAATGGTTCACAAACATCTGTAAATCCAGTTTTAGGGGATCTGAGGCCATTTTCTGGCCTCTGTGGGAACCAAGGCAGGCACATGGTGCACATACATATACACAGGCAAAACAACTAAAAAATACAATAAAAGTAGCAATTCATAAATATTAAAAAAAACAAGTATCCCCCATTGTAAAAGTTACTAAAAATTCAATAGTGTGCATACATAAACGTATTTCCACATTCCACAAAGGGACAGTTTAAGCTTTTGTCAAAATCAGCCCTATTTTTGTAACCCTGCCTGAGAATAAAGGATTGCATGGATTTCTTAGCAAAGAGTTTCCACATGGTTGTCAAGAAAAGCCGTCCTAAAGTCGGTGTGTGTTTTTTCTCCCTCCAGTCTCGATTATAGTTACCTCTTTTTAAACTCCATTATTCAAACTGCATCCATGAATATAAAAACATTCTAAAAGGTCACTTAATTATTGTCCTCATTGACCAAAGGGCTCCTATTATCAGCACCAAGTCTGTTTCCTTTGTGTGGACAGATGAGGGTGAATTAGGAACTGTACCTCTTCATCAGCAGCTATTCAGAAGCCAATCTTTGTATGCTGTACATATTTTTTTCTTTCTGCATATTTGCCTGTCACAGTGACTAGGTTAACTCATTGTTGAAGTGTGGTCTCCTCGGAAACCCAGGAAGAAGCAGAATTCTGCAAGTCTGTGTAGCTTAGTACCTGAGAAAGATCTTCATACTGCATGTGTAAGTTGCTGTATGGTCTTAAAAGGCTGGAGCTGCAGGACAGATAATTGTCCCATGGGGGAAAAAGATGTTTCTTGATACAGAATAATTTTTAATGTATCTTAAAATATTTATTATTTTTAATTATGTATGCCTATATGAATATAGTTACATGCAGAGTCCAGAAGAGGGAGTCAGATCCCCTGGAGCCAGAGTTATAGGCAGTTGTGAACTGCCCAATGTGGGTGCTTGGATCAGACACTCTGCAAGAGCAGTACACACTCAACTTCTGAGCTATCTCTCCAGCCTCTTAGGGCTTTAACCCTAAGCCTTCTCATGTAGTTAAAAGCTGCTGTTGTTCTCATATGGAATCTAAAGGATTCAACACTGTGTATGCTCAAGATATCACACAGAATTAAGGGAGATCTATAAAGACTGGATCTATAAGCAATGAAGTCTTACAATAAAGCGATTACAAATTGTGTTATTTCTCTAGTTTTAGAAATTTGAAGTATTACTGTGTCTTACTTCCACAGTTAACAGAATGACAAAGGAAAAAGAAACCCATGGGCATTATGAAGGTTGTCTCAGTCCCAACAACAGACAAGCTCAAGCCATGGTAGCTAAGCCATTAGATGAGATTTGCTCCTCCCCATTGTCGTGCTCTGTGTCATCCTCCCAGCTGTCTCCTCATTGTGATAAAATGGCTGCCAGGGTTCTCACATGACCTCCCAATGGCAGTCTATTGAATTGAAAGGACACTGACTGTGATTCTGTCCAGATGGAAATGTGCCTCAGCATACTGCACTCTATTTCTGTGGTTCAAATGATGGTACCAGGTAAAGGAAAGCCAGGAAAATGAATGTTTATCATAACTACGAGCCTGTATATGGTTGCTACCCAGAATAGAGTTGGGGTACTATGCCCAATATGAACAGAACATACCTCCATCACTGCCAGGTGGATACTAAGAGTGTTTAAGCTTCACTGCACTGCCCACCTCATCCAGAGAAGAGCTGGAGCCCTGAGTGCAGGCACAGGCTCTTCCTTCAATTACGGACCCTCCCCCCCCCAAAAAAAAAGTGATACCATTTGATTTTTACTCTGTTGACTTAACTGTTTTACTTCACAAATCCCTACAAACAACATCACAGTGACTTTCGTAGGTGAGCAACCAGATGGAACCAGCTTGCTTGGCTGGATTCTCTGTTCCATTTCTGCCAAACAAATACCTCTCTGTCCTCTTACCTAGAGAAGAAACACAACTCTTTCTAAACACCACCTACCCCTCCTGCTCATCAAAACACACACCAGTCTTTGTCATCTGACTAGTGGAGTTAGACAACTGGGCAATCACCAGCTTCCCACCACCAAGTGTAGAGTGTACTCTCCTACAATGCAAATGCATAGCAGCTTCTCTGGTGAAGGTTGATAGATGCACTAGTCTTTGGGTATAAAAATATGCCATTAGAAGTCTGCTTACTACTGTGTCCACATAGCAAAGTAATCATAGTAGATTCATTCCTAGGTCCCATGATCCACCCAAGCACAGGTTCTTAGTCCCAGTAATAGTTCCAGGTATAGGTTTCATCTTGTGAATTGGGTCCTAAATCTATTAATCAGAGAGTATTTACTCTTGCTTTATTGCTCTTCTCCTCAGGTAGTATGCACTGCACATTCAACCATTACATGCTACCCAGTAGCTTTCAGCACACAGAATTCATACTAAGAATGCACAGGCAGAAAGAACACATGAAACAGGATATTCATTTCTCATTGACACAGCAATGGTTGGAGTGTCATCAGGATGAGCACTCTGTTAACCTGAGTGTGGTGATAATGAGCCTTGTCCCCTTAGTCACCACAGACACAGAGTGTCTCAAAGTAGTTGGCCAAATAAAAGAAGCCTGTTCAAAGCACGATGTACAAAGCATAGTCCCATGGCTATAAAATTCAAGACAATACTAACTGACATTTAGTGACTAAGTGCCTATGATCAGTTATTTACTGGGGATTATGGGGTGTTCCTGCAGAGGCTAGATGTATTCACTGCCTTGAGTGTGGTGATGATTCTGACAGTGTGTATGCATGTCAAAGCACATCAAATCATACCCTTAAAAGTCTATGCATACTAGTTGGTCGAGTATGCCTCATTAGCTTTGAAAAGAAAGTGTGCTGATATGTAGCAAATACAGTTACATATAAAAATAAACAATGATTAGAATTCTGATTTCTTTTGATGTCAAATAAAATGGACATTTAAACCTTTAATTGAGATGCCAAACACTCAGAAATAAAAGATCCAGTCTCAACAGTTGACAGGGAAGGTAGGTTTTGACTAAGGTTTTATATTTAGTTTTAAAGGAAGAGGTATTTTAATCATCCTTCTTATTGTTTATGTTTTTAATGCAATAAAAGAAAAGGTCTTAACACAGCTAAAAGTATTGTGTGTGCATCTCACAGGCTCAGCTTTCACCTTTGAGTTCTTAACAAAGGGGTATGCTAAATGATAGACAAAACAGAACAAGTTTGGAGTGTTTGGGTTCTAGGAAAGTGAAGATGTTGTTACAACGTGGTGTATCATGGTGAATCCTCCTACAATCCAAGAGTTGGGGACAATTTTCCTATCCTTTCCAGACCTTAGTGTCCTTGACTGTGGAAATAGCCTAATGATAGTATTGCCTCCCAGGGTTATCTGAGAGTAAAGGGTGGATCTACAGGCAATCACTGGTTGTATAGGAAGAAACAAATCACATTCTGCCTTTGGGGAGTATAGAGAATTCACCACCCTCCCCAAAAGATAACCCACATCTGATGGTCTGTCAGCCCAAGTGGGCCAGCTTTCTGCTTTTGCTTTATTTTGCTTTTATGTGGCAGGTGTGAAGTGGTGGTTGCTTAGCCTAAAGTATCTGAGTTCCAAGGAAGCCAAAAGACTGAGTGCAGGACAGTTGCATACATGTGAAATTCAATGGAAGGCTAATTTGCAGGAGTGTTGACCTTCCTATTCCTAGCACCATCAGCTCTCCTCAACCCTTCTGTCATCTGTTCTGAGAGATAAGGAAGCCCATTGCACTCCTGTGGCTTTTCTGCAGCAGGGATGCTTTGCAGGATGTCTTTTTTTTTTTTTTTTTTTTTTTTTTTTTTTTCAGAAGAAGCTTATTTCATTAGGCAATTTGTCCTAATTAACTGGAGGGTCCTTGCAGGAGGAGCAGTGGCTCCATGGCCACTGTGATAACAGGAGGTTCACAGACACTGGACATCAGCTAAATTGGTGATGCATCTCTTTGACAGGAGGAGCAAGATTTCTTAATTGCTGATTGATGGAGGAGGCCCTAGCCCACTGTGGGTGGTGCCATGCCTAGGCAGGTAGACTAGGTTCTATAGGAAAACTAGCTAAGTGTGACCCAGATTGATCATTGTATACAGCATTCCTCCATGGTTTCTGCTTCAGTTCCTGCCTCCAGGATCTGGTCTTGAACGCTTAGCTTGGCTTCACTCAATGACAGACAACAAGGGAAATGAAGTAAACCCTTTCCTCCCCAAGTTGCTTTTGGTTATGGTGTTTATCACAGCAACAGATCAAACTAGAACAGGTTCACACAGGCAGGATTCAAAGGCCTCCATGTTAAAAATATGGTATCTGCATTACATTCTTTGTCCAAGTACTGTCCGTGGAATATGAATATAAGTATTGTTAGTTATTGCTAATCTTATTACTTGGATGGAAACCCCAGGAGAAAAACCAGATGAATGAATTGAGAAGACTGTGAGCTCAGAACTGGTTTCCCTTGTCTTGTTTAATCCTAAGAGAACATTGCTTCTGCTCATCTACAACAGTGGATGAGCTAGTTGTAAACATATATATCAACATAATGTCATAAATAAGTGAATAAATAAATAAGTAGAGATAGATATATAGAATTTTTAAAAATATATGCATTTAGTTTCTTACCCTCACAAAGATATAAAAGTCAGCTAAAATCTATCAAGCATGATGCATTAGGATTAGGTTAGATACCCAATGGAAAAGCAAATATACATAACCTATATTCTAGATAGAAAATCTGAGTCTCAAGTCCCAATATGGTGGTTTAAATATAATTGACCTTCATAATCACATAGCGAGTGGCATTATTAGGAGATATGGCCATGTTGAAGTAGACATGGCCTTGTTGTAGGAAGTGTGTCACCATGAGGGTGAGCTTTGAGGTCTCCTATGCTCAAGGTATGCCTAGTTCAGTAAAATTCCTGTTACCTGTTGTCAAGATTTAGGATTCTCAGCTCCTTTTCCAGGGCCATGTAGCACCATGATGATAATGGACTAAACCTCTGAATATGTAAGCCACACCAATCAAATGGGTTTTTTCCTTTATAAGAGTTGTGGTCATAGTGTCTCTTCACAGCAATAGAAATCCCAACCAAAATGCCCACACAGACCCAAGTATGCCCCAGAACCAATGGAATCTAACTGAGAAGCACTGGTCTGACCCCAGCAATCAATTTTATTGTTTTTATTTTAATTTGACTAAGAGATCATAGTGGAGGAAGAGTGTCTAACAATAGCTAGCTTATCCTACAGGACTCCTCGATCATCTTCCTACTTTCCCTCAGCCGAGAGAGCAACACCTGTGCACCTACACTAAATCTGCACATGCTCCTTCCTCCTGCTGTCCTCAGGAACAGACCCAAGCAGCATGGGCTATCTTAGGGCACCAGGGCCTGCCAGATCTAGCTGGGGTGGTGACCAAATGACTATGTGCCTTTGGTTCTTCAAAGTGCAGGAACCACCCCTGTGACAAAGATTGATGGTCTCTTTCCTTCTCTAGGGTAGGGCAATCCCACACAAAATGCCAGGCTGAGAACAAAGGCGATAAAGATCAGCTGAGCTCACAGAAACAGGATTGGATGCACTTTCAGTAAAAGATGCAAAACAGAGTGTTTCTTTTTGAAAGATCCACCCATCCTTTGAATTCTGACCAAATGTAGTGAGTGAGGTGAGATGGGCTCAAGGCCACCCTGTCTTTGTGTCTGTGGTTGTTGCTTCCCAAAGATTTACCTGGTGATTGTCTGCTTGTGTTTTAAGATTTGAGAATTCCATGCATTTGTACTATGAAATAGGGTCATATCCACCTACCCCATTGCCCCCTTCTCACCAACTTCCCCCACACCTTTCCAATGGCTCTTTCTACATACTTCCTGTCCTTTTCTTTCTTAAAAAATAGCTCACTAAGTCCAATTTGAGTTGCTCACATGGGCATTTGTGTGGGGACACACACTGGAGTATGGGCAACCTGCATCAACGTCTTATGCCAGTAACTGCAGCTGCTGTGAATTCATGATTGTGACTGCCATGCCATTGCTCTCTTCCCCATCTTCTGGCTCTTATAGTCTTTCCTTTCTCTCTTCTGCTGATGTCCTCTGAGCCCTGTCTTGGGGTCTGAGACTTGATATAGATGTCCCATTTAGTAATCAGTCCCTTCTCCTAAGAATTTTAACCATTTATGTATCTCTATATTTATTGCTACTCCCTGCTCACTTAATCAGCTTCTCTGGTAAAGGTTGAGGGCAGCGGTGATCTTTACAAAGGCTACCTTCTCTCCATGTCTCATGAACATGTGTTGCATACAGTAGGTGGTTAGTCAAGTTCTGAAGTATGAGCCTGCTAGCTACAGTCTCACTATCTTTGCTAAGTCCACAGCCCCATTGCTACTGTATGAAAAGCTCATGTATTAAAAATAAAGGTCCCCATAAGTTATAAAGCTATAAACATCCTCATGTCATAAAGATTCTGGCTCAATAATTGGTGGGGGATTTTGTGACACTGTTACTAGAACATAGGCTCCAGTAAAAAAATGAATTCAGCCATTCTCCCTTTTCTTGTATATATGTGCCTACTTCTTTACCTTCTTCTGTGAGATGTCAGGCCAAAAAAGATGCTACCTAACATTGGTCCTTTGTCCTTTATTTGGCTGCCTTGAGAATCATAATAAATACATTTGTTTCTCATAAATGATCAAGTAGCAGGTGTTCTATTACAACAGTAGAAAACTGATTAAGACATCTATTAAAATACTGCCCAGTGTCCACCTGACCCCTTATTAATATGTTACAATTGGTAAAGTTGAATTTAAATGTGTTGGTCTTTAGTAACAGATCTGTGCTGTTTTTAAGTTCTATAAGGAATAACTGCACAAATAATGAAGTAATGAATAAAGTAGTAAATGAAATAAAGAACAGTTGCAAATACTCACAACGTGTCACAAATTCATTCTCTGCTGCTAGGGAAAAATTATTCATTCTTGCACATTAGTTTTTAATTAACAACATTGCATGCAAACTGATTTAAATACATGGGGACTGGGTCTGTCTCACATCAATTTCTTCCTCTCTCTTAAGTTCTCCATTTTGTTTCTCTCCTTTTTGTACTGTGAGTGTGTGTGTGTGTGT
The DNA here is from genome assembly GCF_943737965.1 of Phodopus roborovskii. Classification (NCBI taxonomy): domain Eukaryota; kingdom Metazoa; phylum Chordata; class Mammalia; order Rodentia; family Cricetidae; genus Phodopus; species Phodopus roborovskii. The sequence continues at coordinate 2,342,323 of NW_026126598.1, read as the reverse complement.
GTGTGTGTGTGTGTGTGTGTGTGTGTATGTGTGTGTTCTGGTTTCTCTTTATCAACTTTTCATAAATGAAGACATACTTGAGAAGAGTCACCACTTGAGGAATTGTACCCACTACATTGACCAGTTGAAAAGTCTGAGGGGCATTTTCTTTTTTTTTTTTTTTAATTTCATTTAATTTTTTTATTTTATATATCGATCCCAGTGTCCTCTCCCTCCATCCCTTTCTCTCCCTATCACATGCACCCTGGCCACCCTCCCCTTCCATCCCCCCTCCACATGTAGGGTGATGCCATCCAGGAGGGGTCATCTAAATCTGTCAGGTCATTTGAAGTAGAGGCTAGGACTTCTCTCCTGTCTCTAGGTTAAGGGAGTATTCCTCCATGAGGGATGTGCCCACAAGGTCCTTTTGTGCACCAGGAATACATCCTGGTTCCATTGTCTAAGGTCCCTTAGACTGCTCAATCCTTAGGTGAGACCCATGTTCAGATGGTCCGAGTCAGTCCCATGCTGGATTCCCAGCTATCAGTCTGGGGACCCATTAGCTCCTCCTTGTTCAGGTCAGCTGTCTCTATGTGTTTCTGCAGCCTAGTCTTGTCCTCCCTCTCTGCATCTGAAGAATGGATAAAGAAGATGTAGCACACCTACACAATGGAATACTACTCTGTGGGGAAAAAAAACAATGGAATCTTGAAATCCGCAGGCAAGTGGATAGAACCTGAAGAAACCATCCTGAATGAGGTAACCTAGTCACAAAAAGAGGAATATGGTATGTACTCCCTCATATATGGATTTTAGACCTAGAATAAAGGATCACAAGCCTATAATTCACACCATCAGAGGAACTAGGATACAAGGTGGGTTCTAAGAGATTCATATAAGGTCCCTCACAGAAGGGGGAGGGACAAGTTCTCCAGAGCACATGAAGAGTTGAGGGTGGGCAGTGAGTGGAGAGGGAACTAGGAGAAAGAGAAGAGGAGGAGAGAAAAGCATGTGGGTCTAGAAAGATTGAGTCACAGGAGAAATAGAAGACAGAAAAGAAAGATCTAATTGTTGTCATTTGTTTGTGTAAGGTGACAAATTTGCTCATTTAAACGTTTATATAGGTGACCATGTGATTGATGTAAATATAGCAAGCCTTAGCCTGGCCCCCAAGCCAGTGTGAATAGGAGTTCAATCCCTGTACTATGGCAGTCTGAGACATAGCTTTGCAGCTAAACATATTTTTAAGCTCTTCAAACATTATTGTAGGCCAAAATGCAGGGACTTCTTGCACCCCATTTTAGCCTGCTTGGAATTGCCTAACATTAAATACACTGCTAAGCTGTGTAGATCACTCCTCAAGCAAGTCTGTAAATTCCCTGTCACTCCAGCCAATTGCCTCTGGGTAACAAGGATCCTCATTTGAAAGCAATAATTAAGCATCTATAAAAAGCAGTGGTGCCTGGTACATGTAGGAATTTGCACAGCAGATGAACACTAAGGAGCATTTGCAGGGTGACAGCAGTGAGAAGCCACAAGTCATACTACCTTCAAAAGCAAGCAAGATCCATATATTGGCTATCATTGGACCACTGGGGACTTAGGCAAGCTGGTGTGGGCATAAGCCCTCCCTGCCCCACACGACACAATTCCTACTCAGATTGAATGTGGGCTCACTTCTCATATCTTCCATTTTTCCTAACAGAAACTAATGTTTTGAATTTTTGTGGGGTGACCTTCAGTATTGAAGTATTGATAATACTTCAGGAAGAGAACTTGAAATGTATGCTGTTCATCAATGACAAAACAAATGCTGTTGTCACACAAAATGCCTGCATCGAACATGTGGGTCATTAAATGGGACTCCCCAAACTCTGGTCTCCATGTTTGCACAGCATGTACCTACACAGATGTGTCACCTCTCAGGCCCTCTGATTCTTCATCCTCACAGCTCCTATACTCAGTCTGAGCAAAACTTTTTCGTTTAGAATTTTGAAAAAAAAAAAAACTGGCAAGGGGTATGCTGTGTTTGTAGCATCCTCTGACAAACACTAACTGGTCAATGCTTATACGATATACAAATTGTTCATATAATTTACATTGTCTAGTGGTTTAAAAACAAGTAACTGACCAGTACTCATCTACAAAGCTCTGCGTGCTGTACCTCTAACTTCACTGATCTGGTTAAGCTACTTGAGCTTGGCCAGTCACAGAGGCATGAGGGATTGATAAAGGGGGAACAAAACAACAGTGAAACCCTTTCATGTCTTCTGAACTCAGGCACCAAGCCCAGATGTCCCCAGCAGTCCCAAATATTTTCAAACAAGCAACAGGGGATGTACTCTGTTTTTTGACTGTTTGTCTGGTCAGCTCTTTCTTTGCTATTTACAATTACAGATGAGATAACCACAGTCTTGGTTCACCTGGCAGAGGCTAGGAAATGGCTTCTGCAAATTGCCACCAGGTGGCAATCAATGACTTAATCCCTTGCCTGGAATGAAGCCCGAAAGTCCTTACTGAAGGTGTTCCTGCAGCTAAACAATAGAATTAAAAGCAGCAGGAACATATTATTTACTGTTTTGCTTGAGATTCTTAATACACAGTATCTCATTTAATTTCCACAAGTCTCCATTCTCATTTTTAAAAAGTTAAACACACCATTGCTCTATTTACTAGCTGCTATTGCCCTGCATAATCACCCCAGTAAAAATGAACTTATATTTATACAAAAATATATGTGCCAATACTTATGACAAACCTTCTGAGAATAGGCTGCCCCAAATTGGAATACAACAGGAATGTGCTTTAACAGGAAAATATTCAAATTGTGATGCACCAGACAATAGAATACTACTTGGAAGCAACAAAAAGCATACTTGATATTCACAGCCTGGCCATCCCAAGGAATTATGCTAATGTAAAAATTCCATCTCAGGGAGTCATTTGGTTAAATAATTTCATTATGTGACATCATGGAAATGATAAAATTATGGAGACTAAATCAATGATTTCCAGGGGTTAAGAAGTGGATCAAAAACCCCAACAGTATATTAGGATAAAGTTTTCAAGAATATCAGATTCATAGCATTCATTCCACATCCAAAAGAGTGATCATATCATATTGTGTCGTCAATAGTATGATGGTGTCACAGGGCTGGGAGGGGGGCAGTGCTGATTCTGGTGTTACAGACATGGGAACTTAAGTTTGATCACCAGGAACCAAGTTAAAAAAAAAAAAAAAGTCAGGGGTCATGGTATGAACTCATGATTCAAATGCCAGGGAAGAGGAGACAAACAGATTCCTGGTCTCATGGACCAGGCTGCTTATATGGTGAATTTCAGTCCAGTGAGACACTGTTTGAAGAAACAAGGTAAATGGTGATTAAGAAAAGACATTCAAGGTTGCCCTCTGGCTTTCATGTATTCTCTCACCCACCCCACGTCTATCCTCACTCCCCATATACAGACACATACAAACACACATGTACAGACATGAAGACACACATACACAAAAAAGAAAACATCAGACTTAAGTTTTAAGTCTTAAAAAGACATACTAAGAGCTTGCTTTCATTTATCTATCTATTTTAGTTAGACAAACATAAGGACCTGAGTTCAGATCCCAGCACCCATAGAAAAGGCTGGCCGTGGTGTATATCCATTACCCCAGCACTGAAGAGGCAGAGACAGGCAGATCCATGGAGTTCACTGGCCTAGTAGAGTTGGGAGGCTCTGAGCTCAGGGATGGACCCATCCCATCTCAGAAAATAAAGTGAAACTAATTGAAGATGACACTAGACATCCACTTTTGGCCTCCACATGCCAGTGCATGGAAGAATACACATGTGAACACATCACAAACATGTTTTTTTTTAATTACACACATGTGGTTTCTCAGAACACACGTACTCCCATGTCACACTTAAAGCAGAGTAAACATCTCCCTTCAAAATTTCATCTTTTCATTGTGAGGAAAAACTTGGAAACCTATTCTTCCAGGGTTTTAAGATGTGCAGTAGCCAGGTGATGTCAGTGCACATCTTTAATCCCAGCACCCAGGAAGCAGAAGCAGGTGAATCTCTGAGTTCCAGATCAGCCTGATGTACAGAGCAGGTCCAAGGACAGGCAGGGTTACACAGGGAAACCCTGTCTCAGAAAAGAAGAGGAGAAAGAGAAGGGAGAAGAGGAAAAAGATGAGAAGTCTTTAGTCCCCTTTCCAGGTACTGGCTGACTCATCAACATTTCTCCATTTAACTATTTCTCAGTGTCTCCTGGGCTCTTTAACTCTGAGTCTCACCAGTCTCTAATAAACACTTCTATGAAATCCTCTGATACCTCTTTTTGTTTTCATTTATTCAATGTGTACGGGCGTGTGCCTGCATGTATTTATATCCACCACATGCATACAGTGTCTGAGGAGACCAGAAGAGGGCACTGGGCACACCAGAAGTGGAGTTACAGATAGTTACAAACTGCCATGTGCATGCTGGGATGCTGGGAACGGAATACAGGTCCTCTACAAGAGCAGCCCCCTTTGACCTATCTCCCCACAAGCTGGCATTTGAAAATTAATGAACAGTTTGAACCATAAAAATCTGCTATCATTATCAACATAATATTAAGATGTTTAATGTGAAATTAAAATTTGAAAGTTTTGGAAATGGGTTCTGAATGTTTCATTACAATGTGGAAATAACAATTAAAAATAACCAGGGACACACTGTGCCTGTCTGCACAAAAGCTGTCTGAAGTAATGAAAATTCATCTCCACCCAGTGAACTAAGAAACTACTGGGCTTTATCAGAGAGAGAGAGAGAGAGAGAGAGAGAGAGAGAGAGAGAGAGAGAGAGAGCATCTTTGTGATGTGCATTTACAAATCAAAACAGCAAAGCCAAGCTCCAGCCTTTGATAAAGGAACTGAACCAGATGAACCTACTAAATATGGTGGAAAGCCTCCATCATTCAGCGCTGAGTAAAGAAACCAAAAAACAGAAACGAAACTGTGATGTGAATTTAAGATACACAGGAACACTAATCATTACCACATTTTTTTCCTTAAAAATCATCCAAGGACTTGAATCAGTCATACTGAGAAGAGGACAACACACAGCAGGATTAATCGGAGACAGAGAGGGTAGAGTGGTTGTGGCCATATTATGCATGGACTTGATGTTAGGAATGTCCTTTTTTTTTTTTTTTTTTTTTTTTTTTTTTTGCTACACAGGTTTCCCAAATGAAAAACTCAAGACAGTAATATTCAGATTCACACATAGTCCCTTCTGCTTGCAGTTGCAAGAGGATTTTGCAGAAAGTCTTGCTGCTGAAGGTGTGAAAAGATGTCACATCAGAGACCTTCAGAATTGTGCATTTCAGGGTAGCTCTGCGTGTAAATATAAGTCATCTCCCGAGCTCCTGCCATCATTACCATTTGGTAATTGTAAGCAATATTGATGGGAGCCTTTGCTTCCAGATGTGTGACTGAAGATTAGACTCTGTTTACACAGTATTGCTACCTTCTCTTATTTAGAGTGCTAAGTTTGGAAGAGAGGTTAACTCTCTGCACATTAGCTAAGGCAATTAATTCTTCAGGCCTTGCTTCCCCTGTGTGTCAAAGGATTAAGGAAAGAGTGCTCTGGATAAGGCTGGATTCCTGCAAGAGGTTCTTTTATTTTGAAGTTCTGACACATCTGAGTTTTCTACCTCTTAAGTTACAACTCAGGAAAGTGAGAGGTCAGACTTCCCAGACCATTGGCATGGATAAATATTGATGGTCTCTCTAAGTAGACAACTGTACCCATATGATGGAACAGCTCTGGATGAAGATGCTCACCGCTGGATGGAAGGCACAATGTTTGCTTTTTGAATAAATATAGAGTACACATAGGGCTGTTAGCCTGGATTACAGGGAAGACCTTATAGTTTACACACAGTCCCAATATGCAATGGTTTGATTGGTACTCTTTAAGATGGTGGGGAGAAAGGTCAGTCCAAATATTGGATAATCTCAAATTTGTATGTTAGCCTCACTGCTGTGTGCAATCCAATGCTATCTCATACAATCATAAAGGGAGGTACAGAGACTCTGCAGTGTGGTTTGTTGTCAGAATCTTTGGGAGATGCAAGCATTCAAGATAACACAGGTGTGAACACCTTCTGCTCTGATCCTTGCTTCTGCATTTGATTAACAGAGGTCAATGATGACCGAAGTTGTGCAGTGATGCTGGCATTCCCAGACACCTGCTGTCTTCCCTTGTGCTTCTGCTGCCATTTAGAGATAAAGTCTATAGAGACTAGTAGATATGGAGAATACACGCACATGAAACGTGTGTGTGTGTGTCTGTCTATACATATGTATGTATGTATGTTCAAGTGTACACAGACCCATATGCTCTAGCAGAGAATTCATTCCATATAGGAGCTTGTTGGTTAGAAATAATATTTCTTAATTGTGAATTTCCCAGCACCTCTCTCTCTTCCTCTACAGTTCTAAGTTCAACTTGTGATTTAAAAAAAAAAAAAAAAGAGGGACTACTAAAACCACAGCTCAACAGTTAGAAACACTGGCTGCTCTTGCACATGAACTGAGTTCAATGTCCAACTTCCACAGGATGGTTCATAGCTGCTTGTAATTCCAATTCCAGGAGATCTGACACCCCCTTCTGGCCTCTGTGGGTACTGCACACACATGGCACACACACACACACACACACACACACACACACACGTGTGTGCACATACGTGCAAACACTCAAACACATAAAATAAAAATAAATATTTTTTAAAGAGCAATTTTCTCGTTAAATGCATTGCTTGGGGGAGTATATAGGCTCATGGTGTGCTGACCAGAGTTTAACAGCAATAATTATTATTGCTAGTGTCTGATTAATTAGTTAGAAATCATGTTATTTTAAAAAGTATACATGACAACTTAATAACTTAAGAAAATTTGATGTATTCTGAAATGATGTTTACAGATCAGTTCTAGTAAAGTGATCTAACTCGATCTTTGAAAAATGGTTCTCGTCAAAATTTGCAAAGAACTAATGGTGCTATAAAAAAAAATCTTGATATCCCTGGAGATATCATAGAATTCACACTACAAATTAAATATAGCTGTGTGTTTGTTTTTATTCAAAATGCAAAGAGACAGTGATTGGTTTATCCTGACAGACACAGGAGGACAATGCATGTGGTTCAGTCTGGTAGCACAGATAGAAATGGCTGCTAAGAAAAGTCATTCAGACCAAATAATACAGGCCTGTCATCCCTGGCACTCCTGAGGCTGAGTATCAGGAATTAGACTTTTCATGGGGAAGCAACATTGGCATGTCTCCTAACCCCAGAAAGGGAACATATGATGGTCTAAAGCAGGACTGCACAAAAGTTCAACATAGTGAATCATGGGTTTTTATTGGAGTACTTGCAAGAGTGTGGTGAGGGATTGTGAACAGGAGCAGGGATAATTACAAAACATTTGCATCACTGCAAAGCCCACTACAATGTGAGTGAGGACTCAGGAATGCTGCAACCCCAGAGCTCTCTCTGCACAGCTTACAGGCAGCTCCACAGGGCTGAGAGCCTCATCTCTGGACCTTGGATGGTCAGCCTCCTTCATAGCAGCTGCTTGGTGATTCTATAAAGACTGGGAGGAAACGTTACGATTCTTGCAAACTGCAGCTTTCCCAGACATAGGAGGATTGTTTACATTCTGGGTTTCATAAGCTTCCCTCTTGCTCCAGGAAGGAGGGCGTCAGTTCCAGGGAAACTGCTATTGCAACATCGAGATAGTATGATTCTGTTTGCCTGGAGTGTTTAGGGTAAGCCTGGGTATTGAAGTGAGACCCTGTCTTAATTAGAAATAAAAAGTTTAATAGAAGACCAAGTGTATTTTAGCTGTCGAACTCTAATGTAAGTGAGGTCCTGGGTTCCAATCCAACCCCAGTATCTCAAAAAAAAAAAAAAAAAAAAAAAAAGAATAAATGAACAAATAAATAAATATTGTTGAAGGCTACAAAATTCTCTGGATTAAAAACACTGATGCAACAAAATATGTCTAGCAAAGACAATAGATCTGGATCTGAACAAACCATGTGATTCTCTGAATTAGAAAAGAAAAAGAAAAAAAACAAGAATATAATGGTCTTAGCAACCATAAACAAGTTTAAGCACAGTCTCATTTTCTCTGAAACCTCAAACTAAAATTTATGGAAGGTACATTTCATAAAAAATGAAAAACAGAACATAAAGAGAGACCATACTCTCCCTTGATGAATGTGTTACCAAGCAGAATACTTACCCTCCCCAAAAAAATAGATACTGGTCAGAAATGGCCATTTGTCATATCACAAATAGGGGTTCAATAGATCCAGATACAGTGGTGTCTGGAGACTCTAGAAGTTTGGAATGTTTCTGTAGCAACTCCCATTTTTTTAAAGCTCTACTGACTAAATTTAAATAGTTCAACTTGTGTGTTCACTCCAGAAGATAAGTAACTTCTTGCTATCTTAGAGACTTGGTTTACTGCACTGGAATCTTCATCCAGAGATATAAAGCATCCCACAGTTTACCCCACTCTACACAGCTGATATTCCACATCACTCTTCAACTCTCTCGTGCCATCTTCTATGATGACCCTGCCTTCTGCCTTCTGTCCTTTGGGCCTGTGAAGTACAGTGTTGGCTTGGTTACTTTGTATCTTATCCAATGTCCTCTAGGAAGTAGGGCTTGAATGTGTCCTAGGACGTTTTTGTGATACGTACGTTCAAGGTAAGGTGACAGATACTAGTTTAAGTCATCTGAGACAACTGGGCTCCATTGAAATTGGAAGTCCTCATTTGCAGAATCATCAGACCTTATTTGGAAATGTTGCCTTAATGTTCATCCATACTCATCACTATTTGGGTTAAGCCACACAACAATATGCCAAACACAATCACTGCTAGATAGTTACAAGTGAAAAAAATGGGCTCCAATATGGTGTTTGTTCCCAACTAATTAGCCTTAGTGACCTTTAACATTTCCCTTTCCCAATGTCATTAAATGTTAACTGAGAACCTAAAATTGAAACCATAGTGTCAACCCATAAAATGCTTGACTAGGCAAGGTGTGAGATTTCAAAATCCAGTCAGCTAGAAACCATCATTTTTACTTTTTTCTAACATGCCTATCTTGTTTGTATTATTGTTGCAATATATCAAAAGATCATTTTAAGAGCTTCTTTATTAATTTTTTGGGGGCGTGTTTCTGGACAGTGAGGGTTTCTCTGTATTGCTTTGGAGTCTGTCCTGGAACTAGCTCTGTAAACAAGGCTGGTCTCAAACTCATAGAGATCTGACTGCCTCTGCCTTAAAGGCATGTGTCACCAACTCCCGGCTTCATTATTAATTTTAAAGAATACTTTTGTCATAGGACTACAAAGTAAAGCAAGAGACATCACTGAAAATAGGCATTACTTCAAGAAGAAACTGATAAAATGATAAATTATCCCAACTGGCAAGTGACAAAATGCAGGTGACATCATAAGGGGAAAGAAAAGCCAGCTTGAGAGGAGAGGGGATCATGTACATCTTTCACTCAAGGAATACAGACAGTCTACACTGTAGATGGTGGGGAAGCCATCACCTGGACCACATGCTCCTCTTCCTGTCACTCTACACCTACCAGTATAGAGATCCTAGAAGCATCTCAGTGTGGTTCAAAGGTCCCGGAAGTACATCCCAATGGTTCATTTGGGGAAGGTGAGCAGCATGAAGAAGAATGGAGAGTTGAGGGGAAGAAGGACAGAGAAACTATGCCCTGTGCAAAGGCATATGAACAGGCACAGAAGCCAAAGTCCTCAGATGCTAAGTGATGCTACTGCCCACTAGGGGCTTGACCTCAAGATCCCTCTCTTGAAAACAGCACAGGAACCCATGTCAAATATGCAGCTACATAAAACTGACATTTTCTAGAATGTAATCAAAATAACCAAAGAATCAGTTATTGGAATTCTCACTGTTTAATTTAGCATGTTTAATGTCACATTTGTACAGGAGTATTCACACAGCTTCCCACGTGTCCTTGATTGGGAGATTCTGAACTCTACAGTTATTCAGTTCCATCTTGTATTTCTCTACAGCTGGTAAATACTCTAGTGAGATAACAATTATCATCCAGAACTCTTCATCACACATTAGAATATGTCACTTGCCAACACATGGTCAGAATTGTGAATGACTCAAAATATATGTTAATATATTTCACAGAATAATGCTGTATAATTGTGCTGTCAGCCAGCAATAGACACTGCTTTCTTTATAACGGGAGACACTTTCTGAACCACTGGTATCAGTGTTCTGCTTTCTGTTACCATCCAGAAAGAATATTAGGCATTTTGTGTTGGGATGAACATGGACAATAAAGAAATGCTGCAGGTCTGAGTGACATTTAATGGGATGTTCAAAAACTGCTTCAAGTCCATCAATTCCATGGGTATTTATGAGTGTATATGATAATAAAAAAAAAACCATGATCCTGTGCATCTTAAAACTGACTCAAGTGTACTTGCTTCTTCTCCAGCTAGCTGAGGAACAAGAGAACACCCAGAACACATCTTTCTGCCTTAATTCTAGTCTCTTAAAACTCTCTCTCTCAGTCTCTCTCTCCTCTCTCTCTCTCTCTCTCTCTCTCTCTCTCTCTCTCTGTGTGTGTGTGTGTGTGTGTTATGCATAAATGCACACATTTGCTTGAGCATGTGTTAGAGGCCAAGAATGATTTGAAGGAGTTCTCTCTACCATCTGGGGTCCTGGGGCTAGACTTCTGGTCTTTAGACTTGTAGACTTGACAGCAATCAACTTTACCAGTGAGCTATTTTGTACTCTTTGATTGTGGATATTTATTCTTCAGAAACACACACACACAGAAAGGGAGGAGAGAGAGAGGGAGGGAGGGAGAGAGAAAGAGAAACTGTGTTCAAGTATAGATCAAGATAGACATCTGCCATAGCCTCAAAAACTACCACTAACATGAAGCTGCTAGCACCTGGACCTGGGCTTCAGAGTGAAGTTTACTCACCACTCACTGCATAAACCTTGCTTACATTTCCCTCCCTGTGAAGCAGGAGAGATGACAGGACAACACAACTCATTCCTGCTTCTCCAGTTCTGTCTATAAAGCAGCATGATTCTTCCCCATGCCTGGATTTTCTAGGTCCATAAATGATGAGTCTGTGGTACACTGTCAGTACCCAATAAATGCTCCTTGATGGGTTGACTGCGGGCATCACATGAAACAGAAAAGGTAGATGCAGCTGTGACCAAGAGAGGGTTTTGTGGGACTGAGAAACACAAGCCTCATGCCTCCCTTATTCCCAATGGAGGACAGTTTCCTCTCATCTACACCAATACAGCAATTAAAATACAGCTTTTTCCACTATGTTCTGACCAGGACTGTCGGGACAGGCCTCTCAATTTCAGCTATTACACTGGTTTTTGTAATTGCCTAGCCACAGAATGGATTCTACTAATTAAAGACGGTAATGCAATTGGCTTTCAATTTTGAACTTGTGGATGAATGTTCTCCATAAGGTCTAGCAGAAGTGGGTCAGCTCTGGTTTGTATTGCTTGTGGATTTTTACTCCCTGCCCCTGCTATTTGTGAGTCTACTTGTAATTAAAGAGAAGTTGGGGATAGTGGAGCTACAACTGTCCTTATTCAGGATGGTTATGCTAGAGCTGTACATTGCACTCAGGCTTACATGCTCTCTAAAGGCAGGTGACTCAGGAAATCTTAAGGAAGGAACACATGCATGGGTCATACATAGCCCTGGATAAGGGGCTATGGAATCAATTTGCTGGATGGACTTACATCAGTGTTACTGGGACAAGCAATGCATTTTAGGGGCAAATTAAAGAAGAAGTCTTTCCTCCTCAGTGGGGGGTCTATATCTTCACCTTGACAGGATCTAGAATCACCCAGAAGATAAATCTCTGTAAGGAAGTTTCTAGGTTAGGTAAATTGAGTTAAAAAAAAAAAAAAGAACACCCTAAATGTGAGTGGCCCTATACCATGGGTTGGAGTGCCAGGCTGAATAAAAAGGAGAAGGTGAGATGAGCATTGCCATTCATCTCTCTGTTTACCAACAGTGGATGCAATGTGACCAACCACCTCTCAATCCTGCTGCCATGCCTTCCCTGCCATGAGGAACTGCGCACCCTCAAACTGAGAGCCACAATAACCCTTCCTTCCTGAAGTTGCTTTTGTCAGGGTGGTAAGAGATGAAGAAACTAACAGGACCCTCTCCATGCTGGAATTTTCCCTAGCTTGAGCTTAACTCATGTTCTCTATTTCTCCACAAAGAATTTAACTCACATTCAAATATAAATTCAGCATCTGACATAGTCTGCTCCAAGGTTGGATCCTATTTAGATCAATGTTAACAGAACAACCAATAAAAATATGGGCCAGTAATGCAGATGAGAATAAAACCTCCAGCAGCTAAACAGATATGAAAGTTACAGGAACTGAGCTGTGCTTGAATTGTGAAGATGTATCAGTCCCCTTAATAGGAAAGAAAAGCTGAGGCTATAAATAGCCAAGCTATGCCCTGTGTGATTTCTACACATGAGTTATCTAAAAATGCATTCAAGTGTGTTTAGTCTCTGGCTTTTGTCTCATGAATGTCTCTACAGACATTCCTGTCAGAACTCTGCAAAGTTAAATTAGCATGGGCTAAAACAGCAACAGTGACTGTCCCCAAGTATGCTCCCAACAAAGGCACTCCATGACAGTGCATCACCATAGAGAGATAAGCTGTCCTCAGACATCAGCTCCACCTCCAGAAATTAACCATTGCAGGTGAAATGGTGTGAGCATGGTTATGCCCTTAGTGGCTCCTCTCTGCATATATACTACTGGTGACTTTATGTGAGTAGAATTATTTAGTGCTCACCAATCCTGTTCCTGGTCAATTTCATTCAGCAAAAATAACCCCAGGCAAAGCCATGTGGTCACAAGACTGATGGACTACATTTATTCACTTTACTGACAACATTGCTGTCTCAGGAAAGGGTCCCCAGCCCCCATATTTCTTGGAATGAATTGTTTTCCACTCCCATTTTCCCTAACTGTCTATGTTCTCCACCCCCTTAACAAAGAGGTAATAGACCCCTGACTATAGAAACCTGATCACTATCTCCTCCCTTTATCACCTTCTTTTCCTTTAAAAAAAAAAAAAAAAGATTGTGTTTTATTTTTTTTCCTGTATGTACACAGGTATGTTTGCAAATGTGAGTATGGGAGCCCACAGAGGCCAGAAGAGGGCACCGGACCCCTTAAACAGGGTTTATAGACTGTTGTGAGCTACTCAAGAGGAGTTCTGGGCACTGAACTCAGATCCTTTGCAAGAGTGGTAAGCACTCTTAACTGCTGAACTGACACCCTAGGCCTGTTCTGTCATGTCCTTACCAGTCAGCTAGTATCATATGCACAGAAGCACTCAGACCCCAGGGACACTTGCCAAGACTTTCCCCAGTGTATTGGTTACTTTTCTGTTACTGTGTCAAAATACTATAACCAAAAGAAACATAGTAAAGAAAAGGTCATCTTCAGTTTACAGTTTCAGGGAGACAGAGTCCACAATGCAGAGGAAGGCATGGCAGCAGGAACAGGAAGCAGAGGTCACATTTCATTCCCACACAGAAAGCAGAGAAGGAGGGACATGAAGTGGGACGAAAACATAAACCTCTACTCCTACCCACAAGGTTGTGCTTCCCACACAAGGCTTTACCTTACAAAGGTTCCATAACCTCCCCAAATGCCACCTCCTGCTGGAGACAGATGTGCAAACACCAGAGCTTCTGGAGGGAGGGTGTTTCTCACTCAAACCACTGCACCCAGAAAAGTGGATTGTGTCCCAAAAGGAGATGTCATAGGACCATGGGAAGAACAGGGCTGAAACTTGTTCATTTCTGCAAATACAAATTGAAGTTATCTTCTGTTCAAATTTGAAACACAGCAATGTGAACGCTGTGACATAAAACACTTGACACAATATTCCTCTATTTGAATAATTGGCGATAATAGCTACCACCCAACTAAGTAATGAAGCATCAGGATTTCACAGCTGGCTAGCCAGAGATAGGGTAACTTAGCTAAGGATATTGCTTCACTGTGGTGACAATTTGCTTAGCCAGGACAATAAAGTAAGGAGCTGCAGTTCATTAACCTTTGAAACAACAAAGCTGGAGACATGGGGCTGGGCTTGTGTATCTATGATCCTAGCACCAGAGAGGCCAAGGCAAGAGGACTATCATAAGAGACTTCTTCAATTTGAAGATAGCCTGGAACATGCAGGGATCATCAGGCCAACAAGGTTACATAGAAAAACAGTGTCTCTAAATAAATAAATAAATAAATAAATAGGAAGACAATAGCAAAATACTCCAGGCATGAGCCACAGGATCTATGTACTGTGTGTCTTTTTTTTTTTTTTTAACTGAGATCTAAGTTTATATTTATCCTCCTTTTAAAAAGATTTTTAATTTTTTTTTATTTATGTTCCTATTTGTGAGTCTGTGTGTGGGTAGGTGCACATGGGTGCATTACCCTCAGAGGCCAGAAGGCATCACATCTGCTAGAACTGGAGTTAGAGGAGGTTGTGAGCCACCCCACATAGGTGTTGGGAACCAAACTTGGGATCCTCTGGAAGAGCAGTGAGTGGTCTTAACTGTCAACCATCTCTTCAGCTGCTCCTTTGGTATTTCCTTGGTGAGGGTGTTATTATGACGTTCGTGTTGAAGACAATTTTACAGAAGTTCAGAGTAATAAAACAGTTTATGCAGCAGTCACTAAGACTTCATTTATGTAAATTAAATATTTAAAATATGTAAATATATAAGAAGATATATGTAAATATATGTGAGGAACCCATTCCCTATGAAACAAAACTTAAAATGCATCAATTTGCAAATTCAAGCATTTTAAGTTTTATTTTAATTGGTTAAATGGGCCTCTTCCTGGCACATTAAGCCATCCCTGTGTAGTCTACAAGAGAGACACTTGAGTCCTTGTAGTATAGAAGATGTTGGCTTTGTGCTGGGCTTCTGGGTCTCTGAGGACCCTGCTGCTGCTGTCCTCCATAGTCTCAAGGTATATTCTGTCCTATCTCTAGTATTACCTGAGAAGTGAGCCACACAGCCTTCTACCATTTTCTTTCTTGACACTTGTCTTTCAAAGTCACTTTAACCATCTCCTTCAATCCCTCCCCCTGTTTTCCCTCTCTCAAATCTTTCCTTAGCTCAATGATAAACAGCATTCTTACCTCATATGGTTAGCATGAATATCAAGGGGTTGTCATTTGATGAGTGTAGCCATTATTTACTTGAACATTTACAGGGTGTCTATTAAATTTCAGGTGTGAAAGACACCGATATGCACAGCAGTATCTAAACTACAACTTCCTGTTGATAATTTGCTTAAAACTCCAATTGTTATTCTCAAAGGAAAAAAAAATCCCTGACGCTTCCCTCCTTCAAACAGACATCATAAACCCTTCACGTATTTTCAAAGTCACATTCCTTTTTCTTCTTCTGAGCAAATACTGAGACTCCCTCTTTTTTTCCAAAGGTACATTTGATCTCTTTTTTAAAAAAGTATATTGACCTCTTTCCAAATGCATATCAATTTTTATTTCAAAGTCACACTTCTAGGGAATAGAACGTTCTTCCTCCCCAGGAGATCACAGGGAATGTTTAGAGTTCAGGGGATGGGAGAAATTGGGAGGAAACCCTGATATAAAAGTGAGTTTGCCGCTCAGATGTCCAATGGAACTAGAGGGTTTTGATCTGGGGGGATCAGGGAAGCAGCATGGTCCTCCTTCCTCCTTGCAACCTAGTCCTTGTGATTGACAAGGTCATGGTGTTTAATTCAGCACCGTAGACATTTGTTTGCCCAAAAGAAAATAAACAGCCTTATTTTTGGTTGCTATTCAGCATGGGACAGACTCAACCAGGTTTCTTGGTTGCTACAACTTTTTCTCTGCTTTGTTTTTTCCAACATTTCCAAGTTCTCCTTATCATTATCACCGTCATTGTTCCCACCAAGTACTTGCAATTTTCCAAGTCACATATCTAAAGAATAGGAAGGGTTTCTTCAAGGGTGTCTATAGACCTCACTCTCCCAGGAGGCCACCTTCCTCTAGTGCCTTTCTTTGCTAAGTTTGAGCTTCACAGTTGCTATTTAAATGTGCAGTTCTCCTCTTGGGACTTGCCCGAGTTGGCTCAGCTGGTCTTTATGATGCTTCTTTGAACCTTGATTTGCAGATCTGGAGAGCAGGTCAGGGAATCAGCACAAGATAACCTGACTAGTCCACACCATAATCAGAGACTAACTTGTAAAATGTGGTAGCCACTTCTGTGTTCTCAAGACTCCATGCTCCCTACAACCCACAGTCCATGGGAAGCATTTGATTTTACATGTATGCCCATTGCAAATATGTCCTATTTCTTTCCAGAATTTTTACCCCAAGCCCACAATTCCAAGGTTGCAATTTAACTGAGGGAAAAAAAAAAGTATATCTGTTCTTCAGCTCGTTTTAGGAAACAAGGATACTTGGAGGGTGCGATAGACCTTTCTATCGCAAGGTCTCCAACCATCCTAAATATATAGATATAATATAAATCATCATGTGTGTGGGTGCATGTGGATGCATGTGCATGTAGGGGTGGCTTAAAGATTCACATGCATATGTGTGTGTGTGCGCGCGCACGCGCACGCGACACATGCATATGTTGGAGTGCCTATAGAGGCCAGAGCAGAACTTTTGGTTTCTTTCTCTACTGTTCTACACCTCATGTCTTGAGACAGGGTCTCTCCCTAAAGAGAAAACTGGCTGTTTCAGATATTCTGGCAGCTAGTGAGCTCTTAGGGCCTGCCAGTCTTTACCCCACCCCCAGTACTGGGGTTAAAGAAACATAGGCCAATTCCAGTAGTTTTCAGTGTGGTTTCTGGAAATTCTAACCTGGGTCTTCATGCTTACAGAGAAACAGAGAAAGTGTTCTTTCCCACTGAGCCATCTCCCCAGCCCCCATTCATTAAAAACTATTTTGTGTAACAAAGAACTCATCTCTGCAATCTTGACTGAGACAATTCCAGGAAGGACTGCAGGAAGCCCCTGCAATGAAAACAACTCACCACTGAGCTCTCATCTGGAAGCTGGCCTAGCGCTAGGAAGCCACAGAATGACTGGACTCCCCACAGCTTGGTGGATTTATTCTGAAAGTGAGTCTGCCTAGAGAGTTGAGAAGAAGCCCAAGGCAGCAAAAATGAGAAAAAGTAAAAGATGGTAGGGTAGGGCAAATGACAGACTTTCACCCACAGCAATGCAGGCATACTCCATGAAAGAGCAGTTCCTACAAATGCCATATAAATCCTAGGGGAAAGAAATGCAATGTCTAGATGCTCTCCCAGAAAAATATATAGAACTACATTATCCAAGGGGTGGGAAAGTATGACCAGTCTGAGGTGGTAACTCCCATGTTGTTTCCCCTTAACAAAATGGAGTCAGAATATTGACCTCCCATCCCCTGCTCTCCTCCAAACCAAAGCAGACTTTCTACTGCAAACCATGCAAAATGAGCCCTGTCCTGCCGCCTATCTGGTCCACATAGAGTTCAACAGCCACCAGGGATCATGGACCACTAGGGTGGATGAAGTTATGCCATCCATTGTCAGGTAGTAAACTACTGAAACAAAAGTAGAGGCTACCTCCATCCTGTGAGTTTAAAGTGAATTTGCCTTATTTATAGTTGTATCTGAATAATTAACTAATCTAATGAACATTAAGTACCATGTTTGTACCATATATTCAAAGCCCTCAGATAATTAATACCCATTTGTGTGTTTATAGGTCTTTCTTCCTCAATATACAAGCTTTGCTGGACTATTACTTCAAGGGTGACGTTTTTTGTTGTTTCAATTGATGTTCATTTTGAAAACTGATATGTAGCATACAAGCCAGCCCCATAGATGCCACTGAGAAGCCCAAGTTAATCCAAGTCTGTTTAACTGTGTGCTTTTATGATTGCATTCTCCTTGATCCAAATCACAGCTGATTATGTAAAGTTGTATGCAAAGTGAATCCTCATTTCTACCACTTCAGATGGCATAAACCACCTCCACCATAGCCCTTGACAATTTCCCTCTGATTAGAGGAGATCAGATTCTTTCTAAAAAGACAGTTGTATCTGGTACACAAGAGAATAAAATGATGCATCCCAAAGTGGGCCAGACATAACTGCTGGGCAAGAATTTCATATTTCAGCTCAGTGCTTGATCGGTGAGGCTGTGAGATTTGAAACTGGGTTAAGCTTTGTCTCTGGTAACAAGTAAATGGAAAGGTTGAGTGAGTGATGTCTTTTGATCAGAGAGAAACACAATGACACTGCCTTGTGGTACAGGATCACAAGGTATAAATCACCAGTAAAATCAATACCACTGAAAGGCTATCAAGCAGCTGTTGAGTCCAGGCAAAGACAATATAGTCTTAGTTTTTCTATTGCTGTAAAGTGACACCATGTCCATGGTAACTCTCCCCCACCCCATGGATTATCATGTAATTTTATTTTATTTTAATTTTTATTTATTTTATTATTCATCATTTAAAATTTTACTTTACATACCAACCACAGTTTCTCCTCACTCCCTTCCTTCCATTTCCTCCTCCTTCTCTCCTTTCCATACTCCCCCCACGCCTCTCTGTCTCCATTCCAATGATGGATTAAGCACCCCCCCCCCACCCATGGGAGTCAGCAAAGAATGGCATATCAAGTTGAGCCAGGACCAAGTTCCTTCCCCCAAACTGCATCAAGGCTGACCAAGGCATCTCACATTAGGAAATAGGTTCCAAAGAGTCCTGGTCCCACTGCTAGGGGACCCACAAAAGAGTAAGCTACACAACTGTCACCTAGTTGCAGAGGGCTTAGATCAGTCCCATGCTGGCTCCCTCGATGTCCATCCAGAATCCATGAGCTCCTACCTGCTCAGGTCTGCTGTCTCTGCAGTTTTCATCATCATGATCTTGACCACAATCCTTGCTCATAAAAATCCCTCCACCCTTCCTTCAACTAGACTCTCAGAGCTCAGCACAGTGCTTGACTGTGGATCTCTGCATTAGGTAATGGATGAAGGCTCTATAATGACAATGAGGGTAGTCACCAATCTGATTACAGGATAAGGTCAGTTCAGGCACCCTCTCTGCTAATGCTAGGAGTCTTAGTTAGGGTCATTTTTGTAGGTTCCTGGGAGTTTCTCTGGCACCAGGTTTCTCCTGAACTCTTAAAAAGAAAACATTTCATTGGGGTGGCTCTCTTATAGTTCAGAGGTTCAGTCCATTATCATCATGGGAGGGATCATAGCAGCATGCAAGCAGACATGGTGCTGGAGTAGTAGCTACATCTTGCAGGCAACAGGAAGAAGACCGAGACATTGGGTGTTATCCTGAACATAGGAAATCTGAAAGCCCACCCCCACAATGATACACTTGCTCCAATAAGGCCACACCTACTCCAACAGAGTCATACATTTTAATAATGCCACTCCCTTTGGGGGACATTTTCTTTCAAACCACCACAGACACCATCTCAGAATTTCAGATTCTACATCCTTTGACTGTGTCTTTCCTTGTGTGTGTGTGTGTGTGTGTGTGTGTGTGTGTGTGTGCGTGCGTGTGTGCATGTGTGTGTGTATTCATATATATATATATGTATATATATGTATATATATATATCCCATGCTGAAAGATGTACAATAATAAATAAATAAATAAATAAATAAATCCATACCTGATCCATCCAGTTAGAAGTAACTTGGGCCACAGCAGTTTTTGCTTTCTTGGAGCCTCTTGTCCGTCAAACTCCTGGAAAGGCCATGCAGATTTTAGCTTTTACTTGTGGAGTCGATGAAGGTCAAGTGTATTTCCTCTGGAAGGGACACTTCATTATTTCAGCATCTGCTTTTCTGTTAAAGTGATAGCATGAAAACCCATTGCTTTGAGGCTGTGTAGATGTCTCAGTTAGTGTTGCCTGCCATCAAGCACGATGATCTGAGTTTAAGTCCCTAGCACCAATATTAAGGCTGCACATGGTGTCACTTACATGCAATTCCAGTACTAGGAAAGTGGAGACAAGTGTATTCCTGGGATTAATTGTTCATCTAGTCTATGTGAATGGGTGAGTTCCAGGGTCAGAAGGAATTCGCCTAATTCCCCCAAGCCTTCATGTCCCCTCCTCCAACACCTAAATGTTCCAGGTAGAACAACTTATATCCTGGGAAATCAGATTAACTCCACTTCTTCTCTTTTTGTATCATTGCTCCCATAAATACCTGGTGGAAACACATCCCCTTAATCTCTTCAGAAGTCATTTTGATAGTACAAATGCACAACACAGATCTATAGGAATTCTGTACAGCTTTAGTGCTTTCAGATGACATTGACTGGGAAGTGGGCACACCTTTCAGGAATGTCCAGCCTTTTGACATTACAACAGGACACTGTCATCCACAAAATGTCTCTCTCAAGAACTATGTAAAATAAGTTGCCCAATAGACGTGCTAACGTGGACAGGGAAAATCTGCACAAGAACTACAGGCAACTCAGGCAATGCTGAGAGTAGGAGAAATGCTCTTCCTCAAAGAAGAGCATACCAATACAAAATGATTCAGCCCTGAAAACATACACAAAAACATATACAGACCAAGTATATGAGTAAATACATGCGTGTAACAAAAGTTAATGAAACAAAAGACCATATAATTGAAAGAGAGCAAGGAAGTGTACATAGGAGAATTTAAAGGGAGGAAAGGGAGGGTGAAGTGATATGAATATATTATACTTTCTAAAAATAAAAGAAATATTTTTAAAATTTGTACATGGCACAGGCTTGATAACAAAATATTTTGGAGGCTGAGATATGACTCAGTAGTCAAGAGCACTGGCTGCTCTTGCAGAGGACCAGGGCTTGATTTCCAGCACCTATGTGGTGGCTTACAACTGTCTGTAACTCCAGTTTCAGGGGAACCAATGCCCTCTTCTGGTCTCTTTTGACACTGCAAGCACATGATGAACATATACACACAACTCATTTTAAAAAATAAATTAGGAGGCAAGAGTAGCAAAATTACACAACAGAATTCCCCATGGGATGGTAACCAAACCAGTCCCACTTTCAAGATCAAGAAACCTAAGCCAGTCAGGTCTTAGCTGAGGTCTCTCTGAAGTCTAGTCGGTCTGTATCAGTTTTATTTGGAGGGTCCAGTGGGATAAAATGAAAAAGTACCCCCTGAAACTGACAAAACTATGTCTTAAATAGTTGTATTTTAATATTCTGTACTTCCTAAGAACTTAATAACAAATTAAATATATGCCTACTATGTATGAAATGAATTCAAAGCATATATTAAAGAAATGAACAGTTCTACTGGTGTCCTTCCACAGCTGAGTTTATGGGAGGGAGGTCTGGGCTCTCCGTGTTTGAGAAAAAGGACACAGTAGGCCTTTCGATTGCTGTTGTTACTACTGAGACCTAGATTGGATTCTCGTCACACCTGTAATGATGTGCACAACTGACTCCCATGCATGATAGAGAGGCAGGGAAAATTATGGGACATGGGAATGAAAAGGAAACTCTCCCTCTCTCTCCCCCTCTCCCTCCCCTTCCCCATCCCCATCTCCCCTTCTCTCTCCCTCTTTGTCTTTCTCCAGTCCGATTTTTGAAGCGCTTCAGCAACTGAGAATCAAGAATGCTAGCACAATTAGTAACACTTTTTTCAGGTCATCCTTCCCTCCCAGTTGGGAACCTGCATTTTTCTAAGAATCTCATCAGAAACCCCTTCATAGTAAACAATACCTGCTGAACCCCTCATGCAAGCCTAGTGGCTGGTAATTTTATTTAAGGAGATTACAATCCCATCTGAGACTCCTCACAAATCTCCTCATAATCTAGGTAATTGACAAAAGAGGGGTGTTTCTTAGCAACCCTTTCATATGTAATTAGAGAGACATCAAAAATGGTATCTATGGCTAATGCTAAGACATTTAATTGGGACTCTCCCTTGAGAAGGCCATGCCTTTCCCTTGAGTCCTTGAGTGCTTTTTTTTTTTTTTTTTGGTTTTTCAAGACAGGGTTTCTCTATATTGCTTTGGAGCATGTCCTGGAACTAGCTCTATAGGCCAGGCTGAACTCAAACTCACAGAGATCCTACTGCCTCTGCCTCCTGAGTGCTGGGATTAAAGGCATGCACACCACCCAGCTTTCTTCCTATTTTTAATGAATCTCTACTTCATACTGTCTCATCTTGAAATCCTTTCTGGTGCTTTGGCCAAGGATTTGTAGCTACCTGAGTTCTTGACCCTAAGAGATTATGTGTCATTGTGGAACTGTGCCTCTGACCCTGCTGTCCTGGACACCCTGAGAATCTTTAAGTGGAACACATGATACCTGGGAAATAAAATTTGTTTGCTTGATTTTAGTCAGCATTTCAAAATCAGTAGATTCACAAGCAAGGCTGGCTTTTATCTGGGGATTCAGGTGACCTGCCTGGCTGTGCATCCTCCCCATGGACAGCTTTTTCTTTTTTCCTGAGGAAACAGAGGTCTGTGACCACTTTCCTGCCTGCTGAGACATATGTCTCAAGTAGCTTCACACTGTTTTTCCTTCCTGATGGCTGATGGCTAATATCAGGTCCATTCAACGTGCACTGCAGCTGTTTGTCCAAACAGAAAAAGAAAAGGGGGAAAGAAAAATGATGTTTGCTCACATATCTCTATCAAACTCAGGTTAAAGACAAAATCTGGCCAAAAGAATTGCTCATTTCAAGACAGGGTTCTAATGACACCTGCCATACATCTAACATTTCCATCTAAGAACACAGTAATAATCATTTTGATCCAGGTAGCCTAACCCTCTAAAGCTCCAGTTCCCTTGGTCTGGATGCATGGGTCTCTCTTCTCTCTCTCTCTCTTCAATAATTTCATAATTCTCATGAAAAGAAGTTCTTTTTACTCAATGACAAATTATAGATGCAAATGTGTTTTTGAGAGCCATGGGTAAGGGAGAGGAGGGAAAGAGATTAAAACACATCTGTTTTTCTCATAAGATGAAGATTTCAGTCTACAAGTTCCATTAAAAATTAAAATAAACATAAAGTGTTGCATAATTACACTCTCCAGAATTTTCTAGGACCTCATCGTTTGTCGAGCCTTGTTGCAGGAATGCTCAGTCACCATCTCAATCAATGCTCACTGCAAGGCAGGAGAGGGAGGGATTGTAGTTCCAGTTTGCAGATTAGAAAATGGAGCCTCAAGATTATGTCAATGGGGGTTGGAGAGGCAGCTCAACAATTAAGAGCATTCACTGCTCTTGTAGATGACTGGAGTTCAGATCCAGCACTCATAGGCTTATAATCACCTATATAACTCTAGCTCTAGGAGATCTGACACCCTCTTCTGTCCTCTGTGGGTAATGCAGTCATGTGTGAAGCTACATATAGACTGTGATTTTAATAACAAACTCTATTCTTTATGTAAGTTCTCACTTCATTTATTTAGGAATATTGGCTTATTCAATCCTATTGATATCCCCAGACCAATTTTGTCCTCACCTGAACTCTGGGATATACTTGGAGACACATCTTTCTGACAACGCTGAGACCCTTTTGCACTTCACCCCACAATGTGTAAATCAGCTTCTATGGAACTGAGGACTTCCTGATGTATTGTTTTCAATATCCCAACATTGAGAACATCGAGGCCAACGTAATTCTTAATTGTTTGTAGTAAAAAAAAAATAAGGAATGAGAACTTGGAAATGAAAATCTCCTCTGCCCTGAAATGTTGAAATGTTGTAGAAATAGAAAGAAGCACAAAGAAAGAAATAGAAGAAGCACAAAGCAGAGGCTTAACCCTGCTGTCCTCCAGGAACTTTCAAATGTCATGTTCCCCCTTTTCATCCTTGGGTGGACCCAGCTTAAGAACATTATCAGGAAAGTATGTCCCAGTAGGAGCAGAATGCCAGGGAGACTCGTGTCTGAGTCTGTTAGAGAATAAAGTTTGTCTTTTCTTTGATGAGACCTTTTATGGTGGCCACTGAGGTGTGGTGAGAGGGCTGGGATGAAGGCAAGGGAGCTGTGGGTGAAACAGGGACGTCTGGGGCCAGTGGTGCATTTTGACATTGTGCTGTGGGTTGCCCTGGTGTAGAAGTGTGAATAGGTTTGTCCTTAGCACTTGACCTTTGGGTGTTAATGCACAGTCCACTCACCTCACTCCAGTCTTAAAGTCCCAGTCAGTGCTATCCTTCATCGTGTGTGTGTGTGTGTGTGTGTGTGTGTGTGTGTGTGTGTGTGTGGTTGAACCCCATGTATTTCAGTCTTTTCAGGAGACTGCCACAGTGCTGAAATCTTGAGGGTTTTTTTCATCCCAATCATAGCCAAGTCAATCCCTACTTAGCTTTCAAGATCAGAGGTATTGGTGCACTCAGGATATAGCTAGAGACTGTCCCTGAGTTTATGATTTTCTTTTATTTTGAATATCACTAATTTTTTCAGAAGATTTTTTTGGAATTTAATGAAATAATCACAGATGTTCTATCCTTGACATGCATATAATTTTATATCCTGCTCATTTTCTCTAATAGGGTACTAAACATGGATATGACCATATCACCCTGAACACACTTCTAACGTGGTAATAAATATGTTTACGTAAATGATGATCTGGCCAAAGGTATTTGTTCTTTTTATATTCCTACACATTGCAATAAAACTTTATGAAGATGCAAAACTGTTTTCTCACACAGAAACACAAGCCCCTGCCTTGTCCCTCATAAACTGCAGCATCTGCTTGGTCCCAGAGAGAAATCCTTTTTCAGGAATGAAAATCGCTATTCTAGGTAAAATTATATTTAGTTACCTTATTAGAAATACACTTCTCTTAGGCCATGGGAATCTACATTAGATACAGAGGGGAGTTATATAATTAGCTGACAAAGAGAAAACATAGCCCACCAAACACAGTTAAATTCAGCAATCTCAGGGACATAATTTAGATTCTATACAGAAAGTAGTTGCCAAAATTAGTGATAAGATTTGAAGTAGTCATCATCGGACTGGACAGAGCCAATGGTGGCGTTGAGGAAGGAGTAGAGGCATGGAGAATCTCCCTAATATGGATGGTCCTCTTGCACTGTACCCTGCCTGGCTTTATAAATGACCAGTGGGCACTGCCCTTGGTGCTGAAGACAATGGATGTGGATGAGGCAGAGTTGACTGTGTTTAGAGTCCTCAATCAGACACCAGAAGCCAGTACTACACATACTTTAAATAAAATAGGGTGGGTGTTGGGTTGGGAGGATCCACCTCACAGGAAAGAAGCCCACTTATGCAAGGACTAGAGTGGCAGGATTATTCCCTGCACTATCAAAACAGACCTGCAGACACCCTAAATCACCCAAATTTTTCCTAGTATACAATAAATCAGAGTCCACCGGATGATCTACAGTCTTCTCCTATATTTAGTATTTTATTTATCACTAAACTGTGAAGTTTCATATTCAGCAACATAATTTTGACATTTTTAGCATCATTAAAAGTATAGGCCAGACGGTGGTGGTGCAAGCCTTTAATCTCAACACTTGGGGGACAGAGACAAGTGGATCTTTGTGAGTTCAAAGCCAGCCTGGTCTACAGAGTGAACCCAAAGATAAAGCTACAGAGAAGCACTAAATGTATGTATGTAAGTATGTATTATGTATGTATTTATGTATGTATATCCCAACCAGAATTACAATGTTGTCAAAAACATAAACTAAACAAAACAGAAAACTGGAGGGGCTTTTCCACATGTCTCTGCTCTCTCCTTGCCTGTCTGTCCATCACAGTTGAGCGAAATCAAGGCAACGTCGTTGTGAGATTTCATTTCCTTCCCTGCCGCTTTTGATAGCTTCTTTGCCACCTTGGCAATGATAATTTGTGGCTCAAGGTTTACAAAGCAAAACATTCCCCAATGGAATGCTACGGATGTGTGTATTTGATTGTGGCATTTTGAAAGAGTGAGAATTGCTTGAAGAGCAAAGAAGGATTTCCATGAGGAAGCAAAACTCTGATTTCTGTCCTCTGTGTTTATTTTAAATTAAGAAGTAACAAGTTGGGGGCTAGAGTGATTAAGAGAACTAACTGCTTTTCTAGAGGACCCAGGTTCAAATCCTGGCATGCCCGTGGCAGCTCATACCCACCTGTAACAGTAGCAGTCTGGCTTCCATGGGCACACAGACAAAAGTGCAGGCAAAATACCCATAAAATAGCTTTTTTTTTTTTCATAAAAGTCTCAAGTCACTTGTCCAAAGAATATACCACTCACCGGCAAAGTACCAGCTACTTATTCTGGCAATTAAAGTAGTTGGGTCCATTTCTGTCACATTTAATTGTGGGTTTGTGTCTTGATCTGTAATGTCACTTAGCAAGCTATCTGTGACATGATGCCTAAGAAAAATCAAAGGACATGGATTCATTCTGACTGATGGACTTGGAGGCATTGTGGGCATGTGGCTCTGCTGTTTCTGGGCTGTGATGAGGCAGAGCATAGTGATGGGGAGGAGCATGGGAGGAGAGCTACTGACCCCATTCTACTAAGAAGCAGAAAGTAAGCAATGGGGGTGGGAAAGAGGAGAAAATATACTCTTAAAACGCCCCTGAGGAACAGTTCTTCCAACATGGCCCTGTTTCCGTGTGTGTGTGTGTGTGTGTGTGTGTGTGTGTGTGTGTGTGTGTATGTGTGCGCACGCGTGCACACGTGCCCCCCCCACACACACACACCTTCCTGCAGTACCAGGAGCTGGATACTAAGCCTTCAACACTTGAGGCTTTGTGGGATATTTCAGATCCAAGTGCTAGCATTCCCTAAATCACATGTTTTTACTGTACAGTTATGTAGCCCAGGTCTGTGAGCTTCCCTGCAGCAGTATTTTTCATATTGTTAGCTCTGTTTTAAACTACCTGGGCATCTGGTACCAGACCTTTGTAGCATTGTACAGGATTTAGCAATTTGGTGATTGTTGATGAGGGTGGAGTGCATAGAGAGACATTGTATCTCCTACTTTTGGGACTGGCAAGAGGGCAAAGGCACTTGCCTCCAAGTGTAGCAAGTTGGGTTTAGGCACCCAAATGACAGCAGGATAGATCTGACTCCCTTAAATTGTAGTCTGACCTCCACACATGAACTATGACACACAATGATACCTATGTATCTCCACACATGTACCATCCCCCAAATAATACATGTTAAGACATCAAAGGGTTAAAAATACTTGAAAAACAGCAGCCACCCATCATCTGTATCCTAGAGACAGCCACCATTGTGTTCCTTTGTGCGGCTCCTCTAAATGGTGGTCCTTTAGGGTACATCATTAGAGAAAGCACTGGACCTGCCTCTATCTAGAATATAAGCACTATTGACTATTAAGAGGCCTAAGAAAAAGCCCCTCTTCTGTAATTTTGCATGTGTCAGCAACAGCACTGGCTGCTGAGTCTGAAACTGCTATGAGCAGACACAGAAACAAGATGATCATCCACAGATGTGAAGTGTTTAACTTCACCTACTGGCTATCCTGCTGGGACACTATAATTACCTTTTGAATGCAGGTGTTCTCTTTGTTGGCAAATAGAATTTATGGATGATATGTTGACAAAACAATCCAGCATTTACAAAGTTAGCTCACAAATCCTATGTGATTTTTACCAGAGCTGGTTGTTTTGATTTAACAAAAATATCATTAACCATCATTAACCTATAGCAGGTCATCAGGTAAATTCAGTAAAGGCACAATGAGGGGTCATCTTAATAATGGTGCTGAGACAGGTGGATATCTTCACCAAAGTCACTAGCCAATGCTCACAAAGACCAAGTTCATATAGAGTTTATATGACTCTACTCGAATCAGAGCCTAAGGTGAACTTGACTGCTGGGGCCATCAAGGCCAGATGATCCTTCCATCTTCTCTCAAATGTGTTGTTGACCCACAAGCACATTGAAGGTACAAAACACATACCCAATTTCAACAACTCAGACCCATGGGAGTCCACTTGGTCAGAATGTCCTAGAAGCCAGAGGCATGCTGTCAAGCCAACCCAAGCCTTCCCCCTACTTCCAAGCCTTCTGCCTCTGGCTTTGTCAGCTGTAGAGACTGTTGGTCAGGCAAGGGCTGGACCTCTCTAAGGACCCGGACACCATCATAACAAGAATCAGCTTTGTCATGAATTACAAACTAGAAGTGAGGCTAACTTCCCAAGTCTTAAATCTCTCTGCATTTTCTTAGCCTTACAGTCTCTTTTTAAAGTTCATTTCCTTCCACACGCCTGTGTTCTAGCTCTGCATTAACTATTCAGAGCCTAAATTAAGACAATTCTGCACATGTTTACCCGGGTGACATCACTCATTTTGTTCAAAAAGCCAATTATAGCCCTGAAGACAGTGATTTATAGGGACTTTGAAACAAAGGAACTTACAAGGGGGTTTTCAATGAAACCTGATACACAATGTCTGAATTTATGCCACTTAAATATATGCCAGAAAGAAGAGGAAAAGCGCATTTCTTTGAAGGCAAGTAGCTTTTATCTCTTGACTTTATTTGAAAGCTGTATGGAAAATAACATGTCTGATGTGGGCCTGGTTAAAACCTCATTAAAACAAAACCAAGAACATTATTGACTAAATATTCTTCTGTCAAGAGGAGAGAGGAATCACCAGATCAATGGCTATTTATTCTTTTGCTCTTAAATATTTTTTTGCCTATTATCGGCCTTTCTACTTATTCACATAAGCATCCCTTCTATAAAACTTTCAGCAGGTAATTTCCTCAAAGCCTATTATTTTATATAATCATTTGGAAAGGTATTCACCCCTCTCCAGCCCTCTCAGATAGCATCAGAGCTCAGGTCATGGCTGGAACTCTCTGAGATATATATATGCAACCTCCTGGCACCTCCTTACATGTTCACATGTGAATATAATGTAATCCCTTTCATTTTTGTGTCCATATGTTAGTGCAAGGACATTTTTTAAATGTATAGTTGATGCTTTAAAGTAGTCTACATGATGAATCTTGCATGAAGTAAAGTTCCCACCGAAACATCAAACCCATGTTAAAGATCCTTCAAGGATGCCTGGTCAATTAGAACTTCCTTGATTGTGGAGAGTGAGAAAGTTTCAGAAAGTACAGAACCAGATTACCTTGGGCTAGTTTTAGCTTTTAACATCTGCTTATTGCCACCACTATGCTTAACCTAACATCCTTATGATGATCAAATAAATGTTTTTGAAATATGCTAACGGATTTTGGCAACCTAAATGCTACGAATGTCATCATGAAACTTCTGAAGTAACAGAAATGTCTCCATTTTGCTGAAATTTCACCTACTTCATGTCCTTAACACTTGGGGAAAAAACCCTTCCATTTATGATTTTCTTTTATTATATAACTACAAAAATTTCATAAAACTATTTCTACATTGAAACATGTTATTTGGGACAATCATAGGCATGCATATTTAGCTCAAGAATAAACTACCTTTTATCCCTTCCTACATAAGAGCTGGGTTTGCATCAACACCAGTCTACGGAGTGTATTTTATTTGGCCCAAAGAATTTCCAAGAATGTGAATGGACATAAACTCCTCCAGTTAAGCACAAATGTACTGTGTCCTCTCCTCTTATGTTTAACCTACTTTGCTATTCTCATCCTTGATCTAGAGTACAGATGCTGCTATTGGCTGTCCTGAGTTTACACTTTGGTTTCTCTGCCAGACCAAGGGTTTTGCAAGAAAAAAAAATGGTTGCCTTTTGTCAGGTCCCAGGATCAAACATGAGAAACTGAACCACAGTAGGCACCCAGTTGGTGTTTAGCATATGTAATTAAACAAAGACGACCCAGTGGAAACAATAGGTTCATATATTCAGAGCTTGGACTAATAAGGGGGTCAACCACCAGTATTACATGCATGTGCATAACAGAGATTGACAGACAGGAAGGGAAGTGTGAAAGACTGACCTGGAAAACCAGGACTTCAGGGGCATTGTGGTTGGAGGCTGTTGGTGCAGTTTTAGCTGAGCTAACTAGAAGCAAGACATATCCTGTTACATTCTCATCCCTGTTTCTGTTACACGAAGCAACATAGCAGAAGAAGAGTATATTTAGCATAAAATTCCATCATTTCTGCAAAGCCAAAGCAGGAACTCAAAGTAGCTACTCATGTCACATCCATAGTCAAGTTAAGCATGTATTTATCTTGTTTTATTGTTAATAAAAACATGTGACTCAAATACTGGGGTAAAAGCCTGATTGATCAGAGGAGCAGAGAAGCAACCAGTGACTTCCTCCCTCTCTCCTTCCCCAACACAAAAGGGCCTGTGAATCTTCCTAAGCCCCTTGCTACAACTTTCTGTGTCTTTTTATATGTATCCTGGGTCTTCCAAAACCTCTATGGATAATTCTGGTCAGCAAATTGCTAACTCCACCCCCTTATTCAAAGTCAAACTCTATTAACAGTCTCAGAGTATCATTGTGCACAAACATCCCACAATAGTCAAGAGCAGAGACATGAATGCACCCACGCTGCTTGCTTGCTCATGTTCAGCTAGCTTTCTTCACTTTTACACAGTTCAAGGCCCAGCCTAGAGAATGATGCTGCCCACATTCAGGGTGGAACTTTTCCTACCTCAATTAATAATCAAGGCAAGTGTCTATAGGCATGTCCACTGGTTAGCCTGACCTGGACTATTTATTCCTCTATTAAGATTCTCTTCTCCAGTGCTTCTCAGTTGTGCAAGCTGACATTTAAAACTAACCAGCACAGGTCCAAGAAAGGGAGAGGTGAGTGATGGTCACTGACATCACAGCTGAACCTATCACAGGCAACTTTACACAAATAATATCTCACATAGTCAGTACAACATACTCTGGAGATTTCCCAGAATCCTCCCTTGTATCAGCTTTGGTTCTGAGGACACATTTTCTAGAAACAGAATCAATAGGATATATATATATATATATATATATATATATACATATATATATATATATATATATGATTTATTAGATGGTTCATTCAACTGTGGTCCAGGTAGCCCAGCAATGCCTCATGCCAGAAAGGCTGGGAATCCCATAACTGGTCAGTCAGTCCACAAGGAGGATGTCTCTTCATTCCCACTCTGTTACTGGAGATTAGGAGGATTCCTGGAGAGCTTCTGGCCCTCAGTCTATGCTGGAATCCCAAAGAAGTTGGATTTAATACCGGCTGCAATAACAACATAGATGAACTTGCTAGCAAGAGTGAAGGTGAGCAGGCAGAGAAGAAAAAAAAAGTTTCCTTTTTCCATATGGATTACATTCAGAAAGTGTAACCCATGGTTAGGGTGGGTCTTCTGACTTCAAATAATCCAATTAAGAAAATCCTTTCCAGGAGTGCACAGGCATTTGGGTTTTAGTTGATTCCAGATGTGGTCAAGTTCATAACCAAGATGGGCCATCACAATCAGTATCCCACAGGGCTGCAGTTTTGTCTCCTCTCACAAATGTATGTTATAAAATGTGCAAAGGAAAAGAGGAAGAGTGAGTTCCACCAGCCTGTATTTTCTAGGTCAGGGAGTGTCTTTGCAGAGTCTCCCTGGGGGGGACCTCTACATTCAAGTGGTATTAAAATGGATGGCTGTAGATGTGCTTAGAAAACTTTCATAGAGATCCAGTGAGGACAACAGAGATTTCCCCTTGCATATTGACCTTCTCAGAATAGACTGGGCTACCCTGAATGCTTTAATATGCTTATTAAAGAGAACTATAGAGACCCTGAACTGTGCTAGTTGAGCAGGAGTAGAAGGTAAGGGGAGGCTCCATCTCAAGCATCAGTACAACTTAGGGACTGGGGCTTGGGTACCAATCACAACATGCTGACCATGAGTGTAAACTCCTCTGGTCCAGCCTGGATGAGGATATTACAAGATGAGGACACTGATCCCCTGTCTATGGCAGAATGTCCTCAGCCCCCTGCTCAGGTCAGTTGGTCTCTAAGTGTCTCACATCTCAGCCTCTCTGTTTGTCCCCTCAAAAGCCCTGGGCTGTTGATAAAACTGCCAGGGTTGAAATGTGGTAGATACCTCAAGACTGTCCCCCAAGAATCCCACAGTAAGAACGAGAGACAAGAACAAGAGCTATGACACAGACGTCTCTGAGTTCATTAGTTTATGACCATGCACACCTTCCACTTCCACGGTCCAGCTTTTTCCCATCTATTATGTCTTCTACTACCACAAACTTGAATTCAGCTTCACCTGGGTACAGGAAATGTCCACCATCAGCAGCAAGGAGGTGACTAATCCTAAGTAGAATCCCTGTGTGGCGAGGAAACATTCTAAACATAGAGTTGCATCCCCTGCCTTCAGCTGCCTCTTCCTTCATTTGAAAAATCAAATGCCTAACCCAAGAGCACAGGAGTTAAAGACTGAAGCTGAACCCACACAAAGAGACATTATGTAAGGCTTGAGTCTTATACCTATCAAAGGAACAGAGCTAGGGATAAGAAACCTATCTGAATTGGTCTTGAAAGGTGGGAATTTTGCACCCCAGAGAAGTCCCTGAGACACTTCCCTTTCAAAAGTGAGGGCTCTTGAAGACATAATATCTACCAACATCTATGGTCATACCAACTAGAACACACCTGATCTCCACTGATCATAGAGGCCATATTTGGTCACTGTGGGAAGGGAAATGGACATAACACGGCTCTAAAGCTTTCTGTGAGCATTTCCCCAGTTCTTGCAACTGTTAGCTTTCTGTTGCTGAGATAAAACACAGACCAAAAAAAAAATCATTATTGGGAGAAAAGGGTTTATTTCAGTTTACAACTCAAGGTCCGTTACTGAGTGGAGCTAAAGCAAGAACTCAAGGCAGGAACCTGGAGGCAGGAACTGAAGCACAGACCATAGAGAAGTGCTACTTACTGGATTGCTCCTCCTGGCTTGTTCAACCTACTTTTTTCTCTATACCCCTGAATCATCTGCCCAGAGATAACACCACCCACACACAGCAGGCAATGGAGGCAATTCCTCAACTGAAGTTCCCTCTTTCTGGGTGGTCATGTGTTAAGTTGGCAAAAACCAACAACAACAAAACAGCCAACCAAACAGACAAACAAACATAAACCTACTCTCACAGGTAGAAAGAAAATAAAGGAGGGAGAGAGATAGAAAGGGAGGAAAATGTCAATGAATCTATAACATCACATTTTCTATTCAATCGGAGGAAACATGTTTGTAATAGCTAAGGATAAGCAGAACACTGAGTGCTCAGTTGCTTTAAGTTCACAATCTTACTGAAATGTATCCATTATTTAAAATAAGATCCTGCCTGTTGCTTCCATTCAGTGACTCAACCCCAAGAAACATAAAACAGCATACTTTGCATTGCACAGAAGAAGCAAAAACCTGGCCAGCTCCTAAGATCATTTCTGGCAAGCCTGTTTTGTGCAGTAAGGACTGTTCAGCCAGCCCACATTCCAGATAACATAATAAAAATTCCTCAAGTTGATGCTGGATGGAGATGCACTTGTGTAATTAGATTCATTAGCTTCAGATCCCAATTCTAATAACACCTGTCTAGCGGAAGCGTGCTTATTTTCCAAATCTCATTCTTTAAACCAGCTTCATTTAGGTACACACTCTTTTAAAAAATCATCTCAGTTGTCGTAATATTAAAATTAAATATGCAAAATAAGTAATTTCATACAAAGCATTGCAGAAAGCCCTTCACATCTGGTCTGCTCATAACCGTGAATGCAAAATAGCACTTTACAATTTCATCAGCCAAACGAGCAGAAGAGATTTAAATTCCTGTGCAGCTATTTTGCATGGTACACCTTGTAGCTCTGATTTCTCACACTGGAACTACTTAATTTCCTACCGCAGAGTGTGGCTTCTAGTGTAAATTGCCTTTCTCCGGATAACTGCAAGTCTAGCCACATAAACATCTTTAAAAGTTGGATGCAAAGCATGTTGGGAACGTTTTCTCAGTTCCCAGGGAAGGACTTCCCCTCTGTGAAGTCACCTGATCAAAGAAATGAAAATAAAATTGGTATTTTTGCCCATGATCCTGATGGATGAGTCCAAACACAGTACAGCTAGGCAGCACTAACCAGACATAGTGGGTAATAAGAAAAGGAAAGATACAAAGGTTGGAGGAAGATTAGAGATATGGTAGGAATTGAAGGTAAGGAGGAGGAGTGGATATGACCAACATATATTTTATAGATTTGTGGAATTACATATAGGATGTATAATTATATATAGACCATGGTTTTTAGATTGAGAGTCAATGTTTTTCATAAATTATAAATTGAAGTTTTTCAGACAAATTCTATTCTACATTGTTTTCATCCTAAGTTCTCTGTTTAATATTTAAATTTTTTAATTTATGAAAACATATTACTTTATTTTATGTGTATGGGTGTTTTGCCTGAATGTATTAACTGTGCACCATGTGCCTGCAGAAACCATAGTAGCCAGGAGAGGGCATCACATTCTGCTGGAGATTGAGTCACAGATGGTTATGACCCACCATATGGGTTCTAGGAATTGAATCCTGGTCCTCTGTGAGAACAATCAGTGCCCTTAAGGCTAGGCCAGGTCTCCATCCCTCTGTGTTTAATTTAAATTAGTTGGATTGTTACTTTTCTCATCATTGTGACACCTGACAGGAACAGCTTAAGTGAGTACAGGGTGATTTCGGCTCATGGCTTCTGCGGTGGTTTTAGATTCCTCATGGTTGGGGATGCATGGCAGCTGAGTGGCTCACCTACACCTGTGGGGTCCAGAGGCAGCTCAAGAAGTCTTGTAGGCCCATGGGAAAGCAGAGAGCTTGGGCCAGAACAGGAAGTTCCTGTAACCTTCAAGGACTGTCCCATAGTTACGCACTTCTATTATCACAGTAGGATACAGAGTCCATGACCTCCTGACACAGCACCATCAGCTAGGGGAATCATGATGCAAACACATGAGCCTATGGGAACAACTCATATTCAAACCACATCAGTCACCAACACACTCAAGACCGTGCAGTTTCAAGCAGTAGACCAGGCTCGTCTTGAACTCACAGAGATCTGCCTGCTTCCTCCTTCCAAGTGCTGGGATTAAAGGCATGTGCCACCAACGCCCAGCTATGCACATCTTTTCTTAAATGTGTTCCCCTTTGGCCTGAATTCTTCTTGAGCAACAAGAAACCAATCTCAGAAACTGTGGCTTCCCAAGTGGCCACAAACCGGGGAGTTGGAGTTATCAATTTAAGATTATTTTAATTAAGATTTTCTTTTCTTAATTATCTGTACTTGAGTGGGTTTGTGCACAGTGGGCGCAGTATCTGTGTGATGGACTCCCTGGAGCTGGAGTGACAGGTATTTGTGAGCCTCCTGTTGTCGGTGCTGGATGCTGAATGTAGACCCCCTGTGAGAGTAGTGTGCACTCTTAACCCCTGAGCCATCTCACCAGCCTACTCCTGGAGAATGTTTAATTGTCTGCACAAGTCTTCATAATCCAGCAGTTTAATTATGTGTTTTAGGGATGCTCCTAACAAGGCCTCCCACCAGCACCCATAGCTGTAGTTCCTCGTTGTTTTTCTATTCAGAACACCCCATTGGAAGTGAGACACTGTGGTGTGGATGCCCATCTCTCTAGAACTATGTGTGAAGGCCAGGCTGAGGCAGCCGATTCACCCACAGTCTATGATTAAACCCTCTTGAAATCCATTGCTTTGGTCAAGGGTCATGCGTTCATGAAAAACAATTAATAAAATCACAGGCATATGAAGTTGCCTTATGAAAGACCACCCCCACCCCCAAATGATAGTTCAGGAAATCAGCATCAGAAGGAGATGGTATAATTGTTCCCACGATTTTGTCGATTTTCTTTCTATTGACCTGAACTAGTAAAAATAACCTCCTCATGAAAAATGTATGTGGTTAATAAAAGATGAGCATTCTAATTGGGTTCTCCTTGCTCTTCCATAGCCTGATTATAATTAGTTCTTATATTCATGCGAAGATTCTTATTTTCAAAAAGTAATCGCAGCTTAGTCAGTTCAACATTGTTGAACAGTGATGAGCACATAGGAATTTTTTTTTGCAGCTTTGGTTTGCAAAACATTTCATTAAAATAAGTTTTGCTCTGGGTTTCACCTAATAATTAAATCTGTGAGGTGGGGTGAGGGTGGATATGCCAACTCCTTATTACCTATTTTTAAAATTCCTTATTTATGGATAAGGAAGTCAAAAACAAGCCCCCAAACCAAAAAAATGCACCTTTCATCACCTTTTAAATTTTTATTATTTATATTAAATCACAACATTTATAACATACATAGTATTTTATAAAATATTTTTTGAAACATTGTATATTGCTATGCTTGTTTAGTTAGTTGCAATGATATAGTTCCAAGGAACTATATGTATCACTCAGTTAATCCATTTATGTTTAAAATATTCATTACAATACACAATTATTATCAAACCCACTTTCAAAGATTTTTATCAACCAAAATGAATCTGTACTCATCAGTTGTCAACCCCATTATACCTATCACAACTACCACCCGAGCTCATTACCATCTGTCTTAGTTATTTCCTATTGCTGTGATAAAACACCATTACCAAATGCAACTTGGGGAGAAAAGAGTTCATTTCACCATATAGCTTCTAAGTCCATCCCATAGGGAACTCAAAGCAGGAACCAGGAGGCAGGAACTGAAGCAGAGGCCATGGAGGAGTGCTACTTAGGTTTGCTCTCATGGCTTGCTTAGTCTGCTTTATTATAGCACCCAGGAGCACCAGCACAGGTGTGGCACTGTCTACAGAGGGCAGAGCCTTCTCATATCAATCATTAATCAAGAACATACCCAGGAGACTTGCCAGTCCAGTGGCAATATTATCCCAGCTGAGGCTCTCTCTTCCAACATGGCTCTAGCCTGTATCAAGTTGACATAAAACCAGGCACCACATCACCTAATCCCATTCCTTCCTATCCAATTCCCTCCTAACCCCACTGTAATCCAACCCTATTCCCACCCATTCTCACTCCCACCCAACCCCATTATCGTCCAATCCCATTAACACCCATCTCCTTTTAGCATCCTATCCTGTTAGTATCCAGCCCCTCACTACCTATCCTCACTACCACACAAGCCCACAACCTGTTTGGAGCAACAAATCCATCATTCATCTCTCTGTCTATTTGAGTATTTAGTGTGAAAAATTGAACCTGTGATGTCTTGTGTGTATAACCTCTTGGGTTACATGACAATCATGATGTTGCTCCATGTTGGGTGAATGTTGTTCTACTATATGGACAGACCACTCTTTTTAATTATCTATTCATCATGGGTGCTTTTGAGTGCTTTCATTTAGGGCTGATATTGATGATGTTTTTGATAATAATGATGTTATTATTACTTCTAGAAAAATATCACTTAGTCACCATCACTGTTAAATGATGTTGAATCATCTAAGCCAAAGCAAAATTATTTATGTTATAAATCTGCACTCAGCCTTTGATAAAACCACCAAACATTTTCCTGGTCACATTTCCATGACTTCTTGGTTAATACTTAGCATTCTTTATAAGCACCAACTCTATCCCATCCCTCTGTGTGTCTAACTTAGTACAAGGAGCTGAATAGTGACATCAGCTTTACAGTAAATTTTCAAATCAAAATGTTTGTTTTCATTTATTTTTTGTTAGTTTTAATGTGTGTCTGGGTGTGTACATGTGTATGAAGGTTAGTGGAGAGAAACAAGAAGGTTTTGAACCCTGGAACTGAAATTTCAGGCAGTTTTGAGGTCAGAATTCCTTAATAAAATGTCTATGCCCTCTTTTTGAGGGTGAGTGTGGCTTTGTTTGTAATCCCTGTGTTCACCCTACCTTCTGCAATCTCTTTCTCCATATACCCATTGCATTGACTACATTCATCAATAGATGACCCACACATGAGCTGTTCACCTGTGTCATGGACAGGATAAGGAGAGAAGAGCTATCTGAGCTGCATTTCCTATCTAATCTTTGCAAAGTAATCTGTGGGACTAGATTTAGTCACTAAAGGAAAACTAAACTAAAAGTGGACACTCATTCCATGAAGATGTGAAACTTTGGTTAAAAAAAAAAAAAACAGAACGCGAAGTTGTACATTGGGAATCAAAGATAATTTCAATTCATTAGTAAAAACATTTTTGATGTGTGGATACTGACAGAGATGAGAAAATCCTAAGAACTAGATAAACATTTACTGAATACAAAAAGTCAAGCACCAAGCTTAAACTTTGATGTATGCTGTAGGTAGCTAATTATCTTATTAATACTATTATGGTCTAATTATCTCTTCCTTTTAATCATCTCAATAGTACTTCTTTGTAATGGTTTTCTTGAGATATAATTTTCATACAATAACAGCCACCCTTTTAGAGGGTACATTTCAATGGCTGTTAGTACATTCATGGGGTTATGCACCTGCACGGGTGTATGAGGCACCTGCTGTCTTGTCTGTTAGTAACAACAGGACATTGCATTAAAGTACATACATACATGCACACACACACACACACACACACACACACACACACACACACACACACACAATCTAGCCAAGCACCAGATAGAAACACTTGGCTGACATAGGGGAAAGACAACAGTGTCAGATTTTCTGGTGGACACCAGTCCTTGTGACCAGAATTCTCTCCTAGCAACCAAAGATCGAAATGAGTACACTACTCTCTTGGACCCCAAACTATCCTGGCGAGGCATACAGTTCTGAGATTGGCTGTTGGAATGAACACTTAAGCAAAGTCCACATTGACTCCCACCTGTGGTAATAAGCCCATTTTTCTATTATGTCTGAGAAAAGTTGGTTTGTTCATGATCAAGACGGTTCAGTTCACATCACATTTCTTCTAAGAGTTCTGAAGTTTTGGCTCTTTTTTACACAGAGTTGTGTGATTCAGCCTGAGTTCATTTTTGTACGTGGTGTGTGGCAGGAGTCCAACTTCATTATTTTGCATGTGAATAGTTACCCAGAGGCATTTGTTGAAAACCCTACATGCTTTCCTGTTAAGTGGTCTTTAGAACTTGCAAAAAGTCAATTAACCTCAAGTGTGAGGGTTTGATCTCTGGATTTCAATTTCTACTTAGTTGATTTGTGTTTAGCCTTATGCCACTACCACACTCATTTAAACAATTAATGGAGTGAGGAGATGGCCAAGGAATTGGGGAGAACATCTTTGTTAACTCCTTGTGTAGCAGAGGATTGCTATCTGGACTATGAAAAGAACTAAAAAGTAAATAAATAATTTAAAAAGAACAAGAAAAAAAGACCAAACTCAATCAATAAATGAGATTATGATGTGAACAGATAGTTCATTAATAACTGAATATTAAAAGATGAAATCCAAATGGCCAATAAACAAAGAAAATTTCAAAGTCCCTAGTCATCAGGGAAATGCAAATTAGACTACATTGTGATTCCCTTTCACCCTAGTTGGAATGAATGCCACTAAGAAAACAAATAGCATGCCAGCTAGGATGGAGAGAGAAGGGATCCATTATACACTGTTGTCGGGAATATAAACTAGCCCAACAACTGTGGAAGTCAGTATTGATGTTATTTTAAAAACTAGAAATAGAACTACCCTGTGACCCAGCAATAGCGTTTCTGGATATATGCATGAAAGGTTCTAAGTCAGCATATTAAAACACTTGCACGCCAGTATTTACTGCAGTGCTTATCACAATAGCTAAGTTGCAGAATCAACCCAGGAGTCCAAAAGCAGAGGAATGGATGAAGGAAATGTGAATAGCATCATGGAAATTTTTAGCCCTGTCTGAACATTCCAGCTTTGTCATTTTCAGGAAAATGGGTGTATGTGCAGATAATAATATTGAGTGAATTAAGTCTCAATGAGTAAAAGTCTGGCTGAATATAGACTAATAAAATTGTGTGTGTGTGTGTGTGTGTGTGTGTGTGTGT
This sequence comes from Phodopus roborovskii, assembly GCF_943737965.1. Lineage (NCBI taxonomy): Eukaryota > Metazoa > Chordata > Mammalia > Rodentia > Cricetidae > Phodopus > Phodopus roborovskii. The sequence goes on along the minus strand of NW_026126598.1, from coordinate 2,302,272 downwards.
GTGTGTGTGTGTGTGTGTGTGTCCAGCCCATCTATCCCCAGCCCCTGGACCGTGTTCATCATGGAAAAGGAGGCCGGAAGAATGTAAGAACAAAGGATCAAGAGAAGAGCGGTGCAATGCTGTCTTTGGACATTATGTGTGACTGTTACACTCATGAACTCACAGCAGCTGTGCCCAACTGCACAGGTCAAACCAGTCAACACTTCCAGAGAGATGTGGGAGGAGCCCAGTGGCCCCACCCCTTACTGGCAGTTGATAAGTGTTGGGGGAGGGAGAATTCCTGTTTCTACTCCATACACCAATGAATGGCCCTACAGCCGTGCACACTTAGGCATTACTAGACTCAGTGAATTATTTAAAAACAAAAACAACCTTGATGTTGGGAGGGGCGATGTATTGGGGGCTATGGAAGGAGTTAGAGGAAGGACATGAGGGGCAAATATCCTGTTTCACTGTACACATACATGAAATTTTCAAGAATAATATAAAAATTAAAATATTAAAATGTGAAAGGAATTAAATTATTTTTCTCGTTTGCTCAATCTCTTCTACTATAAATTCAATTTTTATTATGCCTTTATGTCTCAAAGCTTTGTTGAACCACTGACTTTTGAAACAGCTTCTCATGTATATTCCTAAAAATTCCCAGTGTGCAAAATCCCAGTATCTGCATCCAAACACAGTACTCACTATCTTTCTCTCTAATCTTTATGGCTTTTGTTTCGTTGTTGTTACCCTTCGCCTGCGCTAGGAAATCAAATTTTCAGTATCATTTTGAACTTTTCAAGATAGAAGTTTGTGTCTCCCATGCTAATTCTCCTCAAGTCTCCTATCCTTTTCGATGCTGTTGTAAATGGAATTGTTTGCTTAATTTAATGTTTCCTAATATTTATCATTCCTATAGAAGCACAACGGTCTTTTGTGCACTGTTCTCCTTGTAAGCTTGCTGAATTCTTTGACTCTTTTATTGGCTCAGAAAGGGTTTTAAAGCCAGTTCTTAGCATTTTCTAAGTAGAAGATCCTGCCATCTGCAAATAGCATAGCTTTGCTTCCTCCCTTCAATCTGTATGAACTCTGCTGTGCTGCTTTTTTCTAATTGCCTCAGCAAAAGTCTCCACCAGAGTGTTGAAAACCCAACACAGAAGCATAGACATCTGTGTCTTTTATGGGTCTGGGAGGGGACACTCAGCTCTTTGCTTATGCTACTGACAAATTTGTTCAGAATGGTTGTGGATGGCATTTTCAGGATGTAAAAGTCCTCTTCTATTTAGATATTTTAAAATAGAATTTAACTTTGCTTTTTTTCTATGTCTATGGAGATGATCAAGTGACCTTTGATTTTTATTCTGTTGATAGGTTGTGCATGTGTGTGTGTGTGTGCATGCATGTGTGTGTGTGTGTGTGTGTGTGTGTGTGTGTGTGCAGAAGAAGGCATCACATCCCCCATCCTCTGAAGCTGCAGGTACAGGATTATGAGCTCTCTAAATGTGGGTGGTGGGAACTGAACTTGGGTTCTCTAGGAGAGTAGCAAGAACTTTTAACTGCTGAGTCACCTCTCTAGCTTCTAGCTTCTACATCTATGGCTCTCAACCTTCCAAAAGCTGGGAACTTTTAATACAGTTCCTCATGTTTTGGTTACTCCAGCCATAAATTTATTTCATTGGTACTTCATAACTGTAATTTTGCTGCTGTTGTGAATTTATCGTTATTATTATTATTATGAATAATAACGTAAATATCTGATATGCAGGATATCTGATCTGCAAACCCCAAAGGGGACATAACCTACAGGCTGAAACCCCTTTTGTTATATGATTTTTTTTCCTTTTAATTGCTCAGATAAGTCCCACCTATGTATTCATTTCCATTTTTCAATAGTGAGATTTTTGTGTGCCTATACTGATAAGAGTTTTGTTCTATAATTTGTACTGGGAACTCTCCTTGGCTGCGATCTCAAATTAACAAAAGCATCATACCATGGATTAAAAAGTTTCCCTGTCTCTGGTAATTTGGAGACTTCTAAAATGTAACGCATTTATTCTCTTACAACTTCATACACATGCATAATATTCTTTAATGGCATCTGAGGGAGAGAAAGTCACTTTCCTCAGTGGTGTAACTTCTAGTAAGTTGTCTTTGCCCAAGCAAATAGCCCCTCACCCACATACTGACAGATTTTGTAGCCAAATGCAATCAAATGCAATAGGTTACAAAAACATAAACAAAAGTCATGGAGGTTTTATGAAAGCATGGTCTTAATTCTTCTGAAATATTTGGTAGAATTTAATAGAAAAGCTATTTATGCATAGGGCTTTGGTTTATACAGAATGTTAAGATGTATAATTTACTGTATCAAGAGAATAATTATCCTCTCCCAAATTTGTCTGCTATTGAGCTCTGGACTGGTAAGTTGCTCAACACCAGGGCTGGGTCACTCACTGCTTTTAACAGTGTTGTGATCAGACAAGATGCCTTGAGGAGTCACTTAGACTCTGGCTGTCTGTCTTTCTGATGCTGCTGGACTCCTGTATCAAGTTCTGTGTGGCCTCTTGTCTATTGTACATGGACTTGTTTTGTGAGAAGGCAATTTTTTTATTAAGGAAAAAGTTCAGGTTCTGAGGCCAAGAGAAACCCTGGCTGTGCCCTATAGACTTAACCATCACTGACTTGGAAGGCCACATGGCTGCGCTCTGTCCTATTGGCCCCCTACTAGCTGTGCAGCAGGCAGTGTCTCTGGTGTGTGGTCTTTGATGGTAAGGGTTTCCTGAGCCATTTGTAAAGAACTTGGAGACAGCTTTTATCTACCCTCCACTGGCTGAAACCTCAAACCCTTCACTTGCCCTGTATCAAGTGTTACATGTGATTATTGATGGGCCCACAACTCCACCCTCATCACACTCAAGCTGCATTTTTCTGAACAAGTTCTGGTGAAGCTAGATGGTACATGGATTCTCTTGTCTCCAGTAACTCCCCCCACCACCTTATAACCCTCTGCCTCTTCATTCCATAGATGTCCCTAAACCCTGTCCTCAGCCACATCCTCCCAATCTCTCTTCCTAACTTGGAGTCTTGATTTTCAATGCTCTAGACAAAGCTACTCCTGCATCCCATAAACATCCCCAAACCTTCCCACATTGGAGACAAGCAATTTCATGATGTCTCTGTGCTTGGCTTCCAGCAAAGTTTGTAATTCAATGATTCATTCTATGACAAAGAGAACAACCCTGATTCAGGAACATGTCTGCTGTTCCCTTCTGAATTTACATCTGCAAGTGAAATCAGAAGCAATCACAGTGTGTAAAATGCTTGACTATAACTGAGTCAAACATGGATGATGACCAAACACAGCAGTACTAGACTCTTGCTTCTCCTTGACAACAGGTGCTTGGCTGCTGCCCTGCCACTTCTAGAAGAGCCATACTGTGTTTTCTACTTGAATGAGGTTCCTACTGCTAACTGTTGATGTCCTTGCTCTGTCTTCTGTGAATCTGTGGGTATAGGACCATATCCTGAGCATGAACCATTTCACATCGTTGTAATTTTCTTGCATAGGTGGCATTTCCAATCTTTGTGTAGGGGGGAGAACTTCCATTTAAACTCCTTTTCAAAAACAATATAATTTTTAATTAGCTCATAAACTAGTGGGGTTTCATGAGGTTTCTCATGAACCAGCATAGGACTAACCCAGACACCCTGAATATGGGTCTCAGTTAGAAGACCTGGGCAGTATATGGGACCTCTGACAGTGGAAGCAGGATGTATCCCTGGTGCAAGAAAGGACTTTGGGAGCACATTCCCCATGGAGGGATACTCCCATAGCCTAGAGACAGGAGGGAGGGCCTAGGCCCTACTCCAAGTGACTTGACAGATTTTGATGATCCCTCCTGAAAGGCCTTGCCCTCCTTGTGGAGTAGGTGGAGAATGGGATGGGAGGAGGGTCAGGGAGCATGGGAGGATGGGAGGGAGATGGAACTGGGATCAATATGTAAAATAAGAAAAATAATAATAAATAAAAATAAATTTTAAAAAAAGATGCCTCCCTCCAAGAAACAACAGGAAAGTGAGCAGGGATGGCATCATATTCCCCCATATCCCTGAAGGGTCTCAGCTTTTCTTCCAAGGCTCAGATCAGTTGTCAGATATTTTGCCTATGTAATCTAATCAGCCACTATGAAGCAGAGACCGCTAGGAAGATCTAAGGAAGATCTTGGCCCCATAATCATGGCAAAAAGTAACCAGAGCATCACAGAAATAATGAAATTGATAATTACAGTGATGAGACTGCACAAGCCTCATAGGAGAGAGGAGAGTTACAGAGATTTTAAGCACTGATGCTCTCTCTACCCACTAGCTGTGAGTGGTTTGGGATTGCTTACTTACATAGGTGGTAGTGGGTTGAGAAGGGAATCATTCTACAGTGCAACTGTCTTGAGATCATCAGCCATACTGGGGTGTGACTTTTGATGACACTGATTCCTTTGAGTTGCCTAAATTCCTATAGTTAGTCCTTCACCCATGCCCCAGTGGGTAATCCTTCATATTCCTGAAAGTGGCCTCGACAGTCCCATTGGATTACATTACCAAGCTTGACTTGGGTGGACACATCCTTCCTTCAGTGAGGCACTGCTGTGTCTGGGATGAGCAGATGTTTCCACTTCCCAGGGAAAAGTCACACAGTAGGGCTTACAAAGAGACACTTATCAGGGAATGGGGCCTGAAACAAACCTGGCTGAAAATATTATACAAATACTGAGCAATGTAAACTGAGCTAAAACAGAGAAAAGAGTCAGAATGTGTCTTGTGTCTTTATTTTCTTCCCTCTAATTAAACATTAAGAAAACATACATGCACACACACACACACACACACACACACACACACACATTAAATTAGACATTTAATTGTTGTCTAATCTGATATTGTTTTATAAAATTACCTCATGGTTGAAAAAGTGTTAATATATGGGCCAAAGTACACCAATTTTCTTATGCTTTTTAAAGGCACGTTCCACCTCTAATTTCTGAAAATAGCAGAGATTTGTGATGTAGAGCTTTCATTTCTTACTAGTTGGACTTGAGTTTTGTAAAATTACCATGGGTCAAGCACAGATTTTCTTTTCTTCCTGACATGTTAATTTGTCAAAGCAGAGAACAAAGAACACTGATTTACAATTTAGGGGCATTAGGAAAAGCTGCCAATTATGGAGTCCTTCTCATTACTTGGAACAAGCTCTAAAACCCAGCCTTAACCCTTTCTTCACTGAGAGTTTCTGATCATGTGTCACTAATCACAACCTAAGGGACTTAGACTTCAAACTCTATGAGAAGAAAAAACAGAAGTTTCTACTCTGTAATGAGCAGACATGTGCCCAATGCTTCCTGGAAATGCCCAGGGTTTAGAGCCACAAGGAGAGCTCAGAAGAACACAATTTTACCACTGTTTTCATCTTACTTAAAACCTGTGTGTGTTCCTTTTCTTTGTTCTGTTCAGTCTGGAGAGCTTGAATAGATAGAAAGGAAAAGGTAAAATAATCAACAAATAGCATGTAGCAGACAGAAGCAGAAGATACATAGCAATACATCATCAAATTGATGCTCATGGCATCTATCAGCAAAGACAGGAGTGTCCTAATTGACAGGCAAACAAAAGGCAACATAATCAAACTGGGGTCTTAAAAATACCCAGTAGAATTGCAGTGAAGCTAATTGGGGACCTCTAAATGAAGAACAACCTGGGCATGCAGATGTGCTAGCTCCTCTATTCTCTCTACAGACCATTTTCCCACATTTGAGCTTACATCTTCCTGTTCCAACTGCATGCACTCTTTATATCATGGGATAAACAATAATAACCTTGGTTGGAAATGGTTGCCTTTCTTGCTGTTTTCAAGGACACAAATTACTGTTGGGCTTTTCACTGTTTGCTCTCTGTAACAACAAATCCCAGGGAGGGATGTGGCCTACCCTCAGGAAAGGAGTCTTGGAAGACACTTGAACATGCTTTGGAGTTTGAGGGAGTAGGGTGGAATAGGCTATCAGAATTGGTATCTTAGAAGCTCAAATAGCACATGACAATTTATCCATGTAATGCACTTTGCAGTATTCTCCTTTCTTCTTTTCTTTTCTATTATCTTCCTTCCCTTGAACCTAGGGCCTTGCCAGCACTAAGAAAGTACCTTACCTATGTGAAGTATAATCTCTCTTTATAGTACAAATAATAAAAACCCAAAGACAAATATTGGGGTTCAAGATCAAGATCAGAAAAGCAAAGCAGTCAGCCACCAGCTCTTATCTCTACCTCAGACTGAAAGGGCAATCCTGTGTTCATGAATTCTCTGACTTAAATCTCAGACAGCATTCTACCAAAGCTGGGGAGATCCTATCCTCAGTATGGCTGAAGACTGAGTGCCAAAGACTGAATGCCAGCTCTGAGACCCTATTCCTGTCTTATATAACTCTCTAATGCTGGGATTAAAGGCATGTGCCACTACTATTCAGCTCCTATGGCTAACTAGAATGACTTCTGGGATTAAAGGTGTATACCACACCAGTGCCTGACCTGTATATCTATGCCTAGTTTTGCATTCTGATCTCCAGGCAAGCTTTGTTAGATCATAAGCAATATATCACCACAATTTCCCTTTTTTTATCTAATGCAAAAAGAAGGCTATAACTAATACCAGAAAAACCATGTACAACAAGTACAATAACTATATATAATATATACAGACAACAAGTATATCAGCAATGTCTAGTCCATTTACATTTGACAAGTTCAGAGAAAATACTCAATTATCTATTCTGATCTCCAGGCAAGCTTTGTTAGATCACAAACATTATATCTCTTCTTTTCAATTCTCATGCAAAACCATCTCTTTCCTGGATAAAAATTATGTGCAATTTAAACATTTTTGCTCATGATTTCTTCATCTACATGTTGTAAGGAGAATTGGATTACTCATGGTTGTGTAGCTGTTCTATTAATTGAACAGGTAAGTATCAGTTTACCTAGACCAGAGCATCTGTAGGTTATAAAATCACTAGTCCATCAATCATGCCTAATCCATCAGCACCTCTTGTTCAACATCAACCTTAGTCCATCATCATCCTCAATCCATCATCTCAAATTCATCAATCATAGTTCATCATCACCCCTAGGTCATCATCACCCCTAGTCTGTCATCTCTAGTTCATCAACCCTAGTCTATCAGCATCTCAAGTTCATCATCAACCCTAGTCCTTCACCATCCCTAGTTCATTATCAACTCTATCCCATCATCATCCATAGCCCATCATCCCTACTTCACACAAATCCTAGCTCATCACCAGTCCCAGTTTACAGCATCCCTAGTTCACCAGCATCTCTTGTCCATTAGTACTGCTAGTTGTAGCAGCAGCCTCTCTATCTCATGACTGGATACAGGCTAATGACTTGATGCATCCAGATTTTTTTTTTTGATGGGAACAAACTTTCCCAAGATGGAAGTTCTGGTTACTGTTGTAATACAGATACTTCTAAATGTTTTTCCATGAAACCACAGAATATAGGTGTTTGTGATCCCCAGAATGACAATCTGAAAGTTATTGCAAAGCTTGAGGATCATGAGAAGCCCTCACTCTCTTATTTCTTTTGTAGAGAAATGGTGCTTTAAGTTAGTAGTTGAATTAAAGGAAAGTTTGCAGAGTTTTTACTAACAAGTAATATTTACCTGGATCATGAAAAAATAGAAAGTAAAGTCCATTAATGTTATGGACTCCACATGGTTAGTGAGGAGATGAGGTGTAGGGGGGCAGTAATGGGAAATAAATTATTCATGTTTTAATGTGGTGACAGACTCATATGCCACATTCTAAAACATGGTGAGTGATAGATTAGGACTCATCAGTAATAGCAGATAATGGTGTTACTCATGGCTAGGTGCTTTTTATTTTTTCTTTCTTACCTAACATAAAACTCTCTAGTGAATAGTCCATAGACAAGGCAGATAAACATATCTCCATCATTTACAGCCATCTTTTCTACTTTTTCAATCTTCATCACCAGTTTTATCTTTAAAAAGTGTGTCTTTATTGAAAGTGGATTCAGTAGAAGCAGCCATCCTATCAACATGTGTACAGATAGCAAAATCCTAAAGTGATAAGTGCCAGGCGAGAAAATGCTCCAATTCCACATTCTCCCTTATAACTCCTTGTTATAAAATCATGTCCCTTTGTTAGGAAGATGGTGAAAGATAGTTTTGATTTTTTTCTCACCTAGGCTCACAGGCGTTCTAGTAGTTAGAACATCACTATGATGAGTGATTATTCAATCAGTGTCTTTTGAAAGGCTGAAATTTAAATTAAGGATGGGAAGGACATTGCAGTCAGTTGGTTTTTTTTTTTTTTTTGATTGTTGTTTGTTTGTTTCTAGAGGTCTCACTATGCAGTGCAAGCTGGCCTCATATTTAAGGTGGTCCTCCTTCCTCAGTGTCCTGATGGCCAAGTTCTATTTAGGGTATATGCATTATTTGTGTGTGTGTGAGAGAGAGAGTGAGTATTCAGACATGTCTAAGTCCACATGCACACACACTCATGCATGTATTGGTAGACCAGGAATCATCTTCAGGTTCACTTGACCGGCCTGGATGGACAATAATCTCTATGATCCTCTTGTATCCTCCAGTCAAGCACTGAGATTGTAGTCATGCACAGCCCCACCTGGCTTTGCATGTGGATGTTGAGCATCAAACTCTAATCTTTGTGCTCCTGTGGCAAACACCTTACTGACTGAGCCATGTCCCCAGGCCCTGGAATTAGTCTCAATGCTTCAGCAGCATGTTCACATTCTATTTGTGAATTTTGACCTTTTACTTAAAACCATGCCTTCTTTTTTTTAACCAATAATATATGCAAATTAGCTTCATAAATGTATTTGTTTAACTTAAGTTTGTTTACCTACAAAGTGGCTTGGGTCTGGAGCCTCCCAAAGGATCAGCTACTCAACCTTTGGGCCCAAGGATGCTACAGTTGGGAGGTGATGGCTGCCACTTTTAAGAGGTATCTGAGGTAGTGAGGAATTAGGGGAACAGGCCCTTGAAAGGAAATGTTAGACCCCTGATGCTTTCCTCCCCTTCTCTGGTCCTTAACCATGAGATTTTGCTTCACTGTGTACATCCCCCATGATCTGTTGACTCATGGAATACTAAGAGCAACAAAGCCACCTGTTCATGATTCAAAAGGTAATACTGTGAGCCAAGACAAACCTACTCTCTTTATTAATTCCCTACTTAATTAATTAATGGTCTCAGTTATGTTGTTTCAGTGACATGAAGCAGGCTAGCTCATGGGAGGAAGGCAATGACAATGCAGGTGAGCCCTATGCTGGGTCACCCAGCTTGCAAGACTACAGGCTTGAATGGAAGCCCTTCCATGCATTAAACAAGGGAGGAGCAATTAAAGGAAAGTAAGAAGTGAGGGTTAGAAATAAGGGGCATAGCATCCATCTGCTCTGAAGGTCAATCAGGGTCAAATGCCATAAGGGGCAGATCCAGGAGAGCTGTGAGGTTCCAGAACATCCCCACCCTTCTTGCTTGTACTTTCACCTCTTGTCCTGATAAGCAATAGCAACACCCCAAACCTGGTGAAGAATTATTGACCTCTGTACATTACCATACTGGCCTACCTTCTTGGGGCTGTATAAGACAGCCTTCAGTCTCAGATCTAGTGATATGTGACAAACTTATGCTTTGCAATAATGCTTTGCCCTGACAGTGAAGAGTATTCAGCAGCCTTGTCTTCTGTCTACTAAATGCCAAAAGCATTTCACAGTTTTGACCATCAAACACATCTCCCTAGAACACATTTCCCTAAATCCTCAAGTGTCCCAAAGGCCCTGATGAGGAGAAGGGGAAGTGTTTCGTTCTTAGAATAAATTCTGTGACTGGATTCTGAGTGAGACAGAAGATAACTAAAATTTAAAAAAATGACTCACTAATACAAACACCCACTAAGGACATCCAAATGTCAAGTCTATGTGTAATCTCTCTTTGCTAAGTATGAAGTTAAGAAAATGTGAATGTCTAGCCAATACCAAGTGGGTTCTCTGCTTGATGAATCCAAGATTGAAGGACTGGCATGGAAATCGTTTACCCCCAAGAAAATTTAAGGTGTGTGTATGTGTGTGTGTGTGTGTGTGTGTGTGTGTGTGTGTGTCTGTCTGTCTGTCTGTCTGTCTGTCTGTCTGTTTCTCTGTGTGTGTGTGTATGTGTGTGTGTGTGTGTGTACATAGTAGACATAGGAGGTCAGGCACCCTACTCTACCACTGTCCACCTTATTTCTTTAAGACAGGGTCTCTCACTGAACCTGAAACTAGGCTAGCAGTCAGCAAGCCCCAGATATCTTCAATGTGTCTGGCCCACAGCACTTTGGGTACAAATGATGTGTGACAACACCTGGCTTGTTTGTTTTTATATGTGATTCTGGAAATTTGAAATCAAGTCCTCATGAAATCATTCCTACATATTGAGCTGTCTCCTTAGCCCTTAAGGTTATTTTATATTCTGGTCAGTATCAAAGAGATGTATTCCTTTATGATGGAACAACTTCACTAGTGAAAGATAGATGATAGACAGACAGACAGATAATATAGATAGATGATAGATAGATAGATAGATAGATAGATAGATAGATAGATGACTAGATAGATAGGTAGGCAGAAATACAGACAGACAGACAGACCAGAAGTTAGAGGTTTGCACTTATTAAAGTCTTGATTAGGGAGCCCAGGCCATAAGTTGCTCTATTTTCAACATTTTTGAAATCTTCACATTCATGGTCACCCTAATATATGATAACATCTTTAAGACATCAAGATATTTGGATATACATGGCCAAATTCCACCAGGCAGTATAATATAGTAGCTTTAGAATGATAAAATAAAATAGATAAATTGCAAGGCCTGGTGGCACACACCTGACATCCAACCACTTGGGAAGCTGAAGCAAGAGAAAAAAACAGGTTGGGTCTTGAACAGTTTAGTGATACCCCAGCCTCAAGTAAATAAATAGATCGGATGGAGACACGGGTCAATAATTAAGAGTTTTTCTGCTCTTGCAGGGTACCTGAGTTTAACTTCCAGCACCTGTGATGGGCAGAGTAAAACTATCAGTAACTCTAGCTTGAGGGTCTCTGATGCCCTCTTCTGGCCTCTGCAGGCACTGCACTCATGTACATAATGCCAACCACCCCTATTACCTGACTCCCCACCGCTGACAAACAAATAAATGTTAAATAAATAAATATAAGAAAAAAGTAAAAATGAAAGTTAAGGGCAAGGCATAAAGCTGAGTGGTGGAATAGCAATTGTTTTATTACTGTTCACACTGAAGCCAATGGGTTTGCAGGCCATACTTGATTTCCTGTTCATTACATTGCTAAACATATGTCCACGATTCCAGTTAGAGTTTCAAAGAGGGCACAGAGGGGTCCATATGTGGCAGCTTGCTGAGTCCATTTGCAAATATAAAATCAAACTTAGTGCACAGAACCCACAGGTCAGCCCAGGAATCTGACACCAGGCCCCAAACAAAAAGTTGTATACTAACTTAATACGTGTTTACTTTTCCCTGATCACTGCCCTGCTCCCTGAATTGGTAACTCAAAGCTGAGGTTTAAATGGATCACAGCGCTGACATGCCAATAGAGGATCAAAAGATATCTATCATCTAGTTCTCTTCAAGCCTTATGATTTAGTAAGCAAGGTCACTCTTCCAGACCCAGCCATGAAGTGCATGGGTTGAATAGAGCAGTCATCCATCCCATGACTGGGATTGCCAATCATACAGCACTTGAACCTATGAGATACAAGGCACAGTACACAGAGCTGGTGCCTGAGAGGAATCGATGCAGCTCTGATCCCAAGCAAAAATGTGACCCACTCATCTTTTCTGCTCTGTCTAGTCAGTGTGGACCTGTACAGAGTTCAAAACACACTGGTTGGTTATCTAATATTGAAACTTTGGGGGAGAGGGTGAGAAGAGATGTAAATCACTTCAAAGAGGAGGGGAGAGGTGGGCATGAGGGAGCAGGAAGATTGAGACAGGGAAAGAATAGAGGGGAACAAGAAAAGAGATACCATAATAGAGGGAGCCATTATAGATTTAAAGAGAAACCTGGCACTAGGGAAATGTTCAGAGACCTACAAGGATGAACCCAACTAACAATCTAAGCAATAGTGGAGAGGCTACCTTTAATGCCCTTCCACGATAATGAGATTGATGACTACCTTACATGCCATCCTAGAGCCTTCATCTAGTAGCTGATGGAAGCAGAAGCAGATACACACGGCTAAACACTAGCCAAACTCCTGTTACAGAGAAGAAGGAGTAATGAGCAAAGGGGTTAAGACCAGGCTGGAGAAACCCACAGAATCTGCTGACCTGAACAAGGGGAAGCTCATGGACTCCAGTCTGACAGCTGGGAAACCAGCATAGGACTAACCCAGACCCCCTGAATGTGGGGTTAGTTAGGAGGACTGGGCATTCTATGGGGCCTCTGGTAGTGGATCAGTATTTATCCCTAGTATATGAATGGACTTTGGGAGCCCATTCCACATAGAGAGATACTCCCTCAGCCTAGACACGTGGCAGAGGGCCTAGGCCCTGCCTGAAATGATATGACAGAAGTTGAAGACATCCCATGGAAGGCCTCACCCTCCCTGGGGAGCGGAAAGGGGATGGGCTGGGGCTTGGTGGGGGTGATAGAGGAGGATGTGAGGGTGAGGAAACTTGGATTGACATGTAAAACAACCTTGTTCCAAATTTAAAGAAAGAGAGAGAGAGAGGAAAACTCTAGCCTCTTACCTGAGCTAAGAGTTGAACGGAAAAAATTAATTTTAAAAAAACAAAAACATAAGAACCCAGATTCCGTGCCCTAAAGCCCATATAAGAAGCCGGGTCTAATGACACATGCCTACAACCTCAGTGTTGGGAAGAAGGAAGAAACAAAGAGGGCTGGTGTTCACTGTCTCTTATTCCAGACAAATGGACAACCTCTAGGCTCAGGGAAAAGCCTTGTCTCAAAAAATTAGGATGGAGAACAATTGAGAAAAATGCATATAACCATCTCTGGCTTCCACACTCAGGCACACACATTAGTGTTGAACCTCCTGTACCTGTACACACACACACACACACCAAATAAAAACATGGAAAAGCTCACATCCAATCCCATTAACCCTGCATCCTTCAGAAAAGCTATATGTAAATTCTATGACCACACCTGTATGTATCTCCGGTAAGTCTCTCAACACCATTTCACATTACCAAATAGCAAATAATAATTATATTCCCCATGTCTGCCTAGTTTCATGTTTTATTTCTTTATAGAACTGAGTGTTACATCTAAGGGAGAATATATTTTCATTAAATGTTGCTTGATATTAAAATATCCTAGAGGCTGGAGAGATGGCTCAGCAGTTAAGAGCACTGACTGCTCTTAGAAAAGACCTGAGTTCAATTCTCAGCAACCACTTGGCAGCTCACAACTGTCTATAACTACAATTCTAGGGGATTTGATGTCCTCTTTGCCCACACAAGTGGTACACAGGCATACATGTAGGGAAAAATACCCACTCACAGAATATTTTATAAGGAGGAGAGGGAGAGATGGACAGGTGAAGGAAGGAAGGAAGGAAGGTAATAAATTCTGCCTCTGGTGCAAAATCAAACCAAAAGGAAATACATCATTGAGACAGATGGAAAGAAAGTCTGCAGTGCCTAGTTCTAATGATGAGTGACATTCTTGTGTTGTGATATTTGTATCCCCTTGCTAACAGAAAGTCTGGTATAGCACAATGGGTACCATTTGCCTACTTTGCTAAGTATCTTCCATCTGTTTTCTTGATGAGCTCTGCACCCAGTCCTGTTCTGCCATGTCCTTTGTCAGGAAGCAAACATCTTTGTGCTGTTGCTTCCAAGTGCCTGGGCATCCTAGCTCCACTTAATTCATTGCATTCCGGCAGAGGCAACAAGTGGCTCTTGAAGGTCCAGAGGCAAGGGAGGTCAGAATTTTCTTCTCTTCACTTCATCACTGACAAGACATGGTTTGGAAGTGTCTCTTTTCTTTATCAGCAGACACAGTCCTTGCCAGGGACCTCGTGTGTTCTGGCTTCCTCCTTTCACCTCTTGAGTCTTCAGTAATAACTGTTTCCATATTCATTAATTCTTCTATTTTTTGTGTGTATGGGTGTTTTTTCCTGCACATGTGTCTGCCCACCAAGTGCACGTAGTTCCACAAAAGGCCAGAAAGGGGCCAGAATCCTCTGGCACTAGAGTTCCAGACAGTTATGAGCTGCCATGTGGATGTTGGAAATCAAACCAAAGTCCTTTGGGAGAGTAGCAATGCTCTTAACTACTGTGCCATCTCTCCAATCCGGAACTTTTACTAATTCTTGAGTTTCCCCCCTGCATCTTGTTCATCTTGTTCTTCTGTTATTCCTTAAACAGCTTCATGATGAATTTTTACCGTGCGCGTTCGTGCGTGCGTGCGTGCGTGCGTGCGTGTGTGTGTGTGTGTGTGTGTGTGTGTGTGTGTGTAACAATTTCTCTGATTCCATGTGTAGTATGTACAGACATTTTCTTGGTTCAACAATGAAGTTGGTATATGTGCGTTGCTTGCCTTGTGCCACAATTTTTCATGCGTTTACTGTCAACAACACTTCATTCTACAGATGAGTAAACTAAGGACGGTAAATGGTAATGTCCATAAAGTATACAGCACATCTTGAGTTCAGCATGAGAGGATTTGACTTTGGGAATTAACAATTTGTACCCACCCCATTTGGAATGAGGGCTTATTATCTTAAGATGTATCATCTATTTTATTTTATGTGTATGTGTATTTGCCTATATGGATTTATATGAACTATATGGGTCTAGTGCCAGAGTAGATCAGAAGAGGGTGTGAGTGTGAGTCTCCCAATCTGGGTGCTAAGAACTGAATCTGGATCCTCTGCAAGCACAGCAACTGCTCTTTACCATAGGAACATCTCTGCAGCTCTGAATGAAGGCTGTTTGACTGCCTTTCCTCATCTTGTGCCAGGAGCTGAGTTTGTCAGGAGATTCATAACTCATTGCTCACCAGGCACTGTGGAAAGCACTTATTCGAAGTCATTAGCTGAGTTCTCCAATCACATAGTGATCAATTAATCCAATAGGAAAAAAGCCTTTCTGTGCCACAGCTAATTTGTGCTTGTTAATGTGTAATTAGTGCTCAGTGTCTAACTTTCTTTTATTGAGACAACGCAAAACCTGGCAGAAGCAGGAATGATTTGCACGAAGTCAGAGAGGATTATGCAAACCCCGTTTTCAAATTAATGAAGGTAATAAAAGATTTCACAGCCATTTTTGCATCTACGCCTTTCAGAATATAGGCACTGGGAAATGGTCAGCAGAATGGTGTAGTGACAGCCAGCGCCTGCCAGCTTGCAAGAAACAATTTTTAAAGATTCTGCAAACTTATTGTTAACTAGAACCATTGTTAAATAATACAAAACCAAATATTGTTCTGATCTCTACAACTACTGCAAAAGCAAGAGAGATAGTGATCTCATACTGGTCGCCGTGGGGTTGAGAGATGTTTCAATTTAATTATTATAAATCATGTAGAAGTTAAAAATAGCTTGAAACTAGATCATTTATCAGATCTACTGACAAAAGACCTAATGGGAAGACACAGAAATGTAATCCCACTGGTCAGAAAATGACTGAATAAAAGCCATGTTTTATCTGCCAAGACACAAGATTTTTTTTAAGTAGCTATGTAGAACTTGCAACACATATTTTGTTTTTAAATTTTATTCATTTTATTTGTGTTTGCATGTGTGTATCTGTGCAAGTTTATAGATACTGTATGCATGCAGATGAATGAGGAGGGAAGAAAGGACAACAGACTCTCTGCACTGGAGTTGTAGGAGGTTGTCAGCTTCCATGTAGGTGCTGGGAACTGAACCCAAATCCTCTATATGAGTAGTCAGTGCTCTTAACCACTGAGCCATGTATCTATCCACCAGGCTATTTTGGTTTTTAATTGATTTAAAGGAACACAGTATTAACCCATTTCACTTCATTTTTTTTCAGTACTTCTGTTAGTAGAGTTAATATACATTATATGTCATTGAATGGATGGGCATGTTATTTCATTTTTTAAATTAATTCATCAATTGTTTATTTTATGTATATATGATCATGTCTGTGTCTATGCACACATAAGTGCTTTCCTCCAAGGAGTCCAGAAGAGGGTGATGGATCCCTGGAACTAGAGTTACAGATGATTGTGTGCCACCATGTGGGTGCTAGGAATAGAACTCTGGTCCATGGAAAGACCTGTAAGGACTCTTAGCCCGTGAGTCATCTCTCCAGCCCTTGGGAGTGTGCTCTGTATTCTTGTATCCAGGACTGTGAATCCATGGGTCAAAAGGAGCTTCACAGAGACAATGACCAATGAGAAAATGACTAGAATTCCTTATTATATTATATCATAACCAAGTATGTATAAAATATCCTGTTTAGATTCCATTTTATTAGTAGTAAGCACAATATGTTGAGAGATTGTTAAGTGTGAAGAACTCTTCTAGACTGGAGAGATGGCTCAGAGGTCAAGAACACTGGCTTTTCTTTCCAAGGACTTGGGTTCAATTCCTATCACCGACATGAATGTGCAAAACTGTAACCCCAGCTCTAGGGGGTCTGATGCCCCTTCTGGACACTGAATGTGCATGTTACACAGACATATATGGAGACAATGTATTGACACCTAAAAATTTTTAAATCAACAAAAATACGCTCTTCTAACATTTTATAGATCTCTAATTTAACCTTGCAACCATTTTATTTCTATGAAGTCTATTTGTTTGCCGTTTCTGTAACAGACAAAATGAGGCTGAGTCATTAAACAGAGCCATACTGACAGGATGTAAACAGTTTCATTCTACCTGATGAGTTAATGTCTCCCATAGTCCTGCCTAGTCGGCTCTCTTCTTCCCTGAATGACCAGCTCACAGTACAGGAGCCTCTGAGCTGACTTTTTCAACTCAAGTCAAACTTGTCCTTGGTGCTAGGGAGAGAGGCTCTCCTGTGGCACAGAATGTACTCAACACAGAGTGAAAGGGCAAACACAACCATCCTGAAGCTCCTGAGTAATGTTTCCCATAACCCTGAGCTTTGGTCCTACACTTCTTTCTACATAGAATTCAGTGTCTATAGGATCCACCTCCTGGTGAGAAAACCTACTATTTTTTGCTGTGGGCCTCAGCTCTCTGGGCTTGAAATGGCTGTTACTCAGCAGCTGTGAATACCATGGGGCATGTGCACAAGACTGGGGTCATTAATGTCCATTCATGAAGGAGCAGGCTCAGGGGACTCGGCACCCCTGCTTGGGGACATACAGCCAACTAATGGTTGCTGGTGGTGTCAAACAGTGACAGACAGAGAACATAGACAGACATGCAGAGAGAATTTTCTTCAGTGATGTAGCTACTTTTATGTTTGCCACACTCCTGTAAGTGAACTAGTCACACATGCACCTGTGAGTAACCCCTCACTCACCCATGTCTTTATGGGAAAACCCTCATCCATGTGCTTGTGAGTAACCCTCACCCATGTCCTACAGCAAATCCCTTACCCATGCCCCTGTGAGTAACCCCTCACCCATGCCCCTACAGCAAATCCCTTACCCATGCCCCTGTGAGTTACCCCTCAGCCATGCTCCTAAAGAAAACACTAGTGAAATTTATTGGTTCACAAAGATAAACTTGAATAATCATCTCTTTAGTCTGTCATTGGTCCCCTGCTTGGATGAATGGACATTTGTTCATCTATCTAAGAGAGCTCACATAAGATTCTTCAACAGCTCATTCATCTTATTTATTTTTAGCATCTTTTTACTCTGACAAAATGCACAGATAAATATAGAGTTTATCAAATTCTCAGAAGATCTTTGAATTGCATTTCTATGTCCCCACTATGAACCCACTCCTAGTTTGGTCTGGTTTCTCAGTCTTTGCAGAGGCCTCCAGTAAAGCTCCCTGCTCTTCTGCATTGGATATTCTGAAGAGCCTCAAGAAGAGAGACTCTGAGAGCTAGACTATCCCCCCTCCTCTTCTCTTGGACTTGGTTCTGGTTATCTGGACAACTTTGTATTCCACATTTGCTTTGTATCCTCTAGAGATGACTCAACCCTGCCTGCCTTGCATTCTCTCTGAGAAGTTCTGTCTGTCTTATCAACCTCTTGCTCAAATTCAAACACAATCAACAAATCTTTGAAGGGAAAAGTAAAGATGCCTGTCTCACACCAGTAGTTTCTTGATATTTCTGACATCCAGCCCCTCAGTGGGTTCCCAATGTCAGTACACAGACTTTTTAAAAACAGTTTTCACATTCTCTAGTTTCTCCAAGTGTCGGGTTTGTCCAGGGCCATGATGTTCCATCACAGCCCAAGATGGAATGTCTCTCTCCAGCTATTTTAGTCCATCCTTCTTTGAAATTGAAATGTTGCTTTGCTAGAAGCTTGCATGCAGTTTGAAGCCTCTTTGGAATCCATTCAGAGGACGAAAGCAGCTTGACACAGCCAAACAGCATCATGAGAGACAAAGATGTGTCTCTGTATTCCCATGGGCTACAAGGAGGAGGTTATTGTAAGAGTGAGGCCGTTTTCTAGCATTTCACCCAATCACAATGAGTGAGCATCTACTTGGTTTTTTTATGCAGAAAAACAATACACTAACAACTTTATTAAGTTCAAACAAATAAGTATTTAAAATATTAATATTGAGAATTATCCCAAGGGAATACACATTGGAGAGAGAGAGGAAGAAGCAGAGAGGGAAGGATGAGAGTGATGGAGTCAGAGGATAACTTTCAGGAGTCAGTTCTCAACCTCTACCACACGTACTAATAATCAAGCCCAATTCATCAGGTTTGGCCGCAATCTCCTTTACTCACTGAGCCATATCTCTGGCCCTGTCTGTTTATTTATTGTAAATATTTTTGAAATGGCTTCTATGTAACCCAAAGTAATTTCTTACATTTCATGCAGTCAGAGCTAGCCTTGACCTCCCAATTCCCCTACCTCTACCTCCGATTTCTAGGATTACAGACATGCACTGCCATGTCACATTGCCCTTTAAACTAGGGAATACTGAAGAGTAACAAAGTCAAAGCCTTCAGTGATTAAATTCCTAAGAGCGCAATGAGTAAATGTGGCTTCATTTGCCAGTGATTTGTTGCTACAAAATGGTACAAGAGCAGCCACAAACAAAATCAAATAATCTCATTTGCTACTCACACACCATGAAAGAGCCAATTCTTTGGTGATCTGCACACACTGGCTTGCATCTTAAGTGGGAGCTATAATGATGGATGCATTTCTCTGAAGGACACCACCTTTCAGTGAGCCGTGGCTTTGGAGTCTCTGAGTCCCCATGAGCTTTGGGAGCCTCAGAGGGGAGAATTGATTATGGTTCAGTTGCTAGTAAGAGTTTTATGTTTGTTTATTGAAAATGTTTCTAAAATTTAGTTTAAATGGGTGCAGTTTTGTGAATAGATTATACAAGTAGCAGATTTTTATTTCAGGAACATAAAATAAAAACACTAAAGTTCACAAATCTTTTCCTGATCTGAGTTAGTGTTTTGGGGGCAGGAGTGAGCAACATTTTACTGCAAAGGAGCAGCTTGTAAGCATTTGAGCTGTGTTGGCTGCTTGACCTTTCACAGAACTTCTTAGATGCCATGGTTTAGAGTAAAGACAGACAGAGACAATTCTAAAATAAGCCAGGGCATGAAGAGTATGTGCAAGCAGCAGCAGAGCACCTGTCTAGAATCCCTCAGTAAGGGGCTGGGGGTGTGGCACAGCAGTATAGCATCTGCCTAGAATTGTCCAATGCAAGAATGGAGACATGGCTCATCAGTGGTGCAACTTCCTGTAATCCACTAATAAGGAAATCCACTAATAAGATAATAGTGTTGGAGCACATGCCTAGAATCCCCCAGTAAGGGGGTAGATGACATGGCCTAGAAGTAGTGTGTTAATTTAATATGTACAAAGATCCATGTTTCCTCTCTAGCACCATGTAGAAAGGCAAACAGCACATTTATACAAAAACCAAACCAAGCAAACAAAAAACTATATTTACAAAAGAATCCTTGGGCCAACCAGGTTTTCCTTGGGCCCATAGTTTAATAATGTATATCATAAAAGCAATTTTTTTAAGATTTATTCTAGGCAAATAGAATAAATAGAATAGGCCAGCTGGCTGGCCTATTAAACTTAATGCAACACACACACACACACACACACACACACACACACACACACACGAACTGCTATATATTCAGACACTTGGATTACTACCAAAATGAGCTTAAGCAGCAGCAACTCATTTCTAGGTGCTTCAAGAGCAGTGTGAAGGCACTGACATACATGGTGACCCTTAGCTAACATAGCTACCCATCATTTCATCCTTACAACCCTGTTCCATATTTTGCAATCACAGAGTGAGTGCTCTCTGTGTCTGGTCTGCTTCTTCCTATTGGTTAGAGTCATACCTCTAAGCTCTCCTTTAACATTAATTACACCCCTCCCAGGGCCTTAGCTCAAAATCACAGTAGTCACATTAGAATGAAAGCTTCAACACGTCAATGGTTTGGAGGAGGGGGGCACGTGATACAGCTACATGTGTGTTCACATGCTCGTGCAAACTAAGCACTCTGCTCTGCATTCTCCTCCTATGTTAGGTTTTCATTCCTGGCTAAGCCGGATTGGATTTTACTCTAAGTGGCCTCTCCTGCTAATTTCCTACACCCTTCCCGGAATCACCTATGATAATTTTCTTCATCACATCCCTCTCTTCTCATGGCATCAGGAGCACCCGTGATTGAGACATGTTTGCTAAGTCACCAGAGTCTCCCTTGAAAGCACACACGTGTGTGATCAATATTGGTTGACTACACTAGTGACAGAATAAACAAGCCATATTTTCATCACCTCAGGACGTCTATGAAGTACTGTCTGTGTGTTGTGTTGATTTCATGTTTGGCTACTTCTCTGAATTCAAGTTGCCTTTCTGGAATAACTTGATTCCTGCTGTGGTCAGGATGAAAATTTGATCTTAGGAAACACTCTTACCTCTTTAAGGACAGTTCAAGGGGAATAAGTACTGAGTTTGAGCAGACAAAGTCTGTTCACCCCTAAAGTCACCCACTGTCCTAGTTTGCACTCTGTTGCTGTGATAAACACCATGGCCTAACACAACTCAGGGAGGAAAGGGTTTATTTCCCTTACACATCCAGGTCAGAATGCATCATTGAGGGAAGTCAAGCAGGTACTTGAAGCAGACAATATGGAGGGACAGTTAGTGACACTTCAGCCCTACCACAACCTATTCCCTACTGAACAACACTAACATGTAAAGGGGCAGCAAATAAAATAACACGAAACTGAATGAAATTAAATTCGGCCAGTGACCTAGAGGAGAAGCAATACTCCTCCAAAAGGTAAATCCTGGTGAAAGGAGACCACAGCTGCATTTTCACAACAAATCTCAGATTCAGTTCCCATTCTGGTGAGACCATCTATGACTCCTCTGGAAGATGGGTCAGCTATGGATAAGCAATCTCACTTTGTCACTCAGCAGTGGCTTTGTGCCTTCAAAATGAGCTGCAAGATGTTGTGAATACAGGAAGAGACCACAAGCAAAGGTGCCTGAATAACTTACCTCATCCTCAGGGTAACAGTCCTGGGAGGCAGCTATGGAGAGTTGTAGGGACAGACATTGACAGTCCAAAACACACAGGTCAAAGGAGGTTCAACTGAGCAGGGAAGTGCATGGGAAAAATAATTCCACACTCTGTGGCAAGGAACAGATGTCCTCCACTGGGAAAAACAATGAGTCCTGATAGTTTGAACCTGAGTCAACAGGTGCATCAACCTCTGTGGTCAAATGCCTGCCCTCTGCTGCTGTGGAGACGGAGGGGCTGTGATGTTCCAGGAGTGCAGGTAATACCCTCAGCTGAATCTGACCAGCAAGACAATCAAAACAGATGGGGGAATGGAAGTGCAAAGATGCCCCTCCTGTTTGCATACCCATGTTCATTGCCACACTGCTCATGGCAGGCAAGAAATGACACCAGCCCAGATGCCAATCAACAGACAAGTGCGCAAGAAAATATGGTGAGAATACGGTACAAAGTCACCGCGGGATTTTGTTCATCTATAAAGAAAAACAAAAGTGTGACTTTTGTAGTAAAATGGTTGCAACTGGAAGTCTTCCCGTTAAGTAACATAAGCTAGACTTGGAGAAAGACAAACATTACACTTTTTCTTTAATTTGGAGCATTGTGTGTGTGTGTATGTGCATGTGTGAGGGCAGGGGGGGACAAGAGATAAGAAAAGATACTAAGGAAGGAAAGAGATATAAAAACAAAATAACAGAGACTGTGTTTTTTTAAAACTGAGAAGATAATTATTTGGAAGAATCTAGAAACCATCAAGAAGTGGGTGTAGGAGGTTTGGGAGGTTGTGAGAGGGGCAGGAAAGGAGATTTAGAAAACAGGTGATAGGGGTGGTCCTTCTGTATATATGTTTATCTTATTGGTTGATGAATAAAACACTATTTGGCCAATGACCAATGAGGCAGGAAGATAGGCAGGACTAGGAGACAAGGAGAATTCTGGGAAAGGTAGGCAGGAGAGCCCACAGAGGTCAGTGGCCATGTAGCAGGAAAAAGAGTTGCAGGTCTAGGCATTCTCTGGTAAGCCAAGAACACATGGAAATACATAGATTAGCAATTATGGGTTAATAATTAAGACAGAACTAGCTAATAAGAAGTCCTAGTCATTGGCTGACAGTTTAATAATTAATATAAGTCTCTGTGTGTTTATTTTGGGCTCAGGGGTGGCAGGACAAGACAGGACAAGAACTCCTGCAACAAACAGTTACGAATAAAAATGACATAATGTACACAGTACTTTGTATGCTGGCTCTAAACAAAATTCTTTTACAAAACTACAAAAATAAAATTTCTTTTATAATAATTAGAATGTCTCATGGCAATGGGATTTTTAGTTGCCTTGCATTAAATAGATGTGAGGCCTAGCTTACTGTCTGGGGAAAGATAACATACACATGCACCAGACAAAACTCTATGAAACCTCACTAGACACATACAGTTGGAATTGGAAACACTCAGTTAATGCAAAAATGGTGTATGAGATAACAACTTAAAAATTCCCAGGATGCCTAGATTCAGGTGTGGATGGCTCCAGGTACTCAATATCTTCAGAGTATGTCTTAATTCATGCTCGGATCTTTTTATACAAACTGAACACTTGCTATAAATGTTATACACTCCTGCATGTCAAAATATAGCAGTGATCAAAACAGGGACCATCTTTGTTACTGTGGCTTCACACCCCAGCTTGTAGCCTGCATTGCAACCCCACATTTCCTCCACACTGCCTTGGATTTAACTAAGGGTGGATGTGGTTGCTAGAGACCCACCGTTCATATCTGGCATCTTCCAGGAGGGTATGATAAAATAAAATAAAACAACTGAGGCAGGGGAAATGGCTGATCGAGTAAGAGTACTGTCTGTGTTAGCATGAGGACCTGAATTCAAAACCTCAGAACCCATATCAAAAGCCTGGCATGAGTGTGTAAATGCCCATGATGTGGGTGGGGCTGGGGGGAAAGGCCTGAGACAGGGTGGCTTGGAATTGCTCATGTTTAGTCTCAAGGGAATAAGATGGCTCCTGACAGAACAGCACAATTGTTACCTCTTGGCTTCTGCACATGTGGATCCCATACTCACATGTGTGTATGCATCACACATAGACACCACACACACACACAACAACAACAACAATAACAACAGCAACAATTGAAACAACCTTTGTACTCAGCACTATATTCTGTAGATTCTTCTAGACCTTAGTGACAGAATCAGGTGCAACCAGATTCTCACACCGGGCAATATGCGCTGATTTTCTTGGATAGTGGATCCAGGTGGATTGGGCTTAGGATCACTCCTGGTTAACACACAGACTGAGAATGAAGGTTTCCTGGGTCATCACAGGCCCCTATGAGGGCTGGTATAGAGTGGTGCTGTGGATTCAGAGGGTAAATATATCCTTAAGCATTTTGATGCATGTTGCTAATTGTTTTTTCTTTCAGAAAAACCAACTACTGTGCTATACTTCCATTTGTGCAGTTTCTTTGAATATTGAAGAAATTACTTAAAGTAATAAAAAACCATGACTGAAATGTAACATGTCTCTGTATAGACTGAGATCATTTTCAAATGATTGAAGACACACCATTAAGCATATTAATCTAAACTGTCCATTACTTCTTATCTAAATCATGGCTACAGTGGTATCTAATTATCATATTAAAATACAGAATTAAAAACCGTCCCTCATCGTGCTTTCAGACACCTTATTGAGAAAATTTCAATCATTCCACTCTCTTCCTAGAAATGGCCTGCATCCTCCCCTTTCACTGACAGATGACCAGCCCACGCTGGTCTTTCTTTGTGAGGGCTTCCATGGGAACATAACTTCAGCTGGAGAGAAATACACTGAAAAAGGAGAAAATTGCAAACTTAGAGCAGCTTCAGTGACAGATTTCCAAAACTGGAAATGACATATGTTTTCTATTACCCAATTACTGAACTCTCTGGACCTGCCTGTCTCAAGACGTCTCTGTTGATAAAGAATGTGATTTCTCAGTGGTGTCTCAAGGCAGTGCCTTTATTTTGGGGAACATTTTGAATAAGCAAGAGAACAGTCTTCTTGGCCATTGCACATAGAGCATACTCTACAGGTAAAAGCTTAGAAGCTGTCAATGTTCCTAAGATAGTCCTTCCAGCATCTTCTCTTATGGTGTGCATTCTAGTTCTATCTCTGTCAGTATGTCGGTATGATAAAATATCTGCCCAAAAGCAACTTAGGGATGGAAAGAGTTTATTCAGCTCACAATTTCAGGCTGCAGGCCGACAACAAAGCTATCCAGCAGGAACTCAAGCATCTAGGCACATCACATCCACTGTCAATAGATGTGTCATAGAATAAACACATCCTTGCTTGCTGGTGCCAAGCTAGCTTCTTTTATTCTTGTATAATTCAGGAAATAGCCTAGGGAATAATGCCACCCACAGTCTTCCAAAGACTTGCCCACAGGCCAATTTGATCCAGATAACTTCTCACTGAGATTCCCTCTTTCAAGAAGATCCTACAAACTTAACAAACTAACAATGTGAATCTTAAAGTATCCCAAGCCCTATGTATTGATGGCTGGCAACCAGCTCATGGTTCTGCTTGCGGTAATAAAATCTTTATCATATGGGGCTTAGTGGGAGGAAGTTAGGACACTGGGAACAAGCCCTTGCAGGAAACTGTATGACCTGAGTCCCTTCCACTCTCCATTTTTTTTAAGCTAACCTGAAGTGAGTGGGTTTTCTCTGTCATGTGGGCCCTGTCATCATATTCTCCCTTGCTACAAATCCAAAAACAATGGAGTAAAAAAAAAAAAAGTAGACAGAAACCCCTAAACAACAGATCAAAATTAGTCTCTTATCTTCAGAAGACATTTGTGTCAATATTCTTGTCGCCGTGATGGAAAGCTAACATATCTGAGTGTGATGAATAAAATATTTGGTGTCAGCACAGTCTAGATTATTCTCAGTCTGTGCCAAGGCTCTATGCTATTAGTCCTGTCAAGGTCTTTTCCATGACCCCAAGCATCTCCTGGACTGGAAGTTGAACATCACCTGGTTTCCATGGTAACAACAGCAGGCCCTCAGAGCAAAACTAAGTGATTTGGTGTTCGTTAGTTTGTGATTCCTGAATGGCAGGACTAAGAGAACAAGTTTGGATGACATCTCATAAAATCGAGAGCTCCCTCCTCCAGGAATCTAATTCATAACTTTTGACTTTTCAGCCAGCCTGTGCAATCTTGTCTGGACCTAGGATCTGAAGACCTGAAAGTATGGGGCTCCCTACAGCCTAGCACTGCAGACAGCCTCACTTCAGTTTCAGTGTACTTTTATGCAGGAATGAAACAAAGAAAGGAATGATTCAAGGAAAGGAAGGTTATTTGAGTTCAGAAAACCACAGTCAGAAAAACATGTAAATAAACATCAGTAAGCACATATTGAATATTAACAGAGCAACCAGTTCCCAGAACTTTCTTGGGACAGACCAGTTTAAACACAATTACTCGGTAATTATATCTGGGAAAGCATGAAAGCAAGGCAGAAGGCCATATCCAGATTTGGGATATACTGACTGGATTGGTTTCTATGGCTATGATATAACGTCCAAGAAGAGTAAACATATCTTATAAGTTGAATGCAAATGCCTGTCACAGATGGTACGAAATCATGACCAAGAACAACCCAAGGAATAAAATGCATCTGAGCTAAAAGGCCCTCTGCCTTTTCCCTGGAGCCTCTCATACAGTTCCTCAAGGCATTGTTTACCATGCATCATTCATTTGACCTGTTCCTACAATAGTCAGCTTGTTTAGGCTTCCTACACAATGTTAATTTAAGACTAACTGCTTGGATCAGAGATTCATCTTTGTTTATATGGCACTGGGCACACAAGCATCATGGGTACTCTCCATAGCATTTTGTGTTGATTGTCAACTTGACAGAGCCTACAATCGCCTAGGGAAAGGGAATGAGGCAGTATTTAGATTGGACATTGGAAGAGCCATCCTAAAAGAGGAGGGCAGCATTCTCCAGGTTTGCTCCCTAGACTGCACAAAACGGAAAAGAACAGGCTAAACATCATGTCTTCTTTCTGAATGTCATACTGGCTGTGTCACTGTGATGAAACCCTCTGGCAATAAGTAATTAGAGAGGAAGGGGTTTAACTGAATTACACTTTCAGATCCCAGTTCATCACTGAGGAAAGCCAGGGCAAGAACCTGGAGGCAGAAACTGAAGTGCATATTATGGTAGAGTGTTGCTTACTGGCTTGTTCCCCAAGCTTGCTCACCTGCTTTCTTATAGCACCCAGGCCCACCTGTCAGGGGTCAGGGGTCGCCACAGTGACCAGGACCCTCCTACGTGGATCATTAATGAAGATAATGCTCTCCATGCTTGCCCATGAGCTAATCTGATAGATGCAGTTCTCCAATTGAAATGCTCTCATTCCAGGTTTGTATGGAGTTGACAAAACTAACTAGAATACTGTGTGTTTGTGTGTGTGTGTGTGTGTGAGAGAGAGAGAGAGAGAGAGAGAGAGAGAGAGAGAGAGAGAGAGATGCTGCTGCTCTGATTTCCACGCTATAATGGGCTGTACCCTCAAACTCTGAGTTAAAATAAACTCCTCCTTACTCAGGTTGCTTGTGTGAGGTGTTTTGTGGGTATAACAATGTAATTAATGTCTCTGGCGACATACGTTTCTGATGGAATTTATTCCTCCCTTGATGAACATCTCTGCAAACACTCCACGGGTTATGGCAGCTCTCAGTTTAGTCTTCTCTGTTTACCCCACTTCACTCCCCCCAAAACACTTACTAACATGAGTGTCTGTGCTGCCTTCTTTACTGTCTTGTCCCACCAGACTATAAATCCCAGGGGAATAGAACTGTGTATTACACTCTGCATTTAGAATGCTTCCTCATAGAGCTCAGTCATTAAGATCATCTGTTGCTCTTGTGGAGCAACAGTTCACAACCATTTCTAACTCCAGTTCCAGAATATGTGATGTCATCTTCTGGCATCTGTGGAGACTGCACACACATAGTGCATGTATACACATGCAGGCAAAACACTCGTACATATAAAAGAAATATGCCATGTAAATGTCTTCCTTCCTTTTAAAAGTACAGCGAGCTTCCATATTTTCCCATGTCTTTTGTTCCAATTTTCCTGTCATTTGTAGAATGTTTTGCCATTTCCAAATGCTTGGCTCCTTTATAATTTTGAAAACGTTCACTTCAATTTTGTTCATTCTCCACCACTCATTGCTGTGATCCGAAAGTGACACATGGGGGAATTACTCTCACAAAGAGACAAAGTAAATCAGGCTTCTTTAAAAAAAATACACATATGCAATAGAGTTTTATGATCTGTGATGCTGTGGAAATATGTGAAGGAATCTTTAGTGCATACTCTTAAATGAGAAAAACAAGTCTAAGAAGCCTATGTACTGGGTGACTCCAACTCCATGCCGCTCTGGGAAAAAGAAACAGCAATGACAAACAAAAGGTCAGTGGCTGTCAAAGTGTGGAAGTAGGGTTGAGGTGAATGGCTGGAGCATAGGGGACTTTTTTAAGATGGTGAGCCTGTTCTGTAAGACTATAAGGTGGACAGACGGCAGAATAAATTTGCTATACCCCATACATGGCTTTAGTGAAGTTAATGATGTATCAGCATTGAGCAACAGTAATTAACAATAACAGGGCTGTGCCTTAAGGACAGGGAGGGGATTGTGTCAAAGCAAGAATTGTGCTTTGAGTGTGGAATGTCCCTCAGAGGCTCCTGTGTTTGAACACTTGGTGTGCCCAGATGGTGAGGCTATGGAACGTTCAGGAAGTTGAACCTCTGAACCTCATGGGAAAAAATGGACCACTATGGGCAGGCCTTGAGTCTTTACTATTTTAAAGATTTATTTATTTTTCTGTAATGCTTATGAGTGTTCCAATTGCATGGATGTAAGTGTACAGAAGCTCTCCCTTAAATGTTTCTTTTGTCAGTGTTTTATCCAAGGGACAAGAAAATAACTCAGACAGAAATGCCCCATCCTGTATGAAAAGATTTTTCTATAAGTCAAACCTGCTGCTGATTGAAAACAAAAAGCTAAATTGAGAATGAACAGAGACTTTTTGGTAATATATTAGAAAGGCTTTGTAATGGAGCACAGATAGCTCCAGTCCTTGTGAGTGCTGGGTTTCAATATTCTTCCATCACAGCCTCTGAAGAGCAGGGAAGCTGACTGCTTGAGCTTAACATGGATGTCCTCCTAGTCATCCTTTCTTGAGGACTCATTGGTGTCTTCAGAAGCATCCGCCAAGCCTCTGACTCTGTACCTCTGCTTTTGATTCTTTACATGTGCATTTCTGTGCCTTGTGTAATATGGCAATAGAAATAGGCAACTCTCCTTTATCATCTTAGCTCTCCCAGTATCAACATCTCATTGCCTGATTTGGACTGCTAAGGGTCTGTGCCAGCCTCCACACCATGGGCTTATTAGGAGATCAGCTTGTGAACAGGCATTTGCTATGTGGTGTGCTGTGTTTCAGTGAAGGGCTGTGAACTGACAATGAACAAATCTATGAAGGGTTGGGAAGATTGTAGACTGACTCAAGGAGGGGGAAGAGGTTGAGCTGAGTCATCGACAGAAGGAAATAGAAGCATATTTAGGCTAACATGAGGGTAAGTGAGGGACTATTTTGTGAAGCTCATGAGGTTTTCATTTGTACAAGATTTAAGTGAACAAAACAGATTCCAGAAAGTACAGAAACCCCAAACATCAGCTCCAGGGACATAAATGCAGGGTGGACATGGTCAATAAGCCCCACCTGTTTACATTCTACATAAATCAAGACCGGGCTTCCAGATGGGCCAGGGTCATTCAGAACCTCATTATCCTGTGTCTTAGGGATTCTCATCAGACAGCTAGCCCAGCTAAATATATCTTATGGAGCAGAGAGTTTGTCTGAATATAGCCTAAATGGCTGCAGCAGAAGAGAATAACAGACATACTGCTTTGTAAACCAGTAGAGTCCTCAGTTAGTGTGGCTGACCATTCAGTGACAGAAGTCTGGGGAGGGTATGACATGGGGACATCATCAAAGGCCTGAGTATGACTAACAGGTTGTTAGGAAAATGGAAGTTGACTTCATGGAGAAGTTACAGGTTACACTTGATTATTATTACTCTCATATTGTATTACATTTCCTTGAACAACCATGTTAATCCTGGCTCCTGAGAGTTTCTGGTTACTTTTTTTCTTTGTGAGACAGAATCTCAGGTAAACCAGGTTACCTGAAGGTGAGTGTGAACTTCCCTGCTCCTCTTGCCTCCACCTCCCAGCTTCCAAAGCTACAGTCTTGCTCCACCATGCCTGGTTGAGGTGGTGCTAAGAACTGAACCCAGAACTTCATATATGCATAGGCAAGCATTCTGCCTACTTAGCTACATCCAAAGCCTGGATTTGCAGTGACTTCTCTTTTAAACAGATCAACATAAACGTTGTTTTATGTGGTTTTGCTCCATAACATCTTAGCTTTTAAAAAAAAAATCATTTCATTATTACTGAGCTCATGGCCAACAATACTGTAATTTGTGCCTAAACAAAGTCTGAAGGCTTATATAAAACATGTCCTTGTCCACTAAGGCCTGTCATGGGCTTCTTGTGATTAGGGTCTCTCCACAGTACTTTAGCACCAAACAGAGGACATTTGCTTGTACTTTGTTGGTTTGTATATGTATTTGTTTATTTATGTTATATGTCTACTTGTGTGACATTCTATGAGTAGACATGAACAAACATCTACTTGCCCTAGATAGAGCACCAATGACAAAACAAAGAAATGATTCCACAGAAGTCCAGATTGGTGAGTCAATGAGTCAGTTACAAGAGCGTGACTGAGGGATTACTTATTCCTGGCTCCAAGGTACCTCCAGCCCTGAAAAGCCCACTCTAGCCTGAGTGAAAACTCCCAGAAGCTACAGTCCCAAGCTCTGTGTAGGATTCGCAGATAGCTCTGTGACTCACAAAGCCTCCTACATGTGACTCCTTTCCTCCACAGTGGCTAGTTGCTTCTAGATTCATGAGGCCAGTTGCATCTTCTGAAGTCCAATTTTCCTAGGTATATGGAGTTTGCTTCTTTGGTCATTTGGTCCTCCCTCTTCCTACCCTCGATCCAGAGGCAGCTGCTACAAGACAACTGGGCAACTCAGACTAGTAGCCACTCTTTATGTCTCAAATTTTGTGGTTACAAGTGAACATGATTGAGCATGTGGTGTTCACAATTAGTCCATAAATAACCATTGTTTATCTAGATCATGTAGATGAATGCTCACTCAGGAGATGTGTTTAACAGTGAGTCTATGATGATTTCTTCTACAGCTTAAGATAAACAACAAAGGCCAGAGTTGGACTTAATCTCCTGTTGGGCAGATGCAGCCTGCTCATTCCTTCAGTCACTGTGTGTTAAATGGAGGGTAGAGGACAATGAGCAGAGGTCTCTGGCAAACAAAGACACCATGTGAAGTGCACCAGATGGAGGGACATTGGAGGCAGGTCCAGAAAATGCCTAGTTTCTCTGATTTATGTTCCGTGTTTGAATGATCTTTCTCTCTACTCTCTTATTCTCATTCTCTCCTCTGCCCTCTCCCTCACTTAAAGGGCCACCCTGATGTCACTTAAACTTTGACATACAGCAGACATATGAGTGTTCTCACATGAATCCAATGTGGGGCTTAAATGCTACAAATTAGAATGCTTGATCTTCCCTGAAAGCATGCCAGTCTGCACTAATAAGTGCAAACAATTTCATAAAATTTCCAGAGTCCTGAAATGGCATTTTTCTGAACTGGGTGTGTGCTCAAAATCTGCCACTAACTTTAGTGGCTCGGGACTCATGACATTCTACCTGTAAGCATTCATTTCCATGTGGGTAAGAAGGCACAAGGCAGTGACCCCACCTCTGGTAGCAATGCGAGGATTAAGCAGGATTGAAAGGGCTTCTACACAACAGCACAGAAGCTCTCTGATGATGCTAGCTACTGTCATGATTGTTTTTCTCGGATCAAGAGTGTTAGTAGCTACAAATGCCTCTGAGGAACTATTTGAAAGAGATCCTCTGAGCTCAATAGTTAGGGCTTGGAAATAGCCTGCAGCAAAATCAATTGAAAACAAGAGCCTTGAGGCAGAAGGAGAAGAGTAAGTGGGTAGCTTGGAAGTGAGGAGGTGAAAATGGAAGAGGGAGGAACCAGGAATGTGTAAGGGTACCAGGAGGCTTTTCTCCCAGGTACCACCCCCAAGGATACTTCATGATGTCCTCCATAGCCTCCTACCTCTGATTCCTCATGTGTCCTCCATAGGGGGGAAAAATTGTCATATGAGAAATCCTATATCAGTAACACATCCTTTAATTTTTACAAATAAAGATGAGGCTTAGATAAATCAGCTAAAGACAAGAGTGGATGCTACATGAAAACTAAAAGCTAACTGGAACCTTCTCCATTAACAACCTTGATCTACCATCATTGCAGATGCACAGCCTCATGGTTGCTCTAAATTTTGATCATTAAGCCAAGGCAGAATTTTACTTGAGTTCCCGAGCATTAGACAAACATCAGTCTTCCATCATCCAGGTAGTGACAAACTCCTGATCATTCAGCTGAGGGAACCTGTAAGCACTCAACCCGGGCTGTACATCTGCAATATGATTCATCAATTCTTTCAGTCATTTGGAGGCATGAATTCCAGAGATGTGTCATCAGCATCCATCTACCTGAGTTTGGAAGTGCTGAACTGTATTTCCATGTGAGCAACAGTTGATCACTTTTTTGTAGTGCATTGCATAGTGGTGGGCTGTGATTCTCACACATCCCTGTTCACATACCTCTGTGTCTCTCACTAGAGAAGGGTGCAACAGCTAGCTCCATAAGATGCTAGTTGAAATGGAAGAGTGGTCAGAGGTGATTTTGTCAATAAAGATAAGCAACACTTAGTAGAAGAGTGGAAGAAACCCGATTCTAGAATATTCACTGTTTATTGAATTTGTGGGCAGACTCTTTATTGTGGGACTCTGTAAGGAGGATAAGATTCAATGGCCTGCTTTTAAAATATATTGTTTGTATGTCTGTTTTACCTGTGTGTATGTATGTATGTGCACCACATGTATGCAGTCCCCAACTAGTCCAGAAAAGCTCTTTGGCCCCAGAACTGGTGTTACAGACAGTTGTGAGCTGCTATCTAGGTGCTGGGAATTGAACCCAGGTCCTCTGGACGAGTAGTGAATTCTCTTAACAACTGAGCAATCTCTCCAGTCCCATCTCCAGCCTGGTTTTTGTGTTGCTGTTGTTTTACATTCTTATCTTTCACTGTTAATCTTTAAATTAAGAGAGACATTTAAATGTATTAAAAGGACTTCTACTACCCAAATAATGAAGCCAGTGTGGGCTTTAACCACTTTTATCTTATCTATCTGCCTCTATGTCTATAGGACATTATAGTGCTTAGTACTGGCTCCCAAGAAAGATACATCCACAGAGTTAAAGACAGTACAGTTACACTACTGTACTTTGACTCATCCATGCTTCTGTAAGAAATGTCAGTGTACCCATTGATTTACAAAGCTGGACTTTGGTGGTATCATTACTTTGGTCTGTCATCAGTTTCCTATCTTGGACTAGTAAACATTGGTTTCAAATCCAAGGGATAGTGTCACACTGCGGGCCTCCATGCACAAACATCTTTCTTTTAATAGAGTCCTCTTTCTCTTAGAGTGACGGGTGAATTTGACTAATACTGGGGCAAAAAATGAACATGAAATAGGCTTCTCTGCTATAAATCCATGCAGATTGCATTGTTGGTGCCAATCGCAATTTGACATGCCAAAAATATAAAACCCTTGTAATTACATTTGATTCAATTTGTCCGTGCAGAATACTGTTCATTAAGAATGTCTCAGAGGGCCAGAGAGATGATTCAGTGACTAAGAACATGGGTTGCTCTTCCAGAGGACTCAAGTTCAGTCTCCAGTTCCAATATGGCAGCTCATAACCACCTGTAACTCCAGGGTATCTAATGTCCTCTTATTGCCCCAGAGAACACTGCACATATGTGTCATGTACTCGTGCAGATACTAGAAATCAAAACACATCATTGAAAACCATGTCTCAGAACTGCAAAGACAGCTTACTAGGTAATGTTCTTGCTATGAAAACATAAGGACATGAGTTCAGATCCTCAGTACCCATATAAAAGCTGAGTGTGTATGCCTGTAATCTCTGTGCTGGAAGGCTAAGACAGGAGGGTCCCCAAGGGCTTGCTGCTCATCTGGTCTAGCTAAAACAGTAAGGTTTGGTCTCAGTGAAAGAATATCTCAGAAAACGCTGGAGCTGGTGTGTGGTGTCCCACACCTTTCATACCAGCACTTGAGAGTCAGATGCAAGAGGATTCCTGTGAGTTCTAGCCTAGCATAGTCTACATGGTGATTCCAGGCTTGCCAGAGCTATGTAGTGAGACTCACTATCAAACCAACAAAAATAGAAATAAGATGGAGGACAATTAAGGAAGAATCCCAGTGTTGGCCTCTACCTCCATGTATGCTCACATGAACACATGTATCTGCACACATCTGTTTCCACACATGCAACTTTCATACATTAAATTACATTGGCTCACTAAAGCCAGAAAGTACATTCAGAGACCTCTAGTGTGCATGCGCTGAGAGATTCCCCATTGCTAATTTCAAAGAAAGCTGTGAACTTAATGTTGGCCCTTGAGGAAGTGATGTCGGAGATCTAAAGATGGCACATCTCAGTGTAGCTGTGTCTCTGTTGCCCTATTTCAGTCTGAGCTGCATCATGCCAAGCTCACTATTGTCATCTGAAAGATTAAAAAACAATAATGTTTAGAAATGAAAGAGAGTCCAGAGAGGTTTGCAAACCTTGAACATCCTCTTCAATTCCTCTGTTGTTTTCTAAACCACACAGGTTGGTTGGATGTTTATTTTGTTTTGTTTTTAATCATGCCAAGGATGAAACCCAAGGTCTCATACCACTGTGTTCTGCAAGTCTACTGACACCCACCTTCTCCATCAAGGCAAACTATAGGCATATTGGAGGAGGAAACAGTTAATGAAGTCCAAGCTTTAAAAAACCAGGCAGAAACAGTTCACCCCAACAAAAACTATACATGTTTTTTGGCAAGGAGAAAAGTCTCTAGGGGTATTAGAGGTTCTGCCTAGAACATTATAGGCTCTGCAGAGGTCTTTGTCTTGGGACATGTTCTAATGAAAAATAGATAATTCCTTTATATGTTTCCTTGAAAATCTGCTTCAAGCCCTTTCCTGCATGTGGGTTTGCATGCTGACCTTGTAAATGAAAAGCCATGAGCAGAGGAAGGAGGAAGTATCTCAATCACCAATCAAAACTTAGTCAATCACAGAACAGGATGCCTGCGAGTTATACAGAAAGGAGAAGGGGAAAAGCAGAATTTGTGTGGGGGGGCATTGTTTACATTACATAGCCAAGCTCATTAAAGAAAAAGCTATATTCCCCTGGTGACCCTGGCTAACTTTGACAAAATCATTTTTATCCTATACTTTTAGTGTTTTAATCTGCTCTTTCAGGCCTATGCATGCTAGGCAAAGACTATACCACTGAACTATGTGCTGTCTGTAAGAACTACCTTGGAATGTGTGTGCGTGTGCGTGTGCGTGTGCGTGTGCGTGTGCGTGTGTGTGTGTGTGTGTGTGTGTGTGATGAGTGTATGTGTATGTGTTGTATATGTACACTGGGTGTTGGTGCATGTCCCCTTGTATGCTCTTAGAGAGACCTGAGGGAGATGTGGGTGTCTTGCTCCATCACTCTCCACCTTAAGAGAAGGTCTCTTTCTGACCTGGAGTGAAGCTGCCAGCCAGCAAGCCCCCACTGAGCCTCCTACTCTTGCCCCCATAGTGCTGGGGCATGACTCACCATGCCAGGCATTTTTGAAGGTGCTGGAGACTCAAACTCAGGAATACATACTAATGAAACCAAAACTTTACTTTTACCTGCTAAGCCATCTCTACAACCTTGAAAGACATATTTTTTAAATGAACAAAATGCCAGTTTTATACAACAGTCATTTAATATCATCAATTTTTGCAGTAAACATTTAAGCTGTTTTATTTCAAATTTAAATTAAATCGTTCCAATTAGAACAGGCACTCTTTCTGCAGATATTCACAAGGGGGTGATGCAATTGTTCTCACAAATATGCATGTCGGTCTTTATGCTGTGTTGGTCTGCTGTGCTCAGAAAATTCTGTTATTTGTTGCCTTTCTGCCCTGTTCCCACACCTCCCCTTTCTGCAGTTTGTTTTTTGTTGCTGTGTACAGGCTGTATAACTCAATCATCCAGAACGAAAGAGAAAAGGATTAGCGTGATTTACACAGTGAATACATTAGCGGATTGTTGGCAAATGGGGGCATTTGACTGGAAGAAATGAAATCAGATTTTGAAAGGATGAAAATGGCCATGAACAGTAACCTGGGTAAGACTCACAGCTGTAGGGAGAAGAACAAAGGGTTTGACCACATTCTTTTTTTTTTAGACTTGTTTTCTTTATTTCTATATATTTAGTCTAGCCATAGAATATCTAGGGTTTTTTTTTTTTCTTCAAAATTGTCTAGATGGTGCTCGCATCAATTTTGAACTGATCACTCAAATATTAATAGAAAAGAAATACAGTTTTCTATAAAATTATAAGCAGTTCATGGCTGTCATAAGATAACTCCAGTTCTTCAGCTCACATAGATACTAAATTCTTTGCAGAAAAAAAAATATTGATTTGAAACAAGAGAGTGAACTATTTTGGCTAAGCTCACAAAGACACAAGTAACTAAGAATATTAGTGAATTCCTTTGCTATTTATTTATGAGAAGTTGTGTTGCTGAACTTGGTGGTCACAACCTGTGCTCCAAGCCAGGTTCGGCTACATGTCCTCAATAATCCAATCAAGGAGTTGAATTAATAGGGAAAAAAGGAAATGGGGATTTACTCAATGTAATTATAGGAGAAAGAAGAACCCAGGGACATTCTTCAAGTCCACGGTGATGGGAGATGTCATTCTGTATATGTTTCTCATACTGGTTAATGAATAAAACGCTGTTGGCCAATACGAAAGGAAAATAGGAGGGACTAGGAGACAAAAAGGAAGGAGGAAGTAGGAAGGAGAGTCAACATGGAGAGTCTGGAGAGAGCAGTATGCGGCAGCCGGCTCCCTGTAAGAAGACCACTTGGAAATACATAGATTAACACAAATGGGTTAATATTTAAGACAGAGCTAGCCGATAAGAAAGTAGTAACTGGCCAACAGTATAATATCAAATACAGAGTCTCTGTGTGTTAATTGGGGCTGGTGCAACGGCAGGACAAGACTGGCGGCGGGAGAAAATACCATATTCTTTACACCACGGTCCTGACATGAGACTGGAGTTTAAATACAGGGCCAAGGATATGCACAACTAGGCAGCCCCATGAAGATGTGGTCCCTACCCAGCACTGACCCACAACTATCTGGGCTTCAGTTTTCTCTTCTAAGGTTGGCTGACAAGTTGCTAGAACTGTGAAAAGTTCTCCTCTGGCTGGTGCTTTTTTCTCCTCCTCCCAGCATGTGATTCCTGGGGAAATTGGCATTTTGTTGGCTCCATTGTTTGTCAGATTGAGAGGCATAGTTATCCCTTCAGAAGACCCTTGTTTCTGCCAGGTCCCTCACAGTGGGAGGAGAAGAATAGAAGGGTTAGTATACAACAACGGCTATGTATAAGCTTTGGCTGCTTTCATTTAACATCCCTTAGAGATTTTATAGCTGCTTTATACTTGACTATGGTAAATCCATCCAAGCCTGTCTTTAGCTGTTGAGCCAGCCCATGCCAAGTTCTGCCTTATAATTTTTACCTTACTGCCTGGCCTGATTGGATCATTGTCACTTCCTAGAATCCTTTCCTGCAGACCTATGTCAACCCTACCACACTATTCTAGGCTCTCTGCACCAAACTGATTTGTTTTGTTTGCTGATGCCTCCTGTCCCACCATTTGTCACTCTGAAATCCTTTACTTTCTTGTTTTGTTCTTACAGAGATCCCTGAGAGCAGAGTATTCATGGTCAAGTCCCTACTAACTCCTGTAAGGGTCCTGTGAATGAACACAGAGTGGTAATGAAGGACCAATGCATATTGGAATCGGGAACGAGCATCAGAAGAATGCTCTTGTTTAATTGCCTCAAGAGCCTTGATGATGGGAGGCAAGACAATGTGGAAAGTAACAGGAAAACTTTCACTCTTTGATTTCCAAATAAGGATGCTTAAAACACTGAATAAATTTCCCAAATAAGACAGAAATGTTCAAAGCCTTGTATGAGTGTGTCAAGGTAACACTTGAAATGGGTTCTGGGAAGATAATGAAGTTCTTGCCTTCAAAGTGCTGTCAGTCTGGTGCATGCTGCTGTTTGGCTTTGATGCTGAGTATGCAAAGACAAAACAACAAAAACAGTGTCACAGTGTATGGAAGAAGTGTGGTGCTGCATTTACACTCTCGTGGTTTCCCAGCAATGCTCTGATTCACCAGCCATTGTTTTATAGGGTCAAACTATTTCAAATGTTCTAGCACTCACAGCCTTGGGCTCATGGTCCTAGTGTGTTCAAGTTTGTTGAATCACATAGAACATCACCAAGATTCATGCACACCCACCTCTCCTGAAGTCTTCCCTGTACTGTTTCCATCTAAATATACACATGATGAGTAATGGTTAAACATGAGTTATAATTAGACTTGCAAGCTAACCTCAAATGGCCACTTATTCTAGGGATGGGGATGGGTCTCAATGTAATTTACTTGGACGATGCCATAGGAGCATGACAAATTCTGGTCATTACAATAGCATCAAGATCTGTTTCTTGGTGCTGGAAAGATGGGTTGGTGGTTAAGAATGCTGGATTCTCTCCTGGAGGAGCCAGCTTCAATTCCCAGCACCCATATCAGTGGCTCACAACCACTTTTAAGTCCAGCTCCAGCTCCCACCCTCAATGTCCCCATCTTTCCTTCTTGGGCATATGATGTGGTACACGGATATACACTAAGGCAAAACACTCATTTGCATAAAACAAAATAACTCTTAAGAAATCAAACCAGATCTCTTATAAATACCTAATGAGGTCATTCTCAAGTACTTGCTTTGCATATTGGAACAGGGACATTATGTGAAAGACATCAAGTTAGTTTAAAAGATGTAGTAGTCCTCATCATCTTTAACCCAAATCACTTGCTGGTTTAAATAGAACTCTCTAGTCTATTCATTTCCTTGCTCTTATCTGGGACTAAGTGTTCTACTTTAGCAAACAGGTGCTTTGAAGAACACTGTGTGTGGATTTGGGATGCACCAGGAATCTCAGGAGTCCTATCTCACTTTCCTTCCTGACAGAGTGATCAAAGATGACACATTCTTTCTCTTGCAAAGATTTCTCTGGTCACCTTCTCATAATGTAATCTCACCTAACTTTGTGTGTGTGTGTGTGTGTGTGTGTGTGTGTGGGCGCGCATGCACGCACACGTGTGTATCCCATCTAAAATCTTCTAGAAATATATTATACTACAATTCTGATAAGAGATTAAAAAGACAAGAATGAGAACTGGTTTAGTGACTAAGAACATGGACTGCTCTTTCAGGAGACCTGTGTTCAATTCCTGTCAACAACTGTCTACAAATCTAGTTCCAGGGATGCCAATGACCATTTCTGGCTTCCAAAGACACCAGCAAGGCATGCAGTGTACTAACATATATGCAGGAAAAGCATTTGTACATATAAAATAAAAATAGGTATTCCTTTAAAAGATTGATATGCATAAAGGTTTAGGAAGTACTGAGTCTAGAGCCAAACTCAGAACCGAGTTGCCTGTCTTAAAGCTGTGACATATGAAATTAAAATTTCCTCAGCAGACTGTGTAGCCATGATGTGAGGAACATATTTTTGTCTCAAATTTCCCTTTTCTCTCCTCTTCCACTTATAATCCAATTCTCAACTGCGGAGAGGATTCTCAGCCCTCCCCAAACCATTTAGTTTGGATGGAGAATGAAGAGCACAGCTATTATTTTTACTTCTTTCAACTTCTTGTTGAGACCTACTGCACTACACACCAGGGAGATAATGAGTGTAACCAGGCAAAGCTTGGCAGGCTGGGAGATGACTTCATAGGTAAAGTGTTCTCTGCCCAAACATGGTGGTTCTGAGTTCAGATCCTTTGCACCCTCCTAAAAAACCAAGCACAGGCTTATTGGTGTGTGTCATATAACACATTTGTAGCCAAAGTGCCCATAAAATGAAGGAAGGTGGATCAGGAGGGCTCACTGACTGGACATATAGCCAAATCTGTGAGCTCCAGGTTCAGTGAGAAGGATTGTCTCAAAAATTAAGGGAGAGAGCAATTGAGGAAGGTGTCCAATGTTTTTGATATCTTACTTCTATATATGCATGACTGTTCACATACACACATGCAAACATGAACATATGAATTCATAAAAACATTTTTATGATGAATGTGTACATATTCCACACACATATCACACACATACATGACCATATGCACATACCACACACATATACACAAGACACATATGAACTCACAAGACCATGTATGTATACCATATGCACCCAAAAGGTGCACAGCTCCTACCTGTCATAGTCAGTGAAGGCACTTAATCAGCTATTTATAGGTCTAGATCATAGGGAACATTTAAGAATATTTAATGGATAAACGATCATCAAGAGAAATGGCAAATGCCTTTCCTGGACATGAGAAAGAACATTACTCATAGCAGAGAAACTGTCAGCCAGAGCTTGTTCTACACACCGGGAAGATACCCGTGTTCTCCATCTGCTCCTTCTCAGTCAGCTTCAGTGAGCATGATTGATGTGTAATTAAAACAAAATAGTCCCCATGCTCAGCACCAGTGTGGTAAGACTTCATCCATCCACATCCACATGTGGCCCCATTCTGGGAGGCTTTGGTCTCTCCAGTTCTCCCTCAGACCTGGGACCTCCATTCTCAGCCCTGCCTCCTCTCCCTCCCTGCCCCCACCCCCATTTTAGACTACACACCACCACATTTCTGAATTCCTCTGTCTTAAAGGTCTTATATAGGGAAACCTACCATGTCCCAGAGAGCATGGCCACCACAGGGGCCTATAAAATGCATGTGAAAAGAATGTGTGTCTCAGGGATAGATAGAGCTTCCAAAGGAGGGAGAAGGACCAACTAGAAGAGTCGTAGAAAGCTGCTGATGATAAGTGTTTAACTGGCTGGCTTCATGTTCCAAAGCTTTGAGGCTTAAACTTTCTCCTATTTGTAGGGAAATCTTGATGCTAAGGACCTATCACATTGAAGAAGAGGAAAAGAAGGAGGAACCTGAGAATCTGATTGGGGGTTAAGGTATAGAGTTCCATGGTACCTTGAAACACATCCCTAACTTGTCCTCTATCCTCCTCTTTCTTTCCACTTAGACATAAGAGCTACACTCCTGCTCCCAGTCAAGATGAAGTCTCCTGGCACCCTGGTGTATGAGTATGGCTCTGCTGTGGAGCTTAGAAGCCACAGTCTTTCTTGGATAGGAGGGAATTTGTGTCAGTTGAAAGCTGAGGTCTATGGTTACAGAAGGAACACATCTCAGATGCCTCAGGTCCTTGAGTAACTGAGGAGGTAACTTTGCACTCCAAGTCTGAGTGAGTCTATTTTAAAATGTGTGTTCATGGGGATGCACTACCCTTGCAATACAGTTTTAGCTGCTTGTCCAGAAATAGCATTTCAGAGTACTCATTCCAAAGGATTTTGTAACTTACAGCATGATTTGTTTCTGCTTACCTGTTCTATTTAAGAGATTATTTTTTCTAATTGCATCAATTTGAGGACCTTCTAGTTAACATGGTTACCATCATCATCATTACTGTAATTGTCATCATTACAATCACCATCATCACTATAGTCATCATTATCATCACCAACATCATTATCACTATCACCATCATTACCACCATCACCATCATCACCCTAGCTTTATTGTGCAATGGACAGAAGATACAGCCCTGTTTTTGGGTCCTTTGTAATGTTCTTAGAGTATTTTGATAATCCGGAAAATGGTCAATTTGAGTAAAGGCTCTTTCTAAATATGCCATTTGTTTCAAGCCTAACATTGTGCTCAAAATCTCAAAATTCCTGTGTTACTGGTGATTTGATACCATCATTCTATCCACAGGAGAGAATGGTTTGTTAGTCTAACACTATACCCATATATACATACATACATACATACATACATACATACATACATACATATATCTTAAGTTGTCAAGTTTTTTTTAT
This sequence comes from Phodopus roborovskii, assembly GCF_943737965.1. Lineage (NCBI taxonomy): Eukaryota > Metazoa > Chordata > Mammalia > Rodentia > Cricetidae > Phodopus > Phodopus roborovskii. Next base: position 2,260,152 of record NW_026126598.1, on the reverse strand, counting down.
TAATGCCTTTAGATGCTATTTGGTCTTGATTTCCTTTTTCGGATAGCCACTCAATCTCAGCTTAATATCATTTTATCACTTGCACTTTTTTGCTTTAAATCTGAATTTAATGCAAAGACATCAGCCCACACTCACTTTCTAAAAGAACAAACAACACACTTCCCCAGGCTTTTGCTTTTGCCCATTCTGATTCCTTGCATTTCCTCACTCTTCATTATAAGCAACATTGAAACAAAACTGGGTTGAGTTTGTAATGTTTTCTTCAGTTAAACAAAACTAAGTGTATTAACTGGGGGTTCTCTATGGGAACAGAACCAATGGGGTGGATATAGATGTGTGTGTGTGTGTGTGTGTGAGGAGAGAGAGAGAGAGAGAGAGAGAGAGAGAGAGAGAGAGAGAGAGAGAGAGAGAGAGAGAATCTAGTAAGTCAGCATTGGGGATTTAGCTCAAGGCCCAGGGTTCTGTCCTCAGCTGAAAAAATAAAAAAGAAGAAAAGACGAATTTGGTAACTTAGTCTGCATTGAAATAGTAACAGCTGCCCTCACACCTCAGAGGTTGAGAACTGATAGTCACTCCATCATTGAAGCTTGGTGCTTCAGGTAGAGCAGCCCCAAGTAGCTGCCTCTCATTGGAGAGGCCAACAACCCAGTAGTTTCTCAGGCTACAAGGCTGGGTGCCTCTACTGTCCAGCCTGGCACCTGAAACCTGAAAGATTACTGGATTGATGCTGGTCCCCTATCCACAAAGGAAACCTGGAAACACTGGCCCTGTTATCAATGAAGGAATCAGCAGCAGCAACAGAGCAGACAGCTCACCAGCCGAGGAAAGGAGAGAGCCAAAGAAGAACAATCCTCCTTCTGCCACACCCTTTTAATCTGGGCTGCTGCCAGAGGGTCTTCACATCAAGGCCATCAGGATATGTCTTCAAGACAGTCTCTGCTCAGGTGATTCCAATTTCTGGGGTGTTGATGTGAAAACGAACGAACATACCGAGGTTTTATCTTTTTATTGATGTAAGTTGCTTTGAGTTTGCTGAATTCAGTGAGACATTTGTGTGTTTATATATTGAGACTGTTTTCTATGCATTCTCTAAAGAGGTAATTTCTATGACAATAGCCCAAATAAATAACTAACCAATGGCACTTGAAAAGAGTGATGTCTAATATTTACCTAACAAAGCTAAGGGGTACCTTCAAGACACACAGGCAGACTGCAGAAGGTAGATGTTGAAGCACTCTACCAAATATTTTTGTGTGAAATTTAGCTTGGCACACTGGATAAAATCAAGGCAAACATCATCTGTAGAGACCTGGGTTGCTTTACATTATTGTGACAGGACTAGAGACATATTTCAATAGAAATTCAATAGGGTACTTGCCTGGCATATATGTGGCCATGGGGTTTGATCCCCAGTACTGCAGAAACTGGACACAATGCTGAACTTCTGTAATTCCAGGCCTTGGAAACCTGGGCCGTGAGGACCAGAAGTTCAAGGCCACTCTTGGCCTTGTAGCAACTTCAAGGCTAGCTTACTACATGAGACCCCCATCTCACAAATAATTATCACAATGAAAATAAAACAAAAATCTCAACATACACTTAATGCTACAGGATGTTTGTTACCAATGATGTTCAACCTGAGTGGATGCTGACTTGCTCTCTGTGGCCCAAGAAGTTTTTCATAGGATGGCAAAATTCCACAGAAACTCATGTCACAGGGCAGGATCCCCATTAAAAGCCTGTGCTGCTCTTGCAGAGGACCTGAGTTTTGTTCTTAGTACCCAAATCAGGTGGCTCACAAGTGCCTGTAATTTAAATTCCAAGGGAGCTGACACCCTCTTCTGGCCTCCTTGGGTACTGCACTCATACACATACCCACACAGAAACATATACGCTTAACAATTTTTTAATCCTTAAAGGTAAATTATTTTCCATATCTCACATACTCCATTACCGCTTTCAACATACTTTGAATATATTATCTGAGAAAACCTCTCCTTTGAAATGGCTTTGATCACTAACCAGCTCTGAATGCTAACTGGGAATGCTAAGTGGGAATGCTAATAAAGTAACCAAGTAGAAAATTCAGACATTTGCTCAATAGACACAGCCCTGCCCAGTCATCACCTTAATGATGTTGGCAAGGTGACTTCCACACAGCAAGCCCAGGACCAAGTGGCCAGGCAGTGCAATGGCCATCCCATAAATGATTCCATGGAAATAGGCTAATCATTCCTAAACCATGTACAACCACCAACTTGCAACCTCATCCCCACCTCACAAAATCTTCCACCAGTGTTTCAATTTGCAAAAGAGAAAAGATAAAAAGGAATAACAAACAGGTAAACATTGCATTCCTTTCAGTGGTGTCAGAAGGACCACAAGGGAGTAGGATAGTCTTTGTGGATATTAGCTTTGTTGAATAGGGTGCAGAATGAAGAAAAAAAAAAAAAAACAGCAAGTTGTCTTGCTCTGTGTTACACCCTAGGTTCTGTGGCTCTCAGGAAATGCTTCATGAATAATAAGGATCAGGATAAACAGGTAGGCTGAATAGATGTTTATTTAGGGAGAAATAACTTACAACATAGACAGATGAACACCAGCAAGTTCCACCGGATGCTCTCCTCTCCACATCACCAGCAAGAGAGTGTTCCCAGCTCCTCCTCAGACCTAGTTCCACAGGTCACTTCCGCCCATGGTTCCACCCCCAATGGGCGTGGTCAGTGCCACAGAAGGAGACAAAGTGAATATCCCACTACAAATGACTTTACTCTTTGTATTCTTAGCCTCTCAAGGGGAAACTAAAAGTACTCCCTAAGCTATCCACCTCCTCACACACACTCCCATTTGTTGGTCTCACACTGATATTCCCTCCTTCCTTTCTCTGCACCTTGCAGAACCAGGCCCACTCATCAGCTATTTTACCACCTCTTCTATCCTCCAGAAACACCTAAAATGTTTACACACCTCACCAGCAATGTTGAGACCATATTATTATAATCCATGTCTGGATTGAATTTCTGAAATTTTCATAGTCTGTATGACCTTAGAACAATGGTTCTCAACTTTCCTAATGCTGCAACCCCTTAATACAGTTCTCCATGTATTAGTGCCCCCCCATACCATACAATTATTTTAATTGCTACTTCATAATTGTAGGTTTGCTACTGTTGTGAATTGTAATGCAAATATCTGATATGTGGGATATCTGACATGTGACTCCTGTAGGACATGCAACCCACAGGTTGAGAACCACTGCCTTTTGTTTTTTGAATGTCCCAGGTTCTTCATCTGCAATGCTAGAGAACAAGTAGTACTTGCCTCTTTATACTGTTAGGAGAATTAAGTGAAATGGCTTTTATAAGGGAATTAGAACATTGTTTGACATCTTATTAGCACTTGACAGACATTTGCTTTTAAAATTATAATTACTATGGTCATAATGCTTTGAATTGTGACTACCTGGAGAAAATTTTTATATTTTCATCTTTGAGACAAAATGCGTTTTAGTGTAGGGATAGGGTTCATTCATTTCAGAGTACCTTCAGAGAACAGTGAAATCATGCATTAATCACACGATAGTTTCTTTCCTGGAGTTAGCAGGTAAGAAAAATATTAGTCATGATTTACAAAACAAAGCAAAACAAAACATACTTCTCTGTTTATGAATTTTTACATGAGTATTTAAAAATAAAAACCATGTTCCTCAAAGATCTGGGAAATGTTAAGAAGAGGAGGTGCTTGGGTACTGCCATTGCCCTACCATCAGGGAGCTAGTCAGTCCCCAGCTGTGAGTCAGGGATTATGGGAAGGCTGGGAAGGCTCTAAGATGTCTTTCTTGTCATCAGATGCCACTACTCTCCTGCATCTTGCATGGGTTCACAGTGAGAATTTGAGAAACAGTGGATTCTAGGTTACTGAGCTAAATTCTAAGTCCTTCCATCTTAGTTTATTTCCCTATTGTCATGACAAAATAACCCCAAAAAAAGCAATTTAAGGGAAGGGTACAATTCCATCATGGAGGAGAAGTCACAGAAGCAAGAGCCTGGGGAAGCTGGTCACACAGCCCCTGCAGTCACAAAACAGAGAGAGATCACTACTCCAGACAAACTCATGTTCTCCTTTTCATAAAGTACAAGCTGTTATCTAAGGAAGGGTGCTGCCGATGGAGATGTGCTGAGACTGGAAAGGGCTGGTTCCTACTAGAGATCAGAGTGTGGAAGGGGCTGCCAGTGCTTCTGGACAAGGCAGCACATAGGAAATGGGAAGATGTCTCAGTGGATAAAACATGAAGACCATGGTTTGGATCCCTAGGACCCAATAAAAGCTGATTGGGAATGGCTGCCTCCCTCTGATCCCAGATCTCAGGAAGTTGAGGCATAGGATCCATGGGAAATTTGGCTGGATAGATTGTTGGGGATCCCCTGGGTATTCTGAAGGCAAGATGATGCTTCTGGGGGCTTTCTTTGATGGTTGTCTTTGTATATAAAATGTTTATGGAGACCTTGGCCATAAGACTTTCCTTGTTGGGGACACTAATGTGACTGCCTCATGATAAGGAATAGTAAGGAATGGGTTCCACAGAAATATAAAGAAATCTTTTCTTTCACTGGAACAAAAGGCATCAACAAAAATCGCAAAGTTCCTGGTGGAATGTAAATGTTAATGCAGCTGAGGGGTTGAAAGATTTATTTTGGGCCATAGTTTGACATTACAAACCTCTGTATCAGGTAAAGCATCATGGCTGGGACAGCTCCTGGCCATGGTGGGTGACAGCAGGAGCTAGAAGCTGCCTGCTCAGAATAGAGCAGACCAGGAATCCAAGAATGAAAGGCATTAAGGTTATAAACCTCAAAGCCCAACCTGAGCACAAGGACCCTCCAGTTAGTCTCCATCGCCCCCCTCCATAACTCCACAGCCAATCAAAGCAAGGACACCTGTTGGAGACCACATGTTCCAACCCAGAGCTTATGGGGGACATTCCACATCCAAGCACAGCATAAAGTCTCTGGGTGAACTGTGCCTTCCTGTGCCTGTGAGCAAACAGATTTCTCTCCTTCCTCTTAGCTTCAGTCTGTTGCATCTATGCATTTAGAAGAAAACATCTACAGCTTATGAAGTCTCTGTGGAAAAATGCTGGGGAAAGGTCAGCTCACTGAGTGAGCAGAGTTGAAGCTTGTGGGCTAGACCAACTAAACAATTCCATCTTGTACAACACTTTGTTTTGTTAATATGCCAGGGAAGACAGATAAATTGAAGGTTGCTGCTGCACTAAGTGCTTTGGGATTTTTTAAAATTTTTCCCAAGATTTCCTTCTTAGTTCCTTCAGTTTCCAATATAGATGTGGGTCACAATGTTTTCAGACATTTCAGCTTGCTGCCTCAGTGTAAAGAATTATGGCTTTCTATGCTTTTTGTAGCATCTTGGCCACAATCACTTATGGAAGCTCACAATCCTGCCCCAAGGACCGGCCTTAGTTGTTGATACCAACTCTTGGCTATATAAAATAACTTACTCAAACTAAACATTGTCTTATTTAATAGACCCCTGTTAAAATCCCTTTTGCTGCCTTCCAAGTCCACACACTTTCTCTTCTATGTCACCAAAGCCTGTTTCATGACTTACAATTATTTTGTTCTCGAATTGGCCCAATGTTGGTGTTGTGCCATGAACATGGGAATTCTCCATCCCTCTGAATCACTCTAACCTTCCTGGGGGTGGGATTCAAAGCAGATTTCCATAGATGAAAGGTGAGGAGATGGGACAAGACCTGAATGAACCCTTGATGCTATTAAAGGCAATTGCCACCAGACCTGCTTTTTAACTTTCTAATTTTTGAGAGAGAGTGCTACTAACTTTCCCAGACTGGCCTTGAACTTCTGGTCTCCCCACCTCAGCCTCCTGAATAGATGGAGCTGCTACACCAGACCTGATCCTTCTTCTTGATTATTTTTTGAAGGGGGGAGGGATTTCTGATAGATCTTCTCTGCCATATTTCCTGCATTTACTGTGATCATAATACACTTGCACAATTAAGCTAATACTTGAGGTAACTTCACAGTTACCTTAGAGAGTATGGTGTGGTTTCTGTATATGCATACACACACACACACACACACACACACACACACACATATACACACACACATATATATAAACTGTACTATGCTTTATATTATATATGTATATATGTGCATGTGTTATATTATTTTGATTATATATGTATAATGCTCTTAGGCACATGTTTGATTTTCTGCATGTTTTTTAACATTTTCTGAGGTTTTGCTGTGGGAGATCATAACAAAGGCTACCATGGGATGCAAGTATCTCCCTTCCCTGTCTTTTCTCCCTCAGCGGGAGGTAAACATTTTTGTGACACCAGACCTGAGAGACAGTTACCCCAGCACAGTTGCACCGGCCTGGCTCTCAGTTTGGGCTCCTGTTGGCCTTGTAGTTTTGCAGATTACATAAATACTATCCCCTGCCTCCTTCCCTGACAATGAGCATGACTCCATTCCTGGGCTGTGTTTGAAGTCAGAGCTGAATATCTTGACAGTGCCATGTTTCTCCTCCAGGGGAGAATCCTGTACTGCAGGGGATGCCAGTTGTTGCCAAACCACGCCTGGAGATGCTGTCACTGTAAGCATTTTACCACCTTTCCTCCCTATGACAGCGAGGCTCCACACTTACAGATAGTGCCACAGAGGCTGGGACTTAAAAATTCAACCACTCAGCAATGCCAGACCCCTTCTTGGGGTGGCTTTTCAGTCTACTTATATTCTTTTTGAAAAGTTCAAAGAGCGACTCAGGGTCCTGATATTCACTTTTCTTTGAAATCAAAGATATTGGTGAATTGGGGGAGTGGGGGTAGCCAGCTTTAGTTTGGCGGAAAGGTAAGAAGAAACAGGCTATTTTTGTGGCTTTCTAAACATTCTTTCCCTTTCTTTCGTCCAAAAATGCTGACTGTTGTATTCATAAACTCACAGCACCTGTGGTTGCCTGCCAGGCAAGAAGGAGGTAAAGACTCATAAAACGGAGGGAATTGAAAAGGGCTGGGCAAAGTGCAGTGTGCTTTGCTGCCTCTCAGAACACGACAGACCAGGGATTCAGAAGCAAAGCAGGCCATTGTGAGAAAGGAGAACAAAGGCCCTGTTGTATTAGACTGGGCGTGCAAAAGACATTCCAGCACACTTGAGTGGCTTTTATCAGCATCCCTCAAATAGAAAAGTTGGCTCAGAGAATAGATGGTAATGAAGACCCTGTCCAATCACTGGAAAGCAAACCCTTTCTGATTTACTAAGTTTCCCCTCATTCCTCTACAGTTCATTAGAAATTTCATTAGGAAAATTTAATTAAAACTCATCCACGTAAAGAAAAATAAGCTATGACCAGGCTTCAGCTTCTAGGTAAAATATAGGTCTCTGAAAACAATGGTTGCCACAGCTCTGTGTTTGAACAGTGACCTACTTCATTTCCGAGTACGGCAGAGATAACGAAGCTTGGAGCCCACACAGTCGGCATCAGGGTTCAAAGGTCCTAGAAAATGGTGAGAACTTACTTTATAGCCACCAGTTATCTAACAAGAGGGAATGTATGTCCCCCTCCTCAGACACTACAGAATAGGGGATTTTCCAGTGTCTAGAGGAAATACGGGTGGTTATATGCAAGTTCACTGAGGTACAGGGGCTAAGATCTGGGAGAGAGGTTTGGACAGGGTCAGAAACAGGAAGGATTCCTGGTGGCTAGTGGTAGCAGAAGCTTGAAGTGTTCATGGTATAAGAAGGGTTGCAGGGCTCCCAAGGCAACAGCTTCTCCAACCTTCAGGTTCTTCATCTGCAAGCTAGTGGGTAGTGGGGACATATATTCCTTATTTGTCAGAGTTTGGGAGAGAATCTATGATGTAAGATCATGTTGGTTTTTGTTGCTGTTGTTCTTTTGTTTTTTTAATCAAGTGGGCTTATACAGAAAGGCTAAATAGTCCCACAATGGCTTACGCAAGCTAGAAAGCCAGAAAACCGCCAGGTGTTTGGTTCAATAGAACAAAATCCCCAGAATAAGAGACAAGTGAACCTTTCATGAGGTCTGAAAATTCTGTGATGAACTGCTGGTTCAAATCCACACTGAAAGCTGAAAAGTCCAGAAGTGGCAGCAGAAGAAGTACCCAGGCAGGAAAGGTACAAATGCATTCCAGAGTACCCAGGGGATGCTGACTTCAGGAAAAGATGTAGTTCTCTCTCTGTGTCTGTCTCTCTCTGTCTCTCTCAAGCGCATACCCTCAAGAACAACCCCCTTGCCTTAGCCTCTAAGTATCCAGGGCTGCCCACTGACACCTCACACCTGTTTGCCCTGCCACGCAGCTCTAAAACAGTTCCTCTACCACTTTAAAGTATACAACCCTCCTGAGGACTCCATAAAACTTTTGTTCATGCAGATTCTAGCAAGGGCTATTTGGAATATCAGAAATTAACATTGAGAAATGTTCTAAATGCCATCTGCTATTTAAAAAATATTAAGCCCATTTCGTGGCAATACACAGAACATATTTTTATGGTAACTATATTATTCCGACAACAATTATGGAGGAGAATGAAGTGCTTTTGCATTTTGTTAATCTCCTCATTGTCCTGCTTAATAGGAAGCAGCTGGGCCGCTCAGCCTGTTGCTAGTCTGCCTTTCAGCATTCTGGGAAAACTCTCCCAGAAGCGCCCTAAGCAGAGTAGCGCCATCTGGGTGTGGCTGCTGCTGGTGACACCAGCCTCTGCCATCAGTGCTGAGTCCTGCCCAGTGCCTTTACTTCACAGGGCTACTGCATCTACTGCATTCTGCAAACATCTGAATTTCTTACTGATTTATTTTTAATTTGTATTCAAAAAGTGCACAAAACACAAAAATTGTCTTCATTAAGAGGGATCTTGTAGGGTTAGACACATGGACATAACATTGTGTTTAGGTCACATTAGTGATAGCTATTTCCTTGAATGTTTATCAAATTCTGCTTTAGAAAAAAAATGTTCTAAAAATTTACTTATTTATTCTTGGTAATTTTGCGCATGGATACTGTGTATTTAGACCATGTCCACTGTTGAACCACCACCACTTCCCAACTCCCTCTCCCAACTTCATCTTCTCTTCCTCTTCTTCATCTAGGAACCACTGAACCCAATTAGTGTTGCCCAAACGCACATAAGAACAAGTGACCATTCAGTGCTTAGCCCTAAATTGGAAATGTCTGTCACAGCTCAGCTCCCAAGAGTCAGGAAACATCAAGGAAATGAGACTAGAAAGACGAAGAGCCAGAGCTTGTCATGTTTTCTGGACATGACAAGGGCTTTTGTATTCTCCAACTCACAGCAACCATGGTTTCCCACACAAGACCCTTCCAGACAACATTCCAGCATGGAGAGGGAAGGGGCTGACAAGGCCCCACCAAAAGCATCACAACTAGCTTGTATCTAATACCCCTTTGCCCTTTTGTCTTACTCCTTACAGAAGAAGCAAATCACTGGGCTGCAGCTCACAGCCGGAGAGAACCTCCCATGGGATAGAATTACGAGCACTTAGGAAAAAGACTGACATCTCTGCTCTTTTCATTCCTGGATTTGTTTCTCAAATGTCTCTGTGGGACAGCTGGTGGAGCAGAAAGCAGACAGAGGCTATTTGGAACTTAGCAGGAATTAGCACACCTATGGCTGCAGGAACCATTCATCAGGGGCACATAGCAAAGAGGGTGCCTTTGATTCTGCAGCAAAGAGAGGTCTCGCCCACAACAAGGAACTCAATCTCTCTCTCTCTCTCTCTCTCTCTCTCTCTCTCTCTCTCTCTCTCTCTCTGTCTCTCTCTCTCTTTCTCTGTCTCTCTTCTTTTGGGTTTTAGAGAAAAGTTTATTATGGAGTTATATATGGGAGCTTAAGGAAGAGAGATGAAGTCATACTGGTTGATAAAAACCGGCATGGAGGTCAGCCACATGGCAGACAAACAGCCACATGGCCAGGAAGGGAGTTTTAGAAAATGATGAAGGAGGAAAGCCAAATACTTAGGCTCAGGGCAGATTTAGAAAGAAAAAGGCAGAAGAGGGAAAAATAAATGAAAAGTTACCCTTTTCTGAGCCAGAACCCATCCTGGATTTATTTGCATATTAATGTGCTTTGGGAGATAGACAGAGGACAACTGCATAGCAGGTGGAGTCTATAATTAAAATGGAATGTGCACTATGATTTAAAAATAATTGTCTGTGAGTTCCAGGCAATCCAAGTCTACATAATAAGACTGTCAATAATAATAATGATGACGACGATGATGACGTTGATAAGAATGAAATACATTTTAAATATTCTTTCTATAGAGGAGTAAGATTTACTTGTTTTAATAATTTTCCTTGCTGTCAAAAATTTCAGTCTGTTTTCAGTGTATGTAGATAAAGATTTGTAATAGTGACCTCAATTTTCCATTTAATGGGAATATAGTCCCCAGCAAAAGAAAAATTAAGGATTGTTTTGTTTATTTCAGAATTGAAAGCCCAGAGCTGGGAACGATCTGAGGCTGGGTTTTCAAAAGCCCAGCTAGAAATAATCTCAGCACCATAGTTAGAATCAAAGGCAAGGTTGGGGAGTCTGTAGAGCAGGGTGTACAGGTAACATTGTGTACACTGTGTGAAGATGTCCTTTTGTTTAGCCTCTCCTGCCTAATGTACCTTCTGATTGGTTTAATAAAAAGCTGAATGGCCAATAGCTAGACAGGAAAGGATAGGCAGGATTTCTTGGGAGAGGTGGGAACTCTGGGAAAGATTTGGAATTACAGTAGATTCGCCAGAGGAAGTCCTGACAGATGTAGGGTACTGAGGAGAGGTAACAAACCACGTGGCAGAAATAGATTAATATAAATGGGTAGATTTAAGTTTTAAGAGCTAGATGGGAACAAGCCTAAGCTAAGGCCAAACTTTCATAATTAAAAAAAAAGTTTCCTCACCATTATTCCAGAGCTAGCCCTGATGTTTACCTGAGATGCACCCTCTTCTCTCTCCCTGAGAAAACACTCACCAGACAAGCAAGTTAATAACCCAAGAGTTCTGAGAACAAATCTCTTTTCAGCTCTCTGATTCTCCCTCTTTCCCCTGCACCAGAGGAAAGTATTTCCTGGTGGATATTCTTAGGGTACATGTCAGTTTCCTGAGATCCACTGCCTAGTGTTAGGCGGTCCTGTACAGGAGTTAAAATTCGGTTATAGAGATGCAGAAAGTTGGTCTCCACCATGGTGCAGAAGGACAGTACAGGGGGCAGAAAGCCTGAGCCTTGGACATTTGTGATTGATTGGTCCTGTGAGATCTCTGCAGCCAGATGCCCTCTAGACAGACAAGCATGTGCCACCAAAGTCTTGAGGCTACTTCTGGATTTCAACAGCACCAGTAATTTGTTTTCTTCCTTTGCCTATCTATATTTTGAATTTCACAAGTGCCCACCTCTGCCCTTGCCATTGGCCCCTCATATCCTACTTCCCTAGTCTATATATGACTCCAGCAGCATGTCATCCCTTAAGATTTTAGAGTAAATCTTCTCATTTGACACTATAAAGGTAATCATGTTACAATTGTTGGCTTTTAACAAACTGGACATTTCTGGTAAATATCTGGACTATGTTTCTTACTGTGCTTGGTTCACACTACTTGTTTGAAACATTACTGGATAAAGTGCATGGGATTGGCGGATCTTGCCTGTGTATCTGGGGGTGGGGTGGGGCATGCCCGAGAGGATTGACATGCTGGACAGTAAGCTGGGGGAGGTGCACTATGAATTCTAGTGTGTGGCCATCACAATGAGAAGCTGGAAGGAAGTGCCACATGTACCTATAAGCCCTATGCTATTCTAAGTGAATGCTGTCATTGTGCTGACTTCAAACTCCAGCATCTTCAGCCTTGAAGGGGACTCCATGTTTGCAGTTCTCCAGGAATTTTCCAGGCTTTCAACCCAGCTGTACCATGACTGAGGTACACACATACTCACACCCATGTGTGTAGGATATATAAAACGCGCGCACACACACACACACACACACACACATGAAAACTAAAAGCAAAACCTAGAACCATTAGCACTAATGCTTACAGATAATAAAGGGAATGTTTTATTTCCATCATGAAGGAGTACTGGGTATAAGGCAAAGGGGAAAGACAGTCTGAGGTCAGTCTGTGTTCACCTGCAGCTCAGTCGTGACTTCTTAGAACACACTGCTGAAGGATGCTCTGGCCTTTCAAGGTAATCCAATGCTCCGAAGTTCATTTTGAAATCTTATTTGAAATCTTATTTATCTGTGCTAACAAATCAATGTGCGTTATTTTAATCAGTGATTGGCCAGAGAGAAGATGCCTAGAAGGCTTGCCTCTCCTTCAGATTCCCTGTTAGCAACCTCAGCATGGATTCAACCCAGTCATAAGTTTCTTGAATTCCCTCAGCTCCCAGTTTTAATTATTGAAAGCAACTGAGCTTAAGTATGTTCAACTGGTTAGTCAAATCTTAGGGCTGACGTATGTTGTTATTAGTGTTTCATCTTAATAAATATATCTTTTATGTATTCCTTGAGAGTTTCATACATGGATACAATTTGTTTCAATCGTGTTCATCCTCCCTTTCTTCCCTCCAACTGCTCCCAGAGGCCCACTGATTCTCCCAGCTTCATCTCCACGCCCTCCTCCTTCATAACCCACTGAGTCCAGTTAGTGCTGCTAAAACCCACGTGGGTGTGAGGTCATCCTCTTGAGCACAAGCAACTCACCAGTCTTGTCTCCACAATAGTGGGAAAACCTGCCTCTCCCTCCTGAAGCAGCTGTCAACAGGCAACAGCCCTTCAGCTGGGGGTGGGAATTCAGGAGCCCTTTCCACCTTCTGCTGGAATCTTGACTGGGTTATCTTGTGCAGGTATGCCTTCAGAGCTGTGAGTTTCTCAGTGGGATGGCTCTGACATGTCCAGGATGCAGCCTTTCTGGACCCTCCTCCCAAACCTATCAGGAAGCTGTGTTAAAAGTTAACATTTTGAGGCATGATACAAAAGAGCCACGTAAAAAGTTTCTACTGCTATGGCATGATGGCACAAGCCTTTGATGCCAGCACTCTGAAGGTAGAGACAGAGGCAGATGGATCTCTGTGAATTCAAGGCCAGCCTGGCCTACATAGGGAAAGCTAGCTAAGTCTAGGTAATGGGACCCTGTCTCATACATTTTTTTTTTACTATCATTCAATCTACCTAGCAAATTTGTACTCTGTATATTATTGATAATATGATTTCTTTTTACAACTATGTGTTATTATCTTTTCTGTGTTTAATTTTATAAGTATCTTTAAAATATTATCTATATATAGATGATGTGTTTGCCATTTGGGTGGTTAAAGTATGCATCTCAATTCCACTCCTTCTTTGGAAAGTGATATCTTCATATCTCTGGGTTGTTTTTCACTTCTTGTCTTTCCACATGCTAGAGTTTTGCTGTATTTGGAATCTTAACCACAGGATGGTATACTAGGGCATCGTTGGAAACACATAAAGCTCCATCTCCACAAAGGTTTAATATTTAGCCATATGGATACAATATTTCTTACAAGGATTTCTCTCCTTATTGAAAATGTTCCAATGTTCAAAACATATGACATTCCATGCTGAAACTCTATTTGTGAATCGGGCCATCTGTAGACCATCAGGAGTCACTTTTCCACAGGGTCTGGCTATTTGCACAGGGTGAATATATGATGCCTTGATAGAGGAAGGAAACTACAAAGGTAGATTAAAATCCTGCTGATACAATAACTCACTATTTTTCACCTTGAAATGGGGCTACAAGTTTGAGTGATGGCACACAGCTGTGCCCCTGTGGAGCCCACCTCCTGGCAGATGTCACAAAGTTCTCTAAGAACAGTGGATGGATTCCTCTATCAGAACCCTCACCCTGTGTGCTTCTTATGATTTATTATCAAACACCCATGCCTGTAAAGCCCTCCAAACAAATTTATCATTTAGTAACAATACAAAACACATCTCTATCTTCATGCAGTGACATGGTCAAAACTGCCCAACTCTTAACTCCACCATACCCCTCCCTTGGAGTCCAGACAGCTAATTAGGACAAAGTTTGTGCACAGAAAGGACTTTGGGTTATCTCCAGAATAAAAACTGGTCTTTTTTGTTGTTGTTGTTTGTCCTCTTTCCTTATCACACTATGTGCATTTCATTTCTTCACTTTCAAACTCCCTCCACCTTGAAAGCTAGACTCACTTTTGCTTGTGTGTCATCCTCCATGTTCCAGGTGGGTCCTCTTTCTTTTAGGATATGCTGAGCACTCGCTCGCCCAAACCCTCAATGTACCTTCTACATATATGCCTATGCATGCATCTTTAAATTTTAAATCTTCAGGTAAGGAAAAAGAGCAGGTCTCTCCTATTCATTTACTCCCAGAGTCCATCGAATCCATAGGAAAAAAAATATCTGGATTAAACTAAAGGGTTTCATCAGTATTGCTTTAAAAGTCCCTTCAGTGCTGGTATTTTATTCTACCTATTGGGTAAATGATCGGAGAAGGGCCCATTATTCTTCATTTAAGGTGTGTGAAATGTCAAACTGCAGGCTCCAGCTCTATTCACAGTACAAATTTCTTATGATTTATTGGCTCTCCTTAGCCCGTGTGAACACCATCCATCACTAGGAAGCCCAGAGCTCCAGCCTTCCATTCGATTTGGGAATTGTGCCACCGCGAACATACCAAGTCTATTTTAGAATCTGGTAACTAACAATCCTGCCACCTCCACAGCAGCCCATGGCTGAAACACAAAATTTCTGTTTCTAGGTTGTGTTGTCCAAAAAAAAAAAAAAAAGGTTTTGTGTGTGTGTGTGTGTGTGTGTGTGTGTGTGTGTGTGTGTGTGTGTGTGTGTGTTTATGGGAGTGGGTTTTGGAGTAGCACCAGAAAGAGGCATTCTAATTGGCCAGGGCATTCATCAGCAGCTGCTGTTGCATGCTGGGGTACTTGCAGAGCCTTTAAAGTTTGGAAGTTGACTCCTCATGAATCTTGGATCTTTGGTTCTGATGACCACCTTCTGCCTTCTCCACTGACCTCAAACAGGAAGCAGAGGCAGGTAGGGAAAGTGTATCAGATGTATATACTTCACTGCATAAATGGCAGACATTTCTTGTTTGGCCAGAAAAACTCAAAAGAACCCTGTTGTTACTGAGGGTAACCCAAAAATTACAGAACCAGGAGGCATATGCAGCATGTTGAAGCACTCTTTTGTTCTCGGCTACATGTTTCCAGACATTGGAGGTGCTAACCCAATGCATCCCAGTGGCTTTTAGAGTTGACGCCATACCTGGGGAATTCCATTGCCTATTCCTGGTTCTTTCATAGAACCTGGATTCTGGTAGGACAAATTTTCTCTCACTTATTTTTATAGCTTGAATAGGAAGTATCCCCCACAAGCTTGTGAGCTGAAACACATGCCTCTGCCTAATGATACTCTTTGGGAAGTACTGGAAGTGTTTGGAGGTAGGACCTCAGTGGAGGAAGTAGGCTATTGAAGGGACACCTTTGAAGGTTAATTTTGTTCCCAGTTCCTTCGCAACACACATATCTGTCCTTTTCTTCCTCCCTTCCCCTGCCTACCCCATCTACCTTCCTAGCTACCTACCTACCCACTTATCTATCTGCCTGCCTGGCTGTCTGTCCATCCCATTTGTCTGCTTATCTCTACTTTCATCCTTTCCATCATGAGGCAAGCATTCCCCTATCATGGGCCATACCTGCTGCTATGATGTTATGCCTCACTATTGTAGATCTCAAGTCAATAGAGACCAGGGTTATGGACTAAACTAAACCATCTGAGAACATGAGCTGAAATAAGCCTTTGCTCGAGTGAGTTGTCTGTGTCAGGTATTTCACCATAACAACACAAAGCCCAATTAATACATCCATCCAGCAGCCTTTAGCTTCAACAGATATTCTGTTAGAGTCTGTTAATTGCTTCAGGCAGAGTGGAAAAGGAAGAGCTCAGTGAGGAAATCAGGTCAGACAGAGCTGTGGGAACCAGCTTTATCCTCTCTCATCTTGCTTCAGGCCTGTTACCTGGATCTTCTCTCCTAATAAGCTTTTAATGACTATTCCACCTGGTGTGTTTGCGAGTCATGCTGTCCACACCTTATTTTCCCTAGTAAGCAAATCAATTAAGCCTCCAGGCCTCCTTGGCCTCATCTTGTCTCTGTCTTACCCTGACAACTCCCATTTCATTAACAATCTTGGAAAGGGCTCACCTCAATTTGTTTCTCCAGATGTTTTGGTCATCTCATGTCAGAATAAGATAAATTTTGTTTAGGATTCTCTGTAACTCATGCCACATGATGTGAAGTCTTCCTTGGGATGCTGACAGCAGCTGGTGCTGAGCTTCAGAGATAGTCAGGCTTGTGAGAGGGGCCTGGATTCCTCAGAGATACTCCTGGGATCTAGGATGCATTATAGGGACTCAAAAACCCTCCTCTTGGTGTCTGTCATCCAGTGGGAGGCGTCTCCATCTCCAGGGTGCAAGAGCCTGTTTGACACATAGTGTGTTTATGGGACAAGGGCAGAGCTTAGTAATGAACAAGATAGCATGAATGACTATTCCTATGATGTGAAAAAAAGAAAAAGTATTGATTTGATTTTGCTTTCTCTTTTGTGTGTAGGGATGAGTAGGTGGGGTGTTCGCCTGTGCAGGGGTTGATCTCCAGATGTCTTGTTCAATCAATTACTTTTCCATCTCGTTTTAAAAAACACTTTGTTTTTATTTCATGGGTTTTGGTGTTTTACCTGCACATATGTCTATACATAGTGTGCATGTCTGGTAACCAGGAAGGCCAGAAGAGGGTGTCAGCTCTCCTGTACCTGGAATTATAGTTGATTGTGAACCACCATGGGAGTGCTGAGGATTGAATCTGGGTCCTTTATAAGAGCAGCTAGGTCTATTAACCACTGAGCAATCTCTCCAGTCTTAACAGTTGTTGGGGCTTCCCCCCACCAATTACTGTTGAAACAATTCTTGAAGCTGTAGAGATTGAGGGTCTGTGTAGCCACTTCCTTCAAGTCTAGGTAGAATGCCACTTTAAGACTCCCCGCCATGCTCATAGCTGTGATTTCTTACCAAATCCCTATTGTTACTCAACTTGGCCTCCAGGGTCACCTGATGCTAGAAAATAGAAAGTAAGGCATGCTTTTCTGTCTCCATAAATACCTCCTAAATTAATAAAATGGTGGTTCCTATATAAAAGTATACAGGGAGTTAAAAGCCAGGCCACCCACCATCCAGCTCTTTGAAGGTCTGCAAAGTAGGGGGCAGTAAGAGAACAATCCAAGAAAAGGCTTAAAGCCAAAGAGCACTGCCTCAAGGAAGCCTTGAAACTACCACATCAAACAATGGAGATGCTCACTGGGATGTGCATTCCTGGAAGCTCATCTCATCTCCAGCTTTGATTAAGAAAGATGCTACAGAGTGACTGGCAAATGTTCAGGACAGTATGAAATGTGGACACAGAGAGTGAAGCTAACAACTACTATAATGCTAGTCAGCAACTGAGAATCTGCCCTAAGCTGGTGAGAGTCTGAGATCTTATACACTTACTTTCTAATCCCTAGAAAATTAGGAATTATAAGGATTGGGTGATAGCTGCATCTGTAAGGTGTTTGTCTTGTATGTGTGAGGACATGAGTTTAATCTTCCATTTTAGAAAAGAAATTAAAAAGCCAAGCATGGTGGCTACATGCTTATAATCCTAATGCCAGAAAAGTGGAGACAGGAGGATACCTTTGTGTCCATAGGCAGCCAGTCTTTCCTAGTCAGTGAGCTTCGGGCCTTAGGGAGAGACCTTTTCCTCTATGAAATTGATGGATGTGGCCTGTGTATGAGAAAAAAAACACCTGAGTTTGTCCTCTGGCTTCTACATACATGCACAGGCATGCAGATGCAAGCATGTGAACCTATGTGTGCACTAATGCACACACAAACAGATGTTCCCATACACCTTCACAAAACTGGACTTAGTGGGTGCTGTTTACAGAAGGTGTGTGTGTGTGTGTGTGTGTGTGTGTGTGTGTGTGTGTGTGTGTGTGTGTACGGGGAGATTACAGGAGAAGTAGAGGGGGAAGTGGGGAAGGAATATTTTCATATTTTATGTATACACCAATGAAATTATCAAAGAATACATTTTTAATGGAAAGAATTTTTAAAAAACTGTCAAGTGTTTTTTTTTTCTCAAGCTGAAGCAAACAGTTACAAATGTGGCAATTTAATAAGTATGTCCTTAAACAGAGCCATTTGAAAATCCAAGTGCCTTGGCAGTAGTAAAAGTGTAACAACAGACTATGTGTCTGTCATGTGTGGGTGGCACAGATGGACATACCCTGGAATTCACAACCCCCTAATCAGGCCTACTGAGGCCACCTGGGTATGTTGACAGCTTTACCCTATGATTAGGTTTGTAACAGGCTCCCAGACCTTAGTAGGCCCCAAGACCTTAGCACAACTGACTCCATGATGGAAGAACCATTCAAAAAATATAACTCAGTATATACACAGTACCACCTGCCAAAATGAAAACAAAGACCTAATCCATCAAAGTCCATAGTTCTGGGAAAGTCTTTAAAAGCACTAACCTTTGCTTTTTGACTTCTGTAGTTCCATTCCTCATTAACTGTTCTTGTTAACTGAAGTATGTCAACCCAGGGCATGGTTTCATGGTTTTTGTTCTTAAAAGCTCACCTGGAGAATGGCTTGGAGCTACAGTGAGATCCCCAACATCCAGTGTAGCAGCTGGCCCACTTAGTAAAGGCCTTTTATTTTCTTAAATCCATGTCCAAGTAGTCTTCTCTGGTGGATATCCCACAACAGGTTCTTTTTATAATTTTTTTTTTTGTTTTTAGTTATGTGTACATGTGTATTGCTGTGCACATATGTGTTTGCAGGCACCCACAGAGTCTGGAGACATCAAATCTCCTGCATCTGGAGACACAGGTGATTGTAATCTACCCAAAGCAAGTACTTGGAACCAAACTCAGACCCTCTGCAAGAGCAGCAAGTGCTCTTAACTGCTGAGACTTCCCTCCAAGGACCTGGTTGGTCTATTAAGTAAGTGATCATAATGTTCACCCAAGTGTTTCTGCTATGAGCAAATAACTCACTATGTCAGAAAACTGTTGGGCAGTGATCGTTGACTTCCACTCCTCTAGGGTGGAGGACTGACCATGAGATATGAATCTAATCTAGCTGGACTCTAAAGTAATATGAGCTGGTCACAGAGGAAGAGAGTCCTCCCATCATACTGAGTCACAGCCACAACCCAGAAGATATGCAAACTCAGACCAACAAGGAAAAATTAGTCCCTGCAGACTAATTTTCTGTTTTCTGAAAAAAGATGCCCTCTGCTTTTACATTCACATAATTACATGAGCTGCTATTGCTTTTGTAATAATAAGAACATATTGATTATATAAAGCAGGAAAAGCTGTGAATGTAGCTCAGCTAGCGGAATTCATGCCTAGGTAGATAAGGCACTGGGTTCCTTTCCCAGTACCCTGTAAACTGGGAGTGGTGGTGCAGACACTTAATCTTAATGCAAGGGTGGTAGTGGCAGGATGATCAAAAGTTCAAGGCTAGCTTTGGCTACATTGCTAGTTGGATGCTGACTTGAGATACACGAGACCCTGTCTGAAAAAAAGAAAAAAGAAAGGAAGGAAGGAAGGAAGGAAGGAAGAAAGAAAGAATAAAGAGTTAAATGAAAACAAAAACAGATGGTGTTATGCCATCAAGAGGTAAGACACACTGATTTTGGTGATTTTTCTACAACACAGGCAAAGTGGAGTGTGGATTTCCCACCTTGGCAATAATGATTCCTTTGTACTCTAACTTCAAGTAACGCATCCAGATGCAGAAATGTGAAATTTCAACCCAAATACAGCATGCAGAAGCAATGAGTCAGAGTGCTCTCTGACTCATCCTGTGCAGGTTGTCAGGGATGTTTTGTACACTTGCCCTTGGACCATCTGTTGTGTTGTGCTCAGCCACATCGCAGTAGAAATGGTAGCCCACCTGTGGTTCTCTGTGATGCTCTGTGTCTCTGATAAAGTTTTACAAGCAGCTTTGAAACCTCTTCATGCCAACATGTATCTCCTAAATACGATGGCTCCATTGAGATCCACCAGGCATTAGCCTGTACTTCCTCCAGCTGTTTCAAGTTGCTAGCTTTTCATAATTTTTTTATTTTTTATTTTTTATTTTTAAGGTTTTATTTTATTTTCAAGTGTGTGTGTGTGTGCCCATGTAACTATATGCTCCATGTACATGTAGTACCTACAGAGGCCTGAAGAGGGCATTAGAATTCCCCTTAGAACTGGAGTTCCAAATGGTTGTAAGCTGCCCAGTGTGAGTGCTGGGAACTAAACCTGGGTTCTATGCAAGAGTAAGAAGTGTTCTTAACCACTGATCTACGTCTCCAGTCCCTCTGTTTTCACTTATTATGATAGTGAGTAAATGTGCTAGTGTGTGGATATTTATACAGATTGGCTCTCTTTGTAACAGAAACATTGTGAAGTTGGTGCTTGTTGGCAAAGAGTGAATTCATAAGCTAAGTTTGTGTAAGTTTCTTCTTTGGGACATGATATGCCAGGGTTTTCTTTTGGAAAAAATTGAAACAAAATGTAAATCTCTATAAAGCATAAGATAGGTACAGGAACGAGAAACTAACAAAACAGTAAAAGGCTTGATAATATGAAATGTAAAACCTATGTAAAATAAACTGTGTGTATTGTATATATACATATATACATGTGTGTTGTATATATTTTCGTGTGTGTGTGTGTGTGTGTGTGAGAGAGTGAGAGAGAGAGAGAGAGAGAGAGAGAGAGAGAGAGAAAGAGAGAGGTGAATTTCCTTCCTTTTTTTTTTCCCTCATACATTCATACAGGATCAATTAGCATCTGTGGAAGTTGTTAAAACAACAGAGGAAAAGAACAAACTTTGGGTAAGGACCACAACCTCTGTTGTTCCCCCCACCCCAACATTTTCCTGAATAATGCCATATTCTGCACCAGGATTTCCCCTGAGGTTCATGGTAGAGACATGAACCACACACTACCACCACTGAGCACACTGCCACACCAGTCACCATCACATCCACTCTTATTTACCTGAGAGCATTCTTGGCCTCCCCAAGTCCCTAAGATAGAATAATACTAGCTTCATGTCCCTTGAAACTTGGGAGCCTTGGGATTTCCTTGCCTTCTCTTTGAAGTCTACATTTGAGACCCATCTATTGCCACTGACCACATAGGCTTGGAATACATCCCAAGCCTTTCCTAGGCAGCTAGGTCCTGAACTTGACAATAATTTGGTTTTTCCAACTGGAAATAACCTAATGCCAATAATTTCAGTAAGCAATATCTATAGAATTAAACTGACAACGTGAACATTTTCCTAGGAAGAATTGTATTTTCTCAACTCGCACCAGAAGGAAACACATATGTATGGTATCCACATTGCGATGTGTGTAAAAATAAGAAAATGTGAATACACAGATGTCTGGTATTTGTATATTCATTCATTCCACAAATATTTACTGTGTGTGTCAGTTTGCTATTCCTGCTTAGCAGGCTCTACTATCTGAAGAGTAGCTTTAAACAGAGCAAGTTGCCTGCTCACAAATCCATAGATTTAAATGTGGCCAGGCTTCAACTGAAATGGGTTCAGGTGTTCATAGTCACCAAACACTCAGTGTCCTCACCATGTGTCTTGCAGCTGGTGCTGGGTCTCTGCTAGGTGCTGGTCTTTTGTGGCTAGTCACCTTTTCACAGATGGTTCAGAGGGCTCCAAGAGCATAGAGGTGGGATGAGCCTGAAAGAGCAAGTATTTTGTGACCTGCCACTTGAATGGTGGTCAAAGCATCTTCAAACCTCCAGATTCCAGATGTGAATAAATAGCATCCCCACTCCACTTACCAGAGATACATGGGAAGTCTGAGATGCCATAAACTACATCAATTGGAGCCTTCTCTGAGCTCACAGTCCAGTGTGCCCATGGGTAATGATGCCCCACTCACTCCAAGACAAACAGTGGTTACCAGCAGACTGAGACATAATTCAGTGTTGTTACTTTGAGTTCTTAATTGTTTAATAAACTTTATTATTAGAGAATTTCAAGTTCACAGCAATATTTGGAGGATGTGTCCCCTATATCACTCCCATTCTTAAATAGGTTAATGTTATTACTAGCAATATTATTGATGTTGGAGATTGCATGAGAGTTGTCCTCATAGAGAGACTGTGGAACATTTGTGAAGGGAGGTGTAGATGGTCCTATGGGTTTTCTGGGGGCAGTTTACAGTTGCAGGCTGACCCCATGTCTGCTCCTTCTGATCACACAGGACTTTTTTCTACACACACAATTATCACCAATTAAAGTAATTCCCACTAGAGAGAGAGAGAGAGAGAGAGAGAGAGAGAGAGAGAGAGAGAGAGAGAGAGAGAGAGAGAAATACATACAGGGGCTCACACTCCAAATTATTTTTGAAAACGCAGTCTCTCTCTTAACATGAAACTCACTGATAGGCTAGAGCAGCTGTCAGTGAGCTTCAGGGATTCATTTGTCTTGTCTCCCAGCACTGACATTACAGACATGGACTGCCATGATCAATTTTAATCACCTGTTAGGGATCCAATCTCATGTTCTCACATCTGCAGAGCAATGTCAGACTAGCCACAGTTGGGGGAGTGTGAGATTTCTGTGAGAGGCCATGAACTTTCATCAGTTTTTCTTCAATAAATTTCATTTTAAGGACAACAAAAACATGGTTTTTTTTTTCTTGAATTACATGTTTTCATGTTATTCACTGGCTAAAAGCAATTCAAGTATTTTTATTACTCTTCTTACTTAGAGTGAGGTCCATTTAGGAACATTGTCCCTCTCACATAAACAAAACACACATTTCAACCCGGTGTTCATGAAGTCTACACACAGGGTGCAGTCTGTGCTCCCCCACCCTTCTTCCCTCCTCACCCACTGCATGGCCATGGGAGGAGCCTGCATCTTTAATTTTTTTTCAGTTGAGTAGCATACTTCAAAGAGTCAGAAATCAAAATGATGTATTAAAACACCATTAAGCAAAGGGCCTGAAAGAAACTTATAATTAGCACCAAGAAATAATTTATTATCTGCACAGAACATTCTTCAGTGTGAAAGGAGAACATTAAGAATGGCATTGGACACAAAGTGGCTCAGGGCTGCGCCTAACTGAGCTGATAAAGGAGCCGCCCGGCCACCTGCTTGCAGGTTTCTGCTATACAAGAATGATTCTGTGTCCATGCAAATGTGCTGTATAGCTCAGGGTGTCATCTCTTATTTTTAAAACCATTTCTCCAAATTTAGAGAGACAAATACTAATAACACAGAAAACAAATTAGATTGTGCACTAATAACCCAAAGTAAAAGAATTATGAACCATGTAGAAGCTCGAGTAACTTGAAGAAAACACATTTTTCACCACACCTACCCATCAACCTCCATACACACATGAACATACTCATGCAAATACATAGAGGGGCTCACACACACATGCATATACAAAAACAGGTACACGTGATAGTATGCATGCAAGCACACATGTGTACAGGTATGTGCCTGTGCAAATGCATGCACGAACATGCACACATGAACATGCACGCGCGCGCACACACACACACACACACACACACACACACACACACTTTCTGGTCACTTGAAAAGGCAAAGCTGAATCTAATCCAGAGATTCTCAGACATACACAGTTTCTCTCTTTGTTCTGTGATGTAACATCCCTCATCATTAACTTCTTCCTGGCCTGCAGTCTTGTCATGTGAAAAATGAAGAAACCTTCCCCAGTAAAGGGGCTGAGTACCAGTGAGTTGATTTCCTAAAATGTATGTTGTTTGAAATGGAGAAGGAACCTACTGGATACCACATTGGTAGTGTCTGAAGAGTGACTGGTTCTTACATACTCTGCAATTCCTTTCCAGATTCTTGAAGTTCTTTTGTGTTCAGGAAGCTGCAGTCCTCCATCCTGGCACCCTAGACCATATGTCTGAAACAAGGGTCATGTCATCCTGGCATTTGTAAATTGCACAGTAGATGCAATGATTCACTTTGTTCCAGAAACTGTTGCTCTCTTTTTTAAGTACCCACTGCTCACTTGAATAACTTATTGGGAGAAGTGTCTGTTTAGTTCCATGTCCCATTTTAAAGGATGTATTCTTAATTTTGTGTATGCATGTATTTCCATATGTGTGTGTAAGCCTGTGAGTGCAGTGTCCAGAGGGACCAATAGAGGGTGCCACGTCTCCTGGAGCTAGAGTATGATTGTGAGATAGCCACTGTGTATGCTTGAAATTGAACTCACGTACTCTGCAAATGCAATGCAGTCTCTTAATCACTGAACTATCTCTTCAGCCCCCCCCCCATGTCTCATTTAAACAACTGGACTCAATGCCTTTTTTACTCAGTTAAAAATAAATCACATTCTAATCTCAAATCCAACCAGCTGAAAGGAAACTGTCCTGTGTCAAAAGATTTTACCTGTATGAAATGTTCAGAATAGGTAAACCCAGAAACAGAGCACAGACTGATGGTTAACAAAGCTGAGCAGAGGAGGCAATGAACTCAGGTAGAATATACAAGGATATTCTTAGATGACTAGCAGGCCGCTGGCAGGTATAGGGTGTATGCTCTGAATAGATTCGTATCGATGGAGCAATAGAGTTGGGTAGCAAAAGAGTTCTTCACAATATTCTCACAATATTCTAACAAGTACAGTTTTTACACATTATAAAGAGTTACTTATGGAATTTTCCATTCTGAAATAGCTCAGTTGTCTATGCAAAAGGGCCATGCAAAAAGGAGCTGTGAATATGGGGAAATGCTGTAACTATATTATGCTGCCTGTTGGACTTAGTGAAAGCAGTATTTCTTATTCAGCTCTGGGCTAAGCCTCTGTTAAAGCAGAGAATA
Organism: Phodopus roborovskii; assembly: GCF_943737965.1. Taxonomy (NCBI): domain Eukaryota; kingdom Metazoa; phylum Chordata; class Mammalia; order Rodentia; family Cricetidae; genus Phodopus; species Phodopus roborovskii. The sequence goes on along the minus strand of NW_026126598.1, from coordinate 2,235,126 downwards.
CATGTTTTCCATCATCAATGGCTGTTCTGAGTAAATAAAACTGATTAAAGCAAGTCTTTCCCTCGACTTATTTTCCAACTTATGCGAAGGTGTGTGACATTTATTTTTTTAAAAAAATAATGATGATGGCATGTTCAAAATATAAAATTCTCAAAGAATTGGTAGAGCTGTTGTTTAAAAAAGTAGAACAAATGAAAAGAGGCATACAGACTGAAAACAACAAATAAAGGATGTTAGGAAGGGCTGTCAATGGAGGAGTTTCTTTGTGCATTAGATGGCAATTTTAGAGACCCACAATTGACCAAAGAGAAGGAAACAAGTGACTTCAGAGTGCTCTGCCCTAAGTGGGACATATGAGCTCAGGGATCATTGAGGAAGAGGGGTACAGAATGATTATGAAAGCCAGAAGTCAGAGAAGACTGCAGCAAAACACTATTTTCTGGAACTGGCCAGACAGTTGAACACATGAACTTACAGAAATGGTTGCCTGCATAACGTCAAGCCAGACAACATTCCAGCACAAACAGGGTTCACAGAGTTCACAAAGCTCCACTCTCACTTGAGGAGTTATTGGCAGTTGATGGCGGCAGGCAAGGAAGAGAGTCAATCTTCCTAAAGAGTGTGTCTCTGGTTGATTGCACATTCTCCAGTGGATACCCTCATATCCACATACATGTGCAGCACTAATTAGACTTGGTGGGTTAAAAAAAAGATACAGCATGAAGGTGGGAGGTATTGGAGTGCAATTCTCAGAGAAGTTTGGAAGAAGTATGGAGTATGTTTGTGTATGTGTCTGTTACATGCACAAGAGTGTGTAAATACCCCACTTACAGAGGCCAGAGAAAGCTGACAGTGTCTTTCCCATCCCTCTCCATCTCATTGTTTTGAGACAGGGCCTTTCAGTGAATTTTTGCCTAGGTTGGATGGCCATTGAGTTCTCTACATCTGCCTGTCTCCACCCCAAACTCCATCCAGTGCTGGAGCTGCAAAGGTGTTTACAGCTATGCCCAGCTTTTCACACAGGTGTTGGGGGTACAAACTCAGACATTTACAGAGCAAGTGTTCTTTCCCACTTAGCTATCTCAAGGGGTTTTTTTGGAATGCTTATTTTGCCTATTTTCCCTTGTTACAAGCATGCAGTATAACAATAGACTTTCATACATAGCATAGCACTTGTTTTATAGGAGCCTCCTGGGTGGTCTTTACCATTTAATTCTCTTTCTTTCCTTTGGTGTAATTACCCTTTGCCTCCATTTCAGCTGATTCATCTCTGGGAACATCTTTAATTATGAATTTGAGATACTCCTTTGATAGCACAGTGTGAACACATTACCCACAAGACTATGTGAGATCTTGCATAAAGTAGAAATTACATGTCCACACACAGATATCAGTACTAATGGGCACTAATAGTTCATAAAGAGACAATCTATTTCATCACATTTTACATCACTTATTCTCATAAATCATTCACCACCTGGAGCATTGAGAGGGCACTCCTCAGAGAATAGTCTGTATTAACTTTCTCCTGTATTTGCCATAACTTAAAATAATCTATTATTGATTATTAATATTGCTTAAAGTGAGACACACTGATTCTACCAAATGAAAATGGTGGTTTGGAAAGATTTTTAAAATTATCATTATCTTACAAAATTTTATTTGTGTGTGTGTGTGTGTGTGTGTGTGTGTGTGTGTGTGTGTGTGTGTGTGTGTGCCTGCCTGTCTGTATATGCACCACAAGTATGCATTACCCACAGAGACCAGAAGAGGAAGTAAGATCCCCTGGATCTGGAGTTAGAAATTATTCTGAGCTGCCTGATTCGATGTGGGTTCTAGGAACTGTATATACCTTGACCCTCTATAATAATATCAAGTGTTCTTAACCACTAAGCCATCTCTCCAGGCCATTATTATATTACAAAAATTGATTTTGTATGAGTGCATCAGAGTGGGGGGTGCACAGCTGTTATCAGCAATCTTCATGCAATACATTGGTCCTTGAAATTAAACTCAAATTGTCAGGCTTGGTGACAGGTTCCTTTACCCAATGAGCCATCCCACTGGCCCCTAAGTAGAGATTTTGATCATATGGATTTATACAAATTATTTTCCAGTGGTACATTATGGTTGGTGTCACAGCCAATAATGAAAGATATTGAGAAATGAATTATATGATGGTCAGAGTACAGATGCAGCTGAAACACATGGCAAAGCCACCAGGATAATTCACAGCACCTATCAACGTATCAAAATATTACTTGTGCAATATTCAATGGCAATTAGAGAAATGTAACTTACAAATCTAGTTTAAAGCTAAAACTATGTGTTCATGTTGTAAATAATAACTGGCCAAATGGCCAAATGAAGACTCTTGGAAATATAGAAGTTCATGAGGTTTTGTAACTTGAAAAAAAAAAAAAAAAGACAATGATGCATTGGTTTCTGTCTCGGCTGGAGACTTGATAGTAAACAGGTGCTCAAGGAAAGTACCCAATATGTCTTTTCACAAGGGACATGAAATATTCCTGAGTAAAGGGGAAACAGGTCTCTTCAGTCAGCTGAAGGCTGTAGGGGAGTTGTATACATGGGCAGGTGCCCAGTAGACTTCTTTGAGCCTGATAGCCAAAGTGCCGCAAGCTCTGTCTTTACCAGCCCCTTGTGCTGTTGAATCCTCAGATCCAGGCATCACAGCAGGAGACATGGCTGTGGATGGGGCTGTGTATCCTTCCTGCCACTTCTCCTGTGAACACCGATGAGTCACCTTCCATCCATCTTTTCTACACGGGTGGATACAAAGCTTCAATTTATATCACACTGGATATTTGCTTAAGGGAAGATGAGGTCTCCATGGGCTCCTGATTTCTGCTAAGGGGCTTGTCTATGAACATGTGTGGTTTTAAACACAAGGAGATTAGAACAGCAAACACCAAGCACAACCTGCATCACTCCTATCACTCCACTCCTGGGTACCAATCAGTGCCATTTGCAAAGCTTCCATCACTTATGCAGTCACCCACTCTTGGAACAAACTTCTTCAAATGTTACTAGATGCCCAAGCAATTACCTAATTGACTTGGGGGGGACTGGGTATTATGATGGCAAAATGCCAGCAATAGGGTTACAGGAGGATTTGTATTTCAAGTACTTTCCTTATACCTTACATTGAGCACATGAACTTGTGTGTACCATTTGGCTAATTGCATATGTTGCTTATCAAGTATTGATTTGTAGCACTCTATGGATTTCACATGTGTGGTTCATGATTGTGATGACCATCAGCTGCTTGCCTGCCATCCAGAAGGATGGCTTAGGCCAATTTGGTTTCCCTGGGAGAGGGCACACCATGTTAGATGGTCTTTGACCTATAAGCATTCTTCTGCTGTGGAATGGATAGTTTTCATGTCTTCTGCCTTGGTGGAAAGTGCAGCTTCAGAGTCACAGAGTCTTTGGTTTCATCCTTGCTCTTGCTATGAATATTTAGGTGACACGCTCCCCCACCCCACCCCAAAGCCACAACAGTATAAAATGATACAATGAAAATCTGCATTTCAAAGACTGACTGCAAGTAATGAACCCATGATTATAAAGAAAGTGTCCACTTACTGGCTCTGTTGTTCTCTTTAAATGCATTCTTGGAAATGTATTGCAGGTAGACAATGTATGCTGGTTAGTGTTTATTGTCAGTTTGATACAAATTAGAATCATCTGGGAAAAAGGAAACCTCAACTGAGGAATTGCCTCCATCAGACAGATCTGAGAACAAGTCCATGGGGGCATTTTCTTGATTAATGATTAATGTGAGAGGATCTAGTTGACAGTGGGTGGTGTCCCTGGGCTGGTGGTCCTGGAATGTACAAGAAAGTAGTCTGAGCAAGCCATGAAGAGCAAACCAGTAAGCAGCATTGCTTCGTGGCCTCTGCAAAACTCCTGTCTCCAGGTTCCTGCCTTAAGGTTTTTCATGAATGATGGTCTGTCAATGTAAACAATTAATCCCTTTCCATGCATCTTTGGTCATGATGTTTATCACAGCAACAAAAAGCAACCATTAACTCCAACCACCACCCATCACATCTCCCTCCTGATTTCATGTCTTCCTTTTATAATGGTTTATGTGTTTTGGTTCTTAACCCACTGAAACCAGTGCATAGATGTGAAGATCACCCACCAGAGCACAGAGAAACTAACCATGACCATATTATACTACCTAACTCTTGATAAATTATAAATTAAAAAAGATAAGCAGTCCTTAAGATTTATCTAAAAAAGTGAAGACTTTCCCAAGACATCAGATGGTAGTTGTGATTTACCCAGATAGGGGAGCATCACATGAACTGTGCACTCTCTGATTCCTCTGCATTCTGAGAGCCACCCATCCCTCATACTACCTGGGTCATCCACAGCCATGGCAATTATTCTCTTTGTGTGAGATTTGTCAGTTTTACTCAGCCAGTTTCCTTCCTAGTTTCTCTTTCTTTGGGAACCAGATCGCAATCATTGTAAAATTAAGATAAGTTAAAGTAAGGGTATTGATGAGGAGAGGGGAATAAAAGTGAGGCTGTGTATGTGCTTCAGAAAATACAAACAGCAGGTGGAAAATTGAAGCAGATGTCTGGCTTATAAAGCAGGGGATGAACTGAGAACATTTACCGCATGGTTTTGCACATTTTGTTCTCTTTAACTTTTTTTAAAATTTTTCTTCTATGCAAAATGCTGAATAGTAGAGAGGAAGAGAGGGAGGGAAGGAAAGGGTTAGAAGTGGAGAAGAAAGGGAAATTTTTACTTATAGTATTTATTTTGAATTGTAAATAATTTATGAATTCATTAATCATACTCCCAAATAATATTTATTTGCAGATGTGTCATTTTCCATATGCAATTTAGGTAGATTGCTTAAAATTCCATTTGAAAGTGTCCAGGTCAGTATTCCTGCATTACACTGGGGTTTACAATGGCTCCAGGATCAGATAACATCAGTCTACTTCAAGAAAGCACATACTGTCCTCCTTCACACACACACACACACACACACACACACACACACACACACACACACAGCCCCCTACCCAAGCCCTGGGTGCCTTAGTCTATGTGCTGTAAATCTGACTACTATGTCTGCATGGCTATTTGTTGTATGATATTTTGATTGCATTCTGACTTTCCTGAGACTAACAAGATAGTTTATTTTGAATCAGAGAGTGGAACTAGCTACTATCTGACCAAAATTAGCCATAGAGGTTCTGGAGGACTGAGGAGAGCTAGACACAGGAAGTAGTAGAGAGGGGCTTCGAGAGGGTCTCAACCTTTTGGATGGAGGAATCAAAGAGATAGGAGGTCACTTATCCGCCACTTCTCTGATCATTCAGGTTCTTAACCCCAATATCTGACTCCCAAGTTTTATTTACAGAGGGGCCCAATGTGGGGTGCCATTTGTAGGAGGATTTTTCTGTCCCTCCAGTCAGCTCCCAAATAACAATATGGAGACTTCTCATTAATTAAGGCTTCTATTAATGAAAGCTCAGCCAATAGTTTAGGCTTGTTTTTAGCTAGCTCTTATAACTTAAGTTGACCCATCTCTACTAATCTACGCATTGTCCTGAGGCTGGTTTGCCTCATCTATGTAATGACCATCCTGCTGGTACTGCATCTCCTGGAGTTTCCTCATGATCTCACCCTTCTTCTTCCTGGCATTCTCTCTAACCTGGATAATCCTGCCTAGCTATTGGCTACTCAGCTTTTTTTTTTTTTTTTTTAACCTAACTGAGTAACACATCTTCACAGTGCACAACAGGATTATTCTATATCACCTCTCCTATTTTGGAGGTTTCCTGCTTGAGATGTGGAAAAAACCTAAACTCAGCCCTGTAGAAACAAATCCCTATCAGTAATTCCCCCTTGATACCGCCCTGACTTTACATCGATCTAGGGCAGTGCTGAGCCATAGAAATAAAAGCAAGACTTTCATTATTTCCTGGTGGTGGCTCCTCAGCATGGCAGCTTCATAGTCATCTACCTTTGGGTTGCATGGTATTAATGACTGGTTTTTAAAACTGCTGATTGAATTGCTGATGAATTTTCACGGGAAAAACATGTGAAATGAATTTTGGCATGGGATTAGGACAGAATTTCCAACCATTCCTAAAATGGCCCTAACTCACTTCTGCCATTTTTTTATGATGTATTTATATGAAACAGTGATCTCAGCTTTGACTATTATAAAGCAAAATATCCATCAACTCTGAAAAACATTGAAGATCCTCTATGTTCTTTATGCCAAGATTTAATTATTTGTGTAAAAATAAAAAGCTCCTGCATCTTATTAGTATGCTAATTTGCTTTCATCTTTAGTGAATGGTAAAATTATATGTATACTAAGGAATTGATTGGAAATAAATTTCTTTATACTTTATCATCAGTTACTGTTTGATTTACAACCTATGGTATACCTGAGGTCTTTTAAAACTTTCTCAGGTGAAGGCTGAGGGGACTGTTCAGTAGATAAAGGTTTTGGCATGTAAACACAGGGACTAGAGTTTGGACCCATGCTGAGCAGACTTTGTGACCCCTTCTGTAATTCTAGTGTGGAAAATTCAAAGATAGGAAAAAGAGCCTTAATGGAACAATCAAGCTAGCCAACTAGACTAGCCCAATAAGAAAGCAATGGGTTCAAGTGAAAGACCCTGCCTCCATGTAAAGGTGTGGAGTGCAATTTAGAATGACTCCTGACATCAACATCTGGCCTCCACGAGCAAGTGCACACATAAGCAGGCACACCTGTGCATGCCCATATGCAAATGCAAAGAGGTATAGGTGGTGCCACCTTGGGCACCAGGCATGTAAAAGATACACAAATATACATGTAAATACTCATACCATACACATTAAAAGCCAAAAGGAATTTTAAAAGAAAGAAAAAAAAGAATGAAGAAGGAAAAAAGGAAAGAGGGAGAAAATTCCTGAAGAAGTGAAGGAAGAAACTGAATGCAAATAGTAAGTTGCAGCTAATGTCAACTGAGGAACAGGCTAGAGAGGGGTTAGTGTACTTATTAGGTGGGGAGATGTACATGTCCGTCCAGTATCACCTATGAAAATCCTTGTCCTAACTCAACTACTGCTGCCTGTGGAATAAAACACACCTCCTAGAATCTTCATGTCTCCATGCACAACTGTCTCTGGAACAAACAAGCCCCTAAGTACTATGAAGAAAGGAAACTTCAGTTTGAGTGGAAATTCAGTTGTTCAAGGATTTTGACAAAGAGGTGAATTCTCAAGTAATAGTCTAGGCAAACCTTTTCTACAAACAATCAACAGTAGATTTATTTTCATGCTTTAAGAGGTCTTTCAGGGGAATTCTCAGAGAAGGTCCATGGATGAACACAACGCCACCCTCATGTAGATGCACTCTAAAGACACAATGACACATTCTCTCCTTCCCAGCCCCCACCCCAACCAGAAAAGGAGAAAAAATAATTAAGCTGTTCTTTTATTTGAGACAAAACTTGTTTTAGAAACATATAAAAACATATAGGCATTCTTTGTTAAGAGTCAGAAGATTACTGTGGAGAAATTAATGAATGCTGACCAAAGTTTTCAAGTTTGAAAAATATATCAGCTTCTTTTAATGTGAAAGAGATGGTAGGGCATGGTGTGGTGTGCATTAGACCCCAGCACTCGAGTGGTTGAGGCAGGAGGATGATAAGTTGTAAGCAGGCATGCAGTATACAACAATACCCTGACTCAAAAAGGAGGGGAGATTTTAAATTAAATTAACAGTAATTCTGCTGTGGGGATCTTAAACCACAAGTTGAGATTATATCATCTATGCATGGAATACACCAGTATCTGTTGACCCCCCCCCAGTGTCCACTCTCTGTGTGACCATTCAATTAGCCTCTGACTGGTGGAATTCACTCTACCTTCAGACTGGGCTTATGGAATCTTCATGTACTGTTCCTTCACCATTTCCTCTTTCTATCACTTGGCAGGATACCCATAACCAAGTGGAGGACACTCCAGGCAGAGCCAAGGATGACAGGAAAGTAGGTCCTTCACAACTGTGTAGAATATCATCCCTTGTACCACATCCAGAGACTATCTTGTTATACTTTTGGAGTTCATGGAGTGCTCACATCTGAATCTAACACTGTTTTAGAAGAACTAAGGACAGACCTCTGAATAATAAATACTCATTGTGTAGGTGAACACCATGTCTTCAACTTTGAATTAAAACTTCCTGTCAAAAATCATCTTTCCAAAAGAATAATTGTTGGGCTGGGAAGATGGCTCAACTGGTCAAGTTTTACAATATAAATGTGAGGAACTGAATTCAATTCCCAGAACCCATGTAACCAAATGGCGGTATGCTCTTATACTCCCAGCACTGAGAGAGGGGAGCATGTGGAGACAGGAGGATTCTGGATAGCTGCCCAGCTTAGCCTATTGCATGAATATGTCAGTTAAGAGACCTTATCTCAAAAACATAAGGTGTATGATACCTAAATAGTGACAGCTGAAGCTGCCTTAAGCCTCTACATGTGCACACATACACAACACACATAAAGAGTAGTTATCTGGTCTTAAAAATAGCCTCAGAAATCTATGTTTATTCTTTAACTCAACATGGCAAACATTTTTGAAGATGATATAGTTGGCTTAGATATAAAATGTATCTACCCTATGTTTGAACCCTTGGACCCCCCAGATAGTAGCGCTACTTTGGAAGGTTGGAAGGTGAATTCCCAAAAAAGGAAGTAGGTCCCTGGGAGGCAGGTTGAGGTTTATTGCCTGACCCCACTTTAACCCATCTCAGCTTCTCAATCTGCCCTGATGTGAGTGAATAGGTAACCACCCCTACATCTGTGAGCTGCTAACACACCACAATGCCTTCCCACCATGATGGATCATATCCTCCCAAATTGTGAGTCAAAATAACTTTTCCTCCCTGAAGCTGCCCTTTGTCTAGGTGTTTGATCTCAACAAGAGAAAAGAAGGCTACTACAGATGTAGAACAAATCACCTCATAGATGGGTTTCCGAATGAGATTGAGTTAAAATATCAAGCTCTAATCCCCAAGTGAAGCTCTCATAAAACCGTGTAGTAATTCTGCCAAGACAATGCACCAAACTATCATTATGACCTCCTCTATTAGGTAGCAAGATGTTTGCAAACTTAAAAGCTTTCACAGTGGAAGAATAATTTCTTTCGTTTCATGGATCATTTGATTCTCTGTTCTGTTTGTTACCTTAGTAAGAGAAAGAAGGGGACAAAAATATCTGACATTTGCGCTAATATGTTACCTGATATAAATATGTATGAATCTCAAATGCATTCTATCCTTGAATGTAGAATATGTGAACTCAGGGTGTCTCATGCCTACAGGACTTGGGAAAGCTAACTAAATTCTTTCTTTCTCAGTCATGCTTCTTATGGAAGTGATTTCTCTCTGTGAGGCCATCCAGACATTAATTTCATTGTATTTGGGGAACTATGAGGTATACCTTCAAAGGGCCAATTTTTTTAAAGCTTATAATTTAATTGATAAGGAGATTTTTCATGCTTGGCTCCTTTAAGCTGTATAAAACAACCTGACCAAAAAGCAAGTTCAAGGATGAGAATTTATCTTGCCTCATAGTTGGAGAGATCACAGTCTATGAGGACAGGAAGGCTTGGAGGGTTAACCCAGTTCTCACCATAGCAAGGCAGGAAGCAACAGAAAGTGATGCCTGCACACAACTGGGCTTTCTCTTTCTTTACCTTTCCCTCTGCTGCAACCCCTGCTCCATTGAGATGGTTGGTGCCAGTCACATTTGGGAGCAGTCTTTCCTCCTCTACTCTCTCCAGAAACCCTCAAAAACAAGCCAAAAGGTGTGTCTTACCAATCTCCCAGGTGGTTCTAAATCTAGTCAAGGTGACAGTGGAGACTAACCATTACAGTAACGGGCGTGTCCTCGTCTATTAAACAGAAAAACCAGATTCCTGGGTGTGACCAATAAGGAATAAATAAATGGGTTATGCTACTGCCTGGTTAGTGTAAATGCAGCTCAGCTACATTTTCAATGAGTATGGACTTTGAATGTCCTTGTCCACCTGAACCCCAGTAAAATGAAGCATGGGAAGATTCACCTGTTTGAGTCTCTAGAGGAAGTATTCAGTGATGTTTTAAGGTCTTTCCACACTTCCTTTGTTTTCCATGTCTACAATGGACAAAATATTTTAATGCTACTTTACTTTATGTGTATGGGTGTTTTGCCTATGTGTATCTATGTACCATGTGAATTCAGTACCACATAGGCCAAACTAGGACATGAGATCCCCTGAAGCTGGAGTTACAGATGGCTGTGAGCCACCATCTGGATGCTGGGAATCAAACCCAGGTCCTCTACAAAAGCAGCTGGTGACCTTAACCACTGGGCCATCTCTCCAACTCCATCATTGACCTCTTGACCACTTTCCTCACTCCCTGCCAGACAGGGAAATGAATCTATGGTCATTTCTTGGGTTATGTGCTCATCTTCAAAGTTACCGTATTGCAGAATAGCAGTCAGATTCAAGCATGACCACTATTTCCAGGAGAGTTTTGCCCATAGAGGACATGCTACTAATGCTGATAGATTTTTTTTTTCTTGCATAGTCAGCATCCTCTCCTAGTGCTCCATCATCAGGGTACTGCCAAAGTAGTAACCACAGCCTATCTTCCATTTATAAAAGCTACAGGCTCTAGTGAGCTTAGTTAGTTTCTATGGTGGAGAGACATGTTACAAGATGACACGAATATGTCAGAACTTATTAGTGACAGAAATGGGTAGGCACAACTGGTGTTATGATATTACTCTTTGCTAACATCTAAAAGAGATGTTTCCCAAAGCACAGTAGTTTTTATGGCAAATTCCATATTTTTGCAGTGACAAGTTTCTTCTCTCAACATTAGATGTCAAGCATGCAACATCAAATTCCTCTACAGGAAACATCAAATGATGTAGTTTATCTGGGCCACTTACCAATTCAAGCTCATGGTGCCATGTCCATCAAGAATCCCATGAATGACATTTAACTACAACAAAGTAACAGACTAAGTTACAGATCATGTATCAAGTATGAATGTGTGATTCCAAACAATGCTCTGTGAAGTATGTGGGGCATGGGTACTCCCCCCAAACTAATACATGTATGACATTGCCTGTCCTCAAGCCTTGTTCACATGTGCAGATGCTAGTGCAGAGGAGAGGCTAAGGTCATACCTTGGTGCATTCTCAGCAAGAGTGGAGGAACCTCAGAAACTCCCACCCTCAGGAGGCTGTAAGATCCCAGCAGCAGGGGCTAGGAAGGTGGCTCAGTTGGTATAGAATAAAAGAATGAGGACTTGGTTTCAGATTCCCAGTAAATGCATAAAAATCTGAGCAGTGGGACTACAGAATCGTGGGAAATCTTGGGCCCTGCTCATCTAGCTGAACTGGTGAGCTTGAATTTCTGTAAGAGACCCTATCTCAAAAAAAGTAAGGAAGATATCATGTCACTCATGTGTACTTCACCTGGCATGTCCTTATCACCTTATATATACTTAACAGCAGCTGCACTCCTATTGCAGAGGTGAGACAGAAAACCATCAAGTCAGCAATAGTGAGGCATAAGAGACCATGTGAATGAAGTGTATCAAGGTAAACCAACACAGCACCATTTATTGCCATCACTATTCCCCTATCAATCCAGTTGCAATAATGGGTTCTGGAAGGAAGGAAGTCCAGTTGCAGATTTACCTCTGCAACTTACTTTCAAAATACAGTGGAAGAAGCTGGTCACTTCTGAGTGTCTCTCTTTCCTTGTCCGGGAAGTGGGCATATTTGTTGTAATAAATCAGTAAGCAAGCTATACTACCTAGCTCAGTAGAAGCTTCATGTCATGCTTGGTTCTCAGTCTAGCATGTGGACTCTTCTCCACACAGTCAGTCAAGGAACTGGGGTCTTCGGCATCTGGGTTTACCATCTCCTAAGTTCTCCCCATACCTGACTAGATCCTCTGCCTCCAGTCAACTAACAACAGAATAGAAAGCATACAAATGTGGCTCTCACAGGGACAGAATCAGAACTTGGGCGCGTGGCTGCTGGAAGAGAATGTCAAACTGGGAACCCAGATGGATAAAGACAATGACAGAAATGTTAAGTGATTTGTCAGAGCCTTGGTGAAATCACCCGCCTGTGGGATTGTTGACGACATGAAATGAGGTGTTGTTGGTAAAGCAATTTGTGTTTGGCATGGGTGCTCATACATATTAACTAGTGTGGCATCTAGAAAGCAGATCTGAAATATTTCCTATACAGTGTTTGATGGTTAATATTAAGTGTCAACTTGACAGGATCTAGAGTTGCTCAGGAGACAGTCTGTCTTCTGGGCTGGTCTATGCGTTTTAAATCAGGTTAATTGAGAGGAGCAGCACCATCCTACCAACTGGAGTCCAGGATTGAACAAAAGGAAAATTAGCCAAGCACCAGCATCCATCTCTCTCTGCTTCCCAACTGTGGAGGCCATGGGTCCAGCTGCATCATACTCCTGCCTCTGTGACTCCCCCACCATGATGGACTATACCCTCAAACTGTGATTACAACAACCCCTCCCTTCATTAAGTTGCTTTTGTCATAGCAACTTAATGTTGTCAACAATATGTTGTCATAGCAACATAAAAAACATTTCACAATTATAGTATAATAATAGTATAACATATTGTGGAGTACCTGCTTCCCTCAGACCTGCTGTTGGCTACTGAAGCAAGGATAACACCTCAGTTATCCATGTAGGGTCAACATCAATGTACCCACTCTGCATAAATGCAGAATAAAGAGTGCAAGCCAAATGATGTAATCCTACAGAGAAATCAGACTCCTTGTCTTCAGAAGAAAACCAGGAGGAAGATATTGCCAGGCATCATTGTTGATCACAAAGTTTCAGTGGGCTGGGGGTTCTGGGAAAATAGACAGCAAAAAGCCTACACTTCTCAAAAAAAAAAAAAAATGGAAGAGACTGCAAAGTCAGTTTAGTCAGTTTATAAGGTTTCAGAATTGTGCCAGGGCAGGAGTTCAGAGAGAGACCAAATTCCTCATTTTTTTTAACTTAAAGGCTATGACAGTGGGAGGCTTTATTTGCTTGCTTGCTTCTCTTTCTGCTTACATCGCTGTTGCCAGCTAACTCTTCTTCCTATTGGGAGGTGACTCACAATGGAGGTGTCGGTGTCCTATGCTTTCAGCTGTCCCACTAAGGCCACAGTGAGGTGCTGAACAGTGAAGCAATAGGAGAGAGGAAGGGAGGAGGGAGAATGGAAAGAAGAAAAAGCAAGGAATGATGGCATAATGATTCTCACTGCATCTTCTCGATGATCCAATATCTCAGAGGAGCACGGTTACGAGAACATTCACCTGGTCCTCCATACTTCTCACTGTTCCTTAAGGCTTCCAATGGCTCTCTGATTGGAGCAGACTCAGGGACCTGTTTTTTTTAGGCGTCAGGAACACCCAGAACCAGTTTCTGCAATTGGAGCTCAGTGGCAGATCTCATTTCACAGTGGGAGGGAAGAGAAATAAGGCTCTTCCTTGCTGTCCACCCCTACCAGTTCCTTTGCTCAGCAGATGCCCCTGATGAGTGCAGCTGGCTTTTCTTACACCTTAGGTTTTATATAAACCACATGTAGGCTCCTGGTGACTCCACTCAGCCCCAATTATTAGGTGTTCATCCTTCTTGGCAGGATGAGAGAAAGAGGGACACGCGGCGGGGATGGGAACTCCTCAAGGCTACCATTACACCAGCCTGCTCCTCCTAGAGGAGACCCTACCACAACATCTATGGGGAATTTAGATGTAACTGCTGCCACCTTATGTTTCACTGGGAGAAAAAAAACCTTTTTATATGCAGAGATGTATTCCAAATACTTTCTTTTTTCTTTCTTCCTTTCTTCCTTTCATTCTTTTGTGGACAACTATACATTTATTGTGTTTAGGAGGCAGAGTGAGGGGGAAACCCCAGGAGGAAGATTGGGTACAGTCTAGAGTTCCTGGTGAAAAGTAGGAAGAATATAATTGGGATCTGTCTTTTCCCCAAGTACTTATCTATTGTCATTCATGTTGCAGGATAGGGACTGGGCCCTATAATCTGAGAGTTTCTTACCTTGGTGTGTGTCAAGCCTCATGCTGTCTCCCTACACCCCCCCCCTTCCAGTAGCTCAGTCCAGGGGTCTCTTAGTTTTTTTTTTTTTCTCTGATATCCACAAGGCCACCTTCTCCCTATATCTATGATGCAGGGTATCTCTCAAAGGCCACCACTAAATGGACATAATGATCCTCTCTAGCCATCTGTCGCAGGATTACCATCAAGTTCACAAACCAGCATGTGAAATGCAGCTGTCTTTCCACACTGGTTAAAAAAAAAAAAAAAAAAAAAAAAAAAAGGAAGATGAGAATTCTGAAACAATCCAAATTTCCCCTCTTCTGATCCTCACTGGGAAAGCTCCCTATAAATGCATTGGCTGTCCTAATGTAGATCAGTGGTTCTTAACCTTCCTAAAGCTGAGCCCCTTTAATACAGTTCCTCATGTTGTGGTGACCCCACCACCATAAAATTATTTTCATTGCTACTTCATAAATATAATTTTGCTACTGTTATAAATCATAATGTAAATATATGATATGCAGGATAGCTGATATGTGAACCCTGTGAAAGAGTTGTTTGATGCCCCCACAAGGGTGTCAACCCACAGATTGAGAACTGCTACTTTGGATATATTTCAAATCCAGCAAGCCGCTCCTAACAACTTCAGTCATAAAGTGTGCATGAATTAGTGGCCTGGCCTGGAGCACAGGATGGCGGCTACTGAGTTGAACATGTTTCATGGCCAGAAGTCCACACAATCAAGGATAACGTTCTCTTTCTAGGCAGTTCCCAGGTTCTGGGCTTGCCTATACAGATATCCCTCTTTCTATTTTGAGGATCCATATGCTACTAAAGGGTCAGGGTTTTTAATAACAGAATTCTGGTGGCAGGGAAGTAATTAATCAAATGCCAACTACCCTTTGCACAGTGCTTAGCACATGACAAGCATGGGTGAAATGGCCTTGACTACACAGTCCTGCCACATTCTCACATCAAATCCCGAGGCTCCCACTCAGCAAGTGTTACAGCAAAGGCTGAGCGTGTTGTCAGTGATTTGATGACTCACTGGGTGAAGGTCAAGGGCTTTCTGAAGTCCAGAAGCATGACTCTAGGGTTCATGGTGTTTAAGACTATTCTAAACTACTCCATACAGAGAATAAATAGTCAGTTTTGAACCAATGGAGACAAAAGCACAATAGAAAGACAAACCCTGGAGACAGAGCTAGGCTCTAAATTGCAACTCTTGCTCTTTGGGAAGATCTTGTGACAGTTTTAGAAAGGGGAAGACTTAAAGAATGGAAATTATTGTTACAATCATTTTTCTTATTTCTATTCCAATATATCAATTTTCCTCAAAAGCTTATTCCTTTAAATTAGCTGAGACATCTTTCATCTTCATCTCTTATCTCAACAAATTCTTCCCCTTTACACTTGGCAAAGTGTAGTTGACCCCCAGATCATATTAAATGATTGGGAGTTTTTCATGAATAATGGCTTTCAATTAACACCAGTTAATTGAATTTGCAACATAATAATATTTGGTGAGCCACTTTGTACATGAACCCAATTAAGGTGTTTTTAGGACTGCTATTAGAAGGGAAATGTCCTGCTGTCTTTGTTTAAAAAAAGGGGGGTGGGTTAAAATAGCACATATGTTCTCTGTTTTAGAATCTCTAAAGTTCCCTTGAAGTCCCAAATCTATTGCTCAGCCTAATTCTTCTCCTCTCCCAAGCCATACTTGGAAATAAATGCTGTTGTAAGTCTGGAGTGAATCATCTCCATTTTCTGTCTAGGGATTTCTATATGTACATGAGAAAATATGGGAAGATATGGCTGTACATACAATTGTAGCTTGGAGCATGATAGACACAGATCATAGTAGGTAGCATTGCTCTTTAAATCAGGCCAGCTACTGGAAATGCGAGAATACAAGTGACATCAGTAACTGATCACCTGGTGAATTAGCCAGGATTCTCTGACAGAATGAAAATATAATATTAAAAGAATACTAAAGGGGGGGTTTATTATCCTGGCTTACGGGCTGTGGTCTTGATAGTCTAACAATGGTTTGTCCCAAGACGGAAAGGCCAAGGATGCAGTAGTTGTTCAAGTCTGTAAGGCTGGATGTTTCATCAGTCTCAACCTGGCTTAGGAGTCCTGAAGGATGCCTGAAGAGTTTTGGGGTCTTCAGAAAACATCAGCGTTCTGAAGAAGTTGGAGGTAGTACCAGCCACAGCATCAGGGTAGATGAACCTTCCAGACAGAGTGAGGATGAGCAGGCAAACACCCCAACTTTCTTCTTCCACATCCTTTCATCTAAGTTGCCACCAGGTGTGGCCCAGGTTTGGAGTGGGTCTTCCTGCTTCAAGGAACCTGACTAAGGAACTCTTTCCCAGGAGAGTCCAGCTGCTTGTATTTTAGTTGATTCCACTTGTGGTCAAGTTGAAAACAAAGATTATCTATCACAGCCCTACAATGTGCTGCTTTTCCCTGCTCTGCTTTGTTCCTGGTGTATAAGCTGGGCCCTACAGCCTTGTTCCTACTCCACAACAGAGCTTGGATGAGAGGTTGTGGTTATGTAGAGAAGGAAGATGAATCCAGGAGATGGGGCAGAAAGAAGTTAAGCTGACTCTGTCCTTTCTGATGCTTGATCTCCTTGACAAGAGCCTACTGACCTCTCAGTATTCAGTCTTCACTTGGAAGACATGCCATCCCTACTCTTCAATGGGCATTAAGTACAAACCCTATTCATCAGCACTTTCTAGGCCACCTACCTTCTATGTGCCAAGCCTTCTTATATCTTCAAACTCTTTCTGCTGCTAGTGAATGGAATCTCTATAGAGCCTTATTGCCTCCACCTTGCATCATAGAAATCAATGTAATGTTACCCAGCAATGTGTCATGAACTTGTCATTTGAATTAACTGTGGTGCTGGAGCTAAAGGTTGAGCAATCTTGCTGCTGAAGGCGTTTTCCTTTAACAGCTCCATAAAGTGGGCAGCAAAATTAATAGTTTGCTATAAAGTGGTCATTTGCAGGTTGTTGGGTGTAGCAAAATGATAACTGATGAAACCCAGGATCTTCTTCCATGATGCAGAAAGGACTTCATGAGAAGACAGTGTAGTTTTGAAGTTTGTCATAGCAAGCGCACTCCAAGGCTGGTAGGTCAAAGCACTATGGGAGTTCATAGCAAGAAGGAGGCTAACTAACTAAAAAATAAAAAATAAAAAAATAAATAAAAATAAAAATAAAAAAAGGAGGCTAACTGAAGCCCAGTGGAAAAAAATCTTAACTATGCTGGACTACAGAATTTAGACTCAAGAATGGGAGAAAATAAATAATTTTTTGTTTAATCTATACTGTTTGGCAATTTCTTATAGCAGCCAGATGTGCTAAGATAGTGACATTTAAACATGCTGAGAAACAACATAAAAAATGATGTGATGGTGGTAATAACAGTAATGATCGTGACTATGATGGTGTGCTGGTGGTAAATATAATTGTGGTGGTGATATTGGTGGTGATGGTGCAATGATGGTAATTATCACCATTACCATCATCATCATTGCCATTATAATCACCAACACCATCATCACCAATGGCAATGATGATGATGACAGTGGTGATAATGGTGATGGTGATAGTGATGGTACAGGTTAATATTGAAGAAGAAGATGATGAGATAGTTGTGGTGATGGTGATGATTATGGTGATTCTGATGATGCTGGTGATGATGGTGGTGGCTGTCGTAATAACAACTGTGATGGTGGTAGTCATAATGGTGATTATGTTACTGGTAATATTGATGGTGTAGTGGTGATGATAATGTTGATACTAATGATGATGGTGATGATGATGGAAACAGGGATGGTGGTAATAATGGTAATTATAATCATGATGATGATGATTGTGATGATGGTGAGGATGATGTGATATTAGTGGTGCTAATATTAATAATGGTGACAATGAGGCTTATGCCAATATACTACTTACCATTGTAATACAAGTACTGTCCTAATGGTTTATCCCTGTTATGAAATATTCATACACTGTGTGAAGATGTATTGCTGTGATTGATGTAACAACAATCTGAACAGCCAATAGCTAAGCAGGTGGTATAAGTGGGACTTCCAGGCAGGGAGAGAATTCTAGAAAAAAGAAGGCAGAGTCACCAGCCAGACTCAGAGGAAACAAGATGGGCAGTATGAAGAAGAGGTAACATCACTGTCAGAACATAGATTAATATAAATGGGTTAATTTAAGTTATAGGAACTAGTTGGGGACAAATCTAAGCTAAGGCCAAGCATTTATAATTAATAATAGGTCTCCATGTCATTATTTGTGAGCTAGAGGTCTAAAGAAAAGAATCCATCAACATATCCCATTATTTCTTCATTGTTAGCTATATAAACCAAGGAGAAAAATTAAAAATCTTGCCAAAGTCATTGAGGCATTGACATAAGCAGTCTGAATCCAGTGCTCATGACCCATAGTGTAATGTTACTCTATAGACGGGGACACATTTGTGTATTTGTAGACACACCTAGACAAGGTAAACAGCTACAAACAGGTGGTCATGTTGACCAGAGTCACATCACTCCTCTGGATTTCTCATCAATATCTCAAGGAATAGATAGATCCTGCTCTTACAGAGTGATTATGAAGGCAAAATGACTTATTAGTAAATAGATCTTAGAGGAATTCCTGGTACATGCTAACTGTTCAATAAAGTATTTTTAGTATCATTATTATATAATTATGCAAAATCATCCTTAGAGGACAGGTCGGGAAGGACACATCCAAAACCAGTAAATATGAGAAATATTTTCAACAGAGTCTCACCTTCACACATTTCTCATATTTTCTGATGTTGGATGTGCCTAGGAAGCTCATTGCCATCAATGATGACTAATAAGGAGGATGGAGAACCAGATTGACATCCATGATATCCAGGAGAGTCTGATGACAAGAAGCATGAGTCCCAGTCCACAGGGACATAATAGGCATTGAGGGATGGTCCTAGGAGCAGATCAACTTCTGGGCCACAGGAAGCCATGGATCTTGTTAGATTCTCTGTGGAATCTCTTCCCATTGTCATCTCTACTCATGAGCTATCATCCACCCCTATTTATTTCCCCCATTCTTTAACTCTCCCCTGAATAACAGATCATGATGGAAGCAAGGATGATGAACTGTCTCATTGTGTAAAAGGTAGATTGATTCCATTGCTTCCTGGTTATTTAATATGTAAGGTGGACATATTTCTCATATAAAAGGGAAACACAAATATTAAGATAAATGCCTATTTATATGTGAATTGATGTATACATATTTGTTGTATTTCAATTTTAAACATTGCTACCTCTTTCCTATTACTAATGCCTCACCTGAAATAATTGAATATCTCATCTCATTAGCAAGACTTAATATAATGCATAAAAGAGTATTCCCAAAAGAAAGCTGTGAATTCACCAATAAAAGTAAAATGCAGTTACCAGAATCACTGATATTTTATCAAGTGAAATGTAGAAAATTGCTATTAAAAAAATGTCTTAGACTTCAATTTTCCAAAATATCCCAAGATTACTCTCAGGATTCAACCAAGAGGAAAGATAAATAAGAAAAGAAATAGATAAATTGGGCAATAAAGGGAAAGAATGAGATTCCAACCATCTGTATTGACTTTGTATTTTATAAGAAACACAAGTAATTTGAAAGCACACTTTTCTCATTGATAAATTGTCAAGTGAGAGCAAGTGCATAAACAGACAACAGGCGAACCTCTGAGGACTCTGCTATATTGCACAATGATCTCAGAGTCACCGGAATTGCCAGATAAACTACAAGACAATTGTTCCTTGGAAGTTTCTTTTATTGAGAGATGACATCTTAAAGAAAACATTTAAGTAAATTAAAAATGATGCAAGAACATCACAGGCAATGAATAATGTGGCATCCAAGATTATATAGATGAGTAGTATTCTTTTGTTTTTATTGTGGCCTTTCAGGTTTTAGCAGTTTAAAGTAACACACACATTCTATGTTGTGGAGGTTTCTGTGAGTCAGTCATGAGATGCAGGTATCTTCCTCAAGGTCAGCAATACAGTAGCTGTAGATCCCATCTCACCTGTCTTGCACACACTCACATGTTTTATGGGCTCAGGGTCTCCTAGAACTGGACCTGAGACCTTATTTCCTCACTGACTGTTACTAAGAGACTTCCCTCTGTTGCTGGCTACAAGGTTTCCCACAGCACAGGTCACCATGGTACAAGTGGTATTCCTTGGGATGAGCAAATGAAAGAATTGCAAACAAACTTTCCATAATCTACCTCAGATGAAATATTGTACAAACATGAATATATTCTTTGATTAGGGGTCAGTGAATCAAGCCTGCATTTGTGTGGGGTGTGAGTGTGAGTGTGTGTGTGTGTGTGTGTGTATGTGTGTGTTTCACCTACATGTATGTCTGTGCTGCATGTATGTCTATGCAACATATGTATGCAATAGCCTCAAGAGCCAGAACAGACTGTCAGATCCCCTGGAACTGGAGTTACAGATTACCATGAGCTGTCATGTGGGTGTATGTTGGGAATGGTACCCAAGTTCTCTGCAAGGGCAGCTAGTGCTCTTAACTACTGAGCCATATCTCCAGTCTCAAAGCCATGGTATTGTTATCCAACCATTTTTTAAAGGTTATTTTCTTATAATGTGCTTTACATATAATATATAGTTTGGCTATCTGGAGGCAGGGACTAATTCATTGTTGCGTGAGGAAGTCCCCCTTGATGTCTGACAAGAAATTAATTTGATTATCAGATAGAACTTTCCATGTCATTGGAAACTAATCACAGTGAGTCCCCACTCTATTTAATAAAGTATCAGCCCCACACCACAGTAGAATGTGAACCAGTTTTCACAGTTCATGACTCTTTAAAGTAACTCATTAACCAATTCCATTTCCATTTTTCTTTGACCGTCTGGTGTGACTGCATGAAGAAAGTTCTGTTTTAACTTTGGACTTACATCTATGCACCACTCTTGTACAATCTATTTAACAAAGAGAAAACAGGTCTCAGGCATAGGATTCTGATGGACAATTAAATCCTAATAGAATTTATTATTATGTGAGGGAGTTCATAATTGGAGGGGGTGATGAGTAATACTATGCATTTTCTAGAAATGATATAAAATTTCCCTTAAACCATTTTTAAAGATTTATTTTTATATTTGATTAGGTGTTTTCATATGTGTCTATATAGGCACATGAGTGCAGTGTCCAAGGAGGCCAAGAGAGTGTTGGATCCCCTGGATCTGGAATTACAGGTAGTTGTGAGACACCAGATGTGGATGATGGGAACAGAAGTGAGTCCTCTGTAAGAGCATCAAGTGCTCTTAGCCACTGAACTATCTCTCCATTCATAAAAGCTTTCTTTTATATGTATTTATTGATATCAAACCATGGAACATTTATTACTGTGACTACTTTCTTTCATTGAATTTACCATTTGTAACAGACCACCATCATTACGCTAGCTACATTTCTCTAGTTTTTAGCATTGCATATCATTTACTTATTACTTATGTAAATATATTAAAAATAAACTCATTTACTATCCATAATCATCTGACTATGACAAGCAGAGACATCAGGGGCCTTTGAGAGCTATGTATGTTGACAGTATGAGTATGTCCAGGAGAAATGATGAGGTGAAGACTAAGTCTAGGTAAAGCTTCGATAAGAGGTCATGAGAGAGAGAGAGAGAGGAAGAGAGAATTGAGAGAATTGTATTTACTTGATGGATTGATAAGTGAACCCCATACATCTCTCCTGAAGCTCTGTGATATTTGAAATGAACAAAATGTGCCAGTTAGTAGATGCTGTGTATGGAGTTCTATACCTTATAATTCACATATGGAAGTCATAATCAGCACATGATGGAATATGCAGATGGAGCCTTGGGGAAATAGAATAGGTCTGTAGTTTATAAAAGTGGGGTACACATTACTAAGAAGAAACAGTAGAGGATTTCTTGTCTCTGTCAGTTTTCAAGGAATACAGTAAGAAGGGATCCTCCTACACTACAGGAGGAGAAGCTTCACCAAGGACTGAGATGACAAATACTTTGCTCATGGAATTTCTGTCATGTGTCACACAACCTGTAGTATCTCCTTAAATCAATTTAAGTTGTGGAATGCCATAGGTAATAAATTTGGGGTCTGGAGATGTGTCTTTGCTGGTAGAGAGCTTTCATAGAATGCATGAAACCCAATTTCAGTTGTCCCAGCACCTCATACATTTACATGTGATAACCAAAGCCTGTGGTCCCAGCCTCAGGAGGTAGACACAAGAATTCAAGGTCATTCTTGGCTTCATATTGAGTCCAAAACCCAGCTTGGGCTACATGAGAACCTGTTTTGTGTGTGTGTGTGTGTGTGTGTGTGTGTGTGTGTGTTTGTTTGCTTCTTTTTTGTTTTATATTTTTTTGTTTTGTTTTTTGTTTGTTTTGGGGGGTTGGTTTTGGGGGGGTTGTTTGTTTGTTTTTTGGTTTTATGAGATAGGGTTTCTCTGTATTGCTTTGGAGCCTGCCCTGGAACTCGCTCTGTAGACCAGACTGGCCTCAAACTCACAGAGATCCACCTACCTTTGCCTCCAGAGTGCTGGGATTAAAGGTGTATACCACCAATGCCTGGCTCTGTGTCTTTTTATTAAATAAGGGTAATTTATTTCATATGAACTCAATATAGAAAACTGAAGTCCAGGCAAGATTATGCAGCACAAAAATTAATAATTACTGGAAACTACCAACCCTATCAATGTAAAGATGATGGAATGAGGTGCCTGAGCCCAAGGAATCAAGACCACTGGGAAGAATTCAGACTCTTGTGGAAATGTCCTTCTTCTAAGCCCACATGAGAATTCAGATAATAGCTAGAGGGAGACTTGATAAGAGATGTAGAAAGTCATGGATGCCAGCATCCATGCAATACAGCAAATAAACTGAGAAACAGGCTGAGCCCCTGACTTCCCAACCCAAGAAGTCAACAAGTAGGAACTCCTGATCAGGGTAGCCTGTGGGAGCCAGGACCCATGTCACAGAAGAACAGCAGAGAGGAGGGCAGTAAGCATGGGTTGGGAGCAGTATACCATTTATACAGGATAAAAGTCAAGACTTGAAACACGTATGTGCTCCTTTACCAAATCCAGTTTGTCCCTCTGATGCCAAAGATTTTGGAATTAAATACTCAGTGAAGATGAATTGACAGTTTCCCACCACTCATTTCCCTAAACTTCATTAAATGCCTTTTAACTAGAAAGGATTCTGTTCCATGCAGAACAGATTGGAGTGGCAGATGATTCTGGGAGAGTGTTGTGGGGCTGAGTCATAGCTTGGCTACAGTTCCCTCTCTCCAGCTAAAGGCTAGGCTGAGATTCAAGCCACACATGAAGAACTCCAAGGAACATCTTCCAGACCCACTCCATCAGCCTCCATGACTGCAGGATAGCATGAATGTTGGCTTCTTTCTAGGGCTCAGAGAAGCACTGGCTTGTACCAAATGAATGGTCTCGTGCTGTGGCCTTGAGACTTACAGGCTGAGAAACACCAGATGCTGAGCCCTTAAAGTTATTCTGATATTTTTCTAATTCTTTTCCTGTAGGGAGGTGGTGTCTGTTCTCTGCCTTTGAAATTAAACATAACCTTCAACATACAGCCTATATAGGTGACCAGTCATTTGGTAAACATTATTATTATTATTATTATTATTATTATTATTATTATTATTATGTTCTCCATCCTATGTGGAACTTGGACTCTAATGTATGCTTGTATATGTGTAGACAAAGTGTAAATAACATCTAAAGGAGATCAAGAGAGAACAATATTAGATGATAGGAAATGGTGGCAGTGAGCAAAAGAACACATGGGACATTGAAGAGAAAAAGACACTCACAGGGGAAGTTACAAGAAAGAAACAGGGGTAGATGTAGACTGGAGAAGAACCATGAATCACAGACTGTTTGACAGTGTCCTAGTGGCTTCTAACAAGTTATATATTGATAAAAGAAGCATAAAAGAAAATAGTTCTGGGGCACTGGCTCAGTGGATAAAACATTTGCTACACACATCTGAGAGTCTGAATTCATCTCTTCGGCACCCGTTTAAAAAGGCTTGGTAAATAAATACACATACCTGTTACTTGGTGCAGTGGTGATGGTGATGGGGTTGCTGAAGACAGGAGGATTGCTGACAATTGCTGGCTTCTCATCTAGCTCCAGAGTGCATGAGATGCCCATGTGAAGGGGATAAGTCTGAAAGTAAGAGTAAGACACTGGTTGTGCTCTACATGCCTCTGAGCGCACACTGGTAAGTGTGCATACCAGGGGAGCAGAGTGGCAGGGGAATGGTGAGCTAAAATGGGACCAAGAGTGCTATAGAGAGAAAGCTGGGGTCTTGCCATTATTATAATCACTACAAAACCCATTATATTCCACAGGGGGGAAATGCACCTAATCTCACTTTTCAGTATTCTGGACTAGCTGATAAAAAAGAGCTGAAGAGGTGGCCCAATAGATAAAAGACACTTGCCACCAAGCCTGGCCACCTGAGTCTGATCTCTGGAACCCACATGGAAGAAGAAAGAATGAAATCCTCCTGCATGCTGTCTTCTGTCTTCCACCCGTTTGAATCTCCCTCTCTCTCTCTCTCTCTCTCTCTCTCTCTCTCTCTCTCTATCTATCTCTCTCTCTCTCTCTCTCTCTCTCTCTCTCTCTCTCTCTCTCTCTCTCTGAGCAGCAGCAGCACACACCTTTAATCCCATCACTGGGGAGGCAGAAGTAGACAGAGCTATGTGAGTTTGAGGCCAGCCTGGTCTAAAGAGAGAATTCTAGGACAGCCAGGGCTACCAAAAGAAACCCTGTCTTGAAAAACAAAAAGGAAAAAAAGTGCCCAGTATTCAAAGGATGTGGCTATTTGGATATCACTGGCTTGGCTGATGGAAGGCTCTGAGGGTCCTGTGGACTGATGGCCCTTTTTTCTTTAAACTATATGTTCCAATCTTCTCTTTTTAGGATGTCTGGGAAGAAAGTATGTTATTTACTCCAGTTTTCTATGTATAGTTTCCCTCTTATATCTCCCTACGGTACAATTCTGAGTGAATTTCAACCCATGGTACTATGTGGCCATCTCCATAGGCCCACTGAGCCCATCACATTTGAATAAATTTGGTTAGACAGATGTGTCATGGCTCCCTCCCAGATGTTTCTGCTAAGTGTTGTTGTGGATATGAAGAGTGACATTATCAGTTGTACTTTTAATGTTCAGCAAATTGCTGCAGAATTTGCCCAAAGGCAAGTGTGTAGATCCAGTGACTGGCAAGTGTTCTAATTGTCTCATGTAAGTGAGGTTTTTAACTTCCATTTTAAATGAACAGGGAGGACATTGGAGAGATTTCATGATATGTATCAATCCATTTCCATTCACCAAGAGCCACAGAGAAACCAGCTCAGGAATTTCAGACATCTGGTCAACCAGTCAGCTACTCACCTTTGAAGGGTTGGATTATTTCTCATAGGTACAATGTCATGAACACATTTGACTCAATACATAGAGTTATTGTTCTGATGTGGAAATGCCTCTGACTCATAACCTCAGTTTATTTCCCATGTTTAATGATTATGGGGTTAATTCCTCACTCTGTATTGGTAGACCTCCTCCAGCAAAATAAGATAAAAGAGATAGAAGCAATGCTGAAGCTGAGCAGATAGCTCAATCAGTAAAGTGCTGGCAAGGCAAGCATGGGGACTGGAGTTTAACCCAACCAACCCATGTAAAAAGGTCAGGAATGGGCAGGAATACTAGCTCTGTGGCTAAGAGCACTTGTTGTTCTTACAGAAGACCAGAGTTCTATTCTGAGCACTCACAACCATTTATAACTCCAGTCCTCCTAGTGGATTCAATGTCCTCTTCTGACCTCTGTGGGCACCAGACATGCACATGGTGTACAGACATGCTGATAAAACACCCACAAATAAAGTCATAAAATACAAAACTCTGTCTTGATAAGCAAGATGGTTGGTTTCAATGAAACAACACTACAGGTTGACCTCTAGCTTCAGTGTTCACATACATATACACATGTGCATACATGCATACACACATGCACACACACACACACATACACACACACACAGATGCACACACATACGTGCAATAAGAAGCCTGCCCAGCTGTCACTGCATAGCAGAGCAAGTGTGACAGGCTTTCTTCCTATAAGCAGTCATGGAATGACAAGAGCCTCCCAGTCCTAGTTATTTTCATTCGAGACATGATTTGTCTCCAAGGTGTTTCTCCTCAAATGCTTTGTGCTGGGAATGAACCAGAGCAAACTCCAATAAGAACCTGAAATTCACTGGGCACCATATCTATTTACAGTGCTGAACAGCACAGAACTTGCCAGTCCTTGAGATCTCAGGTCAATCTGAACATAAATACAGGTATTTGGCACAGAAGGCACTTAAGAAAACAGTAAAACTGTCCAAATAAACCCAGAGAACCTGCCTAGGTGTCATTTTCCCATTCTTTCTTGCTTAGCCTCTTTTTTGGACACTGTCACAGAAAGGTAGTAGAGTGACACCTCTGGCCTCACCCTTTCTAGACACAAAGCTTGGAGGATATAGCCACTTGTCCTGGCAAATAATGATCATAATTACATGGTGGTTGTACTGCTGGGCTCACATTGGTGATGATCATGAGAAACTGATTCTGGAAACACTGGGGGAAATTCGAATGTGTCAACCAGTCTCCAAACTCCCCAACCTTTAACTGATAAGCACTGAGCATGTGTTAATTGCCCTATATCTCTAGACAAGTTGATGGCATTCTGGGGTCTGAGAGAGACACCCCACTGAAGTCTGCTTTCAAGGAAAGAATGGCAAACAAAAGTGCTGCCAGAAAATTCAGGGATAGGAAGGTGCTGGCTGTGTGCATTTGTTTCTTTCTTTTTTCTTCTTTGCCAGGACTCCAGCTCAGATAGAATTAAGTGTTTAATAAAACAGGACATCACTTTCTTCTTTACCCTCTGCATGCCATTAACATATGTGGGGAGGGGCTGCTAGGCAGCTCCATGGGTGAAGAATGTGCTTATAGTTCAAAGGAGGACCTGAGTGTGTGTCCAACACCCACGTAAAAATCCTGGAATGCTGATGATGAGATATGCCAGTAATCTAAGTAGGGAAGGCAGAAACAGGAAACCTGGGGCTTGCTAGGCACCCAGCCAGTCTAGATAGATGGGCAAGCTCTAGGTTCAGTAAGAAGCCCTGTGTCACACAACGTGGGGGGGGCAACCAAGGAAGACATCCAGTATTGACCTCTGGATTCTACATGTGAACTCACACTTGCAGGTATATACAGACACACACACACACACACACACACACACACACACCATATACACATGCAGAGAAGGTGGTATGATAGAACAAGAATATCAGAGCAGACTAAAGGAAGAATTGCACCTAGGTTACACATCATTATATCCAAGTATCAGAGAGGGGCTTATGTAAATAGATGGTCACTAAATATTCTAGAAATGGATGGATGCCACAGAGTTCCATAA
The DNA here is from genome assembly GCF_943737965.1 of Phodopus roborovskii. Taxonomy (NCBI): domain Eukaryota; kingdom Metazoa; phylum Chordata; class Mammalia; order Rodentia; family Cricetidae; genus Phodopus; species Phodopus roborovskii. Next base: position 2,207,381 of record NW_026126598.1, on the reverse strand, counting down.
AGATGCCCTTTCACCACAGCAATACTGCATATTTATTTAATAAGATGTTGGAGGTGTATTACACATTGGATGATAAGTGTCAGCAAAGATCTAAGGTGTCTTCATCCAACAGGTCCTCCAACTGCATCACTTTATGGTAACATGATGGCTGCCACAGATCCAGCTATCAGCTCCTCACAAGATAATACAAAACAGAAGAAAGACAGATCTTCGTGCCTTCCATTTGTTTTTTAATCATGTAAGAGAATTCTTTGATGTCTCTTAGTGGCCAAAACTAAGACCCATGTTCCATCCCTAGACAAATCACTGGCCCAAAGGAATTAAATCATAAAAAAATGCTCTTGACTAATCATGACATGCTCCTTGGAGTCAATACTGCCTGTTCCCATATACATCCAATGATATCATAAATAAAATAGGAGACACAGGAGACACAGAATTTTTGGTGTTATAAAGAAAACCAGTCTTCGTGGACATCTCATCCCGTATAGCTGGGGTCCTGGAATTCTCACTAGGGTCAAAGAGGGAATGAAGAACATCCATACACACAGGAAAGCTGGAATCAAGCCTGGGTATACACTCTAATAGAGTGCACCTATTATTGCCAGTAACCTGGAACTTCAGTGTATTGATCATGTATAGAACAAAGGGAGGGGCCAGCTAGTAGGAGGCCTCTGTAAGCAGGGATCTCAATATATAAACATCCCAGAAGAGGAAGCTAAAGTTGCTAGCCTTTGCACACACTGGTCACTGGCTTTCACTTAGAGAAAGTGCTTGAGGAAACCATTGCCATCCCTCCTGAACCTGGCCATATAAAGAAACAGCTTTGCCAGTTTCCCATAGGTCCCAGGGCTTAGAGTCTATAAATGGCAGTACCCATATCACCAATATAGATTCACTGAGGACTTCACTCATTTGGGACTTCCTCCACTCCCTATGAGGGGGATTAAAATGAAATAAGTAAATGCCTCTGACCAGCCATTACTTTCCAACTCATGTTAAGAATTTTTTATTTAATTTACATTTTTATATGTGTTCCTGTGAGTGCATGCTACACATGAGCATGTGTCTTTGGAGGTCAGAAGTTAACAAACAGATCCTCTGGAGTTGTAGTTAACAAGTGACAGTGAGCTGCCTAAGGTTGGTTCAGGGAACAGAAACCTGAGTCCTCTGTAAGAGCAAGACCTCTTAACTGAGCCATCTCTCCAGGATGGCTTGTTGAGATTTTCTAACAGTGTTTGCTGTTTCTGTGAAGCCCATCAGGCACTGACTAGCCTTCCTGCACTTTCAGTGGAGACAAGATTCTGTTTTGGAATAATCTCTTTGTACACTGATTGATTGAATAAGAAGCTGAATGGCCAATAATAGCTAGGCAGTATTTCTAGGCACAGGGAACACTTGGAAGAAGACGGAACAACACCAGGGGACATGGAGGAAATCAGGAACGCAGGATTGACAGTAAGTAGATGATGTAAACAAGCCTCAGGGCAGCACGTAGATGAATAGAAATGGGTTAATTTAAAATTACTTAGAAACAAGCCTAAGCTATCTGCTGAGATTTCATAATTAGTAACAAGTCTCTGTGTTGTTTTGGGGGAGCAGACAGTCCTGACCAAAAAAAAAAAAAAAAAAAAAAAAGTCTGACTACAGAACTCAACTCAAAGCCTGAAGAAGAGAGTAGAATGAAAGCTACACAAATTGTTCATAACCTACTGCATGATCTTACAATCTTTGCAGGGTGTATTTTCAAAGGATACAAAATAATACATTAAAAAGACCCCTGGCCACCCAACAAAGCTCCAGGCTCTTCTCAGAAGGGGTGGGTGGAAAGAATCTAAGATATGGATGTGGCATATGACTGCAAGAGAACACTATCTTCTGAGTGAACCTGGACAGCTGCCTATATGAACATACAATGGTATGACACCATGCACAAGGCCTGCACAAGCTCAAGCCAGACACAGTTCCAGTGCAGAGTGAGAGATGGACATGAAGTTCCAGCTCCTATTGAGACTTTTTGGTATTTGATGGCTTCTGGTGCAGTTTTCTTTAACAGTGTGACACCTGATAGGTCAAGAAATCCCCAGGGCAGATCCCACATGCAAGAGTAGTTGGGAAACACAAACTGGACTCCATGGATTGGAAGAAGAGGAAAAGGGAAAGGAGGAGAAGGGAAGGATGGAGGAAACTTGAAGCTATGTGGGCAGGGAGGTGAAGGGGGATCAGGGAGGAATTAAGGAAAGGGAGAGAAATGTGATCAAAATACACTATATGACATTCTCAAGAAATTAACAAAATTTTATTTAAAAATCACCCACATTCTCATCATGATGATTGCAATGCTATTCACAATTGCAGAGAAGTGGAACCAACCCACTTATCAACAGATGAATGGAAAGAGAACATAGTACAATACACAATGGGATACTAGTCAACGGTGAAAACAAAAAGCGGTGAAATCCTATCATCTGTGACATTAATGGACTACGGGTGTTGTTTGAAAGAAGCCAGGTGCAAACTGGGGTACCACTAAGTGATTTGATTTAATTGTGTAGGGAATTTGCACAATTAAGTCTTTGAAGTGGAGTAGAAGGGTTGTTATCAAAGGCTAAGGAGGCTGTGGGGGACTGGAGAATGGCAGGGAGGCCTTGGTTAGTAGGTATTATGGTGGCAGAAGTGAATTTGAGCATCCTGTTATATATACACAGAGTGGCTACAGTTCACATGCACACAGCACACGTGCACACATGCGCACGTGCACACACACACACACACAAGAATACAACCACACTAATAAAAATATGTAGAAAACCATGAATACTCTCACCACAAACAAGTGAAAAATGTTTAAGAGGATTCAGCTGAGTTCATCATTGTAACATGTGGCATGGAGGCATGTGGGGCGGGGACTGGATGGGCGACTCCGTGGCTAAGACTACTTACTGCTCTTGTAAAGGACAAGAGTTTCATACCCGGCATCTATGTTAAGCAGTCCACACCTGCCTGTAAATACATACAGCTCCAGGGAATATGATGCCATCTTCTGGCCTCTGCCAATAAACACACACACACAACTAAAATAAACCTAAAATGTACTGTGGCCAACTGGTGTATGCACAATGATCATCAGTCAATTAGAAAATAAATTTTAAATTTAAAAATAAGTATTAAGAGGTATTCCGGGCTGAGGCAGGGGGACTGGTGTGATTTGAGGACAGCCCAGGCTACAGTGTGAGATTGTCTCTAAAACACAAAGTAAGAGGCAAGCATGTCTTTAATTCCAGCACTTAATAGGCAGAGGCAGGCAGATCTCTGTGAGTTCAAGGCCAGTCTGGATTACACAATGAATTCCAGGACAGCCAGGGATACATAGTTAATTCCAGGCCCTCCAAAGGTACATTGTGAAATTTTGTCTCAAAAAGGGGAAGGGGAGGAAGAGAAACCAAAATAAACAGATAAGGAAAATCTAAACATAGTCACTTGCTGGTACTGTTTATGTGTACATATTCTTACAGTAAATTGGAGGGACTTCCTATTTATAGTATAGTAGCCATTTCCTCTAAAGATACATATTTAAGTTAAATGGCTATGTTGGAAGATAATATTAAATAAAAGTTCTATTCTAACTGCAAGACAGTAAATATTGAGTTATTGAAAATATATCCAAAAGTATGGTGTCGCATAAGGGACCAAAAATGAGCACATGTCTCTTTAGGAAAGTAGGAGAGGAAGTGTGAAGACAACAGAGGCTTCTGGGAGCCCTAGAACTCAGAGGAAGGACCAGAAGGCTGTGTGCAGGGAACTGCTCTAGAAGAGGGATCCAGGCCAAAGTAACTGTGTGAACTTTCTCCTCCCATCATCTACCGTGTGAAGAGAGCCCACTGCCCCGTCCTCAATCAGGATGGACTTTCTCATTAAAAGACATCTATTATTTCCTCATTTTCAAATGTCACTATGACCTTTCTCACTGGAACTCTCGCTGCTGGCTGTTGTCACAATTACACTTGTTTCAGAAAATAAGCTGAGCTACTTAAGTCATGACAGGTGGCATACTGATTTATTGACTTGATATCTGTGTGTGCCTGTCTGTGCATTTATGTGTATGTGTGTGCACTTATTTTTTTGTTCTCATGTATGTTTGTGTATATATGGTTGTATGTATGTATGCACATGAACAAGTTTGTCTGCATGAGTGTTCTGCATGTGGATATGAGCATGTGCAGGTGTGCATATGTAATCATGCATATATGTTTGTAGCCATGTGTGTCTATAAGTGTATGAGTATAATTTTCATAATTGAAACTCTATTTGGCTATTTTCCACCTATTATGGCACTATCTGCTAAAATTAACTGGTTGTACATAAAGAAAGCATGTATGTCTTTGTGTTATTTTTAAATATTCATTCTAATCACTGTTACATGTGTGATGCACTTTCATGTGTGTACACATTTCTGCACATGGGCATTCATGTTTATGTATATCCATATGAGCGTATCTGTTAGCATATAAATGCACACATGAATATGCCTGTGTCTTTGAATATGTTTATCTGTATTTGTATGTGTTATGTGTGTATGTCCTTAAGAACATGTGAGGGTATGTGCATACGTGTATAATTCTGAATTTTTGCATGCATTTTAATGTGTGTGAAAATGAAAGTTTGTATATGTGTGCAATCGAATGTGTGTCTGCATGTATATTTCTGTGCATTTTTATGTATGTATGCAAGAGTATGTGTGCATTGTGAGCATGCATCTGTGTTTGTGTGTGTCAGTGTGTAAGCATAATTTTCTTAATTAAATTTCATTTTTACCACTTTCAGGGTGGTTACTGTAATATCTGCTACATCTTTTTGGCTGTGCTAAAGAGTTCCCATGTCCTAGCATTACTTTTTTATGTCAAGTCTATTCTCATGGTCATGTTATAACATTGTTAAAATGTCAAGGTGCCCCAGGGGGCTATGCAGTTGGTCATAGGTGACCCCAACAGACATTAGAACACAGACTGAAGAATCCAATTTCCTTTTCACTTCTTTTTTTTTGCCCTCTCTGTTGTAACAAGGAAAACAATTTCACTTTGAGGGCATGAAAGCTTTACAGCCCTAACATTTGCTAATATTTTGAACTCAGAAGAACTTGGCCTCATGCCCAAACCTGTAAATGGGAATCAAATTCCAACCAGGAACACCTCTGTGTTCACTCCAGCCCAATTTTCTGTCACTCTAGTTAGGCCAATCCAACCACCGGCTATTAGGAAGCTTTTCAATTCCCCACTGAAATAGCAGCCTGCAGGGGACAGCAGAGATTTCCAGCCAGGGGTCTCTGTGTTCCTCTGTTTGTGTGTGCCTGTCCCCAGGGGCTTAAAATAGGCACTTGCAAAATTCTACCCTCGGGTATCCCCCTGCAGAACATGAAACGGGAGGTGGGCTGAAGCACTCACCTTTCTGCATACAGATCTCTCAGCCCTCAGCAGAGAAGTTGCATAGTTGCATTTTGCAGTAAGTGTCCAGTAACACAAAGAGACCTACCACTGGCCAGTGTGGAAAGAATAAGAGGCTTTCTGGGATACTCTGCCCTAAAATAGACATGGATATCACATCCACTCCTCCCAAGGCTCAGGGATTAAGTCATAAAAGGGAAGAGAATGGTCATAAGAATCAGAAGGAACAGGTGACTGTGACAAAGAGAATGTTCTGGACATTACAGATCTTCACACACATGAACTCACATAGACACTGACCAAAATCAAGGCAGCAAGAATGCCAGCATTCATAGGGAAGGGCTCATGAAGTCTCGTTAGCAGTGGTTGTGTAATTGCTAATATGCCTTAGAGGAGGAGGAGGAGTCACCAGATGCTCACCTGAGAGTGCACCCAGCATTCCCGCCTGCTGTCTAGCTGTGCCTTAGTCTTGGGGGATGCCGAAGCATCACTTCAACCAGCTGACCTTTTAATTTAGTTTGATTTAATTTTTATTTTTGTTTGAGAGTTCCATACACGCATATAATGAGTATTTATCAAAGCCACCTTTCTTCCCTTCGCTCTATTGCCTCTCCATTCTCCCTACCATGCTTCCGCCCCTACTTCATGTGCTCTTATTTTTTTTTAACTCCACTAAGTCCATTTAGTGTTGCTTGTATGTTCATGTATGTGGGATGATCTATTGGAGCATGGGCAGCCTTTCAAGGGCCAGGTTCCTGAAGAAAATGGACTCTCCCTTTCCTAGCAGCCAGTAGCTTCTCAGCTGGTTGTAGGTAAGGTGAGTATGTCTGTCCATTGCAGAAGGGCTTACTTTAAAGCCACAAGGATGCTAGCTCACACCCAGAAGCAGGCAATAATTAGCTACTATGGGGCCAAATATAGCCCAAGAGAACTCAGCTCCAGACATGCAGCATGCTAACTCTCCACACTCTCAGTGTTCTAAGTAGTCAGTCTTGTAGAATAGCCCCTAAACTTCAGTTTATAGAAGACTCATGATTCAATTTAAGATGTTGCCTTTAAGGTTCTAATTAACTTACATACTGAAAATAAGCCCTGGTCCCTCCTCTATCCAGTGTTTCCTAGGCAACATGCTGAATAACATGCAGCCTTAAACTCCAGGACAGGGAAGTCCTCCAGAAACAACGGGGAGTGGGTTCTTGTCACCTGATGCTCAGTGGTGAGAACTACAGACCAAGGATGACTTCAGTTTCGACTGCAGGTCCCTGAATTAGCTCATTGTGCCTTCCTCATTTCATTGTCCATGAGTTAATTCCAGCTGTAACCTGGTATTTACTAAGAGCTTCAAGAAAATCCAAGAAGAGGAGATGCATGAGGTATTTCGAAGTAAGACAAAACCTGAACCTGCCATCCCCAGCAGACCCTGCTCCTACTACCCCTGAGCTAGGTACATGGGAGGCTAGAGAGAAATGCGTGCCAAAAACAAATTTCCCTCTTGTTTCTTCCCTCCATGTTGGTTTTTTCTGAAAGTCTAATGTGGTGTCTTGTGGTCATACAATAGCCAATATTTTAGTCATTTCAGATCCTAATCATTGGTTTCATTCATAATTAAGTTTCAGGAGAAAATGAGCTGTCAACCTCAGTCACTGACTTGACATACCTGGCAAGAGGGAACCTCAGTTGATGAATTGCCTCCCCCAGATTGGCCAGTGGTGTATGCACGGGCCATCTTCTTGATTGGTGACTGATGTGTGAGGGCCCGGATCACTGTGTGCACTATCATCCCTAGACAGGTGCATCTGGGTTGTACGGGAAAGCAGGCTGAGTAAGGCACAGGGAACAAATCAGCAAGCCGTGTTGCTCTATGATCTATACTTCAGGTCCTACCTCCAGATTCATGCCTGGAGTTCTTTCCCCAACTTCTCTCAGTGATGGAGTATGACACACTTCCAGATAGTTCTGCCACTGACAGAGCTCCAGCTGCTATTGTGTGGGAGTACTTAGCTTCCACATTGGTCACTTGAGTAAAATCTCTGGAGTGGCCCACACTGCCTGATCATTCCTTCTGGGGAGCCTGATTCATGTGGAGGATTGCTGAGTCAACAAGTTCAGAGGCCTGTGATAGTATATTTAAAAAATCAAATATTATATGAAATTATCTGGACTGAACAAAAACCTCAATATAAGTAAGGACTCCACATGTGATGGGTTTTCATCTCCTTTGCTTTAAGTTGAACTCCACCCCTCACCCCACCCCTATAGGCCCAGAGACACAGTGCTGAGGGTGGCCTGCAGGCTGGGGCAAACCCAGGTACGTGGATATCTCCCTCTAACTAGCTCTGTGAGCTGCTCAGTAGAGCAAACAATGGCTTTGCCCAGATAATCACTCTGAATATTATTGCACTGTGAGTTCAGAATTAAATCGGGCTGTTGATCCAATTATCTAAGTCTACAATCAGCCTCTCCCACTGAGCATTGGAGAGCTACTCTCGCATATGCCTTGATTGACATGCTAGTTATCATAGAAAGGAAAGCCACTTAGAGTGGGCGATTTCTCTGGGACATCCAGAAATATTTGGCGACCTGAGCTATGAGAGTCCAAGAAAAGTCTGACTGTCCATCAAACTCTATATAGTTATGTAGTATATAGTCAGTGTAGACATCATGGTTATTAAGTACTCTTCAAAACCAGTGTGTTGATTTTTTTACCAAAGGACAAAAGCTAACTCATCAGTTGGATATGAGAAGCTAGTTAGAATATTAATCCAGCAGTTTTTGTATCTTGTAATTGTCAACTTGAAGTGTCATACAAAGCCTATTATCATTTGTGAAGAGTTCCAGTTTTGCTTTCCTGTGGGAGATGTTGTTATCTAGTTGTCTTATGATTCAGAGTACTAAAATATGTGGCTGAATGGATGGAGATGTCTCTGCTTGATGCTGGGAGAAAAACAAAGGAGGGGATAAGAAGGAAGCAGTAAAGAAGATGAAGGTTAGCAACATCAAGTCTTTTGTGGGTTTTTGCATTTGTATTCAGTGGATCTTGTTTCTTTGGGAGAAGAAGCTCTATGGGATTTGGCAAATATGTGATAAGACGGCACTTATTGAAATCAATACAAAAAAAAAGAGAGAGAGAGAGTATAAATCCCAAGCAGGTGTGGTAGCTAATGCCTGTGAGCTCTGCTTCATAAAATGGCAGAGATAGGCAGATGCCTGGAGCTCCAGGTTCAGTGAGAGATCTTGTCTCAGAAAATGAGGCAGATGGGGCTGGAGGGACAGAGCAGTGTCAAGAGCATCAGCTGCTCTTGCAGTGGAGCTGGGTTCCATTCCCAGCACCTATGGGGAAGCTCATAACAGTCTGAAACTCCAGTTCCAGTGGGATCTGATACCTGTTCTGGTTTCTGAAGACACTGATGCATACATGGGGCAGAGACACACATGCAGGCAAACAGATGCACACATGAAATAAAAAATAAGTTTCATAGAAGATAAAATACAAAGTAGTGATTAATGAAGACACTGATGCACACATGTATATGAGTGAATGTACCCCCACACACATACATACAAGCACATGTATACGCATAACACATGTACACACACATGCACAAGTATTTATGAGTGAATGTACTTACACATACATGCAAACACATGTATACATATGCGCTTGATAATCATGTCCTCTACACACACATGCATACATGACAATCATGTCCTCCAAAATACTTGTATAAACATGACAAGAAAAACTTTCTATGTAATTACCCCAAAGTGGAACATATAAAAGACTGTTAATAGTAAGAAATTTGTAGGAACCGAGTTTCATTACACTAAGTGCATCTGGTCAGATTAAGACACAGTAATATTCACAATAATAAGTTATGGAATCACCTGTCAAAAGAAGATTGGATGCAGAAAATGTGTATCTGTGTAGCGGAACTTTGTTCGGCCATAAAGAATGAAGTTGTATCATTTGCTGACAAGTAGATGTGACTGGAGATTTTCATGTTATACAAATTAAGTTGGACTCCACAATACAATATCATGGCTTCTTTGTGGGTCCTTGATCTTATGCAGAGGTAAAACCATGTGTGAGTATATGACAAGAAAGTAGAAAGAGGTTGTTTAGGGAAACAAAGGGGACATAAGGAAGAGGAAGAGGGAAAAAATGAAGAGTACTTGTGGGGAGGTGGCCAAAACATGGCACAGACTTACATGAAGATGTCAGTATAAAACCCAGCCCTATGTACACTGATTGTACACTATTAGATAAAGGTAGGAGCCAGGTGATCGCACAGACCCTTAATCCTATAAGGCACTTAAGTATCAGGATCTCTGTTAAGTTCAAGGCCAGCCTAGTCTACAAAGTGAGATGCTACCTTTAAAAAAAAGGAAGTAAGGATAAAAAAAGAAAAAGATAGTTTTAGGTGACTGGAGAAGTGGCTAAGTGGTTAAGAGTGCATATTGCAGGCTGGAGAGATGGCTGACTTGTTAAAGGCTAAGCTCACAACTAAAAATATAAGAGTGCCGTCTGCTCTCACGAAGACCTAGGTTAAGTTCCTAGCACCCTCATGAAAAACAAGAGCTGCCTGTAACTCCATCTCCAGAGGACCTGATACCCCCTTCTGGCCTCCAGGCTTCTCCAGGCTTGCAGGGGATTGTCATAGTTAGTTGGTGTTAAGACACAGTCCACTGTGAATGGAACCATTCCTTAAGGCAGGTATCTTTGAATTTCTATAGGTGTGATAAGCACTGTGACCAAAAGCAACTTGGAAATGAGGCTTGATTTCAGCTTGCAACATGCAGTCCACAATGAAAAGAAGGCTTGGGAGGAAGAAGTGAAGCAGAGGCCATAGTGTAAGCTCGCTCCACCTGCCCAGGGAGGGTGTCACCCGCAGTGAACCGGGCCTTCCCCTACAGACCAAAGAGTGCCCCACAGGCTTCCTCACTGGTCAGGTGGGTGAGGACATTTTTTTTTTTTAACTGAAACTCTCTCTTCCAAAATGACTCTAGGGCAGCAGGGAAGCCTGGACCACATAAGAGTGGCAAAAGCAAGCAGAACACAAGCAAACAAGCAAACATGTGTGCATGCATCCATGTCTCTCTTCTTTTCCACAGATGTGATAAGATTTCTTTAGTCACAAGTGGCAGTCGAGTTTAGCATAAGGAACAAATGGCCACACAGACAGAAACCTGTGGCTACAGAGCTTCACCCCACGACACAATGACACTGCTGATGCTGAGAAATAGTACACAGAAGAAGAAACAGACACAGTACCTAGGCGCAATCTCATCTGAACACATCATAATGAAGATGACTTTTCTTTTTCTCCACCTAAACCATGGTCATGTTACTCCTTCTCCACGCAGACTGTGTAAATGGCACTTAGCCCAGGCAACATTCTCCCCTGTGAAATTAGTCCTGTATTATGTCATATAGATCTTGTGTTCATGAAGGGCACCATTTGAAAGGCACATTGGAAGGGTATGCTAAGATATAGGGTCTGTGCATGTTATATAAGAAAAAGACTGACCTGTTGCGGGGCATGAGGTAGGTAGGACTCTGTTTAAATAAAACTATGCACCAGTTACATGGAAGAGTTCCGGAGATGACTGTTATTTGAGGCAATACCTGATGTGTTGCCCATGCTACTGTGGAAAGCCCTATACTTACATGCATGGGGACAACACTAATGTGTATTGGTGAGAGATGGATGGATGGATGGATGGATGGATGGATGGATGGATGGATGGATGGATGGATAGATAGATAGATAGATAGATAGATAGATAGATAGATAGATAGATAGATATGTGGAAAGCAAGAGGATGTGAGAATGGGGGGGACTCACAAGGAACTTAAGTGGGGTCATGAGTGGTGGATTTGATCACAATAAAATACACTCATATATAAACAAAGAATAAAATAAATGAAATTATTTTAAAACAATAAACTTGGGGAAAACTATGCCTCCCCAGAGAACTGTATGACAAATATGTGTAAAGCTCTTTCTCTAGCTTCAGCTCAGGTGATATGTAGCAGGGTCTGGTTTACACCCCTGTGTAAAGACTTCCCAGTGCAGCGTCTCCAGAACCACCTATGCTCCCATAAACACCCTCTCACACATGCCCTGTAAGGAAGCCCAATAAAGTCATTGCTTCCCCACAGTGACCTTTGATGGTACTGTACTTAGGTTTGTCGCGGGACTTTGCAAGTGTCTTGTCTGGGAAAGAAGCAGGAAGTCTGAGTGTAACATTGGGCCTCGATAGCTAGAGACAGTTGCTGCAGTGAATCCATATGCAGTAGCTTCCTGTTGGGCTGATCATGCTGGGTCTAAGAGCCAATAAGAATCATCCAGGCATGTGGCTCACACCTTTAATCCCTCCTGGCAGAGGCAGAGGCAGGCAGATCTCTATGAGTTCAAGACCAGTTTTGTCTACATAGTGAATGACTGCCCAGCCAGAGCTATGTAGAGAGACCATGTCTCAGAGAAAAGGAGAGAGAGAGAGAGAGAAAGAGAGAGAGAGAGAGAGAATCTTCATGCCTCATGTTTGCTTCTACACTGACAAAGGCACAGTCACCCTGCAAAGGCACCATGTTTCCTAGCCCTGTTAGAATTCCTACAACAGATCTATGTACTGGGCTGGCTTGGGATACCACATTGTCACATGTACATCTGTGTGTGGCTTTTTTTTTGGAAGGGGACCTTGGAGGACCCTGGTCAGTACAGAAGGAACATTTAGCAGCAACCTTTTCTGCTCACATAATGCCAGTATGTGAGAGGTGATATATCATATGATATACATACATAGTCTCTGCCCTCACCCACTCACCCCAGCACCAACATCAAAGACTTCCAGATATGGCCAAGTGTGCCCATCTTCCCCTGAGCTGATATACCACCACTGCCCACCTAGTTTCCCATGAAGCTGTAACTGTTCAGACCCACTCTTACCATGTTACCCACGGTTTGTATCAAGTTCACAAACATGACCCAGAAAATATAAGGAATAATGTCTTGTCTGGCAATATGGATCATGTTTAAATAGTAATCATATTTACCCACTAGGCTGTCTCTTCAGAACCCAGGAAGCACAAAAGTTTCTGTTTAACACTCCCTGTTTCATTACTTTGCATTCATCCTGTATAGCCTTTACCTCTTGATTTGTCCATTCTTTGTGAGTTTCACAAATTAAGTCTTGTCCTGTGGAAAAGACCTCTCTCTCTCTCTCTCTCTCTCTCTCTCTCTCTCTCTCTCTCTCTCTCTCTCTCTCTGTGTGTGTGTGTGTGTGTGTGTGTGTGTGTGTGTGTGTGTGTGTGTGTGTTTGTTTTGAAAATGACTGCCTCTTTCATGCCACAGTACACCTGATGGTTTTTGTCTCTCCCAGCATCACAGCTATGGCCATTTGATGGATGGATCTCTGTATGCAGGGAAATGGATTCATCACTCTCTGCTTCTGGGATATTGGCAACTCTGATAGAAAGTTGTTTCCCAGGCAATTTCTCTTCCATGCACATCAATGGTGACTTCCGGGTTTGGTTTGGATGGTAAGATATGTTGGCTGTGAAGCACTTGTGTAAGTTTGGATTTTCATGCTGCTACAACCATGTTTTCCAACTGCCCAAGGACAAAACAAAGTGAGTCTTCCAGTGACTCACAAGTGATTTCTGAACCCAGGAAGCTACACGTGAAGAACTACATAAGGCGATCCTGATCCTAATTAACAGCAAATGACTAGATTAATTTGCGGTTTTAAGACTATTCCCCACTGAGGTGTAAGAAACAGCCCTTAGCAAGCACACTTCTATTTATATAAACCACTAATATGCATTGTGCTGGGAATTCAGGCATCTGGTTACCTTCTGAATACTCCACATCTGGAATGGCATGGGACCACTAGTCACAGATGCAGACACTGACAAGCAGTGGGAACTGCAGAGAGTTTTTGTAATCCTGAATCACCTTGTTCCATCTACAACATTAATTCTAGGATTGCTACAAGTGGTGGCTAAAATTATATCTCTCTTAATTTCTTTTCCATTCTTTGAAAATTTCAGGCACGTGTACAATATATCTTGGTGATGCCTTCCCTCCCTCCAAATCCCTTTGGTCCCTCCCAAACACCACATCTCTCTCCCAACTTCATTATTCATTTATTTATTATTTTATTTATTCATGCATTCATTTATAATCCACTGAGTCCATTTAGTACCACCCATATGCACATGGGCATGGGGTCATCCACTGGAACAAGGACAACCTACCCAAGGCCATGTCCCTACCAAAAAGCAAACCTCTCCTTGTTTCAACAACCAGTAACAGACAACAGTTCCTCATCTTAGGATGGGACATAAGGAGCTCTCTCCCCATCCTAGCTGCAATTTTTAACTGGCTTGATCTTATACAGGTAACTACACCTTCTCTGAGTCCAGCTGAAGCACAGCCGTGCTGTGTCCAGAGGCCAGCATAACACAGTGCTCCTCCCCCACCTTCTGTTCCCTGATCCCTCCTCCTGCCCCCTGGCCCTGGTATTCCCAGTGCTCCTTGGTCCTTATAGACAAGGGATGATGGGTGTGGATGTTCATACCCCTGCTGAAATTACAGTTACTTCAAAGAGTTTAAGTAATGATCTTCACGTCTAAGGTTAACATGGATGGATTAGACGAGCAGAGTCTGATCTCACATTGTCTGGTCTGTGTATTTAGCTGTAGTCAGTCATGTGGTGCAATGCATTCTAAGAACACCAGGGCTACGGTAATGATGTCTGGAGAATGATTAACATCTATGCTTGTAATTAAATGTAAGCATGCAGTTTTAAATGTCACTGTCAATGACACTAGAGCTTTTAAGAGGGCAAAGAAAGAAAGACCAATTAGTCTTCAGATTTTAGGGACAGTACATAAAAGATGTTCAGGGGTTGGAGAGATGCCTTCATGGTTGAGAGTACCAGCTGCTCTTCCAGAGCATGGGAGTTCATTTACCAGCACCCATATGGCTACTAACAACAGTTCCAAGGAATCCAATAACCTCTTCCTACTTCCCCAGGCATCAGACACACAGACATACATGCAGGCAAAACATTCACAGATAAAGTACAATGAATAAACCTTTAAAGCAACCAACATGTAAAAAAAAAATAATAGAAGGATACCTTGTGTGCTAAGTTCTCTGGCATAAGCTACACTTATAAAACAAGAATCTTAAGTCCTTGCTATATTTCCCTCTTTAATGTTTAAATAACAGTGCTAGAGTCCAGGAGAAACAGGTGTTGGACCCCAAGAAGCAATGTTTGTGCCAGTTTGATTTACCTGGCAAAGATGCCTTATAAGAGATGGTGCTGCTCCAAGGAGGCAAGAGCCCTCTACGATGCTTTAATAGTTTTCTGCTAAAAGGTTAAAAATGGATGGAAATTTTAGGGCTGACAATGATTAAAGTGAACATGGAACAATGTGGTGTCTATCTGTTAGAGATATTAGCATGTGAAATTGAGATTCCACAGTATCAAGAGACAGATACAGACAAAAGCAGTAAAACCCAATCTTTCCATGCTACTTACTTCCTCTGACTGTAATAAAACCCTTGCCAAAACCAACTTGGGAGAAAAAGGTTTGTTTGGCTTACAGCTCACAGTCTGTCATTGAAGGCAGTCAGGGCAGGATCCTGAAAGCAGGGACTGATGCTGAGGCCATGGAGGAAGTTGCTTAGTAGCTTGTACCCTATGTCTTGCTCAGCCTGCTTTCTTTATATATATAATTTTTTCTTATTTTACATATAGATCCCAGTTCCCTCTCCCTCCCATGCCCTCCTTTCTTATACCCCCCAGGACCACTGTCCAGGGTGGCACAGCCCACTGTGATCTGTGTCTTCCCATATTAATCATTAATCAATAAAGTGCCCCATAGGCTTGCCCATGGGTCAATCTGATGGAGGCATTTTCTCAGTTGAGGTTCTTCTTCCCAGATGACCCAAACTTTCGTCAAGCTGACAAAAATGTAACCAGTCCAACCACTATCTTGCAGGCTAGAACTGATGATAACACTGTTAGATAAACAGTACAGGGATCTATATTGAGGCAAAGAGTTGTCTTGGAGGAGTGGGGACAAAATCACCCTACCTATCTCTCCCAGACAGGATGGATATGACCCAGCAAGCAAACATAACTTTCCCTTTTTCCCTACAAGAATTCAAACAGCTTCAAAACTGGGAGATGGGCAATACAGACATCATGACAACTGTCTTCCTACACTGTGTCCACCATGAGATTAAAAGACATTAATCAACACAAAAGCTTTCCTGATTAACCCACTCTGCAGTTGCACCACAGGAAGAGACTATTCTGTTCCCAGTTTAGCTTTCTGCCCGACTTGGAAATCAAATTCTTTCCCTTCGGCTGCTATCCTTCCTCTCATTATGCCCCCATGCTGGGGATTCATTGCTACAAGTCAGTTGATATCCCGAGCAGATAACGATTTTCAAAACTAAAGAGAACACTTAGATTTGATGGTGTTTGCTGACTCTCTTCTTCCTAATGTGTTTACAATGCACCTCTCTTTTATGGACTCCTTGATACACTCATGGAAAGAAACACTGTCATAAAAGTGAATTGTAGCTGTTTGATGGTGAAGTGAGAAGGCACAAATTTAAACATGTGCTTTCCAGCTGGGGTACCGCTCTCTGCCTTGTGTATCACTCTGCTGAGTCAAGAGACTGGGGTTGGGGCTGAAGGATGGTGGAGGGTAGTGGCAACCCACTCAGTTCTCCTCCCGAAGGGAAATTGTAAGCATGATATCCTAACGAGAAAGCCTCGGTGTTCAACCATCCCTATTCTCTCCCTCTGCTGTTTAAGAGGTGAATTGGGAAAAAAACACAGGAATGAGATCACAAAGTTTTCTCTGCTTCAGAGGTCGAGGAAAACAAGGTAATTATTCTGTGAATAAGACCTGCTTTTCACCCTTCTCCAACTTCTTTGAGAGATACAGATTTTTCTCAGGAGGATGATGCGCCATTGCTACTAAGACTACAGGGAGTCATTTCATCCCAAGATGTCAAGACACTATCTCAATCATGAAAAACCAGCCCACCTACACCCCTACTCCCAACATACCCAAAAAGCTCCTACAAACATGAATAAAACATGAACGATAAACATGAATAAAACTGTGTGGCCTAGAGCCACATAGGAATGGCACCCACGGAAAGACTGCATAGTAAGACTGCAAAAACAACCACCTTTCCCCACCTGATGGTATGGAAGAGCATGACAGCAGGATTCACACCTTTCTGTGTTATTGAGCATATAACAGTTCCCCCGTCCAACTAGACCTGCAGCACAGATCAGCAGGAAGTCAGTGATTTCCATGTGCTCCAAAAACCATCATTTCCAGGACCCACCTCTGGCTCACCAGGAATAACTCTAATTTAGAGTAAAGGAAAATTATCCTTTTTATAGATGTGATTCAAAAGTCTCAGTCCAGTGGATAGAACGTAAGTCTCTGAGTCAGAGGTCTGTCTGGATTCTTGCATCCATCACTAACTGCCCATGACCTGAGCCCAATGCATACCTCTCTGAGACAATACAATTTCTGTGTCTTGCAAAAGTTAACAAGGACTCTTCCTTGCAGACATCCACTTCATTTGAATCAGAATCTGCCCATGTGTAAAGTCCTTCTGTGAACTGCAAATAACCACGGGCAGCATCACCACCTTTATTGTGACTGGGGAAAGAGGCCCTTTTTCACACCGAGGCTGTTCCAGCTGTCTATGTGAGGGCATAGGTCTGCATCTGTATTCCAGGGAGGAGAGAAAAAGAGAACATCAAGAGAAATGATCCACAGGGAGGAACTGACTCTGCTCAGGGAAGGGTCTGTTTAGTTTGAGTAAACAACTGGCTCCCTTAATGCCGTGGCTTTGGGAATGGCAATCATCCTTTTCAAATCCCACATCATCCCTTCAGGCAGTAGTCATCCCTTCAGTCTCCAGTCATCCCCTTCAGTCCATAGTCATCCCCTTCAGTCCCCACTCATCCCTTCGGTCTGCAGACATCCCTTCAATGCCCAGTTCTCACTTTCAGCCCATAGCCATCCCTTTCAATCCTGACACAGGCCCTGATGGCAGATCTGAGCCCTCCCTCTGGGTTTGTTCCTTCCAAACCCATAATTTATGTTTATTTCCTGGACTTCCAATGAAGGTCTTTTGAATATTGTCTCCTTCCTGGGTCAAGCTCTTTGTAAATGAAGTGTGACCGGACAGTGCCCTCTTGTCTGGTATTTCAGAAGCTCTGAAATAATTAATCATTCCTCAAGGCTGTTTCAGCCTTTGGTTCTATCTATTAATGCTTGATCTCTACAGAAGCAGCTACAAGGTTTGCAGTCACAGAGCCTGGCTCCTTCTGGAACCACAGGTCATTTATAGCTTCTGAACAGGAAACTACAAACACAGCCCCCATCTTAGGATGATATTTTTCCCCTTCTGAGAAACACACACGTCCTTTCTCAGAGCACCGTGAGACTGTCCTGATTCTCTCTTCTAGACGTAAACTGCATACATCTTCCTCTATCAGTACTGCTTCCCCTGCTAACTAATCTAAAAACCATGGTGGACACATACTAAGCCCGAAAGCATGGGAGTGGAGGCAGCTTAATGTTGCTATGCCTGATGGACTCCATTCTGTGATATGCAACCTAAGAACCAGACCCATGCACCACATGACAGCTACACATGCTTGATTTGATCCATTTTCACAGAAGACTTTACCACAAAGGGAATCAGCATTTTATCATGCCTGTGCAGACACAAGCCAAACACAGAGAGGTGGAGTAACCCTTCAAAGGTCATACAGTGATTCACAACAATGGGGATGTGCAAGCCTGGCCATTCTCTCTCCTTTGTTTGTGCCTACCTGTTTTTCTTCTCATATTTGTAATGATGGCTCAATATCGCTGGCATGAACATTATTCTATTTGCATACAAGAAACTGAACCTCAAGTGGAGTTCCAAAATCCATCTCCATGTGGACAACAGTTTGGGGTGTAACCCTTCCTTCCTTTCTTTTTAATTTTAAATTGGTTTTACTTTGAGACATTCTCTTCTTATATAGCGCAAACTACTCTGAACTTCACTAGGTAGCCTAAGGTAGCTTTGAACTCAGAGCAATCCTCCTGCCTCAGCCTACCAAGCATTGGCATGTGAGCCATCATCAGCCCATTTTGCTTTAAAATACGCATTCTTTTGATCACAAGGTTGAAAAGCTGTCAGGAACATGTGTACATTCCTCAGGAAGTCTCGCCATGCTTAACAACGCCTAGGGTCATATACCTGGAGGATGGCAGGAGGTGATGCATGGAGTCAGAGTTTGGTAGCACTGACTGACTTCACGCTGGTTATCCCTTCCCTATTCTCCTTCTCTATATCTCATTCTCATGACCTGAAGGAAGAGCCTTTGGTGCTAGAAGCTAGAATCTGCAATGCCTGCCTTGTCCTTTCTTGGCAATGATGACTGAAGCCTGCAGCCACAGGGGGCAGTACCACACAGAGAGAATGCAACAGCATGGGCTAGTCATGTGCTCTGCTTTAATTCTGGTTTAATTCTCGTTTATGGAAAAATCTGACTGGTTATTTATGGCACTGACAGAAAGTTTCCTTTAAATAAATCGATTAAAATTAGAAAAAGCAGAACATGCTAAATATGTAAAACACAGGTGGTATCAACATATGGCTGTGTAATGAAAGTGATTTCATGGCCACTTAGAAATTATGGTGCTAATTGGCTTAGGGCAGGGAATATATGTTCAGGATTTTTATGTCTTTGATACTAACAACTTCATAGACTACCAAAAAAAAAATCCAACCTATTTATTTATGTCCACAAATGCAGGGCAGGAACTGCCTGGTTCTAATCAGGTGGCTGAAATCTAGAGTTCAGTCTTTGGGATAAGTGTCTTGCATTGATGTGAGCATGTTATCACAGAAGCCGCCCTGCAAAACAAATGCTGGCAATTGCTCTTTTAACTTGGGTTGTAGTCTTGCATGCATCTGCTGTCTCTTTCTCCTGACTGCCGTGAGTAGTGGATTGGACCACCATTTCCTTTGAAGACCTGTCAAGAGGTAGCCTGTATAACTGTAACAGGATGACACTTTTTAGGCAAGTGGTTGCTATAGCTAGCTACATAAAAAGACATGAATGTGCAAATGCAAAGCCAAAAACCAGTGTGACACCAAGTGAACAGTCCTGGCCTTCCCAGTTACAAAACACAAGTGCCAGGGCCTTGGCTTGACTTGAGCACATTGTTGGGTCAGGAACAGGAACCTGAGGCCAGGTTTCTGCTCCCTTCTCAGGCTGGGACCATCCATTCTGGTTTCATAAACACTTCAATACCTACTGTGCATTGCGATTTGACCAAGCTTTATATAAATAATATATATGGAATTAACTATGCCGATCCCAGCTCTCGTGAGTCTGGTAGACTTATGGGAGAAGGAACAATCCTTTCATGTTTACAAAAGCTCATCAATTTCATTTAAAATTTGAGCCATCACAGCTTTCTTGCATTGTTTCCATTTGTCCCCTCTCTTGGAGAGTTTTTACACTGAACTGCAATCATATTTCAAACATACTCTTAATAATTTTGTATTTATGTCCATTCTGGTAGTGTGCCCTCATATGTACTCTAGAAATTTAGGTCACAAAAGACCAACGTCAAGCCCCTGGGAACTGGTGATGGCAAAGGTTCAAAGGTAACAAGTAAACCACATTCCAAGAAGGTGGGTAGAGGGATGAGCCTCAACCCCCTCCCCTGAGACAAGGACACAAGCTCCTGAATTCTGAGCCTCAGTGATCCAAGGATAGGGCACACTGAATGATAATGTAGGGATGTTGTATCCTATTATGCAGCTCCAGTTACCATTGCAAATGTTGATTTGAATTCCCATCTTTATGAAGCTTCTGAAAATGTCAAAGCAAAGGGAATTTGAACATGAGGAATTACTACATCTCAGGGCATTGTCTGCCCTACAGCAGTGGACATAGGCATAGACTTCATTGACTTGAGTTGTTAAGAAACTGGGAGTCATGGATAAGAGCATTTGCTGATCATGCAAATAACCTGAGTTTGGTCCCTAGTACCCACAACGGATAGCTCTAATACCAGTTCTTGAGAATTTGGTGCATGTGCTTCTCTCTCTCTCTCTCTCTCTCTCTCTCTCTCTCTCTCTCTCTCTCTCTCTCTCTCTCTCTCTCTCTCTCTCTCTCTCTCACACACACACACACACACACACTAAATAAATAAATGCCTTAAGCTTAAAAGAAAAGATTAATAGGCACAAAGTGAAATATATGTCTTAGTATAATATGCTTTCATTTCACAGTTAGAGATTTGAATTAAACCTTAAAAGAAAATATAATCAGAGTCTATTTCCTCCTTGCCTCCTTCATGCCCAGACCCAACCCTAATTCTTAAACACTGCAGTGTCAGGGCACAGAGAGAATTTGCTTTTCTGGACTTGCTAGGATCAAGCTAAATTAAGATGACTCTCCTAGACTGCAGACGGATTGTGTTCACCTAATAACTCCAGTGAGGCTTCATCTTCAAGGTGAAAGTGTCGTTTCAGTTCAAATAACAAACATATTTTCCAAGGCGTGTTGTTAATATATTTCACCTGAGGCAAAGTTGCTGAATAATTCCTCCTGCTATGAAAACAAAAACAGCCTGTAATATATATTGCATCTCATCTTTTGTTCCCAGCCCCTGAAGATTTTGGCAAGTGAGTTTCACTGACAGAAACCGCTACAGTAGAAGAAAGCTGGGCTTTACTATTATTACTATTGGATTTATATTTTTTTCTTATTGCCTAATGTTACTTTTAAAAACATATTCCAGTGGCCATCATACACACCACGGGGCCCTGGGACTGCTTACAGCTGTCTGTAGCCTTTAATGAGTCTTAGCCAGTCACTTGAAAGTTTGATTGGTGCTTTTGGAGGGAGGCTGTTGACAGAACTTTGTCCTTGTGTGAAGTATCCCATGCCACAGTGTCACAGCCAGCTACAGAGCTCTGCACAATTCGCCTTCGTTTATGTCAGTTTCTATCTGCGGATCAAGCCAGGGTCACCAGCTTCCTTGGCACACTCCTGGGTCTGTGTCAAATCCAGGACTTACACAGTGACAACACAGTAAGACAGGAACTAATAGTTTGTTGTCATCTTCTCTTTCATCCCAATCTCTGTATAGTTCCCTTAAAAATACTATTAACTACCCTCCAGGCATGTCAATGACTCCCTCTACGAGCATTCCTATCTATCTCCTCTCCTGCAGGCCTGAACTCTACAAAATGGATCAGGAAAAAAAAAAAACATTGTAAGATGTTAATGTGTCACAGTGGCTCACTCTTCATCAAAAATTACATCCAAATCAGCCAAGATATGCTGCAAAGGTCAAAAGACCCATACACAGAGATGTCAGACCAGGGAGGGAGAGAGCAAATGACACAGAGACACATAACCACATACCCAGACATAGAGAGACACACACATAAATAGAGACAGGCACACACCAAGATACAGTGACACATAGACAAAGGAATACTGTTCGCAAAACAGTGGGCCAGCTCCTTCAGTCTTGTAGGAAAAAAAAAACATTTAATCTCATTCATAATCAAAGAAGCATACACTAGACTGTTGAGATGTAATTTATCAAGTTGACAATATGCTTTATTTTGTCTTAACGTGGAGTTTGGGGAAAGTGAAGAGAAACATATATTACTGGTAAAAATAATTTCAGCAGAAATTTCAGCAATATATTCCAAAAGCACTGATAAATGAATTGTCTCCTTTTATCGTAATTCCACATCTGAACATCAAGACTAATATTTACTTTGGGAAAGAGGAAAGTATAATTTATCAGGGCCACAGGGCAACCTTTTTCATCCCCACAATGTGCAAAATTTTGACCAGAGAGGATGTTGGGGGAAGGACGCTAGACATAGGGATCATTCATTACACTGTATCCTCAAGACTCTTGAGTGCTAAGAAATAATACATAGAAAGTTAAAGACTTTAATACAAACACCTTGCCAAGCAAGCAGAGACTATAGCCCGAAGAAGCAGAAATGAACATGTACAAAATATAGTAAGAAGAATATTAATTGCAGCACTGGTTTGGTTTGGAAAATCAACTATGAACAATCTAAAAGTATAGCTGGTTGAGAATGAGGCAGAATATTTTTTCCCTGGTGATGTTATGTCCACCCAGAATGGTAGCAGCCCATGACATCACTTGTGTTCTAGTAGAACTTTATCTGATCCTCCTATTCTGATGCAAGGCCTTTATTGCCTTCCTATCCTAATTTCCTGGGAGATTACTGTGTCTTATGAGGTTGGGGGAGAGCTCAGGAGCTAAGAGCACTTGCTTCAAAAGCAAGAGGACATGAGTTCAAATCCCCAACACATAAAAGCAGAACATGCCTAAGTCGAGGTGGGGTGCTGTGAATAGTCTGCTCCTGGGAGTTTCCTAAACAGCCAGCCTAGCTAAGACAGCAAATGATGACCTTCAAGTTCAGAAACAGATAGCAAACCTCCCCGGAAAAGGAGGACACAATAATACCTGAAAATGACACTTGAGATGTCCTTTGACTTACACACCCCACCCACACATATACATAAACACACATACACAAAAATAAATAAATACATAAATAAATAAATAGAAAGTGTGATTAAAGGGTGACAAAATCCACAACAGCATGGATGTCTGAGGTGTACATATTTTCCATAAAGGAGACTACAACCAAGTGCAATCTGGCTTGGTCATGTAGACATCAAAAGGCTATCGGTTCCAGCTAAGGATGTCTACGGACGCTTCTTACCCACAAAGACAATCCTCTGACTCCTTGCCCCCTCCTTTACTGCTATTTAACAATGGAGAAGACAGATGACCAAGCGTGTAAATCATGCCTGCTGAGAAGGTCACACTAAGAATCAGCAGCTGCCCAGAGAAGCGTGTTTGAAGGATTTAAAGCCTCATCACCGTGTCCAGGATTGTAAACTAGAAAATGATAGCAGGGGTTGGCAAAGCATAAAAATAGAGTCAGCTGACCACTTCTGGGATGCTAGCAGGATGGTGTACTCAAAGGCCCTGGTCTAGGAACTACAGGGGTGTGTGGACTGCCCCCCTCACCCGAGTACTGCCTACCTCTGCAGGAGGTCTGCAGCCAGAGGCGATGATGGCTGTGACCAGACACCGGTGAGGATGTCCCCATAAAGGGTCTCAGTAGGAATAAGAGAAGCTGCTGGCCACTGTGGGTGGCTAAACACCATGCACTGTAGAGCACTGCAGGAGCCACCTTCCCGTGGGGGTGAGTTGAAACTGGAGACACTGCCAGCACTGTATAAGCTGGGCCCAGAGGCCAGGCAAGAATCTACTGGGAAGGAGGTGTGCAGGGGAGGTATGTGCCCTCTCAGAAGTGCCTGTCTCTCTAGTGCACTTTCCTGGCAAGGTTTAGCAGTGGACCAGATCACACTGAAGAAAAAAAAAAAAAAAAGAAAGAAAGAATAAAACATTCAAAGGGCCCAGATGCATTTTGTATTTTCTCAATTCAAGTAACAGAGGCTGAGTTTGAGGATGAGAGGAAATATACAAATCAACAGCACATTGTTGAAACCTCTCAAAGTTCTCTAGAGAGGTGAGAATTATCTTAGTGAATATTGAGCAAAACATTCTAAACAAAATGTATAGGGGTGTGTGTGTATAATTATAAACCTGTTATACAAAATGTACATACTCATTATGGGTGCTTTAACATTTTGTCTAACAGAAAATACAAAAATTATTAACTAAGATCAAGATTTGATGACCATCCTTGAATATATCACCAAAAAAAATTGACTAAGGACTGAGAACCTCTGAAGTAATTATACAAGATAAAATGCAATGAGTTGTATCAAAGGTTTCCCATTTGTGTTAATTATAAATACTGTTCAGATAAGGGAGCATTCGATGAAGTAACACCATGGAGATTTTAATACCTGGAAGTGATCTGGAGATTGAATTGTAGAATCAAGACCCACCACCCTAAGGAATGTAATAAGGTTGCAGAGTGTCTGCCTAGCCCAGATAAATTTCTTGTTAAATCTACTTTTACAGCAGTGGGATGTGTTCCTGTTGGAGAAAGAGGGCTTTTGGGATATAGACTCCAAATAAAGGAGTAGATAAGTCAGGGTTCTCAAAGGAACAAAATGGTGTGTGTGTGTGTGTGTGTGTGTGTGTGTGTGTGTGTGTGTGTGTGTGTGTGATAAATAGACATATATATGCTAACAGGCTGTGGCCCAAGTACTTCGAGAATGGGTGCCTCCTGACGGAAAGGCCAAGGAAGTTATTCAGTTGTTCTTACACAGGAGACTGGGTGTGCCACCAGTCCCAATCTAATTCAGGAGTCCCAGGGAATTACTGAAAATGTGCTGTCTTCAGTCTATATTGGAATCTTGAAGAATTATGTCCTAACACCAACAAAGGAATGTCTCAGCAGCATCACAAGAGAAGAACTTGCTAGCGAAAGTGGGGGCAAACAGACAAAAAGCAAATGCTCCCCTCTTCCATGTCCTTTTAAGTGAACCGCCTCCAGAAGATAAAGCCCAGATTTAGGGCATGTCTTCAAATAACCCAGACTTTAAGTGGGTCTTCTCACTTGCAATGATCCTAGCAAAGAAAATCCTTCACAGGTATGCCTAGCTATTGAGTCACAGTTGATTCTGGATGTAGCCATCTGAAACCAACCAAGAGTAGTCATCACTGGTTGTATCACCCATGTTGGATAGAAGACTCCAAGCTACGCGCTTCCCAGGCTTCTCTGGACTTACTGCCACTCTAGACATTAACTGAATAAATGTGCAGTAGTGACCACTGGGGATAGATGCCTATATATCATTAAAACCCACTTCTACTTGTCTCATGAAAAGAGGAGAATCAAGAAACAATGCATCCTGAATGGGAGACTCTTGTAGGCCTTGAGCATCATAAAATGAGCCTGCCAAGGCAAGAGGTGAATGATACTTTGGACTCCAGAATGTATGCCACACCATCTGTTCAAAGTCCTCCACAATGCTTACTAAGAGGAAATCTGTGTTCCTGAGGCTTCCATTTAATCATACATTAAGCAGGAATCCTCGAGTCAATGGTGGCTTCAGAGTGATAGATGGATCACCCAGGGACGTGTCACAAGCTCTGCAAATTAACATATCATGTGCCTTCCAGAAACAAATCACTGGAATGACTGCTTCCTCAAGCGTGGCCCATCTGTGGAAGGTTTCTGCAAGGATAAGGACAATTATCTTTTCTTATTATGTAAACACATATTCATCTGAACACTGTTACAGTTTGCTTTCTGTTGCTGTGATTAAAAAAAAAAAAAAAGAATACGCTAACCAAAGTCAACTTGGGAGGGAAGGGAATATCTGGTTTACATTTCAGACCACAGGGTATCTTTGAGGGAAATCAAGGCAGGAATTGAATGAAGGACTAGAAGACAAGATGTAGTGCCATACTAGCATACAATGAAACACACTACTCAACAATAGCAATAAACTATAGGTAATAGGCCAATCTCTATCTTCAGACACACTTGATTGTCATCTGCTTGATCAAGATCCAAGATGTCTTTCCCAGAGGGCATGGAGTTCCCTGAAAAACTTCTTATCAAGCAGCTGGAACTAAGCCAAGGTTCCCTCCCTAAGGATCTCTGAACTTAAAGTAATAAAAAGCCAAACCATATTATTTCCTCCTATCCCAAAGAAATGAGATAAGCATGTATGCAATATATATATATATATATATATATATATATATATATATATATATATTTGTTTATTCTCCTGCCCATGTGTATTGGAAAGTGTTAGAATTGGAATGTTGGAAAGGTTAGATTGACTTTACCATTTCTTACTAGGAAGTTGTGCCAATTCACTTTTACCTCCTAGTCATATCCTAAGGTTGCATACGGAAGCTAAATATTCAGCTCATCCCTACTGAGGTGAGTAAATATGAGAAAAATAAAGAAAGCTTGATGCCACAAATCTATACTTCCTGGGCAGCAGAGATGTGCTCAAGCAAATTGATTTCCGTTTGCACATTCCCACACTGGAGCAAATGTCAAATGCATTTCCTCCATCCTTCTCTTCCATTCCTGTCCTCATGCTCATTGCATTCC
Source organism: Phodopus roborovskii (assembly GCF_943737965.1). Classification (NCBI taxonomy): domain Eukaryota; kingdom Metazoa; phylum Chordata; class Mammalia; order Rodentia; family Cricetidae; genus Phodopus; species Phodopus roborovskii. Next base: position 2,180,749 of record NW_026126598.1, on the reverse strand, counting down.
TACCTTTATAGTTAACTCTTAGAACTATGGGCCCATTAGCCCCGATTGCCTGCTATAACTTTATTAGGGATTCATGTTTTATTCAGCCTAGAAATCTGGTCATATTGATTTAACTTTAAGTAGTGCATTATTTGATTAGACAAGATGTTTACTTTTTCTTTAATTTGAAGACTCTGTGTGGCTAACAGACCTTGGTCACGGAAATCCTATAGATTGATACAAATCTCTGATTTTTTTTTTCAGTGAACTGGTGAATGAGGCAGACCAAAGCTAACCCCCACTGATTCAACCTGAAGGGTTGCCATCTTCAGCTGTGGAAAGACTTTGAAACAAAAATATCAAAAGCAACTGTTCCAGGAAGGAATAAAGCTAGTTGTGCTCAGGCACAAGTGATTGCTCCTATGAGCCTTTCTAGACAGCTAGATACTCAAGGAGCATTTTCATTGACAATGAAAAACAGGAACCAGTCTGCCAGCTTCCCACCACCCCAAAAAAAACTGTTGTTTGGGGATGAAGAGATGGCTCAGAGATTAAAAGCACTGGCTGCTCTTGCACAGGACTGAGATTCAGGTTTAGCACCCACATGGAGGCTCACAACCACCTGTAACTCCAGTTCCAGGGGATTCAATGCCCTCTTCTGGCCTCCTCAGGCACACACATGGTACACAGATATACATGCAGGCAAAACACCAATACATGTTTGGGTTTTGGTTTGTTTTGTTGGTTTTTTTAGACCAATACACGTTTTTAATTAAGTATAATTTTGCCAAATCACCAGGTCCTCCCATCATCTGCATGGTGGAAGGAGACACCACCTGCATCTCCAGTTTAATCGGGGATAGAAGGAGAAGGGTGGCTTGGTGGGTAAAGCACTTCCCAAGCAAGAGTGAGGACCTGAGTTCAAATTCCTGGAATCTATGTAGAAAGCAGATGCAATAACACGCCTCTGGAATTACCATGTTCTTATGCCAGATGGAAGACAGGAACAGGAGAATCCCTGGAATTAGGCAGAGAAAATAACCTAGTGCATGCAGCTGTGAAAAACAGACCCTGACTCAGACAAGGTAAAGTCTGACAGCTGAGGTCACCCTCTGGCTTCCATAGGTACATACTCACATACACACCTGTCTTAAAACAAAACAAAACAAAACAGAAAAGGGCTGAGGACATAGCATAGTAGAGTACTTGCCTAGCATTCACATTCATGAAGCCCTATATCCTATCCCCAGCACTGCATAAAACAGATGTGGGGGTATCCATTTCTAAAGCCAGGACAAGAAAAATAGAGGCAAACAAACTGGAAGTCCATTTCCATTGGGTACAGAGGAATTTTGAGGCCAATCTGGGATACACGAGACCCTGTCTCAAAAAATAAATAAATAAAAACTTAAGGTTCATTGTCTTTCTTTCTTTCTTGTTTTTTGTTGTTGTTGTTGTTGTTGTTGTTGTTGTTGTTGTTTTGTTTTGTTTTGGTTGGTTGGTTGGTTGGTTGGTTCTTTTTCGAGACAGGCTTTCTCTGTGTAGCTTTGTAGATTCACATAGATCTGCATGCCTCTGGCTCTCCAGTGCTGGGATTAAATGAGTGTGCTACCACTGCCCAGCTTTGGTTCATTGTCTTTAATAAATGTTATTGGATATGGGTGACATGAAGCACAGAGCCCAATAGAACACACATCCTGGCATAGGTTCAACTCAAACTCAAGACCCACTTCCACTGGGCTCTAAAAACCCTCAGAGTTTTTAACCTTGTTATTTATAAACTCTAGATGATGTCACCTGTCATAAAAAGTCAGTGTGACCCTAATAGGAGATAACTAATCTTCAAGCTGTCCTAGGTGACTGGCAAGCCCTGGGTGATATCCAACACACTTGAGTCTCTAGACTCTAGGCTTTAAGAGGTATGAGGAAGAAAGCCTGAAGAAAAGAGGGAAAAGACTAGTCTTCTGGCCTTGGAAGTTGGCTGCAGGAGACAAAGGGTTGGGATGGACCCTGTTTTTGCATGAGGATGTTCAGTGATGACAGACGGTTGCCCTGGCCTCTGTGTAGAGCCATACAATGCCACATATGTGTACAAGACAAATTCTCCTTGGCATTCTAAATATGACCCAGAGTCATGGGAAGTCTTGTGGATAAAGTAATTGGGCCCAAAACTACCATAACTAATAACAGCAAACAGAAGCCAGAGATGCCAGGTAGAGGAATTCTGGAGATTTACCTATCTTTCATCGCCCATCCAACCTTACAAGTATTGGGATTACAGATGTGTGCTATCACATTTGGCTTTCTGTCAGTCCTCATGTTTGCACAGCAAGTGCCTTACCTATTGAGCCACTCACCCAGGCCATATATTGTTGAAATGTCACAAAGCTTCTGAATAAATAGTTCTTGTTTTATTTCATAATGACCCCCAAAGAACAAGTATGATGACACTGCTTAGTTGGGTATTCTAAAGAGGAAAGTGCATCCTCCATGTTAAAAAAGCAAAAAAGAAATTCATCATAGATATGTCTAAGTAGGATCAAACATGGTGTGTGCAAAGTTCACTTCTACCCAGTTTCAAACACCTACCAAGAGCCCTGGAACTCAACCCCATGGATGGAGGGAGACCACTCCATTTGTCATTTGGGGCTTGGGAGAATCTTTGCTTAAAAATGACCACGTTAAAGATCCTGGTTCATGAAAACAGCTCCTCACAAACTGAAGCCTAAGTAGTCAGATACTGGGAAATCAATAATTTAATCATTCAGAGCTCAGAAAGTATGGCCTGAGAAGCAGTAGCTAGCACAAGACACTCGGGTTGGCTTATTTACCCAGGCATGCAGGTTTTGAGGAAGGTGAAGATGACACTTGAGGGAGTCAGAAAATTTAAAAGGAAGAAGTTCTTTGTAGCCTGAATCGTTTTCTTATCGAGACAGCTTAGGCCATAAGTAGTGGTGAGATTTCAATGACAAATTAAATCCAAACAGCAATTTAGGTGGTGTAGATAGAAAAGAGAGAAGAGAGCGGGGAACAGAATAACACTGATCATTTTCTGCTCGCTGCCCACGCACTTGACAATGGAAACCAGAGACTCCCCTGTTTAATAAGCAGCCAGCAAGGGCTCTGAGCAGCCCCTTGCTTGATAGTCCTTTCACTGTTCTTTCTAATGAGATTTGTATTCCTCCCAGCTAATGCCAGGAATAACTTCTTAGCTCTGTAAGAGATAGGTATCAATAATAATAATAATAATAATAATAATAATAATAATAATAATAATAATAAAAGCACCTGAAAAAGCCTGACTTAATCGGGAGTTTTTCTCTCATTCCTGCCCCTATTGATGCAAATATCCTGGGCTGGAAGAAAATGATTTCAGAGTTCTCTTTACAATGTTCTTTGTGTACCCCTTAATTCTCAATATAAACAGATTCATATGTAGTCATTTGCACTGCACTGGGGGAAAATGAGAGCATGTTTTAATATCTGGAAAGCAATAACTTCAAATGTCTCAGATCTTACTTAAAACAAGTCACTCTGTGCACAATTCAAAAGCAAGGGGGGAAATCAAAGGAATAAAAGAGTCTCTGAAACAAACAGCTTGGCTCTGCACACAGGCCTGTGTTCTGTGGGAACTGGAGCATCTATTAACGGGATGGGTGAAAACACATGCCTAGAGCCTCCAACTTCTACTCTGCCTCTGCCATCCAGGCAACCTAGAGCATGGCACATATCACTTCTCTGTGTATCCCTGTCCCTATCTGGAAGATGGAATCCTTAGAGTATTGCTCCCATAGTGTAGTGAGAACTGTACAAGATAAGATCCATGAAGTACTGAGATCCAAGCCTGGACATGAGTCTATCAGTCCATACATGCTGACATGGTGACATGGAAATGGCAATGTGAAAGTCAGTCTCAGACACTCCTTTCAAGCAACATATCACTTACGGTGCTTGAGACAGGGCAAAAGCTCAAATCAACCCATCTTTAAACGTCACCCCCTTCCTGTATCCATGGCAGTCATTTCCTGGGGTTAATGTGTTTCCCTAATGGACAGGACTGAACTCTGGGCTCAAGGACCTCACCTATACCCAGCCTCGCTCATGCCCCTACATCCTGGATGAGACTTACTTATAAAAGCACGGGACATCCAGATCTGGGGAGGAAAGGCCCAGAGGGTGAACCTCAACAGTTAGCTTGGGTCAGAAGTTGTAGTACTTTTGAGATTAGGGCAAGGAAATCATGGTGACTCACTCCTTCCTCATTTTGCTCTCTTCCTCTCTTTAGGTATCTTTCATTGAAGAAATCTAACTGCTGTGTCAAGGTATCGTAGTTGGGATTTCCATTGCTGTGACAAACAACCGTGACTAGAAGCAAACTGAGGAGGAAGGGATTTGCTTTGCTTACATCTCCACATCACAGACCATCACTGAGGGAAATCAGGGCAGGAACCTGGAGGCAGGAACTAAAGCACAGACCATGGAGGAGAGCTGCTTTACCGGCTTGCTTCTCATGATTTTCTCAGGCTATTTGCTTATACATTCCAAGACCACATGCCCAGGGATGCCACTGTCCACATTGTAGTGAGCCCTCCCACATCAATCAAAATAAAAAAAGAAAGAAAGAAAGAAAAAAAAATGACCCACAGACCTATCTATAGGCCACTCTGAAGAAGCAAATTTCTCAGTTAAGGTTCTTTATTCCCATTTGTGTCAAGTTTACCACTGAAACTTACTATGAGGGCCAATTATCATTTTACCCTCTTTTGGGGTCTTCTTTTGTCTCTCTGTGTGTATGTGGTGTGTGTGTATTTGTGTGTGTGTGTGTGTGTGTGTGTGTGTGTGTGTGTGTGTGTGTGTGTACATCTGCCATGGCACATGTGCAAAGGTCAGATAACATTATGGAATCTTTTTTTTTTTTAACTTAAAATGGCTCAGATTTGTGCAGAAAGCTTATCCATCTCACCATCTCTGTCACGTCTTTGTTTCTCTCTGGTACCCACACAGAACCCTCATTTGCCTGGCTAGTTGATATATTTCATTTCATGTCTACAGTGGAACCTGCACAGAAATGGACCACACATCCAAGTGTGTCCATCTGTATATTCTTGGTGAGATGGCTGGGAAGAGACATGATCCCTACTGGCTGTGGAGCTGGGGGGGGGGGGGTGACCCGTACCCTTGCCAAAGCAGCTGCACAAAAGAGGCTGCTGAGGATGAAGCTGACAGAGCAGAAGCAGAATACCGAACAACCAGGTCCCAGGAAAGCCAGTGTCACTCTGTGGCTCTCTTTACAAGTCCTTCTCAACTACATGGTCAAACTGACCCCTTGTTTGGCTTACAAAAGGTTTAAGCCTTCATTATGACTGGCTCTTAGAGCCCAATTAATGTAGAGAAGCCAAGATGTGACAGATGCTACTCCTTGCTATTTCTTCTCTACTTGAATCTTCAGTGGTGCTTTGACTCAGTTCATGTAACTCCAAGCATCCTCTCTGGGGACACTTTTCAGAAAGCATGCCACCTGCCAATCTCACCATCTCTGCAGAACCAAAGGATGCTTTGGTCACTGAACTCTTCCCAGCTGTTCTGCCTTAACCCTGGCTACACTGCAAGGAGGCTATTTCAAAGTCAAGGCTTTAAAGCAAACAGTAGGATAACTTTAAATTTCCATGTGACAACTCAGCCGTGGAGAGACACATGGCCCTTAAGCACTCATAAGCCAGACTCAGAAACAAAGTGCTTCCTCGGGGCAGGAAAGACTTGGAAATACTCACATATTTTCATTAGGCTTTTAGCATCTCATTACTGCCCTATCCAGCTGAAGTCAGAAGCCCGGACATTTAATTATTTCGGAGATGAGTTTCTGGACTCCCTCTTGGTACCAGCATCATTTTATTCATGCTTCTTTTTTTTTTTAAGAAGGAAAGGAGTTAAATACCATATCATATCACATAGCAGGCTTCTGAGATCTAGGAAGTCAATAATTTATGGGCAAACAATATAATCACTAAGCCATGAAAGCCTAAATATGCCAGTCCTTCAGAGAGACATAGCAAGATTAACAGTCCCAAATATACTGTTTTTTTTTCACATCTCCTGTGAAGACTTTCAAAGACTCTTGGCAAAGAGAAGAAAATGTGGCTTTCTGTTGATGTAGCTAAAAACAGTCATTACATACCTCAGAAAAGCTGGGCTGGGAGATGGCTTGGTAGACAGAGTACTTCTTATACATACGTGAAGACTGGAGCTCAGGTCCCCCTCACCTGTGCAAATGCCAGATAGGCCTGCAGTCACCTGTAATTCCAGTGCTCAGGAAACAGATGGGAGCTTCCTAGGGCAAGCTGATCAATATGCTCTGGGTCCAGCTGGGAGACCCTAACTCAATATATAAGCCAGGGAGCAACTGAGGACAACTCCTGATGTCAATATTGGGTCTCCACAGACACACATAGATGAAATGCATGCCCATGCAAACATGTGTGCCTATACACACTCAAATATTCATAAACATTCATATCACATTGTAGTGGTTTGAAAGAAAATGGACCCCCCCCCAAAGGGAGGCCATTAGGTGGTATGGCCTTATTGGAGTAGGGTGGTCTTGTTGGAGGAATGTGTCACTGTGGAGGTGGGCTTTGAGGTGTCATATATGCTCAAGATACCACCCAGCATCTGAGACCACTTGCTAAAACAAGCTGTAGGACTCTCAGATCCTTCTGCAGCACCATGTCTGCCTGCATGTCACCGGGTCACACTGTGATGAGAATGGACTAAACCTCAGAAAATGTAAGCCACCCTCAATTAAATGTTTTTCCATTATCAGAGTTGTTGTGGTCATGGTGTCTCTTCACAGCAATAGAAACCCTAACTAAAACAGAGGGAGGGAGGAAGGGAGGGATGGAGGAGCTTAATGCCAGCTGACCCCTCTGTTAAGAAGCTATAAGAATGACAACATCCTCCCATTGACAAGATCCGTCCTATCACATCTTACACATCCTAGATGGAAGACAAAGCAACATCACATGAGCTGAGCTCATCTCAGAGGTTCTGCTAAGGTAGGAACCCGGATCCAACACCTACCAGCTTCTTGCATGTGAGAAAGCTACATGCCTTCTCAATCCCTCTGACTTCTGACCCATAAAACACAGATGTTAGCATCTCCTATCCTGAGCTACCATAAATAGCACAGATAGGTCGATACTGTTAACATACTTCTGACAGTGGCTGGCCAATAAGAAAAGTCTGTCTAGCAGCCACTAAGGGCAGGCCATATGCATTCCAACACTGTATCTCTCTAAGCACTTAGCTACTCAGTGTGTGTGGTGTGTGTGTGTGTGTGTGTGTGTGTGTGTGTGTGTGTGTGTGTGCTTGAGTGCTTGAATGTGTATGGGCACACATGTTTGTGTGGGCATGAACTGAATCTATGTATACCTGTAGAGACCCAATACAGACATTAGGAGTTATCCTGAGTTGTTCCTTGGCATATATATTGAGACAGGGTCTCTCAGCTGAACCCAGACCTCATTGATCAGGCTACTCTGGCTTGTCAGCTTTTCCTAGGAAATCACTGTCTCTGTCTCCTGAGCATCTAAATTACAAGTGATTGGCAGGTCCATTTAATTTAGTCAAAACTTGCTCCACAACAATATGTGGATTAGAAGTAGGTTTGGAAAGCAAACATGGAACTAACAGCTAAACTTGACTTTGGGGAAAGTAGAAAATGAGCCTTAATGCGTATCATGAAAGATTTGTAACTGAAAAAAAAAATGTTTTCTGAAATTCGAACTTCTCTGGACACTGAGAGTCTCCTGTTTTATCTGAAAACTCTCAAGTCCAGATGCCACACATAGCTTGTATACCATTTTTTCCTTTTCCTTTTTTCTTTTTTTTTTTAACCAAAATTTAATTTTCTGAGCCCTGAAAATAGGTCACACCAAATGGCAACTTCTCTGAGGATGATCTTTTATGAAACTGGGTCTCACAAAATTATTGTTTCTTCCCTTTCTCCTGCTTTTATGAAAGCTGTGTCTGATATATGGTACACCTGCCTTCATAACTCTCCATGTTGAGTAATAGGCTAAGAAGAGAAAGAAAGAAATCACTCCAGTCAGATGCCATCTACCATCAGAAATCACCTAGCCCTTGATTTCTATCTTAAAGACCCTGTGATTGGCTAGAGGGTGTGTGCTGCCTGCATGCCGAGCAGGCAAAAGACCCTTGGGGCAATACTCACTCTTTCTTCTGTTATTTTCATGAAATTAGTTAATAGTTTGCATTCCAGAGATTTATCTTAGCATCTGCATGGGGACGGGACAAATGGTGCTGAGAATCCCATGTAGTCACTGGGACCCTTCATGGCTCAGCTACGAAAGAGTGACTTCAGGCCTTGTGCTACCGCCTTGCAGGATTGTTAATACACACTGAGATTTTAAAGTTTCTTTTCTTATGTGGGTTGCATGCACATGAGTGTCTGTTCTTGTTCTGTGTGAATGTACCTGTATGTGCTGGTGGTTGTGGACATACATGTAAGCATGCATGTTGAGGTCTAGGTTGACCTCAGGAATCTTCATGGATCAACTGCTCACTTTATTCATTGAGACAGGGTCTCTTAGTTGAATTCAGAGCTCATCAATGCATCTATTCTAGCTAGTCATGTTGCTCTGGGAATCTCCTGTCTCTACAACCCATACGTACATGTGTGTTGAGGCACACACACACACACACACACACACACACACACACACACACGCACACGCACACACACGGGAGCACGCACAGGTGCACACGCACAAACACACACACACACAGAGAGAGAGAGAGAGAGAGAGAGAGAGAGGATGATTCCAGACAAACAGAACAACAGGTTTACATTTAAATATTATGGCTGTCACCTATGTGATGGGAGATGTCATTCTGTATATGTTTCTCATACTGGTTAATGTATAAAGCACTGTTGGCCAATAGGAAAGCTAGATAGGCGGGACTAGGAAACGAGGAGGAAAGAGGAAGGAGGAAGGAGACTCAAGATGGAGAGACTGGGAAGAGGAGACGCTGGCCCCTTTCCCCGGTAAGAAGACCATGTGGAAATATTAGATTATCAGAAATGGGTTAATACCTAAGACAGAGCTAGCCAATAAGAAACAAGTAACGGGCCAACAGAATTATATCAAATACAGAGTCTCAGTGTGTTAATTGGGGCTGGCACAGCGGTGGGACCAGACCAGTGGCAGGAGGAAAAACCTTACTCCTTACACCTATGTAGAGAGGATTTAAGTCTATCAGCAGTTAAGGAAATAGCTCAATTGGTAAAGTTCTTGACTCTCAAGTGTTCAGAATCCAATAACCCATGTAAAAATCCAGGAATGGGGCTAGAGAGATGGCTCAGTGGTTAAAAGCACTGGTTACTTCTCCAGAAGACTCAGGTTCAATTCCCAGCATTCACAAGTTGGCTCACAATCATTGGTAATTCCAGTTCAAAGGGATTCAATACCCTCTTCTGTCTTACATTTCATAATTTAAAAAGAAAGCAGCATTACCCAATTTAACAGCTCATTCTGAAAGAGGAGGTGTGTGCACAGGTGTAAGTGGAATGGATGGTTCAAGGGTCTCATATTTTGCAAGGCTCTCATAATACAAATAAAGCATCTTATTGAGTATACCTTGCAGCAATCTACCATTTGCTACACAAAAAGGGAGGCTGACTGAAAACAGCTTACATCAAGACACTGTACTGATCAACAACACATTTTGGTTGCATGTGCCTTTTCTTTTTCCTTCCTTCCTTCCTTTCTTCTTTGAGACAAGAGTTTCACTGTTTAACGGTCTTGGCAGTCCTGGAACTCACTCTATAGATCAGGCTGGCCTCGAACTCAGAGGTCTGCCTGTCTCTGCCTTTGAAGTGCTGGAATTAAAGGTGTGTGCTACCACCACTAGGCTAACAATATATTCTTCTGACATCAGTTGTATGTGTTGATATCTCTCTCTCTCTCTCTCTCTCTCTCTCTCTCTCTCTCTCTCTCTCTCTGTATGTGAGTTCGTTCATGTGTGTATGTATATGTTCATGTGGGCATGGAGGGGAGAGGATGCCCTCAGGTGTCTTCAATCTTCTGTTTGAGGCAGAGTCTCACATTGAACACTATGTAGGCTGGTTAGTTCCGGGATCCTTCTGTCTCTGTCTCCCATCTCACAGCACTGGGATTATAGGCAGACACCCTTGTGCTTACCTTTTCAAGACACATTTTATGCATATGAGTTTTTTTTCCTGCATGTATGTGTGTTCTTCATGTGTGAGCCATCCACTAAAGCATGGGCATCCTATCAGCAGCTATACCTTCAAGTACCAATAGCTCCTCAGTAAGGAACTGGCAGAAGATAGAGAGATCCTCGGCTTTCTCTATGCTGAAGTTTTGAGTGATGATCCTATGTAGGCCTTAGGTGGGTAATCTCGGCTGCTGTGATTTCTTGAGTTCAATAACCCCATTGTACTCTGACGACATCGACATCACTTTACAGCACTCGCATACTTTTAATAGAAGTATTAATAGGGTGATAATCTTAATATTTTGATTTCCAGTTAAATATCTTAGTCTCTCTATATACAAATACACTCCAAACACTTGTATTTGTTTGTGGTATTTGTTTACCTGTTTGCTGAGACAAAATCTAATCATGTTGCCTAGACTGACAATCAATCCTCCTGAGTCCTGGTATTAAAGGTGTGCCCATTGGAACTGACTTTTCCTGGGCTTTAATAAATTCTAGGTATTTTTATTCTCATTGAAATTATTTCTAAATTAATCCAAGTCAGTAGAAAACAAAGTCAAAAATTTGAATCAACTCACAAAACGTTTTAGATTCACCAGCTTTTAGTAATAGAGTTATAACATCAATAATGTATCTTATCACTGGTTTAATTAGTATTTTCAGGGGGAGCGAGTAGAAGAACTATGTTAGCATCACTACCCAAATAAAAGTTTAATCAGAAGGTTAAAATATGGCTCAGTGGTGCTCTTGCAGAAGATCTGAGTTGTGGACTTCACAGGCACGTACACACACACACACACACACACACACACACACACAAATAAAATAAATCCTAAAATTATAAAAGTCCAACCAATTTAAATACAGTAAATTCTAGTAATATTAGCCAGTTTCATGAGACCTAACAAACTCCTATTCTTCAGAGGGAGACCCTGGGGGATAATGGAAGTGTGATTAAAAGACTGAACAGCAGGAGATAGCAGATGAAGTCCCCACACACTTTAAGCAGTCTTTGTTCACCAACACACATTTTGGGAACCCCAATCACAGAGCTACCCTTGAGGACTGCCTCGACAAAGACCCTGTACTGATTGTCCCATATGGGATCTCAAAAGATAGCAACTGTCTTTGCAATGGCAGCTATTGAAACCTAGCAAAATTTATAATGTTCTGATCAGTTTTGTTTCCAACAAGGAACACCCCCTAAACCTGCCTTCTGTATTTCTACCGCCTTTACAGCTTGCACCAGCAAATGCTCTTAAATCCCAAGCCCCACTTCTACTCACCTTTGGCAGAATTCATTTAAATCAAATCTTGGCACAAAGGACTCCAGAATCTTGGCCAGGTCAGAGGCAGAATCTTTCCCTAAGCTCTTCATTTTGTATCAATCTGAGCTGATATCTTAGAAGCATTTTTATGCTCGTTTATAATTACCAATTACCATCCCAGATTGTCTTTGAAGCTCCAAGCACATGGAGCTCACAGGCAGACAGCAACACCAAAGCATCCCACTTCCTTGGTGTTGGCAATGTATTTAGCTTTTGAGCTCTGGGTGGCAAGAAAAACACATAAAGAATGGGATTAAAAAAAAATTAAGGGATGTTTTTGAACTATAATGTCCACAGAGACTTAGGCAACATCAATGACCAGCTAAAATCATCTGAACAATATAAAAGTTAACCTTATAGGCTATAATCAGAATAAATCTCCAAATTCAGCATCCCTAAGAAGAAATATTTCTATAGTAAAGAGCTTAGTTTCTCCCAAAGAGCTACCTGCATGACTCAGGTATGCCTCCTGGCCTCCACTGATTGGTTCATATGTGAGAACCTGACACAATCCAGTAAGTCATTCCCTTGTGGAATCTGGAAGGAGAGTAAAAGGGTTCAGCTTTGACCTGTTTGCCTCTTTTTTAGGAAGAGATGTCCACTCAGGCAGGTGAATATTTCTCCCACGGGAGCAGAAAAATGGAAGAGGGAGGGATATGCAAATAAACCAGAGATGACTGACAGAGAAAACTTCCCATGGACCCTTCATTCCAGCTGAGTAGGACCTGCTTCCCTGAGCTTGTGTCCCACAAGATTGCTGTTATCACAATGAATCTCTCCTGTGGCCTAGCAAGCAATGTCTTTCCCATATTCAAAATCAGAAAGGTGCCAACCAAAGGGTAAAATGGAAATAAGTCAATGTTCTGAATTCTGAGGTCACCTGAAGAGCTGCTGTACAGAAGTCATCATGAGCTTCAGGTTACCCAACCCTCAACCAATGGCTTCCTCACCAGCATGCATGCTTTGCTTTATCAGCTTCAGGGAAACATAGATCCTTGCACCTCCAGGTTGCAAGTTGAACTGCTGCAAAAAGAGTCAGAAAAGATGGTTCAAATCTGTTCTCTGCCATAGCTTTCTGGTAATCAGGCAACTACCTTCCTACTGGTGTTAGTTTTCTCCTCTGTGAAGTTGAAAATACTAGCATATATCCTACAGTTCACTCTGTAGGAATGATCATGGATCTGAAGAATCAGAGAGTCATTGTGTAAAGAGAAAAGATAGTTTGGAAAGTTCAAAGGGACTCGGTAATATAATATACACATGAGCCAGGGAGACAGAATATAATAAGATCAGACTAGTCCAAAGGGGTACTGAGGCCACGGCAGAGACTTTGAGAAAAAACTAGTATGATATGCCTTTTTCAGGAAGACATGGAGTCACAAAATACTCAAGGCTAGACCCTAAGTAAATGAATTTACACTCAGTCACCCAACTTTTAAACACACACACACACCTATATGGGATACCTGTGGAGGCCAGAATGCATCAGATCCCCCCTGAAGGTAGTTACATTGCTTTGAGTTGCCCAAACATGGGTGTTGCAAACTGAATTTGGAACCTCTGGAACAGAAGCAAGCAAGCACTCTTGCTCACTGAGGCATCTTTTCAGCCCCTTAAACACTCAGTTCTGAAGAGTATACTCTCTGCTCATGCCCCAAATCACTGAATAGGAGTTTTTGAGAGGAAAGATGATTTCTGCAGTTGTAAGATATGTAGACATGTAAAGGATGGTTAGTATCTGAACAGGTTTGCTTGCCTTAAGGAAGAGATAAAATTATAATGTGCTCAAAACCGCCACATACCCAGCCTCTGAATTAGGTCATTAATGATCACAGGGGAAATGATGCTCTCAGATTCTGGTCTCCAACATCTGTGACTGTGGAGGGATGCTGACTGACAGCATGCTATCAGTTTGCTAGAGGTGAGAGGAGAAAATTGATCTGGGGAAGAGGGGTGAGTGGAGATGCCTTCTCTCTGAGATGGGGATGAAGAAGAAATGAGCACTATAAAGGTGTTGAGATGGATGCTGGAGACACAAAGAGATGGAAAAACAGTAAGACTGGACCTCACAGAGGACACAGCATTTAGCTACAGAAGGAAGCTAACACAGAGGAAATATAAAACAAGAGCATCAATAGAAAGATAGAAAGAATATAGCTCTAACTGAGCAGAAGGAGTAAGAGATTATCAGAGAAAAATTTAACATGGTTAAAAATGGAAGAAAGACACGAAGTTCATGAACAGACAGACAAAGATGAAGAACACAACATTAAACAGAAATACATCTACAGACAGACAGACATTAGGATAGGAGTGCCTTGGAAAGCAACAGGCAGATAGAGACTGATTAAAAAGAAAAAAAAAGAAAAAAAAAAAAAAAAAAAGGAAGCCAGGTCCAGTAATGCAGACCTATATCAAGTTCCTTAGGAAGCTGTGGCAGGGATATCACCTGTTCAAGGTTCTATGCTGTGAGGGAGGGGAGGCTGGAGAGACGGCTCAGTGGTTAAGAACAGTGGACCTGGGTTTGTTCTCAGAACCCACATGATGACTCACAAGCACCTGTAACCCTAGAACTATGAGAATCTGTCTCCCTCTTCTGGCCTCTGTGGGTAATACATGCACATGGTGCACAGAAGGCGGGCAAGGCTTCCACACACATAAAGTACAATTTAAAAAAATCTTTTCTCTTAAAAAAAATAAGGCTGAGGAAGCAGAATGAGGGACTGAGAACAGAAGAGCCCTTGTGTGTGTTTCTCCTGCTCATCCCTGCCCTGTGTCTTCACTCAGCTCAGGAATGGCTGAGTGTGCAGGTAATTGAGCGAGCGTGGGTCTCCAGTTCCCTCTCTGTACCTGAATGGGCAACACTGTAGCAACTTGTGCGATCCTGATTGTGCCTCATTAAACATGTTACATCGTTGTGCACAAAAATCTTACTACGCTTGGGCTAAATTAAAATTTAATAAAGTACCAGGTTGCCACAGGACTAACAAGCCACTGGCAGCTGTTTAATTAAAACAAACTTGAAGAGACAGCCCTAGACAGAGGAGCTGCTGAGGAAGACACGAAGCTGCTAGCAGCCTAGCATGAAATAAAGATTTTATTGGAAAGGAATGAACTCCTGTATAGAAAAAAAAAAAAAAAAGCCAGCAGGTGCCTTGCAGGTCCCAGTGGCTAGAGTCCTGAGTCAGATTCTCCATCCCTCACCCCCTGTTGTCTATCAGGCTATCTTGAAGATCTCCTTCAAGATACAGAGCTGATATACAACAATTTTTCATGTCCAATGTTATTCAAGTGACAAAGCCAAGGAGTTGTAGTGAAACAAAATAAAAGAGCACACAATGAACTCCTATTATGCAGAGTGAGTTGCATATTAAGCAAAGGGGTGATTTGGAAAAATACAGAATGTGGGCCATAAAACTGGCTTCATCTGCCCCCCTGCTCCCCCACTCCCTACCCCCAAAATCATCCATCAACTGCCAGTTGCATCTCACCTAGGGGCTGCGCCTCCAGAGCCCCTGCCCTCTCTGTATTGGCATGGTGATTGGCTAGGTCTTGTGTAGATCTTGTGCCAGTGACCACAACCACTGTGGGTTCATAAGCCCAATAGTCCTGTCGTATTCAGGAAACATTATTCTCAGTACTCCTCTCCAACCGCTGGCTCTTATAATCTTCCTGCCCCCTCTTTCGTGGTGTTCCTGGAAGTCAATTAGCCAGTTTTATAGGAGTACATTCAGTCCTCAAGACTGCATGAAGCAACATTGGGAATGAAGAGTGCCTGGCATTGGCCTCTTCAGAAAAGTACACTCCTCCCCCACAAAAAAGAAACCCCCTTTTCCCCCTCATCTTTAGCGCATCCCTCTCTAGTAGGATGTTTGCTTATGTGTGAGTTTTAGTTTGCTCTATTTACAAATGACTCTAAAATATAAATCGGTGGATTTTTCCAATTGTAGCTGTTAATTGCATTTTCATGTATGTCTTGTGTGGATGTGGTATATATCTATACATGTGTGCAAATGTATGCACTGGTATACATGTGTGGATATTCACAGAGGGTATTATGTGTCCTTTTTTCTGTCACACACATGCATGCTTGAGAAAGGATCTCCTACTATAGCTTGGGCAGTCAGCAAGCCTCAGCCACTCTCCTGTATCTATCACACGCATGAATGCACATTCATGCACATGCAGGCACACACACACACAACCCTGGAGTAGCAAGTGCACACACAGCCACATATCGCTTTTTACATAGCTGCTGGCTATTCTGACTCATGGCCAAGCACCCTTCCCTAAAGAGCAGTCCTTGAATATCAACTTGAAGTTGTAATCACCAAGGAGACACAGTATTGAGTGTATCTGTGAAGATATTTTCAGAGGAGTTTAAATGAAGAAGGAATACCTGTCCTGAATGCCAACTGGCATCCTGAACCACATAAAGATGAGAAACCTGACTTTCAGAGTTCATCTTTCTCTGTTTCCTGACAGTGGATACAATGTGACAAGGTGCCACACTCCTGCCACCATGACTCACTGTATGCTCAAACTGTGATCCAGAGCAAACCATTACTTCTTTTAGTTACTTTTGTCAAATACTTTACCACACCAATGAGACAAAGGCAGGGATTACACTGCCAAAGGTGACTCTTTTGTTTTGCACATGGTGTCAGTATTTAGCAACCTTCAAACCCTCAGGAGTTCTAAAGGTTTTACTAGGGCTTCCAAAGAACTGAATATGAAGTAAGATGCCTTTCTGGCTTTGTTTTGTCTTGTTTTGGGTTTTGGGGGGACATGCGAAAGAGAACTGGGCCATTAATTTCTCAGTTTCTAAGAAATCATTTTCCTCATGGATGCTGCCAATTATTTGCTCTTTCTAGAAGATGCCACCAACTGAGATGCACGGGTCTATGACTCATTTCATAATGACCTCACCGCTTGGCTCAAGTGGCCCCTTCTTAAAGGTTTATGATGTCAGGTGGGCAGCAGTCTGTGCTGGCCTCATCTGTAGAAGGAAATTAGAAGAATTATAGTTAAGGATGCCAAGAGCATTTCAGGGATTTCTGTCAAGTGTGCTGCTCACAGACATGAATTCTTGTAAATTAAATTTCCGAAGACTATCTCAGGAAAGCAATTTCAATTATTTTTATTTGAAATGATCCTGTTAAAGGATGAGGGAAACTATCTGTGCCCTCACCTTGGCATTTATGCAAGCATTTGTGTATCCTTTCCCCCCTTTCTCCTCCCCCCCCCAAGGTAGGCAGAAAAAAACCTGACAGAAGGACAAAGACAAGGGTGGAGCTTCCAAACTGAGAGGTTTCAGTTATACAGTGATTAAAGGTCACTGATAGCCAGAATTACACTACTGAATCCAGTCATATGCTGTGTTGCTTAGGTTTTTTTGTTGTTGTTGCTGCTGTTGTTTTTGTTTTGTACAAGCTAGAGTCAAGTGTGATGGGAGGAACCTAGGTTGAGGAATTGCTTCCATCTAATTGATCTATAGTCTAGTCTGTGGAGTATTTTCTTAATAATTTAGAAGGATCCAACCCACTTTGGATGTTAACACCTCAGGGCAGGTTACATAAGAAAGCAGGCTGAGAAAGCTATGAGGAGCAAGCCAGTAAGCAGTATTCTTCAGTGGCCTCTGCTTCAGTTCCTGCCTTCAAGTTCCCGCCCTGACTTCCCTAGATAATTATAAGATGCAATCAACCCTTTCATCCCCAAGTTGGTTTTGGTCAGTGTTTATTATAATGACAGAGAAACCTGACTAGGTTGCACATAGTGATGGAATTTGGAAAGGGTTTTTAATATTAGCACTAATAATACTGAAACATAGGCAAAGAATCCAAGCCATGTTTTCTGACTTGAAAGGATCACACCAGCAGTTGTGTGAACCAGACCAGTGGGGAGCTGGAAAATCACAGAAGGCCAATGAAGGGGTTGATGACCTAGGATGAGTGATAGTGACTTGGGCTGGAATAAGGGCTGTGATGATGGGGGACAATAAGAAAACTCTACCTGTGTTGTGTATGTTAGACCCACCAGGATGCACTAAGGAAATAGATGCAGTATCAGAGTAAAAGACAAGCCCCAGAGACTGAACAATTTCCTTGGAGTTGAAACATTCCATCCTGGGTGAAAGTTCCTTAAGGCTCGGGAGGAAGCAAACCACTCACAAGTTTCAGGAAGTCCCTGAAACTGACAAGATGTGCAAGGCTTCTCCCTCCACATCATTATATAATCAGTGAGCACTATAGAGGAGCGAAAATGCTCCAAACCATTGATCTGCCTGAAAGTTGGGCCGAGAGCTCCAATGTTAAAACTTTCTTGAGTCAGCACCTAGAAAGAGTGGGTTTTGATGTAGCTCCCTTTGTGTCAACTATGATCCTGTAGGTACACTTACCTACACTTCTGTAACTGACCCTAGCTAACTCACTGATTCAAAAAGTTGCATATTGGTGGTATAGTTATTTTGGTCTATTGTTAGTCCTCTAATCTGGGGTTGCTAGATGTTTGTTCATACCTCCCCTGAAACAGTGTCATACAACAGATCCTATCCTAGATCAGAATGGTTCTATAGATGCTGATGCCATTTGGCAATATACACAATATCAGGGACAAATGAAGGATGATAACTGTCCACACAGAGAAAAGACACACCCCCTAGAATGTTCCAGAAGGCTAGAATTATGCTTTATGATTAAGTCATTTTTAAGGGATGCATCCCAGTCCAAAACAAATTCTGCTGCACAGTTCATCAGAGTTAATTGGCTGGAATTTCACTGTAACAGAGGCTTGTCCTCACATCACAAATGATGTGATTTGAACTAAAGCTTGTGCTGGAATGACTGTGTCATCATCCATGGATTGGAAACAGAAGGCTGAATCAATTGGCAGTAAAATGAGAATGAGCCCCTGGTGAAAACGGGATGCTTCCTGAAAGGGACTCTCTAATTGTTAATCAATTGCAATAAACCTTCTGGTCAACCTCCAAGGATGAGCTGTGTGTCCCGCCTGAGACTGTGCTGATCACAGGCCATTTGGCTAATGCCGTTGAAACTTCTGAATAAAGGTCATATTCTCCATCCCTTCAAGGAGTTGCCCTGTTGCAAGAAAGACCCAAACAAAGGAGGTAGGGGCTCTCAGATTGAGTCAAACACCACCTCAATAGAGATTATAGATTTCTCTCTGAACTAGAATAACAGCCAGCAAGCTAAATGACCAAATGAACATGATGGCCACAAACCAAGCATCCTTAGATTGGCCTTGATTAGCTAGTGCTCAAGGTCACAACATGTGTGAATTACAAAATGTCTGACAAAAGCAATTTATAGAATGGTTTGTTTTGCTTCATAACCGGACGTTACAGGGTGTTATAGGACGTTACAGGATGTTACAGGACGGACAAGCAAGGGTGTCCTGGTGACAGGTCACATTGCATCTGCAGTCAGAAAATAGAGAGATGACTACTGGTGCTCAACTCACTTTCTTATCTTTCAATTTTATTCAGTCTGGGACCTCATCCCATAGAATGGCACTTCCCCATTCAGAATTTGTCTTTCCTCACCAACCCTCTCTGGAAATGTCACCATCAAAAATATGCCCTGAAGAGTCTTCCAACTGATTCTAAATCCAGTCAAGTTGACAATGGAAATGAGCTATTACATAACCCAAACCAAACATGATCTGTGAGACAGCAAGAAGAAAACAACTGTGTGTGTGTGTGAGAGAGAGGGAGGGAGGGGGACAGAGAGAGCCTAATGACTGACAGAAGCCTTTCTGGTGGGGTCTGAGGGCATCCACACAGGAGATGGGAGAAAGCACACCAGTTCTTTAATATGGATCATACAGTCAGGTCATTTAACCTCTCTGTAACTCAATGCCTTCATCTATAAAGTGAGGTGCTTACAGTTCCTGCCTTATGAATTGTTAAGCATCCTAAATGTTCAACAGGTGTCTTTGCTAGTATCTCTGTACATGTAACCAGAGAGCACATATCTGGTCGAGGTTGAAAGCAACATCTCAACTCTGATTCCAGCAGGGTTCTACATCTCTAAGTTTCTCCATGTTCAAATATAATGTCAAGTGAAATTTCTTGATAATAAAATGCCTAATATGTAACTGTCATATTAGGCCAAATAAAACATGGGTATAGACCATAAATGAGATATCTCATGTTCATTATACACCAGGAACAATGGCATGTCCTCAGGGACAAGTAACCATGCCACATTGCGAATAGGAAAGCCAACATTAGAGATAGGGAGAGACTTGTTCAGGTGCCTATAATTGGCAAGGCAGGGATTTACAGCCAGGATTCTCTGAATCCAGATACAATTTTCCTAACTTTGGTGTGGATTAGTTACTTTTCTGCTGCTGTGATAAAACACCATGACCAGAAACAAATGAAGGAAGAAACGTTTATTTTAACTTACCATTCTGGAGGGAGAGAAGCATGGCAGCAGGTAGCAGGAGCAGGAGTTGCATGGTCACACCTTCAATCAGACACAAAAAGCAGAAAGAGTAAACTGGAAGTGGGGCCAGACTAGAAAACCCAAAGGCCCGCCTTCAGAGCCTGTCTCCAGCTGTGTACTTCCTCCATCAAGGCTCTACCTCCTAAAGGTTCCACAGCCTCCACAAATTACACCACCACCCGGGGAACTAACTAATATAACAGATGAGCCAGGGGATGGCATTGTTTCTTCAAGCCACCACATTGTGTTACATACTACCTACTGCTTCTCAAGTAAGCTTACTTCCAGAGGGTGGCATCTGCCAGTAGGAAACTGGACTTGCTGCCTCCATGCAATTCTACAGTGTAACTATCCTGCATCTGCTTCTGGGTCAGGTAAACTGGCAATAATTAAATGCCTTAGCTTGCTGTAGCTCATGCTGGCTGCATGACTGCTGTGGTGGTTTGAAAGAAAATATCCCCCATAGGTCCATAGAGAGTAGCACTATTAGGAGGTGTGGCCTTATTGGAGTATATGTGGCTTTACTGAAAGAAGTGTGTCACTGTGGGGGCAAATTTTGACGTCTCATATGCTCAAGCCATGCCCAGTATGGCAGTTCACTTCCTGTTGCCTGAGGATCAAGATGTAGAACTCTCAGCTCCTTCTCCACCACCATGTCTGCCTACATGCCACCATATCCTGTCAAGATGATAATGGACTAACCTTCTGAAACTGTAAGCCACCACCAATTAAATGTTTTCCATTATAAGAGTTGCTATAGTCACAATGTCTCTTCACAGCAATAGAAACCCTATCTAAGACACCTTCTAAGTATTAAGTAGAAGCTGTTGTGTCCCTCTGGACATTTACAGTTGCATTTGTATATACCAAAGTGCTGCATATAGAAATCAAATTTAATTAACCGTTGTAAGCTGGTTAGAAGTATCCAAGCAATTATGATGTCATTCCCCCTCCTTACCAAGCTTCTTTCTAGAACTTTACAAGAAGGTCCTACCCAGGCATATCACCCTCCCCCTAGTCTGATGATGCTATTAATTTCTGAGGATACAGGGCATCATATCATACTCTATCCATTTATTACCCATTCTTCCTTGATTGAACAGAAAATAATAGCTGCAGAAAGTGTTTCTAACTTTGGCTATAAACATCATAAGGCACATGGTCATATATTGGCATAGCCAGTAACAATGAGACATGACCTTCTGTGACAAGGGCTGTGTCCTAGTTTTATTCCTATTTCAGTGACAAACACCATTACCAAAAGCAATTTGTGGAGGAAAGGGTTTATTTCAGCTTATATCTTACAGTCCATCACTAAGGGAAGTCAGGATAGGAACTCAAGGCAAGAACTTGGAGGCGGGTACTGAAGCAGAGCCACAGGTGAACACTGCTTACTAACTTGTTCCTATGGCTTTCTCAGCCTGCTTTCTTGAACATCCCAGCACCACCAATCCAGGGATGGCACCATCTATATTGGACTAGGCCCTCCCACATCAAACATCAATCATGAAAATTCACCATGTTTGCCCTCAGTCCAGCCATCCCAGACAAGCTATAAGCATGAACTCCAGCACACAGCAAGGCACACAGATGAATCATACAAAGGTGAGAAGAGCTGTGGGCAGAGCTGATGCTGAGCTAGAGACACTGGTCCAAGTTGTTTCTCTGCCATGGTGCTATCTTGGGGAAATTGTGTGAATTTATTCTGTTTGAATGTCAACTGGAGATTTTATTAATATCAAACTCCTTTTCTTATGGTAATATCCACATGTGATAAATAAATTCAAAAATTAGTTAAATGTTCCCTGCATAAGCTGTGCTCACCTAGGCTAGAAGCTAGAGGGAATAACGACAAAGAAAGTACCTGTGTTTGTTCAGCATAGATTATGAAGGATGGGCATAAGCAAGTGTTTATCTCTTTAAACACTATGCCTCATTTGTAATTACTTCTTGGGTCTCTCCCCCACCCTTCTCCCTCTTTCTCCTTCTAAAGATAAAATTTTTAAATGCCAGAAAACACACTTATTTTGAGAGACAGAGTTTTGCTATGTAGTCTAGGCTTGTTTCAAATTCTTAGAAATCCTCCTACCTTAGCCTCCTAACACCCTGGTGTTATAGGCATGAGACAGGATGCCCAACCTGAAGAAGAAGAAGAAGAAGAAAAAAACAATAAGAAGAAAAGAAAACAATCAGAATATAGCAGTACTTAGCAGGTGAGGGGGCTTGCTACCAAGCCTGACAACCTTCATTGATCCCCAGAACCCATGGGATCTAAGGAGAGAACCAACTCCTGCAAGTTGTCCTCTGACCTCCAAACTCACTTTGTGAATCATGAGTACATTCTAGAGAACACACACATATAATAAAATGACTAAAATATTTTTACACATTGCTTTACGACACAGTGTGCGTAGGTAAGCGTTTGTCACCACAGCTGTTGTTCATTGCTGTCAGGTGAATGTGGGTCCACCCAGGTAACCCTGTTTCAATGTCTCAGTCAATGGTGGGTCTCGGGTCCTATCTCTACAGGATTCAAAGTCATCCATGTGACACATCTATTAACATTTCTGGAGCTCTGCCAACCACCCAGGGGAGACCTCCTATACACTTACTCCTCCCTCAAACTGAGTATCATCCTTGGAGTCCTGGGGTGTGCAGGGATGGAGAAAAATACAGTCCAAGCTTTCCAAGAAGGGCATTGTCACCTAGCAACCACCCACAAGTGTTGATGATAATTAGTTCACTTTGTTTCTTAAATGTATGTTGTAGAATGCTGTCCTCAGGGCATAATATGCTCATTCTATCTAAAAGTAAAATCAGTTGCTACTGCCAACAAGAAAGCCACATGAGATTGGGCCCACTAACATTCCATAGAGGAGAAGGCAGAAGGGGCCGTGAGTACTAGACACATAAATCTCTGCCCCTCCATGGGAATATATAAGTATTTAGTTGTTGCTCAGGGTGGAGAGAAATAGATATTGTCTTCAGTGTTGTAGCTGCCCATAAGTTGCCTATGTTACTGTAAGCCCTCACCGACATTTCTGTAAGTAACCCTTCAACTATGCTTTATTTTACTTATTTTTAGGTTTGATTATTTATCTTTTAAATTTGCATCTATATATATGTTTTATCTGCATATATATCACACATACGCAGTTCCTGCAGAGGCCAAAAGATGGTAACAATAGAATTGTAACCAAGTGTTAGTCACTTTGAGGGTACTGGGAACAGAACGTGGGTCCTTTGCAAGAGCAGCCAGTAATAATGGGTGAGCTATCTTCCTACCCAAAGATTTTATTTATGTATGTATATGCTTGTGTGCATCTGTATGTGGATATATGCTTGTGAATGAGGTACCCATGGAGGTCAGAAGAGAGAACTAGATCTTCTGCAGCTGGAATTACAGGCAGGTGTGAGCCTCAAAACATGGGTGTTGAGAACAAAATGTGGGTCCTCTGTAAGAGCATCAAGTAGTATTAGCCACCAAGCCAGCATCCAACATCTGAAAAACCTTGAGGGCTCTAGTCAGTCAAAGTCCCAATGCTATGGAGAAACATTCTGGAAGTCGTATATACACAATGTTCACACAGAACAGAGCTCTGGGGCTTGCTGTCTTCTCTCTCCCTTGATTTCCCTCCCACCTGCCCCTTAGCAGCTGCTGGTATTAATCTACTGCTTCCATCTGCAAGCTCTTCTCCTTGTAGGAAGAATAGAGTATCTAAATTATAACTCGTGAGTAATTTGCTTCATTATCGAAGGGTGGAACAGTCTATACTCATAGGTGGTTCTGAGGAAATTGGAAGAGTTGACAAATCTGCCTGGAACTCCATAGAGTTCTCTGCCTAAAATTTTAGAAATTTTGTTAATTCCATTCATCACAGAAATCCTCAACACACAGATTAATATGGTGTCTGGGAAAGAATGCATAGCTGCTGGTGAGGATGCCTATGAACATCACCATGAAAGATGAAAAGTGGCTGGGTATTGGGGATGTGGTAGTTGACAAAGCATTCCTCTAGCTTGCACCATGTCCTGAGTTCAATCCCCAGGGACACATGAACTAGGCATGGTGGTGCACACCTGCAATCCCAGCAATCAAGAGGTAGAAGCAGGAGGATCAGAGACTCGGGGTGAGTGTCACACACACACACACACACACACACACACACACACAATTATATCAAATTCCAAGGTCATCCAAAACTACAGGAGACCCCAAAAAATAAATAATAGATAGATAGTTGAATCCTTCCAAAGTAGGGTACACAGAAGCAGGTATGTCTAGCTGGAATCTATAGAAAGAATTCTCAATTTTTAAAACATTTTAATTTACTCTTTGACAATTCCATAGTTTATAAAATATGTTTCATTCCTATCTATCTACTACTACCTTCCTCCAACTTTCTCTAGTGCCTCCACTCCATCTCCTTCCCAACTTTGTGTACTTTTTACTGTTATTTTAAAAAAAAACAAGGTCCAATTAGTGTTTTCTGTTTTACATGGGTATGGGTCCATCCACTTGGGCATGAGCAACCAAACAGTGGTCTTATCTCCCAAGGACATGACCATTTTCCTCCCTCAGCAGCCATCAATCCTCAGGAGCCCTTCCCTTATCCACACTGAAATTTTGATGGGCTTGGTGCAAGTAACCATGGCTGCTGTGAGATGAGGTGTACATCAGCCATATCATGCCCACAGGACAGCATCTTACAGCTTTCCTCCCTATCCACCAGCTCTACATTCTTTGTGCACCCTCTTCCCTATAGAAAGATTTCTTCAAGCCCAGGGTGTAGGTGAGCCTGCTCACGAAGAGTTTTCAATCTTTTATTTTGCTAAACTCTAGTTGAGATTGAGTGTTCTCTTTCATGATGAGGGGAGGCAAATTGAGCAACCATGGGACAGTGACATCAGTAACTATATCACATTATGAAGCAAATTACCTATATTTTAGTTTCTGAGTTTGCTTTTCTGCTACAGTGATAAAATGCTGACCCAACACAAATTAAGGTAGAAACCATTTTATTCAGTTCACACTTCCATGTCACAGTCCATCAAGAGATGTCAGGACAGGGACTCCAGGCAAGAACCTGGAAGCAGGAAACGAAGCAGAAGCCATGCTCACCACCTTGCTCCCAATGGCTTGCTCAGCCTGCTTTCTTATAGCACCCAGAACCATCAGCCCAGATATGGCACAAATGCACAATGGGCTGAGCTCTCCCACATCAATCATCGATCAGGAAATTGCCCCACAGATTTACCCACAGGCCAGTCTGATGAAGGTGATTCCTCATTTACAGTTCCCTCTTCCCAGGTGACTCTAGTTTGTGTTACTATTCCCCATTTTTATTAGTTCTTCTTATCCTTTCTGTGATAAAATACCTTGAAACCAGCAACTTAAGAAAATGTATTTTTGCTCCCTGTTGTTGTTTTGAGCTAAAAATCCAAGAGTACGGTCCATCAGGATGGGGAAGACATGGCAGCAGGAACGTGATGCATTTGGCCACAGTGTACCTCTAAGTCAGGAAACAAACAAATGAATAATATTGCTTAGCTCAAATTCTCACTTATATTCATCCTAGAACCCATAGTTGGGGTGTGTTTTCCAACCTCAGGTAACCCAATCTAGAAAGTCCCTCACAGATATACCCAGATATTTGCCTCCTGGGTGATTCTAGACCCTGTCAAGTTGAGAATCAATAATGACCATCTGAAGCCTGCAGTCTCCTCTGAGGATGGTGTCTGGGCTCAAAATAGGGAACCCGTTGATGTAGGTGAGGATAACTGCTGTTTCATAGCCATTGTCTCCTCCTTGTTCACCAAATGCCCACTCTGCAGCCTCTCAGGAACACAACACCTATTGAAAAGAGACTGCAGGTGTGTGTGAGCACATAACCCAACCCAGTGGTGCCCAAAAGAATCCAGGGGACATCCCTAAGAGTCCCCAGGAGTGTCCTGCAATTACTCCATCTCACCTTCCTTAATCCAAGCACTACTGTGGGAGGACATGATGCCTGAAAGCTGAACACCATCTTGTATCATGAAGCAGAAATCCTGGCAACAAAAGAAAATGTTCTCATGTGTAAGAGGGAGGGAAAACAGGAATACCCTCCCCTTCCCCTTTTCACACAGTGGTAGAAGCAGCTAAACCTGGGGAGATCTCACAATGTTAAGTTCCCAGGATCCCACTCACCAAAAGGCGCGCTTCTAACTACAGAAACGATCCAGGTGAGATATTGACTGACTTGTCAACAACCCAGTATTCTCTTTTCTGTGTTGTCAGTTGTGTAGGTGGGTAATCAGAGACTGTTTTTCCCCCAGATACTTCAAAGGGTGCTACTAGTGGGCTGGCACAGAACAGTGTTTCTATGGCTGTGCTGTTCCAAATAAAACGACTGTTTAAAGACTAAGGAAGTAACTTAACACCTAGACTTCCCAGTTCTGGATGCTCAAGAAAAGGCTGCATGAGAAATCCTTGAAGCTGAGTTTCAGAGTGGGACATCTTCCTCTAAGAACAGATGGTTTTTAGAAATAAATAGGATGACTTGGGGGCTTTGAGGACAGCTAAGACAGCTGATAAGAAAATAACTCAAAAATCAACAAAACCTCACCAGAACCATCAACCTTCGCCACCCAAGAATCACTCGCTTAAAATAATCTAAGAGCCAATTTTCTAGGCAAACTAAGCAGGACATCAGAACAAACATATACCATTCCCAACTTCCTCAAATGATAATTAAGGGTGTTAACTATTTTTCTCGATCATTTTCTAGTTTTCAGCTTGTGTAAGAGATGTTCTTACAGCCATGGGGACTGGAGAAGTGTTAGGCAGGGGAACCCAGTGGTAAATGATTGCTGTCTCTATAAATCTGGTTTTATGAAATCTAGTGATGTTCTCTGTGTCCACATCTACCTTGTCAGTCACCATTTTGCTCTTCTGGACTTTAGCAATATCTTCTAGAACAATCTCCCAACTTCTACTTTTGCCCTGGTCTTAGCATCATTTCTTGGTGCAGAAACCAATGACCCTGTTAAATCTGTTATGTGGGTGAGGCTGAGAAGATAGACTGTCACTGGTTTAAGTGCTTGTTGTGATAAAATGAGGACCAGAGGATGCACCTGTAACCTTAATGGTGTGGAAGGAGACACAGGATACCTGGAGCTCACTGTTCAACTTAATCACTGAGCTCCAGATTCAGTGAGAGACCCTGCTTCAAAATTAAAGTCAAAGCACAGGAGGAAGACACATGATGTCAACCTTTGCCTACTCTGGCCCAGATATTCTGGCCTTCCTATTCCCCTGGCACCAGGCAGGCTTGACCATAAGTATTGACACTGCTTAGCCACAACATGGATCACCTTCTATATAAGTTCCCCAAGGAACCACTCTTCTGTTTGATATTTGATACCTTCTTCTATGAGCCACATTCTATGTGATACTCTCTTCTATAGGCCACTCTCCTCCCAGATTCCTTACCCCATGGACCATGTTCACTATAATACTTTGATATCTTCTAGAATAGGCCATTCTGCTCTCTGATGCCTTTCTTCTTTGGTCTCTGTTCTCTGTGACACTATAATACTTCCCCATCATAGGCCACAAATTCTCATGATACCTTCTCCTATATTGTCATACCTTCCCATATTGACTACTGTTCTTTATGACACTTTAATCCCTTCTCCCATAGGTCCCTATATTCTGTGGCGCCATCCGCCATAGGACATTGTCCTCTGTAATACCCTACCATGGACCACTCTTCACTAAACTATACCTCTGTACCATGAGCACTTTTCTTTATGTGTTCCTCCTACAGATACCTTTCTCCGTGTTGCCTGTGACACTTCCCCCAATGACCACTCTTCTCAATGATTTGTAATACCTCATTTCAGACATCACTTTTTCTTAATAACATTCCTCTTGTATTTCCTCCCTTCCTCCAGCTTGTGTGCATACCATCGTTCCTAAGTGAATCTTGCTTAACATCTTCCCTTAAAGCACCCTCATGCAGGACAATTCCTTATGCTCTCTACTTTCTCTTATTTTTCCCATAGAACTTGACATCTAACAGACTGTTTATCTTACTTATTTTGCTATGTGTCTATCTCCTAGTTAGACAGTTTCATAAGGATGGGTAGTTCATCTATGTTTGCTACTATTTCTCTGGTATTCATTGTCATGAAATCAGCTTTATAGTTATATCATGGATGGATAGAGTGAAAGATGAATAAATGGATACACAGATGGATAGATGGGTTGACGAATGAAAAATACATAAGTGGGTGGATGGATGGATGGATGGATGGATGAATAAAAGCATGGGTGGGTAGGTGGATGCATACAGGCATGGATGAGATGCATGAATGGATGAGATGCATGCATGGATGGACCAACAGAAATGGATGGATGCATGGACAGATTGGTGGATGAAAGCGTGGATTGATAGCATAGTGGTAGACAACAGTTACCTCTGCATGTGACCTTCTTGTCTTCAAGTGAACTGAGTTCTAGTTCTTGACCAATGTGCACAGCTCTTTCTGATTTCCAGTCCTTATGCATGGTTCTTGATTCTCATCTTCCTCTCATTGCTCCTTAGCACATTCCCCTGAATTTTCAAGACTTGGCAGTCAGTTTCATTCCTACTGAGTTCCACTTCCTTCTTAATAGGGGAAGAGATTTGCTTTGCCCAGAAGAAATATTAAATGGCAGAGTCAGGTTACACTGGGATCTCAAACAGTCAAATATAGGTTTCTGCTGCTGAGCTTCATCTATCTCCATGTGTCTGACTCAACAGTCTTCTCTGGAGGCATTTAATAAGCACTTGCAGAGTACCTAGCCTTCATTTTTCTTCTTGAATCAACTTGTTTTAGCATGTAAGCTTTGGAATACCAGGAGACCAGAGTTGACTGAGATTGTACATTCAAACTAGAAGACTACATCTAGTTTAATCACTGAACTCCCACGAGTTTTATGATAGAATTTTGCTTGTTAAATCATGATTAAGGTAGAATTATATTACTCAAACAATATAACCACACTGGAAAAATTCTCATGAACAAAAGAAGTGGCTTGAAATCAATATCCATCATGTAAGGCAAGTCGAGAAGTTCTGTTTTGAAAGTATTTATTGACTAAGTACTAACAAAGGCAATGGCATGACCTAGGTATCAAAAATAGCAGGGGCCACTAGCTTTCCCAGGAAATGAGAGCTCATAGCAGGTAAGAAACACTCATAGTTGGGCTAGGGATATGGTTCAGCTGATAAAGTGCATGCATGCAAACATGAGGGCTTGAGTTCTGTCCCCAGAGCCCACATTTTAAAAAGTGGATGTGGTGAAACATATTTGTCATCTCAACACTAGTGAAGTAGAGACAACGTAATACCTGGGGATCACCAGTCAGCTAGTTTAGCCTAACTTAATGAATTTCAGACCAGTGAGAAACCCTGTCTCCAAAATCAAAGTGAAAAGCATCCTCAGAAACTACACCCGCGACTGACTTCAGTATTTTGCATGAACACACAAACACGCAACTAGCATACACACCTACAATACAAACATGCAAACACAGAGATACACACACAAAATAATGGAAACATTAGTAATAATCCAGAGATTAAATTCCAATAAAGCAAAGAAATGATAGTCCAAGAGGGAAAGGTAACATGAGTATATACACACATGCACTCTTTTCTTTTAAGATTTATTTGTGTGTGTGAGTGTTTTACTATGTATCTCATGCATGCAATGACAACAGAGGCCAGAAGAGAGCCTCTTTCCTGAACTAGAGTTAGAGAGTTGTGAGTCTTCACATGGGTGCTGGGAACTGAACCTGGGTCCTCTGCAAGAGTATCACATACTCTTAACAACTGAACCATCTCTCCCACCCCTACACATATATGCCTATAAACACCCTTCTTCAGGAGCAAGAACACAAGTGAACTATTCAAAGACGGTAGTTCAAAGCATATATTTTGACTGATCTATGGATTTAGAGACTGTAGGGTTCCACCAACATGCCTTGGAACTGACTCCGTCCCCCCACCTTCAGAAGCTAGAGAGTTAGTGAAGGAGATGCAGTTGGGTCACAAGTGGGACAACGCACTAAATGCCATTTGAGTCAAAAAACCAAATCAGAATCCTTATAATGTTCAATTAACCCGAGGTCTCTCCAACACTTCTCATCTGGGCAGAAATTCAATGGAAGGGATTTGCTGGCTCTTATAATCTTGAAGTGTGTAAATATCCCTAAGTGAGGGACTCTTCTCAGAGAGAAATGAGATGTTGAGATGCTCAGGCTCCAATTAATGGGAATCCAATAATTCAGTCATAGCTCCTACTCAGCTCACTGTGTTAATTAAAAAGACTCAAACTTTTCCTTGCAGGACAAAGGTCTTTGGTCAGATACGTCTCTGTCTCTCTATTTATGTGTGTGCACATGTGTGCATGCATGTATATATGTGTGGGCATGTGTGCCTCTGTGTGTGTGAATACATATATGCATGCATGCCTCCCTCTCTGTCTCTCTGTGTCTCTGTCTCTGTGTGTGTGGGGGGGGTGTAGCCCAAAGGACAACCTTGGGCTTTATTTCTCAAATAAGATTTTTTTCATTGTTTTGCACTGGCCTTAAAGTCACTGAGTAAGTTAGGTTGACCAGTGAGCCCCAGGGATCTGCTTAACTCTACCTTCCCAACACTGGGATTGCAGGAATGCACCACTAGGTCCAACTGTTTTTTGTTGTTTTTGTTGTTGTTGTTGTTGTTTGGTTGGTTAGTTTGGTTTGGTTTTTTATGTGTGTTTTTAGGATCAAACTCTCATGCATTTACTAACTAGCTTCATGGTCCTATTCTATGCTTTTATTTATTTATTTGTTTGCATGTTAGTTTTAGACAGGGTATCATGTAGCCCAGAGTAGCCTCCAACTCTCTGAATAGTTGAATTTCTGAACCTTCTACCTTCATCTCTTGAGCTGGGTGTATGGCTGTGTGCCACCACAACCTATTTGATACTAGGGGTGGAGCCCAGGGCTTTATGAAGCTAATCAGGTACTGCAAACTGAGCTACATCCCTAGCTACAGACAGTCCTTTTTTATAAAGAGGATATCCCCATGCATGTACCTATTTAGCATCCCCTTTATCTTCTTGTCACTAGATGCTATAACACACCAGTTTTTCAGTGGCCCATGGAAACAAAGTGCTCCTGTCAAAGTCAATGGTCTAGGAAAAGTATCTAAGGTGTTCAATCTGACCCCACAGTTCTTCCTGTAGATGTGATTTCTCTTTCTTTTGCTCATGGTACCCACTCAAGTACTCCTGGAATCCTGGATAGGGAATTGTGCCCATTTCTTCTACTGCAATACACTAATGAGAAAATGTGAACAGACTCTGAGTTGTTATATAAGGAGATGCTTGTAGGAAGCCTCTTTGCTAGGGTCTAACTGATTCCAGAAAATACTACGCAAGCTGCCAAGGGGGAAGCAAATAAACAGCATTACCCAGATGCAACACCTATGAACCATGACAACTACCAGCATGGCAAGATACACATAATGGTTCAAGAAGCGGCACTCACATGCCTGTGACAACAAACAACTGTCTAACAGAATTTAAGGCACACTCAGTAGGAGATAGATCATGTCTGGTATTGGAACCCTAGCCATTTTCCCATGGCTAGTGACATCATAGACCTTGGAAAATAATCTGCTATGGTAACTTTGCCACACTGGCATAATTCCTTACTACATTCTATTATCCTTACGCCCACAGATTAGTATAGTTCCCACCCCCCCTAATCAGAGAAGCCTCTCTTTACAGCAAATGGAGACCATCATGGAAAACCACAGCAGGACACAATACAGAAATCAAAAATCCAGCCCCAGTTGATACATCTATACCACATCTCCTGAAACTGTGGCTCAGGGAACATCATTGAAGAGTGGGCAGAGAGAATAGAAGAGCCAAAATCTGTGGTGAGATAGTCTCTCCTAGAAATGGCTGAAGTAATGGCAATATCAATAGAGATGTTAACATATTAAACTTTCATGGGATCCCACCATAACAAAGAACTACTAGGAGGAAAATTAGTCTCTCTCGTGGAAAAGTCCTCTTATTGGTTGTCCAAGCATGGTAGTCAGGCTTGAAACTGTACATACACAAATAACAAACAACAAAAACAAACCCATCAGATTGTATTTATATATTTATGTATTTGCATACACATATACACAGATGTATGCAACAACAGTAATCAAAGCGAAGGACACCATCAACTTGAGAGTGGGGGAGTGTAGAAGAAGAAAGGGAGGAGGTAAAGTGATATAATACTATTTCAACTAAAAAAAAATATTTGAGGAAGTAGCCCATGTCGGGGAATGGACTTCATGTTTATCATATGAACACTTATCTTTCTGACCAGGTTAGTGTGATGAAGCCAACCTTAGCTGAGAGTGTTTGTGAAGACATCCAGAGGCACAAAACCAGATAGCTTCCAAGACACAACCCTCTGGGTGGCTAGTCATCTTTTTTCCCACCCCAAACCCTTGCTACTGTTGGTCCTCCCAAGGGTGAGCAACACAAATAAAAGTCAAGTGACTTAATCCAGCCTGGATACATGTATTTGCCCTTGTCTTGTGCAAACTGGAAAGAATCCCAATGCCCCACAAAAAGCAGGTGATAGAAAGGCAGCAGTTTGTGGCTCCCAAAGTTCACAATCCACAATGTATCCTCAAGGCCCCAAACCAAAGACACAGGTCACCTTCCCAGGACCTTAGCTAAGGAAGTAGTCTTTCATCCCAGCAAGAATGGATTTGGAGCATCGGGACAATATATCCAAGTCTAGTAGCACCTGTGAGCTTTATACTCATCAGAAATGAGCAACTGCCTAGGGCCTGTTTCTCTCTGCTCAGGAAATCATACCTTAGTGACTGGGGTCCTTCTGAATCCGGAGTGGTATCCTCAGGGCTCCCCTACCCCAGGATTAGCCAGACTGATTTTTAAATCACAGGATAAAAAGACATTGCAAGCAGATGGCTTGATCTCATACATTTCTCTGCTGGAAAGTCAAGCCACTTATCTCTAATACATGCTGGGAATCGCATTCAAAATGTGATTAAACGCCACCAGCCAAGAATGGCTATTATGTTTAACAGACTGATTAGCAAGGGAGGGTGGCTGCAAACTGCACTCGGGGTAAATGGAATGTTTTAAATGATGCTAGCTGGTCTATCTCCACTTCATTTTTAGGGCAATGGTTTGTTACACATATAACTAATAATGCCAAATAATGGGATGAGGAGCTTCAAGTCTTAATGGACTCATTTAAATTAAATTTGTATTTATTGTCATTCTAATTATTTTCCCAGCATTCGGGCAAGACCCTCAGATATGCCATGGTGAATGGCCATCTCCCTACCTCAGGGCTGGCTACAACAGGCACCAGTTCTCTGATAAGTCACAAATGGTGGCTGTAGGGAACTTGGCAAGACAATTTCAGTTAAAACATGTTTTTTCCTAAGAACATGTTCTGAAAATAGCTGAGACATATCAAACCATTCACTTAGAATATATCTTATATACTTGTTCATTTACTTTTTGTTGTTACCTAAGGTCGTTTTCTTGCAAATACATACACTACACTTGTTGCACACACCCATGCCTCCATGGCCTCCTCTTTTTTACTCCCTTCTCCTTATTTAGCTCCCCTTGTTCCCCTAGCTGGTCTCATTTCTACTTTCTGTTATAAAATCATATGTGTTCACATATTTATGTACTATGTATTTATATATCTATGAAGTCTGGGACCTAAAATTGAGAGAAAATAGTGGTATGTGTCTTTTTAAGTCCAACTCAAAGTGCTTAATATGGCAACATCCGATTGCATCTTTTCCTGCAAGCAGCATGACCTCACTCGCTATGGCTGAAAACCTCCCACTGTGCACATGAACCACCTCTTCTTTATCTCTCCTTCCATGTGCCCCAGAAAGATATAGAATACACATTTTAATTATGAACACAATAACCCCCAGTGGACCTCACCGATGGGTCCTCCTTCAATGCATCTGCCCAGATTCACATAAGTGTTCCCTGCAGTCTTGACGAGAGCAGGTACTGTAGATAATCCACTTTACACTGCAAGCCTGGTTGTTACAGATTGTTTCCATGTGTACATGCTGGTTCCTGACTACTTCTAAGCACTATGATGCTCTCAGCCCACTTAGCCAGAGACAAAAGGAAACAGCATCCAGGTTCGCCCAATCAAAAAGTTCCAGCCAGGAAAGAGATGTGCCTGATACTGGGTGGCACCAGAACAACACCTAAAGTATGCTAGCATAGGAAACTGAGCAAAAGCACCCCACCCCAGTCTTCTTGAGATCAGAGATACAAGGAAAAGAGCTAGGAAATGTCCGAGGTTGGCTACATGCAGACACTGTTGGAAAATGAACCCATTGCTGAGGGAGCTGGTCCAGAGCCAGGCAGTGATGGACAGCTGGGACCTGTTTGTAACTCTGGAACTAGCCAATATGCTCATTTTTGTCTATTTGCTTAATATCTCCTTTGTTTCCTAGAATCATTTTAAGATCACAGAAACAGAAGGTGGAAGGTACAGAGTTCCCACTTGTACCCACCCCTTCCACTTTACACAGCAACTACTCTCCACTAACAATCAGAGCCACAGTGGTACTCCTGTTACAGTCAGTGAACCCACTCTAACACCCCATTATCACACAATGAACAGCCTCCATAGGGACCTCTCTTAATGATGTAAGCCATAAGCCATGGGCTTTGCAAAATGTGTAAAGGCTGCAGCATCACCCAATAATTATTGCTGTAGAAGACTTCTCCTATTACTATTAATTTTCTCTCCTTCAGCTGGTTCCCACAAACCACTGATTTCATGGTCTCCACAGTTTTGCCTTCTGTGCAATAGCATATAATTGGGAACTTAGTATGCCATTTTATTTTATATGTGTGGGTGTTTTGCTTGCATGGTTGTATGTACACATGAGTGTAGAACCCGTGGAAGCCAAAAAAAAAAAAAAAAAAAAAAAAAAAAAAAGAGCACTGGACCCCTTCAAGCTGAAGTTACAGGTAGTTGTGAGTCATGATGTGAGTGCTTGGGATCAAACCCAGGTCCTCTGCCAAAGCATCCAGTAAGTGTTTTAACAGCTAAACCACCTCTCCAGACCCATTTGGCATTTCTTTGAGATGGGGGTCTCCCAGTGTTTCTGAGGCTGAGCTGGAACTCACTATGTAGTCCAACTGGTCTTGTGCTCATGATCTTCCTGCCTCAGCCTCCTGAGCTGCAATTACAATTGTATGTTGCCACACTCAGACACTGTAAAATGGTTTCTTGTACCTTAAAATCTGTGTTCTGATGGATGAGTTGAATCCACTTAGATTTTTGCTTAACTGTTGATAAAATCATTATTTTTGTTTACTGTTTAATTACCTCTTCTATTACCTGTGTGTGTGTGTGTGTGTGTGTGTGTGTGTGTGTTTCCTTTGTAATTAGGACATTTAAGAACCTGGGAAGATTGTGATTGCTCAGTGGTTCAGAACATGGGCTTCTCTTGAAGAAGACCAGGTAAAATTCCCACATGGTGGTGTGCAACCATCTGTAAATCCAGTTCCAGGAAATTGGATGCTCTTTTCTGACCTCTGTGGCCACAAGCACCATGTGGTGCATATACATACATGTAGGCAAAACACACACATAAAAAAAATGACATGAACAAATCTAATGAAAGAAATATTACTTAAGAAAATCAAAACAAAAAATATTGCCACTCAACTCAGGGTATACAGAAGACACTGTTGACCCTTTATGCTCTCCGTACATCTCCTAAATTCCTCTACCACATCATTCTTCTTTTCTCTTCTCAAAGAGTAGACCAAAGGTCAAGAAAGAAAGTGAAAGTACATGGCACTCCTTATGTCTCAGACTTTGCAAGGACAAAGTTGTTAACACTTGCCTCACTCCGTTAGACAAAGCATTTGGCAGAGCTGAACCCAAAGTCAAAGGTGTGTCCCTCACTTTTAGCAGGAGGGGCTGAGGAGACAAGTGACAACCATCAGCAGATGTCACTGGCAGTTTACTAACCAAATAACCACATTTACTGGACACAGTATATATCCAATAACCATGAAGTACAGATGGGACCTTTGATTGTTAGATTAAAGTCACACTGAGCACACAGCTCCAAATCTTATCCACAATGAACAATTAATACATTGTCATCATTCAGGCCAAAAGAGCATCCATCTAATCAACAGTGGCTATCTTCAGAAAGAATAGAAAATGTCCACTATATACCTTTCTTGACCATAATAAGAATTATGAAGAGATTTTCTTACACAAGGGACAAGCATAGATACAAAAACAGTGCTAAGCACTGTAGCACCCACACATCATGCGCAGATATTTAAATGTAAAATAATTAAACAAAATGAAGTAAAAATGAAGTTCAGATTTCACCAGCCTGTCCATCAGTCACAGGTGGCTCTTGGCTATTATGTTAG
The DNA here is from genome assembly GCF_943737965.1 of Phodopus roborovskii. Lineage (NCBI taxonomy): Eukaryota > Metazoa > Chordata > Mammalia > Rodentia > Cricetidae > Phodopus > Phodopus roborovskii. Next base: position 2,144,202 of record NW_026126598.1, on the reverse strand, counting down.
ATAGCACAGATATTGAATATTGACATCTTGGTAAACCGTGAACTGTCCCAGTGAAGCACAGTTGACGGTGACTGGCTTTCTCTCCCATTATCTCTGTGCACCTGTAGGGATACACATCATCATAAACTCAGTGCTGACTCCTAGGCTGGCATGTGGGCTTCAGTTGCTAATATAACACTACAATCCACATCTTGTAATTGGCTTGTAGTGTGTTTCAGTTAACACCTAGGGGTGCTGGAGAGATGACTCAGTGGTGAAGTGTTTGGTGCAAAAGTGTGAGGCCTGAGTTCAGATTCCCCAGAACCCACATAAAAACAAATGTGGTAGCACGCATCTCTCTTTAATCCCAGTGCTCATGAGACAAGACAAAAAGCAGGGACCGGGAAATCTCAGCATCTCTCAGGCCAGCCAACATGATGTATGCACTGGCAATCAACAGAGAGCTACCTCAAACAAGATGGAAGATGAGGACCAATATCTGATGCTGCCTTATGAACACCACATGCGCACAATGACATGTGAGCAGAGAGAGAGAGAGAGAGAGAGAGAGAGAGAGAGAGAGAGAGAGAGAGAGAGAGACTTGCACATAAATAGAAATTAAACTAAGTCTTAAAAAAGAAAGTATTGGGAGAGAAGAAGTGGTCATAAAAGGCAGACCAAAAGCAATGAAAGAAATAGAAATAGCATTTAAAACAGTAGCAAAATAAGTTATATGGCAGAAGGTTGGAAACATATCAGAGCATACCCACTTCCCAGGACTGTCTAAAACTTAACTTTCTGGTGCCTGTCATTCTGTGGGAAAGAGTCCAGCAATCTTCTTTAATGCCATATACCTATACCATGTAGGGATTTGGTCGAAATGTAGCACATCATAAAACCAATGTTTCTCATCACACATATTTGTGGGTGGTTGGGAGCTTGCTATGCAGAGGGGATGAGAGAAGCCTGCACACTTAAAATCAGACCCTGGGAACACGGCTCTAATTCAGATTTAATCCCGGTTCCATAAGAACCAAGCTCTCATCTATACTGCACAAATGATAATGTATGTCTTAATGGCCTGAGCATTTTACCTCCCCCTGTTTTTTTTTTTTTTTTTTAAATCAAATTCAACTCCATGTCTTGCTTTTTTCGAATACTATACATTTTAGTTTCACTTACAGCGGCCGCATGAATTAGAAAAAGCCTCCAACTCAAAAGCAATCTTAACTTAATTTTTCGAATTTTATTAGGAAAAAAAAGTAAGCTGTCCAGCTGCAAAGTGATGTCGTTATTCTGATATGCAGTGCGCATTCTGTCTCATTTAGCCCACCCTCCTGCCTTGCAAAGATGAGAGAAGTCAGCTGAATTCCCCCAAGGGAGATCATTTTTCCTCACCTTTCTCTTTCTCGGTGAAGCATTTAATTTGGTGGTGTTAATTATACTTCTCATTGAAATTAATTTTTATTTTATTTAAGTTCTTTTGGTCCCTGTTAATATTAATCAGCTACTGGGGCATTTGGTAAAATATAATTAGCCACTTTTGGGGGCTTTAATTTGCTTTTCTTTGGTGAGGATGTGGTGGGTTTGCTTTTGTGTGGCGCATGGGTCATAGGTCTGGACATCTGAACTGACATCATGATGGCTATAAAGGAATTAGAGAACATACTGTAAACATGAAGAATTCAGCTATGAAATCCACAGTGGTCATAGTGACTGTGATGGTTACTATAAATGATCAACTTCACAGGTTCTATATCACCTAGGAGATGAGCCTCCAGGCACAACTGTGAGGTATTAATTACCCTGATTCAGTTCGTGGAGTTGGGAAGACTCACCCTAGCTGTGGGTAGAACCTTTCCCTGGACTTGGGACTTTGGTTGCATAGGAAAGAGGAGGCTTGGGGGCTAAAGAAAGGGCACTTTTTGTTCTTGCAGAAGACTAGAGTTTGGCTCCCAACACCAACACTGGCGACTCCAAAGGTCTCTAACTGCTGCTCTGTGGAGTCTGACTTCCCCCTTCTGGTCTCCATGAGTACTGCACACACCTGCATGCATATTCACATATAGCACATAGATAAAAATATAATAAGTATTGTTTTGTTGGGAAAAAGAAGAGAAATCTAGCTGAGAGCAAGGATTCATCCTTTTCTTTTTCCTAAGTACAGATGTAGTGTGACCATCTGCCTCATACGACAGCCATCTTGATTTCTCTGCCATGATAGACTGTACTCTTGAGCGTTGAACCAAAATAAACCCTTCATTTTTGAAGCTGCTTTTTCTCAGGATATTTTATCACAATGACAGGAAAATAACTAAGATAATGCTTGAAGTAAGCCTAGCATTGAAGGAAGAATTCTTGGAGATAATACAACATCTAGTGATCTCTTCTCCTAAGGCCATTCTGGGTAAAATAAATAAATACAAGATATAGATAAAATATCTTCTAAGCTCCTAAAATGGCAAGTTATTTCCCAGTTATAAAGAAAACTCAAAACGAGCTATGGTAAGAACAGCAAAGCCACATCATGTGGCAAAGTTACAAGCAGTTTAAAATTAAGAAAGGAAGTGTAGCAGTAATTTTTTTAAAAAAAAACAAAAGCATTCACTTGGTTCCTTAGGTTTGGGTTCCTGTAGTATCCCTTCCTTAGGAACCTCTCCCTACCTTTCATCACAGAACTGCAGGATGACTCTCTCTCTCTCTCTCTCTCTCTCTCTCTCTCTCTCTCTCTCTCTACCTATCTATCTATCTCTCTCTCACACACACACACACACACACACACACACATACCTGCTGTCCTGGAATTTGGGCCTTTAAGATGTTGTGATGAAAGTAATGTCCCACAATAGCTGCTTTGTAAGCTTTGGGGTAAGTGGAAAGCCCCAGTGACAGTGTTTTAAGAAACAGAGAATTCAAAGTTAAGGGTAACACTAATATCGTCTTCACACCTTCCATCAAGACAAGCCCACATAAATATTTATTGTCACTAAAATATCCCCTGGAACTGTGGTTCCCAAACTGGTTAAGGTTTAGATAATATCACTGGCCTAGTAGAAAGATTTCCCAGTCACACACACACACACACACACACACACACACACACACACACACACACTATTGACTCCATTTAATGTCTCTTTCACTGCTCATATGCACCTGTGTGTAGTATAGAGCTGACCACTTCTAACTGAATAACCCATTAAAGAGCTTGTCCCTAGGAAAACTGATTCTCTCTCCTCCTTCAACAACCATCAATTGCCTATCTAAAGAATAAACAGTCAATGCAGAGAGGAAGCCAGTATGACTCCACTAGGGTACCCACCACCTTTCCTGTGATTGGCAGGTCAGTGACTACTATCTTTTCTTTACAACTCCTTCCAGCTATCTCTGGCTCCCCAGTCTTCTTCACTAAGACCTAAAGATGCAATGCATGGAGTACCTGGCACAGTAGCTCTCATCCTGAGGCTAGAGGAGGGAAAAAAGATACATATTTGCATTTCAGATATGTTTATACAGAACATTCCACTAGAGTCTAACTCCACCATGGGGAATGCTCACCATTTAACTTAAGCATGCCTTCCAGAGATGATGGCTGAGAGAGAAATAGGAGGAAGTTGAGTGCTGGGGGCTTGCAAAACCATCCCTGTTTGGCTTACTAAACACTGCTAGAAAATGCTTCCTGGAGTATTTTTGGTTCATCAACCACACAAAGATCTTAAGGGACCTATGGATGAAAACTCACAGCTGTGCAGCCTGGTGAATAATACCAGGTCTAAACAGTGCAGGAGCATGCAATTCACAGACAAAATTAAAAGAAAAGATAATGTGCCTTTTACTTCTGCAAAACTCACGCAAATTCTAGACAGCTGTTTTATTAATCAAGACTCCTTAAAGAGATGCTATGAAAAGGTGAGTTGAATTAAAACCAAAAGTTAAAAAAAAAAAATCATGATTTGGAAGTGCAAGTGTAATGGAGAGAAAAATAGGTAGCTTCTGCAGTATGCATTGCTACAACTCTTTCCCTAATCTTTGTGACTTTATACCCGCAGCTACATTCTTCCCTAGATTCACATATGAAGTCCTGTCACTCTGGCAAGTGGAATTGAGGCTCTTCAAGAGAGAAAGCAAGGTCCAGGATTGGGTTACAGAAAGAAGAGTAAAGTTTAAAGATTAATAGCCTTCCTCCTCACCCTTCAAGACTCTGTGCAAGTCTATAAATCGAAGTGTACTGACAAGCTGTAAGGACACCAAGAAAGAAAACCCCACAATCCACAGTTGTAACCATATTGCCAATAAGCTTTTCCAAATATTCTATTCAATGTGTAATGCATAGGGCATTTTGCAGAAGCCCCTCCCTCCACAGGGCAGTCGGCAATATGGCTTAGCATGAATAGGAACAGGGTACTTGATTTTGCACCTCCCCTCCCAAAACACAGCAGAAAATATACCAGAAGCCAGGAACCTGGGCTCCTAACAGGCTTAACTACACTCCTACTTAAAGTGGTTCAATCAGATAATTCTTAAACCAAAAATTTTATTTGGAATTAATTATTTTGAAGACTAGGTCCCCTGTGGATTGGTTATTCTGTGATTCAGGGATAGGAGAAAAAGTTAATAGCTTTCTAATTATATCAAGTTTCCATTTTAAAAATCTGGTTCTCATTTATAAGTCTGTCAGGGGATTATCAAGCTACTTGGTCTTTGCTCTTAATTCATAGAGCAAGAATAAATTAATGTGGAGAATAAGGTCTTACTCCCTTAAATTACTACCTTGTAAGTTAAAGCAATTAAACTCATTTACTTTTATCAAAATTGTTAATAAACCCATTTATCAGAAATCTGACTATCTATGAAGGATTTAGTAGTTTTCATGAAATAACCTAATGAAGATTGGGCACCTAACTTACTTGATCAGCTACATATGAGATTTAAAACAAAAATGAATATACTCATCATTAAATACTCCAAGTTTAAGTTCATGGTCAGCTTTGTTTTTGAATTCAGCAAATCTACATTTTTAAAGATTTATTTATTTTTTATTTTATGTGTATATATGTTTTGTCTGCATGTATGTGCGCCGTGTGTGCAGTTCCCACAGAAACCAGAAGAGAGCATCAAATCCTCTAAAACAAGAGTTACAGAAGATTGTGAGCCACCATGTGGGACTGGGAACTGAGTTCAGGTCCTCAGAAAGGGTAGCCACTGCTCCTAACCAACAAGCAATCTCTCCAGCTCCAAATTTTTATTTTTAGCATATTTAAAATGGCCACTAACTGCTACTTTGTGGATTAATGTCACGAGTTCTTTTCCTTTCTCTGCAGTCATTACTTGTATATCCAATGTAGAGTAGGGCATGCTATGCTATGTAGGAGGGAGGGGTTTCCCATGACATGAGAGAAATGAGTGACGGTCCCTCAAATCCTAGCTCAACTATACCTGTAGCTGTTAGTTAGGGGTTAAAGACAACCTCTTCTGGAATGGGAAAGGGGATGAATACCTCTCTGCCTACATGTACCTGTGTAGGCACTTGATGTTCTCCTCATTTCAATGACAAAATGCCTGGCATAAGCAGCTTCTTCATTGGTGGCCCGTGCCTTTAATCCCAGCACTTGGGAGGCAGAGGCAGGTAGATCTCTATAAGTTCAAGGCCAACCTGGTCTGCAGAGCTAGTTCCAGAACAGGCTCCAAAGCAATACAGAAAAACTCTGTCTTGGAAAAAATAAATGAAGGAATTTTTTGGCTCACTTGGCTTATGATTTATGAGGGCATGCACAGTCTTTCACTGAGGAAGGAATGGTAATGTGAGTTTGAAGCAGCTCATCACAACGCACCTACAGTCAGAAATTGGAGAGAAGACACTAGACCCTTCTGGCTATTCCTTTTTTCCTCTTTTTTATTCAGTCCGGGACAGGAGGCCATAAAATGGTACCATGCAAATTCAAATTGAATCTTCCCTCATGAGTCAATCCTTCCAGAGGAAGATCCATATAAACATGTCTTGACATGTGACTCCTTGATGGTTCTAATCCACTCAAATTGACAGTTAAGTTTAACATTCATAGCATGCATGTAGGTACCTCCAACTGTGTACATCTGAACAAAGATTATAAAGATGGAATTTGAAAGAAATAACATGGCTATTGCTCTAGTTTCTACTGCTGTGATAAAATGCACCAACACAAAGCAATCTAGGAGAGAAACATGTTTGTTTTAGCTTACAATTCTAGGCTATATCCCATCATTGTGGCAAAGTCAAGATAGAAACATCCAACAGCGATTCGCATCACATCCACAATCAAGAGAGAAATGAATTTATGTATGCTCATATACTTGCTTGTGCTGAGCCTAGATTCTCTACTCTTCTCCAGTTCAGGCTCCTCTCTGCCTAAGAAATGGTGCTACCCATGCTGGCCTGGATTGTTCTACACCAACTAACTCAATTACAACAGTACCCAGTACCCAGAGACCAACCCAATGTAGAAATCCCTCATTGACACTCTTCCCAACAATTCTATGTTAAGGAAAGTCAGCAATTAAAGCTAACTAGTAAAATCATTTATTGGAAGAATCCTGGGGCGGAGGTGTTAGTTTTTTTTTTTGTTTGGTTGGTTGGTTTTTTTGCTTTGAAGCCCTCCCTGGAAAGTATTATTCTCAAATTTTGCTCTGACTAATTTTTTTCCCCTCTCTGGCTCTCCCACACATTCACCTCAACATTGACACAATGAAACATGACAGGACACAGTGACATGTCTCACACATTCAACAAATATTTATTGAGATCTGACTCTGCCCAAGCACTGTTCTGGATTTGGGAGGCAGCAATGAATCAAACAGCTCTGCTGTCAGTGGATGCTGCTTTATCACAGAATGGGGTGCAGTCTGCACAATAAACAGATGGATGTATATCAGGCCTGGAAGTGGTACATGCTACGAAGAAGGACTGCACTGCCAGTAATTGAGAGCCTTTCTGAAGAGCAACTAGTATTGGTGGGACAGCATATTGGTCAGGGTTCTCTAAGGAACAGAACCAATAGAATGAACATGTATTGTAAAGGGGGTTATAAAATTAACTTACACTATAAGGGATAAGTAACCAAACAGTGGATTTCTGCATAAAAGAAGCTGAGAACCCAGTGGTTGCTCAATGCATAAAGCTGGATGTATCAGTCATCTCTATACGGGTGCTGAAGGCTTGGAACATTCCTGGAGAGTTGCTGGTCCACAACAGACACACCCACTGTAAGAATGCAAAGGCGAGTAAGCAGCACCAATTTCTCCTCTGACTTCTTCATCCCTAGGCTGCTTCTAGACAGTGCCAGAAAGTCTTTCTCTGTGGGGAGGTCCTCCTTCCTGCAAATTAATCCATTCTGGAAATGCCACCACAGACATATCAAGAGGCCTGTGTCTCAGCTGAGTCCAGATCCAATCAACTTGACAATATTCACCACCACAGATGGTCAAACAAAGAAGGGAGGAAAAAACTGTGAGATCGTTACTGGAAGCAGATAGTGTTGCCTGCATCTTGCCATTGACCCAACAACAGCCAGTCAGTGAGACAGACTTATCCTCTGCTCTTCCACAAGACTAAGGAAGGAGGAGAGACAGACTGGGGGCTTATGGGATTATACATATCTCCAGTGTCTGTATGGATGTGAATTTTCAACTCTTTTACCTATATGTCAGAGGACCCAACTGCTGGGATGTATAGTGAGTTTATATTTAGTTTTATGCGAGATCACTAAACAACCTTACAAAGTGTCTGAACCACTTTTTTTATTTCTATCCTCAACAAATGAGAATTATTGCTACCCTACATCCTCATCAGCATTTGAAAAATACCACAACATATTAAAATACCATTAGTGCTTTTATTATCTGATACATCTCTCAGTACAATTGTTTCTCTGTATGGTCCTCATCCTTCATCTGGATACTAATATATTTTCACACAAAAACAAATTTATACTATGATTTTCTATGAAAAAGGAAAACAAGCCAATTTGGCTTACTATACTGTGAGTTGTGGAAAATTGAGCATGTTTGTGTTTGCTTTGGGTGCTGTTGTTAATCTAGACAGGATCCATCTCCAAAACCCATTATTTGAACTAGCATACAAATTTTGGGATGATTGTCAAATCAAGGCAAAGCACTCTCAAGTCAGTTCAAGTTTTTCAAATAGATTTGAAAGACGAGGAAGAATTTTTCTACCCACTGCTGCTAGCTGCATCCATTGCCTATCTCAATGCTGTTCTAGCTATCTTATTGCAGAAGTGGGGGGGGGGTATTAAGGTTGAAGCATCTAAGCAAACAGAGCATCTTAACTCAGATGCTCTGAGTTCAATGTGTGAACATTGAACACTATGACTTTACTGCCTTTAGAAAAGATGGAGTTTACCAGTCTGTAGCACATTAAGAGACCAATGAGCTATGCTATTGCCTCTGTCTAGAGTGTCCCTCTTCCCACATTTCTAAAGCTGGTTCCTTATTTTTAAAATCTCTACCCGTATCTGGAGGAGTAGTCCTTACTATCTTCTTACAATAGCCACTGCCAAGTATTTAATCAAATTACATTATTTCATTAACCTGATAATAGTATAGATAGCCTGAGATGTTCACAGTATACATGCTTCTTGTCTATCTAATTTTTCTTGTATACACAGTGTGTGTGTGTGTGTGTGTGTGTGTGTGTGTGTGTGTGTGTGTGTGTATGCACGACCATGTGTGTACTTTCCTCAGTGAGCAAATGCCTTTTGTGATAGAACATAGGCTGGGATTTCGATGATCTTGTCCTGGTCACATAATTAACTAGCCCAGAGCCACTACACAAAAATACAACATTTGATCATTATTGATGATCATTATTGAATTGGGTTCATGGAGTCCCATTATATAACATTGAGATATGGGTTCTTCCCGTTTGATAAAAACTTAAATGTGGATCATGTGTACATAGATAAACACCCAAAATATGCCCCCCACACACACACCATTGTCTTGCACCTAGGAAAAAAGAATTAACATTGAGAATTTTCTGAAACACATATTTTTCCTCCACAGAAGGAATGGGAACTTTCCTCTCTCACAAATGACATGAGCAATTTAGAAAATGATTTAAAAGAAAAGGGGCATCTTACAATATTGCCAATAACAGTTAGCAAATCTCATTAATGAGGTATACTGATGGGGAAATCACTACAATTCTACTTTGCAGCAAAATACTGTAATTAAGCCATTGTGTGCCTGTGTTATTTAGCAAATGAATAATTGTACCGTGCCCCTGAGACTTCCTGCTACTTTGGAGCATCAGGCTAACATCGTTGCCATCTTGTCTGGAGCTCACTTAATGAGCAATATATTCTGAGCCATGTCCAAGGCAATTGACTGCTCTATATAGGCAAATATCCCAGCAAGAGAAAAGACCCAGTGTGCTGAAAGCTATAAGACATTGTTACAGATTTAAATTATATTTAACTCTTAAAGGGGTTGTTGTTGATTTGGAAAGGGTCACTGGACCTCTTGTATCTGCCAGGCTTCATGCTGAATGGTAAGGATCTAAATACCACAGTCCTGAAGCTGGGAAAGCATTTACAAAGAAATCATAAAATCAACCTGGACAAATGACAGTGTGGCTGTCTGACAATGTCTGGCCATCATGCCTAAGTTCTGCTCTTTCCACACTCCAAAATGACTCTATCAGGGACAGACCTGACATGCTTCCTTTTAAAAAATGGAGGAAGCAAGTACCTAATGGAGAAAAAAACGGAGAAGCTCAAGCAGTAGGATTGATAATTCAGGGCCAACTGGGAGGATTCTGAGATTGATCAGAATGCAAAGGCATTTGCCCCCAAGCTAACAGCCTCAGCTCTAGTCCCTAAGATCCATAAGGCAAAGGAAAGAACTTACTCCCCAAAGTTTGCCCACACGTACATCATGGTATGCAGGCTCCCACACACTAAATTTAAAAAAAAATTATCTTAACTGTTTTTAATTATGTATAGGTACATGTGTCTGCTTGTTGATATGTACATTTGAATGCACATATCCATGGAGGCCAGAGGGAAGCATCAGATCTCCTGGTGCTGGAGTGAAGGTAGCATGTACTTTTAGCCATCTCTCCATCCCTATAAATACATTTAATAAAAAGGAAGGAAGAAAGGAAGGGGGGAGGGAGGGAGGGAAGGACAGAGGGAGGGAAGAAGAAGGAAAATAAAGGCCAGTTAGGTCGAGGTGAATTATAGGCTAGCCTGGGCTACACACTGACACCCAAGAGAGAAAGTGAGAGAGGAGGTACTGGGGTGGAACATCTTTGCAGCTACCCATGGTTCTCTTTCCCTTGTGCTGACCTGGGAGCTCCTGATGCCAGAAGGAGAGCAAATAGCTTCAGGTTCTGCTTTGTCAGTGGAGGGATGATGGTCCGATCTTCTAATAAGGTGATTTCACTGAGGTCACCTTCCAACTGTACTGAACTACCTGAGACTGAGCACCAGGAAGCTTGGTCTGGAAAGAACAAATTCCCTTCAAAGGCGTGCTTTGTAATTCCAACCGCTAGGAGGATCATCTTAGGCTCCTTCCTCCATTGACTCATGACTCTCATGTAGAGAAGTTGAAATGCAGAAAGGGTTGCGTGTAATTTTCCAGAAATGAGTAGTGCTAGAGAAGGGAGATGTCATTAAGGAATAACAAAGAACCACACGTTGGTCTGTTCGGCAGGTCTCCTCCTGCGGATGAGAGCTGGTATAACAACCTTAACAAACACATGCTCCTGCCTTTGTTTCTAGTGGTTTGAGCCCAGAGCAGGGTTCTCATCTCAGCAAGTGCAAGTCTGCACATGGACCACAGTCACCTACATCAGGTAACCAAGACTGAAATACCATTTCCTTACAATGCTGCTTCAATACGCGGTCTTATCTAAAATAAGAAATTAAGCATAGAGCCCTGCAAGGTTTAGCTACCCTCAGGCAAGCACAGGACTAGCCCAGAGACATGGAAGTCAAGCATGAGTCAAGGGGTGGGACTGTTCACAACACGGGGGCCTTACAGCTTGGCAATGATGAGACACACCTTTAATTCCAACACTTGGGAGGCCGAGGCACGCAGATCTCTGTGAGCCTGGTCTACAGAGTCAATTCCAGGACAGCCAAATCTGTTAACAGAGAAACCCTGTCTAGAAAATAAAAACAAAACAAGGGGGCCTTATAAGACTTTGTTCTTTAACTTGGATTCTCCCTCTATAGTGAGTTTAGGACCTGAGAACAGTGGCCAATTGAAATCTGTAGCACTGCTTTGAGGAGGCTCCTGACTAGCTTTTACAGGGTCATACTTGCAGATCTTGGATGCACAGGGCTCTGAGTGGCATGATACTATCAAGAGTCTGTAGTGAGGGGTTTTGACCCCCCCAAAAAATAAAGAAATCCAGAGAGGCTCCTGGAAGGGATGAGGTCTACGCATAATACACGTCCCTATCACATGAGGTGACTCTCATCCAGAGAGTTCCAAAGTGCTGAGGCCACTAGGGTCTTTTATGGCTAGAGTTAGTCTTATGACTAACAAGCAGATATTGAGTCTAGCATTAAAGGGTATGCAAAGCAGGAAGGAAATACATAGCTGGAAATCTCTTTATTTTGAGTTTATATTTAACATCTGCATTGGAAATGAAAGAAACTTGATTTGGGCACCAGCAGGGTTTTCCCTTAGTTGGCCTCAGCCCACTGTGAAATAAGCCACCAACAGTTAATAGACAGGACTTCTTTGCATAGGTGTCCCTACAATAGTTCCTTATAAATGTCAACTTGATACCATCTAGAATAGCCTTGAAGAGACTCTTGATAAGGGGTTATCTAGATTGGCCTGTAGGCATGTATGTAGAAGTTTATCTTGTAGAGTTCATTGATGTTGGAAGACTTGCACACTGTGGGCTGTACCAACCCCTGGTACAGAAAGTGAGCTGAGCATTGCAGTGCAAACATTAATTCATTCCTCTCTCATCTCGATGGTGGATGTTATGTGATCAGTTCTTATGCTCCTGCTGCTATGATTCCTCTGCTATGACAAAATATAACCTGGAATTGTGAGCTGAAATCAACCCTAGTTTGTTGTTGTTGTTGCTTTTCTTGTGTTGCTTTGGCCAGGGTATTTTATCATAGCACCAATGAACAAATCTAAGACACTCCCCTAAACCACATGTTGATAAATCTCCATTGTTCCATCTCTTCTGTTTTAGGCCAAGGCAGCATGGGGAATGAAATTGAAAACCATCCCATGAGACAGATAGCAAGGTTTATTCTTCTGTCACAGTCCCTGCTGCCATGCCCACCCCCCACCCCCACCCCACCATGATGGCCTCATCCCTCAGGAACTTTAAGCAAAACTAAACTCTTCTCCTGTAAGCAACCTTGGTTCTGGTGTTTTATCACAGGATCAGAAAGTAACTAATATAATGCATCATGGGAACACTATAACTCCATATATTCAGGTCTATTAAATATCATCACTTCCCAATCTTTAAAAGCAGACTCTTTTTTTAGTAGGTTTCACCCCAAGTGCTCAGAATAGGATTGAATCTTGAGGGACAGTTTACTCCCTCAAGTGTGCATAAGGCAAAAATAAAACAGCCTCCTATTAAATATACCTTTAAATATAACTTAAGCCAGATGTAAATTGCCTAATGCATACCAAAGGGTAATGCCTCCTTGCCCTAAGTAGCTTCTTTGTTTACAAAACTCACCATGTGCTAAGCAAAGAGAATCTGAAAACCCAGTTGTGGGTAAAAGATGGTTGATTCTCATCTGCCTCCAGCTGCAGAGAGGGGGACTTTGGTTGTCACATAAGAACTAGTGCTGATGTCTACAATGGTGACTTACAGAGAGTCCCTTATCTCAAGTGTCAGAGGCAAATTTTACAGACTCTAAGTCTTGTAGGGAAATGCCATAGGCTGTGACACACTGAAACCTAAGATAGGGGACCCTACCTTGTTCACTTACACACTCAGGAACTCTCTGGGTTAATAGGAGCTAGAGAGATGGTTCAGTGCTTTAAAAGTTTGCTACACAAGCATAAGGTCTGAAGTTCAGAGCCCCAGAAACTCAGCAAAATTGGGATGTGATTTCAGCCTGCTTGTAATTGCAGCCACAAAAGATGGAGATGGTATTCCCAGAGCAAGCTGGCTAGAGTTTAGCCATATTGGCAAGCTCCTGATTTGATTGAGAGTTCCTGCCTGGAAGAGTGATCAAGGAGATTGCCAGCATCAACTTTGGGCACACACACACACACACACACACACACACACACACACACACGGCAGGGTATAGATTTGTTTCTGCAAATAGGGATTTCTCTGTATTTTAGCTTCTATATTACCATACCCTTCAATTCTCAAAGCAAGTGAAGGGAATAAAATAAAAGATCAAGGAATTTCATTTTGTTTTTAATTGGTTTCTATAGACTGGGCATGATCCTGGGATTATATGAACATTTTTATATGCATATGTAATGCTGTTTGGCTGTATTTCCCAAAGCCCCATCTCCCCTTTTATTTTACCTAGTACAATAATCTCCCATTGCATCTACTTCCCTGCCAATGACATAATTTTGTGGTCCTTACTGGCTGAATAAAAATTTACCATCTAACTAGACCACATTTTCTTTATTGAGTCATCTGCTGACAGACACCTACCTAGCTTGACTTTTGGGAATACTTATGCAATACGCATGAAACTAGCAGTACCTCTGGTATGTAAAGTTGGGGTCCTTTAGGTAAATTCCAAGGAGAGGGATCGCTGAGTCATGTGGTCTATTATTAGTTTTCTGAGGAGCCTCCATGCTGCTTTCTATAATGTCTAGGACAGTCTCATCCCAGTCCTCGGTACAGAGCTGGTGCTGAAAGACTATGAGTGTTGCACTGCCTCTCAGATTCTGACTCTTGGAACCCATGAGTCTTCAAGTTCTACTTTTCGTGCATCTAGCTAGATAGAAAGTTCCAGATGTATAAATGTTCCTCATGAGACAAAAGTAAACATCCTTCCAGGCACACAACAAGCCTAGGTGTTTGGGTTTCCTTTTTATTGCTAAGACAAACATCATGACCATAAACAATTTTGAGGAAGGTTTCTTTAGCTTACACTTTCAGGTCATCACTGGGGCAAATGAGAGCAGGAACCCAAATAGGAACTTGAAGGAGAAACCATGGAGGAATACTGCTTTGCTGTCTTGCTCAAATGCTTATACTTACCTAGTGTCTTAGTTGGGGTTTTATTGCTATGAAGAAACACTATGACCATGGCTGTTCTTATAAAAATTCAATTGGGGGTGGCTTATATTTTCAGAGGTTTAGTCCATTATCATCATGGCAGTCCATGGCTGTGTGCAGGCAGACATGGTGCTGAAAAAGGATCTGAGAGTTCTACTTCTTGATTCTCAGGCAGCAGAAGGAATCTGTCCCACTGAGTGTGGCTTGAGCATATATGAGACCTCAAAGCCCAGCTGCATAGTGACATACTTCCTCCAACAAGGCCACACCTCCTAATAATGGGAATATCCATGACCAATCATTCAAACACAGGAGTCTATGGGGGTCATTCCTATTCAAATCATCAAACCTAGCTTTCTTACTCATCCAAGGACAACCTGCCTCAAAAATGGTGCTTCCCACAGTGGGCTGGGTCTTCCCACATTAATTGACAACCAAGACATACTCCCATGCCAATCTGATGTGGACAATTCCTCAACTGAGGCTGTCCTCCCAGATGATCTAGTCTGTGTCAGGCTGACACCAGTTGCATTTAAATTCTACCCACAAGCTTTCAGCTTCCAAATCTGACTTTCACAATGAACTCTGGATTTATATACCACCTGTCTTCCTAACATGTCTATCCAGATGTCTTGACAGCCTCTCAAGCTAATGATCTTAAATGGGCTTCTGGGTTTCCTTCCCTGAACAAGATGACTTCCTCCTCTTCAAATGAACTTCCCCTTATTCCCATCACACTGATCAAGTTCATGAAGTCACATCTAAGCCCTTTCCTCTTCCACCCTCTATGGCTAATAAGCAGCTCTCTTTATGATGGCATTCCTATTTTGACTACATTCCTTCACCTAAATCTCTAGTGCTCTCTTCCAGATGGTCAGTTTGGAAGGAAGAAGGCTTGAAACTCAACACATGAGCAGCGCTTTGAACAAAAAGACTCCAATTCCCTCTGCTTTATGTCATTTGCCGTGTTGGAAGTGAAATCAACACACTACAAGAAAGGGCATGTCTGTGTTGAGATTGCATTTGGACTTTGGAAGAGAAAGTAAATTGCCTACGCCTTTGTTTCAATAACAACCAAGGACATTGGAGACTGAAATTGGCATTTTGCTGTTAGTGATGAGCCCCCAGGGACTATAAGATAGAACCTGGAATACCTGAGGGATGGTCAGAAACAGCCAAAGAGTAGACCTTAAATGGGTTTTCTTGGTACCATTCCTTTCTCTTTGGGAAGAAATAAAGATGCGATGAGACTATCAGAGAGAAACACAAAATATTTACCATGTGCCTTCTACACAGTAGGGACAATTCTAGAGCTGTTAAGTCAAGTTCAAATCCAGACTTAGCTGTTTGTGCTTCTCTGAGCCTCTACCTTTTCCTCTGTAGACATGGCTGATGTTGTTGGCTTCACCTGTGCACATGTGTTTGTTTGATTTGGTTTAGCATGGCTTTGAGAATAAAAGGGATCAAACATGGAAGCAGCTGGAAAACTATCACTCATGGGCCAGTCCTGCCAAATATTTGAATAAATAAAGTTTGAATAAATAAAGTTAGGTTGGCATGGTTGTGCCTGTTGATTTTCTTCTTGCCTCGGTGCACACTTACTTACATTGGGGTTGCAGGATAACAGCTGACATGGGTGGGTTATCAGAGCCTGAAATGCGTATTCTCAAGCCTCTAAAATGGGAACTCTCTTAACTCCTCAGGTATACCATAGGACCAGCTGCCCACAAAGTGCTCAGCATCTGAGCTGGCACTTGAAAAATGAACAGTTTGGGCTTAGGTGCTATATTTGTACATGACCTTTGGGTTTTGTTTTGCTTTTTCTTTCATTTTGGGGGGTTAGTTTGTTTATTTGTTTTGGCTTTATCTGCAAAAGGCTGCAGAGTAAACCATTCAAAGAAATTACTGCACGAAAGCAGCAGGTAGCACTCTGCCAACCAAAATGCCATTCCATGCTCCTCTGATATAAAGAACAAGAAATATGTAGACCACCACACCAATGTTCTTCACAAGGCTCTTCAATAATGTGTTCAAATATAGTTTACTAGTCATACAAAAAACCAAGCCCAAGCTGCATCCACCTTCACTCATCCACAGTCTCCCTCTACAAGTTCTGCTTTTGGGGCATTCCTGGTAACCCCACAGTGCTAAACCTGGGTGATTATCATCTGCAACCCTTCTGTTCCCAGTGTGATGGCAATTGAAAGGATCTATGGGAAGTGATTGAGTCATAAAGTCAAAACCTTCATGGACAGGATTAGGGCTTGTGGTGTTTTGAATAGGAATGACCCCCACAGACTCATGCTTTTGAATGCTTGGTCCATAGGGAGTGGAACTATTAGGAGGTGTGGCCTTGTTGGAGAAAGTGTGTCACTACAGGGTGGGCTTTGAGATATCAGAAGCTCAAGCCAGTTCACTTGCTGCTGCCTTACAGATCCAGTTGTAGAATTCTCAGTTCCTTCTCCAGCACCATATCAGCCTGCATGTCTCCATGCTTCTCACCATGAGAATAATGGATTAACCTCTGAAACTGTAAGCCAGTCCTAATTAAATGTTTTCCTTTATAAGAGATGTCATGGTATCTCTTCACAGCAGTAAACTCCTAACTAAGACAGGGCTTTATAAAACATAGTTCCCTGGTCCTTCTGCCATGTGAAAACACAGAGGAAGATGACTGTCTATGAGCTAGGAAGAAGACATTCAACAAATGCCAAGTACACTGGCACCTTGGCCTTGAGTTTCCCAGCTATAGGAGGTGAAGTACAGATTCTGTTGACTCTAAAATACCAGGGAATTGGATTCCAGAATGGAATCCAGAAGAACTTGGATTCTCACTACAGTTAAATATTTAAAAGGAAATGGATGGGCATGGGGAGATGGCCCAGTGATTAAGAGTGTTTGCTGATCTTGCAAAGGACATGAGTTCAGTTCCCAGCACTCACATCAGACAGCTCACAAGAGCCTGTAACACCTTCAGGTGATCTAGTGCCATCTTCTGGCCTCTGTGGGCACTAGAGGCACAACCATGCAACACACACACACACACACACACACACACACAACCCCTCTAAAAAAGAAAATATTGACCTGCCATTGAGGTTGGATCAAAGTTAACCAACCCAGGGATAATATCCAGGGTGAGTACATAAAGGATAATAGTCACTGAATATTCCTTTAAAAAATAACTCTCAAATGTCAACAATTATAAAACATTCCTGTGACAATGACAGTAAGAAAGGGAACTTTCTTACTGACTTTCTGGTCATAGTTGGCATCATGTTTCACACCTTTGTGACTCAAGACTATTAAGTAATAGTCCAACAGCAAGGTAGACCAACAGCTGCAAAGGAAACTGGGGACAAGGACACAGAGAAGAAGGCATCATTACACCATATCACTCTTCCCATGGAGAGAATGGGGAAGGTCAGGAATAAACAGGCTAAGCAGATTAGCTATGCCCCATTCCACACTCACCTACTTCACAATCACAATCTCCATGGTTTAACAGAAAATAAAAATTCGCTTTGATTCCTTGACAAACAGCAAAGAAATCAAAGAGTGGAAAGCGTAGATAATCTTAATGAAATTTTTTAAAAAGGGTTAAAAACCCAAAGAGGTCAAAATCCCACCAGACATGAAATAAATATAAATAATGAGAGACTCACCCACCTCAGGTTTCACCCATGTAATTATGTCTGTCCCGGAGCCTTGGTTTCACTAAGGCTACTTTTTTTGTATAGATGCTAAATCTCATCAGAAATTTAATAAAAGCAAATAATGAGAGACTCAGTCTGTTTAGTTATCATCTATGTAATTATGTCTGTCTCGGAAACTTACTTTCACTAGACAGTTTTTTTTTTTTTTTTTTTTTTTTTTGTACAGTATTCTAATCTTAATTGCATAAGAAGCGATGTGTCTCAAATCAATCAAGGACATAATCACAACCTCCCCTCAACTGCTCAGGATCTCTCCTGGATTAATTAATACATGTAAATAGAAGCTCCCAAGAGATTGAGTTCAGATTTCTGAATGCAACAGCACCCCCAAACAGAACTTGGTTATCTTAATTGCATCTTCAGGAGGGGTTTAGACAAGAGGAAGTGTGTGGTCTCCTTGAGGAGTCTATATTAAGGCTTTGATATTCTTCTACACTATAAAAAATATACAAGCTTCTCTCTGTGGCTGTCCACTGTGCTTTTCATTCAATCTCTGTTCCCTTTTCTGTGTCAGGGCTGACTCTGAATGATGGATTTGGGCCCCATGAAGAGATATGATTTATTCTCTCAAGACAATGATTTTCAGGGACACAGACAAAAATCACTGGGGGGAACAAGAGCCATCCTGAGGTCCAGCTATCCTCCAGGTGGCTGTGCTTCCTCTGGCCCTAGGGTATCTGGTGAAACCCTGCCAACCTTGCTAGGAGGCTATGCCCTTCTCTCTTTCTTCTTGTTGCATGACTCTACTTCACAGCTTAGACCTTACTCATTGCCATTTCTCTATGATGACAAGTTTTCCAAAAATTCAAAATTAAGAGGTATTTCCTCTGTCTTTTAAACAGAACCCATTGAGTCCTTCCTTGACATTTTTGTAACTGGGTAACTATATTTTACCTTTGTAATACTTTTAAGTTTGGATGATTGTATTTGCTTTTCCCCTTTCCCTTATTTTTTATTATTTCTTTTATTCTTTAAGATTGTAGTATAATTACATCTCCCCCCTTCCCTTTCTCCCTCCAAATCCTCTCATATACATTTCCCTTGCTCTCTTTAAAACTGGTGTCCTCCTTTGCATTGTTAGATGCATATATACCTAAACACATAAACACAACATGCTTAGTCCATGTAAAGTTACTTGTGTGTGTTTACAGCTATGGCACCTATGAGCCATAACAATGACCAACATGGCAAGATAAGGGCACAATTGTGGCACACATATCTTGTTGGTATCCAACAGTTCTCTAGCTGCTCAAAAGAAGGAAATCATGCTTGGTACTGGAAACCCAACCAAATGACCAGGGCTAGTGAAATTTTGGGTCTTGGTGGAGAACTTACAACTACCACTTTAATGAGCTAGAGTGATTCCTAATTGCATTCTAAATATCTGTCCTTAAACTCACAGGTAAATGTAGTCTTTACTCCATAAGAAGGAAACTTCTATTTGTAACAGACAGGAACTATTACAGAAGACTACAACCCATCAAAATTCTAGTCCACTCACAAGGGACAGAATTTAGGCTCTGTGGGCTATGTGGTACTTAGCTGGGGACATTCACAAGCACATGTTTTCATTCTATGAGCCCTTGTCCTTCCTCTCACTTGACAATCCAACCCAAGGAAAATCAATCTGCAGGCAATTATTTCTTCTTTTTTAGTGTTAGTTTTGTAAGAATGTTGGCCAAAAGAGAATTCAAAAGGAAAGCTGTGCTTTTTACTTATAAGTCCAGTAGGAAAAAAATTATTGTTATTTAATTTTTTGTGTATGGATGTTTTGCCTGAGTGTGTGTCTGTACCATATGCCTGATACCCCCCAGATGTCAGAAGGCGGTATCAAATCCTTGCAACAGGAGTTACAGACTTTTATCAGCCACCATGTAAGTTCTGGGAACTGAACCAGGGTCCTCTGTGCTCTTAACCAGTGAGCCATCTCTCTAGTCCCAAAATAACTATTTAGGAAAAAATACAGATTGTACTGTCTTTTGGCATGACAGTAAGGTACTCCTCCCCTCCCTTCAGAGGATGAAGCCCTCACAAAATGATAGATTCTGCCAGAATCTTCCTCCCAAACTTCCCATCTCCAGAATTATGGGAAAACAAATGTCTCCTCTTTGCAAATTGCTCCCCCTGGCGTATTCTGAACATCACAGATTGAACTAAGACCATCTCTTATTGGCACTACCATGTTGCTAAAATAACCAGCCAGAGAGACATCTTGCCTTTGTATATTCCGAAGGAGAGATGTCCAGAGGCACAGCAGGTCACACATAAAAAGACACAAGTATAATGGACACTGAACAGAGATCCCAGCCTACAAAGAACCACTTCCATGTTCAGTTGCTCCCTTTGATATAAAACTTCAAGCAGAAACATTGAGGAGCATTTTTGCTCTGGCCTCTCAAGAGGGCTGGGTTCCCCACAGGAAAAAAATAATGGAAAAGGAGATCACCTGACTGCTGTGCAATTTCTTATTTATTTACTCACTCATCCATTCATGCATGCATGGATGGAAGGTTCATTAAGTATCTTGTTTGTTTCCAACTGTGAAGCTCAAAAAAATGTATGGTCTGGAGAAGAGAGAAAGACAAGAGAGCAAGTAAATCACCTGGCCCCAAACAGTATCGGCCATGAGTGAGCAGGGGTTGGGAGCCAGAAAGGGCTACTCTGGGGCAGTCAGCTGGCCTGACCACTACAGCAGTGTCCAGAAGATACATGTACAGATGAGACAACAATGGCAAAAAAAAAAAAAAAAAAAAAAATCTGCTTCTTTACCAAGGCTATTGACTTGTTCTGCGTGATAGATGTTCTGATACAATTATGTCAAGTTTTTCTGCTTTCAGATAAGTTCAAGTCCACAAACTCCAGGCATGACCTTCAAGACAGCAGAGCAAGGATGACAGCCAACCACAGGGAGCTTGTCTGGCTGATCCTTGGAAATCCTAAAATAGGTCAATCTCAACACAGAGCTGGTGTCTAGTCTAGTTGTTAACATCTGCAAAGTGAGCAGATTTAAGTAAGAGGATCAAGCAACCAACAGCCAGCCCTATGCTGGGCTTTTTGTTTTGGTTTGTTTTTTTGCTTTTGCTTTTTGTTTTGCAACAAAGTGCACATCTTCTATTTTCTTTTCAATTTTGGTCCTTAACTCTGTGCTGCAAAAGATAATCACAACAATAACACTTTAAATATATTCTTGTCTGAACTTCTGTGTGACAAATGCAGATGGGGATAACATTGGTCACCTTAAAATCTAATTAGGTCATTAGTGAATGAGAGGCTAAGGCAGCCAGCCGTGCTTCCCTGTGATGGGGCCATTTCAAAGCCTTTCAAGCTGAGCTCTGATGATGAGCTAAAAGAAACACACATCACCAAGAAAATTGAGAAGCAATGCTTTACAAATGTGTAAGAGCTCATTATTTCCCTGTTAGGGCTTGCAGGCAACCCTGTGGCCTCAGAGATTCCAGCACTCTCTTTTTCTATTTTGAGAACAAAGGGAGGTGATAGTTCCTATGGAGGAGTGTGGCATTGTCTAAACCCAGCTAATTGATGCTTCCCCAGGCACTTTCTATGGCTCTTCATTGCTGACTGTACTGCCATTGTCTTAGCACATGCCACTGTCTCCACTGCATTGATTGGAAGCTACCTCTGCAAAACCATTTGGTTCCAAAGAGGTGGCAGAATACAGAATGCAAACTGGTCCCCAGTGAAGAGTAGCCTTGATGTCTGCCCTTCTTCTAGAACTGGGGAGCTGTGAGAACTAAGTTTGTCTTGGATTTTGAAGCACCCTGGCCAAGGAGGCCCAGCATGTTGCTGTTTTGAAAAGTCTTCCCCTAAGAAGATATAAGCAATGTCTACCTCCTCCTCATAAGATCTCAATGACAAACCAAACAAACAAGTTTACTGAACTTATCTGAGGGAGTAAGAATAAAGGGTTACCAGTGGGAGTGTCAGTGAACCCAGAGCAGCCACACTAGAAAGTTTCACCTAGCATAAATGATGGATGGCACACCTTCTGTTAACTTTCCCCATCCTGAATTCTCCTATAGTGGCACCTAGGCCATGTGCAGTTAGGACAGAATTGCACACAAAATTCTGAAAGTATTGGCTAGAATATCAAGCGAGAGTCCAATGATCCTACCCATTCCCTCCTCCTAAGAGGGAATGTCAATAATCAACAAATCAATAAGGGGTAGTTATAGGATCTTGTGAGCAGGTAATAGCTGACCCGATGAAGATGGTGCCTATTTTGCTCAGAGGGTCTCATCCTACAACTTTTTAGATAGATAGATAGATAGATAGATAGATAGATAGATAGATAGATAGAGATAGATGATAGGTATAGAGATAGATGATAGGTATAGAGATAGATGATAGGTATAGAGATAGATGATAGGTATATAGATAGATGGATAGATATTGTTTAGTCCATGTACTGAGATCTTACTTTCTACCTCTGAGCTTGGTGTGATGTAATAAGACAGAGATCTTGAAGAACTTAGAATCTTTCAAGCTGCCCCTTGCCTCGGGCAGGGAGCTCACAAGGTAGAAGACAACTGTAATGAGCCAAAGGATGTGTAAGTTCAGGAATTACTGTATCCAGGAAGCATGAGAAGGAAATAATGGAGGCACCTGGCCCTCAGGTTTTTGAAAAATCAAGCATTTGTAAAGGATGATGAGGCAGGCACTTCCTGGGATGCTTGCACCACTCTGGTCTCTCAAAAGAACCAAGATCTGGCATTTCATCTTGACAAAAAAGTCAGGAATACTCCCCAGGCTAGTCTGGCCCCTTGCTTCCAAACTGATCCTAACCAGAATGTCTCCCAGAATGTGACAAAAAGGATGCCTCCAGCCACCTTCCCTAAGATCAGCCCCTAGACTTGCCTCAATGCAGCGAACAGGTGTGGAGACCATTGGTGGTAGCCAATGGTCCAGGATCAAATGGCAGAGGCTGTTCACATCATATAAATGTCAGTGAGTTACATCAACTTGACATAAACAAAAGCCATATGGGAAGAGAGAATCTTAGTTGACAAATTAGCACCATCAGATTGGCCTGAAGTCATGTCTGAAGGACATTTTTCTTGATTATTCATTGACATGGGAAGGTCCAAGCTGCTGTGTGTGATGCCACCACTGGGCAGGTAATTTGGGGTTATATAAGAAAACAGGCTGATTAAGCCATGGAGAGCAAGCCTATATAGTGTCCCTACATAGCCTTTGCTTTAGTTCCTGCCTCCAGGTTCCTACCCTGGCTTCACTCGATGCTGATCTGTAACCTGTATGCCAAAGAAAGCCTTTCCATCCCAAACTGGTTTAAGTCAGTGTTTTATCACAGCCACAAAAAAAAAAAAAAGCAAAGTAAGAGAGTCTGCCTCTGTTAATCTACTTCCTCAAACCAGGCTCCACCTCCTAAAGGCTCTATACAGCCTCCTGGAGTAGCATCATTCACTGGGGAATGTGCATTCAAGAGACAAGCCTTGAGGACATTCCTAATTCATAGCAATAGCCTTAGATCAGAAACAAAGTCTTTTTGCACATTTGAATATGTTGGACTCTGACTACTCATTTCCATGGCTCACCATCCAATAAGTGAAAGTTAAGCTCTATGCTATTAAAGTTTAAGCATGTATTCTGAGTTGTTCTAAATGTTTTCCCACTTGATTTCCCTTTTAACCCTCTTAGATCTGGTGACAGAGATGTTATTATTACTCATATCCTCCAGATGAAGAAACGTATGTTAAATGTCATCCTGTAAACAGAGCAGACCATGTTGATGAAATGGACAGGAACCCCTCCTGCATAGAGCTTTTATTAGTTACTGTTCTGTGGCTATGATAAAACACATGACAGAAGCAACTTGGGCTTACAGTTCCAGAGGAAGAATTGTTCATCATGGTGGGGAGGAATGGCATCAAGCTGTAGGCACAGACATAGGAACAGAAAGCTGGGGGCTCACATCTTAAACCATAAGCAAGAAGAACAGAGAGAAAACGGAGTGGAGTGAGACTATGAGCTCTCAAAGCCCATCCACAGGGATATAATTCCTCTAGCAAGGCCTCATAGATCTTCCCAAACTGCATCACCAACAGGGAATCAAGTGTTCAAAAGCATGAGACTATGGGGGGAATTTCTCACTCAAACCACTACAGTGCTATAATGCTTTATGAACTTATTATTAGATTTATTTTCTGAATGGCAATAGATATTTTTAATGCATTTGCTAAAATATGCAGATGGATCAGCCAAAATGTTCCACTTTATCCCACACATTCTACCTTCAAAGCTAATAAATTTCTTTACCCTTATGAATTACTTTCAGAAAAAAAAAAATAATGTCAAGGACCAGGGACATTACTAATATACACTACTAAAAGTAAAATACACACAACCATTTAAAACAAGGGCAATGATGCCCCAACACTTGTGTTTGCATACTGAGAATCTCACATTCTATTGCTCCCTCTGGAAGATCTCCATTACCCAAGGATTTTCTTGTCTGACTCCCTCTAGTCACCAGGCTCCCTAAGATGGAAAAGTCAGTGCAAGAAATACCCTGAACACTAATAAATTAGTCCCAGGAGAAAGAGAGTCACTTAAAGTCTGTTGATGTCTTCATGAGGCAGGTTCCATCTAGCTGTCAGCCTCAAGCAGGGCCGATCAATTGCAGCACCCCTTGTACATCATGTGGGATCTCATGAGGTCAGTAAAATGGATATCGGAAAACCCCTGAGAAGTTTTTGCAATAAGACCCAGCAGGATTCCATCCATTATACAACACACCTACATGAACAGTTAGACAAGCAGAGAACAAAGAGATTGACAAAAGTGACTGCTGGGCAAAAAAGAAAAAGAAAAAAAAAAAAACCTTCATTGGAATGTCAGGACATGTTGTACCATATCATCCCCTAACCCTAACCCCTCTTTTAGCTCATCACATGGGAGACCAAAGCACATCAGGGCATTTCAGTGTGGGTAGATCTGAGATGCAGTTTGGTGTTGCTGAGGAAAAGATGCCCCTTCTGTGATATACCTTGTCCTTATTCAACTAGTCTCTCCTCTACTCTTTCTGTACCCCCCTTTTTCTCTTTTGAAAGTGATTGCTTCACTCCTTCTGCTCAAATTCTCCCTTATTTTTAAACGTTCAGTTATAGGCCAGTTCCCAGGGAGAAGGCTTCTTCATGCACATAGAGTTTGGAGCTACCTCTCTTTCATGCCCCACCATGACAAATTATAATTAGATAATCAGTGACTTAGTTGTTGGTCACTTCCCTCCAAGGTTATGCTTTCTGTAGCACTCAGAACCACATTGTTCCCAGATCATTGCTGTGTATCTCCTTATTTCCAGTATAGGCTTCACAGCAGTAGAAAGAAGCCTACCTAGAGCATTGTGGACCTCAGCCTTGAAGGATGAGGTACCACTCAAAACTGAATCCATCCTAACACCTCAGTGCTTCTCCATTGCAAGCCCAGAGGCTGGTATGATGTACATCTTATTAACACATTGCCATTTGTTGTTTAAGCTCATTGTAAAGCAGGATCTGACAGTGTGGTTTCCCTCTATCCATCCCATCTAAGACCCAAACATATTTGTTCTGAAGTGTCTTCTGAGGTCACTTGTCTGGATCAATCCCTAGCTCTGTCATAGGGAGGGAAGAGAATAGCAAATGGACCAACACTAAAATGGCTGTGCCTTTGAGAACAGCTAGAAGATGGACTGTTTCCAATAGAAGTCACTAGTCTTGACCCCATGATATAAAAGTATCTACAGGAGGAAAGGGCAGCTGGAAGTTCAGCCATGGGGAACTCAGCAATGGAAAAAATGCTCAATAGAGGGCTCCAATTGGTAGACCCAGCTTCCTGTCAGTTTCTGTTGGATATTATGAGCTTCCCTCCCATAACCCCACCTACAATTTGAGGACCCCATCTCTCTCCATTGATTTTTGCTCTTTGACTTGGAAGTCTCACAAAGGAGACATCTGCTCTGCCTGGGGCTCTCTACTGGGGACTCAAGCAGGCTGCCTTAAAGAGGTTCCCTGGGTTTGTTTCTGATGAGTGTTTTGAGCATCTGATCTGATACTGCTTTATATACCCCCACTTATTATGTAATAAACTCACTCATTCAAATCCAAAGATGTGCCTATCCTACACTGTTCTCCACACAGAACAGCCAGATGTGTAGATATGTAGCTACTCCTTTTCCAAGTACTTGCTGAGATGTCCTGGAATTGCTTCACTCTCCTTATGAAAACACAGACTATCATGGTTGTCATTCTCTTCCACATCATTTCTACTCAGATGTGGCTACACTTTGAGGACAGTAGAGGCCCAGTGATCCTGGAGAAGACTTTGAGTCAGTCTCAATGACTTCAGGTTTATCTTTTGTAATGGCTGCCAGCAGCCAATTCTTCAGATCTATTGCTGAATGAAATGCTAACTCATTATTCATCTCACATATCAGCGGAGCATGTTGGGTAGACATATCCCAGAGCTCTAAGTCCTGGTTTCTTCATCTATGAAATTGGAAAACAATCAGGCATCACTCACATCCCAGGACACCAAAGTGGATGCTAAGGCAATTTACACACTAGAATCTGTTAGCTTGAAGAGGGAGGAGGAGAGGGGTGAAGAAGTGGCATAAAGGGCACTATAGTTCATGTTCTGGTCTCATCAGAAACAAGCCTGTCACTCTCTTGCAGTCCATGGACATTGCTGAATAGTTCTGCAACAAGTAAAACCTGATGAGGTGCCACAGGGTATGATCCAGACTTCTTACACAGTGCAGGCAACCGCCAGCTGTTCCAACTCTAGTATTAATTATGTAACTCTCTGAGTACTGAGCTTTTGATTTCAATGTCAATTCATTTTCTTTAGACCCTTTTATTATAACGCAAAGTACATTTCTTTATTCTATGAGAACATATAATTAGTTCCCAAAATATCATTTACCCATATACAAAGCTTTTTATAGTCTTTGGGGACGTCAGTGGCGAAATGAAACATACCTTGGCACAGGGTTTCTAAAAGTTGCTAATAAAATGGGGCATAGCTGTCAGTTCTCTACTTAAACTCAGTCCCACTTCCCAGGCTTGGAGTAATTGCTCCCTTTTCCAGATAAACTGAACCACTGGTTGACAGATCTGATTTAGGGTCTGAAGCCAAGATCTTATAGACATCAAGAACACTTGCACACAGGAAACCTTTGCTTATATGGTAACCCAAACATTATAATGCATTGTGCCCTAGCTGCAATCAGCTTTCTTATGTAGGGCCCATTACATTTGAAATTCACATACAAATGACAGATATCCAGAACCTCACTCCTGCATGTGCTCTGCAATTCTTATGGTCAGCAAATCAGGGGTTTTACCAGCCTGCTCAATGGAGGCAGATAAACAGGGAGAGTTTATCAACCTAGAACCCCAGTGGCAGTCACATATGCTGCATAAATAAGAATACAGAACACACTGATGAGGAGATGCTAGAATAACCCCATGGAATTACCTTCAAGGCAAAGCTCAGGACATAGGAGCAAGGGGTATTACTGCAAGAAGTCAGAATAGGAATAGTGACATGGAGACAGTCTATAGAACGTTGGCCTGAAATTTCTTGGTGTCCCGCTGTTTTAGTTAGGGTTTCAAAAAGGAAACCTAAAAGCCCACCCCCAAAGTGTATTATTCCTAAAACAAGGCCACACCCACTCCAACAAAGCCACACCTCCTAAGAGTTCTACTCCCCACCACACCTGCCTTAACTTCTAAATTCACAATCAAGTCTTCCTCAGATGTATAGAGAGTAAATTCACTGCTTTTCTTATTTACACCAGATCAAAACTCAAAATTCCAATAGCATTAGGAAATTAGGGATATCTTCACTGGATCTTAAGATATGATCTATTTCTTGTTTACTGAGAAATGACCATGGCTGTTTTCTTAAATGTCCATAGTAATTCATTTTCCCACCAACATGGCTAAGATGATATAGACATAATGTAAGTTCCCTCTTGTTATGTTCAGCAACACTCAACACCTTTCATATTTTAGTTAACAAAAATAAGAAGTCTGGGAGCTGACAGATGTTAATTGGGCTTGTTACATCTTCCCATGGTTTGTCTATGATGCACTAAATAAACTTATCCAATTATGATTCTCTGTCTAAATCTTTAAGGCTAAGACCCTCAGGCTCTACAGAAGGAGCTAGCCAGGCAACTAAATTATTATGTTAAAAACAGAATTTGGATATTAAGCAATTCCAGAAGACTCAGCACTTTTTCCTCCTGAATAGTGGTTCCTGATGTTACTGATGTCCTAAGCCAATGACAGATGAAGAGCTCCTTCATCTATAGCCAGGAGAGTATAAACACTCAATCAACACTGCAATGTCTACTTAAAGGGGGAAACTCTGATACAGGATTTTTATTTTAGCTGAAAACTTTTTTCTTACAATATAATCTGCTCATGCTTTCCCCTACCTGAACCTCCCCACCCACCCAACCTCATGCCCTTTCTCTCTCTCCCTTTAAAAAACAAACAAAAATACCAAGAAACATACAAACACATACATAAAACCACAAAAAGAAAACAAAATATATTAGCAAAAGACTAATAAGACAAAAAAAACTAAACAAAGCAAAATGAGACAGAAAGTCTACAAAAATACTGTTGAGTTTGTTTTGTGTTGGTCAGCTACAACTGGGTAGAAGCCTACCCTGAAGTGTGGTTAATATACCCAATACAACTTCATTAGAGAAAACTAATTTTTCCTATGCCAGTAGGTATCTGTGGCAGATAGCATCTTGGTTAGGGGCAAGAGCCCATGTCTACCCAAATTCTCCTTGCTAGGTCTGTGCTTGGCTCGAACCTACCAGAGGAGAAAGACAATCACCAACCCAGCTACAAACATTGTGACTGATATGTTTAATAATGGCAATATTATTAAATAATAAAGCAATATATATTAAATATAATATAATTATATATTTATTATATATTATTAATTTATATATTATGTATTATATATAATATATAATATAATTATAAATATAATAAATATAAATAAAATATTTATTTATATTTATTATTTATAAATAAAATATAAATAATAAAT
Source organism: Phodopus roborovskii (assembly GCF_943737965.1). Lineage (NCBI taxonomy): Eukaryota > Metazoa > Chordata > Mammalia > Rodentia > Cricetidae > Phodopus > Phodopus roborovskii. Next base: position 2,115,165 of record NW_026126598.1, on the reverse strand, counting down.
ATAAATATAAATAATAAAATAATAAAGTAATAATTATATATAATATAATTAAATATAATAAAGCAAGTGCCCTTCCATAGTGAGGACAGAAATCCCTATTCAGAACCCTGAGGTCAGTCGGTGGAAGTGTTAACATAGTATTTCAAATTTAATTCAATCCAACTACTATTTAATGAAGTCTAACAAGCTATCAGTCCTGAGTAGGAGAGGCAGGGACAGCCATTTGCCAACTGACTTGGGAAGACTCATAATTAAAGTGACAGCTATTGGTTTGAGTAAAGTGTGAAGAGAGGGAGAAGATGAGGCACAAATAGCTGAAAGAGATCTGCAAATTGGGGTTCAGAAAAACACGTGGGTTTATGTAATTAAAATAGCCAATTGCATAACTGTGGGCCACAAATTATAATAGGACAGGGTATGTTTCAGCTTGCTTATTCTCAAGTCTTCTGTCTAAATGATGGTGAGCTTCCAGGAACCCCAAACATTGCATAAATAGATTTTTCAATAGAACTAATCAAAGGAAAGGGTGTACTCTATTGACAGAAGAAATCTGAGGGGTGTGTCACTAAGCCATCCCCCCTCGCTGCTGGGAGGGAAAAAGGCTGTAGAGATATACTGGGATGGTTTACTAGCTCATCACAGAAGGCCTGTAGAGGAGCGGATGCTGCAATCCATAATTCCTGCCTCTGCTCCTTGAGTTCTTGCCCTGACTTCCCTCAACGATCAACTGTTACTATGATATATATGTCAAATAAACCCTTTCTTCCCTCAAGCTGCTTTCAGCTTGGTGTTTACCACAGCAACAGATAGCAAACTGAGGCAGGTGGACCATCCCCAAGTGTGGCTCCCTGTCTCTTTTGGACCATCCCCAAGTGTGGCTCCCTCTCTCTTCCTGTGTCTCCCCTCTATTTCCTACCAAGGACCTCCTTGCCTACAGTCTACCTTCTGATCAGCTCCCCAACCACCTATGCCCTGCTAAGCCTCCTTCATGAGTCTCCTGGCTTCCTGTCATCAGGTATTAGCTTTGTGGATTTATTCACAAATATGTTTACATCCTGAATCTCCCATGACAGTTGACAGATCTTAAAAAGAGAATGTTGCCAGCTGGTCAAAAAGCATCACTCCTGTATACCACACATAGAATCAAGCCTTGCTAAGAGTGCATTGCTGGCCACTTACCATACGCTGCTACCCTTGAACTATCCAGGGATACAGATGAGGAAACTGAGGCTATGGACAGACAACTGACTCGTGCATAACTGTCCTCAACTCCAAATAGATCTACAGAGACAGAGCCTCCCTGCTCACTGAAGTTACAGCACATATTGGAATCTTGTAGCTATCTCTCCAACCATTTCTTGAAAGATGACCAGTTCCCCAAGCCCTGAAGAAGCTGTCCTATGTAAATTAACAAAATTTGTACTAAATTTGCATTCTCATCTTCCCATAGCCAACGCCCATTGTCCAGAATTCCAGAGAATCCTTATACTCGGACTGTGTTGCCCCTTCCCTCACATGAGTATGGAAATTAAAGCTCAGAGAGCTACTGGGTGGCTGATGGAGATCTTGACACCTGTAGAAAAGGGGCTGGAAATATACCTGCTCTGGGGTAGGCAAGATGGTTCAATGAGTAGAGTTGTTCTCTGCTGTGCCTGATGACCTGGGATTGATATTTGGGATGTTCACAAATTAGAGACAGTATTAACCCTGTAAGTAAGTTGTCTACTGACTCCCATACCACAGGCCATGGCACACATGTACCCATAAATACATGCACACAAATAAATAAATAATCTTAATTAATCTTCTAACAAAGAAACACACCTGCTCTGTTAACATCAGTCTTCCAGCACAAGGTCAGTAACCTCAGATGTCTGCACCAGCACTGATGTCCACCCACCTGTCTTGGCATCCTAATAAGTTTAGATGGTAGGCATCATCACCATCTCTTAAGTCTCTGAGAGCCACAGATGTGTCACAGTGTACAGCAAAAAGGAGCTTGGCATCTGGGATTGAGATAGAGGGATCCTCCTACATGCTCTCCACAGATATCATCACAGAAAACCTTCAGACAGAAGAGGAAGGACAGAAAGCAGAGCAAGGTGATGGAGTAATTAACAGACATGATGCAAAAAAGACAGGAAGTATGGCAGGCACTCTGGCTGCCACTGTTGACTTGTAAGGGGGATGAAGGGCTGACAAGATGGCTTCCTTTGTTCAACACTTGCTGAGTTTTGATACCCAGAACCATCATGAATAGAGCATGGTCACACACATCTGTAATCTCAGTGCTCTGAAGGGGGAAGGGAGACAGATACAGGAGAATCCCAAAAAGCACATGGATGAGTTGTACATGGCAACAAGCAAGAAGATACCCAGCCTCAGACAAGGTAGAAGATGAGGTCTGACGTGAGATGGTCCTCTCGCCTCCATATGTGTATGATGTGCACTCATACTCCCATACATGTACACTTACATGCATTTGCACAAAAGGTTAATTATTTAAAAGAAGGTTACAGGAGTAAAGGAGAAGTGATTTAATCAGTAAAGGGTTTGCCTCATAAGCATAGAAATCTGAGCTCAATCCCAGATTTTGAAAATATTTTTAAAATATCAGGCATGGCCTTGAATGCTTGTGATCCCAGCCCTAGGGTAGAGAAGAAAGTGGGATCCCAAGAGCTTGCTCACCATTCAGTCTCATGAGCTCCATGTAATGAGAGAACTTGTCTCAAAGGAAACAGATGGCATCCCTAAAAAGAATGCCTGGGGTTGTCTTCTGGCCTCTACATGCATGCACACACGTATCCACCCACAAATACAGTAACACATATACCTAATAGGAAAAGAAAGAGGAAGGAGAGCATGAGAGCCAGACTGTGGGCATCCTCTAGAATCTAGGTGTGGCCTCAATGACTACAAGCAAATAAGGACCTGAGCCTAAAGGCCAATTCTCCAGGAAAGCCCCGAGAAAGGAACATAGCCATGCAGACATCTGGATTTTAGCCTGGTAAAATTCATAGTGGTCATAAAACTGTGAGGCAATAAATGTGTGCTTCCAGGCTCTGTGTTTATGGTAATCTATTATGACAGGGATAGAAAAGTAATTCCGATTAGACAGAAAATAATGTTTTGCCTAAATGACAGCCCTTGTCAGTTTTAGGGGTGTCTGATGAGTGGCTAAGTTTACATCTATTCGAGCCCCTAGGGATGGCAGCAGGTGTCTTCTTCAATCAGACACAACTTGATTGGCATGAGCATGAAAAATAGACAAGGCCAGGCTTCTGCATCACCCTAGCTCACTGCAGAAGATGTGACTGTCCACATTGGAGAAAGAGCTGGGCACAAGTGTATGTGTAGGCAGACACTGAATTGAACAAAACCACTGGACAAACTGGAGAAGGAGCCTTCTCTTGCCTCTGAGAATCTAGATGGCCTGAGGGACATGAGAAAGGCTGGAGTCACCTCGGAGGAGAGAGGAACAGCCTGAAGATCCCATACAATGCCACCTAATACCTAGTATGCCCCATCCTTATTTGTAGAAACTCTCCCTTAGGAACACTCCTCCATTGCTGGTGGGAGTGCAAACTTGTACAGCTGCTTTGGAAATCAGAATGGCAGTTTCTCAGAAAATTGGGAAACAATCTATCTCAAGACCCAACTATGCCATTTTGGGGCATATATCCAAAGGATGCACACTCAAGCCACAAGGTATTTGCTCAACTATGTTCATAGCAGCATTAGTCATAATAGCCAGAACCTGGAATCAACCTAGAGGACCCTCAACAAAAGAAAGGGTAAGGAAAATGTGGTACATTTACATAGTTGAGTACTACTCAGCAGTAAAAAGCAATGACATCTTGAAATTTGTGGGCGAATGGATGGAACTAGAAAAATCCATCCTGAGTAAGGTAACCCAGACCCAGAAAGACAAATATAATATATAATCATTCATATGTGGCTATTAGACATAAAGCAAAGGACAACCAGCCTATAGATCACAACCCCAGAGAACCTAGGTAACAAAGAAGACCTTAGAGAGATGTATGGGGGGAAAGACAAGATCTCCTGAGTAAATTGGGAGCATGGGAGGCAGGGGAAGGGTGGAAGGGAAGAGGGGAGGAGGAAAGGGAATGGGGCAAGGGGGAAAATGTATAGCTCGATAAAAACAAAACAAAAAGAAATAAAAAGAAATTCACCCTTATTTTTGTTTTAAGAAACTGCCTTGATTCAAGTCAGCCCATGTACTTTCAGAGATCATGACCCCAGGGCTATGTTCAGCCAACCAGAATAACTGTGTTTCATCAATTGGGCCAGGAATGAGCAACACTCTTAGGAGGCTTGGTATGTCACTTGCATGCTGTTACTCTGCCAGGACATGCAAGGGCTGGATCCTGAGGGAGACTGCCTACAGAACCCACCGTAACACCTTCTCTAGACTCACTCATGCTGGGAAACATCTCTACTCTGTCTCTTTCACTGGGGCATCTTTGTGACCTGTGTCAGCTCTCCCTTCAAGAACATTCTCCTACATCAGGTCTGGACTTACCAGGCTTTTCCACCATGAGCAGAAAAAAATGAGAAACATTTAAAGAATATTTAGGTTTTCTACATGCCAGTTTCAAAACAACTCACCCACCCTGTACCCACTTCAGTACAGACTCCTGAAAGATGTTTCCCTGCATTCAAGAACCAAAATTTATGTGCAGTGGCCATGATAGTATTTACATCTTTGTTTCCCATAACTAAGACTTTGTAAATAGTTACTGCCTGATCATATTTATGCATTTTTGGCTAGATGACACAAAGATGCAAATGCTATTGATTGTGTGTGCATACACTTATGACTATTCTATGAATGTGCAGCTTCTTAAAGCACTTGAGAAGGTACAATGATTTTACTGGAGGTTTCTATTTTCTATGAGCAGACTATGCAGGATCAACATAGTGTAAAACACACTTGCAAGGACAGCTGCATGTTTTGTAGAAGCTTCCCCAGAGTGTTTTGTATAACTCTTTGTTACCTAGAAAATATGGCATCACATCATGTCTAAGTATCTCTAGGCACAGGAGTATATACAGATGGACATTCATGGTTATAAGTTGGCTGCTAGTGTGACATTAAGCATTAAAACACATCATGGAGGCTAGTGGCATGGCTCAGCAGCTAGGTGAAACTGCTTGCAGCCGAACCAAATGGCATGAGTTCAATTCCCAGAAACCTCATAATAGAAAGAGAAAACTTACTCCCTCAAACTGTTGGCCTCCACAGGTGCACTATGACACACTTACACACATATACACACAAGCACATGTGCACACAAAACCAGTAAATAAATGTAAAACTATGATTTGGCTTTTGGTGGGTATAATGAAGATACTTGGTAGTTTTAAAAGGGGGGAGAGCTGGGTGTTGGTGGTGCACACCTTTAATTAATCCCAGCACTCTCGAGGCAGAGGCAGGCAGGTTTCTGTGAGTTGGAGGCCAGCCTGGTCTACAGAGCTAGTTCCAGGAAGTCTCCAAAGCAATACAGAGAAAGCCTGTCTCAAAAAAACAAAAAACAGGGTGGGGGAGAGGAGGGGAGCAGGAAAGAGAAAGGAGAGGGGGAAGAAGGGGAGGGAAGAGGGAGAAAGAGGAGAAGGAAGAAGAAGATGGGGAGGAAGGAAAGAAGGAGAAGAGGGCAGAGAGGGCCATTCTAAAGTCTGCTTTGTAGCCATGGCAGTCCCATGGTGACTTTAGCAGAAATAAGGGACAGAGGTAGCTTTTGTGCTCTGAGACCATACTGTCAGCTTTTACTCGATGCCTACTGCAGCCTCCTGGCATCTACCCTCCTAGACCCTACTTGAAACAAGGACTTTGGCTGTAGGGATCTGTTCACTGCCTTCCAGGCTGAGATCAAGATCATAAAACAACCCGTTTACTATCCTAATTGGTGTAATAGGGCTCAGACTTCCTTACAAATGGAATTAATTCATCTTACAGAGATATTCCTTTTTATCCAATTTAAACACCATGTGCAGTAAGAACTAACCCACTGGTGGATCTTCTTCTGAGATGGCTTTACATGTGTTAATTCACTAAATCTTCCAGGCTCCCCCCAGGAGGTTCCAATTTTTTTAAAGTTAAGGGAATTTAACCATCAAGATGCTAATTTTCTAAAGGACTAACTGGGATACACAATTTGAAGTCTTAAGAACCCAGCTGCAAAGTCCATCTTTCAAACTGCAGACCTCAGCCTCTCTCCAGCCCTCCTTGGAGATACAGCCTCTACTCTGAATTCATGCCAGGATGCTCCGTTTTTGGTAAACCCTCCTCTCTATATGACCACTTCCTTCCAAAGGGATCACAAAAGCCTTGCTAATGTGGGGTAGAAACACACACACAAACAAGGGTCTTATTATGAAGGAATGATTAACCCTCAAGTGTAACAGGAAGAGTAGTGCCTCCCAATGAAACCTACAGGCTGGTCCCCAGACCCAGTGAGTGGCATTGTTCTCAAGACCCAAGGACAGACTGAGGAAGTGGTAGGTGCTGGGCCTATTTAACAAATTTGAAGCCAATAGAGACTTTGACATCTGGTAGAACTCCTGATCCCACAGAACACCCATACTCTCGCAAAAAAATTCGACCACATCATTATGACAAAAGCCAGTACCAGCAGCCTATGCAATCCCCACTCCCTATCCCCCACCAATAGGTTGATATGTAACAATTTCCCATCAACACAAACTCAAACTGGTCTTGCAGCAGCCAGATCAATACTGGGAAGCAGAGATATGCAGCTATGACTCAGGACTGTATCGATTTAATCAGGTGAATCAATTATACTTTACTGGTGCCATTATATATGGAACCCATTGAGTCTGGCTATTTCACAATAAAAGGAAGACCAGCTCTGGTGTGAATTTCAAAGTCATTGTAAATGTCTTTAAACCCTGAAACCTTAAATTCAATCATGAGAAATTTTTCTTGTTAGCATACATGGTTACTGTAAGTCACACATATGACCACCTGGATCCCAAAGGAACTGAAGCTACCAGCAGAGGTGAGGTCTATGATGAACCTAGGCCTTGCTTCTGGGATCTGTCAGTTCACAATCCAGCTCCTATTCCAAAGGTAATAAATAAGAGATAGTCTATTCTGAGTGGAATGTGAGTGAGCCTGGACCAGAAGACCCCACATGCTGTCAAGCAACTTCACAGATGACATCCCAGCTGCCAATGAACAGATTTTAGTGAAGGTTTAAGCCCAAGGAATAAGAGAATGTCATGTGCTTATAAGAAAGCAAGATGGGAGAATGGGTGTGGACTTCTCAAGGGAAAGTCGTGATTCGTTGTCAACTCATTAGCCACATATACCACTTTTGGTGGCTCCTAAATTACATCTCAAAGGGCTACTCAGCATGGGGAGTAGGTTCCAAAAGTCAGCTCATGCACCAGGGACAAGTCCTGATCCCACTGCTAGGGGTCCCACAAACAGACCAAGCTACACAACTGTCACCCACATGCAGAGGGCCAGCCTTGATGTAGGGGGAGAGAGGAAAGGGAGGGAAAACTGCAGTTGGTATGTAAAATAAATGAAAAAAAATAATTTAAAAAAGAAAACAAGGTTACACAGAAACACCTCTCTCTCTCTCTCTCTCTCTCTCTGTGTGTGTGTGTGTGTGTGTCTGTAGACAGAATTATAATCTGATAAAGTGCAACCAGGAGTCACTAGGGCTACACAGGAGGCTTAGTACCTGCTTTTTCCCTGTGAGTAGGATTTCTGGTGACATTTCTAGAAAATTACAGGTTTGTAACTAAGAAGGAAGAAAGGCCTTTGGCAATTGTTAATTATGCTGGAGTTCTCACGTCTATGCAGCCAACAGGCTTCAACTGCATTTCTAGATAAGATGCCCCAATCCTATCTTGTCCCTAAAACTTCCCCTGATTGTCTTAGTCATTTTTCTTTTCTTTTCTTTCTTTTTTTCTTTTCTTTTCTTTCTTTTTTTTTTTTTTTTTTTTTTTTTCCTGTCTTTGAAGACCATGACCAGAGCAGCTGTTATAATAGAAAGCATTTAGTTGGAAGCTTGCTTACACTTTTGGAGGCTTAGTCCATGATCATCATGATAGTAAGTGGATTGGCATGGTGCTTGCTGTAGCTGAGAGCTTTACATCCTGATCCACTGGCAGCATGGGGTGGGAGAGGGGGAAGGAGAGAGGGAGAGGGAGAAAGAGGGGGAGAAGAAGAGGAAGAGAGACTGGGCCTAGTGTATGCTCTTGAAACTGCAATCCTCACCCCAGAGACACACCTCCTCCAACAAGGCCACACCTCCTAATCTTCCCAAATGCAAAGTAAGAACCTATAGGAGCTATTCTCATTCAAACCACCACACTGCCTTTCTCTCCTACCTCACCCATGCCATCCTAACCAGAGCCACAACTGGGCAAGTGACCACATTTTATTATAAGCCTATGCATCTGAAACTCAGAACCTTCACTAGATGACCCAAGTCCTAAATTATCATTCAGAAGCCACTATCATCACAGCTGTCATGGTAATAGCCAAGGTAGGCCCATGGTCTCTGTTGTGACAACCCAAGAGCTGTACAACTTCTCTTCCCACTTTTTCAGTCTCTTGATGTTTCTTCTCATTGCCAATCCTACAACATCTCCCACTGATGAACCATTACTATCCCTATCTCTGGACCATCTCCCAGTCCCCTCCACATCCTGATGTTCCCAGCCCTGAACTATCCCCATCCCAGACCAACCCCAGGACTGGGCCATCCTCAGCCTTGTACCATCTCCATCCCTATACATAATCATCACTGGGCCATCCCTAACCTTAGACTGTACTTATCGCTAAACCATATTCATCTCTGGACCATACTCAACCCTGAACCATTCCAGTACATGCTTTCCCTCCATCATGGTGTGTGGCTGCTATGAACATGGATCTGAGTCTCTCAGAGGTACCAGGTGAAGTTTCCAAGCTCTAGTGTGGACCAAGAAACTGGACCTGAGACACATGATTAAAATATGAATAGAGACAACTTATTGGGGAGAGGGAAATGCCAGGAGGCCCATCGCCCTTCAAAGGTTGTTTACATAATATCATCCTCTTTGGTGTTTATGTGTTAGTTCCATAGATATGAGGAAAAATATCACCAATCCAAATTATCATGGCCAAATTAAAGCAAGCCTTTTCATTTGGTACATGGGCTGTCTCTCCCTAGAGGTGAGGTTCAAGAGGTTCAGCATTGGACATGGGGGAAATCAGGGTTTTTATAGTCAGGAGTAGGGGGTTTCCAAATGGGGGATTTGGCAGGCAAATAAGCAGGGTTACAGAAACAGAAGATAAGCATAACAACCACCTGAAACGAAAGACATGGTGGTGGCAAGGTGGTCATAACAGGTGTCCATAACAACCTCCTGAAACAAAGGCATGGTTGCTGTTTCCTGGAATGAGCAGCACAGAACAAACCATTCCTAGGCATAGCCTGATCCTTGAGAAACAGACTTAAACATAAACAGGAATGAACCTAGTTTGACTTTGCTATAAGATGGCTTTCAAACCCAAGATGAAGGCAGGCTGGTTCATCAAATGCAGCACAGATGGGGAAGAGTTTCCAGTCTCCTTCTGCTACCTGACTTCTTCCATTTGTCATCCAACTCTCCTTCTTCATGTGTCTGCACATCCTCTCCCTCTTCATGTGTCTGCACATCCTCCCCATCATGTCCTTTTGGTCCAAAGGCTCCAGAGTCACTTTCTGCTGCTTGTAAGCAGCATTGTCAAATTTGCACCAACCTGGGAAAAACACACAAAGGAGGCTTTCCTCCAGACTTTAGCTTCAGGGAAGGGAGGCCTGACTCAGCCTGAACTCAACTCTACTGTTACAAAGGCTAAAGGAATCTTTAAAAGCCAAGACTGGGGTGTGGGGCTGGGATTGCCTGGACCATGTCTTTGCTCATTGGCCTTGTTTGTTTGATTTTGGTTAACCTACAAAAAAAAAAGTTTCCTTGTAATATTTGCAAACATAACATTAAACTTTGTTCTTATTTGCCACTCCAAGCCCTCCCCTCTCCTCTTCTAGATCTTTTTCCTTCCCTCCCGTTCTCCTCTCATGACATATCTCTGTTTATCTACCCTGTGCATCGAGTCTATTTGTTTCTCTTTTTATGAGTGTGTGTGCTTTGTGCGAGATGGATGGAAATCTAGATTCTATTTTGAGAGAAAGCATACAGTATTTGTCTTTCTGAATCTGGCTTATTGCTTTTAACCTTTTAACCTAACAATGCCCAGTGCTGTCCATTTATCTGAGACTCTGAGAATTTTGATCTTTAGAGCTACTTGTGCTTTCAGGCTAAACGTCTCCTGTCCTGTGATTCAGAGAGAGGCCTCTGCACCCCTGGTGGTCTCCTTTATTCCCACTGGGAATGGAATGGGCTTTACTTTCTTAGATGGGTCCCTCTCAGCAGGATGGCTCGGGTCCTTAAGAAGAATCTTAGGTTGTAAAGGGGAAAGAGGCTTTTAACGGTATATTTGCATCTCAAAGGCACAGAGGAGGTTAACAATGACTGGCTCCACTTCCTTAGAGTAAAAGCTGCTAGTTAAATGCTCTAAAGCCCCTCGGGCCAGGGTGAGAAGTGTAGGGCTTGTTAAAGTGAAGGGGGGGCATTGAGGTGGGGTAGGAGCTGGAGACCCCATAGCCCTGTAAATCTGCCCTGGCTGCCATTGGTTTCCACACGGGCTGCCTTCATCCTCTGTGTTAGTCAGCTTTCCGTCGCTGTAAGAAATATCTGAGAGAAATAAACTTCAGAGTCTAAAATGTTTTCAGCTATTGTCTTGTTTCTGGGCTGTGGTGAAGCAGATCAGGGGTTAGGGTAAAGCAGCTTGCCCCAAAACAAGAGAGAGGCAGGGATGAGGGCAGAGTGGAGGAGACAGTGATGGGATGCAGCCCTAAGCATATGCTTCTCTCAGCATGGCCCCAGCTCCTCATCTGTCTCCTTCCAGTGGCCCTTCAAATTATACATAGGTCCTGGTCAGAGCCCTTATAGTCCAATCGCATCCCTAAACCTCACGTCTGAACACTACTGTGATTAAGACCAAGCCTATATGTAACACATTAGCCTTGGTCAGGAGTATTTCAGGTCCAAACTGTGAGACCCTCAAGAATAGTGGTTCTCGACCTTCCTAAAGCTATGACCCTTTAATACAGTTCCTTATGTTGTGGTGAACCCCGACCATAAAATTACTTTCATTGCTACTTCATAACTGTAATTCTGCTATTGTTATTAATCACAAGGTAAATATCTGATATGTAGGATATCTGATCTGTGAGGAGCCTCAATGGGGTTGTGAACCATGGGTTGAGAATCGCTGATGCCAAACATGATGCTAAAACCTTGGTCACTTCAGCACTTCATTGGCTGTATATTATTGATGATTTATTGTCTCCTGAAAGCCGGTCTTATTACATCCCATCTCCAACTGATTCCAGAATGTCCCTGCAGGAGACATAGCTCCTGAGATGCGTATTTTAGAACAAGTAGCTATTTGTGGACATGCCTCTCAAATGTTAGACTTTTGAAACACATAAAGCCAGAGGTGAGACTCCTTCTTACTGTCTGTGCTGGTTTGTTTTTATGTCATCTTGAGACAAGCTAGAGTTTGCTGGGAAGAGGGAACCTCAGTTGAGAAAAGACCAGATTGGTCTGTGGCACTTATTTATTTATTTGATTAATGATTGGTGTGGAAAGACCCAGCTTATTGTGGATGATACTACCCTTGGGAAGCTGGTGCTGGGTGCTGTAAGAAAGGAAAGCAGGCTGTGTAAGCCATGAGCAGCAAGCCAATAACAGCATTCCTCCAGTGGCCTCTGCTTCAGTTCTTGCCTCCAAGTTCCTGCCTTGGCTTCCCCTAATGATGGACTGCAAGTTGTAAGCCAAAAATAAACCCCAAATTCCTTTTGGTCATAGTGTTTTATCACAGCAATAGAGACCCTAACTGAGACACTATACAGCCCCAACATACTAAGTTTGAACACTTGCAGAAGAATCAACACTCCTGAACATAATGAAGGATAGAGAATGAGATACACAAGGAAATCACTATCCCACAGATACTCGGAAGTACAGCTACAACTGTACAGGAAGATCCTTCATTAAGACTAAAGACTGGATTGCTGAGAGGCCTCTGCAAGTTTGAGAACCTGAGATCAAATCCCCAGCGCCCGTGTAAAAAGCAGGCAAGGCTACAAATCCTGTAATGTAACCACAGCTTTGGTGAAGCTGAGATAGAGAGATCCCAAGATCTCCCTACCCAGCTAGCCTAGCCAAACAACAAGTCCTGGTTCTGTAAAAGAGACTGTCTCAGAGGTAGTAATGCAGAGTTGTGGGGGAAGACATCTGACATCAGCCTTGTTCTGTGCATGTACATGCATGAAATATGCACACCACACACACACACACACACACACACACACACACACACACACACACACACCGACAGACCTAGAAATAATCTCCAGAGGCTCTCATCTCTACGTTTCTGACTGGAGAAAGTGTTAGGAACTAGCAGCCAGCTGACCCCACCAGACAATGGGCGGGACGCTCATAGCCATGTCGTCACTGCTATGTCAGCCTTACTTGGTGGCTCAAGCTTTACCTGGCTGCCAGAAGACTCAGTTACGCATGCGAAAGCCCCCCCCTTTTAAAGCAAGCGCGCCAAGCGTGCCTCTCTCTTGCGCTCTCTCTCTCTCGCTCTTGCTCTCTCTTGCTCTCCCTCTCTGGCCTCTCTCTCTCTCTCTGCCCCCCTTCTTGCTCTCTCTCTCCTGCTTTCGGTTGGCCACCAGCTACCCCCCCTTCTCTCCCCCTCTCAATAAACTCCACGTGGGCGTTGAGTCTCGTGTTTGTGTTTCATAGGCATTAGCTGTAGCAAAAGAACAACAGAAAGCAAAAGAGAAAACCCATTTCTACAGCTGAGTTGCTTTCCTGTCTGGACAATTTGGAAATACAAACACTGTATTTTTATTTCGTGTTGCTTTCCTTCTTTATATCCTATATGACTGTGTGGCTGTTGATATATAGTTATCTCCAGGTCTCAACACCACTGCTGTTCATTCCATTACATAGAAGTCACAAACATAGATATCTCTTACAAGAGACAGAACCTTATAGTGTAAGACCCTCAGAATGAGGAGTCTCCCAATTTCAGTCGGTACCCCCAAGAACTTAATGGCCAGTCCAGTTGATGCAACACACAAGAAGCTTTAATGAACAGAAAGTGTAGCACAAACGGGCTCCCTCAGTACACAGGCTAGAGGGACACCCCATTCCCCAGGCACAGGCGTTTTTAAAGGCAAAACCCACAAGCTTAGAGAGGGGGTGTGATCCTCTCTCCATTGAGTATGTGACCCTTTGAGGCTGGATGGTCTGGCTGTTAGGGTCAGTAGACTTTAGGGCCTCCGGGTGTGCTAATTAATCTTGTCTGGGCAAACCGGAGTTGCAGCTATCTCTTTGTTTCTTAATGACCCTATTCACCACCTGCTGACTCACAGAAAGGAGGGGCAGTGTGAATTCTTGGTATCTTGCTCTCTTAGGGCCTTGTGAGGGGAAGTTAGCAAATTCCAGGGAACTGATATTGTTCTGGGTTAGTTTTCCAGGTCAGACTGTCCTTCATTTCAAGTGGGGAGGAGGTTTCCTTAACTTTACTTTTTTTTCTTTCAATAGTCTCTGTAGAAGCCCTGTGGTTTAGGAGACAGACTCTAAATCTCACGAATGGACCTTGTGTAGCTGAGCAATCATCCACACTACATTTGAATTCTGTGAGTCCTTAGCAAATGTTGTAACAGCCAAACCAACCACTCAGTTCTATCTCAACCCAGTATTTTCCTGGTTACACATTGCTTCTTTCCTTGGGAACGATTTTAACATTAACAACAGTGGTCAGTCGAAGGAGGCAGAAAACCACTAAGTTCTGGCTTCTTATCCCAACACTTTCTCCTCATTTGACTTTCTTCAGCTAACCTCAGAGCAACTTGTTTGCATGAGAATGACCCTGACTGGATTGCCAATTGTACACACCTGGCTTCCCACACTCCTGCCGGTGGTTCAGAATGCTAAATTCCAGCATATTTGTAATAAGGTTCCCCCTTCTCAGTGTCTGATCCATCCCCTCTCAGTTTCTGATAATTTCTCCTTACTCACCCCTAAACTGTCTATGCCATATGTCAATGACAGCACATTCCAGGGGCCTCAGCATCCCTCACACACCATTAAGAGTCCTTCCAGATCCTGCTTCTACTTCTTCAAGCCAACTCCCAAATTCTTAGTTTTCTATACCAGTGACATCCCACTTTCTGGTGCTAAATTATTTGTTTTGTTATTATTGCTTCTCAATAATCTACCTGAAGCAGATGAAACTCTAATTGCACCATGCCATCATTTCTGGAAACACCCATGATGCTTGCCTGTGGCTCAAGATCTTCAGTGGAATGGCTGCTCAGAGCTGAAGTCATCTGAGTTTTACCAGCAGGTTTGTGCTCTCACCCACCTGCCCTGGAAAGAACAAGCTGCCATGTTCTTAGCTTCCCTGTGAAGAATTCTGCACATGTCACAAGGAAATGCAATCTATGGCCATGGTATGGCTTTGCCAACAGCATGCTGCATTCAGACCTGGCTGAAAGCAGAGCTGGGAGTGATGCCTGGAAGGAGATGTGTTGGTTTGGGCATCGGCTGCCTGATGAATAAAATGAATAAATGAATAAAAAGCAAACAAAAGAACTATGGAATGAGAGGAAAACATCACCAAGGGGTAACTAAGTCTTCAAGCCAGTATCCCTCTGCAAAACTTGCCCTCCCTCCTCCATGATGGCCAGGGATGTAGGTTGTCCCTGTGTTATAGAAAGGCATGGAGTGTAAAGGCAACTTTTCCTATGGTACCATCACCAAGGCTTTCTGGAGGAAACAGATGCCCATGCAGATTGGGCAATTAGAAGACAGTTAAATAAAGGAGCCCTTTACAAGGCAGAGATAATATTTAATATAGCCACTGTAGAGAGAGGAGAGAGGAGGGGAGAGAAGGGGAGAAGAGAGGACAGGAATGAGGAAGGGAGGAGAGAGGACCAGGAAGCATGGCTCAATAGTACAACACAAGTTTTAGTGCACACATAATCTAAAATCGTAATATTAAAACACACAGAAAAAAAAAGGTAATCTTAAATTGTATTTTAAGTTACAACCTCAGAGTATTTAATGTGGACTATAACAGCTAGCATGGTTATCACCATGGTGTTAAAAATGCTGAAAAACTTATAATCAAAATAACCAATTTGACTACCAAGATAGTATCAACAGAGTCTTCTGAAGAAGGAAGGATATACATGCATTTTAAAGGAACTTATTAGAAAACTTCCCTGCCCAGCCCAGCCCCATCCTACTTAAGTGAGCAAAGTCTCCATGGTCCATGTGAATCAGTTGTCTAGGTGATAAAGTGAAGACCTTAAGCATCTCTCAAGCATTGAGAGGAAAGGCAGATGAAGTTTCTAGAATCAGACAGTGTGGCCAAATGCAGTGAGTGTCTCTCAAAAGCTGTGACCTTTGGTGGGGAAACAGTATCACCAGTGAACTGAAGATGATGGGGAACTTGGGATCACATCACCCAGCCCCAGGTTCCCCATAATCCTTTTTCTCGGCTGTATCTCTTCTGAGCACAAACCAAAGAGGAACCCAGACAGGACAGGGAACTAGAGCCTCATGCACAAAGATCAGCCAATCAGTACATGGAGAGCATACAGAGGATGGGAAACTGATCTGAAGGGCAAATGCAAGATACCCAGCACTCCCCCTGAATACGAAGACCACTGACCACACAAGAGATAAACACAGTTGCCAGGAAGGTACAGATAACTCTAGCTGGATCCTTAGTAGGACCTCATCAGATGATGTGCAGGCCTGTGGATATGGTCAGCTGTCTTAAGAGTTCCTCCCACCCAGGACTGTGGCCTTTCCCCATGGGCACAGGCCATGCCTGTCCTCCACCCCACATAGATGAGAAGAAAACAGAACCCTGGATGGCAGAGTTGCAACTATTAATTATTTATCCTAATTTCACTATCAAATAAATCCCTCTATAAGGTCAGGGGTGAGGTCTGGAAGGAATTCATTCCAGAAAACAAAACAAAGAATCAAGATCAAGACTTACTTTCTGGAACTGTCAATGTAAACCAGGCTGGTCTCAAACTCACAGAGATCCATCTGCTTCTGCCTCCCCAAGTGCTAGGACTAAAGACATGCACTACCACCCACCGCCCAGCAGGGGATGTGTTTGTTGCTGTAGTCAGCTCACACTGTGGAAGGCCTTCGGAAATCAGGCCATTGGGGAGAACACTGATCCTCCTCCGACAGTTTGTCTAGTCATACTCTGAAGCATTCATAAATATTCAATGGAGCACTTGATGGAACCACTCCCCCAGCCCCCATTTCTCTTTTTTCCCCATTATCAATTGAAAAAAAAACAATAAAGTTAAATTTAATAAGATACATATCACATCATACACTGTAGAGAACAAAGTATTTCTATTTTCAAAATAGACATCCATAGAAAAGGTGGCAAAAAATAAATAAAATGTACAGAAATGAAATGGTGCAATAAATGAGAGGAATTTTTTTTCTTCTTTTGGATGCCACAGTTAAACATTTTAAAAGGACCTTTAGTTTTAATTATGTGTACTTGTGGGTGTCAGTGTGCGTTTGAGTCCAGATGCCTGCAGAGGTTGGAGCATGACAGATCCTTCTGGAAGTGCTTGGTGGTTATGAACCACCAAGCCAATGGGTTCTGGGAACCAAATCCTGGTCCTCTGACAGAGCAGCCAGTGCTCTCAAATCCTGAGCCATCTCTCTAGCCCTGAGACTAAACATTTTTGACAATGAACCTATCTTGATTTTACAACTTAAAGCATAGACACAAACAAATAATTCTTGCTTCATTAGGTAAAGCTTGCCATGTAGTAACCTTATTGCAGTGTCTGCCAACACCCTATCTGGCATTCAGGTCTTCCCAGACACTAAGGGAGCATCTTCTAAAGCCATGAATTCCAAGGAGGGTTTTGAGGATGATGTTCTTTATTGTTCATGTCATTATTTGTCAATGTTTCTTCCCTCCACCCAAGGGGGGATCTCCAACTCACTGTTTTGGCAAACTCCCCAAACATTCTATGATTTTCAAAGATGCTAAGAATCCAGCCCACATGTACCGTGTTTTGAGTAATTACATTTGCTAATGCATGATAACAACTTTAGCCAGGCGTGACCTTAACTGCTAAGCATTCTATCACCCCAATCAAGATAATTATTCTCTCACTCAATAAAAGACTCAAATTATGCAAACACATTAGAAGTGAAACACAGACTTGAAAACGGGGTAGAGAGATACACAATTTTCTTCTATGTGCTTTCTGTTAGGATCCCCTATGCCAGAGCCAAAGGCTATAACATTTCTTGAGAGACTATACAGAGCTTTATTTTTTGTTTAGATTTATTTGTTTTAATTTTATGTGTATGGGTGTTTTGCCTGCATGCATGCATGTACATCACATGTGTGCAGTTCCCTCAGAGGCCAGAAAAGGGTGTCCCTTGGAACAGGTGATTATAAGCTCTCTAGCTTCTGGCTTTATGTTGTATTAGTGAGTCATGGGAAGGACTTAAGATTTTGTTGTCAGCATTAAAATATACATACACAAACATACATACATACACACACACACACACACATACTTGGGGAAAATGTTCTGAATCTCAGAATGTTCCATAATTTCTTGACTCAAATGCTGGGTCAGGATCCTCCCTGGTTTGTTTATTCTTTTTAAAGAAATTATCACTCTGTTAACTCAGAGGCCCCTCAAGCCTTTGCATGTGTCTTTCCTATATTTCACTTGACTATGAGAAATATGCAGTGTTCAGTGTTCAGCTATAAACGCCCTTATGTTATGGATATTGTTTTGAGTTGCCTGAGCTGAGAGTCTCTACAATCTAACTACTCATTCCTTGGTCCAATCTGTTTGGAGAATTAACAAACATAATGATAGTTATCCACAACCCACTGGAGGTAATCTTTCTTTAAATGTCAGCTCTCCTGGTCCAAGGCCATGGACTGTCAACACTGAGCCCAATGCCTGCTCTTAACATAGAGTTGAAGGGGATTTAAAAGCTAAGATGTACAATCATGAGAAATGTAAAGCCAAAATGTTAGATTTGCTTTACAGATTAGGAAGGAAGTGGCATTTTCTATGCCTGTGGAAAACAGAGGGGCTTAGCAAATGGAGTCCCCAGGCTGGAGAATGTGTCTGTGTCAGAAGTTGCTCTTTGCATTCATAACAATCCTGATACTGAGAGTATTGTCTTTTCTTGGAAGAGGGGTGTCAGGAAAGATGGGGTGGGCAGGGAGTTTAGAGAGTTGTATGTGACTGCATAGAAGTCATAGACAAGTGCCTGAAGTCCTTCAAGAGGCTTCCACTGAAAGACCCGAAGAGCGGCAGAGCGTGGACCCTCACTGAGTGGAGCGTGGCCCCACTCAGGAAAGGCGCCCCCCCCCCAATCACACACAAGAAGCGGTCTTGATGTAAAAGCATGAGGTCTTATATTCCAAGTGCACTGGGGTCCACAGTCATGCACCATGCAGGGGTAGAGGACTGAGGACCTTGAGGGCAGAATTGAGATAGCTTTTATAGGATTACAACAAAGCCCATGCATTGTAAACCAATCATCTCATAGCATCCAGAGCCCACGCAGTGTAGACCAATCAATTTAAACCATCCAAGCCAGTGCTTTATAGACCAATCAGTTTTCTATAGCCCGGTGCGCGGGCTCCTGGGTAGGGTGACAAAGCTCATTTCCTGTACTCACGTACTCACAGGCCCTGTCAGAAACAGCAAAGAATGTGACCTTTCGCCTATTTACTGGCAGAGGGCAGGAATTTAAGGTTCAAACTTCTAGCTTCCTAGGGTCATTGGAGAGTTAGGCTATATTTTTCCATCCTTATACCACCATCCTATCATCCCCAACTCCCTCCTGTCCTCCTTTTCCTTTATTCCTGCCTTTTCCCTACTTCCTGCACTCCCCGTCCTCCTCATCTACTTCCTGTCCTCCTCTTTTACTTCCTGTCTTCTTCCTCCTCTACTTCCTGTCCTCCTCATCTACTTCCCATCCTCTCCCTTTAATTTCCATCCCCACTACTTCCTGTCCTTTTTTTTTTCCTCCTCTACTTCCTGCCCTCTTTGTTATAAATCTGGCGCCCTGCCATCCTGTTTTTCAATGACTTGGTGGTGGCGGCAGCAGCAAACTCACCTTTGTGGCACATTTCACTGTCACTACCAGGCGGATAGAATTGTGTAGCGACATGAGTCTCTTTAAAGGTCCAGGCCAACCCAAATGGCTTTCTAGACAGGTTCTGTCTCTCTGTCTCCAAGCTTCTCTGTCTGTCTCTATCTCTATCTCTCATGTCCTCACTCTGAGATATCCTTTCACTCTCCACCTGAATCCCCCAATAAACCTCTTGCAATAGATCTATTGCACTTAGTGGCACACCCTGGCCAGGCCACCAAAGGGACTTTTTCGCCATTTTATCTTAACTGTCTTCCTCTGTAGAACCTCAGTCTATGGTGCTTCCTCATGTCTGGATGTTGTCCAAGCCTTATCTTACACACCTTCCATAAACTTCAAGTGGCAAATACCAGCAGACTGTGTGAACAGCCCTTGCAGGAGAGCCCAAGGGCTGTGCTAGGAGACTAAACCCTGTGTTAACAGGGTTGGAGATGTGTTTTTCTCCATTTGTAAAATGAAGTTGGGTAGAATGATAACAAAGATGACTTCCAACATGGGAATGCTCTGACTCTAATGTTCACAGCTGGGATTTGGGTCAAGGCAACCAGGCATTAGATACAGTTGAAAGTATAAATAAACATCATTCCCTGTATTTTTAGTTGCACAGAAAAGATAGACTGGAACCAAATTTTAAATGTTAAGCTGCCCCATCTTGATGTAGGGAACTATCTTAAGTTGATCATAGTCTTCTTATCTTTACATGTAGGAAAAGGTGTCTTAGCCGTTGTGTTCTATTGCTGCAAAAAGACTCCATGACCATGGCAGCTCTTGTAAAAGAAAAC
Source organism: Phodopus roborovskii (assembly GCF_943737965.1). Taxonomy (NCBI): domain Eukaryota; kingdom Metazoa; phylum Chordata; class Mammalia; order Rodentia; family Cricetidae; genus Phodopus; species Phodopus roborovskii. Next base: position 2,095,024 of record NW_026126598.1, on the reverse strand, counting down.
ATTTAATTGAAGCATTTAATTGGGTTCTTGCTTACTGTTTTAGAGGTTTAGTCCATTATCACTATGGTGGGGAGAAGTTTGGCACACATGACACTGGAGCAGTAGGTGAGAGCTACATACATACATGCATACATGGAGGAGGGGGGGAGAGACTTGGTTTCCTATTGACTTTTGAAAACTCAAAGCCCACCCCAGCCCACATTTTCCCCATAACAAGGCTAGTCCTCTCAATCCTCTTTTTTTAAAGAGTTCCACTCCCTGGTGACTAAGCATTCAAATATGTGAGCCTATGGGAAGCATTCTAATTCAAACCACCACAGTAGGCTATGCAAAAAGAAAGCCTAGTGGGTTAGCATCACAAATGGCCCCTTGAGAACTGGGTAATACTTCAGTTACTCTAAACTTCAAAAGAAGAAGTGACTTTATGGTGAGATACTTTGAATGGTTTTCAATATGCTGAAATTCAAATTTAACAAAGGTGCCCTACATTTTATTGTCAACCCTGTTCGAAGTTGAACTGAAAGAAGTTACAAAGATGCTGCTCTCCGTAAATGCTGCTTTTCTTTTACTCGTTTGATTTCCTTTAACAATCCAGTAGTTTAATTTCTTAACCCATATGACATAAGACAGCATAAAACACACTTCCGGTTCACTAACAAAGCATTTATGGGGGCTGGGAGGGTGGTTCAAATGGTAATGGTGCCTCCTGCCACACCTGATGACCCAAGTTCAGCTCTCAGAACCCACATAATGGAAGGAAAGGACCAACTCCAGGCAGCTGTCCTCTGACTCCCACACAGACACTGTGGCACACACCCATCCCCCTCTCCCATAATAAGTAAATCACTGTAGTAGAAAACACTAGCAAGAGAAAGTCTCTCTTTCACATCATTTACACATGGGAAATGATCTTAAAGCAGTTTTCTATGGAAATGATTTAAATGTAGTGGATACAAATATAAGATACTAATAAATAAAGACACACACACATAATGTACATGAAAGTGGTCTGGATTAGAAATAATGGTCCACTGGTATTGAAAAACTTTAAATTCACATAGCTAAAAGAGATACGACAGCTCCAGTAAGTAGTGGAACACCCTAAGAGACAGACCACCAATATGTTAGCAAACAGTCAGCTCCATATAGGCATAGTTACTAAAATAAATGTCCACGCAGTAAATTATAACATGTTGGTGATTAAAAGGCAAGGTGCATATAAAACAGGTGGCATTACATAACATGAATTCTCATCCTACATGCACAGGAAGAGTATATTAAGCATCTATCTATCTATCTCCAATTCCCTCCCAAGGAATGAGATAAGCTACACGTTCAGATCGCATCTAGAGAAAATGATACTTTAGTAAAACTCAGTAGAGACCAGTGGATGAAAATAACTCTAAAGACATCCCAAAATGATGAGAGTTGTGCCTGAGGGTGGAGAGGTGGAAGTAAATAAGATATCCCTGCCACAGGTGTAAGAACATGTGGCCCCAGCAGGTGGCGCTGTTTGAGGTTATGGAACCTTCAGAAGGTGGAGCCTTGTGGGAAGTACATCAGTGGGGGCGGGTCTGAGGGGTTGCCACGCCTCACTTCCTGTTCTCTTTCTGCTTCCTGTGTAAGGATGAAACTGTGATGAGCTAGTGTCCCGCTCCTGCCACCAAGCTGTGCCCTCCCCACTAAGAAATAAATCCTTTCTTCCTTAAGTGGGCTTTGGTCATGTCATTTTGTCACACCAACAGAAGAGTAACTAATACTCGTGCAAAAACAAAAAACAAATACATTTCATTAAAAATTAGTATAGACCAAATAAGGAAGGAAAACAGAAACAAGTTTGGGTAAATCAGCTTGCCGGTAGAATTTTCTATTAGTGTCTGAAGCAGGAAAACACTGTGGAAGTAAGAAATATAAATAAAACATGTAAAAGAAACAGAACAAACTCTACATAAAAACTTCTGGGATTCTTGTTTTTGCTATTTGTGTAGAGAAAAACACCAGAATGGGAGATTTCTATTTCTTTAATGTTTTTTGTTTGTATTTATTTGGTTGCCTGAGGGTAAGAACACTAGTACCCTCCTGGGACTCACTATTTCTAGCTCACGCTGAAGGTGAGAAGTGACTGCTTGCTTTAAAATTGGAATTTCAGTTGCACGAATCAATAAGAATTTTTTTTTTTTCTCATAATTAGAGGGGAGATGGCTTACATAACATGGCATGAGTGTAGAGGTCAGGGGACAACTTGTAGGATTAAGTTATGGTAATCAGGCTTGGTGGCAAGTTCCAGTGAGCCATGTCACCAGACACAAGAATTTTAAAGCAAGTTGCTTTTAGGAACACATTGTCAGGCACAGCTCAGCTTGACAAAGCAGATCGATCAGAAGCAAGATGTAAACATTATGATAGTAATGGGTATATAACCTTGCTGTATATTTCTCATTCCAGCCTTGTGTATCTCCTTCATCCTTCCCTCCCTCCATGCCCCACCTCTTTCTTCCCCGCCTTCCATCCTCACAGAAACCCTGGTCTCTAGGGATGTACTTCATTCAGAAAATGCCATTTAAGCCAAAGACTCAGCCATACTGTTTCCAGGCCTGCTTCTGAAATGGCTAATAAGAGGCGATGAAAAGATCCCTGCTCAGCCTCCTGAGAACATGGGTTTTGCAAGATGTTTCTTGCCTCAGTTCTGACATTTGCCCTTGACCTGGTTTCTTCCTTTCTTTCTTTAATCCCTGTCACTTAGAGACAGACAACAATTAGCTCAAAGACTCAGTCTCTGGCAAGCTGGAGCTTGCAAAGAAGTCACCCGGAGTGGAATTCTCCATGTGCAACGCTACCCTCCCCCTCTGCTGCCACCATAGGGCAATTCCCACCCACTGTTTCTGAGATGACAAAGTTCTTGGCTCATTTTGAAACATGCTCTAGATTCTCTCCTCTCTACCCTACTTCTGCTTCCCCTCTCCCCTTTTCCTTTCCCTCCCCCTCCCCTTTCCTATTCCTTTTCTCTCCCTCCTATCTCTATCTCTCTCACTGTTTGTAACTTCATGGTGAAACTGAATCCTCTCTACAGGGTGACTGAAAACTAGGGTGTGAGTAACCAGGCAGATCATGACTCTGGAGTGAATGCAGTTGATGTCACCATCCTGGGACATCCATGGGAGCTCCTCTGAGTTACCTGTTCTTCTCTGGTCTGCAGGATTGACTCATATGTCATCCACACCCAGTGCCATCTTTTCCTGGAAGACTCCCTGCCCTGGTTAGCCTGGGTCCAGCCAATTCTAATCTTCAATTTGCTTCACTCTTTCCTTCCAATGTTATTAACATCAGTGTTAACTTACAGACTTCAGCTACAGAAACCCAACTGGGTAAAAGAAAAAAATAATAAGAACATGGTATAAGTGAGTTGCATGTCTGAAAACCTTAGTGTGTTGGTCTCATGTTGTGCTTGATCAAGGTGTCACTTCAAGACTCAAGGTCCCTTTTACAGGTCCTTGTCATATATAAAGAACAGACTCCAGATTCTGTAGCTCAGTAGAAAATTCAAAGATGACTTATTTGGAGTTGCAAAAAGAGATGATCTATTTGAAACTGCAAAAATAAAACAAAACAGGAATTGGGGAGATGGCTCAGTGAGCAAAGTTCCTGTCATGCAAGCATGAGGGCCTGAGTTCGGATCCCCAGAGCCCACACAAACGTAATAGCAAACATATAATCTGGGCTCTTCTAAGTGAGATAGGAGTGGATGACAGGAGAATCCCCAGAAGCTCACTGATAACTTAGCCTAGTATCCGTGGTGGGGAACAAAGGAAAAGATATCCTATCTCACAGCAGACGATGAGGACTGACACCAACCAGAGGTTATCCTCTAATGTCTACGGTACACCCATACACCATGGTCTGCATGCACCTCTACCCACTGATGGGAACAGGCATATGCATGATCTCTCTCTCTCTCTCTCTCTCTCTCTGAAATATACACACACACACACACATACACACACACACACACACACACACACACACACAATTAAAGAGAGAAAAACAGAGCAAGGAACTGGAAAGGAGGGAGCTGGAAGGGGAGAGGACATCAGGCCTTCCGTTTTTTGAGTTAGAACTCAAGAAAGTGAGCAAGCCTCAGCCCTGTGGGTCTGCAAACAGCTGCCTGCTGGAGGGCCTTCTATAGTACTGAAGTACACTCCTCATTAATGGTATAATTAATCCTTCCATTTTTTTTTTATCGTGTCTCTGGGTGTGAGCCCTTCCCTCCCTTCAATAAGCCCTGGGGGAAGACATGAACTGCAGAAACAGAGTGCAGAAGTGACCGTTGCTGGTCAGTGAAAGGAGCAGAAGTTAGCCTCCCATCATGCCCCTCTGCTGGCAATAAAGGGACATCTGATACAAAGCCAGAAAGCATAATTCACCTTACCTGAGTCTTTGCATATTTGATTTGCTCTTTTTGACATCTGTGCACCTGACAAAGGAACATGGCTGTCGTTAGACAGCTTGTTGTTTGTTTGTTGCTGGTGGATGAGCAATGGAATAAATTGTTCTCACTAAGGAGAATATTCTCCTTATAACTCTCTGGCCATTTTCTTTGCCAGGAAAGAAGAAATTGAGGAAGCACTCCCCAATCTAGCCTGCAGTGAGATGAATCCCAACGACTCATTGGAATTACTGATGAGATTGCCGTGGTATCTTCGTACTTTTTGGGTTATCTATATGGAAAGACATGAGTTGTAGAATCTGGGAGTCTATGCAGCCCTGGGTGGGTGGAGGTGTGTGTGTGTGTGTGTGTGTGTGTGTGTGTGTGTGTGTGTGTGTGTGTGTGTGTTTCTCTTTATTTTTGTAGCTTGTCTACATGCAACACCTCCTCCAACACAGCTGCAAATGTCAAGGGCAATGTTCTGATTATTTGTGAATCATCAGAAAATGATCATTATCAATCTTGCACATTTTAATTTCCTGAAATCTACTGAGCCATGTGTATTCAAGATTTGAATGTCACATTCAGGTCATTTACATACAACCTCCAGGAACCCACAGCTGTCTCTCCTGGAGGTATAGCCTCTGAGACCCAAATCCTACAACTAGCTTCCATGAAGAAGTACAAGCCTCTGCTATCCTAATCTTAATATCAGTGGGAGGTTCTCAAAGGGCTATGCATGTCTTGGCAAATGTCCTTCCTGCTTGAAATGGCATCTCTTCTCCCTTCCCATTCTCTGAGGTAAAGGTCAAGAACTGTCTCTTATGAAGCTGCATGGACATGCCTTCGAATCTTTGCTTGAACGTGATAGAAAATCAGACAGAACTTGTTCAGTCCAAGGAGACAGCTTGTGGGCTCATTAAACCACATGTCAAGGAGTGGGCCCTGGCCTGGTGCACTACTGATTTGTAATCTCCCCCCTATGTTCCTGTTTAACCAAATCTCTCTATTTTGGGCTTGCTCTTTCCAGCATCATAAAGTGTAGCAGCTTCAGATGTACACAACCTCTCTGCCCTCTTCCAGGCTTCATGTAGATTGGGGTCTGTCTCTATTACTCTGGCCACACCTAGAAAACAGAGACTCTAGACAACAGGGTCTTCTGAGGGTAAGGAACTCATTTGTGTCAAGGAGAGGACACCACAACAATGGTAATTACCCAAAAATATGCCAGCTGAGTGAGTCAATTATATCAAACTCATCGCTTGATCAGGTAAAATTAGTTAAATGTAATAAAATAAATAAAAATGAAATGTTTTGTATTCCTGTTAGATGGAGACAATTGGTTGATTAACTCATTTATCATACCCCCCCCCAGTTTCAGATCAATAATGGAAATTCATCTGTACTGTGTTTAGTCATCATAGAGAGCTTTTACAGAGCTCAGGAAATTTCTATATCCACCATTAAGTAGGGGAGTAGCCTCTGTGCTCTTCTGGCTATGGCACGGTAATGGGCTTGGACAGACTGGCCTGGGTGTGAGCATTGCCCCAGTCACACCATGAAGAACACTATGGACAGTTTCTAAGATCCAGGTCCAAGATCCAGGTCCTTGATGTGTTGGCTGCTGCTCAGCAGAGGCAGCCAAAGTAGCTTCCACTCCAGATGTGTTTAAGGACACTGGTACAGAGTAGCAAGCATGAGGCTTGACACAAGATCCACAATCGCTGAGGAATAGTAAGGAGGCTTCAGACTCACAGTCATTCAGTTCAGAAGTCTGTATCACTGAAGTTGATTGCTAGTATCTGCAGGACAGTGTTCGCTATGCCTACCCTGCCATGATTGGACTCCACTTCCATAAAACATGAGCCTTCACTGACATTACAATTAACTTCTTTCGGCTTCCCGTATAGACAGATTACCAGCAACTTTCCAGGAATTCCCCAGGTCTTCAGTGCCAGATTTGGAGTGCTGAGACATGCAGCCCATAGGCTGAACTACTAGACTAGACGTCTCCAGTATGACAGCCATTGTTGGACCACCAAGACTGTATTCCTTAACCCAATCCAGCAAATTCCCTCTTAATGCATACATCCATTTGTTGGCTCTGTTTCTTTAAAGAAATGTGACTGGCACAGATTTACCCTTTGGTTTCGGTGGCATAAGAGGTCTGAACTCAGTGTGTTAGAGCCACAAACCTGTTTAATCAAGCTGAGGAAGACTACACTCTGACATCACTCGTTCTTATCTTGATCCCTCCCTCTTCTTGCCCAACCCTCTCATTCCTGACCCTGGAGACAAGTGCTAGGAGATGGTGTCTCTTTGCTTTATAGCCTTGTTTTCCTTGGTTGGCCTCACACCATTAAACCAAACGTACATTTTGCCCTTTCCAAACTCCATTTCAGCCTGCACTCCAAAAATCTCTGCAGATGGATGAAGGTACCGAGAAGTCAAGAAGATGGCTTAAAATGAGAACCTCTTTCTATTAGCCCAGGGAAGACAAATGACATCAGTTAATGGCCACCAGTCAACAGGGTCGTTAGCATTTCCCTTATTTAAGGAATATGACAAGTGCTTCCTTCAAGGCATTTCCTGTGTGACACCCCTTCAAGTTCTTGCTTAGCTATCTGGAACCAGAGCAGGGAGGGACCAGTGAAAGACTGCTATTGCACTTGCAAAGGGCACAGTGGCCAGGTTAGATGAAACGCTCCATTTGGTATTAAGAGTCCCCCTGATGCTGTGCCTCAGGTTTTATCCTGGCTGAAATATCCTTAGAATGTGGATCATTAGGTTTCCTGTCTCTTGCTAAAAGTCAACTTACTTGTGACTCAAATTTAGCCTTGAAGAACATGTTCTCACCTATCCCCTATTGAGTAGCTTAGTTCTCTACTCTTCCATATATCCATCCATCAGTACATTCTGACAATCACCATAGCAGCAGGCCACATCCTTGGTTTGCCCCTGCTCTGGTGGATCTTGATATGCTAACTCCAGAAGACTCATGAATCAAACAGGCATCATTCACATGGATTATTACATTCTCCCAGAGGCCTGGGCAGAGAGCTTACGGGTAGTATTAGTTACTTTTCTTATTGTTGTGACCAAATAAATACCCAACAAGAAGTGACTTAGGGATTTACAGAAGCTCATGGTTTGAAGGAAGACATGCTGGTAGGAGTGGTTTGCCCCTAGGGCAGCAAGGAGCGGGAGTCTGCTTGCTTGCATGTTTGTAACTAGGAAGCTAAGAGTGAGAAATGCCAGTTTGCTTTCTGTTGACCAAAGCAACCTGTGGGGTATAAAGGGTTTATTTTGGCTTCCAGGATACAGTCTATCATCAAATGAAGCCAGCACAAGAATTAAAAGCAGAGACTATGGTGAAACACGACTTACCGGCTTTCTCCCAGGGCCTTGCTCAGCCTGCTTCCTTATACAGCCCAAGTTCACCTGCCTAAGATGGCACCACCCACAGTATGCTGGGCTCTCCCATATTAGGCATTAATTAAGAGAATGCTCTCAGGGCAATCTGATGAAGGCACTTCCTCAACTCAGATCCCCTCTTCCCAGGTGACTCCATGTTTGTGTCAAGTTGACAGCAGAGATTCACTATGACACCAGTATCTGGATCAGCTAGCTCTCTTCTCCCTTCTTTAGTCTGGGACTGGCACATGGGATGGTACAATTCACATTTATGATGGATTTTCCTGCCTCAGTTAAGCTCCTCCCAGAAGCTTTTATTGCAGCAGATCTCATTTATATATCTTAGCTTCACATATCCTTCTCTGGGACATAATGAGATGCTGGCCCTCTTCAAAGAGCTCATGAATGCAGCCTGTCCCAAACACAGTTACACTCATATAGTAAGTGCAAAGTCCACAGGAACATGGATAGAGTGTAGGTAGAGGACACAACCTCAGTTCAGGAGAGCCATGGAAGGTTTTTTGTGGGAAGTGATATTGCAACTCCCCACAGAAAGATAAATGAGAACAATCAAGGGGGGGGGTGTCATCACTAAGGAAATAACCGGCCATGTATAAAACCTGCAAAAAGCACGGAATACTTGGAATGTGGTTAGAGGCCTATAGATGGAACTCAGAACTTGTGAATGGATGAGGAATGGAAGGGATGATGCTGCCAGAAGTCAACCAGGTCATGGTCCTGGTCCAGATTAGTCAAACACATCTGGTGCTAAGCAGGTATCACGTCATGCACATGGTGCATAAGAAGACCAAGACTGAGATGTGGTAGACAAGTGTGAGTATCTGGTATAGACAATACCAGTAGCCCACCATCCCCTAGTGTTCCTCATATCCTGTTAAATGGTGTTAGAGCAGCAGTAAAGGCCCATTAAGAAAAGTATTATTGGTCAAGAGACCAGAACCTCTGGCTTGGGTGGAGGCCTGACAATCCAGTTACAGTAGGTCAATCACTTGGCCAAAAGACCACCTTGGAGGTAAGGGAAGGCTGGTCTTAAGCCAGGCTAAAGAGGTGGGTTGATTAGTCTTTTAATGAGACACATTACTTTTCCCTCTTCAAGCACAGTGGCAAACCAAGTTGTAGCAAGTAGGGTCATAAGTCAGAAAAGTGTAACTCCACTCCCATCTCTTTCCTAGACATCTCCCTAATGCTTTGGGCTTCCCCCAAATTCTGAGCTTCCTTACTTTTTCCTCTAAGCTTCCCTCCCTGGATGTGGCTTCTTGTCTAACATGCATCTGATTTCTATGCCAACTTAAACCTCATGGCTTTCTTTCCTTCTCCATTCCATCATCCTCTGGGCAGCTGCTGAGGTTGCAGCTTGCCTCCCCTGGAATTTTTATTTTAAACTTGCAAGAAAATTGTCCTTTAGCTTCCATCTGGTGACATAATTTCCTAAAAAATCTAATGTGTGATCTCATCACCCATTCATTCCTCAGAAATCTCCAATCACCTATCTTGTTGCATACACTGAGCTACATCCTGAAAACACTAGGATGTGCAGGGTACCATCAGTTTCCTCAGTGGATGTAGTCATTGTGGGGAAAATGTTATCACATACTCACTCTAACAGGTTACTGTGTGGGTCACAGATGGAGAAGGCATGTCTATGAAGCTGTAAAGTCCCAAACAGAGTGAACCTAGGATTACCATTCTTGGTTGACAACTTGACTACATCTGAAATCAACTAAAACCCCAAGTACCTAGGCACACCTGCGAGGGATTTTTCCTTAATTGGATCATTTGAGGTGGAAGATCCTCCTTAAATCTGGGCCACACCTTCCAATGGCAGCTTATATAAAAGGCATAGAAGAAGAATGCTTTTGCTCTTTGCCTGCTTGCTCTCACTCTTGCTAGCAAGTCCATTTCTTCACTGACATTAACGCTTATATCTTTGAGAGTTCAATGTATATTGATGATTAGCTGAGACTTGCTAATTCTTAGACTTTCCATTGGGACACAGCATGGTTGGACTAACTGGCCACAATCTGTAAGCCACTCTAATAAATCTTATAAATTCTTAGTCAAGGCTTTTATTGTTATAGAGAGACACCATGACCACTGCAATTCTTTAAAAGAAAGCATTTAATTGGGTGTCTTATAGTTCAGAGGTTCAGTCCATTATCATTATGGTAGGACATGGTGGCATGCAGGCAGACATGGTGTTAGAGAAGGAGCTGAGGGTCTGAGAGTTCTATGTCGTGATTCTCTGTCCACAGGAAGTGAACTGTCACACTGGGTGTGGCTTGAGCATATGAGACCTCAAAGCCCACCTTCATGGTGACAGGTGACACACTTCTCCAACAAGGATACACCTACTTCAACAAAGCCACACTTCCTAATAGTGCCACTCCATATGGGGTCCATTTTCTTTCAAACCCCCCCCCACACACACACACACACACACACACACACATCCAGTCACTCCTGTTCCTAATTCTATCACTTCTGTTCCTCCAAAGAATGTCCTGACTAATACAGAGCTCATCAAAGATTGTGCTGGTTGGTCACAGGCTAAATTCTTAGGTCAATGGCCAAAAGTTGTCCCAGAAGGAAGGTTATTTATTAATAATAATTTTCTTTTATTATTATTTTATTTGGTCTTATTTAGTTTATGGTTATTTATTGGTATTTAGTTATTAGTAAGCAGGATATAAGGTGAGGTAGAAAACCATTTCCTCAAGCACTTCCAGACCCTCTCATGTCCCCCCAGTTCAGGAACATGCACAGGCTAGACACCATTAAGTCTTTTTCGTCCCTGTCTATGGTCACCAATCTTCTGCACTCTCTTATTCATCAAGTTTTGCAACCCTGGCTTGTTAGGCACAGCAAATTTTACAGACAAAGGCTGGCTCCTCCACACTCTTATCTTCTCCAAGTGGCAAAATCGCAGGCTTCACTAGGAGGATCTGTTGATGAATGAAAACTGACAGTATGGTCCTGCAAATGAGTGTGAACCACAGGGAGCGGTTCAGGGAAGCCTTTGCCCTGGGCTCTCATTAGTCTGATTGCACACTGTCACTGTCATAGTCAGAGCCATGCACACAGCTGCTGAGAACAGACCTAGACACAATCCAGGGGCAACTCCTCTTCTGTTGGTAGAGTTGATATATCAAAGAGAGGTGGAAGTCGTTCCGCAAGTGGAAAGGGAAGAGTTTCAGACCCTCTCCTTGGTTCCGAAGTGGGCAAATGTTCTCTATAAAAAGTCCAGTAATAAACAATGTGCTTGCTCCATGCTGGTAGACAGTGAAAGGTGTAGGGTTTGGGGCTCAAGGGAGACACTTAGGTGTCCTTTGCTATAAGAGATTGATTGAGCATTGTTAATGCCACATACAGAATGACAGCAACATGAAAGGGTACAATGAAGTGAGGAGGCAAGTGTGCTGGAGAGTTCCCTTACTACAGGTCTCAGGGGAAGTGAGGGTGTGTGTGTGTGTGTGTGTGTGTGTGTGTGTGTGTGTGTGTGTGTGTGTGTGCGCGCACGTGAGGGGGGGGAGAGGGAAAGAGAGGACCCTCCTCAGGCCTCAGAGGAAGTGAGGGTGTGTGTGTGTGTGTGTGTGTGTGTGTGTGTGTGTGTGTGTGCGTGGGGGGGGAGAGGGAAAGAGAGGTCCCCTCCTCAGGCCTCAGGGGAAGTGAGGGTGTGTGTGTGTGTGTGTGTGTGTGTGTATGGGGGGTGTCCCTTTTCACAGGTCTCACAGGAAGTGAGAATGAGTGTTAGTGGTGTGTATGAGTGTGTGTGTATATATGTGTGTGGGGGGGTCCCTTCTTACAGGACTCAGGGGAAAGGACGTTTCCTTTCACCATGTGGCTGATGATGGTTCACAGCACCCTGCAGGCAGGGTATCAGGGTATCAGGTATAAAGAATTTTTGGAAAAGATTAAGACTCTGAGGATGTCAGGGTAGAGGCACACATTTAGTTAAGCCAATCCCATGGATGTGGGTTGTGCCACCAATACTCAGCCTCAAATATCCTGGAGTATGGTGAGCTGGGATCCATAAACTGCCTTGGGGAATTAAGGATAATGTCTGTCATCCTCCTAGAATCCAGGCACCCAAGGAATGTTAAAGGGTCAGAGATTTACAGGCACCTTGTGAAACAAAACAGGAACAAATACCTCAAAAGTTAATGGGGAACCAAAACAAGAAAATATGCCTTGCAGGTTAAGAGTTCTGTTGTTGCTAAGAGAGTTAAAATGGCATTCCTGTTTGCTTTGTGTTAAATCCTAGTGAAAGAATAAGTTCTTGTTTGTCTTGTGTTAAGCCCTTGCTAAATAAAGATTCTATTTGTAATTGAGAGTAAGCTCCTGTTTCTTAGGCCTGATGTAAACTGCTTGTAACCCCATTCGCTTGATGCACATCCTTGCCTTTGTTCCTCCCCTTTCATTGCATCCACTTAGCAATGTATAATCACCCGTGAACACCTTCTCTCTCCTCTAAGAGGGACTTCAAGAGGCCAGCAGGGACTCCACTCCCACATCCAGACTTAGGGTGAGGCAACCAACCTGCCAGCCCCCGGTGTACCCTAAAATACAACTTGTTTTAACTGGACAATCGGGGACTTAGCCTTTTCTCCTAGACAATATCAGGTTTAACAGGCTTTCCACAGGGGTTTGTTGGAAGCTATGAGTCAAGAACGGGAGGGGCAGGAGGTGGGGAGGGTGTGAAGAGATGCTTCAGGGGCAGGGCCTGTAGTTGAAAACAATGTTAAGTTCTAATCAACCTTTATTTATGGACACTGACATTTGGATTTCATATCCCTTTCAAATGCCACTCAGTAATATCTTCCTTTGATTTAGCTTTCACTGTTCAGAATGCAAAACTCATTTTTAATTCCTGAGTCAGACTGAGCCTGACGTGAGGCTGGACTCCACTTTCAGACCTCACACATTGCAGACGCCTGTGAAGGGAGTCTGAGTTTCCAGAGCTCAGCTGTGGAGTAGTTACTAGAGCTAGGGGTCAGAGTCTGGGCCTGAACAAAGGAAGTTGCCCACCATGTCTTCAATAATTCATTTCAAGTCACAGCTAACAGAGGAAGAAGGAAAAAAAAATATTATTCAAGGCGGCAACACTGGGAAGAAGGATGGCATTCTGTGACCTCCAACTCCATTGCAGGGGTCCTGATGTGAGATTTAGGTTTAAATAAAAGACAAGAGGTGTGAGCATAGGTAAGAGTCCCCATCAGCGTATGGTCCTGCCCATCATCTTGTCTACACTCCATTCTCTCCTGCAAGGTTGTCAGAACAGGGTGAGTTCTTATTCCAGGAGATGAGCTTCACCCACCCCTTGCTGCTGTCCCCTCCCCTGCTGTGACTAAGACCAGGAGTCAGGCCCCTCCTCTACCAATCTGAGACTGAAGTGACTCTGGCCAGCTTGTGCATGGTGGGCATGGCTCTGGCAGGCCTTGCCCTTCTCCCTCATTCCCTCTGCCTGACTGAAAACCCTTAGATTACATTCCTAAAGCTAGCCACCAATGTCCACTCCCCTATTTGACCACTTCCTCTTCCCGAAGCTGACTGCCAATGTGCAGCTATTAAAGTATTGAAGTCCAACAATCAAAAGCCTCCTTTGGCCCACCTAATTAACATGCCCAATTAAAAGGAAATACCTCATCCTAACAACAGGGTTCCCCCCTTTACCTCTATAAACTGCCATTTCCTTATGTGCCAGCTCTGACTCCTCTATCCAGAGGCAGTCCTATGTCCCTTCGGGGTAAATATTCCTGCCCTCTTTCCCTTGTTTCCTTCCCTTTCTCCCTCATCCTGTTTGTCCCATCTTTGTCTCTTATTCCCTGGCCTCTGTGAGTCTGGGGCAAACAAATGTCATTTATGCTGAGAATCTGGTCTTGGGTTCCTGAGCTGATATCCATCCCTTACAGGAACATCTCTTGAGAAAATTCCAACTTCTTCTGGTTCATTACTTCAGTATTTTGATGGCTAAAGGGAGAGACACACGTTTCTAGACTATCCTCATTCCTGCCAGTACAGAATGAAAGTCACCTGTTGCTGCTGACCTCTGTCCTTTTAGCAAGTGCACCAAAGAGGTCATCTGCTTCAAATGTGCCTTGGAAGGCTCTCCCACTGAATTCCCTTTGCTCCTGGGAGCAAAGTTCTTATAGACACTCCACGAAATACCACAAATACTTTCCAATGTTATTTACAGTTCACACAGAGTGTTTGGGCTTCCATAATTCAGATGTCCTTCCTGAAAGACAATGGGCTCTGGTCGCACAGCCACCTGGTAAAAATGAAGAAAGAGGTACCCAGACAAAACACCGGAGGCCAGGGAGCTGATGAGCAACTGGCAGTCCCCAGAAGCCATCAAGACACTTTAGTTATTATATTTCAAAGCTATTCTGAAATGTCCCAAACTGCCCTGGGAAAGGTTTGCCTTTGTGCTGTTCCATGTGAAGAACACCATCTCTCTAGACCCTGAACACAATCATTATGAAATATTCCTTCTACTCATTATAGCATCATAGCCCTGTGACTAGGGAGGTACCTGTTGCTAGGGCAACCTGCTTCTTCTTGGTTACATGGTAGCCAACTTCTTGCATCTCCCAGGACACAAATAGACTAAAACCCAGAGGTCATCCTTTTACCCCTTCCAGAGCATTTGGCTTAGGGGTGTAGATATCTTATTTTAAAAAGCTTCTTTTCAGCTTCGCTACTTCAGGCTATGCTTCCTAAGGGCCTGAGAGCCTTCCACTCAGCTGGATCCCTAAAGAAGATAAGATGATAACCTCCCTGCCTTCAGTTACCTTAGGTAAAGCATCCCCACCCCCCACCCCACCCCACCACACACACCCCACCCCCACCAGAAAGGCCTGAGAAAGTTGTTTTCCCTGTGGCAAAGTCAAAGTGATAGTCTGTGATCCTTGCTACTTTCAAAGACTGACTCACTTGTGCATAGCAGGCTTTTACTTTTGGACCACCAACCAACAACTTAGGCTTTTTTTTACCTTTCTGTTTGTCCTACACTGTGTCTGCTGCCTGGCAGCTTCTGGATGGTTCCAGGGATCTCTCTCTTTCTCTCTCCTCCTTCCTTCTCTCAAGCCTAGATTTCTCCTCCTACTCATTCTCTCTGCCTGCCATCCCTGCCTATCTATCTCCTGCCTAACTATTAGCTGTTCAGCTTTTTATTACATCAATCGGGTAGCTTAGGCAGGCACAGTGAAAGAGCAACACATCTTTACATAATTAAACACACATCCTTCCGTCGTTAAGCAAATGCAACATAAACAAAAGTAACACACCTTTACATAATTAAATAAATGCATTGTGAATAAATGTAACACATCTTTGTCTAATTAAATATTCCATAGCACTTGTGTTTCAGAAGAACTGAGATTAAATGGAGTCCTGACCTTTCTCCTATTACATGGAGCTAGAGTGAATTCTTTCTTATATTTTTGGTTGTGAGCCTAGCCTTTAAGGGCTGAGCCATCTCTCCAGAGGGAATTCTTTCTTGACTTTAATTTTAATGCAGTGGACATTTTGCTTTGATTCTGGCCGTGTTTTCACATACAGAACAATTGTGAGTGACCGTTCAGTAGCACCTATGTCACAGTCTGCTTTTAGATCAAATCTATTTGGCTCACAAATCACTCAGGGCACCCAAAAACACTGTCATGCTAGAGACCACCTTCACCAAAAGAATCATTCCCCAGGCCAAGCGTGGTTGACTTACACATTCCATGCAGAAGCACGTGATCTCTGTGAGTATGAAGCCAGGTTGGTCTAGAGTTCAATCTCTATCTGAGCAACATACTAAGAATCAGTTTCATAAACAGCAAGCAAGCAAACAAACAAACAAAAAAATGGAGATCCTTGTCTATGTGACATGGTCATCCTTTGAGTGTTCATACCTCATGCCTGTTTCACACCAGTCACCATCTTGAAAATTGTCGTTGACAATGGTGGACAAAGAACTGTGAAGCTTTCTTTCCCAGCTGGGCATCATCAGGATGCTCTTCTCAGAGCCTTGAAAGCAATTGTATGGATCACCACAAGGGGGCAGAGTCTACCATCTTCCCAGGAGCCAAAACCCCACAGGACCTTGTGTCGAATGAGCGGCCTTAAAAATGATGAAGAGAGACAAGAGCATCTATCATCTGTATAAAGTGGAATTGAGGGCTGGAATGATAGCTGAGTTGGGAGAGTACTTGCCATACAAACATGAGGACCTGAGTATGATCCCCAGCATTGGGGAGGCAGAGATGGGAGAACACCTGGGCCACGCTGGACAGTCACACTACCTGAATTTGGTAAGTTTCTGGGCCAACAAGAGACCCAAAGTCTAAAAACAAGGTGAACCATGTCAGTCTAAAATCATCTGAGGACTTTGCTTGAGGTTGACCATGGGCCTCCACACATACAGGCATGTGCATGTACACCACCACCACCACCCCCAAAAAAAAAGAAGAGGAAAAAGAATGAGGAAAGGAGGAAGGAAAGAAGGAGGGAGGAGATAAAGAAGGAGGAGGAGAAGGAGGAAGAAGAGAAGGAAGAGGAAGAGGAGGGGAAGAAGAAAAGGGAAGAGGGAAGAGGGAGGGAAGAGAAGGGAAGACTTTGGCAGAGGCACAAGGCATAAAGCACCCTTGTTCTCCAACCAAGAATATTTTCAAGAAAATCTAAGTAGTTTTAGCAGCTTATATCTTATGAAATCAAATAATGACATTCATTTACTCCCCTTAATTTGCTGGGAATGAAACTCAAGCCATGTAGATATGGAGGCTTCTGGTGGCTCCTGCTTCTCCATTAGATTGGCCTTGCTCCATGAGATATCTGTTTCCCTCATTACATAACTGCAAGTGTGTTCCTGGGGGTGGGGGTGGGGCAGCTAGAGGATGCTTCACTGCCTTTTCAGAGCTGTCTATCTGTCTCAGCCGGTGTCTGCACAAGCTCCAGCAGATCACAGGAGATACTGGTGCCAGCAAAGCCCTAATTTCACTCAACACATCTCCTGGAAGAGATTCCTCCAGGACACAAAGATGTCTAGAGTGATGCTTATGGGAGATCCATTGTCACTCAAGTCAGCTAGCTCCTTGTGTAGGTGTTTCATGTAGCCAGGCTTTCACGTATCATGGGTTAATGGTGCTGGGTCTTTGACATAAAGAGTTGAGATCAAGGAGAAAGCTAGTCAGATTCTGTTAACTTGACAAGAACAAGCTCATCCTTATCTCTATCCATAGTGATTGGCTGGGAGGGGGCACTGGGATCTGGCCATGGAATGGGATTCTCTGAGAGATAACCATCCTTTCACTGTGGCACTTGGCCAGAGATGTCTCCCCACATAGGCTGAGTTGAAAGCAGCAAGGAACCTTGAATGATTTTAGAGATGGTCCGAAAGAAACTCACAACTACTCTTCTCTTTGTGATACTGCCAAGCCTTGGGTGGGGGGGTGGGGGGGATGAGGGGGTAGCGGTGGGGAGGTGGGGGAACAGGTCAAAAATTACAATTTGAAAGAGACCTCAAGATTCCAATAAACCAATTTCCTCTCTGTCTCCTCTCTATAGATCCCCTTCCCTTTTTGACATTTACTACAACAGAAGTGCTATCATCACTTGTGCCTGGTTTCTTTCACACAGCAGTGATCCTGAGATAAAGACACAGATGAAAGCAAAGGCAAATTCATTTGCAAGACGGGCCAGGCATGAGTGAAGGAGCTGGGAAGATAAAATAGAAAAGTTGACCTAGAGACAAGGTGCAAAGGTCTTTACAGGGGGACACAGAACCAAAGGGTCCTTGAAGGACCAGAATATCCCTACTGGACCTGTTGGTCTGCAGGAGGACATGAGGCTGGATCTTGGATTAACTCCCTATGCTCTGTGTTAGCAGAGGGCTATATGTGGAGGAGGGATCATCCATGCATTTCCTTGTTACCTGTAAATGTGAGCTCAAAACCTTCTAATGCCTTTCAGCAAAGCCTCAAGGCAAAAGCACCAAGCCATAGCACATAGCTGAGGAGATGTGAAAACTGCATTGGTCTCCTCCACCTGGACCTGCTCCTCCCCCACCCCCACCCCACCCCAGCAGCTGGGACTGAAACTATGAAAGGCACCTAGGAGAATACCAGTCACCTCAGTGGGACATCACTCATGCCCACACTCCTCAAGACCTACACATGCTCTTTTCCATACAGTAAGTTCTAAGAGCTTGGTAATTAATGAACATATGTTTAGGATAAATACAAAACTATTTCACTGTGGAAAGAAAATTATAAATTACTTGTGTACTAAGCTTAAAAAGAATGGCTGGATGTGGTGGTCACACACCTTCACTCCAGAGGCAGAGTCTGATGAATTTCAGTTCTAGGCTAGCCAGGGCTCCATAGTGAGATCCTATATAGCTAAAAACAATAAAACTTTTAAAAATTAAAAATGTCCTCTTGTCCTCTTCTTCTTCAATGTATTTGCAAATGATTTTAAAAACCTAAACTAGATTGTAACACAGATTTGTGGGCCTTGTTGTGAAGTAAGTACAAGCCATGACCCCAAGACTCCCGGATTCTTGATAAATTCTCAGTATTAGTTTTTTTTTTTTTTCTTAACTGTGTGTGTGCGCGTGTATAAATGCAGTTGCACAAGGAGGGCAGAAGGGGGTGTGGGACCCACTGGAGAATTAAATGCAACCGCAAGCTACCCAATGCTGGCTAGTTTCATGTCAACTTGACACAAGCCACAGTCATTTAAGAAGAAGGAGATTCAACTGAGAAATGTCCCCACCAGACGACCTGTGGGAGAGCCCATGGTGATTTTTCTTGATCGATGGTGCCAACCCTGGGCAGGTGGTCATGAATGCTGAAGGAAAGCAGGCTGAGCAAGTCACGGGGAGTATGGGGAGTAAGCTAGTAAGCAGCATTTATCCATGGCCTCTGCATCGGTTCCTGCCCTGACTTCTCTCAGTGATCCACTGGTACCCAGATGTCTAAGATGAAATCAACCTTTTCCCCCTTGAGCTGTTTTGGTCCTGATGTTTCATCACAACAGAAACCTCAACTAAGACAACCCCCCCACAGGGTAAAAGGCTATACTAGGAGGATTTACATCCATCTTGTTTGTGAAATGTTTTTGTTTGGACTGTGGTTAGGTAGCTGATTACTCATAAGACTATAGGCTAAGAGCAGAGCAAGCTTGTGAAGGCAGAAATGTGCTATTTGCCCTCAGTGGCAGAGGGCTCCCCCAAGCCTCCTACTCACACTTCTGGCCTGCCCTTGGAATACTTAAGCTGGATCGATAGCCCCTCAGTGTGTTTTTTCCTTTCAGTCTATTTGTACATTTTCACCTTCAAAGACAGGCAATCAATCAGACATGAGTGATCGCTGCAGCCTGTATCGACCATTTGTTTTTAAACATTAACAGTTTGGAGGGATCTGCACAGAGTTTCTTAGTCATGTGTTGAAAATTACTTCAGTTCTCAGAGCCACTCTCCTGCTTTGGGTTCAAGCCATGTGTGACTCGACTCTGAATTTGTTAACACTTTGTATGAAAAGGGAACAAGGAACAAAACAGCTTCACAATGGGTTTTTAAAATTTGTATTTGGTAGAGTTAGAGGTGGCTCTGTGATGGCTCTGTGGCTAAGAGCATTGGCTACTCTTCCAGAGGACCTGAGTTAGGTTCCCTGTACCTGTGATAGATGGCTTGCAACCCTCTATAACTCCAGTTCCAGAGGTTCTGATGCCCTCTCCTGGCCTCTTCAGGCACTGCACTTACACATAAGCACATGTATACACATGTATAAAATTAAACACAAATAAAGTAAAACTTGTATTAATATTGGGAGAACATGAGTTGCCCACAACAAAGTGAAGAATCTGCTAGTCATCCTTATCCCTTTGTTGGTGGGCTATTCTGAGTTTGTAAGTCAGAGAACCAGGGATGCTAAAGCCTGTGGGAGGGCCAATGTTCTTAATGCACCAAGAAAATACTTCAGGTTTCAAAAAGAAATGGAAGCTCTTTTGTTTGTTTGTTTTTTGGAATAATCTTATTTTTTTTTTGCTATTGATTCTTAGTATTTTTTGATAACTATTCTCTCATCCCCAAAGGCTTCCAGAGCCCATATACCCATTGAAGTAAAATACTTGAAACATCACAGGAAACAGACATGAGCGTTAGCCAATAGAATTATATAAAATTAAAATTAAACTGTTTCTACACAGAAAAGGAACTTACAGGCTATACAATAGGAGGGAAACATATTTGCCAACTTTACTTTGGGCTTAGTATCTGAACTCTGTGAGGAACTGAAAAATGCAAACACCAAACCTCACCATTCCAATCACTAAATGGGCTAACTGAATAGAAGGTAAAACATAAATGATCAATAAATATTTTTTAGAAGCCTCCTACATCTCTAGCTATTAGGAAAACACAAGTTAACAGCACTTTGGGATTCTATTTCACTCCAGCCAGAATGGCTACCATTAAGAAAATAAATGGCTGCAAATGCTGATGAGACTGTTCACTGTTGGTGGCTGTGTAAACAGTGCAGCCACTGGGGAAGTCAACGTGGAGGTTTCTAAAGAAAAAGAGTACTGTATGATCTAGATATTCCATTCTTGGGCATTTATTCACGAGCCTCTAAGTTCTACCATAGGGGTATTTGCATATCCACGTTTCCTTCTGCTCTATTCAGGATAATGAGGAAATGGAACAAGCCTAGGTATCCAGCAATAGCAAGATGGATGAAGAGAATGTAGTACATATGCACAAGAGAAGCTTGCTCAGCCACAAAGAAGGACATTTGCAGAAACGAGGGTGGAACTGGAAATTCCTGGCCCATGAAGTAACTGAGGCTCACAAAGAGAAAGTCAGCCTGTTCTGTCTTGAATGCAGATCCCAGGTTCTCATTTGTATATATGTGCATGCACTTGCATGTATGTGGGTCATATGACCAGAAATGGCACCATGAGAGGTTAAAAAAAAAAAAAAAGAGGTCCCAAGGAAGAAAGGAAAGAAAGTAAGAGGATATATGTGACATGAAAATGTAAGAGAAGATTATAGGAAGGAAATGAAACAAAAAGAAAACCGTAAACCGGTAGGGACTGACAAGGAGTGTGGGGAAGGTTCAACATGTATGAAATATGATGATGAAACCCATTGCTTTGCATACTATTTTTTAAAAAGTAAAACTAAGTCAACGCATTGAAATTAAACATAACTAAAACTTCAGTTTTCTGGATAAGCAAACACCTCTATGTTCTTCATAGCTATATGTGGTTAACAGTTAATCACAATAGCAAACATGGATAATGAAACATTTCCTTATCCTGCAAAGTTACTTTGGGTACCTGCAAACCAAAGTCAAAACCATACCTGACTGCTCTTTTTTAGGCTCTATAGTCTGTAGGAGGTCCACTTTTGAACATACAACATGGGAGATGTCTCTGGGGAACTATGCCCCTGCCCATCAGGACCACAGAGCAAAGCACCAAAGGTTTAGAATGTGCACTGCACAGTGTGAAACAGGCAACTAATGTCAAGTCTGCAATCCCTTCTCACTCTGAAATCTAAAAATCTCTGAAGGCCAAAACGATTCTGATTTGTTGTTGTTGTTTAAAGCCAAATCTTGTTTGGCAGCAACACCCAATCTAAATTATAAAGAAGTTGTTTCTTCATTTGTTCTATTTACTTATGACACTGAATGTAAATTCCATATGTCTCCCTGCCCCAAAATTAATGTGTTTGATTGTGAAGTCCCACCCCAGACCTCAATGGGATATGTTAAGTAAGACACAGTAGATAAATATGTTACCGGTGTGTAAACTCCAAACAATGTTTACATTCTGAAACGCATCCGGGCCCCCTGGGCTGGGAAAACAGATTGTGAATTTGTATTAATCAGCAACTGAAAAGGAATAAATCAGACCTACATTTATACGCATGGATAATAAAATGGTTGGAAGAAGAAATAAGTCAGAATAAAATAGCATGGCCTTGGTTCTGTAAATTAAAGAGCCTTTTCCCCAAAGTATCTCTGTTTTTGTTTCTTTTGTCTGTTCTTTTCTTTTTCACATTGGTGTGTGACACACCAGTAGGTGTGGGAGCATCTATAGCAGAGGTTGGGAGTAGGACCCAATATGGAGAGGGGACCAGACAGAAAGCCACCTCAAGAGTCAGTCATGCATGGAAGGTTCTGTTGGTGACACCAGCTCATTTCTGTTCACTTATGGTGTAAAAACCAGCACATACATCTACGATACAAAATGAACTATAAAAATTTTTGTTTTGAGAAGGAGAAGTGGACAATACAAGATTCCCCACCCCTAATGAAGAAGCTATTTGCAACTGATACCTTCTGGGTCTTTGATGAAATGTCAGTGGGTGTGTCAAGCACACTCAGGGCAGGCTCCATGCACACAATTAGTTGGCCAACAAAATGAACTCGATGTTTCTTTGTGCACTTTTTGGTTTTGTGTTGTTTTAATACTTTTTGTCTTACTGGTTTTGGGTTTATTGTTGTTTTTGTTTTTTTCATTTACTTATTTAATTTTTTTGCTTTTTGTTTTTACGGTTTTTTGTTTTGATAGAGAGAGAGAGCCTAAAGACATTATATTCATTGGGAATGGCCCCAGATAAGAAGAAATATGACTGGCTAGGAAGGAGAAAATAAAGTTGAACTAAGGAAATATTATACATTAGTTAATAACAGCCCTAAATCCCAAAGCCATTTTTTTTTTTTTTTTGGAGTAGCTTGGTTTGATGGCACTGTCCACAGAGTACAGAAGAATTTCTAATCAAACAGATTCTAAACACAAGCCCCAGATAACTCTTGCATTTTCCTGTTGTTTTAAGTTTGGAAGCTGCTGTGGTTAACATGGCTTGTCGATGTGACAGGATCCTGAATCACCTGTGAGATGGCTTTCTGGGCCCACCTATAAGGAATTATCTACAACAGAAATTGTCATGCCTGTGAAGAACCATCTCATTAGGTTCAATCAAATGGGAAGTCCCACACTAAATGTGGGCAGCACCATCCCATGGGCTCGGGACCCAGGATGAATGAAAAAGGAGAAAATGAGCTGAGTACCAGCCTCCATCTCTCTGCTTCCTGACTGTGGATGCCATGTGACCAGCTGCCTCAAGCTCCTGCTGGCATCCCTCAAAGTGTGAGCCAAAATAGATCCTTCATTCCTTCAGTTGCTTTTTCCAGGATATTTTATCACAGGAAAAATTATCTCACACAGAAGAAGATGAGACCACATCCAAAGTTCACTGTCTTCTCTCCCACTTTTACCCCAATCCATTCTAAAGAGGCAACACACACACACTCACAAAAGCCCTTATCTGTGGAAAAGCCTGTAAGTATGAGGAACTTCATCACCAAACAGCGATTATTTCCTGGTCACTCACCTCCCAGTAGGGACCAAATTGTTTTTGTAATTTCTCATTAGACAGGAGCTGATTAAAAATATAATTAGTAATCATTTTAATTACAGGCAGCTCTCCTAGAAAAGACTTAAAACACAGGGACAAAGGAGACAACTAGATAAAGAGAGACCAGGAAAGCTTAAACGGACTCAGGAAAGACTGGAAAGTTAATACACAAATAGAAGATGGCAGATATTTCAGGAGAAAGTGGGCATTTCTGCACACCCAAAAGGCTGGTGTTTCCTTTAAAATGTTATGCTGGGGGCTGGAGAGGTGGCTCTGAGGTTAAGAGCACGAACTGCTCTTGCAGAGGATGTATGTTCCCAGCACCTACGTCATGGGTTCGCAAATGCCTTAAACTCTAAATTCAGAGACTCTGATACCCTCTTCTGGTCTCCCCAGGTATCTCACATGCACACACACACACACACACACACACACACACACCCTTTAAAAATGATTAAAATTCAACGCTGACTTTAAAAATCAACAAATCATTGTATTCTTGTACAAAACGGAGTAATTTATGTGTGACAGTTAAGATGTGTATAGCAAACCATATGCAGAGTGAAAAAGCACATTTTGACTCAGAGACGAATTTTCTGAGCCTAATATCAGAATGGCCTCGCTATCGACCCAGGATTCCACTCATCTAAACTTTGTGCAATAAATATGATTTGAGAATTGTGCAAAAAAAATATAATAAGCTATGGGATCTGACATTTGCATATAAATAGAAAAGAACTCCCAGCCTGTCTACAAAGAGAAAAATGATTTCAGCATTCTTACATAATTTCTAGTACATTCACTTTTATAAATGTCCTTGTCATGTTGTTCTAGAAAACAAGGATTCATTCTAGCAGCTTCTTTTAAGATAAAAACGGGGCAAGTTAATTCCAAGAAATTAACAAGACACAGTAGAATGAGGTGAGATTCTTTGTTTTTGTCCTCCAATCCAGACAATTAAAGAGAAAAATCAGTAATTATTTTCTCCCATCTCCTGACTTCATGAACTTCAGTGAAGTCTACAAATGTTCACACAGAACAGTATTAATATCTAGGTATCAAGGACACCAGGGCAGTGCTGGTTAGTTTTCCTAACCTTGACACAAGCTAGAGTTACCTGGAAAGAGAGAAAGAACCTCAGTTGAGGAATGAATTGCCTCTATCTGATTGGCCTCTGTGGGCAAGTCTGTGCAGAATTTTCTTGATTAATGACTGGTGTGGGGAGAGCCCAGCCCACCACCGGCAGGGCCGCCCTTGGGCAGGTGGCCCTGGATTATATAAGGAAACAGCTGGGTCTGAAGAGATGGTTCCATGGTTAAGAGAACTTGCTGCTCTTGCAGAAGGCCTGGGTTCAGTTCCCAGCACCCTCATGGTGGCTCCCAGATATCTGTAATTTCCGTTCCAGGGAATCCAATCCCTGCTTCCTTAGCTTCTTTCACCCAGTCTGGCCTCCATGTCAGCAGACACATGCCGATAACTCGATAACTTGGAATCCAAGAACTCTTTCAACACTTAAAACTCTTAGCAGAAGCAAGGCAGGGTAGGAAAGCCGAAAAAGGCTAAGGAGACCTGAGACAGGAATAGAGTTTCTTGCCCTCACCCGTGTATGTGCTCACGCTCTGACTCGAATCTCCTACTGACCCCATGTAGAGTTTTGACATAGCTACTTGGGATTTCCTTAGGCCAAAACCGTACCTGGAAGGAGTACTCTCTGCAAGCAAACACCACCAACTAAACGGTTAAGACAGCAGTGAACCGCACCAGGGCAAAAACCATGTGTTGAGAAACCCCGTTCTCTAGCCTATGATGAAATCACTCTGGCTTTTAACTTTTTAAAATTTATTTATTTATTTATTTATTTATTTATTTTATATAACCAAGTCCATTTAATTGGTAACAAACATTTATAGACAATATTTGGGAATTTGGGCGTCGTTCTTTCCAAACTACTTCCTGCTGGCTTTTAACTTTTAATCTGGCTTTATCTTAATTGTATTTCTTCTTCATATATAAAATTGGTCAGAACCCTATCTTCTCACTATAAAAAAAAAATCTCCCTGCCCTTTTGATGAAGAAATGAGTAGTAGTCCTCCATATTCTTTTTCTCTCTCTCCTTAGTTATAAATCTCCTTCTTTAGAGGACATAAGCTCCCAGAGTTGTTTAGCAATGCTAATGGCCACACTCAGCTTTCTTTGAGCATACTGTCTCCAAACTAATAAACTTACTGAATTTTCTTGACTAGTCCTGAAATTTTGTTCTGGGATTAAAGTCAAGAATTCCAGCTAGGGGCCAGAGAAATGACTCAGAAGTTAAGAACACTAGCAGCTCTTCCAGAGAAACCAGGTTCGGTTCCCAGCACTCACATGGCAGTTTGTATCTTCCTCTGCCCACCTTCACTACCTCCGTGGCCACAGAACATAAGGTTTTCGGGAAGGTTCTCTAGAGAACAGCAGAATACCCTGAGCCCAGCTTGACTTCACTACCCAGGGAACCCTGTCACTGAGATATTTGATTTCTGAGTAGATATCTGATACCCAATTAAAATAGCCTCAAAGATTTAGTTCTCAAAGCAAGGTGCTGGTGAATGGATTTCCTTTGGTTCCTGCCTTGACTGGATAAGGCATTTTCCTATTAAGCCATGGATATGTGTGTTGATTTTTAATTCGAGGTTTGATATGAATTCAGCTGCTTACATATTAGAAATGAGACTGGGGGGGGCAGTGTACCAGGACAATGACCACACAACCCAAGGTATTGCCTCAAGGAAATAAATTTTACCTCTGCAGAAGTGTACATAGTCTTGGAAAATCAGGCAGCAGGAGTCCTGCATGTTTTTTTGTTTTGTTTTGTTTGTTTTTTGTTTTTTTTTTTTGTTTTGTTTTGTCTTTTCGCTAACAGAAGGGGTTCTATTCCTCACTCTGAGTGATCAGAGATTGGCTCCACACACCAAAGGAGTGCAGCTGATATGAAAACTACCACCTTTGAGAAGATGCAAACTTGAGCACATATTTTGATTTAAATAAAAAGAATTTAAGTTTAAATATCTGCCAAGTGGCTTAATTACAATTCTTTTTAAAAGTGGGGGTTTGTCTTATTTAACCCTTTACTAGAAAAGACAGACTACTTTGTTTATGCTTCCCACACTGTGGGCAACTGTCCAGCCATAGTACTCCACCCCAATTTATGAGAAACCTTTGCTCCAAGTTTTGTTGTGGGGAGCCATTTGAAAAGTTTTAAGAGGAGAGAAGGCTGTTGCTAATTCTGTCTTGGGACTCCCTGAGAATCAGGCTTGAGGAGATCATGACTCCCGGAGAACTGAGATGAGAATGGCATTGCCTAATTCCTTCTGGTTGACAGGTAAAGTAAAGGAGGGGTCTTGCAGTGAGTCCCACTAAGCAAGCTGCTGGCAGTGATAAGCAAATGGTTTAGTTAGTTCTCCTGCTAATCTCTCAGGAGCAGGCATTTTCTGAAACAAGACTCTAAATTACTTGTGTTTGGTCCAGGGATCACTTAACACGGGGAGGAAGAATTGGGATGATTTAGGTTCATTCTTTTCCTTTCCCATTCATTCTATAAGCAACTTTATCTTTCTCCCTCAAACTAACACAGGACTTTTTTTTTTTTAAATGAATGCATCATGCATACGATGTAACACAAACCATATATTTTTTAAAACGTTGTCTCTATGTTTTCTACTCAGAGGTTGCTCCATCCAACCATATAAATGGAAAATGAAGTCTGGTAATTTTCAGGGGACTGTCATGGGACTTTCTCAACCCTTGGTACTCCTTCAGTGCAGAAATGAAGGAATTCACTGGTTTTCACTGGGGCTCCCAGATACTTCCAGGGTAGCACTCAACCAGAGACACTGGCTCCATCCTGTAGGTAGCAGAGAGATGCTGCCCTAGCATGGTGGATTTCCACCTGTGTTTTCACCACACAGGATACTGTCCCTACATTGTGATTTGGCCTGACAAACCATCCCATCTTGCTCAAGACTACTGATTTTATCTTGGGTAACACAGAAAGTTGGTTTGGTAACAGAAACCAATGGGCTCACACCTCAAGGTAGGGCTAAGCCAAAACAAACACTACTCACTACTCAGACATAGGAGACTAGAGAGAGATTGATCACCTACAGCAGCAGGCAAAGAGAGTTCAGGTAATGTTCTCCTTGAATGAAGAAAGCCTGGAGGTTTTATTTGGGGGGGGGGATATACTCAGCGGGAAAGGGCTGAATATATTCCTGAACGTGGTTGGTGTGATGTCATGGAACATATGTTGAAAAAGTTAAAATGACAGGTGAAGGGACAATTCCATGCACACCCAGGTTACAGCATAAGGAGGGCAGATGAGGCTACTTATGGGCAGCCTTTCCCCAAAAGGTGCAGTACTCACTTAGCAACTAAGAGTTCCCCTAACTCAGCTTATCTATTGTTTTCCAAACAGGGTCACTTGCCTTGAAGATTCTTTCTGATCCCTCCCTTTATACAAAACCATAACACCCCATCATGAAAAATATTGGGCTTTTGAAAGTAGTTTTCTTCCTATTCCTTGAGGCAACAAAAAATAGACTTCTACAACAGAAAGGGGGAGTACAAGTCCATGTCTTTTTATGTTTGTTTGCTTTTTAAATGTTTATTATATTTATGTATGCAAGTGTGCATGTCCTTGTGCGCACGCACACACGCACGCGCGCATGTGTGTGTGTGTGTGTGTGTGTGTGTACATGAAAGCATTTGTGTGTGTATTTGCATGTAAATACAGGGCCCATAGAGGCCAGAAAAGAGCATCGATCCCCTACAGCTGGAATAACAACCTGTTGTGAACTGCCTAATGTGGATGCTAGAAACCAAACTTTATCATTTGCAACAATATTAAGTATACTCGACTGCTACACCATCTCTCCAGACTCAAGGCTAATTTCTGGGGAGTAGACTGAGATTACATCTGCTCTCTCTTAAGATCAGCCTTCTGCCTGTATAATAAGGATGGCCATTTTCTCAGCTGAGACATTCTAGTGCATGGGGATATCTCTTTGTAAATTGTTGTCAACTCTGAGTAGATGTGAGGGTTTTCTGAGGACTGAAAGAATTTCCTCTATGCCTGGACCCCACTCTTAAATGAATACGTTGTGAATTTGCAAAGGGATGGTGAAGAGAAATTGTTTTGACCTCAGCTGTGCTTGTAAGAAATTCAAGGTGTAGATATATGATTATTTCTGTAAGCTGTGACTTTCAAAAATCCCACCTACTAGTGAATGGAGGTTAAGAGCACTGGCTGCTCTTCCAGAAGAGCCAAGTTCAATTCCCAGAACCCACATGGCAGCTCACAACTGTCTTTAACTTCAGTTCCAGGGGATCAGACATCCTTAAACAAACATACATGAAAGAAAAGCATTAGTAAAATATCATAAAATAAAAATAAGTGAATTATTTCTTAAAATCACATATTTTTAAAAATCCCACTTGCAAGGCACTATAGCTCATGTGAAACACCCAAGGAATCTATATACCAAGATTCACTGACATTAATTTTTCTTTTTATTATTTGTTCTTTATATTAACATCCAATATATATTCTCCATTTACTCTGGCCTCTATAAGCATTAAAGAGGAAATCCAAGTGTTTCATGACAAATACCATAATCTCAGAATTTGAGAATCAGAAGCAATCCTCCTCCACCCTCCTCTGTCCTCATAACTTCATTAAGCTCGTGTAATGAAAACTACTATTTTTAATTTCTAATATTCTTTAAAATTTATCTTGGGAGGTAATATTTCTTCATTATGGAACTTTGCAAAAGCAAACAAACAAACTGCATTTGTCTGTATCAGCTGATGACAGCCCACAGGAGTTTGTATCCTGAGGCAACTACTTATAACTACACTCACAACTGCTTTCAAATGACTACAGCTGGCTCATTCTCAAACATGACACTTCTACATTAGTTTGACATATTTACAAGTGCCTGGAAAGATGTCTTAGTAACAAGCACTTTTGTCATACCAGAAGATATTGAGGTGGCCTAAATGCTACATGTAACCTTTTCTTTCTATTGTGAGTGGAAAAATACGGGAGTCATTTAAGAACTGCTGAGTGTTGGAATTAGAAGAGGTGAGGGCATCTTTGCTGGCTGCTTAATTCTAACTAAATAGTTTCAAGAGTGGGAACATAATATATGATATGAAATAAAACCATCTGGATAAACGTTCAAGACCACGTGTTATTTATAACCAGGGTAGGTGAGTCAGAATATTAATAAGGTTGTCTCCATCCTCCAGATTGGTTCAAATGCAGGCTATTGTGAGCTCAAAGTCTTGAACCCAACACTCTTTACCCAGAAACCTTCTAGGACGGGGAAGCTGAGGCTCGAGATGGTTCACCCTCATTGCCTAGCTCGATCAGATCTACAATAACCTAGAAGATGAAAAGACACACATAGGGTGTGTCTGTGAGAGCATTTCCACACCTTATTGACATGTGGAGGGAGACAGGCCCATCCTGAGTGTGGTAGCACTGTCCCACTGACTATAGAGGCCAGGATGAGAAAACAGAAAGTAGCCAAAGAGAAAACAAAGAAGTAGCCAATGTAGGTGTGCATGCCCCATCAGACCATCTACTGATGCTTTTTGTGACTTCCAGGCATCAAGTTCTATTAAGCATCTTCATATTGCCACACAGGCAATATGTGGAGTTGCAACTCCACAGAAAGCTCCTGTCTCCTCATCATTGCACCAGGCCTGCATCTTTGATCCTCATTGGTCCCTACTTGTTCTGAGGCATTTGATTTCTTGCACTGAATGGATTCTGGATTTTTGGTTATCTAATATACTGGCATCCCCCGTAGAGTTATACCCAGTGAAGGCCGGCCTAATAAATTTCATTGTGTTGGCTTTATTCTTCTAGAGAACCCTAACAAACAATTTTCAGGGGAATAAGACACTTTTGGCTAAATGACCTTTTCAAGAACTCCGTGCTAGTAAATGCTTTTGTCTGATTCAGTTCTTCCTGGCGCTGTTATACATCCTTGTAGAATATGACAAACTTCCTTCCAAACACAACACAAGGCAGAGCTTTGAGCAACCACTTTCTCAGCCTCAGACTCACAGTGTCATCTTCTCATAAGGCTGATGGACCCCATACCATGGCTACATTGCTACGGTTAGAGAAGCTTACAGAGAAGTTGCTTGCCCATTGGGCACTCTACAGAAGATGGACATCGACTCTGCAGGACAATAAATGTCACCCTCACTCTCTGGGCAAGAGCATTGGTAAGTCTGTGAAGTCCATGCTTTGTACAAAGACAGCATCAGATGTTTGATTGTCATCCCAACAGTTGATGACCTGAAGTTGCCTGTGGCTGACAGATGGCTGACCCGAGGGAGGAACTGGGTCCACATATAATCAGAACTGGCATGGGAAAAGTGCTGGCAATGTTCTCTGTCCTCATTTTGGTGGCGAATTATGAAACTCAAAGCCACAATGTAAGTGTTATATGGAGAAGCAATGAGATGGGACAAACACTTTGTCGAGTTACTTCTGTTGTAAGTGATTAAAGTTCAATTCAGTTTTATTTTGACATGGCAGCAGTGTACAGGTGTAGGATTCCTTTCAGGTGTGGCCTGATACAGGGGTCTTCAATTCCATCTGGCCATTACTCAGCTCATTGGTTTGTAAGTTCAATTTTGTTTTGCTTCGCTTCCTTAAAAAATTCTTTATAATGCATGTCTTAGTCAGGTTTTGTGTGTGTGTGTGTGTGTGTGTGTGTGTGTGTGTGTGTGTGTGTGTGTGGTGATGAAACATCATGACCAAAGCAGTTTGGGGAGAAAAGGGTTCATTTGGCTTGCACTTCCATATCACTGTTCATCCTCAAAGGAAGTCAGGACAGGAACTCAAACAGGGCAGGAACCAGGAGGCAGGAGCTGATGCAGAAGCCATGGAGGGATGCCGCGTACTGGCTTGCTCCTCATGGCTTTCTCACCCTGCTTTTTTCCCAAGACCACCAACCCAGAAATAGCCCCACTCATAATAGTGTGAGCCCTCCTCCATCAATCATTAATTAAGAACACGCCTTACAGGATTGCATACAATCCAACCTTATGGTGGCATTTTCTTAATTAATGCCACTGAGTTCAAGGAATTTGATTTCCTGGTTGGCCAGACTGAGTTCTCCTGACACTAACAATCTCCCTCAGAGTCTGCCCAGGCTTCAGAATCCTTCCTTGACTTCACCCCATGTTCTGAAATCCCTCCCAGCACCTCTACTAAGGATATGGCAAAGAAAAGCAGAGCACAGACACTACAGCTCTTCTGGGTGGCAACTTTAATATCAGTTGCAGAAGTCACCAAGTGACTGATCTACAAATTCACAGAAAATAGAACATAATCTACAATCAGGGAGTAAATAAGAACTTGTTCATCTGGTTCTTTATGCTACTCAGCAATCATCCTTTCTTGGGCTAAACTGAGTCCCTTCTCTGGGAGGAGGTAGCTGTGCTCCTACTCAGTGGGTGTGGTCAGCGGACATAGGAGCCATTCCTGCTGCCTCTCCACACTCTAACACTGTTCATGGGGATTCAGAACAGAGCACAGTGGGATCTAATAGTGAAAACTCAGATGTAAAAATGAGTACATAATAAGAGGGTGGACAAGGACATAGTTCATTCTAGGATAAGCCCCCTGAACGTGACTTCGAAAAGATGTCTGAAAGATGAGCAGGGTGGGTACCCAAGTAGGTGAGGGTGGGGATCAAAGTGGAGTGAGAAGAAGGCAGGAACATGCACAGGAAACCAATTCTGCATCATGAGAGGAACAGGCACAGGGCAAGTGAAAATGTGTGGAAGGTGCTATGCAGGAGGCTGGGCACATGGCTCAGTGTGTGGATTACATGGAAAAACACATTGTTACAGGTTAAAGTGCAACACACATATGCAGAATAGACCAGGGTTATCAGGGAGGTGCTGTTGATAGAGCTCCAAATAGTTATTTGTAATTTGAAACAGTAATAGCTATTGTATATATGCAATGCACGTGAAGTATTTGAATACACAAACACACACACATATATGTATATATGTATATGTATATATATTTATACAATATTTTTTGAACTTAAGATTTTTTGCAGTATCTAAATGAGTGTCCCACAGGGAATGTATCTGTAAAAAAAATATTTAAAAAAACAGACATAAAAGCAAATATACAGGACTCTGTTAAGAGCAGGTAAAATAAGTAAAATGAAAATCCACATGGTAGAAACTGTGCTAAATTATCCATGTGCTAATATACAATGAGAGGCACTAGCCTTCAGAATAAAGTGAGCTGAT
Organism: Phodopus roborovskii; assembly: GCF_943737965.1. Lineage (NCBI taxonomy): Eukaryota > Metazoa > Chordata > Mammalia > Rodentia > Cricetidae > Phodopus > Phodopus roborovskii. The sequence goes on along the minus strand of NW_026126598.1, from coordinate 2,062,427 downwards.
GGGCAGGTGTAGAAGAAATGTTACCAATGGTTACAAGCACATGCCATCTTGCCACTTCCTGGCATGTGCACACACACAAATAAAAATTAAAAACAACTCTTCTTTAAAAAGCAACTTGCAGATAAGTTCATCTAACTCACACACACACACACACACACACACACACACACACACACACACTCAGCACAAGGGTATGTCCCAAATTATAAATGGTTTGTCTAAGAGGAGGTGACAATATGAAATGGCTTTGCCTCCTAATTTTATTTTTTATTTATCCATGGTGCTATTATAAGTTAACACTAGAAAATCACAGCCACTTGGAAGTTTCAAATGGCACTTGAATCTTGATGGGAAATACACAATGGAGTGCTTTGATAAGCTTAGTTTTAACACGCCACCACACAGAGCTCGATCTTCTTCGTGTTCTATAATCAGAGTACAAAGCCCACAGGACACACAGCACGGGGCTGAGGTTGCAGGAAGGTGTGCACATGTGTGTCCCTGATCCCAAATTTGAGGCTGCTGCTAAGAGAAGGGTGAAAGAGCCAGACACCCTTCCCAGCAGCCTCTGAGTAGAAATAAGCAGAGCATCTGCTTTGCTGCATTCACAGCCTCAGTTGCTCTAATATGGCCTGTGGAATTTTCTGGAACTGGATCCACCACATGCTCCATCTCTGGCCTTGTCACTTGCTCCTGGTACATCCCAGAACTTGACTTCATGGCTGACCACAAGTGGAAGCAGGCTCTTTCGCTTTGCTTACTCACTGTATTCTCTGACTATTTGGGTGAATGAGAGCAGAAAGCTCCCTGTAAACTGCGAAGAGCTGTCTGTGCAAAGAGGAAGAACCCTGACTTGGCAGAAGGAGGACTTCCCCCTAATTTGAAGGGAAAATGATGGAGCATCCAAAGTGTAAGGCCGAGATAATCACACTTCATTTAGTATAAAAAGGTTGAAGTGACTGTCTCCCTCCCTTCTCCTTCTCAGGGTATCTCCTGGACAGTGTCATATCCCCAACAAATGCTTGGCCTCACTAGACATGATCACAAAGCCCACGAGTAATGATGCTGTGAGCCCTGGGCTTCAGAATTGACAATGGTGTCTACACAAAGATGCACAGGAGACAAACGTGGGGGCAGGACATCTACTCCTCCCCGAAGATGAGCAAAGTTTAGGTTCTTCTTCCTCTCATAAATTTGTGCACCTGCTCACTAGTGTGTGGCATGCTGTCCCCCAGTATTGAGGGGTCACTTCCTGGCTGAATGCTCTGGCTCCCCAGCTCTCATTCAGATGAATGAGCTGCAGAAGATGAAGATTTTACATGTCTAGTTTCTTAAGTAAGTTTTAATGAATCGGTTGAGCTTTAGCAGAAAATTTATTTAAATGTATTTGCACCGAGTAAATATTTAAATATCATATTCATCAGGGAAAGAAGATGCTTATTTAATTATGCCTGGTTGATTTACTTGGAGTGGCTTTGGTTCCCTCCCTTTAGGTTGATCTTTTACAGCACACTATCTCCTGTCCTGGTGGGGCCACATCAAAGTTAACCATGCCAAAATAGTTTACTAGGGCAGGCCAGTAAAATGAGCATTCAGGCACCAATATGCTCTGTATCATAATAATACCGTAAATACTAGACAAGATGTGTACCCCTCAATTCTTCCTTACATCTGATTTCTTCTTCAGGACACTTACAGCTTGGTATCCCACAGTGGGACCAAAATATGACAAATCCATTCGTTAGTCCATCCTGATCGTTGGAGTTTCACAGTTGGGTGCTGAAACACCAGAGAGCACCTGGCTGGGAAGGAAAATAATTGTAGCCCTAAGAATCTGTGCCTATTAGATCACAAGGTTTTAATTCATGTATAAACAATAAACAAGGAAAATCCTATAAAAGTTCCACTTGAGTTCTCTTGGAACAGATAATGAGCCTCCATCTAGAGGGCAGAGTGCATCTGAGAGGAAAACCCAGGAGGGTTGGCCATTCTCACTCTCTCATCTTGGTTTTAAGGGGTGATGTTGGGGTGATTGGTCCCCTAAATGGTTTGAGAGCTGTGAATCAAAAGAAGACTGGGTTTCTCTTTCTTCGTGATTGACACCAAGTCCCTCACACTACTGTGGCGTGAGGAGGCAGAGTGAAGTCAGTCCCACAGGAATTCTAGGTAGAGTCCTTTGCTCACTGCTGGTGTGGGGAGCCATATCATAATATGTGGGATAAGCTGGAAATCTAAAATTTGAACCACAATGTGACCTAGCCATGTCATTCTTGGGTCTCAAGATATGGAGCTTTTCAGTGCTCCAACCGAGAAAACCCATGACTTGGACATTGGACATCCCATGAGCCATCACCTTTTAATGTCCCTGATTAAGGCTGACCACCCTTTCCCTGCAATGTGGGAGAAAAATGTGGTACATGTACACAATGGGGGTTATTTACATATTTATTCGTGTGCCTGTGTGGTGGGTATACACCAGATACACATATCCTTGACTATGCCTATGACAGCTAGAGATGTCTTCCTCTCTATATTATTTTATAGAGAATCTCTTTCACTGAACCAGGAATGCATTGATTGGATAGAGTAGCAAGGGCCTGAGAGTCTCTTGTCTCCAGTATGCTCCCAGAGCTGGAGTTACAGGAGCATGCTATAATGACTGACCTTTCTGTAGGTTCAAGGGAAGGAGAGGCAGGTTCTTATGCAACAAATACTATATCCACCAGGCTTTAATCAGCCACAAAGAAGAATAAAATTACTTCATCTGGAGGAAAACAAATGGAATTCATGGTCATCCTGCTAAGCAAAACCCTGCAAACTCAGAAAAACTGACAGTGCATGGCTTCCCTCCTATGTAGAATCTAGGGAGCAATAAAGAAAAAGAAAAGAACATATGTGTGCCCAGACACATTCCAGATGATGGGAAGATGCAAAAAGTAGCACCAAGCCACCAGAGATGCTGGAGCAGGAGTGGGAACCAACTCGATGGGACCAATGGATGAAATGCAGTATGGGAAATTAGCTCAGTGAAATGGCTATAAAACTTGGGTCACCGCATCATCAAAATGCCACCATGGGCAATAAATAACCCAGCAGCGGAGAAGGAGGCGGGCTGCCCTGTGCACAATGCTGAATAGCCTTGTCCTTCAGATCTCAGTTGATAACATTTTTAGTGAACTCATCTCTTCCATAGCATCCAGGACACTGCAAAGAATGAGCCCACCCAAGAAAGCAGAGATGTGTAACCAACTTACAGGGTCTTTGCATCAAAGACTGTGGAAAAGGGAAACACTAGAAATAATCCAGCTCACCGTGTCCTTAAGTGATTAATCTCTCATGAGCTCTTCACCTTCCTTTTCTTGGCATTATCTTATAATTATTTTATTTTTAAAATGGTTTTTAGAGATAAGGTAAAGTGTAACTGCATATATTTATAATGTAAAAGCATGGTGTTTTGAAATACACATATTCCCTAAATTTGGCTGGTTGATATCTATGCACTACCTCACATATATACCATTAAGGATGGGGAAGAACACTTAAAATGTGCTCTCAGCAACTTTTTTCTCTGAATTTTTTTTTTTAAGATTTATTTTTTATTTTACCCGCATGTTTGCCCATGTGTATACATTTGCACCACATGCATGCAGTAACTACAGAGGCCAGAAGAGGGTGTCAGAGTTCCTGAAAACTGGAGTTAGAGACCATTGTGAGCTAACACATGGGTGCTAGGAACGGAAGTTAGGTCTTCTGCAAGAGCAGTAAGTGCTCTTAACTGCTAAGCCACCTCCCCAGCCCTCTTTGGAGATTTGTTTTATTTTTAAGTGTGTATAATTTATACGTTGGTGTGTATGTGCACATGAGTGCAGTGCCTACAGAAGGCACAAGAGGGCATCCAATCCCCTGGGAGCTGGAGTTAGGTGTTTGCTGGGAATGAATTAGAGTCCTCTTCAGGGCAGCCAGCCCTTTTTAACCACGGAACCATCTCTCCAGCCTTCTATCAACTTTCAAGAGCACCAGACATCACCACTGGCTATAGTCACCACAATGCATGACAGATCCACTGAGTTAATTCCTTTCATACAACTGAGACCTGGGGTCCTTGGACAAGCCTTTGTGCTTCCTGCCATAGTTTTTCTCCATGGAGTTCACCTTGGACAACTGACTAGTGAATGAAGAACTGTTTGTTTTCTGAAGAAAATGCACGCATTGGTTTTTTGTGAATCTCCTCTCTGTCAGCATATTGTCTTCTTTCATGCATGCTTCTCATTAAAATAATATAATTTACTTTATGCTATTGATTGACTGATACCAGGCTCATGGCCAACACTATGACAACCTGAACCTAAATGAGGCATCTTTCTTCTAGCTGAAAAGCACAGGATTGTTTTCTTGTGCTGGACATGCTAAACAGACCCTATCTGTCAAATCTACATTAAAAAGTGAAAGCATCAAGAAAATTATAAAAATACAGAGAAATTACACTAAGTACCTTGCAGAAAAAAAAAACATGTTACAATGTGAGACCTGAAACAAAAATATATGATGTTGAGCCTAAAGAGATGACTCAGGTGTTAAGAGCACTGAGAGCTCTTCCAGAGGATCTGGGTCAATTCCAAGCACCTACATGGCAGTTCACAACTGTCTATAGCTCCAGTTCCAGGGTACCCAACCCTCACATAGACATACATGCAGGCAAAATACCAATGCACATAAAATAAAACAAATAAAAATTTAAAATATATGATGTCATTTTGTTCAATTTAGGGAGAATGTGTGTGTATGCCAGATGATATGAGGGTTGTTTTTTGTTTGTTTGTTTTTGTTTTGTTTTGTTTTTATTTGTATGCTCATGTCACACACAAACATCAAATCACCAGCAGTACCAGTTTTGAGAATCAAAATAGATGTTTGTCACAGTGACAAATACCCAAGGACAATAATATACAGGGATAAAATATGTATTTTGGTTCATGGTTTCAAAGATTTCAATTCCCAGTCTCTGGGCTCCATGGCTATGGGGGCCTGTGATAAGAGGAGTATTCCAGTAGGGAGGACATGACAGGGCAGAGCATCACTTCATACAGTCAATAAGCAGAGCTGGAAGGAGGGAATGACCCAGGACAAGTTACAGCTCTAAGAAAGTGACATGCCTCCTTCAATGAGGCTCCACCTCCAGAAGTTTTAACCACCTTCCAATGTTCTCAAATTGTGAATCTGCATGTGGATTAATCTATTGATTTGGTCAGAGTGGTTGGGACTCTATAATCTCAATGATGGATCCAGTAGCCGAAGACCACCACCTGGGAAGGACACTTCATATTCAACCCAAAACAGGGCTATAAAGCAATTTTATCAGGTGGATGAATTCACACATACAGAATCTAAATAATGAGACACTTGGCCACATGGAATGTCTGTGTTTACACCACCCAATAATTCAGACCACATTTAAATAATTCACCACCCTCAGTCTTCGACTGAAAGAAATAAGTGCTTGGGACAGGCACACCCAGGGAAGCGTGGGTGATAAAATTTAAACTAGCTGACAGAAAAAAATTTAAATGGATGCACTACAAGGAACAGTTGATTCTAGAGCTGTTAGGCATGCTCATTGTGGAACTACACATGTAACAAATAAATATGTACACTTACTAGTTGTCAAAATAAAAAGCCAACCTCTGCAAAGGTTGTGCAGTTGATTAACAGGAAAATGAACAAAAGTAACAATGGATAACTGGGAAATACAGAAAATCAAAGTGAACGTAAAGAAAGAACCAGTCAATATTGACCTTGCTGCCTATGTCAGGCACTCTTTTACATGCTTCAACAACCTTATTTTGCAATCCCGGTTCCCTCTTCCTCCCATCTTCCTGCTCCCCCCACCTTCTCCCCACCCCATCCCACATCCACTCTTCAGAGAGGGTGAGGCCTCCCATGGGGAATCAACAAATTCTGTCACATCATTTAAGGAAGGACCAAGACCCTCCCTTCTGTATATAGGCTGAGCAAGGTGTCCCTCCACAGGGAATGGGCCCCCCAAAGTCAGTTTATGCACTAGATATAAATACTGGGTTCTACTGGTATAGTGGCCCCACAAACTGCCCAAGCCATCCAACTCTTGACAGCTGTTATGGATATTCTTGACTTTGGAGGCTAAGGGTGTAATCCAGTAGTACTGTGTTTGCTTAGCATTTGTAAAATCCTAAATTTAAACTACAGAGGAAGGAAAGATGAAGGGAAGGGGAAAGGGGAGAAAGATTAAAAAAAAAGGGGGGGGAGGGAGAGAGGGAAAATTGAGGGAAGGACAAAAAATATTTCAATTTTATTTATTTTTATTTTATTTTGTGTGCATGAGTGTTTTGCCTGCATGTATCCATGAACCATGTGCATGCCTGTTGCTCATGGAGGCCAGCAAATATGCCATATCCCCTGGAGCTGGAGTTAGACATTGTGAGGCTCCATGTGGGCAATGAGAATCAAACCCAGGTCCTCCAGAAGAGCAGCAAGTGCCCTTAACTGCTCAATCATCTCCAGCCCCCAAGATAAATCTTTACAGCGAGGTTTATTTCTTGTTATTGCATGCATGCAAGAATTAGCTTGAATCTATGTCAGTGCACCGCATGTCTACAGTGCCCGAGGAGGTCAGAAGAGGGCACCAGATTCCCTGGAACTGGAATCAGAGACAGTTGTGAGCAGCCACCTGCGTGCTGAAAATTGAACCTCGGTCCTCTGTAAGAGCAACAGGGACCCTTAATCACTGAGCCATCTCTCCAGGCCAGGGTTTCTTATACTCACTCCATCTTCTATTTTCTCATGTCTAGCACAGAGTTTACAGGGCTGTTCAGAAGGTTTTTAAGGTCTCTGGAGGTGAGATGCGTGGCACAGGGCCCCGTGTACAGTAAGCACTGTTTTCCATTTCATGCTTACAATGATGTGTGGCTGCAACAATAATCCAACTGTTCGGTGGCCTCTCTGAACCCATCTGTGCTGGGCCTTTAAAGATTTTAATTCCCTAAGACATGTTTGGTTGATATAGACTCTGTTACTCATCTAAAGAATGTTGTATTATAAAGCTGCAGAATAGAGAAAAGGATGCTCTGAGAAGCCTGGCCTTGAAAGGCAATTTTTGTATCAATTCAGACATTTTCAATACGCCTCTGCTTTTGCCATCTCACAGTGGAAAAGAGCGGCTGCTGACCTTCCTGTTGCATAGATGCCTCTTGACCAAAACCCAGTAGTGAAAAGCCATGGTTCTCAGCAACATCAACCAGATAGAAGTGTGGCTGTGGGCATTTACACCTCTCCTTTCTCTCACCCAAAGTCTCGATCATCTTTTAATAAAACTGGAAGATGTGCGTGCTTGTATTTAAAGACTGCTATGAGCAGAGACTAAACAGTCATGAAGCCACTGTGTGCACACAAGCCTTCTTGCTTCTCTTGAGCACACAGCTGACCTGTACTGCATGCTTCCCTTTCCAGTTCCCAGTAAGCAAGGAGAGCAGGGGAGATGGGCATGAGGTCCAGGCCTGGCTAATGGAAGCCCAACGAATGTTGTCAATCCTGTGGCCACCTTGGAGGATGATCATGATTTATGGAGGTCATGATGGGAGGAAAGGCTTGGACCCTGGGTCTTGGTGAACCAAGCAATACTGGACTAATCTTTCTATTGGGGTTTATTTATCATGACATCGTTTCGTTGTTGATGTTGTTATTGTTTTTCCTTACGCTGGAGTATGGAACAGCACTTAGCAACACAAATGGATTGCTTTGAACATCATACCTCAAATCTTCATTTACTGGTTCCAGCTATTGCTCTGATATGTTTGTAGATGTTGTAGATGTTAGACATATTCCTGGGATCAATCCTGAGTTTCTGGTGATGGTGGAAGTATATTCCTCCCCCATTTGACTGTGTTTCTGTTGAACTCACAGTACATTGGATTTCACATTTAAAATCATACTTTTTTTTGGCAAAGATTCTGGAAAGTATGCTACCCTGTTCATTTCCAATGAGTAGAACATCTCCCTCCCTTCTCCATTGCATGAAGCCTTCCATAAACCCACTATCAAGGCTGCTATTTGTTTCCAAAAGGCCAACAGTCAATACTGTGGGGGAGAATATGAAAAAGCAAACTATCAAGTATGAGGCATCCCAGGTACATTAGGGATGAGCACAGGCATTAGAACTGGAGAGAGGAGACAACCTCACCTCCAACTGTGAACCCCCAGTGCATCCCCACGCACCCATGCCGGCTCTCTTCATCCATAGGTGAAAAGCCCACAAGCCAGGATCTATGGCCATGACAGTGCTTCAGATGAGCTCACCTGTTTCAATTTCTGCTTTGCATTGACAAGAGGAAAGCAGTCCAGAATCTCTTATGAGGAAAAAGAAGTTTGGAGGGACCACTTTGTGTATTCATAGCAATGCTGCTGTGGTTCTTGGTGAACAGCAAGTAATATCAAAGAGACAACAGCAACAAAAAGCAGGGACAGAAAGGAGAAAGAAGAGGATGGAAGGAAGGCAGAGGAACAAAAGAAGATGGGAGAGAGGGAAGGGCAGACAGCAGGAAGAGCAGAGAGACGGAGAGAGGGACAGAGGAGGGGAAGGAAGAGGAGGAGCAAATATCTGAAATAAAGAATCGTCAAAGATGCCAACAACCTCCAGATGCCCCCACATCATCAATTAGCAAATGTGTTTGCTTCTTTTTAGATGTCGGAAAACAAGCCTCCTATATTATTATTCACATAAAAGTAGACTTAAGGCATGGGAATGTATGATCAAAAAAATGACAAAGTGGACTTTGATAACATAACTTTTAAAAGAATGTCTAAGTCTATTTTTTTAAAAAAAGATTTATTCTTATTTTGCATGTATGGAGTGTTTGTACGTATGTCTGTGTAATGTATATGCGCAATGCCTGCACATGCCAGGGGAGGGCGTTACATCCCCTGCGACTGGAGCTACAGAGGTTGTGAGGAGCCCAAGGGTAAATTGAACTGCTTCTCCTCCAAAAGAAATGGAAATAAGGGAAGTTATGCTGCAGGCTTTAGCAATGTTTTTTTTTTGTTAAACAACATAAAATTTACAATGACTTAAAAACACAGAAACAGGACCCCACTTCAAGTAGCTGAGTTGGGAGAGGACTTAGGAGCAAAGGTCACCAAGTGTGTGTCCCTCTACTGAGGCTCTAGAGGGAGAGGAGAGAGCTTGTGACTTTGGGGCAGCTGTAAGAGTTTGAAGGTTTGGACAGAAGCAGACTTTTCATAAAGCTTGGGCTGTTGGTGTGGACCCCGCAGTTCAGGGGAAAGGGACCTCATGGTGCCTCTATATTATCTGGTGCATCATTATTTGAATGTGAAATTCTCCCATAGGCTCATGTGTTGAACACATTTGGTCCTCTGCTGGTGGTGCTATTGGAGGGGGCTGTGGAAACGTTAGGATCTGGGATATAGAAAACAAACACATGACTGTAGGGGAAACACTTGAGCTTCATGTTCTGGCTTTAGTTCTAGCCTCGACTCTCTGACTCCTGGTCCTCTGAGGTGTAAGCAAGCCATAGTGAAAGCTCCTGGCTGTTATGAATAATGCCACCTCTGTCATGTATTCCCCTGCACACTATAGACTGTAGTCCCCAAGACTATACACCAACATAAACCATCCTGTCTTAATCTGCTTCTTGTCTAGTATTTAGTTATTTAGATAAGAACTGTTACAATGTCTCATGGTACAATTGCCACATGAGCCCAATGGGCAAGACCTATGTATCCTTTTTCTAATTTCTCTGTGTTTCATCCCCAAGCAGGTGATGCTATAAGCACACTAGTGGTGTGGCTACAGGTATGTGGTACAGGGAGCAGGGTTTAGAAGAATATGTAATCTTGAACTTGAATCTCAGTGAAGTTATACTAGCCATCTTGGTATAAAAGCTTTTCCTGCCCTACTGTGTCAACTCACTCAAAGGTATAGGATCAGAGTGTATTTCCTAATGTGTGCTTGTTCTACAGTTGAGTTCTATGGGAGTTGTGTAGAAGAAATAAAAAAAAGGCTCAAAATGAATAGAGAGAAAAATCCTTGCATGTGGATTTTCTTCCAGCTATCAGAGATAAAAATATAAATAGAAAAGTTGTCAAGATGGCTCAGTAAGTAGAAGCTCTTGCTGCCAAGCCTAAGATTGGTTCCTGGGACCTACACAGTGGAAAGATATAACTGAATATCATATGTTGCCTTCTGACTGACAGACAGACACATCATCATCATCATAATAATAATGAATAATATGTATATACACATACATACATATATACATACATACATACATATAAATAATTGGTTTGAGCACCACTTAGCATGCTCTAGGCCCTGGGTTCAAACCCTAGCATTACACACATAAATGACTAAATAATACAAATCAGTGGAAGATTTGGTTATTGTTAAATCACAATCATAACAGAATTTGCCATAACCCACTGTTAAGAGCTGAATAAGTGTATGCATTTCCCCACAATCCAAATATCAAAGCTCTCACTCATAGCATGAATACATTTGGAGATGGATGCTCAGGATACATAACTAATATGTACACTGATAGAGAAGTAGAAAATGCATTCGTGTGTGTGTGTGTGTGTGTTGTGTGTGTGTGCACAAATGAAGTGCATTTTCTCTGTCTTTGATAAGAATAGTGGGACTTTTCTAATGTTCAGACTTTATGAAACATGACAGCAATGTATTCATCCGTAAACACTCAAATAATCTATAGTATACTAAAGTATGGTGTGCTTTACTTTACTACTTTACTTTACTTTACTTCCTACTATGGGAAACTTACAGTAAAACTAGGCTTGGTGGCCACACTGTGATCCCAGAGCCAGGGAGGTGGGGAGAGGAGGAAACAGGCAGGTCTCTGACTAGCCATTCTAACCTGATTGGCGAGTCTCAAAAAACAAGGAGGATGCAGGGTGGGGAAAGGGCAGAGCTAGGGAGATGGTCTAAGACAGGAGCTTGTTTTCCTGCACCAACATAGCAGTTCACAGCTGTCTGTAACTCCGGCTCCAGGGGATCTGACGCCTTCTTCTGGCCTCTATGGTCACCTTCACTCACATGCAAATATTCATTCCAGCATGTATAAATAATAAGTCTTGAAAAGCAACAACAACGTGTATGCCTCTCAAGGCTACACTCAAGATAAAATTCCTGCACATTTCTATATACGTGTACACACACAGGTGCACATGTTATGGGCACAAACACATTTACAAAGTGGTGTGTTTCTACTGGCCTCCCTTTGTGACTGCCCCCTGACTAGCCTAGTAACAAAGTAATCCCGACTCACCTTGGCCAAATGTGCTCTTCTCTATTGTGACTGCCATGCATCACCCGGTATTTCACTTGCTAGGTTAAACTGGCTCCATTCTCACAAAACAAGATCTGAAAATCCAGCATTGCTCATACATCAGTGTTATGAAGTGTACAAGCACAATTTAAGCTTTTGTTGAGCCTGGCTACATTTTCATAATAATTGTTTCAAATCGAGGACTTGGTAACTTCAGCAGCAACCTCTTTCAAGTTTGACTAGCATCAATAGTCTTGAGAGCAATTCTTTAAAAACCTTTTTATTCCTCTGTGCTTTATTTATCTTTTTTTTAATAAAATATCACCCATTGCACCCTCATTCATCTGTTTTCTGACCAGACCACTTAATTATCAGAAGCACTGACCCCACAGCTCCCTCTTTTGGACACATGGGCAGACACCTTTGCAAAGCTAGCAGGGCTCTGAAAAGCCTTCCACTGGGCATTAATTGCTATTCCGAGCTAAATCCTTGGTGCCTGGAGATTTTTGTCTTCCTGGAGGCTTGCCTGTCATCGTGACTGGATTAGCTGACTATTCAACTGAGTTCTCTTCAGCATGCCTACCCTCTGAAGACACCACGCTGGAAACCTGAGAGATAAGTAGGCAGGGGGGGGGACTTCTGTAAGTATAAATAGGCATGAGCAGATGGCAGCCTTCCTCCTGACAGACCAGCATGGTGGTCAGTTAATCTGCAAATGCCCCTAATGCCTCTCTGTGCTGGACAGCTTGAGAATGTTAGCAAGGTGCCAGGTACCTGGGAGAAGAGGGGTTTTACAGTTGAGCTGTTCAGTTTATCTTAAGTTTTTTTTTTCCCTTTTCAAAGTGTTTTAAATTTAAAAGTTTGTTTTATTATTTTTATTTATGTGTATATGTTCTCTCTGTGTGTGCATCCATGCACACAGAAACACACACACACACACACACAGAGAGAGAGAGAGAGAGAGAGACAGGTACATTCAGAGGCCAGCTTTTAAGTCACCTCTTGTGGCCACTGGGAACTGAACTCAGGTCCTCTGCCAGAGCAGCAAGTGCTGTTGACCACTGAGCCATCTCTCCAGCCCTTATTTGGTTGGTTTTGCTTTGGTTTGTGTTGCACTGTTTTGTTTTGTTTAGTGAGAGTACAGTATGGCATTATGGCATTTTCATACATAGTTTGGTTGATGCCCTCACCACCACCTGCTCCTCTCCCCCATCCCTTGACCTTGCTTCACCACTTGTCCCCTCCCATCCCCAGCACTCCCCTTTCCACTTTCACACAACATGCATCCTGCTCCTTCCAGCCACCTTCCTTAAAGCCTTTTGTTCTCCCCTCAGGGATCCATCCCTAGTTTCCTGGTCTCTATCCTCACCCTCTCTCACATAAACACACAAACTAAAAATTAAAGATAGGATCTGCACATGAGCGAGCCTATCTGAGAACAAACACTGTGCTTACTGCTTTGTCTCAGGCAAAGTCAGATCAGCAAAACCATGAATTATAAGCAGCCAGGGTGGGAAGGGAAAACACATTCAAGAGGGTTTGGTGAGACCGTGGTTTTTCTCTCTCTTTCCTGCCTTTACCAACTGTTAAATGATGTTTGATAGACTAAAATAGACACAGGACAAAACAATCCCTGTGTTATTTCTGGGTGCCTTGGCTCAGGTAGGATAAACATCCAATAGAAGAGCTCCTCCAGCCAAAGGACATCAGTCATTCCTTTGGCAGAGGCTGACTTTGAATGCTGATGGTTCTCAACATTCAAGATGACTCACGGGAGTCAGTACTTTCCATCTTTCTTCCTCATCACTCCTATGTCGACTTTCCCTCCTGTCATCTCTGTCATCTCTTAGTCACAAGGCAGCTGGATCATCTCCGAGCATAACATCACAGTATGCATGAAGGAAGCCAATGACCAAGTGGCTTTCATCTTGAGGGTCCCCCCCCCCAGAAAATGCCCACCTATGGTACATGGAGGGCAGGAAGAGATCCGATCAGAATCTACAGATAGATAGGCTGCAGCCCAGTCAGCTTCCCTCCCTCCCTCCGTCCATCCTTCCCCCACTTCCTTCCTTCCACCCTTCCTTTCCTCCTTCTCTCTATCATTCCTTCCTTCCATTTCCCCCCTACTCCTCCCTCGCATCTATCAGTCTTCCACATGACCTCTATTTGTTTTCTCTTGATTTGTAGATCTCCTTCTAGAAACACAAAGGTTTTGATAAACCAAGCATTCCTTTCAAAGTGATACTGGTCTGTGTGGAGCCAAGCATCACTATGTGAGCCAGGCCTGGAGGCACATGCCTAGAACCCAGCAATTAGTATTCAAAGCAGGAGGATCCTGAGTTTTAGGTCAGTAAGAGTCACAAAGTCAGACCCTGTCTCAAAATTAACTAGAGACTTAAAAGCTCTGTTTACTGATGGCTGTGTTTTAAAATTCTAGGTCTCCTCTGGCTGGTGACCTGCTCCTGGTCTCCAAACAAGTGTTAGGCTGGGGGCAAAGACTCAAGAGTTACCAACACAGACAGCAATGGAAAACCAAGGGTGGGTGAGTGAGTGGGGGAAGACAGCCAGCTGAAGTACTGAACACTCCAGCTATCAGCAATGGGGTGGGATCAGGGAAGAGAGTGACACAGGAGCAAGAAGAGAGGAGACAGAGTCATAGGAGGCCCTAGCATCTCAGGAATTGGTGCTAGATGAAATCTCATTGGCCACAACACCTTTTGTTATCACAATAATGTTCCCCCTGAATCACTAGCGAAATGTAGCCTGAGCATGGCAGCATCCCACTGCGTCCTTGGCCTCGGATCCCTAGCACTAACTCAGCTGAAAGAATCTAACTAACGAGTGAATGATTCCAAGGCCAGGGTAAAACTTAAAGTATGAAGATGTACCAGTGATGTTTCTTGTTTCTCTGTACTCAAATACCCAATGCATGCAACATATGTGGAAGGCATCTTTGGGTTCAGGGTTTAAGAAGGGACGTGATCCATCCTGGCCAGAAGAGTGATGTAGATGGTCTCATTGCATACCCAGTTAAGGAAACAGAGGTAAATGCTGGTGTGCTCTCATGGAATGATACTGCCCACATACCTTCATCCTCAGTTCCAAAGTTAAGACCCCCCCCTTTTTTTGGTCTTTAGAGACAGGGTTTCTCTGTCCTGGCTGTCCTGGAACTCACTCTGTAGACCAAGCTGGCCTCAAACTCATAAGAAATCCACCTGCCTCTGCCTCCTGAGTGCTGGGATTAACCCAGCTCGGTTAAGCCTTTCTAGGAAGGGGATTCAAAGGTGTGTCTCCTAGGTGATTCTAAATCCCATAAAGTTGACAAGATGATGCTGTCAAAAACAAAGAACATAATCTAAATATCAAAAATCATAGTAGTAGATTATTTGAATACATGTAATTTATGAAGTGTCAATTATACTAGGGGGTAAAATTTAATTCATAAGGGAGACTCAAATAGGTATTTAATTTAAATAAATAAGTATTTGTGAGTGCATGCATGAGTAAGTTTCTTTATTAATTATATGTCTCTCTGTGTGTTCGGAAATGAACATCATTCATATAAATTTATGTATCCTGTCTGGTATTTAGGGTCTATTACATAAGTAGAAAAGAAAATCCATTTAAACATCTTTTAAATTATCCAAGGAAATTTAATTAATTTGGTACTGAATGCTCAATGGCTGAACATTTTTCAATCCTCTGTACATATATAGATTAAACCATACACAATCCACTCTGGGTTTTTCTTCTTGCATACTCCTAAAACCTTTGAAAAAAAAACTGTCACTAATTCAAGCTTCCATATGGCTCTATGTCTGTGTGTGAAAATTAGAGTTAATTATAAAGTATTTTCTCCCAGAGAGATTAATAGAAACTCAGTTTGAGCTGAGTTGACCGTGAGTAGGGAATGTTGATTTGATCTGACAGTACACATGGACTAGGGCGGGCTCAGCAGAGCAGTCAGCAGATGGAGCACCGAGGCAGGAAGGTGAGGACTAAGGGCTGAGACAGAGTGGCCCTGGCCGGGGAGAATGCAAACTGAAGTGTAAGCCTCAGACTTGCAGTGAATGCTGTTCTGGGTGTCTCAGAGAACAGAGGAGCATGCAAGTTGCATAGAAAAAGGAAAGAGAGTCACCATGGACAAGTCTCACCAAACTTGTCACTCAGGAAGAGAGGGCTCACTTGAAGAATGGCTACTGAGTGACTAGCACTGGGTGTCTCAATTGGGCCCCGAGTAAAATCAGCGACAGTGAGCATGTAAAAAGACCCTAGTCAGTGGTGGGCTATCATAATGTTCCCTGTTCTAGAAAGTTCTGTGGTTTAATAAAACTAGGGGTCTGTCCTTTGTGGTGTGTGTGTGTGTGTATATATATATATGTATATATATATGAGCAGGCTGTGTCCCAGGTGATCCAACATTTGAAAAGGCTGGAACAAGGCAGCCTTGTAGACCACCATAGCCAGGATTTCTACATCTTCTTAGGATCCCCATGACAGCGCCCCCTACCAGCAGGAAGCAGTTTGGAAAGAACGACGTCCAAATTCCCAAATACTGTTTATGAGTGTTTGTTTTCATTTAAATGGGGTTGTTTATAAATGGTTAATGATCACAACCGATCTCCTTTTAAAGGTAAAAAAAAAAAGGGGGGGGTTATGGTATAGAAATGAATACTTTGTTTTGGAATGGATTTTTATTTATTGAGACAGGGTTTCTCCGTGTAACTTCGGCTGCCCTGGAATTTACTTTGTACACCAGGTTCTCTTTGAAATCACAGAGATCTGCTTGCCTCTGCCTCCAGAGTACTGGAATTAAAGGTGTGTGCCATCACACCCAGCTACTCCCTTTTTTTCTTTTTAATTTTTTTTAAACCACTTTATCCTGTTTCTTTTTCTCTCCCAAGCCTATGTATATTTTAAAACACACTGTAAACCTTTAGAGGTTTTTCTTTATCTGAATCTGTCTTTACTGTAAATCTTTATCTTTTTCTGGCCACGAGTCTTTTATCTGGTAAACAACAATGTTGCTAAAATGAAAGCCATAGCCACCGTCTATCAAACATGGCGGGGGGGGGGGTACGTTTACCACCAGCACGGAGAGCTGTGCTCACCGCCTTGGTCTATTCTACCATCCAGCAGCGTGCTGCCAGCTTGGAGATGTAATAACTGCCATTGCCAGCTCTCGTACACACCATTAAGTTGTAAGCAGGGCTTCTTAAAAGCCATAAGGACTTTTGCAGCTTATGCTGAGTCAGGAAACCTCCCTTAAAGGAGCCACACAAGTCTCTACTTGTCTCTAGCATAACAGAGTCCGAGAAAAAGTCTTGCTTGTCTCTGTTCTTTTGTTTCTAAAACACACTTTTAAGCCTTTGCCAAGTTTTAAGTGAAAGTTCTCAAGCCCCACATTGTAGATGCCATTTTGTTATGAGCAGTTTTCCGGCCAGCCTGGTCCCCACAGACATGTCAGCCACCAAATAACACAGAGAGACACAGAGATACACAGAGACACAGAGCCACAGACGTGTCAGCCACCAAATAACACAGAGAGACACAGAAACACAGAGAGATATAAAGCTGTTGACCAGTTACTAGTGTTTCTTATTGGCTAGCTCTGTCTTAAATATTAACCCATTTCTATTCATCTAATTATTCCAAGTGGTCTTGGCTTACCGGAGAAAGAGTCCAGACTTCTTCCTTTGAAGACCCTACATCTTGACTCTCCTACTACATCTCCCAGAATCCTCCTTGTCTCCTAGTCCCACCTATCTTGCTTTCCTATTTGCCAACAGTGCTTTATTCATTAACCAGTAAGAGAAACATATTTACAGAATGCCAGCTGAGTGTTCAGATACAGATCTGCCCAAGACACAGGTTTACAATGTGGTCTCAGCATCTCACGTACAATAGTGTGAAAGTTGTTTAAAACCATATTTAATGCAATTTGTTCAATGGCTTTGCCACATTCCTGATCCCTGGGGAATGCTGGCTGAGGGGTTTCTAATTTGGTGACATACACCAGGTAGCACTTTCTACATGAAAATACATAAGCATAAGTACACCCCACATACGTACACATGCAAAAAAAAGTAATAAGGCAAAATAAAAAAGTTATATTTCCCACAGATCTTCAATCAGACCAACCAAGAAGCTGTCTGAGAGACCCGTCTCAGCAGCTACCAAGTTCCCTCAGTGACTTGGCCCTGCACAAGTGAGAGTCCCTGGCCACTTCAGCTACACTGTAATTTGCTTTCAATTTGAAGCACTTGCATGGGTTCTCCATGGAGGCTAGTAGAAGTCTATAAGCCAGATTACTTTTACGCCTGCATACCCCCACTTGTGAGTAGCCCCCACTCTTCCTTAGAAGAAAAGCTGATTGAGAGTATCAGGAAATCTGCTGCAAATCTCTAAACTCTCTTGGGCCCTGATGTTCATCTGCAGGCCAGTGTAGTGTGACCCTTCATATCTAATTACATAATTAAAAACCAGTTGAAAATGCAAGAGGTTAAAGGGCCAGGAGTCCTTAGTAAAGTGAATTCTTTTTAATTTTATTTTTGCCTGTGTATACCTGTGTGAGTACTGGCATCTTCAGGTGCCAGAAGAGAGTGTCAGAGTCCCCAGAACTAGAGTTACAGGGAATTGTGGCCTGCAGGTGTAGGTACTTGGATCCACATTCAAGAACCCTGGAAGAGCAACAAGAGAGAGTGGAGGAAAGGAAAACTGTGGTCAAGATGTAATGTAGGAGAGAAGAATAAAAAGAAGAGGAGGCAGAGGAGGAAAAGGAGGAGGGAAAAGAGGAGGAAAAGAAGGAAGAGAGGGTTTCACAGCTATTGATGTCTACTTGGACAGAAAGGCTAAGATACTAAATTTCTTGTTTTATCATTTATATGTTATTTATTTGACTCTATTAAAGTATTTCATAATAAATGAAAAATATAAGTTAAAAAAGGAATTCTTAACTGCTGAACCATTTCTCTAACCCTAGAAAAATGAACTTCTATTTTCATAATGAATTTTTCATCTGATCTTCCTAGATGGTCCCACTGGTAATACATGACTTGAAAACATCTTTCTGCTGATGGTAAGAATGAGTGTGGTTTGGCCACTGGTAGGTTACCCATGTCCATTGGATAACCCCATCCCCAGGAGCAAATGGGCCACACTAATTAGGCTCAGTCGGTTAAATAAAACAAGACAGGAAGTTGGGAGGGAGAAGTATTGGGGATATCCTGGGGCGGGTTAGAGTGGATGGGGAGGATAGGGTCAAGGTACACAGTGTGCAGGTATGAACTTTTCAAAGACTAAGTTAGAAGTGTTATTTTCAAAAAGAGAGAGAATAGAAGTATGTCTATACTCAGCATAAACAGTACAAGAAGACACACTTCACTCCTGGGGATGCAACTCCCTCCAGAACACAGGCTTACCGCAGCACGACAGAGTCTGTGATGGTTTCAGAGCTTTAGAGAACAGCTGGTCACAGCTTCCACAACATACAAACTTTAAAAGTCCTTAGTGTTTCTTAAGTACCGTGCGAAACAAACATCGATACAAATTCATTTATTTCATTTAATTCTCCAAGTCCAGCGAGAAAGGTGTGACAGGAAATGACAGAGACTAAAATTACAGGGTTCTATCTATGGTGTTGCCCTGTCCAAACTTTCATTAATTAAAGTAAGAACTGAACCCAGAGGTTCACAGTGAACACCATCCTTTTGACCTTAGTGCTATGATGCAAAACCAGGGCATCTGCATCCTTTGATCTTCACTAAACATTAGTTAGAATCTTTCAAAGTGACTGTAAGCTAGGACCAACCCCACCAGCCTATGGTTTGACTCCTTCCTGGGCACCTTTAGAGTCAACTGGAGTTTTAAACACAATGACCATTGCCCTGGGGAGGGAGCTCAGACCACCCAGGCCCCACACTAAAGTTGGCCAGGATGGCATGCACCTGTAATCCTCACAGGGGAAAGAGACATGTGGAGCCCCAGGGACTAACATCCACTCCTGCTGGATAAAAAAGGTGAGTTCCAAGCTTTAAAAGAACCTGTCTCAAAAAACCAGATCGAGAGCTACAAAGTTATATGAAGTTGACCTCTGACCTCCACATACTCACCCCACATACACACACACACGAACACACACTCACTCAGATCACTTTTAGAATGACACTTGTCCCTGAGCAAACTTTCACTTCCTTGTGTGTCCGCTCTGATAAGTCTTGGCTTGAAATGACCATGAGCTATCAACACAAAGAAAAGAAATGATCTTGTATTTATATCAGAGCCTCACCATATAGTCTCCACCTCCCATTTGCACATCTTAATTCAAAGTCAATAAAGAATGAGTATCTTTATGCCAGAAGCTGCAGAAATGCATGCGCTGTACAAATACATGCATTTCCTTGTCCAACTTCAGGTGGTGAGAAGTCAGTGCTTGCGGATGAGATGAGAATGAAGCAGTTATGAATGAGAAAACTGTGTACTCTAGGCAGAAATTAAGTGTAGAGTGTAGAGTATGGCTTACACGCATGCCCATTTGACAACTGTTACAGGTGGGCTTTCTTACTGTTGGGTAGACTTGTTTTCTGGGTCATTTTACGGTGACTTCATTTGTAGTCATTTCTGCAAACATTCCCAGGGCAGCTCTGCTAGATTTAGACAACGAGGAATAATAAACCTTTTGAAGCCTGTTTTTTAATAGAAGCAGCTTTGACAATGACTTCCCCGAAGAGAAAATTATCTCTAGGTGCAGGCTGTCTTCACTACTGGGGATAGTCATGGGTAACTTAATAATGGGAGGGACAGCCACCAAGGCAGCTCATTCCTCATGTCTGCCTCTATTTAACAGATCTAGAAGATTATCCTCAAACCTATTTAGAAGTCTATGAGTTTTTTAAATAAGATGTGAGTCTTGGTTCAGCCATGAATTCTTCACACCTTGCTGCACATCCACTATACACTAGTTACTGTGAAGACCAACAGCCATGCAGCAGGGAGGGACATCCTGGGACTCTGATCCACACAGGGAAGTCAGACTCCAGGACCAAGGACAGTGGCAGTCCCCCCCCACATATATCTGATCTTTACAGCTATGGAAGTTGGCCATGACTGTCCATAACCACCACCACCCCGCCCCATGTATCCACTCACCTGGCTGGAAGGCATCCAGGGCCCTCAAGATGTTTGCTTTCTTTCTGGGGACCCCTGTCTTCCTCAAAAAAATGGACTTGAGCTGCAGTCTGAGAAAGAAATGGGCTTAATCAGATTAAGGGGAGAAGGGAGTAACTTCCTGAGGAGGAGGACACACCCATGATGGTTGGTTTGAGCATCAATTTGACAGGATTAAGGGATGCCCAGGTAGCTCATAATTCAATAATTGTTCATGCTTAGTGGGACTGAGACTGATCCTCTGCTGGAAGGGAAATTCATGTGGTTTGGAATTTGATTAGAATGACTGCGCTGCCTCAGGGGAGCCTGGGGGTGTGTACTTGTGATTTACAGAGTGATCTGCCCTCTATGAAGATGGACACTATCTATCCAGCTAGCTGGGATTGGGTGGATGTAACCATAAAGCAGAGGGAAGAGAATATTCCCTCCCTTCCAGAGTGAGCCCACCTTCCCCTCTTGTCTTTGACATCTGGGTTCTTTTGATTTGGGTCTCTGGGTCTGTGTTCCAGTCTGCTTTTCCTAATGTGATAAAATACCATGACCAAAACCAACTTGGGAAAGAAAGAGTTTATTTGGCTGACAACTCACACTCCAGGGCAGGGACTGTTGCAAAAAAACCATAGAAGGATACTGCTTACTGGCTTGCTCCCCATGGCTTGCTCAGATTGCTTTCCGATAGCACCCAGAATCACCTGCCCAGGTATGGTACTGCTTGCAATCAATTGCACTTTCTCATATTCATCATTAATCAAGAAATGATCCCCAGACATGGCCACAGGCCAGTCTGATCAAGGCAATTCATCTATTGAGATTCCCTCTTTCTAGTTGACTCTGGGTTTGTGACAAGTTGACCGCTAAAGCTGATTATGATGCTCCAGGAACCCCCTTGGCTATCAGACCTCTAGCCTTGACCTGAGAGGTGCACCATCTGCTTCCTGGGCATTGAGAACTCCTTGTTCTTCAGCAGGCAGATGACCTATCAGAGATTTCTTTGCTTCCATGTCTGATTCACCAATTCTCTTAGCATGTGTTCACATCTATCTCTGAACAAATCTCTGATAAGTCCTGTCTTGAAAAATACTTGTGTAAGACAAAGTCTCCAGGACCTGAGGGGAAAGTGACCAGGTAGCTTTACCATGGAGTGAATGGACCTTAAGGGACAAGCTTCACACAGATGTCTCTACAAGTCCCTGTGTAATTTTGCATTTGAAACTGCACATTCATTTCTTACAAGGCTCCCTTCTGTAAAGGCTTCAGACCTCACAAAATCTGGACCCACCCTGGAAGTGGCTAAGGAAAACTGAGATATCAGATGACACCCTTGACCATTGTGGCCTCATCTGAGAGAATAGCTTAAGTTCAGAACCCAGCTAGAGCATCATCCAGAGGGAGAACAGCAAAGATGAGATGTGCAAAGACAAAGTCTCACATGCATTCTTCTAAATACCTTCCATTCCACTCCCCCAGGTCAGCAAGCAGTGACTCTAGGGATAGGTGTTTTGAACAACAAAATTGGGAGGGATACATGTGTGTTGAAGACTTTCATCTGAGTAACCCTGGGGACCTAATTAGATAATATTCGATTCTAACTGGTGCCTGTATCTGTTTCTTCACAGGAAGCCCAACCCTAACCCTCTCTCCAAACCCATGGAAAATGTAACCACACACACACACACACACACACACACACACACACACACACACACAGAATCCAAGACATTTGGCTTTTGTCCTGCATGCATCTGATCATGAAAAATAACATCCATATTCTCAGAGCCCAAACAAATTGGCTAGGAATTCTCAGACCCTGTCCTCTAAGTCCCTTGCTTGCTGTGTGACACAGCACATCTTGCTTGCTGTGTGTGTGGCACTTTCCTGCCCCTGTTCATGCTTTTGCTCATCTGGTGTACCTTCCTCCACTATGCTATTCCTTCCTGCTAAGGCCACATGTCACTACAGTATAGAGTTGCCCAGAGGCAACAGAATAAAACCTATCTCTCTTTCTGACACAACAAGACCTATCCTGAAATTTTAGCCAGAAATCTATAGAGAACAGAACAAACAAAATATACACACCAAAATATATACCATTAAGGGGGATTCATTTGATTGGTTTTGCATAAGAGAGTCTGGACAGTCCCAAGATGGCTATGTACATTTTAGGAAGGCAAGGAACAACTTTCCCAGTCCAGGAAGCCTGATGTCCCTGCAATGGTAATCCATTGTGGAAAGCTTGGAATGTGTCCCTAGAGCTTCGCTAGTATTGAGTTCACTTTTAAAAGTCAAAGGTTAAAGAAGCTGGAGTCTGCTGTCAGCAGACTGTGGTGACAGTAAAAGACACACTCACTCCAGAGAGGGGCTCACATAGAACTCAACCTCTTCTGTCTTCCTTTCATCTGGGCTGTGACCTGCTAGAAGATGTTGCCCACACTGATGGTCTTACCTCCTGGTCCTCTCTGGAGACATCCCCACAGCACTCAGCTACTTTTCACTAGCCCTAAACATCTCTTAATCCAGTCACCTTGACAGGCAGGGCCAGCCACCCCATTTACTTCCACTATCACATTCACCTTCCATTACATTAGATAAAGTAATGAAAATAATCATCATTTACCCTAAATGACAAGAAGGGATGAAGGTGATAAGACAACCATAGATTTTTCTCTATGAAAATAGCATTTCTGAATCCTGCATCTTTCTCTCCCAACCTATCTAAAGTAGGGGCTCTCAACCATCCACCAGGATTTAATTTTCTGTTCATTCACAACTGCCTAACACTGCCTGCTTACTTACTGCCTGTCTCTGCACAGACTGCAAACACTACAGAGGCAAAATCATTATACCCTTAAATAGCATCTAATATACAGTAGATACTCACGAAACATACTTTTTAGCAAAGAATAAAGCATCTTTTGTAGCAGCAGGCACTCTGTCAGTGCCAAAGTCCCACAGGATGCTGTATGAGGCACCAGAGAGAGTCTGCAGAGGGATGCACATCCTCATCCCTCAAACAAGGCACCAGCTGGATCCACTTGTCCTTGCCTGAAGGCAACACATTCCAGCTTCTTGGACACCATAGACAAATGGATGAAGCAGGTGTATCCATTCATGCATCCATGTACTCAAGCTTCCATTCACCCAATCCATCAATGTTTCCACACATACATGCTTCCATCCATCCATACAGCATCAACGGAATGCTTGCTTCATCTCTGGTTTTGTGCTGGGCAGTCAAGACAGAGAAATGAAGAACATGTCCAATGTTCTGTAATAAAGGATTTTTCTATTCATGATGTGAGCTCAGAGTTTAGCCTAAGTATAGGACTCCAGCCCCACTTCTTCATCAGCCCCTACTTAGATCCCCCTTCTCTAAATGGTGTCTGTGATACATGATTTCTGGTTTCCCTAGGACCTGCTTTCCATCAGGTGTCCTAGCAACCAACTTTCCTTACTCCACCATCAGCAGGGACTGCCTACACTTCTGGGATTGAACACTTTCTTTGGCTCCTTTTTGTAGTGTGGCAGCTGCATGCAGAGGTGGATGTATATGTCTCACATCATCAATGTACTCTCTGTGAAGCCTATTCTTTGTTTTTTACCCCCACTGAAAGTCAATTGCTGCTTGGCCCTAAGACCCCTGGCCAAATGTCTGTGAGTCAAATGTATAGAATCAGTCCTTAAGTGATGTTCTCTTACTTGGATCAAAAGACATGTGCATCAGCTTGTTTTTATGTCAACTTGACATAAGTTAGGGTCTTCTGAGAGGAGGAGACTTCAATTGAGAAATTGCCTGCATAAGACTGTAGGCAAACTTATAGGGCATCCTATTAATTAGATTGATGTGGGAAGGCACAGTCCATTACGGGTGTGCCATCCCAGGCTGGTAGTTCTGGGTGCTTTAAGAAAGCAGACTGAGCAAGCCATTGGGAGCAAGCCAGTAAGCAGCACCCCTTCATGGCCTCTGCTTCAGCTCCTGCCTCTATGTTTCTGCCCACTTTAAGGTCCTGCTCTGACTTCCCTCTATGATTCAGGATATGTAGCCCAAGTTGCTTTTGGTCATGGATTTTCATCAGTGCAATAAAAACCTTCACTGACACTATGTACATACACCATCCAGAGGACTTTGAATGATGAGAAAAACAAGTACAGATTAGTAATTACCGGTTGATAGGTATAGTGAGATATCCACCCCGCCCACACCTTCTGCACGGACCACCCCCATTGGGGCGTGGGGAAAGGTGTGGATGTGACCTGCATGGTCTAGGTCTAGGGTCCTGGACCCCAGCTCGGTCTCTTACTTCCTGGTCAGAGACAGAGAGCATCAGGGGGCCTCCTTGGAGAGGGAACCCACAGCGGTCATCTGTTTCTGGTGTAAGTGGTTTCTCCCCAGACAAACATCAATCGGCCTATATTGTGTCCCAGAATCTTATTTCCTATGCAATAGACAGGAGCTCAAAATGTTGAGCACAGATATGTGGAGCCCGCCCAAAGGTGTCTCGGCTCTGCAGTCTCATAGCAGTGTCAGGAGCCAAGGTCTCTTAGGTCAGAGAATGAAGTTTATCATCTATTTATAGACTCAGTTGAACTTCAGAAGGGTTACATAATGTTGTGGGCAGGCATGGGTTAAACAGAAAGCCACAATTAGAGCCCTAGACCCAGGGGTCCCAACCCACACTGACTTCTTTATCCATCTCCCTGCTGCTGCCCTGCCTCCTGTATTCAGATGACTCCAGGGAAGTGTGAAGCCTATGCTGTGCACCAGGAAGGCACAGGTGAGGAAGGCTGCATGCATGCCTACGGCTTCCTTCAAGCACCCAGCTGCCGTCTCTGCATCGCTTTGAGCATTTATTTACATCAGCTTCTTCATTATTTTCAGATTTAGTAGGTGTAAAACGGAGCACACCAGCTGCCGCAAAGTAGCTTCCTTCAAACCAATACAAGATTTGTTTAGATTGCTTGGTTTGGGGCTGCTTTCCCTGTGAGCCAAATGGCTGTCAATCACTCCCAAACTTTTTTTTATTGAAAAATAATTTTTCATGTGATATATTCTGATCACAGTTCCCCTTCTCCGACTCCTGTTAGATCCTCTCCACTTTCATATATGAATGCTTGTTTTCCAGTATTTACAAAAAGAAAATGATAATGGCCCCCCCATGTGCTGCAGAACACAGAATTCTCTGTGAAAGGGGTTTTGATATAAGTAAACAATGGAATCCCAACAACATAACAGTGTTACATCAGGATGCCGGAGCATTTGGCTTGGCTCATTCCTATTGAGGTTTGTATTTGTAGTTGGACTAGCTATTGTCAGTGGCCTCAGATGAATAGGTGCTCATATTGAGGTGTCCTGGACAGAGGAAATATATAGTTATCTGGTATTTTATGACCGGATCAATGGCAGAAGCACAAACAGCCACTGTCATGCGCTTGCATCACTGAAACCTTGAAAAAAAATCCAGATTTTTCTAGATTTCACAGTCCTGCACGGCATTGCATCCAGCCATGGACCTTTGTGTAACACCCCATCATCTCAAGAGAGACAGGAAACAGAAAAGCCCCCACCAAACTCTCAGGGAGTCATTCACAGGAGCTTTGATCTGGAGGAAGCATGCCCCTGGAGAAGGTTTCCTGGCTAATGCAACTCTTGGCTGTCACCCATGGTGTTAACGAGGGTGAAGTCCATTTTCCTCCCTATGGTCATTTCAACGTGATGGCTGGAGGAGGTAATTATTTATCCCTTCAAATTGAATTAAGTGTTTTAAGGAGATGGCACCTTTGTCTTTGAGAGAGGAAAATCTGCCTCTTCATTATTTGCCTACCCCGGGGACCCTTTCCCATGGTGTCTCGGTGTCTCATTGGATTTCTTTATTTAAGCTTCCTTACTGTAACTGCCCAGAAGAACCATCTAGCTAAAGGATTCTGAGACAGGCTTCATCAGGAAGCAAGAGCCATGGAGGTACATGACACACAGGGCGGCACTAAGAAATACATAGAACAATGCAACAGCCAGGTATGTAGGCATGCAACTTGCAGAATGGATTAATGGGGTGGGAGGGTGTGATTCTGGTTGCAGAATAAACCTACCAAACCACTTTACCCAATAATTTAAGCATAAACATCCAAAGGCATTTGAAGTTACCTGCTGTGTGATCTCCATGTACCACCACGGTTAACAGCCAGAGTGTGGGAAGTTGCCTACCATGGGGAAGGAATTTCGTAGCTTGAAGTCCAATAAGATTGGCCTTCCCCCATCAGCAATAGATGGTTAAAACAAAGGCTTTGGGTAGCCAAGCATTTCAGATGAAAATTAAATGAGTAGATGTTTCAGGGTTCCCCAGGAATCTCAGCAACCCCACCCCCACCCCAGAATTCTGCCCTGGCTGGAAGCACTGACATGCCTTATGGTGGTGACACAGCAACTGTCAGAGAACATTGGGCAGGTGCTGAGAGAATCCACTCACTGCCATATGGCATCTGTGGGTGAGTGGCCTTCAGCTGACACCGGAAGCAGGTCTCCCATCAACCCCGATTTTCTAAGCATGAATTTCTAAATGCCATCTGAGTAGCATCCATAGGCCCAGGAGCTCACGGGACTCAACCTCACACATGTCTTAAAAGCATAAAGAAAAGGGGTTTGACAAACAGAGGTACAAGGGTGTTCATCTCCAGTGCAGGAGGCAGTCCCTGCAACTAACCCTAGAGTAGGATTTACTACAGGGCAATCTTTCTTTCTTTCTTTCTTTCTTCCTTTCTTTCTTTCTTTCTTCCTTCCTTTCTTCCTTCCTTTCTTTCTTCCTTCCTTCCTTTCTTTCTAAGTTTAAGACAAAGTGATTACCATTTAAAGAAATAACCTCAGGGCAGGCAAGCTGTAAATCTTGGCAGCTACCTGGAGAAGGGAGAGTGGAGGATAAAGGCCAACCTATTTGGGTGAAGCCAGATGTCAGATACTTGACAAGCAAGAAGCTACATACCTGGAATGAAAACTTGAAAGAAAGAGTAAGAAAACTCAAAACATCAGGGAAGCCCAAGGTGCTAGGAAAAACATGCTAAGAAAAGAGACAGAGAATTATAAAAAAAATTACTTTTTTTTTCTAAGAAACTCAGAAAAGTGGGTACATTCACTAAGCTACATGCCTGTGGTCCTGGAAGCTACTGATCTGAGGAAAGGAATTCTGGCAAAGAACAGTATAGTATCTCATTAAAGGGATAATCATCCTGCCCATCTCTTTAGCATGAATTCAAGTGAACTAGTACTAATAATGTTTAGAAGTAAACAATAGGATTGGAGGAAGATATTTCAGCCCGATTCAATTCTATTGGACTTATTGAAAATTCACAGAGTCTGTCAAATGATTCAAAAGAGACAAAGCATTGGGCATCTGTGTTCTTGGTTGTTGTGCTGTGAAGAGACACCATGACCACAGCAACTCTTATAAAGGAAGACATTTAACCAGGCTGGCTTACAGTTTCAGAGGTTTAGTCCATTATCATCATGGCAGGTAGCATGCAGGCAGAGATGGTGCTGGAGATGGTGCTGAGAATGAGAATTCTACATCTTGATCTTTAGTGGACTGACTTGAGCTTCTAAGACCTCGGAGCTCACCCCCACAGTGACTCACTTCCTCCAGCAAGGTCACATCTACTCTAACAAGACCACACCTCCTAATAGAGCCACTCTCTATGGGCCAAGCATTCAAACATATGAGTCTATGTGGGTCATTCCTATTCAAACTACCAGTTACTAACCCTAAAGGTCTGACCCCATACTATCATTCATATCAAGCCTGGAGGGTGTGTGCACAGACCTGCAAGTGTGGCATTCCTTGAAGATGCTGTCAAGCTATGGGTCCTATTATTAACATTTAGCCCCAAACACAAAAGACAGTGTCCATCACATTACAGTAATGTTAGTGTCTCACAGCCATATCCACATTCTCAGTCATAGTGTCCAGCTGTTGTCATCCAGCCTAGAAATCCTAAGAAAGATGTTGAAAATGAAGCAAAAAAAAATATGAAAGAATGTTTATGGATTGATTTATGAAATATGGCTTTAGCTGTAAACATAGACCTAAGTAAATTATAAAATACATATACTTACATATATTTGAATATTATTTATCTCAAAAACATTTTGTCAATTTTGCATTGAAATGAAATTTGTAGATAAATGGATAGAAGTAGGAAACACATTGAGTTAGGTAGTCTAGACCCAGAAGGTTAAATGTCTCATGTTCCTAAACATATGCAGACCTTAGTGTCAAATCTTTTGATTTGTATTTAACTCAGGGTGACTGCAGAAGCCAGTACTCTAGAAAAGGGGCAGGGGGAAGGAAGATCTTAAGTGAGACTGGATAGTAGGACACAGGTGATATGAATAGAAAAGGAAATGGGAAGTTAGAGGGGTGGGAGGGTAGGACAGTTGTGGGGGATGAATGACTACAAGGATGCTTGGAAAAGCCACATGGAAGCCTACTATTTTATAACTGCCCCCCCCCCTCTCTCTCTCTCTCTGTGTGTGTGTGTGTGTGTGTGTGTGTGTGTGCATATTTATGTATTGCTGGGGCTGAAGAGATAGCTCATCAGTTAGGAGCACTTGCTGCTCTTGCAAAGAACCAGGATTCAATTCCGAGCATCCACCTGATGGCTCACAACCATCCAGAACTCAGATTCTGAGGGATATGGCTCCCTCTTCTGGCCTTCTTGGCCACTGTACACACATGGTGCACAGACACACATGCAGGCAAGACAACCAAATGCATACAATATCTAAAAACAAAACTAAAGCCCAGTTCCAGGTGTAGGACACTTCTTGCATTGTTGGTCAAGGGTGTCCTAGAGACCCTAAAATAATTTTAAGAACTTTTTTTCATTAACGTATTTGTTGTACATGGTGTTGGGCATTTGTATGTTTTGGCCTATTCACACTCATCCCTTCCTCTTCCTTTCATTCTTCCCTCTTTATTCTCCCCAAGTCTCTTTTCTTCCCCAAAGCTTCCCTGCTTTCATGTCAAACACACACACACACACACACACACACACACACACACACACACACACACACAGTTTTACATACCTGTAAAGAATTTAGGAACCATAGCTGGAAAAATACATGTAGTATTTGTCTTTCCACATCTGACTTAATTTCCTTAATATAAAAATCTCTAGTTTCATTCATTTTCTAGAAAGTCTTCCTTACAATTGAATAAAATTCCTCTTTGTGTACAGCGTATACTCTCTGCTTCTGTTCCTCTGTTGATAGGCACCTGAGATAATAAGTAGTTTGGCTATTGTGAACAGTGATTGGTTTAACATTGATATATAAGTATCTTTGCAATATGTCGATTGACCTAGCATCCAATAACATCTTTTACAATATCTTTTACTGGACAATTAGCTGGTCACATTAGATCTGAGGCTGCTTGAAAGTGGGGATTTGGTTCTAATCTATGTATACTTTTTTGAATAGGCGAAATGTCCCATTGTGACATGAAATGTCAGGAGAAGGTAGCAGGGAAAAAGATAAGCCTAGGCTGTATCCTGATCTAGAGGGATCTAGGGATTTGGTCTCACTCTGAAGAAAAAAAAAAAAAAAAGATGTCCTTTGTTCCTTTGTTCTTCCCATTGTTTTAAAATTTTTAGATGCTTTACATCATGTCTAGAGTAAGAGACATCTTATCATCATCATCATCATAATAATAATAATAATAATAATAATAATAATAACACAAAAACTGAACCACATACACCAAGTCCAGAAAATTTTGCTGAAAATAAATGATGTCCATCATATTGAAACTGTGGAGACACCTGTGTGGCCATCGTTCCTTCCCTGACTCCCAAATATTTCTACTTCAAAATGAAGTCTCAATAAAGAGTGTTGGAATGGAATATTATCAGAGCAATAGGGAAATGAGCTATGGGGCCATGACAGGAAGTAGAGGAAGGTGATATATGTACCTGAAAACACACATCCCAGAAGATTCCAGTGGCATGGTATTCTGGAAGAGGTAAAAGTATACAGGCAGTAAAGATCAATGACTGCCAAGGACATGTATGGCCATGAGATGGCTCCCCACAGTACTATGATGCCAGTTCACATCGCACATCTTTGTCCAGTATCTACAGTGTCCTCCCCAAGATGACTCCCACTGTGAATTTTTGAACATACTGATGTATCAATGTGACCTCATCAATTGTAAAGATTGTAACCTCCACAAGGGACACTGATAATCAAGAAAGCCACATGCATGGGATAATGACTACATGGGATCCCTTTGTGTCCTTCTTTCAAGATTTATATGCACCTAAGACCACTCCAAA
This sequence comes from Phodopus roborovskii, assembly GCF_943737965.1. NCBI lineage: Eukaryota > Metazoa > Chordata > Mammalia > Rodentia > Cricetidae > Phodopus > Phodopus roborovskii. The sequence goes on along the minus strand of NW_026126598.1, from coordinate 2,031,609 downwards.
AATTAAGCCTTTAAAATTATGGTGCCTTCCTTTGTATTATAAATGTGGGTACATAAAGGAACATATATGTGCACCCAACCAGTTTGTCAAGCCTATCTTCCCACAGAAAAGTATTTGATTATCTGAACAGGGAAGGCTTTGCTGCATCTGGAGTTGAATGAAGGTTGTGGGGCACCTCTGGATGAGACTGCAAAGGTAAGAGAAGAAAACAGCAGGGGACCCTGAGAATAGTAACCCCACACAACCCTTAGTCCTCAAAGCGGTTTGCCTTACAATCAGAGGTGACTATTTTCTCTGTAGCTCAGGATACAAAAGTGGGACACGCTACAGATCAATTTTAAATCATCCAAAGCTACAGCAAAGGGCATTTTCTGAGCCTCTTTTCAAATGGGGTAACATGTATTTCCCTCATGTCTTTTAATAGCAAGAGATGGAAGGTCATGTGCCTCTCAAATACTCCTTCTGGGACACCACATTTGACACAAAGGCAGACATTTGAGCCAATTACAACAATGGAAATTATTCCATCTAGTACTGCAGATTTGAATCGCAGGTATTTTTCCTTTTAAGTATATTTTATGAATTCTGTGAGAATTTCATACAAGTCTATCTTGATCATACACACCCCCCACTCCTCACCCTAACTACTTCTACCTCCCAACCTCCTTCCAACATCACATCTCTCTCTTTTTTAATACCCCACTGACTAGTTCTTGTTGCCCAGATGCACAACCTCTGGAATATACCATACCAGGGAATACTAAGAGAAAACTGACTCACCCTCCCCTAATAGCTACTAACTGTCCACATCTCCTCAGCTAGGGCTGAGGGCTTATTCGGTCCCTCCTCCATCTGTGCTGTAATGTTAACCGGCTTGATCTAGTACGGATTACCACAACTGCTGGAAGTGCAGTGATCCTGTAGTTGTTTGGGAGTTTGTTTGTTCAGAAAGGGTCTTAGTATATAACTCTGGCTGATGTGGCACTCACTATAAACACCAGGATGGGCTTGAACTTAACGAGATCCACCTGCCTTTTCCTGACAGTCCTGGAATTAAAAGAGCTCATCACCATGCTTGGCCTCTATAACTATTTCTTCTATGTACGATCTGTAATAGACTAAGGCAATTTTAAAGCTGCCACTCATTGGCTCACACATACTAATGAAAAAATAATTTTCTATTTCTAACCCCCTTGGGAGGAAAGAGAAAGAAGGATGTAACACGCGTACTCCTGGCAGTGGGGCCTGGGAGCTAATCAATCACACCCACTCTCAGAGGAGAGGAGGCTGACCATATCTGAGCTAACCACCACTGACCTGTAAGTCCCCTCCCTCTACTACCCTGTTCCCATTTGATCTGGGCCCTGCTGGACCCAGGCTCCCTTCATCACAGCTCAGGTGATTGCTTCACCCTCTCTGTTCACTGTCTTATATGGATAACTTCCTTCAACACTTTCCTAAAAACCAGTGCAGCTGAGCTGTTCTGCACTGTGAGTCATTTGTTTTTAAGGTCCTGGGAATGGAGCCCAAGACTGAGCACTGATTATGCCGATGGCATACTGCTAGCTAAGCTAGATCCTCCAAAGAGTTTACTGAAACTTAATTTAGGGTACCACATCTGCATGACAACTTGAAAGCCAGATGCCCACAGTTCCTGCAGTGGTGGTGATGTGAACTGTATTCTGGTATAGCATGGCTTGTCTAAGGCACCCAGCAATTTCTGGTTCCTCAGCTTTGTGAGAGTTGGAGATACACATGGCACCTCATGACACATTCTGCATGAGCAAAGTCCAACACAATAGACTGGGTGGTAAGTGTGGCAAGGACGACCCATTCCAAGGACAGTGATGGTCAAGGTCTTCAGGGTGTGGCTGGCCAGGGTTCTCTGTATTCCAGACCCATACCTCTACATGCTAAGACACTGAGAATAAACGCCAGCAACAAGGGCTATATGCTAGGCCTTCAGAAAGCTGGCTAGGCAAAGGAAAACTATTTGCAGTCTGGGGAAATAAATTAGACTATGCAAAGCTTATGAACACAATACCATTAACTCAGAAGATAAAAAGGTGCATAATTTGATAAGCCAAACATAAACGCCCTCCCTCAGCTTCCCCATTGCTACGTCTTTCTTCCCACCACAGTTCATCATTTTTATTGTGGTCGCCATAGTTTGTGGAAAGAGAAAATAATCTATATTTATAATGGAAAATGATTTGCATACATCTTGTTTGCTATTCACGGTAACGAGGACTTAGCGGAAGCTGATTCCAGCAGCTCCATATGAATGCTGGCAAGAAAATCTGATGTGTACGCTCTCATTTTGCTGATGAAAAAAAGCTCGCTCACTCACAGAGAAATCTCAGGCAATTAAATAAATATTTTATTCTAATATCCATCAGTCTTCCCTGTCATAGTAACCTCCCCACCCCCTTTGAGTCTAAGCTACTATTTTACTATGAAGGAGTTGAAAAGGACCATCTATTTTTGCTCCTAGGTAACAGACTGTATTCATTTAGACAGAAAAAAAAATTACATGAAGCAGAGATTCATATTTAGAGGACATGTCCTTTCCCACTTGTTTATAGTGATGAGGTATTCTATCATATCAATGATCCTTAAAAACACATTCAAGGCTGGACAATGGTGGTACATGCTTTTAACCCCAGCACTAGGGAAGCAGAGGCAGGCAGATCTCTGTGAGTTCCAAGCCAACGTGGTCTACAGAGCCAGTTACTGGACAGTGAGGACTACACATAGAAATTAATTTGTAATTTCAGTTCAAGTACAATTCCTAGCAAACTGTTTGCTTTTTTAGTAGTCTGATATTTGTGGATCTTTGTGTTTAAGCAGGAGATGAAAAATGAACTTAGGGAGAAGTTGGCATGATTACAAACACTCTTTGCTCCCAGCAAAATATTGGAAGCATTCTAGTTTCTTCCCGACCCATTGTTACAGGACACAGAGCAGCACAATGCTAATTATAAGTAAGAGAACACTGAGCACCAGGACTCAGGGAAGAATGGGGCTCCTGACATTTGACATCTGATTGGAGACATCTCTCCTCTTGCATTCATTCCAAGAAGATACTATTCCTAGTAATAATGTTCTAGATAAATCACACTAAGCCATCAGTTTCTGAGCATGGGATATGAAGGCACTGTGTCATAAGTTATTTTCTACTAGGAAGGACACACCAAGACCAAATTCTCAGCACAAAGGAGATTTACTTGCCCCAGGGGGCAAAGGTCATACTCAGTAGAGGGAGGAGACAGACATGGCCAGTAGATAAATGGCAATTTATAAAGGTAAAGGTGGAAACCCTGTATTAGGACTAGTTGGTTCATTATGATTGGCCGTGTTAATTAGGGTAGCCAAAGGAGACTTTTGATTGCTGGACTTCAATACTGTGACAGCTGGACCTTGGCAGTCAGCCTCAGACAGAGGAAGTGGCCAACTAAGAGAATGGACCTTGGTAGCTGGCTTTAGGAATGTAGTCTAATTGTTTCAAAAGGCAAAGGGAATGGGGGAGAGGGAAAGAAGGCCAAACCTGTCGGTGACATGTTTGCCATGCTCAGGCCTGTGCTTGCTGTGTTCAGACCTGCTAGAGCCCTTCCATTGACACATTTCATTTTTATATTTTTGGTTGTGAGCCTAGCCTTTAACGGCTGAGCCATCTCTCCAGCCCTCACATTTCATTTTTAAAAGGTTTAAAAGTTAACTATAACGTGGCATGGCAGAAAAGGACCCAGGCCAGAAGCAACCAGCTTAATGAGTGGTCACAAGCTGACTCACATCACACATTACACCAAAGCCAAGGAATGCTGCCCATATCCTCCACATGCCTCCCAAGCACCTCTCCCCATCTCTCCCTGGCCCCAAGATCCCACATCCTCACATCTTGTGCTGGCTCTGTCTGCATTTGAACCGTGTAAACCAGAGAACGTGCTGACCAGCTACTGTTCACATTAAGCAGGTAGACCCACCTACCTGCTGTCTGCACCAGGGTACATCCACTCTCATTGCATATGGTCTGTCTGAGGGCCCAAAATTCACTCTCCACTCTCCCAATCAGATCGTTGGGTCTGTGACTGATTTGATGGTGTGAGAAGCAAATCACGGTCTGTTTTCAGTATGCTGTGTGCACAGAGCTCATCAGGGAATCACAGACAAGCAGGAGACTCTAGGCCCCTGGTGTCCCCAGGAGGCAGCTGCTGCTTTACTTGTCTGGGCCTCACAGTTCATCCTAGGGTTAAAAAGTTACAGTCATCTCGGCACTTGACTGAATACAGTATCAGAAAATGAGAGAATTTCAAGCCCAGGATATACATTAGCTATAGCTTTGCATCCTGAACCAATGGGATAGTGAACATGGGGAGGGAGCAATATTAGACATCAAGGGGACTGATTGTATCTCCATAAAGAACTTAACCAATGAGGAATACAGTGGGTGTGCCAATGATAGGGGCTGTGGGAGTGGGCTGTGTGTGTGATTAGGAATATAAGAGCCAGAGTGGCACACCAGCCATTTTTGCTACTCTGAGTCTCCAGGGCTTTCACTATGAAGTGAGGACTCTTGTTTCTTACAAACTCACTTGAAAAGATGTGATTAGTAACTTCTTTCCTCTACTCACCTTTTCCTTTTGTTTTGGTTTTTGTATGCTCACATGTGTGTACATGCCTATGCATGTGTGTGTGTTCTCTTGCTATATACCTCTGTGTTTATACATGCTTGTAGGATAGAGATAGATGTCTGTGCCCTCCTCAACCACTCTCCACCTTAAAAATCAAAGCAGGGTTCCTCGCTTAAACCCAGCTGACTCAGCTAGTCTAGCTCCTAGCTTGCTCTGGGAATTCACATGCCCCCCACACACACACGCATGGATCCCAGGTGGCCACTATGACTGCCCAGGATTTTCAAGGGTGCTAGGAGCCAAACTCTGCCCCCCCATGCTTGCACAGAAAGCTCTTTATCCAGTCATCCACCTCCCTAGCTCTCTTTTCCCTTTTCCCCCCTCCCTCCCTCCATCCCTTCTTTCCTTTTTCCTTCCTCCCTCCTCTTTCCTTCCTTTCTTCATTCCCTCCTTCCTCCCTCATTCCTCCCACCTACCCTCTCTCCTCATCACCTTCCTTCTCCTCCTTTTTCCTCTCTTCTTCTTTCTCCTCCTCTTCCTTCTTTTTGATGCTAGAAACTAAATGCAAGGCCTTATGCAGTCTAAGCACACACCCTGCCCCTGGGCTACACTACTCTATCCCTAAATAACTTCCATGTATGCATATTTGGGGTCATACATAAACTGGCTGGACCAGAGTTGTATAACATTTCATTTTTAAAGGATAATGCCCAATCACTTCCCACAGTGTTCAGTGTGGTTTTGATTCCTGCCACTGCAAAATAATTTTACTTACCCTGATTTTTCACCAAGAGTAGAGGTTTGTCAGACTTGAAAATGATTAGCCATTTTTTGGTGGCCATATAGACAGATCATTATGGGTTTAATACATTCCCCAGGAACTAATGAGGTTGAAAACATTTTGATGCACTTGTTGATTGTTTAGTATTCAGCCACTCATTCCTCAGCTTTTAAAAGTGTCTCCACATAACCTTCGACCTACAGTCTGTCTTGCCTATGGGATGTGCTGGAGTAAGGGTGGCCTAGAGATTGAGGGAGAGGCCAACCAATGACTGGTCTAGTCTAAAACCCATGCCTGAAGAGTAACCCCAGCCCTTACACTTCCTAAAGCACCAGGACCCACACACTGGACGACGCGGAGACCTAGGATAGATCCAAACACACTGGAGGAGAAAATGTCAGTGTCATGATGCCTAATGATATTCTGCTGTACTCATAGACGGGGACTTGCCCAATTGTCATCAGAGGGCCTTCATCCAGTAACTGACAGAAACAGATGTAGACCCACAGCCCAAATTAGGTGGAGCTTGGGGAATCCTGCAGAAGATAGGAGAAAGGATTGCAGGAGCCAGAGAGGTCAAGGACACAAGAAAACCCACAGAATCAACTAACCAGGGATTATAGGGTTCACAGAAACTGAACCAACAACCAGGGAACCTGCACAGGAATAACCTAGGCACTCAGCTGTGTAGTTTGTGAAACTTGGTCTTATTGTTTGACTCCTAACAGTGGGAACAGAGGCTGTCTCTGACTCTATTACTGGCTCTTGAGACCCTACTCCTCATACCAGGTTGCCTTACCAAGCCTTAATATGTGGGGAGGTGCTTAGTCTTACTGCAACTTGATATCCGCAAGAAACCTGCCCATTCCTGAACAAAAGCAGAGGAGGAATGGATTGGATGATGGAAACCTGGGGTGGAGGGAGCTGTGAGGAGAGGAGGAAGGGGAAGCTGCGGTCTGGATGTAAAATAAATAGAAGTGTCTCTTCCAGTATTTTGTCATTTTTCTCTGACAGGTATAAATTTACTTTGTGGTTTTATAAGAGAAAATATTTACAAGGTAAAAATATTTTACAAGGTAAAATTTCTCTATATTGCCCAGGCTGGCCTCAAACTCAGGGTCCTTCTGCCTCAGCCTCCTGAGAGATGGGACCATAGATATACATAGTGCGCCTGGTTTATAGTCTTTCATATACCCTGGCTAGGGGACTTTCATTGACTTTCTATGTAGACATACCTTCCTCCATTCTGTGCTTTGCTAGTCCACATTCTCAGCATGGTATTTTTGATGGATAGAAGTTCTGAGTACTAACAAAGTCTAATTTTATCAGTATTTGATTCCATGTCTTTTGTGTTCCGTGTCTTGCATATGAAGTCCTTGATTACTCAAATGTTTTCCCCTAGGAGTCTCATGTCTCCTTCTTTGAATATAAAATTTATCCAAAACTCACTTTTGTGCAGAACATTAAATTATAAATTTCCCCCTGTATGATACTAAATGACACAGGACCACTTCCCACTGCCTAGTATGGTGCCAGAGCCATAGGTCAGTTGCTTGTAGACCTGTACTTTTTGTGCTCCAGTGTGGGCTTATGCAGGCCCTCACACATGCCACAGAGCTATGGTAATAAGTACAGACTCTCATCCAATCAAACAAATTTCTCCACATTCACACCTCTTGGCTACTTCTCACCTTTTGCATTTTCACACAATTTTTAGAGTCAATTTCTGTATGCTCTGGGTTCTTGGTTGGAATCCAGCACAGCTGTGTTAGCAGGTTCACGCCATGGAGTTTTCAATTCATCAAAAGCAATACACCCAGTTCCTCATGGCCCCTGCAATTCATCCCAGTGAGGCTTTCTAGCCACCTCGACAGAAGGCTCTCATTAAACTTTGTCTTCAATGTTTGGGTCTTCCCTTGCATTGTAATGACAATGTTGCTTCATTTAATTTCTAAATGTCTGCTTGTGGGGAAAAAGATGCACATGATTTTAGATCCAAGTCTCCTTACTAAGCTTATTCACTGATGAAAAGAAATATATCTTTGCTCTTTAATATTTCCTCCATATATCATCATGCCACCTGCAGACAAGGATGGTTTGTTTCTCATCTTCAAATATTTTGCTTCTTTTTGTCCTTTTACTACACTGGCCAGAATGTCATTCTGTGTGCACAATGTGTCACATTTCACTCTGCTTTTCACCATTTGCTGTGATTTTACTATGTGCTTATTCTGCAATATTATGCTACCCTTGCCTTTGACTCATTTTTATTTTGAAAAATTCTAGGGTTGAACTCAGGGCCTTCCACATGTGAAGCATATGTTCTAACGCCAAGCCATTCCATATCCACTCCTGTCAGATTTAAGGACATAGGGCCTGGAGAGATGGCTCAGTGTTAAGAGCACTGGCTGCTCTTGCAGAATGTAGGAGAAGACGCAGGAGGCTTTGGAGTCTGTAAGAGATGAAACCCAGCTAATGGAAGTAGGCCCCTGGGGCAGACCTTTAAGGGGCATAGCTTCTGCTGCTTCTTTTTCTAGCCTGTTCTCTCTACTCCATGGTTCGCCATGATGTGAATGGTCACTGCCTGCTGCTCCTGCTACAATGGAAAGAGCCGCCCCACCAATACGTCTCCTTCAGTATGAACACCTCTGGAAGCAGCGAGACCAAGTAAACCTTCACATTTATAATTGTCTATCAGGTGTTTTGCCATAGCAACAGAAAAATAACTGATACATCACATCTGAGCATCTTCCAGGAATGGTGTGGAGGCCCAGTGAATGTGGACCTACCATGGGGCTGATGGAATGTGCCAGAACTACATAGGATGACTCTGGGTTAGAACTTTAGGCAGAGTTAAGAAATGAAGATAATGGAGAGAAGGAGGGAGGAAGGGAGGGAGAGGGAACTGGGATCGATATGTAAAATAAGAAAGAATAAATAAAACATAAAAAACGAAATGACGATATTGCCAGCTGTGTCCAATGTGTTTCACTGTGAGGAACTCATGAGGGAAGCAAGTTGACACAGAAAAGATTTGGGTTCTTGGTTTGCTACATCCAACATGGCAGGGACTTAGCCTGCCAGGGGCAGCAAGGGAATGAAGAAAGAGAAGACACAGACACATATAGAGAAAATCCAGGATCAGATGGGCTGTGCACACTCCGATGATGTGGTATCAGCCCCCACAGCAACCTGGAACCTCATCATCTATTTATTAAGTACAGGATGGGGGTAGCGAGGAGTTAGCTAGCTTGGGTAGGAGGTGTCTCTGGCTGTAAATACCCAGGAAGAGGAAGCTGTGGTTGCTAATTTTTGCACACACTGGTCAACCAGTAAACACTGGTACCTAGAACACAGGAAGGCTTTGTCTTTCTGATCCTGACCTGGAGGAAAGGCTTTGCCAGTTTTCCATGAGTCCTATGGCTTGGTCCTTGATATAGCTGTGCCCATAACTACACATTCCCTCAAAGCTTTATCTGTTCTTTCCATGTTCACTCAAGCCTTCCTCTGTAGCGCCCATGCTACAATCCGTTCCACTAATCTGGCGAAGGCGTAGAGATTTAAATAAGAAACAAGACAGTGGGTCATTCATGCAACAGGAATGCCATTTATTGAGGGGAAGGAGCGGGCTTATATGTGACTAACAGCACCATGGAAAACAATCCAGGGTCAAGCATGCAAGTTCTCGGGCTTAGTTCCTCCCCTGCAGATGTTTGTTAGCAAATCAGGAAGAGTACCAATAACAACTCTGGGGCAAGATGTTCCAGCTAAGACTGCAGAATGTTCCAGCCAACAGCTCAGGCTTGCTCAAGTTGCCTGTGGGGGTGTGTGGGGTCCATACAGGGCCCTACATTCCTCCACTCTTTACACAGTCCCATGGGTCTTCCTCAGCACCTCACATGGTTTCATATTTCTATTCCATAGTTGACTGGCTCCACTATTAATAGACAGTGGTGGAGCAGGGTAACATTGTGGAATAACACAGTGGAAGAGACCTGCTCACCTCGCAGTGGCCAAGAAGCAAGGAGGCAGAAACTAGACCACCCCTTCCCAGTGACTCACCTCCTTCAAGCAAGCAAGCAAGCGCCAGCCCCTCTTATTTCCACCAGTTCCCCAAATAACATGGGCAACAGGAAACAGAATTCACTGTACTTGGTGGCCAGACACAAAAGGTGGGAAGAAGAAATCAATGGTAAAAATCTACAGCATCTTCTTGAGGAACCATGTGTGAAGGACCCAGGAGTGGCAGAGAAAACCTGAGTTGAACTGACCCTCCACCACAGGGCAAAGCTGGTGGCTGAATAATGTTTACAGAGGCTCAGCCCACCTCAGTCATCACAACACTGTCCATCTGCTGTACACTATCCTTTCAGGCAAATTACTGCCAACGTCATGGACGTGGTTGCTTGCAAAACATCCTGACTGGGCTTAGTGCTCATTGAGATTTCCTACATAGAAGAGTGGTGGGAACGTCACCTGAGTTTCCAGCCATACCTCATGGCCAGCTGTGTGCAGCTCTATCCTAATTGCATGTTTCCCTGGGAGTTCACACATAAGATGGGGAAGACTAGGGGAAAGCACATCTGTGCAGCCATAGGAAAGGAAGCCTTCATCCCTGCTGGGCACAAACTCTCCAGTGCTTTAGGGTCACCTAAGCTCCTACCTGTAACTCCTCACCCATGCTCTGTAGGTCGGCCTAAGGGACTCACTGGTTCCCCAGGGTGAACTTTAGTGGAATCAAACTATGTTGTCACTAGTTTTAACCAGAAACAGATGGGGCTAGACATTTGCTTAGCACTGCCCTATTGCGGTTTAATAAGGATAAGGATAAATAAATAGGCTGAATAGATGTTTATTCAGGGAGAAATAACTTACAACCTAGACAGATGAACACCAGCAAGTCCCACTGGATGTTCTCCTCTCCTGTTCCGCCAGCAAGAGAGCATTCCCTGGCTCCTCCTCAGACCTAGTCCCACAGGTCACTTCTGCCCCTGGCTCCACCCCCAATGGGCGTGGTCAGTGCCACAGAAGGAGACAAAGTGAATATCCCACTGCACTGCGTGTGTTTGACATTACCCTGAAGGACTAACCAAAGGGAGGAGGAGAAAGAGGAGAATGAGAAACAGGAGGAATAGAAGGAGGAGTTCCTATTAATGTTGTTAAATTGAAGAAATACTTTGAGTTATGCCACCCCTATTTTCTCAAAGGAGGAGGAGGAAGGGGATGATAAAGAGAAAAAAAGACAAGAAGACATCAATGATACTAGCCTTATTTTCTTGAGAATTCCACATCATGTGACCTACCTTTCAGGGCTGAAACAATGGATGGAGGGATAAGGAAGACCCCTGCCCCCCCCCCGCCCAGGTGCCATTTCCACACTAGCATCTGTGTGAAAAGCAATGCCTTTATAGATCTTGCACCTCAGATGCCTAGCTTGTGTGCCCTGTCTGCACCCGACACCTTCCTTGAGTTTAAACTGCCCTGTTATGAGTCCTCAGATCACTGGAGCCTGCAGAGTTCCTCCATCCCATCCCAACCCCACCAGATTCAATACCAGCAGAGGAGAGCAAAGACTCTTATTATTTCCTTTTCTCTGTCTGGGACCGGACTGATTCACCCTTAGCCTGCTTCTTATCTCTAGGCCACCATATAGAAGGTTTCTTAAGTCTCCACAGAGCCAATTTCCTAGTGATGGTACAGGTAATAGCTGCTAAAACCCACTTCATGAAATTGCAGAGTGGACCCTGAGCTGTAAAAACATTATCCTTGGTCTATGAAATAGCTTGATTTAGGGACAGTCAGAACTCTGGAGTGACGAGGGTACCCTTTTCCTGCTCAGCATCATGCCCTCAGAACTGCTCTCAGATTTTGGAAACTTGCAGCTGATTTCAGCAGGGTTAGAGTCCCTCTGATAATTCTGTCCTTAGACAGGGACTAATCATGCGTGAGAGAGGAACCCCGCTATTTTATCCTCACTGCTTGTCAGACACCGGGCACTTTTGCTTCAAGCCACCGCCTCATCTCTGCAGGGAGATTGGAGGCTCATCACTGACATTGGGGAACAGTGGCCAAAATATGCAGGTGACAGATGCTTTCCTGATTGCTTTGGATTTAATATCCTATTCCTCCTCCTTCCCCTTCCCCATCTCCCTCCATTCTCTTCCCCTCCTTCCCCTCCTCCTGTTCCCTCTTCTTCTATCTTCTTCCTCCTCCCTCAACTCCTCCACCTCTTCCATCTCCCAGGCTGCTGTCCTTCCCATCTCACAGATGGAACCCATTCTACTTCCCTGTCTGTTGCTGAGATAAAAACAAAAAACACTCTGACTAAAAAACAACTTAAAGAGGAAAGGGCTCATTTGGCTTACTCTTCAAGGTAACAGTCCATCACTGAGGAGAGCCAGGGCAGGAACTCCTGCTTGAAGCAGAAGCCATGGAGGAGCACAGCTCAATGGCTGTCTCTCAGGCACATGCTTATCTGCCTTTGTTATACAGCCCAGAACCATCTGCTCAGGGAATGGTGCTGCCCGAAGTGGAGGGGGCCCTACTGCATTAATATCAATCAAAGCAATCCCCCCATAGACATGCCCACAGGTCAATCTGATCTGGGCAAGCCCTCAGTTGAGACTCCCCCTCTCTAATGACTCTAGGCTGTGTTAAGTTGACAGTGAGAGGGCATCAGAACAGAGCCTAATACAGTAGTCTACACTGTTCCACTGTGAAAGAGAGGCTGTGGATAAGTCAGGGCTCTTCTTTAGACACCCATGTTTTACCCATGCCATAAGCAGTCTTGTGTGTTAGAATATGTCCAATAATAACCTTGTAAGATACCCTGAAATCAATGTTTATGAGTCAGTGCAATGTCTGTCCCATTCTGAGTAACACCAGTTCTCTCCTCAGGAGGGAAACACAAATACGATGGGCTGGAGAGATACTTTGGTCTGCCCAATGCTTGCTATGCACACATGAGGACTTGAGTTGGAGCCACAAAACCCATATTAAGATGCTAGGTGTGGCATTGTATGCATGTAACCTCAACACTGGAGAAATGGAAGCAAGCAGAGCTTTGGAGACTACTGTTCAGTCAGTCTATCTTACTTGGTACAGCCAGTGAAAGACCTTGTCTCAAAAAACAAAGTAGATGATGTCTGAGAAGCAAAAGAGACTGTCCTCTTTTGCAATTTTAGCTGGAGCATCTTGTATAAGAGTTGTTTCTTGGTACTCTTCCTGATTTGCTAACACATATCTTCTGGGGAGGAACTAAGCCCAAGAACTTGCACACTTGTTTTCCACTGTGCTGTGAGTCAGTATATAAGCCTGCTCCTTCCCCTGACAAATGACATTCAGCATTCCGGCATTCCTGTTGCACAAATGACCCGTTGTCTTGTTTTTTATTTAAATCTCCAGGCCTTCGCCTGATTGGTAGAACAGACTGTAGTGTGGGTGCTACAGTCCTCTTGCCTCTACATGCAGGCACACATATGTGTAGTTGCACAGCTTTCACACCTCACATGAGAATGTGTACACACATATGAATACACAAACATTAAAAGTGAAAGAATAATTTTAAAAGGCATACTATTTGTTTTAACTGTGTGTGTGTGTGTGTGTGTGTGTGTGTGTGTGTGTGTGTGTGTGTTACTGCAGTGCCTGCAGAGGCCAGAAGAGGCATCAGATCCTCTGGAGCTCGAGTTACAGGAGGTTGTAAGCTACTCAATGTAGATGATGACAACTAAACTCAGGTCCTCTGCAAGGGCTTCAAGTGTTCTTAACCAATGAGCCATCTCTCCAGCCCCCATGGAAGTTTTAACATTCACACCGTTATTGACAATAAACTGATTTTAGAGTAAATTTGCAGGTTATCATAAAATATATCCTTGCGTATAGACTTCCCTCAGTAATGGACTATGACCTGGAAGTATAAGCCAAATAACTCCCCTGCTCCCCTAAATTGTGTTTAGTCAGATCAATGGGTATAAAAATACAGAAGAGAGAAGAAAGTGAATGCTGACATGAATGCACAGTTGAGAAAAAGATAAACCGGCTCGCATGCATGGAAGCGGAGACCTCTTAGCTTTATCTCCCACAGTTAGAGTCATACCCTGCTCCCTGTTAAGTCTCTGTGTTAACATGGATAAGATGTAAGCTCTGAGAAACAGGGAGAAATGATTTGAGATTTGTTTCAATATATTATTCATAAGTTGAGCTTAAGCAATCGACACAGAAAAACTCAAGGGCGGAAGAACATTTAGCTAAAGTCCCGAGAAGGCACCCACACCAGGCAGAACCCTTGCCGTATCTTTGTGAAATATTCATGGCCAATAACATAAGACACGTTCCTTTCTTCCTTCCTGTGATTCAGGGTGCAGAGGGTGCCCTGGGCAAAAGTGTATTGTTGTCATGAGTGTAGCATGTCAAGGACCCCAATGCCTCAGCCCATGGGGGTGGCAAAGCCTTCCCCAGATGAGGCTCAGAGGGAAGGCAAAGCCTTCCTCTGGTCTGAGTGGAAATGCTGACAGTGTATGTAGAGACTACCAACCCCTGCTTCCTCCTTCAGATGACCACAGTGCTGAGTATAACTAAGCCTGTCTTCTTGTAGGCACCTCCTCAATTCATGTGTATAGACTCAGTGTGCTGAGGTTCCAGGCTGCTGGTGCCTTTCAGTGGAGTGAGCAGCTGACCCTAGCCTTTCTGTCTGTCTGACATTTCTTCTCTGTGTCTGGCTTTTCTTCACTCCAAGTCATGCCAGGAAAGTTAATCCCGGGAGCCCAGCAGAGTGCAGTACTGTGGCAAGCTATTCTGAAAGACTTGTATGTGGACCCCACTCCTAATTAGAGATGGGACATTGGGCACACTGGTTAACCTGCTATCTTTCTGCCTGGCACAAAGCGTGACACATGCTCCAAGCCATTGAATTCGGGATCTCTTACTTCAGCAACAGGAAGTTACCAAGAGTGTTGTCCCTCACTCATGGTCCTCCAAGACATCATGAGTCATGACACTGACAATTAACCCTTACCCTTATGAGATATTAGGATCTGGCAAAGGCTCCTGAACTCTGATTAGGACAAAGCCATAGGAAAGTCCACCATGCAAAGTTATTGTAAGTTCATAATGAAGTACAGGTGCACCTATATATGTATATTACTTTACATTACTATTAATGTATAAACACAGCTTCAGGCTAGGAGGGGTGGCTCCATGACTAAAGTTACAATACTGATCTTACAGAGAACCCGAGTTCTGCTCCCAGCACCCACATCTAGTGGCTTGCAACAATCTGTAATGCTAGCTCGATTTTCTGGCCTCTGAGGGCTCCACATTCATGTACAAATACCTATATACAGACATACACATAAATAAAAGTAAGTCCAAAAAACTGACTTTCATGTACATTGACATGTACATTTCTTATCAATACCCATTTTGCAGGCAAGGAGGTTGAAGCCATGATAACATGAGGAACTAGGCTTCCCAGATTGGGTTCAAAGGCAAAAAAAAAATGTTTTTCCTTCTAAACTCTTCTATAAGTTCAAGTCAGATAACTTTAAAATCCTTGTTTTAAAAATTAATTTAATTTTACTTAATCCAACATTTGCTAAGTGTATTTGAATGAAGGCTTTTCTTATAGAATCTCTACAAATACCCCATACAGTACATTTTGGAATGTTACTAACTGACTGAAACAGTTTTCTAATGAGAATTCTTAAGGGTGTGATTATAAATGAAATATCCAAACTTTTACCATTGCCTCTCAGCTTACTAATTTAATTGCATGTGTGTGCAGAAAGCAAATGATTAGAACAGTAACAATACCAACATGTCACCTTTCTCTTGCAATTCTATTAGAAGACCATAGTCAAGCCACATCCAGAGCTACTGTTCAGGCCACAGAGTCACATGCCAGGGATGACCCCAGGCCTGCTGCCCATTGCTGGAAGCCTGCTCCTTCTCAGGGTAGCGTCACCACTGTGACTGGACAAAGCAGTCATTACTTGGGACTTTATAAGAACACTTAGCAGCTGCGAGTGAAATGCCAGCCTGTGTCCATGGTCCTAAGAAATGATTTGCAGTTACAGAAACCACCAGGGGAAGTAGGCTGGTATGAACAGCTTGCAAAATGGGGGTTTAAAAAAATACCATTAAATTGCTACTGGCCAACTGTTCTCAAAATTATGTGCAATAATTCCACGGTGCCCACCCAAGCCCAGAAAAAATAATCTCCTTATACAAAATGCATGCAATTAATAAAAGATGAACATTTTACATCCCTGCCCTTCTCAACACTCATTATGTTTACCTCCTCTGTTCACACACAGTTTCTTTTACATAAATGTGATCACGGCTTGGTATATCCCGAACCAGCCCTTGACCAGCAATGCTGATCACATTTCTTCAGTTGCAACTCACCATGCATTTCATTACAGTGGGTTCTACACCAAGATTTGCCCACTAAATTGCATCTGTGACAGCACAACAAGCCTGTACACACACTAGGTACTTAAAAAGTTGATAGGTATTACTGCTAGGGGAAAAAAAAATCCCATCTCCTATGGTGATGTGAGAAGCACTTCCAAATGGTGTGCTCAGATGTCATTGCCCTCTTTCTCCTTTTCTGAGTTGTACCAGGAAAAGTAATGGCAACTGCAAGGCTTCCAGGCCTTGTAGAAACAGCTCCAGTGGAAGAAAAAGGTGCCTGAAGGGCCATCGTGAGAGGCCTTGTTAGCGCCACAGTCATTCAGCCAGGTGTTGTGCTCTGCAGAGCCCACCTGTACTAACTCGCTTTGGCTGTGTGAAAATAGCTCATGACGGTGGAAATGCCCCTGTGGAGGCAAATGGCTTTCTGTGGCAACCCACAAAGTGCAAGGTTAAACAACAGCACAAGGGAAATCAAGGGTGGTATTCACTTCCCGCTGATTAAGAAAGGTCTAGTTTGCAGTCAATCCCACCTCTCAGTCAGTGTTCTCTCTAATGACCTATGTTGTGCAGAAGCCTTTTGGGGAGTTTCTCAATTGACCATATTTCCTGGAGGCTCACAGAAAAGTTTCCCTTTGGCCTGATACATTTTGATGCCTCTGAGATCCTTCTGAGTACAGGTCATGTGGATACTCGCTAATTAAAGACAGTAATTTTTTTAATTACATTTGTGTGTTTGTGTTCATGTGCCATGGTACATGTAAAGGTCAGAAGACAATTTGCAGGAGTTTGTTCTCCCCTCCCAACATGTGAGTCCCAGGGATTGAACTCAGATCCTTGCTTGGCAACAAGTACATTTACCTGCTAAGTCATCTCATTGGTCCAGGGATGTGGTGATATCTTTGTTGCACAAATAAAGCCTGTCTGGGGGTCAGAGAATGGAACTTGCCACTAGCTAACCATAGAGGTCTGGAGGTCTGTACAGACAGAGAGGAAGTGATGTAGCTGGGCAGAAACAGGACATAAGCAGGGAGAATCAGGAAATTGTTTTCTTCTCTGCAGAGATGCTGAGGAGGTAAGGTGAGCTGTGGCTCTCAGCATGTCCCTCTATATCTGACTCTGGCCTTTTATTACCTAGACCAATTAAGAATTCCTTTTACATATCTTTTTTTTTTTTAACCTCAGGCACAATGGCAGGTATTTATTTTCACCTGCCTTTGAAACATGAGTTTGTCCCAGACTTAGGACATTTAAATGCAGACCTATAAAGAGAAAAGCAATCCAGGGAAAAAAATGAGTAAATCACATCGTTCATATTATGAGTGAAGCTTCTGAATGAAGACAGCCAGGAACACACCTTTCTGCCATGATTGTCTCCTCTTTGACAAATATATAGTCACATCATTGTTATCAGAGTGGTATGCAGTCTTCCTACACCAGATTTTAAGAATCAAGAGAGCAAAGACTGTTATTTGACAAAAAAGAATACTGAAATGTTAAATATGGGGGTAAGGGGAGTCATTCTGGGGATTAAATGCTTGCTATGCAAGCATGAGGACCTGAGTTGAAATCCCCAGGACCAATGTAAAAAGCTGTACATGACTTAGCCCACCTGCATTCTCAATGCCAAGGGACAGAAACATGAGGACCACATATACATACAACATACATATACCACACACACACACACAAACACTGAGATGCCATACACATACATGCACATTTACACACACATACCACACACACACATACCACACACACACATACCACAAACACATATAACACACACACACACCACATACAAACACACACATATACCACACATACAAACACATGCCCATACACATACACTATATATACATATATGTATATGTATATATATACAGAGAGAGAGAAGAGAGCACATACACCATACACACAAACACCATGTACTTACACACAAGCACTCATAAAAATATATATTACATTTTAAAAGCTGAATACCTATAAATATAATTTCAAAAAGAATTAATCTTAATTACTCTCAGAATTTCCATTCAGCAAGTGCCTGGTATAACTTCTTGCCTTGATGGAGAAAAGGGAAACAGAAAATACTTGTTTTATCTCACTCAAGTTGATAATAGTAACAACTTTGGTTTAATTTGGTTTGAGTTTGGGGGTGGACAACATCCTTGCCTTTCAGAGGTTAGATCTCATTCAAAAGATTATTAAAAGACAACCACCCCCAAGGAAGAAGCAAAGGACCTGAACAAGACAAATAGTCCTCATTCAAATAGATGGAGTAATGGGTAGCACCCCTCCTCCATCAAGAGGGGACACAAACCCAAGTAGCATCCTCCACTCAATGTAGCAGAGATGGGAGACAGTGAACTCTGTGATAAGACAAGTTGTGTTTACATTTCAGCTCCATAACCTTAGCACATGAGTGACTTTGTTAAATTGTATCTCTTAGCCTGAACTCCTGTAAGAGGTTGGGAAGGGCCATGATTAACCACCTATTCCTGAACTTACTAATTTGATTTTGAAACATCACTGCTGGCTGTGTGAATGACCCTACTTCCTGGTTAGTACTTATGTGTACTTTGGCTTATTAGCTTCTGTCATTTGTACTCAAATATGTCTTATGTGATTGCCATCCGTGGTGGTTTTTTTTTTTTTTCTTTCTCAGTTTGACTCATATTGTAGGAAAGCTCTCAACAGCAATTAACCGATGTCACTTGAAGTAATAATGCCAAAGGTTAAATAGTTACTTTGTGAACATCTTAATCCTTCCCTTCTAGATAACTGCTGCTGCATTCCCAAGTTCATCTGGCAGACCTTGACTGAGTTCTGCTCCATTCCAGGCTGTAAGGAGGGACAGAGAGGAGCACCATCCTGTACTCAGGTCACTCTAAGACAAGATCCATGTGCACCAGCTCAGTTTGTCAGGGACAAAGCACCACTGCATGGTTCTACTGTAACCATATCACTAGGGAGACAATAGTATTCTTTTGCTTTTTACTAAAGGAAAACTTTAAGGTGACTAGAGAGATGGCTCAGCAAAGGACCTGGGTTTGGTTCCTAGCACCCACATCAATTGGCTCACAACAACCAGTAACAACCAGTAACTCTGGTTCCAGGGACTCTGATGCCCTCTCCGGGCCTCCAGGGTTACTGCACTCACATGCATATACACACATATACACACACACATACACAAACATATACACACATAATTAAAAAAGAAAAAAATTTAAAATTCACACATAGGACTTTCTCACTAAAGAAAGTAATCATTTAAATATTGTCAGTTATTTTTGATAGCATAGGAAAGATACACCCATTTCCCCCATTCTACACTTAGAATTTGTCTCATGAGAATTTTGGAAAATTGACATAAGGGCCAAATATCTTTTTTAAAAGGCTGGTACATGACATGAGATTGATTTCTGTGTATTGATCCTACATCCAGTATTCTCATTCAGTTTACCCATTCCTTATTAGACAAGCTTATTATTATTATTATTATTATTATTATTATATACATTATTTTATACCTAGTCAATCATATCAAAACATGAATGATAAATTCTAGTTTGGATCTCTCTTATTTTTTTCTTACTATTATGGCTGAAAATGCCTAGCTTTCCAAGGTTTTTAGAGATGAAGAATAGATGATATATTTCACACACTGAGGTGACTCTTTGCTAATTTGTTCAATCATGGAATAGTTTCCAGGAGTTATCCACCTTGCATTCCTGGGACAAACTCCACTTTGCCATGTGTATGCTCTTCCATGTACTGTGTAAATTTGTTACTGTATCCTTTATGATACATCTTTGCATCAGTCTCTGTCTAGGAGGGATATTTGATCTTCGAACTTTTTTCTTTTGCTATTCGGGCACAAAGCTGAAAAGTAGCCTTAGAAGATGAGTGCCTAAGTGGCTCTCCTTGCTCAGTGTTCAGCAATGCACTCTAAGAGTATCCCCTGCATGTCTCCCTCTCTCCCTCCATGTCTGCTCTCAGTGCTTGGATTTTCTTCTCTGCAAGCCCTCCAGACCTGCCTGACTTCCCAGATAGTACCTGCTTCCTCCATTCTAGATCACAGTGGGGTCCTATCATTCACAACTCACTGTCCCATAGCTGAAGGGTCACCATGTCATGTGCCTTGTGTGGTTTGTCAGCCACTGTGTGGGGTAGTGGTGTTAATACTATATCTTTTGTTTCATCTATGCTACAAGCAGAATCAGGGGGATAAGAATCTCAAAACCACTTTTTGGTGGTGGTTCACGTCTTTAATCCCAGCATCCGAGAGGCAGAGGCAGGTAGATCTCTATGAGTTCTAAGCCAGCCTGGTCTACAGGTCAAGTTCCAGGACAGGCTCCAAAGCTACACAGAGAAACTCTGCCTTGAAAAACAAAACAATAAAACCACTTTTAAAAAAATGAATAACATTTCTTGGCAAAATAATGCTCATTCCAGAATCCAAAACATCCCAACCAGGAAAAGACCTAAGATGCAAGGAGATATTTAGGAAAAAGGAATACTTCGAATGCCATTCTATTATTGATACCTTTCCATGTCACACTTCAATCTCCACCTGGAAGCCATGCCACAAACACACAGGGAAGGTTCCTTCTTAAAATGTTTCTCAGTGGTACCCATAAAGGAAATTCCCAGTACAGTGACCGAGGCATGGTTTTGTAATACAAGTCACACAATAGAGGAATGTTTGAAAGTGTTGTTATGTCATTTCTCCTGTCCTCTCCTTGTGTGTCCTTATGACTCTTTGGCCCTTTTGTAAAGCAGACCTTAAAGAAAATAAAGATTTCTAGTTTTTTAAATTATCCAGCCCTGTACTAAAGCTCTTATGGAGATTACTTAATTACAACTGGTTTAATAAAACCAAACACAAGGGCTTTATTAAAATAAGTTCAGCTGTCAAAGTGTTTGCTGCTCTTGCAAAGGACTTGAGTTCCAGCACTCACCACACTGAGAAGCTCACAAACCCCTATAACTCCAGCTCCAGGAGATCCAGTGCCCTCTTCTGGCCTCTAAGGGAACTGAACTCAATGCAGGCACACACACACACACACACACACACACACACACACACACACACACACTAAATATTTTTAAAAGTACTAAATATTTTTAAAAGTGAATTGGACCAGTGAACTGAATGGTCCCACAATATCATTTGTACATGTCTTGTGAAAAGTTCAAATCCATGACAATTCACCTGCATATGTGCAAAATGTGTCACAAAGACTACAGTGAACACAGTGAACCAATCCTGTGTTGGTTTTATCAGTCATCTGACCAGTAAGCTACCTCACTATCACCCTGGCCACTCAGTAGAATTCAGATCTGTGGGACAAGCTCATTCTTAGAACAGACCTAACTGACGATGGTGTATTAATTTGTTGTCTGTTGCTACGATATAACATCAGAACCAAAAGCAGTTCGAAAGGGAGAGAGTTTATTTAAGCTTGTAGTTTACAGTCAATCATTCATGGAAACAAAGGCAGGACCTCAGGGCTGGAAACTGAAGCAGAGACCATGGAAGAACACTGCTTATTGGTGTGTTCCCTGTGGCATGCTCAGCCTGTAGTCTTGCATCACTAAGGACCACCTGTCTAGAGGTAGAACTGCCCAAATTGGGATGAGCCCTCTCACATCAACCATTAATCAAGAAAATGCCCCCCCCCACTGACTTGCCCTCAGGCCAATCTGATGGAGGCAATTCCTCAATTAAGGTTCTCTTTCCCCAATTGACTATAATTTTGGTCTGGTTGATGAAGAGAAAAATAACCATCACATGACATTCTTTTGGTTCACACCTAGCTAGGTGACTTGGAACTTACCAAGGAGAAGTAAAGTTTGCTTATAAGTTCTCAGTACAATTATCTTTCCATAGAGAACTGAAAATCCTTGGAAATAGATCACTTTACCTATCCCTGTAGACATTAGATCTAGGCACAATGCCTTACACAGCTGTAGCATCTGCTGCCTATGTAATGATGCTACATGGACATGGATGCATCATGGACCAGAGAAACACAGAGAACCTGACCTGGATGAGTTTCCAAGTCTACCAACTCTGATGTTCCTTGTAAGTACCCTTTCTGTCACCCAGCAAGAGGAAATCCCTCGTAGTTCAAGATTTGCATGGAGATTGTATGACTTTCACTGAAATGGCTCAATCACATAAAAATTGATTGTGTGTGAATGCATGAAAAAGAATCTCAGATGCTACCCTGACCAGATATAGCTCATTAGAGGCAGAAGTAGGCATCAAATTTGGTTTTCCTATCTTCAATCTACCGAGAGACAAAAAAGGAGGGAAACCAGAAGGGAAATCTTTAAATAAGATGGTGGTGAGTGATGGAAAGGAAATTGCATTATCTGCTGTTAGGAATTTTTTTTAAGCAGGAAGGATCCCATCTAATCCTTTATCTTATCTTCTTTCCTGGGCTTCAATCTGGCCCTCATTCCAGCTGTTAGATTGAATTCTCGGAGAGGAGATAAATTGAAAAATGGGATTCTAACACGTTTTACTTTCTTTTTTTAAACCCTATCTCACACCCTGTCCTTCTTTCCCTTGATATCTCTAATTATCCTCTAGGTCTTAGGTAGTAAGAAAAAAAAAAAACTTGGTACCCATTGGACCTCCAGATCACAGGCAGCAATATGCTGCTATTTCTACATGGAAGTAATTACCCAAGGTTCAGGCCTAGTGTTGCTTTGTAGACAGAATGTAAGTTTTCCAGGTCATCCCATTGTCTTCTGCAGGTGTGCCCAACCTTCTGAGACTGCCACAGGATGTCATCTAAAGATGACACTCAATCAGAAAATATTGGGGGGGGGGGAAATCCCAACAGAAGCAAAACAAAACAAAACAAAATATCGCGGTAATATTTTAAGTAAGTTCAAGATTCATAGTTACCCTTAGCAACATACATCCCATGGGCTGTAGGTTGAACACACATGCTAGAGCATTCCAGCAAACTCCTTTACTTGCCCATCATCTCCCTTGGATGCTATTGCTGTGTGGGTTCAAGGCTATGCCACATCAAACCTAATTTCTATTCATCCCACTCACCTTTGAAAGAGTTCAAACAGCAGACTCCATGGGGGTCCTCATCCTATGAATACTCTCTGTCTCTGTCTGTTTCTCATAAAAATGTGTTTGTATGAGTATGCAGTGCCCATGTAGGCCATGTCCTCTGGAGCTGGAATTAACAAATGGTTTTGAGCTGCCATGTGGGTGATGGGAATAAAAACCAGCTCCTGAGATCTCTGTGAGCTCGAGGCCAGCCTGGTCTACAGAGCTAGAA
Organism: Phodopus roborovskii; assembly: GCF_943737965.1. Taxonomy (NCBI): domain Eukaryota; kingdom Metazoa; phylum Chordata; class Mammalia; order Rodentia; family Cricetidae; genus Phodopus; species Phodopus roborovskii. The sequence continues at coordinate 2,008,465 of NW_026126598.1, read as the reverse complement.
ACCAGCTCCTCCACAAGAGCAGCCAATGTTCTTAATTGATGAGCTGTGTCTCCAGACCCACAAGACTCACATTGAGTGTGAGTAGTTATTGACAACTGATAGCTCTGGGAGAAGGAGAGTCAGTTTTCTTTATAGATGTGCCTAAGGTAGGCTGACCCCACTACAGTAGAAGGTCACACATTCAAGAGTATTTGGGCAGCCCAAACTGGATATAAAAAAAAGAAAAGATACAAAGTTGAGTGGGATGATGAATCTGGGAGGGGTGATGGGGTGAATATGATCAAATCACATTTCATGAAGTTCTCAAAAAACAAGTAATTTTTTTTTTAGATGAAGTGATCCCTCTAGTGGTCCTGCCCTTTGCTCTGCCCCTCCATAGTGAAGCAGACCCCTTCCTTTCTCTGAACATGTTACCATCTGGAGCTGATACATCCTAGCAGAACCCACAGGTGAAAAAAAAATCCATGTTTTCTGTTTATGGAAGCTCTAAGCATCTTCGAATAAAAGATCTGGGTCCCCCCCCCCTACTTTTCATTATATTGTCAATTGAATCAGTGATCTTCATGAGTCTATTTAAAATCACTAGTCCCCATAGGAAACATTACAATTATCTGATGTCTTCTCCGATGCCCAGGACTTAGGCCATTTAGAAACTCAGTTCACATCTCTAACTCCAAGCATCTCATTAGCTTAATGGAGGCCTGTCCGGCTGTCATTACCAGACCATGTTTCCAGCTTCCTCAGGAGATGGGCTTCTACTCACTTCCCCCACCCCTGATTTCCTCTCTCAATTTGTAATTCAAAGCTGGGCTTTAAATTCCTCATAGTTGAGACACCAGCAGAGGGGGTGAAGACAGCCATCTGTATTAGGCCGATAATGCCCCTAATATACTAGGAAGCTGTGTGGGTTGTGGTTTATGATCAATTAAGCAGGTTCATTCTTCCATGCCTCACGGCTCAGATGTGAGGTCCAAGTGCTAAGCAGCAGGAGCTCATCCCCGTGGAATGGAGTGGGGAGAATTGTTAAAGACCCCAAGCATTAACAACAGGCACGGAGCCACCAGCCCACAGGATCAGACTCCAGAACTATTCTGTGCAGCTCTGATTGCAAACCAAGTCTGAAGTTTTAACTTAATGTCTATAAGGACTGTGATTCCCACAGGCCTGATTCTGAAACTCTTTACTTCCTTCAGTGTTAATCTGCAAAACAATAAAAAATGAAATTGAAGTCATTTGCCAGTCAAATTCTAGATTCCTGGCATGTCTTTAAAACTTCAGAATGTCTAGCCGAGGCTAAGCAGCAGCAGCATTAATCTATGGGTATAAACATAAATATATAGAAGGCAGTTGGACACCATTCAGGAAAAAAATAAAAACACTAGTTGGTTCCTCCTCTACCCCAGAGCCTATGGCCTCTCAAGCTATGGGCTTTTTTTTTTTTTTTTTGATCAGGTTCGCAGTACCAGGCAGGAATTCCCTCCATCAAGCAGACCTCAGATCCAAGCCCACAGTGGTTGGTTACCTCCATAACTTTCCTGGCACTCCTGCACCATGATTGCCTCTTGTCTGGCCTCTAGGCATTGTATCATTTATGGTCCAATGCTGAGTGATGCCTCTTTTTCTGCAGTGGCCATGCGGGGATTCCTAGGTGATGAAAGTACTGAGAAATGTGAACTATTGGGTGTCAGTCATAAGTGGTACATCCATATCAACCAGATACACACACACACACACACACACACACACACACACACACACACACCAGGCTCATTGAACATCAAAGGAGATGAAACAGAAACAATGTAAGAGCCAGAGGATGGGGAGAGGTGCTGTGAGATTCTGGACTCTGGACATGACATGGCTGTTACACTCCTGTACTTACTGCAGCTGTGGTTACCTGCCCAAGATCAAGTCAAGGAGATCAGTCAATATCCCAGCAGGCAGCTTAACTCAGTAGGAAGAAAGAGAGAAAAAGAGAGGGAGGGAGGGAGATGAGAGGGTGACATGTTGATGAGCTTCTAGGAGGAATGGGAGGGAGCTTTTAGTGGATATGATCATGATACATTGCATACATGTATGAAAGTGTCAAACATTAAGTAGAAGATTAAAATATACAACAACAACAACAGAGTATCTGATTCTAGAATCACACAACTCTGCTCTGACAAGCCAGCAGGACCCTCCCTTGCATGTGCAGCATCTAAACCTGTCCCATCCCTACCTAGCTGCACCCGGCAGGCAGGCACTGCAGTTACTAACACAAATTCTAAAGCTTGACACAGCTCTATTTTAGTATTTGCACATCTAATTGGAATCTGCTGATTTTGCAGTGGCATCACTGTAAACAATGCCTTCTTTTCAACAAACACTGGAGGATGCTTGAAGCGTTGCCTCCTGCTGCCAGCTGCTGTTCCTGACTCAAATGCGTGGTTTGAATCTGCACCCCACAGCCACAGGACACCACCCTCATCTGTGCTCTATAGTCAACTGAGATCATTTCTAGCCACAGATGGATCCCATCACCTACACATTTGAGTACCTTCAGACTCTCGTTTTTAATCTTTTAATAAAGACAGTGTCCTCAGTCAAAGCCTATGATGCCTGGCATAGGCTAGGACCTTAATGTCTTTTGTCCACATCTTATTTTGTGACTCCAAGCACGTAGACTTTCATACATAAATACTTTTATGGTATTCATCCTGCTCTCTCTGCCATATAGGCTTGTACATGCTACTCTGTAACTCCCCTCCTTCTCCCATATATGTGACTTCTACTAATCCATCCCTTGAAATCTCAACAGGGGACCGGGGAGATAACTCAGTCAGTAATGTCTGATGTGCAAACATGAGAATCTGAGTTTGACTCCAGAACCCACATAAAAATGTTGGTTTGAAATGATAGGCTTACTATTCCAGTGCTGGGAAAGTGGAGACTAAAGGATCCCTGGGGCTCCTGACCAGCCAGTGTAGCCTAACTGGTGAGCTCCAAGCCCAAGAGAGACACTGTCTTGAATCTCGAAGGACATGGATGGTATTCCTGAGGATAACATCTAAGGTTGTCCTATAGCCTCCATTTGCCTCCACAAGCTGGGCACATTCCCACAGAGGTCTCTCTGGCCTTTTGACAGGAGCATATCTCCATCCTGTCATGTTAGGGGACCCCCACGTCTCTCCTTAGAAGCATTTTTCATGAGAAGAAACTGCCTATTGTCTGTGAGAACTCAGAGCAGAAGGCAAGTGAGGTTTCAGTCCCCTCCCATCTCCAATACCCAGCACAGAGCTAGAGACCGGAAACTTGGGGACAGAGGAAAAGTTGGCACTGGATGATTTATATTCAATTAAATCAGTTAAATTCATTGAAGTCCCAAGGTGACATTCTTTGTGATGCAAATCACCCCTGATTTATTTGTAATGTTAATTTCATTTTTATTTTTGCAACACATGTTGTTAGCAGTGGTGAATTAAGTTGCCAGTGCTGGTGTTTGGGACAATCAATGGAGAGATCCTGGTTTCACTGGGTTTCTCAGTTCAAAAATCAATCTTTTGTAACTCATGCAACTCATTGACAACTTTCAACTCCGCAACTTCATTCTCAGTTCATCCCAGACACAGTCAACTTATTCACCATGATTTCCTTTCTTTCTTTCTTTCTTTCTTTCTTTCTTTCTTTCTTTCTTTTTTTTTTTTTTTCTTGTTCTCTCCTCAGTCCAATTCCTGGGTCCTGTGATAGGCTTACAAAGATGACCACACCTGTGTCCCTAGAAGCTGAGCCTTGGGGGACAATGTCACATTATATGGAAAAGAGGTGTCAAATTTTCATGTTTAATTAAGATCCTGATCAACTGATCTGGAGATGGGAATTTCTTTCAGGTTTATCCTTTATTTCATGTGATCCTGATGTAATCAAAAGTCTTCAATAACTATAAGAAGCAGAAAAAAAGACAAACAAGTTTAAAAATAAACACCTCAGAAGTATGTCACTACAAATGGAGTGGTTCAGCAATCACAAGGCTGATGGGACTAGAACACCTAAGGAAGTGGATTCTCCCCTTTCATGTCCAGAAAGAGACAAACCCCTGCAGACTATGCATCTAATTGGTGAGCTCCATGCCAATGAGAGGCACTGTCTTGAAGCTCAAAGGACATGAATGACATTCCTTAAGAATGGCACCTATTGACCACAGCTTGATGTATCTACATATTCTGACCTTCAGAACTTGTATTAGCTACTTCTCTGCTGCTGTGATAAAAAAAACAAAAACAAAACAAAACAAAAAACACCATGACCAAGGCAGTTTATAGAAGAGTTTCTTTGGGACTACAGCTCCAGAGGGTTAGAGTCCATCATGGTAGGAGTCATGGCAACAGGTGGCAGGCAGCAGGTATGAGGGCAAGAGCCTGAAGCTGAGCACTGTGCACCCCCCAACTCAATCATAAGCATGAATCAGAGAGGTAGAACTGGAAGTGGAGTGAGACTTTAAACTCTCCCATTCATTATGTACTTCTTCCAGCAAGGATGTACAAGTTAAACTCTCTGAAATGGCACCATTTATCTGGGAACCAACTGTTTAAATGGCTGAGATGTGGGGAATATTTTTCATTCAAACCACCACAGAAATCCAAGGTGATAATGTGACCTGGCTTTCAACTACCACATACCTGTTGAACATCAAAGACTTTATGAGCTGAACTCTCTGCCTTCAGCAATGCTCAGGATCAAGGGATTGAAGTCAGAGGGTAAATTAAGGCAGGATTGCAAGATTGGGAGGCTGAGAGAGACATGAGAAGGCAGAACTACCCACTCACCTTAGAGTCTGATTGATGCCCTCCTCCAGCTGAAAAACAGGGACATCCAACACTATCAGCAACAATCACAGTGGAGATTGCTGACATTAACGTCCCCTTCATATATGGACATTTTTTGCTAAAATATCGATGAGCAGGCCAAAAGCTCGAATGCGTATGACTTTGAGTGAGGTCTCATTCATTTCCCCAGAATCTAAAACATTTTACAGTAAAGACACCCTACCTTCCTATATGTACAAGGTCTCTGAGCGATAAACCCTATCTATTTAAATCTTATGAGGAAATACCCAGTGTTAAGAGAGTAACTTCAAACATCACCAAAGTCTCATAAGAGTTCCTAGTACACCTGTTTGAGATAGATATCTACACCCATGCTCTCAAGTGAACCTTACATTTTTTTCTGTATGTCTCCTTTTGTCTTGATCCTTCAGCATAAGCCTGTATTAAAATGTCTTTAATCAAATCTTTGCTTTATTATATATGAGCTAGAATTAAAATCTCTTTCAGCACTGAAGTCCCAAATCCCAATAGGGCCTAGATGGAGGTCCCCAAAGGAGAAATGAAGAGAAGAAAAGAAAGTAGGGGAGGGATGTAAGAATGAGAAAGAAATAATCAAAAATTTACACTTTAATTTTTATTTAGTTTTCTTTCTTTTCTTTCCTTTTTTTCTTATTTTATGTGTGTGAATATTGGCCTGCATTATATGCATGTATTATGTTCACCATGTGTGTGTGAATGTAAGAGAGAGAGAGAGTGAGTGTGTGTGTGTGTGTGTGTGTGTGTGTGGTACCTGAAGAGGCCAATAGAGGGCGATGTATCCCTGCAACTGGAATTGCAAACAGCTGTAAGCCACCATGTGGGTTCTGGGAAGTAAACCCAAGTCTTCTGTAAGATTAGTCTGTGCTGTCAGCTGCTGAGATTTGCCACATTTTAAAACAACAACAAAAAGGGGGACCTGAAAAAGAAACCCAGGAGTTTTATATTTCATCTCTTGAAAGAGTTTGGGGATTATTCTGCAAAATTCAATTACTAATTCAATTAACTTAGCCCTATTGAATATTCACTATGTGTCAGTCAAATTGGCTCTTGAAAGCACAATCATAAAGAAAAAGGCCACTTCAGCAAACTAGAGCCCCTTGCAAATCCCTGTTGCACATCAGGCAGGTTCTCTTAGGCTCTGACACCATGAGAAATGCATTTCAATATTTACAAACTAAATTAAAACAAACAACAAAAGATGGTTTAAAACATACATGTTTCTGTGCATGACGTCATTATCAGCCAGTCAAACAATCCAAAGAGTCTGTGTGAGGGAGAAGTTCTAAAAAGGATTTTATGGGTTTAGAAGATTTCATCTGGGAGAATTGTAAAAGATGAGGGGATGTTCAGCTCTTGAACCTCACCTTAGCTTTCCGCCAGTGTCTGCAATAATACCTCTTTCATACAACTAACTTGCTACACTGTGTATCTCTGTTCTTGGATTTGAAAGACCAGGATTTGGAATGGAGACATAATTTCCTCATTGTGTCAAGACAGTCCTTTTTTATGATAAGTACAGTCATAAAAATGAGATAGAGACTTGCCCCCAAATCTGAGGGCGTCTCTTCTGCCTGTTTGTCTCATGGCAGCCATTAGATAGAGAAATCACATGTTGAGTGTCCCTTCCTAAGAGAGGCAGGATGAGCAAGTGCAAGGAGAAACCATGGGTCCCAGGTGAGGAGGATGTGTCATCAAAGTCATCAACTGCAGCCACCTCCTCTTAAGTGCAGGGCACTGAAAACAGGCAGTATGCATATGCACACATGTGTGTGGGTGTGTGCATGGCTTCTGTATATCCACACCCTGTGCACAACTGTGTGTACAATAATTTATATAAATTCTTTATATTTTTTTACTCCAGTCTTTTTGTATGTTTGTGAAACTAAACATGGCCCAAGAAAATTTCTTAATTTTAAAAAGAAAAAAAAATGTGGGGCTGGAGAGATAGCTCAGTGGTTGAAGAGCTTGTCACACAAGCATGAGGACCTGAGTTCAATCCCCCGCACCTATATTTTAAAAGCTGGGTGTGCAGTGACTTGTACTTGTAACACTGTTGTTGGAAAGGCTGAAACAGAAATCTTTGGGGTTCACTATCCAGTCAACTTGGCCTCCTCAGAAATCCCCAAGTCCCAGTGAGAGACCCTGTGCTAAGAAATAAAGTGGATAGTTCCTGAGGCATGACTCCTGAGGTTCACCCCTGCCCTCCACATGCATGTGTATGCACGTGTATAAGCACATATACACAAACAAAATAAGTACATTCATCTTTCTAGTTTAAAAAAAAAGATAGTAAGCCCTGGACTAATGTAATAGGAGAATACTAATCCAAACTTTGAAAATGTAAAGGGTGAAGGCTGACGGGAAACTCCCAAAGGGGTCTGTTTGGGAGGGAAGAGAATGGCTCTAGGATATAGTTTCTTAATATGTTTACTGGGACCATCGCAACTGGCTGCACAACACATGCTGTTGTGGTCTCATAAATGTTAGCATCCATTCCCTCCCTCTCCTACTCATTTGCAAATCATTTCTGAGGATACCATGTTTACCAGCACTTTCCACAGATACCAGGGTTGCTAAGGTGAGAAGAGGGATGTGGTACCATCCTCAAGCAGTTCCATTCTGGGGAGAGGCAAGCGAAATAACACATACACAACACCACAGTACAGGGAAATACTGTCAAAAGAAATAATAAAAACCTGGAGACAGCTGTGTGAGGACCTAAAGGCAGAATATTCCAGCTGTTGGATCACTAGAGCAGAATCCCAGAGGCAGCTTATCCCTTCATCTTCACTACAGAGAAAGGTCAGCAAGAGACAGGGCAGACTGTGATTCCCCTCACTTAGCGTTTCTGACAATCCTATGTACCTGGTGTTCTTATCATCGATGTTTCATGGATAGAAGGTGAAACAAAATAGCAGACGCATGGCTGCAGGACTTTACCATAAGGACAATGGCGAGAATCAGATTAAAACACCACCATGTTACTTGCTGATCTGCACACACCAAGATCAACAAACCAAGGTGGACAATGGATCCCTTTAAAGAAGACATTGCTAATCAGAGGGACACAACATCATGAGTCCATTCTCAACCACTGAAGGTTGAGGTCTGGTCAACACAGAAGCAGCCACCTTCTTACCTGTGGCCCAAGCCTAAGAAAGCCAAAGCACAGGGAATGGTGCCAAGAACTCTGCAGCCTTCGTCTTGCGCGCTCTGCGTACCTCAGGGCAGTTGGGAGGGGTCCGCCCTCAGACTCCAAAGCAAGAGGCTAGAGACAGACAGAGGTACCAGTAGGCAGAGAGGCAGTGACTCAGACACAGAGAGCTGCACTCTGGTGACTAGAAGTGGCCCAGCAGCACAAAATAGGAAATCATTGTGATCTGTGTTCATCTTCTATCCCTTCTCCTTAAACTTAACATGATGAGTATTCCCAGATTGTTCTGCAAAAACACAAATACCAGTATTTGGGGTCTGAGTTATCTGCCACCCACCAGACATTCATCTACCTGACCCAAGAAACCGCCTGCTCATTAGGCAGACATGCATTTCTCCAGGTTCTCAATTTAAGGCAGAATCTGGCAGAGCTTTGAAAAGAAGCAGAAGAGAAACCCTTTGAACAAAAATTCCAAAGCAGTGAAAGTGGTATCTATAGAATTCCGGGGCTGTTTCTGATTACCTGGAATTGGAATTGGCCACTGTCCTTACTTTCCTGGCACCCCCGCTTGGAGGATCACCTGCCAAATTGGCTTTGTATTGTGTGGCATGTGCAGAAAGAATATTTTGATTTAACCACCATAAGAAATCAGCAGGGCTTTCAGCCATCCACATGGATGGGGAAGTCAAATTTGGATTCATAGCTGCCAGGAAAAAAAAAATCCGGGCTTGAAGGGCCCGAACCCTGAAGAAAAACGAGGCAGAAAGATGTGAATAATGCCTTCCAAATTGCTCTCAGAGCCTTGACAGGTCATTAACTGGTATAGGGGGTGGCCTGATGAACCAAATTAGAAAGAAAGCTACTTAAAAGCTGAGCATAGTTGAGAGCAACCTTAAAGGGGTAGAGAGGTAAAGACTGGGAATAACACACAGTCAAGGCTAAATACGAGTGAGGGCATTTAAAGATTTAAACACGGATTAAGTGAAACTACCAAAGAGAGATACAGACCATTTCTATACAGCAAGAATTCTGGAAACAGTACTGGGGTGTGCCTCCCCAGAGCTACTCTGAGGTTAAGGATCAGGCCCATCTGGGCCCATCACTGTTGTAACTGATTTTCTTGGGTTGGTTTGTTAGGAGCTCTTTCCCGCCAGCCTGGTCCCAGAGCCACATCAGTCCCAAAATAGCACACTGAGTCTCTATTAGTTATAAAGCTGTTGGCCAATGGTAGAGCTTCTTATTGGCTAGCTCTGTCTTAATTATTAATCCATAATTACTAATATATGCATTTCTACATGCATATCGAGAACACCAGACTCATCCTCTCCTCCTGAGATCACATCACCACTCTCCCACATTTCCCAGAATCCTCCCTCTCCTAGTCCCACCTATCTTGCTTTCCTATTGGCCAACAGTGCTTAATTCATAACCCGTAAGAGAAACATATTTACAGAATGACATCTCCCATCACTGGTTTTTATTTGGTGCAATTTTTGATGAAGCCTCTACTTGTCCATATTCCCAAAGAGCATTTTTGTGGTTCCTGTCTTCCTCGGGATTTCAGTAGCTATCTCATGAATAGGTACCATCAAAGGGTCTCATGAGAGTGAGCTGTGAGAAAAATGTCAGCATTGCTTTTCGGTCTCCCGACTGAGGGTGGATGGTGGGAATTCCCAGGCCCTCACCTTCAAGGTTTATGATGATTCGTATCGCTTTGTTTTAAATGAACTTTGGTTTTCATCTATCTGTGTCACATTGACAGAGAAGTGCTTGCCATGCAGACATGAGGGCATGAATCCCATCCCCAGGAAGCATGTAAAAAGTTATATGTGGCACAAGACCTATTATCCCAGCCAGTCTAGCGGAATGGGTATGCTCTAGCTTTGGTAAGAGACTCAAAAAATACAATGGAACTGAGGAAGAAGACATCAAAATTGACCCTCTGGTCTCTATATGAAGGCTTAATACCTACACATGCATACAGTAAAACACACACAACACAAGCATACACACACAGTAAGAAAAATCACCACCTTCAGAGCTAAGTCTCAAGGAATCTTTTGTTTTTGTTTGAATAAGTATTTGTGGATTATAAATATGTCACGCTAGTTGAGCTAAATAACCCAGGGTATTGGTCCTGTTTTTTATTGAGGAGCTCAATCAATAAGTAAATCACCCACTAAATAACTTACAGAATTAGCTAATTCATTATGAATTGGTTGTAGATTTGGAAAGGGACACAGAGTCCCACTATGACTTGACTGAGGTTTCCTCCACCATATCTGGAGGAAAGCAATGTGTGTACTATCCCACCACCGAACTCCTGCATTTCACACTGGGAGACACACTGGTCTCTGTTTCTTTTCCTGCAAGTTTAGAGCCTTAAAAACTGTGTTTAAAAAGCAAAATTATCCCATTAACAGTTCCCAATGTTTGCCATTAAGAAATTCTAAAACTCTACCAGGAAACAATAGATACTTAGCTTTAAGGAAGTCAAGTTATGTGAACCATGAAACCATCTCAAAATCAGACATGATTTATAGCCTTAGAATCTGATATAGGACAAGATAGATGGGTGCAGACAATGGCTACCTCATCCCATTTTTTTATGAGAGGAAGCTCGTGTGGATATTAGATAAGGTTTGTTTGTTTGTTTGTTTGTTTGGCTTGATGCAGTGGTTTATTCTCGCCTACGTCTTATTGATTTCACACTAAAGATAATTCTGAAAATATAACTGGATTTAGAAATCATACAAATTAGTAGTTAAAGTGTGCTTAGGATTCTCAAGAGGCCCATGTTTTCTCTGGAGTGTGTACTCTTTCCTGTAATAAAACTTCACCCCCATTACTTCTAAAGATGTATTCATTTAGGTGTTAGTTAGTTAGTTAGTTAGTCAGTCAGTCAGTCAGTCGGTCGGTTGGTCGGTCAGTCAGTCAGTTAGTTAGTTAGTTAGTTAGTTAGTTAGTTAGTTAGTTAGTTAGTTTTATGCTCATGTGTTTGTGCACTACATGTGTGGAGGAGCCTGTGAAGTCCAGAAGAAGGTGCCAGATAGCCCAGAACTAAGGTTACAGGAACTGCTGGCAACTGAACCTGGATGTCCTGCAAGAGTATCAATCACTCTTGACCATTGAAGCCAACTCTCTAGCCCTGTTCAGATCATTATAGATGGAACAGTCCTTACCACTTTTTAACTGTAACGGAACTGTAGCAATCTGCCAGGCTGTAAAGTAGTGAGTGATCACACAAGTTACTATAACCCACGAGGCAAGTATTGCAAGAGAGAGAAGCCAGTGAGTTGATGGAAAGAGAGAAAACTCTCTTCATCCACAAAGAGAAAAAAAAATCTCTACCTCTTTGTGATGGCTGTATCCACCCTCCCCTCCTCTCCCTTCCTTTCCTTACCCTTCCTTGCTGTCTTGGAGGATGGCTCATCTCTTGGTTCTGTAACCCCCAGGCTCTCCTTTTCCCTCTGACATCTGATGAGACAGAGCCCATGGGGAACCAGGAAGAACTGAGGAAGGGAGGAATAAGGACAGAGTTTCCATTCCTCTCATTCCTTCCCTGCTGAACATGGTTTGATGACATCTCTGCTCCTCTGAGATGACCACTGCCCCATTACTACAGCTCTCACTGGGTCTAGTAATGCCCCCACTGTGTGCCCTTTCAGTCTGGAGCTGAAGTGGCATCAGGAAGCAGGTGTTTGGGTAGATCTCATTTAGTTCCCTTCATGTTGGCCACACCCAATCAACTTTCCTATTTTGCATGATTCCTTTTGTCTGTGCTATTTCTTTCTTCTAGAACCCTGACTGATACATCCTTCCCAATAGTTCCAGCTGCCAGCCTGTTAGTGTCTAAGTGATTTAGAAACTTCAATTATCAGTCACATTATATCCCTGAAGATATCACAGTCCAGAAAGGTTTTGTAACTAGCCCAAGGTCACGCAGCTATTAAATAACAGATTTCAGTTTGGCTATACTATAAAAACTTTCACTCTCACATTCTTGCCCTGCCCTATAAACTCTACTGGGCTGCTTCTTAATTCTCCCAGAGAGTTACTCAACCCAGCGGCTTTTCCTATTATCATGTCAACTTTGGGATTTATTGTACTATTTAGTTTTCAGGAGTCACGATGAAAGTGTGAAGTTCTCCCTCAAAGTCATTAGCCAATGGCCTCTAATCATCAAGGGAACTTTGAATTAATCCACTAGACAAGCTGTCCTTGCTGTGTCCAATCTGTTCTTGTTAACATGTCATTAGTGTGGTGCAATATCCAACTTTGCTTCAGAACAGTGCAAAATGAGGCAGGAACAGTGATGATTTGGGCCTTGATGAAGCTGGAATGGGCTTTTCGAGTTTGTCTTTGAGCTTGTGAGAGAATGAAACATGGTGATACACAATTTTTTACGAAAAAGTTGGGAAGTCATAGCTTACCTTTGTCACCATTCAAAAGCTATCTGCAGTCAGCCCCCATGCTTGGGGATGTGGGGTGAGGTTGAAGGAAACACAAAACACAGAAAGCACCCAGCTCCCTGTGCTACATATGCTTATATTAATAAGGACTGCAGTCTCATCATCGGAGCTCGCTACTGGTAGGGCTGTGCCAAGGGTCTCTTGGCTCTTGTCTTCTAAAAGGGAGAGATTTAGTCAAGACTCAGTTTAGCTAAGCTAAGCAAGTACTCTAAATAGAGGTTGGAATGGGCTGCCCCAAAGTAGGCAGCATCCCAGTGTACTGAGAATTTTAAAGAAAGTTTATGAATATTTATGATGTAGGTGGCACATTCATAGGGTAAAGTAACCTTTTATTGTCCTCAAATTGAAGTCTTCCTTTAAGAGTATTTTTCTCTATGATCCTCCAGGAAGACCTATATATAGGAATGAGGTTTATCTATTCAGTTTGTGTGTGTCTATGTGTGTGTGTGCACGCACATTTGTCTGTTTGTGGGTATGCACACATTTGTGTGTCAGCAGAGTCTAGAAAAGGTGCCTGGCCCCCTGAAGCCGGATTTTCAGAAGGCTGTGAGACACCACTTGTGGATGCTGGTAACCAAACTCAGACCTTCAGGAGTTCCAAGCCCCAGATTCGGAGGCTCTAAAGACATATGTGTGCTATTAATGGACCCATTTACTAGATAAAGTCTGAGGCACAGGGAGATTGCTAGACTCAAGCAAATGGAGACCACTTGACTCTCTCTGAAGTAAGGGCTCAAATCCTGGTTTTCTGATATCAACCCTCTTGCTTTCTCATTTGGCTTGATGAACAAACCCTACACCCATCAGTTTCAGGAGGCCATGTTGTGCTATGAATTTTATCATAGCCATGAAAAGAAAACTCTCTCATTTAGGCAACAGTCCAACCTCAACTTCAAACAAAATAATCAAGAACAAATTCCCCATGGCTTGAGCCAAGTCTTCTCCTGCTGTCCACATCCATGGCTTCAAAACAGAGCCCGAGCTATCACACTCAACATCTCAGTTAGATGGTTTGATTATAACGTACATTTTGTTCAGCAAATCGAGCAGCTTTTGACACGTGTCTCTTAGTACTACTTTTCAAAGAAAATTCAATGCAAACAAAGCTGAGCCACAGGTGTTTCCAGACAGATGGGGATATATCTAAAGTCAGCCCTTAGAAGGCTTGTATGACTTTCTACCAGCAGAAAATGTATCCATCAAGTGCCATCTTGCATCTGAGCATCTGAGGGAGGTAAGGAGGTGTTAAGAGTGACAATTATTTATATCAAGTTCTTAGTGGGACAAAGTACACTGGCTTCTAGGTATGATAACCCTGGGCTTCCACTGTGAAGAAAGCTCCCACACAAAGTCCTGGCAGTAACTAATTCTGGAGTGGGTGAGGAGAAGGAAAATGCAGGTGTGAGCTTAGCCTTGCCCATAGGAGGAAACTGAGGGCAGAAGAGTCTATAGGGTCGTGACTGCTTCCCTTTTGTTCTTTTAAAAGCAAACTTTCTCAGGCTAGAGAGACGGCTCAGTGGTTAAGAACACTAGCTGTTCTTTCAGAGGACCTGGGTTCAATTCCCAGCACCTACATGGATTCTACGTCCTCTTCTGTCCTCTGTGGGCACTGCACATACCCAAAGTACATACATACATGTGGGCAAAACACTCACTACATAAAGTGAAGGCAAATTACTCTTTAAATGTAACCCCTTTGCACAACTTTAATTTCTGGACCACAATAATGATATCACCAGTGGCATCACTCTAGGTTGTGTTTCTGAGATTCTTTTTACTCATATGTTCATCTGACTTCATTAATTTCCAGGACATCTTTTATCAGCCTTGGAAAGCCCTCAAGCATCTTCCCCATAGATCTCACTTCTAATTTGTTTTATTTCTCTTTACTCCCAGAATTACAAATACTCAAATGTTAGACCTTCTAATTAGTCCCCTCTCTGGTTCATGTTTCACAGCCTATATTTCAAACTCATGTTCTTGCTTTTGTTGTTCTTCTTCTTCTCTGAATATTCTTTCTGTTTTTGTTTATTTGCTTTTAATTTATTGTTGTGGCTTCAATGCCCTTTCTAATCCACGAATTTATTTTCAATGAAGAATCTGTTCTTGAACAAGTCACTGGTATTTAAACTTTATCCTATTTTGTTTCCTTCTAGTTTAGGATTTCTACCATTCCTTGACAGATTCCATTTCCTTGTTGTGATTTTTCAGCTTCATCTTTCATCTCACCAAGGATAAACAGGGCTATGAGGTCACAGCTGGGCCTAACAACAGCAGAATGGGAGGTTTTGTAAATTTTATCTGTTTTTATCTTATGTCGACTTTAACTAATTTTTATCTATAGCAATTTATTTCCTTGTGCAACTGCTTACTTGTTTTCTGTTTGTTTGATTTTTTTAATGTTTGTGCTACAATATGTGAGTATATAAAATTAACTGTGAATGTGTGGATATTGTGTTCTTCTAGAGAGGAATCACACTCCCTGCTGTTAATCACCCGTGAGCACTCTCAGCTAAGATAAGCTTTATCCAGGGTGGTTTCAAATAGGATGCACTGCTCACAGGGGTTTAGTGTTCATAGGGGTGCAGTGTGCACAGGGATGCAGTGTGCATGGGGATGCAGTATGCACAGGGATGCAGTGTGCATGGGGATGCAGTATGCACAGGGATGCAGTGTGCATGGGGATGCAGTATGCACAGGGATGCAGTGTGCACAGGAATGCAGTGTGCACAGGGGTTCAGTGTTCATAGGGGTGCAGTGTGCACAGGGATGCAGTGTGCACAGGGATGCAGTGTGCACAGTGATGCAGTGTGCACAGGGATGCAGTGTGCACAGTGATGCAGTGTGCACAGGGATGCAGTGTGCACAGTGATGCAGTGTGCACAGGGTTGTAGTGTACACAGGGATGCAGTGTGCACAGGAATGCAATATGCACAGGGATGCAGTATGCACAGGGATGTAGTGTGCACAGGGATGTAGTGTGCACAGGGATGTAGTGTGCACAGAGATGTAGTGTACATGGGGATGCAATATGCACTGGGATGAAGTGTGCACCAGGGTGCAGTGTTCACAGTTATGCAATTTTCACAAGGATGCAGTGTGCATGTGGATGCAGTATGCACATGGATGCAATGTGTATAGGGATGCAGTATTCATGGGGATGCAATATGCACTGGGATGCAGTGTGCACAGGGGTACAGTGTTCATAGTAATACAGAGTGCACAGGGGTGCAGTGTTCACAGTTATGCAGTTTTCACAAAGATGCAGTGTGCATGGGGATGCAATGTGCACGGGGATGTAGTATTCACAGGGATGCTTCCTTCTGGTTTCCATTTAGTTCAAAAGAACCATCTTTTGACTCTCAAAACTTAGTGGGGTGGAGCTCCCCAGACTCCCATCCTGTTGTAAAATGTGTCTCATTGAGCCCATAATTCCAGATAAGTCTTCTGGTTTGTTTTGTTGTTGTTCCTTTGATTTGTTTTACTGGTGAGGGGTTGGCTGATATTTGCATTTGTTCTTTCTAGTCCTAAATGGGAGCATGAACTAGTCTAGAACAACCCTCAGATTACCTGACCTGCCACTGATGTGAAGTAAAATCTTCTCATTGTTCTTGTATTTAGCTTCATCGATCTGGGTGCTAATGATAAATGAGTCTTCATTTGATCGAGAATGGTTTTTAATCTCCTCTTCTGAGAACTGCCTTTTTCTATAAGGCATTGATTCATGATGCACAAATCCAAAAGTATTTTAACCCCTTCTCTGTCGAGTCTCAGCAGATGCAAATATAACCAAGTCACCTGGTCCATGACAGGAAATATCTATTACAAAACAGAGTCTAAGTTAATCTCTCTACATATGTGCAAGTGTGTGTGTTCATGTGCGTATGTGTATGCGCATGTGTGTGTGTGTGTGTGTGTGTGCTTGCATGTGATCATGGACATGTGTGTGTGCATGAACATCCTTAAGTGCACACAATACAACCTCACCTGTTACTCTTCAGGCACCACCCACCTTGGGTTTTTTAAGGGTCTTTGACTGTCCTGGAGTTCAACAAGTAGAATATGCCGGGTGGCCAGCTAACCCCAACAATCTGCCTATTTCCACCTTCCACAATGATGGCACTATAAGCACACACTATCACTTTAGGATTTTTTTTAATGTAGGTTCTGGCTGGGCAGTGGTGGCATGGTGGCACACATCTATAATCCCAACACTTGTGGGGCAGAGGCAGACAGTTCTCCGTGAGTTTGAGGCAAGCCTGGTCTATGGACTGAGTTCTGGAACAGCCAAAATCTCTCTCTCTCTCTCTCTCTCTCTCTCTCTCTCTCTCACACACACACACACACACACACACACACACACACACACACACAAACCCTGTCTCAAAAAAAGACAATAAATAAATATATAAGTTCTATAAGTTCTTACATTGAACCCAGGTCCTCATGTTGCATGGCAAACACTGACCAAGAATTATCTCCCCAGCCCTAAAATTCATTCTCAAAAGTGTTATAATAAAGCAAGGGGTGACCTTGGCGGATTCCATGACAGGCAAGGGTGACCGAGGCAAAGGACAAACATGCCAGGCACACAGAGAAAGAAAGGGAAGGGTGGAGGAAAGAGAAAATAAGAGACACAGAGACAGAGAGAAGAGGAAGACAGGAAAAGTTCCATCTGCCCCAGGTGAACAGCAGGAAAGGGAGCATAAGTGGGCAGGGGTCATTCTTTTAAAGGGGTCCTTTGCATCTATGTGCAGACTAGTAGTCATGGAACTCTGGGCAGACCAGGGTACTGCCTGAGTGCATTCTGGCTGGCATTCAGGCCAGCATAATGCCTGAATCCTTACAAAAAGGATCCAAACTTCCAAAATCTTACACATTCCTCTGCCTTAAACCCCTGGCTCCTGAGACTAGGCATTCTTTCTGTTTTAAAGGGAAGACATGGCACTGATTACCAATAGCCACTGACAAGAGCCTGAACACAGCGAATGTAAGCCAAACCTATGAATACGATGCTGCTTGCTTAGGATCTTTAGTACTCATATCACCAAATCACCAACTCTAGGAAGCTTATTGTGTGAGTCTTGCCTCTAGCCTAATGGGTGAAATATTAAGAGTTGGTTGACCATCACTGCTAGGAAGAGAATGGGTTTAATGCTAAATGTCAGGCCAACTCTGAAAAACCAGCCCAAGCTTGTGGATCGATGTCCTACCTCCGTGCTGGTTCCCTGAAAGCTTTCACGAGGTCCTTATAATTATCACGACCTTTAGACAGCTCTTTTCATGGATATAAAACTTGAGTATGTAATTAGGAAGTGGGCTGGACTGCAGAGGCCATTCTTCTCCTAGCTTTGGGCATGGGGACAAGCAGCCTGGAGGTGGTCCCTTGCTAGCCATTGCTCCTCACCATGGCTTAATGGAGATCTTGTTTTCCTCACACAACTATGGCAGAGCTCAGGATGGTCGATGCTCCTGATGAAGGAATCTTTGTGGTATGAGTGCACTTGCTTCCTGGAGCAGAGTAAGACATTGTTCTAGATGTTTCTGGGTGACTCATGGTTTATTTGGTAAGTGGAGATCAGCATTTCTGACATAAAGAAGGTGAATACCCATCTTCATTTACCATGGAGCAAAACATACATGGGCTCCTTGTCACCAGTCCTCCTAACCACTCTCAAGAGGAGCTCACACACGGGTAGAAGCTAGTGAGATAACTTGTGTCTTTAACTCTAGCATCAAGGAGCTATCATAAGAGATGGTGAAGCGAGATCCACGCCACTGCTTTTCACTGGGCTCACTCCAAAGAAAGGATGCTTGCATGAGGCATACTCAACCATCGAACATGGTGGGACACTACTGACAGCTGTAGACTCTGTCAACAGACACTGTGATGCTTGAGAGTCTCTTTAGGCTCTCATCATTTGTTCTGGCCCATTGTTTTCCGTATACCAAAAGCCTGCTGCCCACCTCCGGGATATTCTCAGGAGCTGGCTACGGCTAGTGTTTGGGAAATACTATTAAAATGTAAAACTCTCTTGCCAGACTAGAAAACCATTCCACAAAAATGAGGAATAAAAGAAAACAGTGTTATTGCTATGCAAGCGTTAAGCCAGAACATGGGGTGTTTCACAAGCAGTTAGGCAATAGAAAAACTGAAAGAGAGTGCACTTAGGCAAATAAGTCACACTACCTCTGTCCTCTCAAGATACACAGTAATCAGCCCTCAAGTGAGAGGCATAAACAGAGCCATTTGTCAACCACAGTCTATCCCAAGATCCCCTGGCAACTGCATTCCAACATGTGTTACCTAATCCCCCCCCCTTTTTTGCTTCATTTTTTCCAGATGGGATTTCTGTGTGTAACAGCTTTAGCTGCTCTTGAACTCACTCTGTAGACCAGGCTGGTCTCAAACTTGCAGAGATCCACCTATCTCTGCCTCCCTACTGCTGGGATTAAAGGTGAGCGCCACCACCACCTGGCTTTTACTTAATTCACTTTTGTTTATTTGCTTTTATTTTACATGTATGAGTATTTGTATGCATGTCTGTACACCATGTGTATGCAGTGCCTATGGAGACCAGAAGAGGGTGACAGATCCCTAGGAACTAATATTCCACATAGTTGTACATTGCCATATGGGTGCTGAGAGCCAAACCCAGGTCTTCTGGAAGAGCAGAAAGTGCTCTTAACCACTGAGGCATCTCTCCATCAACCCCTCCCCCCCACGCACATACACAAACACACAATTAGTTTTATACAGAGAAAAAACACATTTCTCCTATTTTCATGACAACAGCTGCTTTTGCAATTTGGAATAAGGTGCTGGAAATTTTTGGTTCCTGACCTATTCTCCATTCTTGGTGAAGAAATGTCTAAGACATGATCCCAGCATACTCATAAAAAGAAATTCCAGGCCATAAACTAGCAAGAGGCATAACTAGCTCCTAAAGTAATTTGCACATATATATATATATATATATATATATATATATATATATATATATATATGAAAATGAAGTGCACTTGCAGGTGCTCGTACACACACACACACACACACACACACACACACACACACAGAGAGAGAGAGAGAGAGAGAGAGAGAGAGAGAGAGAGACGGTAAAGCTTGACAATTAGAAATTCTCTGGAACAGCTGCTCTAGGAAATGGGAGGAAGTGTCTCTTCACTTACAGGGAGAACTAAGTCTTATTTTTAAATTGTTTTGACTGCACTTCATACCTGAATGGATAGTTATTTACTATTTTAATGCAGTTTTCTACCTTTTAAATATAGCTCCTTCCTAAGCTACCATCTTCAAAATAATAGGTTTAGTGCATTGAAGATATCTTTAATTTAAAACAGAACTATCATCACCAAAGAAGAACTAGTCCAGTAGAGACCCATGGACCATTCTTCAAACAGGCAAAGTCTAGAAAAGAGATGTCTCTGTTCCCTGCCAAGGCACCTCCCCACAGAATCCCAGGAGAGTGGCATACTATACACTGATGACTCTTGGCAATGGGGAACACCAACAATGCAAGCCATACCTCCAGGCCATGCTCAAGAAGGAAAGACATTGTGGGTGAGTCTTGCTTTCTGAATCCCCGAAAAGAAAAAGCCTATTTTGAAGTTGGTATTGGAAGATCCTACCACCAGGAATTGCAGCCTTGGAGTCTAGAAATAGGTGGCCAGTCAAGAGGTTTGCAAACAGGTTGCCAGCCCTGAGGTCTGCAAACGTGTGGCCAGCCTTAAGGTCTGTAAACAGGTAGCCAGCTTCAAGGTCTGTACACTAGTGGTTGATACCTTGGTTCTCTTAGAACATCAACAAGTCTGACAATGGGAGACAGTGAAAAACCCAGGTCCTCAGTCCTTTCTTGCTGATAGAATCAGTAGGTAGGCCTAGAGACCAGGATGGGGCCTTGTCCTTTGGCAAGTTATGACTGAAGCCAGGTGACCATGACTCTACCCCTCACTCCTACCAGGAGTTGAACATGAACCTGTGGCTGTGCCAGACCTTCAATTCTTAGCATCTTCAAAAGCTACCAAGAATCAAATAAGGGCAGAGATGACACAGTATTGTCTCCTGCCACCTGACCTATCTTAGGTAGGGTTTCTATTAATGAGAAGAGACACTATGACCATGGCAACTCTTACAAAGGAAAACATTTAATTGGGGCTGGCTTACGGTTCAGAGGTTTAGTCCATTGTCATCACGCTGGGAAGCATGGCAGCTTGCAGGCAGATGTGGTGCTGGGGAAGTAACTAAGTTTCTACATCTAGAACCTAAGGCAGCATGAAGAGAGAAAGTGACACTAGGTCTGATTTGAGCATCTGAGACCTCAAATCCCACCCCTAGTGATACATGTCTTCTAATGAGGCCACACCAACTGGAACAAGGCCACACCTCCTAATAGTGCCACTCCCTATGCGTCTATAAAGGTCACTTTCATTCAAACTACCACATGACTCAAGTGGGGATGCTCCAGCTCAGTTCAGAGAGCCAGTCCTCCCAAATACTTCCACACTATCCATCAGCCACCAGGCTCTTCTCCTGTGATTGGAAAATGCTATCAACATCAATAGCTCATTCCCTGTGATGAAAGGAGCATTGAACAACACTGAGTTACTATTTTGCTGTTGTAATTGAACAGCACTGTTTTATTTTCATGCCACTCATATTTTATAAACAATGAGATTAATACTGTATTTCCATGCACAATGATGAGATAAGCACCCTGTGGCATATATTCATCAGAGTTTTGCAAACAGAACCAGCATGGCAGTGCACACCTATCACCAAACCACCCAGGAGGTAAAGGCAGGAGGACCAGGCGTTCAAAGTCAGCCTGGACTCCATGAGACCCTCTCTCTAAGAGCAACAATAACAAAGTACTACAAGAAAACAAGAAAGCATGCCATTTCACTCAGGTAGGATAACCACAATACAGACCATAAGAAAGTTCTAGAGTGACTGAAGTTAGAGGGAAGCCATATTTCACCTATCCCAACTGCCTTAGACAGAAATGATCAGCCACTATTTCTTGAGGAGTTGCCTGCTGTCTGTGTGTCTACAAGTTTGTAAAACAGAAGCTTAAGGGTGCTACGCCTCACAGCTGGAACTATGCAACTAAATCCCTGAAGGATGCAGAAAGGGAGGGAAAGGTTGAATTCATCTTAATCTAGCTAGTTGTAGATCAGACCTTTGCATGGTAACTCAGCCTTAAAGCATAGCCATGGAAAGACAAGACAGAGACCTTTCTTACAGCCACATTCTCACTCATGTGTTAAAAAAATAAAATAAAAGGCTATCACTCTAGCATCAGCAAATGCTACAGAGGGTGACAAAATGCCATTCTGTCTCTGCTGGCAAAGGGCTCCCAAGGAGATGGCAGATGGGTTTGTAGGAGCAGGCTGGTGACAGCAGGGCCACTACACAGAGAGGTTCTCAGATGCATTTGCTCAGGGAACCAGAATGAAAAGGCTGAGAGAGAAATGGGAGAAGACAGAAACAGAGATGGATAAATGGGGGAGACACACAGGGAAAGTGACAGAAAACAGAGATGAGCGAGATGGTGAGAGGGAGACACAGAGGAAAGAGGGAGAAGAGACGGGAGAGGGGTATAGGAAGGAGGAGGAAGACGTGAGAGGGAGAGAGAGATACTGAGGGACAAGAAGAGTGGGAGAAAGAGAGAAGCAAATCCATCTCCCTGTCTCATCTAGAGCTGCGGAAGAGCTGAGCACTAGTGGATAACACCTGCCATCCCCCCTGACCACCACACACAAACACACACACACACACACACACACACACACACACCCCTTTGTGTCTCTTCACACATCCAGCCCTGGCCCTCATTATGTTAAGGAAAACCACTGTCTAACGGAGCACTGACATTTACAGAGGGCTGGGAGACAAATGACACTAATGGCATCTTCTTGTTAGCTCAACATCATTTTCATGCAGATTGCAAGTCATGCTGCACTCATCCCAGGAGCCAAAGTTAAAGGTCTTTCTTAAAAGCTACTCTGCAAATGCCTTAGTTCATGGAAACCAAAACAAGCCAGAGATCTTTTCGCAGGCAACCTTGACACTGTAGAGACCTACCACGGACCCTGCAGCCATGCCTCTCCATGCACATGGCCTCTTAAAGCCAAGTGAAATGAAAATACAACACTGGACAGCCACACGATTATTAATCCTGTTTCCTAAGAAGTCAAACATAAAGGCAAAATAGCTCAGAAGTAGCTGGAAGCAACCTAGCCTAGAAGTAAGTGGATCCGCCACAGCCCTTGCTTAGAATGAATATCCTCTGCCTACAAATGCCAACTACTTACTCTCTATAAGCCAAATCCATTTGTTCAATAAAATGCAGATTTGAGTCTGGGTCTGAAAGCACACTGGAAAACACAGGGTGATGGCATCTTTCCCCCTTTGAATCTAACATTAGTCTTGGAAACAAATATAAATCATACTTTTGTTCAGAGGAATAAGTCAGTGTCTGCCTGGAACAGGGTGCATGTTTAAATTAGATCTATTCCCGGTATTTAAATATCAGAATTTTCATGCATGTGTATATAATGTGTTTTAATCAAATACACCCCCTATTCTCTCCACTCACTTTATTCCCATCTATCCCAGCTTCTTATTTAAATCCAGAGTCCACTTAGTGCTGCCTGGGTGTGTTCCCGTGCAGGATTACATGGGAGATTCTACTTACACTGCCAGGAGAAAAAAAGAACCCGAAAAAATTCCACCCAGTTGTGAACCCTGTGAGTTACAATAGTGACCAACCTAGGGAGATATGCCTAATGGTGTAACAGTGGTATGAACATTATGGAAATAACCAACTACTTCTTTTAATTGGATTTAAAGACATTCCCAGAGGACGGAACTCGTGTCTGGTGCTGGTAACTGGTCCAAAACCACATTACTGGCTAGGTAATACGTTTTAGGTTATTCTGGTAAAAAAAAAAAAAATCAGTATATTACACCTAAAAACATAACTTCTTTTTTCCAGAATTGGATTATATTCTTGCATGTGATATCGGCCCTTTTTTTCTTTTGTAAATTTTATTTAAATTAGAAACAAACTTATTTTACACATCAATCCCAGTTCTCTCTCCCTCCCATGCCCTTCACTGACTCCCCCATCCCATTTCCCCATCCCCTCCCCAGGGAGGGTGAGGACTTCCATTAGGGGTCATCACAATCTGTCAAGTCATTTAGGGCAGGACCTAGGCCTTTTCCCTTGTATCTAGGCTCAGAGAGTATCTTTCCATGAGGAATGGGTTCCCAAAGTCCATTCCTGCATTAGAGATACACCTGGTTCCACAGCCAGAGGCTCCATAGACTGCCCAGCTCTCCTAGCTGACATCCATGTTCAGGAGGGCTGGTTTGGTCCTATGTTGGTTCCCCATATGTCAGACTGGGGTCCATGAGCTCCCACTCGCTCTGGTCAGCTGTTTCTGTGGGTTTCCCCAGCATGGTCTTGACCCCTTTGTTAGTCACTCCTCCCTCTCTATGACTGGGTTTCAGGGGGTTCTGTTCAGTGCTAAGCTGTGGATCTCTGCTTCCGCTTCTATCAGCTACTGGATGAAGGCTCTAGGATGGCATTTAAGATAGTCATCATTCTCATTATAGGGGAAGGGCATTTAATATAGCCTCTCCACTACTGCTTAGATTCCTAGTTGGGGTCATCCTTGTGGATCTCTGTACAATTCCCTAGTACCAGATTTCTTTTTAAACCTATAATGACTCACTCTATTGATATGTCTCTTTTCTTGCTCCCATCTATTAATCTCCTGACTCAATCTTCCTGATCCCTGATGTTCTCCTACCTACTCCTTTTCATTCTCCTACCTCCCTTCTCCTTCCCCCCATACTCCCAACTTGTTCAGGGGCTCTTATCCCTTTCCCATTCACTAGGGGACCGTGCATGTCTCTCTTACAGTCCTTCTTGTTTCCTAGCTTCTCTGGAGGTGTGGACTGTAGTCTGGTAAACCTTTGCTCTATGTCTAATATCCGTATATGAGTGAGTACATACCATGTTTGTCTTTCTGTGACTGTATTACCTCACTTAGGACAGTTTCTTCTAATTCCATCCATTTGCCTGTGAATGTCAAGATTCCATTGTTTTTTCTGCTGAATAATACTCCATTGTGTAATTATAGCATGTTTTCTGTATCCATTCTTTGATTGAGGTGCATCTAGGTTGCTTCTAGGTTCTTGCTATTACTCATAATGCTGCTATGAACACAGTTGAACAGATGTCCTTGTTTATGAATGTGCATCATTTGGGTATATGCCTAAGAGTGGAATTACTAGATCTTGAGGTAGACTGGTTCCCATTTTCTGGAGAAACTGCCACACTGATTTCCAAGTGACTGTTCAAGTTTGCACTCCCACCCACAATGGAGGAGCATTCCCCTTTCTCCACATCCTCTCCAGCATAAACTGTCACTGGTGTTTTTCATTTTAGCCATTTTGATGGATGTAAGGTGGTATGTCAAAGTTGTTTAGATTTGCATTTTCCTGGTGGCTAAGGATGTTGAGCAATTTCTTAAGTGTCTTTCAGTCATTTTAGATTCCTCTATTGAGAATTCTCTGTTTAGTTCTATACCCCATTTTTTAATTGAATCATTTTATGTTTTGGTGACTAGCTTCTTGAGTTTTTTGTATACTTTGGAAATTATTCCTCTGACAGATGTGGGGTTGGTAAAGATTTTTTTCCTATGCTGTGGATTGCTGTTTTGTCTTGCTGACTGTGTCTTTTGCCTTATAGAAGGTTCTCAATTTCAGGAGGTCCCATTTATTAATTGTTGATCTCAGTGTCTGTGCTACTGTTATGTTCAGGAAGTGGTCTCCTGTGCCAATTTGTTCAAAGATACCTTCCACTTTCTCTTCTAAGAGGTTTGGTGTGGCTGGATTTATGTTGAGGTCATTGATCCATTTGGACTTAAGTTTTGTGGATGGTGATAGAGATGGGTCTATCTACAGTCTTCTATATGTCAGCATCCAGTTATGTCAGCACCATTTGTTGAAAATGCTTTCTTTTTCCATTGTATAGATTTATATTCTTTGTCAAAAATCAGGTGTTTGCAGGTGTGTGGGTTAATATCAGAGTCTTCAATTTGTTTCCATTGGTCTACCTGTCTGTTTTTGTGCTAGTACCAAGCTGTTTTCATTAATATACCTCAATAGTAGAGCTCGAAGTCAGGGATGGTGATGCCTCCAGAAATTCCTTTATTGTAGAGGGTTGTTTGGCTATCCTGAATTTTTTTCTTCATATAAAGTTGAATATTGTCCTTTCAAGGTCTATGAAGAATTGTGCTGGTATTTTGATGGGGATTGCCTTGAATCTGTAGATTGCTTTTGGTAAGATTGGCATTTTTACTATGTTGATTCTACCTATCCAAGAGCATAGGAGATCTTTCCATTTTCTGATATTGTCTTTAATTTCTTTCTTTATGAACTCAAAATTCTTGTCATACAGGTCTTTCACTTGTTTTGTTAGAGTTACCCCAAGATATTTTATGTTGTTTGTGGCTATTGTAAAGGGTGACGATTCTCTGATTTCTTTCTCAGCCTCTTTATTGTCTATATATAGTATGGCTACTGATTTTTTGAGTTAATCTTGTATCCTGACACTTTGCTGAAGGTTTTTATCAGCTGTAGGAGTTCCCTGGTAGAATTCTTCAGGTCACTTATGTAAACTATCATGGTTCCATATGGCACTAAGAAGAATGTATATTCTTTTGTGTTTGGATGGAATGTTCTATAGATGTCTGTTCAACCCAGTTGGGTCATAACTTCAGTTAGTTCCTTTGTTTATTTATTAAGTTTCTGTCTTGTAGTCCTGTCTAGTGGTGAGAGTGGGGTGTTGAAGTCTCACACTGTAAGTGTGTGTGGTTTAATGTGTGATTTGAGTTTTGGTAATGTTTCTTTTATGAACATGGGTGCCTTTACATTTGGTGCATAGATGTTCAAAATTGAAACTTCTTGATAGATTTTTTTCCTGTTATGAATATGAAATGACCTTCTTCATCTCTTTTGATTAATTTTAGTTTGAAGTCTAATTTGTTAGATATTAGGATAGCTACAACAGCTTGTTTCTTGGGGCCATTTGATTGGAAAGTCTTTACCCAACCCTTTACTGTGAGGTATCATTTGTCTTCAAGTTGAGGTGTGTCCAGTCTTTCAGCTTCTTGTACTTTCATAGGCATGTCATTCTTCTTGTTGGGAAAGTTTTATTCTATGATTTTGTTGAATATTGAATATGCTTTCTGCACTTTGAGCTGGGCTTCTTCGCCTTCTTCTACAATGATTATTCTTAGGTTTAGTCTTTTCCTGGTGTCCCATATTTCCTAGATATTTTATGTTATTTGTTGGACTTACAATTTTCTTTGGTGGATGAATATATTTCCTCTAGCTTATCTTTTGCATCTGAGATTCTCTCTTCTATCTCTTTTATTCTGTTCACTATGCTTTGCATCTGTAGTTCCTGATGTTTACCCAGCTTTTCTCTTTCCAGAATTTCCTCAGTTTGTGTTTTCTTTATTGCCTCTATTTCAGTTTTCAGGTCTTGAACTGTTTGAATCATTTCCTTCATCTGTTTGATTGTTTTTCTTGGCTTTCCTTGCTGTCTTTAAGAAATGTGTTGATTTCTTGCATTTTTCTTTTTTGGTTCGTCTTTTCCTCTATTTCTTCCAATTTTTTGTTTGTTTGTTTTTTCTTCCATTTTTAAGAGATTTTTTCATTTCCTCTTTGAGGGCCTCTATCATTTTCATAATGTTGTTTTTCAGGTCATTCTCTTCTGCTTTATCTGTGTTGTGATGTTCATGTCTTCCTGGTGTAAAATCCCTAAACTCTGATGGTATCATATAAGTCTTTCTGTTGTTGAATGTATTCTTAAACTGTCATCTTTCCATCTCTTCTCCCAGTGGGTAGAGGTGGAGTCTCTCCCTCTTCTGGTGGGTTGGGTTCAAGGCTCTCTCCTCTCCTCTCTCCCAGAGGGTGCAGGGACAAGACAGGAATGGCAGTAATGCTAGATGCTTTGTTCTTCCTCCAGGACCCTCTGGGGGATTTGGTGACATGAAGAGTCTGGTGACTTGAAGAGGGAAAGGTGAGCTGGAAGAGCCCCCCAGCATCATCTCTCTATGGGAGGGTGGAGGGGCAAGACCTGACCCCTTCTTTCTATTGAGGTAAATACCTATGGGTTACACAGTGGCTTCTCTCTTCATTCATCTTTCTAAATAATACAGTATTTAAGGCTAAGATTTGGGGGAATGAAAAATGTACTTTTATAATTTATTTAATTACTTCTATAAGGGAAGAGTTAAAAGGCATGTTATATAGAGTGAATGGCTCTTACACATGGAATTTCATGTTCCAATCTCTGAGACACTGGCAAAGTCAGGTTTGCCTGATGTTATCCTGATGGACCAGGCAGGCCAAACCTTTGCTCCAACTGAGTCATACGAACTGAAGTAATTTCAAGCACCATTAAATAACTATTCATCTTTGCTTGGTAATGTGCATATGTATGACTGGATCTTCTTCAAGAGTTCTGTGTACACAAACCAGATGTGACCTTCCAGTTACTATAAAGATTTTAAAGCTTATGTTTAAAAAAATGTTTCCTGTGGCAAAGAGTGATGTCAATCCTGATATTTTAACTTTGATCAAGATACAAAGCTATTAGAGTATTCAATTTCCTAACTGTGACAATGTTACAAGGCAATGTTCCCCGGTCTCACATATTAATCTACTTGACATTCAATACATTATGCTCTGTTTTTATAGAGTGATAGTCATTTCAGAAGGCCATAGCTTCTGCCTTTCAGGCTGGCC
This sequence comes from Phodopus roborovskii, assembly GCF_943737965.1. Lineage (NCBI taxonomy): Eukaryota > Metazoa > Chordata > Mammalia > Rodentia > Cricetidae > Phodopus > Phodopus roborovskii. The sequence goes on along the minus strand of NW_026126598.1, from coordinate 1,980,148 downwards.
CCTGTGTGCCCTGACTGCTTCCATTAATGCACTTATTATTGATATAAAGGGGACACATTTAAACGTCTTGAGGAAAAATGTACATAGGACTTTCAGGAGAGTTAGCTCAAGGTCAAGGATAGGCACATGATGATGAATCTACAGTGCCTTTTTTCCCATCCTGAACAGATGGATTTCAGATGTTGGTAGAATTACTTCATCTTCAATAATAACCTAGCCCATAGCTGCTTCCCCTTTGAGATAGCTCTCTCCCTTGATTTTCTTTATATATATATATAAAAAAAAAACACAGAAGCCAGGGAAATTCTCCTATCACCTGTCTCCCCACAGATACCTGCGATCTCATAGGTCACACACCAATGCTTCTGCCTCAACAACAATTTGTCAAACAGCTTCCAAGTGTAATTCACAGCGAGGTGTGCTTTGTGCAAATTATCTCATTAGCATCCTGTTAAAGGTGGGGAGAGCATATCTTAAAAGTCTCACAGATAATTCTTGGTTTATTCCATTAAACATGCAGGCAATGTGACTCCACTTGCCCTCCCCACTTAACTCATTAACACTTCATCAGGTTACTTTTCCCAACTCAAACAGTATTGTGTGTGTGTGTGTGTGTGTGTGTGTGTGTGTGTGTGTGTGTGTGTTGCATGTGTACCTGTATGCACATGCATGTGGAGGCCAAAGGACAGCATCAAGTGTCTGTCATCAAAATGACCATTTATTTTATTGAAACAAAGTCTCTCATTGGCCTGGAATTTTTCAATTAAGCTAGATGGGCTGGTCAGGAAACTCAATGGAATCCCCCTATTTCTGCCTTACAAGCGTTAGAATTACAAATACATGCCACCATGCTCCCCTCTTTTGTATGAGTTTGGTGGGATTAAACTCAGCTACCTGTGCCTGCACCACAAATATTGTACCAATAAAGCCATCTCTCTAAGTGCCCAAGCAAGCTTCTAAAACATAGAACTAAGGAACCAAGCCTGAGTAGGTGACCAGATCAGCATCATCTGCCATGGTATTATGTCACACGGGATGCCATCCAGTCAGCCCTCAGATGTGACATCATTACCCACCACCCTGGTGCAACTGCATGATAAAGAAGCCAGTGAAATCACAGACCCATGATTGATAAAAGGAAGTTATCTGAGGCCATTAAGTTATACTAGGTGTGTGCATCCAGTATAATAAATATAAAATTAATATACTGTTTTTTCCCACTGGAGGACATTATGGAGAGTTGCTTTGCCAAATATTGAAGAGAGAACAGTTCAGATTCCTGGAGTGCAGTTGCCTTTATAACCACAGGTGTAACCTACAATTCCCTTTGTCTTCACCAGATGTGCTAGAATGCATCTCAAATGCATGTAGTGAAACTTCAAGAGCACTAAAGAAAGCAATATACACAATAAATGATGAGTAAACATTTATGAGATTCTTTTTCTAAGATTTATTTTCATTTGGGTATGTACAAGTTTTATCTACATAATTCAAGCATGCAGTTCCCAAAGGAGCCAAAAGAGGGCATCAGACCCAGTGGAATTGACTGTAGTTATAGGTAGGTGTGAGCCACTTGATGCTGGTGTTGGGAATCAAACCAGGTTCTGTGGAAGAGAAGCAGGCCATCTCCACAACACCACATGTGTGCTTTGAAGTGTCAACATTTTGATCCACCCTTAAAGTTTCTAGTTAATGTTCTTCACAATTTGTTCATGTAAAACCTAAAAGTCTACTCAGAAATACTGAAAGTGGAAAATTGCAACACAAACACCATCTTCCATGAATCTTCAACTAGTCATAATGTTTAAATTAATTTGCGAAACACCCATGCTGCACCCCAGCTTTGATTCTGAGAACAAAGGATTGATTCTCCCTATAAGGTAAACACTCAGAGTCCCTCCTGTAATCATATAGTCTGAACAGTGTACAATGTGCAAAGAATAGGGACAACAGCCAATATTTTCTACAAAACCCAGCAACTTCCGTTTTTGCATCTGTGGTGATGGGCATGTTTTCTTTTTATATAATTGAATTTAATTCACATGAATAACACTCTCCCTCTCACAGTATATAATTCAGTGGGTTGGAGTCTATGTGCAGAGTTTTACACCTGTGATTGTAATAGCTGTGGGAAGAGGAAGACATACTTTAAAGAGTGGCAGCTGTTTCTCCTCCCCTTTGGCTATCAGACCTTTGAAACAATGAATCCCCCAAATTAAAAATTCCTTGGGAAGCCCATGCTTGAGAAGCTAGATTCTGGTGCCAATGAAAGGGGACCTTGTCTCCCGTGAAAAGAATCTACATGGTTCTGACAATTTGTCAGCTAACTTTATAGAATGACTATGATGGATCCATAAGAGACACCTGCAACCACTTTACCTGTTAATTTCCCACATTTTACCATGAACAGTTGGACATAGTACATACAATGTTCTTACTTTCATCTCCTTCATCAAGGACTTTATGCTCACTTTATGCTTAAGAAATATCTATTGGATAAGAAAATTGACCAATTAACATAATTTTGTGTAATAATACTTTATTGGATATAATATTCCTAATTTTAATAATTATTTTATATTTAGTTTTGGTCTTGTCTTGATTCTAATTTTACCTCTAATGAGTGTATTAAAGTATTTTGACTAGAACTACTTTAATATTCTGATAGATCAGTCCATAGATCCAGGTGATACACATACACTCACCTTAGTGATTTGAGAATAAGCGGAAAAGGGTTCAAATCTAAGATGGCTTAACACAGGAGTTGTTTATCTCAGAGACAAGGTAGGCCTGGGACACACAGACTTATGGGACCTTGAGGAAGTTTCAGATGCAAGTCCTATATTAAAATTCTGGAAAAGTTTGGCTTGTCCCAAGTTTGTCTCTGTAGCTCTGACCACATTGGTCCTCACCAGCAACTGAATCCTAAAAATATGAAAAATCCAAGAAATACTATGATATATAGCATCAAAGAAAATATTTCTGTATATAAATAATGTTTAATTTGGGAGTGGGAGCTGGAAAGCTCTGTAATTAAGAACACCCCCATGGAAGGCTTCACCCTCCCTGGGGAGCAAAAAAGGTACAGGAGGAGGGTTGGGAGGGGGACAGGAGAGGAGAAGAGTGTGAGGGAACTGGGATTGACATGTAAAACAAACTTGTTGCAAATTTAAATTTTAAAATAATATATATATATATATATATATGTATATATATATATATATATAAAGAGCACTCACTGCTCTTCCAGAAGACCTAAGCCCAATCCCCAGCCCCCTTGTAATTCATCTCACACCATCTACAACTCAAGCTCCAGAGGGCATTTGTACCACATTTATGGCACATAGATATGCACACTAGCGCGCGCACACACACACACACACACACACACACACACACACGATACAACTATTGTTAAAAATTCAAAGAACACTGAAGTATTTGTTGTAGAATATGAAATAAACTTCTTACTTTGACCCCATTTTTCTCACCCCAGGACCACAATGGTGGGCATGTCATTACCACCCCCAATAGTCAAATTTAAACTGAGAAACCAGTAGTTGTAGGATGGCCCTCTTCTCAGCCCACTCCTTGGTTAAGTCTGGCCATTCTGAAATATTACACTCCATCATCAAGAAATTCAGGATCACCCCTCTGGCCAACTCTATCTCTTTGTCCTGCTTTATTTCCACCAGAACTAAGTCACTGCCAATTAATAGTTGTTTTATTACTAAACTTTATAAAATATGAGGTTCATGAGAGCAGACTTTACTAATTAGTCAGTTTCCCCCATCCTTAGTTCTTTAAGATGGCCAACATTGGATAACAATTTCCTCAAAGTTGAAATACTTTATCATGGAGGGAAGCTTTAGAATCAGGAAGTGAACAACTCATAAGTCTCATAAAGCCCCCAGAACTGACCAGATACACAAGACTCTCCATTTCCAAGGTCATATCAGCAATAAGGCCTATTGAGGAGATTTGCACCAGGAAAGCTGCTTGGATGAAAGTTTCAGACCCACTGAGCCTTCTGGAAGAGACTCTTGCTTATCAGGTACTTTCAAATAGTAAAGAAAGCCCCAGAGTTTCAGATTTCTTGAGTCATCACCCATCCTACGGTAGGCTTTTGTTGATGTACCTATCTTTTGAGTCCTCCATGCTCCTAAAAGCAACCTCTCCACTCATATATCTATAAGAAACCCCAGTAAAGTTAGTTCACCAAGTAGGACTTTGGTGATATCATAACTTTAGTCAGTTGCCAGTTTCCTATTGTTGTGATACTTGTTCATATCTCCACAGAAATAGTGCCACACAACAGCCAGATGCAATGGGCCCTGAAACATCTCCAGATTCAGAAGAACACTAAGAATCTAGGGAAAAAGCTGGAGAGATATCTCAACAGTTAAGAGGAATGGCTATTCTTCCAAAGGATAAGGGTTCAATTCCCAGCACCTACATGGTAGCTCACAACCACCTATAATTCAGCTTCAGGAGATTTAATGTCTCTTCTGGCTTCCACATGCACTTAATATACATGGTACACATATATACCACTCATAAATGTATGTATACCATACATAAAATTTTAAAAAAACATAAAGTTCTATACACTATATTTATGAATATTGATTATAAGAGGGGTGGTGGTGGTTGGTGGTTCATGCCTTTAATACCAGCACTTGGGAGGCAAAGGCAGGTGGATCTCCGTGAGTTTGAGGCCAGCCTGGTCTGTAGAGTGAGTTCCAGGGCAGCCAAGGTTACACAGAGAAACCCTGCCTCAAAAAACAAACAAACAAACAAAAAAAGGGAATGTATCAACATAAGACTGGGATCAATTTCACAGGATTCAATAAAATGTCACTAGCAGAAAAGCTAATGTTCCCTGTGTCCCCTAACCATCATTACCTCTTCCCCCAAGAGGAAAGATAGAAAGAAAAGGAATCTCTACTCAGGGTGTGATGTGAAAGGGTTTCTAGGGACCCTGCCATAGACATACATACTTGCTCTCCCTCTACAGGTGCACTGAGATATTGCTTCAAAGGATATTGCACAGCTCTGTGGAGACAACTGTCCACACCACCCCCTTCCTAGAGGCCCCAGTGTAGATGTTCTGGTCCAGTGATGGGGAGGAAACAGCAGCCAGTATGTCAACAGGTCTTGAAAACCAGAGAGACAAATAAAAGAGGACCCGAAGTCAGACAGAGATGGAGAGTGCCAGTTATGAAATTTTTGAGCTCATTTTTATCATCTACAAACTTTCCCATAAACTCTGTCCCAGGTGACTGGGCAAACACTTGAGCCTTGAAATGAAATCTTGGAGTTATTCCGTCACTCACACAGACTAAATCCATCCTGAATTGTGTAATAAACTTTAGCCTTTGGCATTTTATGATTCTGAGACTTATATTGCCCTACTTGTTTTATAGTTTATCTTCTAAGCTATTTGTGTTTTCTTTATATTTTTGTGTAAACATTTCAAAAAAGGAAGCATTACATAAACCTCCCAGTGATGGAACAGGGTGTGTGCTGTGTTTTTGTTAAATGTAAATAAGAATTCAACTTGGTTTTATATTTTTATTTTTTAAAATATTTCCTAGAGTGCTATTTTGGATAAAAAAAAATGTATACTATCTTATTATTTGGTGGGAAATACCATTGGTTTGTGACTACCCCAAGAAAGCTATGACTATGCAATTATCATCCTTACAAAAATATGTTCAAAAGCTTTTCATCTATATTTGCTCAAATTAAAATGTTCACCGAGGCAAGTGACCATAGACACTCAGAAACCTACCAAATAAATATCAGAAGTCTGCTTCAGAGGGATGCTAAATTAACTAGCTCAAAATTCTAGAGCCAGGCATATATCCCCAACCATGCTTCACAACCCATAACAGGGGCAGGCAGGATACTGTATATCATCTAGGAAGAGAGGTAAAGAGAACGCTGAGAGACAGGGCGGTGGGGAGACCTGGAATTCTACAAATCACTGAAGCAGTCTATGTGACGTTTTGTTACTGGTAAAAAAAAAAAAAAAGAATACTTAAGTCACACAATCTCTGTGGTTCTGTTGTTGTAATTAATTATTTTCTCACTTGGCACATGTCCATCAGGGTGGAAGGTCACTTTCCACTGTTAGCTCTTGGTAAATTCACTGGCACCATGGATGAACCTGAGACTCTCTTGCTCAGTCCATGAAGGACGACAAGATATAAATTGTTCTCAGAATCGGCAGCAGCCATTTTTTGGCTTGTGCCTGCCTTTAGGATCTGATTGAAGAAACAAATGTCCTTCAGACTATCTGAGAACAGTGTGCCTCCATCCAGCACTCTGGAGGGCAGTCCCAGGGTTCCACTCTGTGAAGAAGAGATAACATTTGTGAGCTCCCTGTTCTGAGCTGGGGACTGAATCTAATTGGCATGTCTTATTGATGCTAATGAAGAGCTGGTAAAAATGGGCAGTCACCAAGTAATGATTCATAAATTCTGGAGCTCAGCAAAGAAAAGTGTCCCATCCAGGGACACTCAGAAGTGACAGTAGGGTTTATGCTTAAGGGCTCTGAAATACACACACTTTTCTCTCTGTGGAAAATTACTTACTCCTGAGTGCTAAAGACCCTCTTTCTCCGGTGTTATATCATTCAGGGTGCAATTTAAGAAAAACAGCCAAATTAAGTGACACAAACACTCTCTCTGTCTCTGTCTCTCTCTGCTTCTCTCTATTTCTATCTCTGTCTGTCTCTGTCTCTTCCTCTCTCTCTCTCTCTCTCTCACACACACACACACAATTCCTGGGTTAGTTACTGGATTAGTTAATCTGGAAAGACATCCCAGTGGGTTTTCTCCTGTTTCTATTGCTGGACTTATTTGGTGCCCATCCTGTTCCAGGCATTGAACTTGCAGCTGGGGCCTCAGAATTAAATCAGACATTAGAGTTTCAAGATTTTGTTGGGGTTTTTTTGTTTTGTTTTGTTTTGAGGGTGTCTGGGGTGTTTCTGTAAGCAAATTATTGAAATAAAGAGTGCTGCACCTTAATGAAAGAAATGTACCCAGGGTTGAACAAGGGCAGTAAGTGGCGTGTCTTTGAAGAAAGACGTGTGTGCGCGTGCGTGCGTGTGTGCGCGTGCGTGCGTGTGTGCGTGCGTGCGTGCGTGCGTGTGCGTGTGCGTGTGTGTGTGTGTGTAAAAGATTTGAGCTGATAGAAATGGAAAGCCATGTAACCATCTGTAGGGTAAAAAGTCTAAGCTCACTTTCCAGTTTCAAAACCCACCAATCCCTGAGCTTGAAATCCCACCAATCTCTGAGTTCACCCCAAGCTCAGGACTTGAAATCCTGGCCTGGAAAACTCTGCCCCAAGAAACTCTATATAGTCCTGCCTCCCACTCGGTTCTCTGCTGCTTCTCGGAGCAAAGGCAGCCACCTACTTGTGTCTTTCACAAGAAATCTCTTGTGTGAAGTTTGTTGTGTGGTATGACTTTGTGGTATTCCTTGGTTCCCCACAGCCAGAGTATCCCTCCCCTCGGAGCTGCAACACTTGTACTGGGGAAAACTTTCCCCTCAGAGCTGCAACACTCAACACCATCCTTGCCACTGACTCCCACAAGCAACCGTCCCAAAAGAACTGGAAATCCCCCCTGGGGTCGTATGTGGGTGGGAGAAAAGTTGAAGCCTAGTACAAGCTAGGAGAAGAACTTGTCTCCCAGGAAGTGATGTCAACCATTCTAACAACTGTCAGACCACCTTGTAAGAGAGATCAGAACCTAGTGATGCATCAATGACAGGAAGGACCACACCTTAGTGACCAGGAGAGCTTTGTGATGGATATATCTATTTAAATATAAACTGTAGGTCAGAACACCAAAGATGGACTAAGGGAGTGGCTGTACCCCTTATTTAGTCTTCTTCCCAAGTTGGCCAATCACATTAATAAACCTTTTTCTGTTCTTCTCTACCAGTGTCTGTTTAATTGGTGTATTGAGAATGGACAGTTGAGCCCAGTTTGTTAGAACTTCCAGAGGCCAAATGTCTTAGGATTTCTATTGCTATGATGAAACACCATGGCCAAAATCAACTTGAGAAGGATAGGGTTTATTTAGTTTACATTTCTAGGCAAAACTAAATCACCAAGAGAAGTCAAGGCAGGAGCTTAAAGCAGGAAGCTGGAGGCAGGAACTGATGCAGAGGCCGTGGAGGAACATTGTTTATTGACTTGCTCCCCTGGGCATGCTCAGCCTGTTTTCCTTTACCACCTAGGACCACATTCCCGAGGGCAGTACTGCGCATAATGGGCTATTTCCTCCCACACCCGTCATCAATCAAGATAATGTGACCACATATTTGCCTACAGACCAAGTCCATGGAGGTATTTCCCTGATTAATATTTCTTTTTCCCAGATGACTTTATCTTGTTTCAGTTGAGATAAAAATTGCCAGCTCATCATGGAAAAGTTTCATCAACCTTGTCCTGAACCAATATTTATAAAGATAGCTCTGTGAGCTTCACTGGGGGTGGGGACACGGACACAGAAGGAAGCAGGGCAGAGCTGAATGTCATGTGTTTATCCATCCCCTAACTCACAGACCCTTATTGCCATCCATATTACCATCAACTAGAGTGTCTCCCCATAATCTGAACTGTGGTGACCCCAAGAGTCACCACAAGGAGTTTGTGTACCAACTCGGGCATAAAGGTAGAATAGAATTTTTAAAAAGAACTTATCTTGTAAACAAATAGTTTTTCATTTTCTGATGGGGATGTCCTTCTGTATGCTGTGAATACATGTCTCTCTTATTGGTTGGTGAATAAATGCAGATTGCCCAGTTGCCAGGCAGGAAGCATAGGTGGGGCTACCAGAAAAGGAATGCAGGGAAGAAGAAGACAGAGAGTCTTGAGGGAGAAGTCATGTGGCCACCAGAGTCACATACAAGAGCATTATGGGTAAGTCACAACCTTGTGGCTTAATAGAAATGGGTTAATAATTAAGAGAGACCTAGTTAATAGGAAGCCTGAACCATCAGCCAAATAATTTATAATAATACAAGCCTCTGTGTGTTTATTTGGAGCTAAATGGCTATGGGACCAATTGAAACAGAAACTCCATCTACAAATGGCTCCCAACATGGAGCTCAAAACCATGACTCTGAGATTAACAGTCTCATGCTCTACTGACTGAGCAAGCTGGGCTAAAGACAGGGCAGTCCAGTCCTTCAGAGTATCCTGAGTCACAGAAATGTCTGTCAGATATGCTAGACCTCTATGGTTAGCTAGTAGCAAGCTCCATTCTCTGACCTTCTGACAGGCTTTATTTGTACAAGCAAGATATTGCCACAATTTTTTTTTATCTTTAAAGTAGTCTCAAAAAATGTGCCTAGGGTTAAAAGCTGCCATTGTTCTTTAATGGAAAAGGAATACAAATTCACTGGACACAAATATGAGCAGGATTAATAGTAGACTCTTGTACCCAGAACTAGTAATTTCCCACTTACAGCTGTGCCCATATCTGTGTTTGACAGAGTCCTTCTCAATCCCCTACTCCATGCTAGCTTAATTTTGAGAAGGTTTGTGCATGCAGTCTCATCTCCCATGAGGATTTTTTAACCAAATGAACACAAGCAAAGAATGAACCAATGATTCTTGCTACTCATGAGCTGTGGTGGCCAAATTTACCAGAGAGCAAACACGATCAGAATGTAGAGACTAAAGCAACCACAAAGGCATGGCTTACATCTAGCTCTTGTTATCTGGAGCTGATGTCATAGATACTGTGTACACCAATCTATACTGCACCATTATTCACTCAGTATCACTAGTCACATTCTTTTGAAGTTCCTACTACAGGTAGCCCAAAAGTGTGTTGATGACCTCCAATATTTTTCAGTAAATTTGGATTGTGTTCAGTTCTGTTTACTTTCTGCATATTCATTTGATAAACTTTAAAAAAATAGGTGACATCTAAATAGACTCTTTTTTGACTACCAAAAGTAGGTTTGTAAATGCAATGAACAAAAAATCTTTCCCCATCATGAATCTTAAACTTTAGAGTGAGGACAGAACTGATGCCTTTTGTTTGTATGTGTTTATTGCAAAACTAGTTTAAATTTACATTATTTTTAAAGAGTTAATAATTTAATGTGTGTGTGTGTGTGTGTGTGTGTGTGTGTGCGCGCGCGCACTTGTGTGTAAGTGCCTGTGGGGGCCAGAAGAGGGCACTCAACACCCTGGAGTTGGAATTACAGGCAGTTGTGAACGGCTAGACTTAGGTGCTAGGAACCAAACCCTTGTTCTCTACAAGAACACCCAGAATTCTTAACTGCTGAGCCATCTCTTCAACCTCTCAAAGATGCTTTTTATCTCTCTCTGCTGTCAGATGTGAGGAAGTTGTGAGACAGAGTTTTAGTATTGATCTAGGAGGAGTCAATGGGATGAGAGTAAGGCTAATATATCAAAATCATTGTATGTGTACATAAAATTCCCAAAGAACCAATGGAGACAATGACTTTTTAAAGCTACGAGCGATGAATTTGTTTGAATTTGACTCAAAGATTAGTAGCAGTTGGTTTGGAGCACTCGGATTAACTGGTGGAATCTCTACTCTACTACTGGGCACCTAAAACCTTCATGATGAGGATCTCCCCAGCTTGTTTATTTTTGAGGCCAGATGTAGAATAACCCAAATCAGCCTCAACCCTCTAGGTAACCATATTAATAACTTGTCAGTTGCTGTGATAAAACACCATGACCATGACAACTTATAGAAGAAAGGGTTTATTAGGACTTATGGTTCCAGAGGGTTTAGAGTCCATGATGGCAGATCAGAGGCATGGAGGAGACAGGTGGCTGAAGCAGCAGTTGTGGACTTACAACTTGAACTTCAAGCACAAAGCAGAGAAACCGTAAGGCCCAATGATATGCATCCTTCATCAAAGCCACACCTTCTAAACCTATACAAACAGGGCCAACGACTGGGGACCATGTGTCCAAACATCTGAGCTAATGATGAACACTCTCATTCAAACCTCCACTGTAGTGACTGAACTCCTGGTCCTACTGCCTCCACCGCCTAAATGTTGGGATTACAAGAATGCACCACTATGTCATTTTGGTGTAATGCTGAGAATAGAGCCCAGGGCTTCCTGCATGCTAGGTGAGTATCCTAACTGAACCACTTCCCCAGCCACAAGCTTCTCTGTGTTAACATGTTATCCCCACCATTTATAATAAGACGCTGAGACCTGGGAGTTGAGAACACCACCCAGTGGTCTCCCATCTCTGCCTAGAGACTGCATGGCTCTATGTGAATGACTGTTGGAAACTTGACTAAGTCAACCCCTGCTTTACTCACCTGCTTTACCATCTCTCTAAAGCAGCCATCTATTTCCGCTTCTGGACAGTCTCTCCTCAGCTGTCAATGATTGTTGTAATTTAAGAAAAGTGGCGCGTGAGAGAAAGTGCCTTGCAGCAGGGTTCAAGCAGAGGGGTTTTTATTAGGGAAAAGGGGTCATATAAAGGGAAAGGGGAGGGGAAGACAAACTTCTTGGGACAGGAGTAGTAGGGGAGGGACAGTGAGGGTGGGAGAAAGAAACAGAGAGAGGGGGAGAAAGAAAGCGAGATGAATAGGAGGTAGGCAGGACCCCTTTAAAAGGGAACAGTGAATATACACAGATGGTGCTCTTTGTGGCTGCAGCTGAGGGTGTATCCTGTCAGACCCCAAGGACAGGACTGTACAGATGCCTGGATACTAACAATGATGGCCAGCACTCTTCCTTCCTTTACATCTCGAACATTCTTTCTTGGTAACCCTCCAAATTCTATGTAGGAAGAACACCATTGTATATCACGCCAAGATCCCATTCACTCACACACACACACACACACACACACACACACACACACCATATTTACCATGATCCAGACACATACGATGAAGTATTTCACATCTATTGTTTTATCTAATTTTCTTATCAGACTTATAAAGTGAGTCTCTGATTAGTCCCATCAGACAAACAAAGAGACAGACAAATCTGGAGAGCTTCATAAACTACCAGAGGTCACAAAACTAGCAAAAAAGCAGTTAAAACTGGACTTCGTGCCATTTTACCTCAGAGAGAACCCTTTTTGCTCCACCTGATGTCCTTTCAATACTGGCTTTGTATAAACTTTCTTTTCTTTCCTTTTCTTTTCAATTTTTACAAAAGCCCACACTGTAAAGTACATTTCAATGCTTAGTTATATTTAAAATAAAGCAGATGACCTATGATTTCTTTTTCCAATGCAGTAGTAGCACACACAGCAACTTAAATGCTAAGAAAATGGCACTAATGTAGAGGAACCAGCAAAAGAAATTATCAAGACCTCTCTCTGGCCCACAATGGGATAGCCTGGGCTGGAATCCGAGCTCTAGGGCTCACTGATTGTGGATCATGGCTGACTGTTTAGCATATCTAAGCCTCAGTTTCCTTGTGTGAGAAGACCCAAAACTGGGGTATTCTAGTTTCATTTCTGTTGCTGTGATAAACACCATAAACAAAAGCAACTTGGAGACTGAAGGAATTATTTAACACTTTCAAGTCATAGTCTGTCTCTGAGGGAAGTCAGGCAGGAACTTGAGAAGGAGCAGAGAGAGGCAGAAGCCATGGAGGCTTATGACTTACTTGCTTGCTTCCTCTGGCTTGTTCAAGTACCTTTCATATGCAGCTCAGGCCAATCTGTTATAGGAATGGTAACACTCAGAGTGGGCTGGGCACTCCTCCATCAATTAGCAATAGAGAAAATGGCTCACAGATGTGGCCACAGGTTAAACTGATCTGGCAGTTCTGCAGCTGAGGTTCTCTCTTCCTATGGGACTCGAGGTTAGTGTCAAGTAGACTGATTGAAGCCAGCTCTGACAGCTGCTATTCTGAATGTGAGATGCTTAGCCTGCATGCAGCATGTGATACAAGATGCACAAACTCTATCCAAACGTTCCAGGTTGGGGGGACACTAACGCTGAAATCAAGCTTGCCTCAAGCAACTCTGGGAAGCCATGGGGCCTGAAAAGGTCAGGGTATCAACCACAGAAATCAGTGCAAATGAAAAGAAGATGATCTATTGGAAACTCAAGAAAGAAGCAATGTGTTAGTTACTGTCTTGTTGCTATGACAACACATCTGATAAAAGGGCACAGTCCATCATGACGGGGAAGTCATGAGTCATGATGGGGCGAGTGTGAGACTGAGACTGCTGGTTGCATTGCATCCACAGTCAGTAAACAGAGAAATGGATGCTGGTGTTCATCTGCAGAGAAAACAGGATGGTCCAGAAGACAGAACAGCAGGCTAAAAGAGATGACACTTTTGATAAAGGAGAAATAAAATCCAACACATAGTTTCTTTCTCTATGGTTCTGTTTTATTACCTCTGTGTGTGTGTGTGTGTGTGTGTGTGTGTGTGTGTGTGTGTGTGTGTTCATTCCACAAAGAGCTTGTGGAGGCTAAGAATATTTAGAAATTGGCTGTCTCCTTCCACTATGTGCATCAAGATCGAACTCAGATCATGAAGACTGGCAACAAGTGCTTTCACCTACTGAGCCACCTCACCATCCCTTCATTGGCTCCCATTTCAACCTTGATCTCTCAGTCTGTATAACTTGAGCCCAGCACAGATAATGAGCAGGTAATGTGCATCAGGGTGACCAGCTGCACTGTTGTGATTGGAGGGAAAAGACAGGCATGGCAGCAGGCAGGTGTGGACTGTCACACGGTTTATCAGAGGAAGAATAGAAACGGTGAATTTGAAGCTTAGCTTCTGTTGAGTGCTGCTTTCCTCATAGCTGCTAGCCTTGGAAGAACAGAGATTTCCTTTTCCTAGCATGACCCTGATGACCACTGTTCCGTTTCCACAGAGGAAGGTTTAGTTGACAGTTAGGCCATGTACTCAGCTCCCTTACAAACATTTCTGAAGTGCTCTCACTGCCAAGCACTATGCCCAGCACTTAGCATGCAGGTTGACCATTCATTTATTTCTCCCTGTGAAACCATGGCACAGGGACTATGATTATTGAAGGTGTATTAGCATCTTGTGGTTTATATTTAATGTTAAGAATTCTCTGCCATTCAAACAGAATGGATATGTTCAAATAAAAAAATATAGACATCCCATAATTTACACCTGCTTCTTTTTTGCTGATGGATAAGCATCCTGAGGGTACCACTTGGACACTTACTGCTCTGTCACCACGACTGTTTCTGCACTCGCTCAGGCATTACTATGGGCAGAGAGCCACACCTCACACAAAAGCGGCCTCACTCAGAGAAGCAGATGAGCTTGTTAATGAAGGGGATGCAAATTGGAGCCTTAATGAGATACTGTATCATAAATGAGTGCAAATTACATTGTCAGTCTATTTACAATTTCACATGGCATGAAGCCTTGTAATTATGTCTATTCAATTATTGCATTCAGAGGGCTTTTCAGTATGGGCCTCTCACTATGGTCAAAACCCAATTGGAAACCTCTGTGTGTATGCATGTTAGAGCCAGCCCTGCTAGGAACCCGATACCTAGTACCCCAAGGTAAAAGTGTGGGCCAGGGTTTTGGGAGCGTTTATGTCATAAAACAGGAGCTTGGGAGCAGTGAGATGGTTCAGTAGTAAAGGTGTTTGATGCCAAAGCTGGCAGTGTGAGTTCAATCCCCAGAACCTACACAGTGGAAGGACAGAACCAACTCCTACAAGTTGTCCTCTGACCACCACACAGACAGTATAGCACACATGCATCCCTAACAGACTGTCATTTATATTAGATTATAGTTACAGATAAATAGATAGATGATAAATAGATAGATATAGATGATAGAAGCTAGATAAATAGATGATAGAAGATAGATAGATAGATAGATAGATAGATAGATTGATAGATAGATAGATAGATAGATAGATTAGATAGATAAATGGAAGGAAGGAAGGAAGGCCATATGGCCACCATGTAAACTTTGAAAAATGAGACATCAAGTCAGCAAAATCTTCCCAAGAAGAAATGCCTAGAATAAACTAAAACCAGAAGTTTCTGCAAGACTTTTAAATCCATTCAGAGACGGGGTCTTTTATTCATAAATGCCATTAATATTTTGGTATATTTATCTGAAAAGAACTAATTTTAAGATACTTATGCTATCATATCAGGTCTTACATATTAGCAGTACTTTACTTCTTCATTTCACTAATACCTAGTAAGATTGTGCATGGTTGTGAATGCATGTAATCCCAGCAAACAAGAGACTAAGGCAGGGGAATTGCTGTAAATTTCAGAGCAGCCTGAGCTACAGAGTAAAACTGTCTTTGTTTGCTTGCCATTGTTGTGATAAAATAATGACCAAATGCAAGTTGAGAATAAAAGGCTTATTTCACCATCATGAAGGGAAGGAAGGAACACAAAGCAGAGGCCATGGAGGGGTGCTGCTCACTGGCTTGCTCCCCATGGCTTGCTGACCCTGCTTTCTTATAGCACCCAGGACCACCATCTGGGTTGGGGGGATTGAAAGCAAGATATTAAGTTTGGCTTAATAAGGGTGACATAGCCCACAGTAGGGGATGGGTCCTCTTATATCAATCAACAATTGAGAAAACACCCCAGAGACATGGACACAGACTAATCTGATTTGATAGTTCTTTAAGTGAAGATCTCTCTCCCTGGGTTCGTGTCAAGTTTTGTGACTAGGTTTGTGTCAAGTTAACAACTGAACAGTGACAAAGACCCTGTCTCAAAAGAGAAGCAAAGAAAGGAAGGAAGGAAGGAAAAAGGAAATGAAAATGAAAGGAAAAGGACCAGATTGATAGCTGTGCTGGCAAAGGGTCTGGAAGCCAAACTTAATATCTTGAGTTCAATACCCCCTACCCAGATGGTGGAGAGACTGATTATTGACTACAGCCAGCTGTCCTCATGTACACACACACACACACACACACACACACACACACACAAAGAAAGAAAAGAAAAAGAAACCCAGTAAGAGCTGACCTGGTGGCCCACATTCCAAGGCAGAGAGGCAGAGACAGGAGGATCTCTGTGAGTTCGAGGCCAGTCTATGTAGTGCGCTCTAGTACAGCCAAAACTACATAAAGCAGTGATTCTCAACCTTCCTTAATGATGTAGCCCTTTAATACAGTTCCTCATGTTGTGGTGACCCCCCCCCAACCACAAAATTAATTTGATTGCTACTTTTGCTACTGTTATGAATCATAATGTAAATATGTGACATGTATGATATCTGATATACAGCTCCTGTGAGAGGGTCATTTGATTCCCAAAGGGATTGAGACCTATGGGTTAGGAACTGCTGACATAGAGAAACCCTGTTTCTTTGTTTGTTTTCCTTTTTCGAGACAGGGTTTCTCTGTGGCTTTGGAGGCTGTCCTGGACCTAGCTCTTGTAGACCAGGCTGACCTTGAACTCACAGAGATCCACCTGCCTCTGCCTCCTGAGTTCTGGGGTTAAAGGCGTGTACCTCCACTGCAGGAAGAAATCCCGTTTTAAAAAGAAAGAGCGAGCCTTAGCAAGGATCAAATTCTCTGGTGGGTGGGGTCATGTGTGCCTGGTTGTGTCTCACACCTACAAATGTGGCCAGTCTTTTCATTCCACTCTGCCTCCTTTCAGCTGAGCTCATCTCCATAATTTAGTTTCCCTTTCCAAACTATGGATATTCTTCCATTTGAGCTCAGTTTCCTGCACGATTTAAGTCAAGGGTTCCAAGGACAAAATAAGACTTTGTCCTTGGAGCTTGACTGAAAGGCATAAGGTGGGCATTTGTTATAAGTGGACCCAAAGCTTTAGCTACTGGAATATGGAGACCAACTTTGGATGCAGGGGGATCTCAGCCATGGGGCTGTCTGAGCCTCTGAAATTTTTCCATATCTCAGCTATTCCCATAGTACTTCTGGTGTGAAACCCTGAAGAGTATATCCTGTGTTCCCGAACTGTCATCTGGATTTTGCTTTGTGCTCTCCTAGGCTCTCAAGTCCTTGTGACCTCTCCTGAAAAGATTCAGGGGAGACACAGAGCTGTGCAGAACACAGAGTCCATAGAGCATGAAGGAGCACACACTGAAGGGCTGAGAGTAGACAGTGGCCAAAGCTACCATGGACCTCACCTACAGCCGGGGTGGCTCAACACAGTATCCTAAAGTCTACAGAGCAGATAGCTTTCCCAGAGCAGTGTTTTCCTCTCCAGGTGATTGACAGATCCTTTTGGATTGATCTTTAAATGTTTTATTACTGTTGTGTGTACGTGATGGGGGTCATGCTGCAGAGCAAGCACGCGGAGGTCAGAGGACAGCTTCATAGCTCCGTGTCTCCCCTTCCCCTTCATGTGGACAGATTCCAGGTTTTCATCAGGCGTGGGCCAGGGTTACAAACATGTATCACCACAAGTAGTTTTACAGGTGGATTCTGGGGCTTAAACTCAGGTCCTCGTGCTTGCAAGGCAAACACTATGTCACCAAGCCACCTACTCTGTCTGCTTCTTAAGCAATTTAATTATTAAGAAATTTCAAGGGCCCTTTGCTCACTGGCTCAAGTGTTCTGACCTGTTTGGCTTGAGAGTTAGATTCTCCTTTCAAAGGAGGACACTGAGGCACAAAGATGCCCCCCACCACTACCATTCAGAGGCAGAGAGAGATGGGGCTCTGACCTGTTTCTAGACTCTGAGCTCTTATCCCACTGCTCAGGTCCTGCCTGATTGTCCTGCTTACATGGCCGGGCTAAGCCACCATCCCTCTGAACCACATGTTGGCCTAGTGAGCATCAAGGGGATAGGAAATAGCAAGGGGTTGGCATATGTTGTAACAATTCCAGAAAGTACAAGCTAATCATTCGTTCAGGTCAGGCTCAGGGGCATGCCTGTCCAGTCCTGACCCCTCCCAGTAACTTCTGTGCTCTGTACACATCTCACATTTCCCATCTGAAAGAGCTTAGAATGCTTGGTCTCCCCACCGCACCTGGGGATCCCCTTTTCTATTGCTACGGCTATAGGTACACGCAGCCCTGAGGTACTAGAGATCTAAACTCAAGTCTTCATGGTTTCTTTTAGCAAGCCCTTGGCCCACTGAGCCATTTCTGAGCCCCATCAATTATTTATATTTGCTACTGAGGCTGGTTGGGGACGCCTCCTCTCTAAATAGCAAGTTGAGAGTTTCCCATGGCATCCCACCCGCTCACTCGGGATACTTAAGTCTAACTGGTGACAGACTGTCACGGAAGCTATTCACTCCCCAGCATTAATTACAAACTTAATCTTGAGGGTGCCAGAATTCTGACTGGGGAGGCTCATAGGAGATGAGGGTACTCTAATCTTTTTTTATGACAATGAGGATAGTTGAAGGAAATATAAACGACAGAGAAGCAGCGATGTGGCATTCAGCTTCAATAGCGTGCCTCCCTGCCTCCCAGTCTCCTGAAGCTGTGGCTTAGGCACTCATATTTCCTCAGCAAAACCATCCATCCTTAAAGGTAGAAGTGTATTTTACCATCAAAAATCTCTTTCTGCTTTCCCAACACTTATAATCCAATTTTCACCAAAGGTAGAAATAGTGCTCCCACCAGCCCTGTGGCAGATGATGAAGGATGGCGAACTCTGGTATCGATTTCCCCCTCCCACCTCACTCCTTCAGTTCCCAGGAGCCGTGTGAGAAAGGGGGCTCGTGTTCTCCTCTGACAGTTCTGTGCCCGTGATGGAGTAAACAGTCCCATGAAGAAAAATAGAAGTAGCTTTTAAAGCCAAGATCGCAAAAGACCTAACGACTTAATATATCCGAAGAAGGGCAGCAATCCGGCATGCTCAGAAGAGGCATAGGACTTCTTAACTAACAGTCGGGCTCATCACAAAATTCTTTATTTCTTGAAGACGAAGAATAGAATCACCCATTGTACAATAAGAGTTCTGTCTAACTTGGAGAGTCTTTTTTTTTCTTTTCTTTTCTTTTACGTATGACCAGGAAAAGACTCACCAATGAGCAATGAGAATCTCCTGTTCATAGCAACTGTAATTGTCACAACTCAGATGGGAACTGGTTTGGCTATTTTCCACAGTGAGTGGTTAAGGAAACAGTGATACAGGAGGTGGGAAGCTGGCTTAATCAGCATCTACCACACAAACAGGAGGATCTGAGATCAAATTGCCAGCATCCACATAGAAAAGTCAGGCATGCCCATGACTGTGTGAGCCGGTAATACGCTGGGTTGCAGAACCGGGACAGGTAATTCTTTGGAGCTCTCTGGAAACAAGCCTAGCCAACTAGTGAGCTCTAGGTTCCAAGAGATACTAAGGTCTCAGAACATATAAGGTAAAGGAAGGGCCAGTGAAATGGCTCAATCTGATTATTTGAATTTGATCCCAGGAACCATGGTAGAGACAACCAAATTCTGCACGTTGTTTCCCGACCTCCACACAGGCACGGTAACACACACCTGCCCCCACACAGGCATAGGCATGTGGACAAGCATGCATACATACACACTTCTTTTTATATTTGTAAAATATAAGGTGGGTGGCAATGAGAAAAAAAACAAAAACAAAAACAAAAAAAAAAAAAAAAAAAAAACGCACTGGACACTGACCTCAGGCTTCCAGTCACATCTGCATACATACGCAGTTAAGGGAGCTCTGAACTACCACGGCAACTCTTTTGTGAATTCAAAATAAATACTTTAATGCACCCAATAAATACTTTTTTTTTAGAAGAAGTTTACCCAGCAGTCCAGAATTAAATAGAAAATCAGTGCCCATTTGGAGATGAATGGCAAAGGGCAGGCAGGGGCTGGCTTGGCCCTGGTGTGCCTGGGATTCTGTTACCATATCCTGTGCAAGCCATCAGTGGCTTGTGCTGTATCTTCCCTGGGAGATTGTTTCTTTGGTCAAAGAATAGCATCTAGCAAAGCTGGCAGATAGCCTTGTGAATTAGGTGCTTGGACCGGCAATGTAGCGCTTTTAAGATGAATTTGCTTGATGGTTTCCAGTGTGAACAATGAGAAATTATAAGCTGACATGTTTACTCAGAGCATGAAGGCCGTGCTGTGTATTTAGCCAACAATGTTCTCAGTGTACTGCCCTCTGGCACCGCTGTAATGGTTTATGAGGGAAGGAAGTTACATCTTGCAGTCACGCGTAGATGGTTCAGGACCTGCGAAGGCGGGGGCAGGGGCCAGTGGCAGGGATAAACAGTAATAAGGAAATGTGTATGTGCTTACTGCCTGCTGTTTTCATTAAAAACTGAGAAGGACATGAAAGTTGTAGGGTATGATTTCAAATTACCTCAAGAGCAAATCCCAAACATTTCCATTCTACAATAAATGTATACCCTTGGAGGATCTAGGTCTACATTTAGACGGAATGAAGAAGCCTTCTAAAGTTTGCTGGGAAAACAGACTGAGATGAAATCATTCCCCCAGGTTCCACTTGCTTGCTTTTTATTTTTCTAAGATTTATTGTATTTTTATTTGCAGGTATGTGTGCGTGAGAGCAGATACACACAGAGGCCGGAAGATAACATTGGACGCTCTGGAGCTGGAGTTACAGGTTATTGGTAGTCGAGATGCAGGTGTTAGGATCTGAGCTTAGTTTCTCTGCAAGGGCAGCAAGGACTGTCAACAACTGATTTGTCTCTCTAGTCCCAGGGAAGATACTCTTAATGAGGAGTTATCTAGATAGGGTTGCCCCTGTGGGGGGTATGTCTGTGGTGGGGGAAGGTTCTAAATGATGTATGAAGCCCCATCCCATTGTGGGCAACACCATTCCCTAGGCAGTGAATGGTGAGAGCAACAATAATGCTTTCATTTGAAGCCTCTGACTCTTAATATTCCTGGCTTTGACCCTCAGAATTATCTGAAAAGTACCCTCTACCCCCCTCTCTCTCTTGGATCTCATATAGCACAGGCTGGCCTACCCTTTCTCGCTCCTGGATCTCACATTGCCCAGGCTGGCTTTGAGTGAACTTACTATGTAACAACATGACCATGAATTCTGGCTCCTCCTTGTCCACCACCCCTGAGTTCTGGGATTACAGGTATATGCCACCATATCCAGTTTATGGAAAAGAACCATGCATGGTGAGCAAGCAGGCACTCTATTGAATGAGCAGCATTCCCAATCCAGGATAAAAAAGCACTTTTGCTGGTTTGGTTTGCTGTAAACCTCATTTTTTCCCCCATGGTGCCTCCCAGCTTGAAGATATTGTTTTAGGTGTGATTTTCAGTGACATGTAATTCATTTGGGACAGGGTGCTGAATTTAACATCAGCAGGGAGACCATTGAGATAGCTTTGATTTCAGAAACACCACAAGACCCAAGAGCAAGACTTAAGTGCTTCCTTGGGGAAGAAGTTACGGGGTGTGCACCCAAAGGCCAAGGCTGAATAAATAGCTGGAGCTTTGATAGAGCTCTGACCCAGGTGGAGCTCTACCCAGACAGACAAACTTCCCAGAGTTTCTGAAGCGTGCTTCAGAAACATTGACTCAGCAAGTGCATGCTGCTCTGGAGGAGCAGAGTGCAGTTCATAGCACCCACAGTGTGCTCACACCTGCCTGTAACTCCAACTATAGGGGACCTAATGCTCTTTTCTGGCCTCTGTGTCTATTTTGATCACACATGCTCATTCCCGCACATGTGCACATATATAATAATAATAAACCTTTTAATAAAAAATCAAATTCAGCATAATGTGTTGGACATAGAAAATATATCCTAATTTATGGATTACAATGTCTCGAATTATTTAGTAGCAGCTATAACTTGGTTTAAATGACTGACAAGTTGGTCGTTTGACTGGTAGCCTCAATACTTCTCATGTTGACCTGATTCTTTTTCTTCATCTAACTTTTTTTGATTGAATATTAGACAATGTGGACTTTACTGGGTCAACTGCTAGATATTGGTGCATACTCAGAAATACACAAATTGTTCTAGCATTCAACTGTTACTTAAAACTATTGTTGATTCATTTAGGTCCTGATTTTATGGTTTATTTAGCTGAACAGGAAGGATACTCTGTTCCCAGAGGTTCTTTCCCATCAGCTTGGTCCCACAGCTGTTCTTAGCCCCAAATAAACATACAGATGCTATATTAATTATAAAACTGTTGGCTGATGGTTTCAGATTCTTATTGGCTATCTCTGTCTTAATTATTAACCCATTTCTATTAATCTAAGTATTTCTACATGGCCTTATCTCACCAGAGAACGCCTGGCATGCCCTATCCCCCCTGGTCCCTCATGGTGACTATTTTGCAGTCTTCCTCTGCCTACCTTTCCCAGAATTCTCCTCATCTCCTCATCCCACCTATCTTCCTGCCTCATTGGCAAAACCATGTTTTATCCATCAACCAATAAGAGAAAGATATATACAGAGGGACATCCCCCATAAGTTCTTACTCCAGAGTTAGGTGTCCCCAACCAACAAGGAAAGAAGACCTTTCTGCGGACGGTACCAATACTGATGGTGAGGTGAAGTTTGCTGACATACGTCACTGTCCCCAGCCTTTGCACTATTGAGGGTTTTGTTTTGTTTTGTTTTTAATCACAGGAATAGTTTTCTCACATGCACACATTAATGGGTACTGTAGCCTCTGTATTCTTCCTGCAGCTTGGGGCCCCATCTTTTTGATGGGTTGCATCTCTGAAGACACACTTGGATTTCCACCCTGTGCTTGCAAACTCCAGACAATAAGCTACAAGAGGCTATATGGTTCTGCCTTTTCTTTCTGTCCTTTGTTGATCTAGTTTTGGTGTTATTACCAATGACCTTTCACATATTTCATCTATTTTTGCTGTTGTTTCAATCATATGGCAAAAGAATTTTGTATCTGTAACTTCATTTCTTGTTAGACATACTATTTCCTATGGATGTTTTTCTTTTTTACTCGAGAATTCCTTCATGCGCTTTTGAAAATGCTTTGATACTGTAAATGAAACACTCCCACTGAGGCCCAAATTAAAAGACTCTCCGTCACTAAATCACATCAGAGATTCAACAAAAAGATCGAAAAACTCATTTTAAACTCATTACAGACTTCCCCAAACCTGCAGGGGTTGCTAACAAGTAGCAGCCTGTAGCAGCCTGTGTTCTTGATCAAAGCTGTTTGCAAAGCAGGCTATTTTAATGGCAATGTCTCCATATGCACTTGAAGTTGCCTTCAAATACAAGCAACATCCCATTATGTTCAAGCCAATCACAGGAAATACTGTAAGAATTGACACCATCAAGGCTGGAGAGGTGGCTCAGGGCTTAAGAGCACTGGTTGCTCATACAGAGTTCAGTTCCCAGCTCTCACGAAACAGCTGACACCCCACTTGTAACTTGTAACTCCAGCTCCAGGGGATCTGTCGCCCTCTTCTGGCTGGCACCCTGCGCGTACATGGTGCACATATGTTACCAATAATGTATGTAAATACAAGCTTCTCTCCAATGCTGAGAGCTTTGAAGGTCTTACACTGCCTAACTTAATAAGGGCAGTAACTTTTGGAATGGCATCCTTTCATTTTTCCCACTTCCAGAGGGGGTAGTTGAGTAACATTCGTAAACTGAACATCTGTACACCCAACCTCAGACCCAGAGAACAGTAATAGCAGAATAAGGAAGATTGTAAGACTCGAAGGGTGGAAGAAAGTTGTGAATAGCTGTGTTCTGGACATGACATGATAACTACATTCATGAACACACAACAGGTAAGGTTACCTACATAAGACCTGTGTGCATGTGCACACACACACACACACACACACACACACACACACACGCACGAGTTATGCAGTTAAAAATTAGGATACTAGAGTGATGGTTCAGAGGTTAAGAGCACTTCCTGCTTTTATGTTCCCAGTATCCACATCAGACGGTTCACAGCTTCTTATAACTCCAACTCCAGAGGGTCTGATATCCTGTTCTGGCCTCCACAGACACAAGCATATATAAGGGACACACATAAATAAAAAATAAATAAATCTTTTAAAAAGTAGGATGGGAAAAAGAAAAAAGTGTCAACAGGAGTCCAAGAAGGATAAAAGAGGGTAATGGTGGTAACATTACCCCATTATAATTACAATTAATAACAATAGTGTGTGTGTGTGTGTGTGTGTGTGCGCGCGCGCGTGTGTTGATAACAGTGACTGACTGTGTCATCCTCAAATGTCAAGTAACTGATATCATGAGAGTCAAAGAAACTCTGACTGCAAATTGCACACGAGCAACCTCTCCCTGGGTAAAGAGAGACCTTGGGTGGGAAAAAAAAATGCCTTTTACACCATCTTCCTCACATGTGTGCTTTTTGCAAAAGAATGAAACTGTTTTGCTACTTGCCTCTTAGCCACCCTTTACATCGCCAGTGGAAATCATGCTAAAGAGACACCAATGAGCAATAGCGGTGCTTACAAAAAATAAAAATAAAAAAAATCAATATTTACTATAGATCACAGGGCATAAACATTGTGTGGCATATTAGAATAAAATGTGAGCTGCCATAATCTGCACACTATGGGGAAATTATCAAGGCAAAATAGACCCAGTAAATATTTACTAGGAGGGTGTACCTGGAGCCATGTCCAATATCCTATCTCAACTCATGTATTAGTCAGGGTTCTCCAGGGAAAGGGATCCAGTAGGGTTTATATAGGTCTATAAAGGGAGATTTATTGTGGGAATTGGATGACACTATTACAGAGGCAAAAGTCCATGTCTGAATTAAAAGGAGAAAGCAAGCTGGGCACCAGCATCCATCTCTTCTTGCTTCCTAACAGTGGGTACAATGGGTCCAGCTGCCCCACACCCTTGCTGCCATGCCCTCCCCACAAAGATAAGCTGTGCCCTTGGTTTATTACAGAAAACCTCCTTCCCTTAGTTTTTTCTTGTCAGGTGTTTGTACCCAGGCACAAGAAACATAACTAACATGGCCCATTATAGTTCAGCCTCAAACACTTATGTCATCAGACACCCTACTGCTACCAAGATTTTTTCTTCCTGCCTTATGAACACATACCTTACCCATGAGTCTTTAACCAATCACATCTCTTCTCCACCGCCACAGAGAAGCTTCTGATGCCCCCAAGGGATATTTCCATGAGGCAAATTTAGAAGACTGCTATTAGCTATTAGGCAGTTCTGTTTGGCTCTAAATATCTGCTCAGAAGTGCCAATTTGCCAGCGAGCCGTGGAATCTAGCCCAACCGAGTCGTGAAGTCCCAAGGCTCTGAGTCGCTAACATAGCTAGCCGCAGGGCTCGACTCTCGACATCTGTCAAGATCGTGCATTTTCTGCCAGCAGCATCTGAGCTATTTATGCGGGTGACAGCCTGTGCCTAGAACAGCATATATAGTGAGCTAACATCAAAGGATCTGGATGTAAAATGTCAGGACAGCTTAGCCACAGCACGGGGGAGGCTCGTAGCTAGCACTTGCTCTCCCAGCCCACATTTTAAAGATAGAGATATAGTCTCTTTTTCCCACACTGGCCACAGACTTGCTGTAAAGACAAAGATGACCTTGGGTTTCTGCTCCTCTGCTGATCCTTCCAAATTACAGGTTTGTGTCACCATTCCTGGATTATGCCTGTATCGGAGGGCTATATGCAAACTAGACAAGCACTCTACCCACTAAGCTACATCATTGTACTCTGCATGTCTCTTTCTAAAGATTCGTTTTTATGGGTGTATGTGCACACACATCTTTCATTTCTCTCTGAAAACACAAACAACTACAAATGTATATCAATGTTTCTTAAACTTACTTTTATACACATATGCCCAGATACTTGTTTGCTTAAGTCTGTCTATAAATATGTTGCTTTTGTTTGGACTTTGTTCCTCCCCATCATTCAATCAAATACCGAGATCTATGCTATCATGTTGACAGACAGGTTTCCCAGGGGATGGGTGGCAGGGAATAACAATGACAGTGCCAGGCACTCACTCACATGGAAACCCCCGCCCTTCTCGCTGTCTGCAGACGTTGCTTTTAGACTCTTGGTACTAAAGTCATTTGCAGCTTAGTCAAAACCAAACTTCAACTCAGTTGAGTGAAGTTGCAATTGCTAAGGATAAAGAATGATGATAGGCAGGCTACTAATTACCAAGACCCTCTGCACTGGTGTCTGAGGAGAGCAGAAACGAAAAAAGGCTGTAATAAAACAGGTGAGAGTAGAAGGACAGGAAAATGCCAAGGTGTCAGACACCAGCCCCAGGAAGTATTACGATCTGTCCTCTATTCTGGATTATACACATAATATGCATGCATGTGTTACATATATGTTAATAGTATTTTGTGAAATAAATATAACTATAAAGAACATATAGAATATAATATAGTATAAAATATTACATTGTTAATGTTGCACTTTTTGGGGGGGGGAGCCAAAGTACCCATAACAGTCCATATACACTTAATTTATGTTGTATATTTTTATGTGCGTCATATAAGGTATCATGGTACAGTTCATTTTAATTTGTCATCATGGCAACAAAAAAATTATCTCACTAGGAAAACGTTAGGAATGAAGTTAGCAGACACGCAGCTCTGTTACCAGGCTTGCCTTTAAAGGCTTGCTTTGATATTTTAAATATGTATGGAGTCATTTAGTAAATCATTAAGAAATGAATTTGTCTGTACTACCAGCTGACAGAGCAAGGAAAGATGCCATCCGTGTGTGTGTGTGTGTGTGTGTGTGTGTGTGTGTGTGTGTGTGTAATTAAACTAAATTTAGCCTGAACATACCTCCATACTGAGTCCTTAAATAGCAAACTGCAACCAAGTTCAGTGAGTAACCTCACTTTGGAGTTTACTTCCACAACAAACAAGCAGCCTCAGCTAAGAGTGTGTGTGAACTCACACTAAGCTAGCATGTATACTAGTGACAGGGGACTCAGCCGATCTGTGAAGGGGAGGCTTACAGGCACACCTTGGAGAGCAATCAGATTAATCTCCGCTTCTGTTGTATTAAAGCCTGCGGATTGAAGACAGGAAAATGGGAGCCCAGTACACTGTGCCTGCCTTTCTCGGTCTCTCTTGGTTTCTGTGCTTAATTCCTTTAGTTTCTCAAGATAAATGAGAGCCAAAGGCAATATTTATACCCAATCTGGGTAGCTGCTGCAGTGAAGGGAATCAAATCTCTCCCTCCCTCCCTCCCTCCCTCCCTCCCTCCCTCCCTCCCTCCCTCCCTCCCTCCCTCCCTCCCTCCCTCCCTCCCTCTCTCTCTCTCTCTCTCTCTCTCTCTCTCTCTCTCTCTCTCTCTCCTGCTCACCAGGACCAGGCTCATTGTGGACCTAGAGCAGGTTCTGCCTGTAATTGATAACTGTTTCCTTTAGTAAATCTTTAACAAAAGAATCTTCCTTCATAAAAATTGTTTTCCTTCACATTTACTCATGGAGTTTTAAAGCTACATGTTGTAGAGCGTCATGTATTTTGCTGACCCGCCCTTGAAAAAAATGAATAGGACTAACATTGTATCTCTCTGTGTGCACATGTGCATGTACCTTCAGAGACCAGAAGAGGGCATCAGATCATCTGGAGCAGGAGTTACAGTGTGAGCCATGTGATGTGGGTGCTGGAAACCAAACTCCTGTCCTCTGCAAGTGCCCTTAACTACTCCACTCCCCTCTACAATGTTGACATATGTACTTATCCAACCCCCTCTAGTTCTTCTTATGCCTTATTACATTTATCCAGAGACACAGAACCAATAAACAGGGAGTGGGATAAGTGGGTATGGATGGAGAGGTAGGGAGGGTGTGATCCCAACCATGTGTCTATTATTTCAATATGATTATCTCTGGCCATATTAAATACAGAAGATTGTAAGAACTATCCTATCAGACCAAGTCTCCCATCTCCTGGTCATCACTAGTTTCCAGGTGCTGGGTGGGTACAAAGCATCACCTTTGTTCCATCATAAAAGAATCTGTGACCTGTGGAAGCCCCAGCAGGGAGGTAGCAACCAGAAGCCAATCTGTTAGGGTCATACTAACCCCATCCCATATAGATCATCCTGTAAGAACCAAGCAGGTGGGATTGGCTGTGGACAACCACTATGGAGTTCTAGTTCAACCTGAGAGATAGAGTGGTTTCTTTCACAGTACATGGCTGATTGGGATTCCACAATAGCTGGCCGAAAGATTTCCACTTGAGTAATAGAATAAACCTACAACAAACCAGCCATGGAGACCAGCACTCTCAGAGTGTTATAAACTTTTAAAGTAATGTTTACTTATCCTTTGAGAATTTCACACATAGATACAATGAATCTTGATCACACTCACCCTGCTGTCCCCCAAATCTCCTCATAGACCCCACCACATCCTCCTCACACTTTCAAGCCTTTATTTTGTTTGTTTTAATGTAATTTTAATTTTAACTGATTCCAATTGGTGCCTCATCATCTTGCACATGAATGTGGTGTCATCCAAGAGCATGGTCAACTCACCAGGGGTCACATCCCTGTGGAAAGCTGATTCTCCCTCCACAACTGTCCTTCAAGTTAAAATAACTCGTCCGCTAGGGGTGGGATCTGGAAAACCCTCCCCTCTCCCCACATTCCCTGCTAGAACGTTGACTGGCTTGATCGTGTTCGGGTCATGTGCAGGCAACCACGTGGCTATGAGTTCCTGGATGTCATGGTCCTGTTATGTTTAAACTGTTTTGCTCCTGTATTCCCCGACTTCTGGCTCTTACAACCTAACTTTAAACTTTGCAGCAAGACTGACCACATCCACCTCTTCTGCTGAGGATAAAAACACAATCTTAATAACTAGAAAGAGCAGCCCTCTGAGTTTGCCTAAAACATGTTTCCAGCTGATATTTAAGGGCAACTATCATCACCAGACAGCAAAATAACTGCCCACAAAATATGGAATGCTTGAGCTAAACATGTGCTGCCAAGAATGGAGAATTGCTTAATTAATAATAAATTAGATAATTAATATAATGCATACTGTGCATGAAAAAGCCCAGGAAAGGGCTGGAGACATACTCAGTGGTTAAGGGCACTGGCTGTTCTTGTAGAGGACCCAGGTTTGATTCCCCAGCACTCCCATGACAGCTCACAATCATCTGTAACCCCAGTTCTAGGGGAACTTACACCCTCTGCCATCCTCTGAGGGCCACCCAGCAACATTCAAGTGGGGCCCAGTCATTCATGCTGACACAATACACATACACACAAAATAATAATACTGTAAAATAATTGTAAAGGCTCAGGGAGAGTAAAAATAAAGTTTACTAGGACTGAAAATTGAAGGAAAAGTGTGAAGGATTGGAACCAACAGGAAAAATATTCTTGTCATCACTCCCAAAGACATAGACTGGACTCTGAGTAGGGATTCAGTGGATTCCACAGAGGCAAGCGGGTTTGTGGGGTCTTTCCAGATGGAACAGTGGGTGGCCACAGCAGGGGGAGTGGACTGCAGAGGGACAACCACCTGAATAAGAACACAAGGAGGTTTTATTTTTTTTCCAGCTACCGAATGCCGCTGCTAAATTTACTGCCTCCTTAAATACCCAAGAAGAAGAAAGGCAGGAGATGCACAAGACAGCTGAAGAAAGGCGAATAATTGAGGCAATATGAGTTCAAATTAACAATTTCCAAATCGAGCAAGAGCATCATCCTGGTCAGGAACTGCGCAATCAAAAAAAAAAAAAAAAAAAAAAAAAAAAGCAAACCAGAAATCTTCAGCAGAATTCAAACTACTGTCTGAAATACACTAGGAAACACATAAGAAAACTCCCAAGAAAGTTACTGGAGGATGACTTTGCCTCATCCCAAAGGAGAAGATATTCTCTAAGGACATGAAAACGTCAACTTGGGATGGGGTGCAGGAGAGATGGCTCAAGAGCAATTCAGCTCCCAGCATCCACTTTGGGTGGATGACACCGACGATGGGAAGGACGTAGTGTGAGATGATATACTCCCTCCTTTCTCAGGTTACTCGGGCCAGACTCTTTTACCACAGTAACAGAGAAGCAAGCCTGAACAGTGTTTGTTATTCCTGATGGAGAACTCATAGGATGGTGCCCAAAGCCAGCTGGTGCCCCCGAGTCTCCCACAGGCTTCTCTGATGGAGCCCTGCCCACATTCATGTCTAACTTCCCTCTCTTCCTATGCCTTGCCAAACTCCTGCTACAGTCCTGCCCTCCCTCTTAACACATCTTCTCCTCGTCTACCTTAGGTCTCTGCAGGAATCTGTACTTTCTGGGTTTGCACAGCCGATATCTCCCTGCCTTTCAGATTTCTGACCCAGACACTTTTTTCAGAGAGGCCTCGCCTACCACTGAGCTAAAGAAACACCCAAGTCCTAGTTCACAAAACTGATTTTGTTTTATCTTCATAACTCATAGAACCAACGGACATTTCCCAGCTATTTATAGACTTGATGTCTTTGTTTTACCTCTGAAATCTATACTCCATATGAGCAAGGTCTCAGCAACATTCATGGCTCTCCCTATAACCAAGTGTACTGTAGAAGGAGGAATCTGGTCATGCCAACACTGTGCTCTAGGTTCTACATAGACCCCCCCCCCCAGTGTGCAACCATGGAAACAGAGGCAGAGCACTGAAGGGATGTTACATGTGGAGAAAGCCAGAGAGTTGGGGTCTGAACCAAGGACGATTTCACACATCAACAGAGCCATCTGCCTGCCCCTTGAATCCTGCTTTCTGTCCAGTTTCAAAGGAGGCATTTACCATGGCAATCCGGCAAGAGTTTCATCAGTTCAGTAAAACAGACCTACAAAACCGAATGGTACATATCTATTCATGGTACCAAACCCCCCCTCATTTAGCACATATATTTTCAAGATAACATTTATATTTATTCTTTGAAGTCTTTATCCATGCACAAGTACATATTGGTAATATCCACCCTCCACTACCTCCCTCCAACTCTTCTAGTGACTCCTCAACCCATCTCCTTTCCAATTTCATGTCTTGTTTTTAAAAGATACTATTGATTTAAAAGATATTAACGACTTCCTGAATCTAATTGGTGATAATCATATGCACATGGGTATAGGGCATAGTACCTGATTTGTTGTGTGCATCAGAAATTCACAATTCAGATACAAAGCATTTTCATTATTCCCAAAAGATGCCTGGTACCCCTGGACAGTCTATTCTCTCAGCTGTTCCTGGCCCTAGGTTACTTCTGATACTCTCTTTGACCAGCTTTTCACCTCCAGGAAATTAGAAGAAATGAACTCAGAGAATAAGGACCATTTTGTTCCTGGTTTCCTCTGATTAATATAATGATATGAAGATTCCTGAAGGTTGACATAATGATAAATGATTCCATGCTGTGCTGAGTAATATTGTTATATGTTTCTGTCTTTAGACTTTTTTTTTTAATTATGTGTATCACATGTGGGTATGTGTACTATGCATGTGCAGTGCCCATCATGGCCAGAAGAGGGTGATGTATCCCCTGGAACTGAAGTTACAGAGGTTTGTGAGCTACCATGTGGGTTCTGGGAATTGAACCCAGAATAAATAAAAATATTATTTAAGGGCTGAGTGAGGTCATATACATTCTTAATCTAAGCATTTGGGAGACAGAGGCAGGGGAGTATCTGTGAGTATGAGACTATCCTGGTCTACATAGTGAGATTCTTTTCTCAGAAATAGTATGTAAAAATTTTTCCCATAAAATATATTCTGATCATACCTTCTCCCTCTCTCAACTCCTCCCCATTGCTCCTCTCCTCCTGCCTACCTGATTCCATGCCCTTTCTTTCTTTCTCTCTTTCACTAAAAAACAATCAAAACCTAAACAAACAAGAACACACACACACACACACACACACACACACACACACACGAGCAACAACAGAGAAAACCCACAAAAAGAGAAAATAAAATATACAAGTAAATGACCAACAAAACAAAACAAAACACCAAAACAGAGCAGTATGAGGCAAAAAGTCTACAAAATAATGCTACTGGGTGTATATTGTGCTGTCTATCTTCTCCTGGCCATGAGGCCCACACTTAACTATGGTTGGAGAAAACTATTTTTTTTTTTCTTTGCCAATGGTTATCAATTGCAGATAGCTACTTGGTTAGGGATGGGAGCCTATGTCCACTTCCCCTTATAGTGCTGGGACCCTTGAACATGTGTAGGTCCTGTACATGCAACCACTTTTTAAGAAAATCCCTATATTCACAGTCCAATGGATACAGAGGACAGCTACCCTTACATAACAAAATACTAACTACACTGGTGAAATTAGAAATATTTGTATCAAAAAGGATATCTTAACCTGAAATAGGTAAAAAAGAGACAGAAAAAGCACATTTGGCTGCTGGGAATTTCACAGTCTCTGAGAGCTCACCTAGAAATCTGCATCATGAAGTCAGAAAATCTACACACAGGGTTGAGCCTGGGGCTCAGCTGGTCTGGTGCTGTCCATCACGCATGGAGCTCCCAGTTCCCTCCACAGCATAAGGTAGTTGTGGCCAGACACTGTAGTCCCAACACTCGGGAGGTGGATACAGAGGGTCCAGGGCTCAAGACTATCTTTAACTGTACGGCAAGTTCAAGGCCAGTTGGTGCTACCAGAAACCTTATCTCAAAAAGGGGAGCAGAAAATATGTATAACACAATCACTGGTACAGTTGTTTCATGGGTTAATGGTCATCCTGTGGCGTTGATCACAGGCGATGAGTAGTGCTGTCGTGCAAATGTATTCAGTCACACACATTGAGCAGTCTATGCTGACCAAATAGGAAGAGTTCTGACACACAAGTGAGAGACCTCTGAAGTAAACTGAATCAACAGCCAATAACAGAATAGGTTTTCCAGAATGCAATCATGCAGAGGAGACTTCAAACAGCACGGCGATGAGAAACCATGACAATCAATTAAAAACACACAAAGAGGGTGATGGAGAGATGGTTGAGAAGCTCAAAAGCAACTCCTCTTCTTGCAGAGGACATACCCCAGTTCATTTCTCAGCACCAAGGTCAGACGGCTGTGAACTGCCTGTAACTCTGGCTCCATGGGGATCACAGCTCTCTCCTGGCCTCCAAAGTCACCTGCACTCAAATGCACACAGACACAGACGTCTTTAAATCTACATAGAGGACTTTTATTGTAGCTATGCAGTAATTTCCCTTTCAGAGTGCCCCACCAACTCCTTCATCACACTCAGGTTTCTCATATTCTTTCTTTACCCAGCAGAGCCCTGTGAGCATCCAGATTTATGATAGCGGAACTAAATAACGGATAATGCGGGTGTAAAATGGAACGATGAGTGTCCACTAAACCATGTAACAAGAACATCTCTGTCACAGTATGCAGTCCTTCTAGTTCATGTCCCTGTGTTATTTTTTATGTTGCATGAAATTATCACAAAATCAGTGATTTGAAATATGTGAGGAGCATTGCTGGTCCCTCTGCTTGGGTCTCAGGATGTCCAGGCTGGATCGCCTTTGAGACTGTATCATCTAGGGGTTTCTGGAACTGCGGGATCAAAGCCTGGGTCCTGGCAGCACTGATGAACCAGGTTCACTCGCTCACTCATAAATCCTGAATACACAAATTAAAAAGGCAACAACAGTGAAAACTGGGAAAGAACTTATTCAATGTGATGACATTGGGAGAGGAACTGAATAAAGAGGTCCAATGAACCCCAAGTCTAGCCTTAAGGCCATACCATGAGCTTTAAGTTCAAAGGAAAGCAAGAGGTACACATGACCAAGCAGATGTGGTCCTAGTGGAAACTGCCCATCACTGACCGCCACCCCCTCATCCCCGCACACACACTGTCCTTGTTCCGGTCTGTCCTGTTGGTTGGGCCACAAGTCATATTTCCCTCCAAGAGTCAACATTATCTTTATTCCAGCATAAGGCTCCTGGGAAACCTTTAGCTCTCTGAGGCTCATGGTTTCAATAGTTTGGTAGCCAAAGGAAGGGGTACAGAGAGTTCTCTTTCTAATATTTTCACTCCTGTCAGCATGATTGCTTCAGCTTTGTGACTATTGACAGAAATCCTTCTTTGGAACCTTGCATCTCCAAACCCAAGAATTTCTTTCCTGCTCTTGTAAAAGGCTCAACTTATCAGAACCAATGCACAGTGGGAGTTTCCTCTTTTGATTAAAGCAGACAGCTGAACCAAACCTCAGCTGCAAAATCCTTTTTCTTTAGCTCTGTACGAATCCTATGCATAGATCTCCCTTATATAGAAGAGTCCACATACCGAGGGACCAAGGAGGCTGGGTGACTTAGCATTTGGGCCACCAAAATCCTATATGCATTTTTTCAAAGAACAAACACTTAAAAGGCTATTCACTGAAATTACCAGCCTGGTCACCACATATTGATATGACTCATATATTTCCTCTATTTTTCAAATATTCTGGGGGAAAATGTACTTTTGCAGTAAGAAAAAAACCAAAGAGGTTATGAAGTGATAGGGCTTTGCTAATCTGAATAATCTCC
This sequence comes from Phodopus roborovskii, assembly GCF_943737965.1. Taxonomy (NCBI): domain Eukaryota; kingdom Metazoa; phylum Chordata; class Mammalia; order Rodentia; family Cricetidae; genus Phodopus; species Phodopus roborovskii. Next base: position 1,945,718 of record NW_026126598.1, on the reverse strand, counting down.
AAGGATTCATCAAAACTGAAGCACTCAACTTGAACATGGGCCCCTAAATTTGCCCTTAAATATTAACCATCTGAAAGGCAAGGTAATGACCTTAGTTAGTAAAATGCTTGATCTGAGTTCAGTCTCCACACCCACGTTTTCAAAAAGCCAGGATTGATGGAGTCCACTGGGGAGGCAGAGACAGGAGAAACCCGGGGCTTAATGGTCAATGTATTTTCCCAGGACAGTGTGAAACCCTGTCAGGAACAAGGTAGGTGACACCTAAGGAAAGCAGGTAATGCTGTCCTCACCTACACATGCATATGCATACATGTGTGTGTCCACTGAACACATATAAATATACACAAGTATAATACACACATATAAACGTACATATACATAAACATACACATACACACATGAGCATTATGCACACACTATATAAACACACACACACACACACATGCCATTTGCTCCCTTTCTCAGTCAACACACATAACACATACATATATATGGATGGATAAGCTGTGCCATTTACTCCATTTCTCAGCCAATGCACGTGGGCATGTGCGCGCGCGCGCACACACACACACACACACACACACACACACACACAGGCTGTGCCTTTCTCCTAGTCACTCCTAGGCCTGTGCTTTCTACCCAGAACTTCCTGGGTGGAAACTACATTGTGTTTACTTTAAAATTTGACTATTTCCCCATTTCTAAAGTGGGCAAGAGTCTACAGAGGTGGGTCACCTCGGCACCTATCATGAGGAAGTAGCAGAATAGACAGCTAATTGGGCACAGGAAATGGTTGCTTCTCTGAGACTTGTGAACCCTGGGTCTCTGGATGCTCTGTGGCACTGACCAAGGTGACTCTCAATAAGGGGCGGTCTGCAAGCAGGACCAGGGGCAGTGACTTAGTTATGATCGTTACTGCTGTGATGAAACACCATGACAAAAAGCAACTGGAGAAGAGTTTGTTTCACTCATACTCCCATATTCCAGTTCATCACTGAAAGCAGTTAGGGCAGGAACCCAGGACAAGAACCTGAAACAGGAGTGCTGCTTGCTCCCCATGCCTTGCTTAGCCTGCTTTCTTATAGAATCCAGGACCACCATGCACAATGGGCTGGACCCACCTGCATGAATCACTAATTAAGAAAATGCATTACAGGGTTGCCTGTGGCCTGATCATATGGATCTTTTCTTAATAAGAGTTCCCTGGTCTCACATGACTCTAGCTTGTGTAAAATCGACATAAAATTAGCCAGCACAGGCAGGGTCACTGCATACCTGTAGAAGGAAGGAGTTGAGAGCAAGGCAGACTTCCAAGCAAGATCCTGTATTTCAGGTGAATCTATTGGAATAAAAGTGGGTTTCACAGGGGTTGATGCTAATAAATTGACCTCACAGGAAGTTTCCAAACTCAGAAACCGGCAGCACAAAGGTGTCCCATAGCTTGTACGTTCAGCATGGGTGCTTTTCAAGAAAAGGGATGAAGGAGGCCAGTGACAGCTCTGCCCGCCTCCCACATGACTTCTGCTATGGCAGACTTCCGATGGATGGAGACCCATTCAATAAGGATTGTCCCCTTCTCTGCTAGGATGAGAGCACATATTTGTCTTGTGTGTGCAAATAATTCATTTTCAATCACTAGAGAACCACAAAGAAAGAGCTAGAGCCTAGCAGAGAACACTGGGAGTTGAAAGGCGGCATGCCCCACCCTTAATTATTGGCACTTCCCTCCTGTCTGAAAAACCTGGTGAGCGGGCATCGGCTGGCATTCACCCAGAGCAAACCACAAAGCCATTGCTCCTCAGATCCCTTCTCCTTTTGACCAGCCTTCAAATGAAAGAATAGAAGAGAGTCTTAGTTCACTCCCCGTCATGGGCGATTGAAAATTACATCTTATAGCTTGGACAATGAATATTAATAAACACAATATTATTTTCAAACTTTATGATTCACAAGAGAACTTCTTTTTAATCACCGTGGTGTTGAATTGCAAGGGATGGATTCATTTCTATTTTAATTAGAAAACTCTAGAGAGTTCTGGTGCCAGCAACACAGGGCTGTTGCTTGCTAGACTTTGCCGGCCACTGGCAGGTGGCGAGGGCCTCATTATTCTGCACAGGTCCCTTCCCTGACGGTTTTAGAAGGAACCACTAGGTTCTTTATCCTGTTTGTCAGTGGGTTATGCCGCAGCTGCGGATTATGCAAATTCTTGCTTACTTGCAAATAGGCCTGTGTTTATTTTGTGCCTCACCAGCTGTCAACAAAGACATTTTGGAAATAATTCCCATATTTAAAGGCAGACTTTGTTCAAGGGGTCCTGCTGCGAGTTTTCCCAGTATCAGCCCCATGGTGGATTCTTGGACTACCTCTGATGTGGGAAAGCTGGATGGGTGTGGCCCCAACCTACCTGAGCACTGTTCAGTCTCTCTTTTCATGTCTCTGCCTCACTTGCCTGTAAATTTTGCTGGAGCCTAAGCCAGGTCTGGTTTTTTTCTGCAACACACCTACAATGTCGCTCTAACTGGTTCTCCATGGATTGGGAGGGGGGGAAAATCTCATTTTATGGTGCTTAGGAAGGCTGAAGATTTCAATGTTTTCAAATCAGCACTTGAGCAAACATCCTCTCAAATGGGAAACCTAACACTTGAGAGATCCTGCCACACTGTCCCCGAGGCTTTGAAAAGCGTTCCTACTTAACAATCGCAATGGAAAGTAGGTGACAGTCTATAAGCAAATAATTGCATGCCTGATCTTACTTCGGGGTTCTATCCTATTTACCTGTCCTTTTCCAGATTTTATTTGATTTGATTTCATGGAAGAGGTAGAAGAATGTTTAATTACTTTCTTCAACAAAGTATTGCTTCAAACCAAGTCGGGGAAAGTCAGCAAATCAAAAAGCATTTAATTTCCACCAGGTGTTTTTCTTAGAATGATTTTTTTTCCGCATAGCCATCTCTTCAGTTAATAGGTAAATTCAGATGAAACAATCCAAGTATAAGAAATGCTCCTACCCACACCACTGAGAACAGGCTTCTATTCATGGTTTCTCAGAAGCCTTAGCTTATTGCTTAAATTTCTCTCAAGTTACAATCTCAGGCACCATCTCTGTCTCCACCCCACCAAAACCCAGTGTGAACAAAGGGAAAGTCCAGCACACTTAAGATTCCCTTGGCGGGTGAGGGGAGGGGTGGGACAATAAGCTTCCCTGATGAGCTGCCTAAAGGTGGGAACTTGGTGCTGAACCCCAGTTACCAAGCTGCCTCAAATGGTCCAGAAGTCGGCATGTATCCATGGGTTCAGCCATTGTTTATCCGTCAAGCTTTGTACAAAACTTGGGTGTTAAAGGAGCAAACTAGTGGGGCCTGTTCCAAAAAGGTTGAAAATGAGGAAATACAAAGTAATGCTAGTTGGCCCCTGACCTTTTGGGGGTCAGGTAATAGGGGCACCCTTCCAAATAAGTGAGGGCAGAGGTGAGGCATAGGGTTGCACAGAGTGTTATGCAGGAGTCACAAATGGAGATACACCAGTGAGGGACCTTTCAAAGACAGCTTGAAATTTGTTTAGAGAACCTAGATATCAGACCGCCATTGGTTCAAATACCTCCACTGCCACTCATCATCTGTTTGTGTCAGTATGTGTGTGAGTGGATATATGGTGAAATATCCAGACCATGGAGCATTATGCAGTTCTGCAAGAGGATGAACTAATAAATCATAAAGAAAAATGGTGGTGGGGATGATAGTGAAGATGGTAAAAATGATGACGGTGGTGGTGATGATAATGTTGATAATAATAGTGTTTGATGATAATGTTGATAATAATAGTGTTTGATGGTAATGGTGATAATGATAGTGATGATGGTGATGGTGGGATGATCATGGTGGTGGTGATAATGATGGTGATGGTGGTGGTTATGATTATGGTGATAAGCACTGTTATTGACGATAGAGATAATTATGGTGACAGTGGTAATAACAGAGACACAGTGAAGTAGTAATAATGGTAGATATGTTAAAAGTATAAATATTTACAAGTGCGCCAAAAATAAATCACATTGTCATCCATTCTTAAAGTTCAATCATAAGGCTGAAGCTTTGTCTTCTAAATATCTCTCAGAATGCTGAGAATAAAAACTTCTTTTGGGAATGTGGCACCCACTTGTTCTGAGCTGTTGGAATTATATTTTGGGGACCAGTAAAGTTTCATGGCACGGGCATTATCACCCACAGACAGAAATGGTCCTATGGAGAAAACATCCCTCAATAGTGAGAAGAAACACAACACTTTCTTTGCCAGGGCCATGAGATGCTGAGCCATTAACAGACCGCTCCTGCAGGTATAGACTCAGAGAACCGACCAAGTCTCCCTGCAGACTCATGTTCAACCATGTTAAACTTTAAGTTTCCTGTGCTCAGCTGAGACAAACAGCTTGAAGGGTATGAACACACCAGGTGGCAAGGCAATTTCTAAGGTTCACAGCTGGTTAAGGCTCCCATGGATTCTGTTCTCTTTTAGTTTTCTAATACTCAGATACGTGACCACACTGAGTAGTGCAACCTGAGTATGTTCAGGATATGTTTGAAAAATACTCATCAAATAGTTACTGCTGCAGATGAATGACAAGGGACAGTCTCTGGTCCCCACAAGCCATTTCTGATCTATTCAGGGTGTGTCTTCTCCTCTCCACAGCTTTCTCAGGAGCCAAGTGTCTTAATTTGCTTACTACTTCTGTGATTAACACTATGGCCAAAAGCAACTTGGGTAGGAAAGAGTTTATTTCAACTTGCATGTAACAGTCCATTAGGGAGGGCAGCAGGTATTGGGGTAGTTTGAATGTTGATTAGTCCTCATAAGCTCATAAAGAATGGCTCTAATAGGAGGTGGGGCTTTGTTGGAGTAGGTGTGGCTTGTTGGAGGAAGTATGTCACTGTGAGTGTGATCTTTGAGGTCTCATTTGCTCAAGCTTCTCTCAGTGTGACACTCACACTATTTCCTGTAGCTGATGGGTCAAGATGTAGGACTCTCAGCTCCTTCTCCAGCACCATGTCTATTGTGGGTGGTGCCACCACTGGGATGGTAGTCTTGTGTTCTATAAGAAAGCAGGCTGAGCAAGTCAAGGGGAATAAGCCAGTAAGCAGCATCCCCTCCATGGCCTCTGCATCAGTTCCTGCCTCCAGGTTCCTGCCCTGTTTTGAGTTCCTGTCCTGACTTCCTTCAGTGGTAAACAGTGCTGGGAGAGCATAAGAGAAATAAACCCTTTCCTCCAGAACTTGTTGTTTCATCACAGCAATAGTAACCTTAAGACATTCCCTGATGTTCATTTGATTTTACTTATTTGTGTTGTGCCTTCTTAAACCTCAGTTTAGAATGGACAAAGCACACTATAGTCTCCTTATAATTATTTACAAAATATTGGCAGCTATCAGTATTTCATGAGGCTCCTTCTTCTCCAATGACTCTAGCTTGAATGAATTCTAAATTAGAAATTTAGACGTTCACATTATTCTTTTTCAAAATTCACTCAGCATCCCCATCCCCTGAAGTCTACCTCCTGGGAAGACATATGTGAGCTGCTCACAGACCACCTTGTCTTCTATGTTCAAAGAAATCTTTCACAGCCAACCTGCTTCTCATGCCCTTCTTAACGTTTAAACTTTTTCTGGTTTAAATGGATGAGAAGCATGGCATAAATTTCACTCTGAAGAGACCTGTAAATGAATATGAGAAAAAAATTGTTGCAGCCTACGAGCAAGAAAATTATAAGAGAAAATATCAAAGGGGAATTGTTGTGAACTAGAGAGCAAAGGATATTTCTAACCAGACACATCGGAGGAAGTGAGTGAAGATGGGTATAACCCCAAATCTTCTTCCCAATTGCACCAGAGTGAATTCCACATTCCACTATGGAGAGTTCATGACTGTGTCTTCACGGATCACCTGCTTTAGCCCCTTGATTGACCTCTGTTCTCCAGCATTCTCCTCGCACACAGGTTGTCCCCAGGCAGTTGTTAGGACCAAGCAGAACAATAGAGGTTGTTGCTGCTATGGTTTCCAGAATTGAGTCATGCAAAGCCATGAGGAGACTCGGTTTCTCCACTGATGCCCACCCTGGGGCTCACTAAAATGGGATTGTACCTCTGGTTTCCCCAGTGAGCTGATGAACTCCAGTATCCTAGCAGCCCCCAGTATATGAACTACATTGAAAGACTTGCATAAAATCTTTTTATTAATTGTGTTAAGTTAGCATACAGAGAAATGGGTTTCCCTGTGGCAATTCTATACAGTATCACAGCTGTACCATCAGGAGCTTGTGGCCTAAAGGATGTAGAAAGAGGATTAGGGACAGGAGGAGGAGTCACACTGAGTCCTCACAACCCCAGTTCAAAAGGCTCAGGAACCTCTTGCATTTATAGGCCAAAAATAGTCACATGACCTCAAGGAATTGTGCAAAACTTGAGGAGTACAAATAGCCTCTGCCACATACTTAGACATCCGAGGTCTTATCAAAATACCTTCTGATAACTCTACAAGAGCAATTGTAAGATCTGATGAACATTTACTAGTACTTAGCTGAAGATTTTACACCTTGGCTATCTCCATATTTGTCCTATCATCTTCACTATCTGAGTAGAGGAAAGCAATAAAACACACACAGGAGAATAGCATCAGAGAACACGGGGAGTCAACTTTATTAAGTGCTATATTAACTCTGTTTTATATGCCTCTTCCCTGGAGTTTTACTCCTTCTCCTGTTCCTCCTCCTCTTTCTTCAAGACAGGGTTTCTCTATGTAGCCCTGGATGTCCTGGAACTCACTCTGCAGACCAGGCTAGCTTTGAACCCACAGAGATCCATATGTCTTTGCCTCCCAAGTACTGGGATTAAAGACATTAGCTACCACCACCACCACCCAGAAAGTTTTATTTCTAATAGTCTTGATCCACAATTCTTAGTGAAGAGCTGAGCTCTGGAGGCTCCTGGCCACTTTGTGATCTTTGAGAGGAAAGCCATTTGGGCAACAGGTTTCCCTGACCACAATTAGTGTCCATCTGGCTTCTTTCGTCTCCCCAGAGGCTCTTCTGCTAGCCCATGTCAGATGGAGACTGGGCTCTTCCTCAGAGAGTTTTAGGATTAGTTCTGGTGGGGAAGCCTTTGTCACATCTTAATCCCTACACCCACCCCCTGCCAAAGAGCTGGGTGCTAGGTCAAAAGCTCCTTAGTGCTCCTCAGAGCCTTACTTCTCCCCAGACCCTCATTGGCAAAGTGAGGTTTGTATCCTGGGATGAGATGCACTTCTTACACTCACCACAAGCTCATACATACTAGTTCCTGCTGTTGCCACTAAGTTCTGAACCCATCTCTCACTGGTCCTTAGTTGTGGCTGTGCTGATTAGAGACCACCCCTGGGAGTCCTACAGATCCATGGAATTGTATTTCTAACCTTAAGAGAACACTTGAGGAAGAGCAAAATATGGTCCAGACAGCAATCATTATAACACAATAAAAAAAGAAGGCTAACAAGCTTCATTTCAATGCTATTAACATGATTTTAAAGCCTTGTGTTTTCTAAATATATTTAACAGCAATGAGATATGCTTCTAGTGTATTGGTTTTTAATAGATGAATGAATCCAATTTTCCAAAAACAGTGAAATGAAATCTGCTTCTGAAAGCTCCCACCCATTACTTATGAATGCATTTCTTTGTTTTATGCCTAAAACAAACAAGAGAAGGAAGGAAATAAATCAACATATTAACATGGTTATATCTACTGGAAACATAAGTGGGGTTCCTTTCTCTTTTATGCTTAAGTTTTGTTTCTCTGTAACAAACATATATAACTTCATAGCAATGATGCCTCCATTAGTATATTGAACTGCTTAGTTTTTGTCAATTTGATATAAACTAGAGTCACTTGGGAACAGAGAACCTCAACTGAGGAATTACCCACATTAGACTGGCCTGCACACAAGTCTAGGGGTCATTTTCATGACCAATGATTGATGTGGGAGGGCCCAGCACACTGTAGGCAGTGATAGGCTGAGCAAGTCATAGGAGGTAAGGCAGTAATCAGCACTCTTCCATGGCCTCTCCTTCTGTCCCTGCCTCCAGGTTCCTGCTTGGAGTTCCTGCCCTGACTTTTATCCACTGATGGACAACTGCAAGCCAAAGTAAACCCTTTTGTGTGTGTGTGTGGTGTTAGTGTTTATCACTGCAACAGAAAGGCAAAGTAGCATACAGATTAAACACATTGATGATAGTTGACAGTGAAAAAAGATGCATCTGAGAGTTTATGCCAACCATCCCCATGTCAGCCACAACCTGCATTTGTCTAGAAATAGCTCTCATGCAAACTCAAGACAGGGTAAGATGCAAATATAGGTGCAGGACAATGACTGTGGTGTCTCTTAGGTACCCATGGGCAAAATTATCACATTCCCAGTATTTTTTTTCCTTGCATTTAATTTTGGAGCAGAAAATCAGGCCTGATTTATCAGGCTCTTTTTTTATTACTGATTAGTGAGGCATCCAATGATGAAGAGGCGAACATCACATCTGCACTTGCTTCCCAAGCAGCAGCTCCATCTTGCTGACAGCGCGTTTCCTCTCAGTCCTCATCAGATGCAGCTCCAAGGTTCGTCTCCATTACACACAGATGCCAGATGATCTTCCTGATCTGAATTTCAAGCTCCACAGCAACAGTCACCCAACTGTACCCATCGCTCTCCAACAGGAAGGTCTAGACCCTTAACTCCATCTTAAGCTCCATGGTGGCCTTCAAGTCTAACCTCCACAGCTGCTAGTCTGGCCAACCACCACAGGGAAGTGATTATTTTGAATGTCTTCTAGTGGGTATGATAGCAGTGTGATTATACATGCAAATCACAACTATGTGGGGATGGGATCCACGGACCCTGAGGACAAGCCCTGGCAATGCCCCTCTGTACCAGGCTTTCTTTTTTGAGCCACCAACCAGCAGCTCCCAAATCATGACATGCAGACTTATTATTAGTTTTGAATACTTGGCCTAGCTTAGTCTCCCTAGGCTCTTTACCTTTCTTTCTATAAGTCCTACTCTGTGCCTGCTGTCTGACAACTGCGTGGCTGGCCCCAGGTGTCTCCCTTTTTTTTCTCCCTCATTCTTCCCTCTCTTCTTCTTCCCCTCATTCCCTTCTCTCGAGCCCAGATTTCTCCTGCCATAAGTGAATTATTAATAGCACAAACATATGTGTCAGTATTCTTAAGAGTGAGAAGTATAAGATGAAGGCACTGGGAGGGTCTGTCCAGGTAGAACTGCTTCCTGGTTCATAGCACTTGCATGCTGTATCCTCATGGACTGGAAGGGGTGTGGCATCTCTAGGTTCCCTCCCATGCTTACTTTGCCCCCTAGAGGTGTATGGCCTACACATCCCTGAAGGACATGTCCTAATACCATTGTGTTGGGGTCAGCATTAAACATATGAATTTGGAGGCTTCTGAATACCCAGCCCCGATAGTACTCAAATTTTTCATCCACCCAAAACTAAAGGACACACAGCACTAAGGTTTGAATCACCAGGACGATTAAGGGTCCTGGTGACATCAGAGTGATACTTTCCTTCTTCCCAGACTTCAGCCACAGGATTCCATTAGTGAACGTGATGCTAGAGACAGAAGGGCTGAGAGACAATGCTCAAGGGGCTGAGGGAGGCACTGCCAATTCTCCTCCTTGCACAGACCAAAACTGTCTTCCAATCTGTGCTGTACAGCCTCCCCCAAGCAAGGAAGTAAGCATAGACCCTTCTGAGAGCCACGAGAAAGCAGAAAAGATGGCAATCAAAGCCAAGCTGAGCACTGGTTCTCTGTTCCCCATTGTTAACACTCAGGTAATTTAACTTTCCAGGTCGACCTATGTAAAGAGCACAACCAACCATGCCTCTTAAATGGGAACGGAGCCATAGTGTCAGCACATGAGGCACATGGTGGGGTGGTGTCAGTATTTAATTTTCCCACGTATCCAGGGGTCCAAGCTCTTCTCAGTGCTTCCTCTGGGAAAACAACCAAGTCCCTTGACTTTCCAGTTATAGAATAGTATGAGGCAGCCACTGCTACGTGCAAAAGGACACCAGCCCACTCCGTAGAGCCTTAGAAAAAGCTGTGTGTGTGTGCACGTGTGTGTGTGCGCATGTGTGTGTGCCTAGGCAAATGCCTGTTATGCATGTGTGTGTGTGTATGTGTACAAGCCTGCACATAGGTGCATGTGTGTGTGTGCATTTGTATGTATACCTGTGTGCATGGCCATGTACATGGGTGTGTGCACACGTGCATGTATATTGACATGTGTAGCACTTGTAAGCGCCTGAAATTGAACCAACATTTCTTTATTTTCAAGATTGTTGCAGTCTCATCTCTTGCAGGAGCACCATCCAAAATGTTTCCTGGAAGTGTTGTTGTTATGGAATGCTTGGAATGGATCTGACCCGAATTGAGGTTCTGTATGTGTGTATTGCACACAGAAACTGGGTTACTAAGATCTAAAATGAAAAAGGAAAAAAAAAACCAAATTGTTATATTTATATGATCACATGCTGAATGAAAACATTTAGCTATAGGCTGTATATAGCAATAAAAAATTTCACCTGTTTCTGTTTATATTTGTCTACTTATATATGTGACTCACATTGGACAACAACTGTCCCAAGAATATGTTTCTTGTGAAACAGAAATTGTATAGAAAACTCTTGTATCTTACAATTAAATTTCCAAGAAGGCAATTCTTATTGGCTCAGCTCTGGCCTAGGTATCTGTTTTGACTGGGCCATCTTTGGGGTTTGTTGTTGTTGTTGGTGGTGGTGGTGGTGGTGGTGTGTGTGTGTGTGTGTGTGTGTGTGTGTGTGTGTGTGTGCGCACGCGTGTGCGCGCGCTTCGAGACAAGGTTTCTTTGAATTGCTTTTGAGCCTGTCCTGGAACTCACTCTGTGGACCAGGCTGGCCTCAAACTCACAGAGATCCACCTGCTTCTGCCTCCTGAGTGCAGGGATTAAAGTCGTTCTACACCAATGTCTGGATTGATTGGGCCATCTTAACTGCAGGCCTAATGATCTTAGTTCTATCCATAGTATCCACATAGTGGAAGGAGAGAACAGAGAACTGCAAGTTGTCCTCTGACTTCAAACACACACCACACACACACACACACACACACACACACACACACACACACACACACACACACTAAAAATATTCTAAAAGTAAAATTTAATCCATGGAGCCTCGGTTTCTTACAGAATCAGCCAGACATTCTAATATCATTTTTTATTCCCCAGCTTGACCACCAGTCAGTCCTCTGAAAAACAGTGCCATGTCTAAGGTTAAGCAGGTTGGCAGGGGCTGGTTGGTAACTCCTAGAAATATGCACTACTGTGTACATATTCTTAAGGAACAAATGGCAGTGAGATGTGAGTGTTAATACTTAGGCTTTTTATGAAGAAATTTCAAACTTTTTAATGTTTGTGGATATACCCACGTGTTTAATCTCGGGATAGAATGCCCAGTACACCCTGCTTTGTCATAACTACTTGAGAGGTGTGCTGCATCCACACCTCAATCACATTAGGACTGGGGTTAGAGCTAAGAGAGAGAGATTTACACCCAATGCTCCCAATGCCCTGGGAGTGACATCCAGTAGAGCAACAAAATTTTAATCAAAATTTAAGAGGTTTTGCACTCATTTGACCACTCTTTTGATGCCCCAAGAGACTTCAAGCCCTAACATGTAATTTACAAAACATTTAACCAAAGTACGGTGTACAAAGAGATTCAAATTGGGCTCCAAGAACTTAATACATATTGAAGAAAATCTGTTTTCCCAGGCATTCAGCAATTAGGAGCACTTGCTTCTCTTATGGAGGACCCAAGTTCAGTTTGTACCACCAACATCAGGATGCTCACCACTGCCTATAACTCTGACTCCAAGGAACCTGTCGCCCCCTTCTGGCCTCTATGGGAATCTTCAAACACATGCACACACACACACACACACATACACATAATTTAAAAAAATAAAAATAGAACTTAAGTAGAAATACATACTAATATCCATAACAAAAACAAAAACCTACCACCCCATAGAGTAGTGGTCATTAATTTTTATACGTCATTGAAAGTGGCCAGAAGTCTCTATTGCCTCATGCCTAGTGAGGAGCATGCATGTGTCCCTGTGTTCACTGATACAGAATCTGGACCATATGTAAAGGCATTTCCATTGCAACAAGTCACATTTTGGTAGCAGGAGGGGAAGCATAAAGGATGTTTTAATATCATGGTGCAGATACTCTCACCTCTCAGCTTTGAAGTCACTCATTTCTGTTCATTCTAATTCTTTTTTTTTTTTTCTGGAGTACTTCTAGTCTATTGTTAGATGTGAGCTTCACTGTTGCAGAGTGTCTAAGTTTGATGCAGTTATTAAAATGGTGCCGATATAAATTACCATAGCGACAAACAAATTCATAGCCCAATTTATCCTGTGGGGGCTGAACTCTTCCACAGCTCTTGAAAGTGCAAATCAAACAGCTGCTGAGAGACTCCAGCATCCATCAACATTGACTGGCATTAAATCCTCACTTATGGTCAGTAATGGACAATGCAGGCCATTTCTTTCGAATGACCCTCATCTTGAAAGGACTGAGTGTGAGCACAGCATCTTCACCTGTGTGATGTCTGTCTTTGTCACAAGCAGGCTACCTTCTAATGACTGTTGGAGATAGAAAAGTCCCCACCATAGCAAAGGATACCATCTTTTGTTTATAATTATATTATGTATGACTCTCAGCCATGGTCTCTGTCCCCTAGGGGGGAAAAGCATGAATCTAAACAGTAAAAAGGACAGACACCAAAAGAAGGACATGTCACTTAAAACAGACAGCAAATACATAGCTAAAAATAGATGAGGGAAATATATGGGTATGGGGGGGTGATGTTCTCCATCTTGTCCTTGTTTGACAGGCACATAGATTCCTTGTTGCTCCCTCATCCAAATGCAAGAGTTAAAAATAAGAGTTAGCACCTGTGTTCTTCAGCAGCGTTATATGGTGACAACGACTTTCAAGGGAAGGGTGTATTTTTGGTTAGTCACACTGAGACATCCCTTCAGAAAAAAAAAATACTTAGAAGGATTTAGATTTGATTTCAACAGGAGAGCATTTGAGAGTTTCTCCTTCTTTATACATAACTGTGGACAGGTTATCAGACAGACTCACCTCCCTGCATGTCATTTCCCAAGACTTCATTCCACATCTAAGGACCACATGCCCATAACATCAAGTGCTCATGGAATCCCAAAGCATGAAAATCCCACTGACTTCCTAGGTGTGAATTTAGAGGGAAAAACCTCATCTTGTTCCTATTCATGTTTGGAAGAAAGCACTATTTTTTATTTATTTTTGTATGTGTATGTGTGATGTGTGTGCATGTGTCTGTGGACATATGTGTGTATGGGTACACATTTACATGTATATACATATGTGGAGTCCCTAGGTTTGTGTCAGGTGTCTTTCCTGATCACTTTCTACTTTATATATTGAAGGATGTTCTCTCTCTCTCTCTCTCTCTCTCTCTCTCTCTCTCTCTCTCTCTCTCTCTCTGTCTCTGTCTCACTAAAGCTGAAGCATACCATTTTGGCTCTTCTGTCAACCAACTTGCTCTGGGAACCCACTGTCTCCATCTCCATTGCACAAGGATTATAGGTGGGCCACAATACCCACATGGCTTTTAAGTGGGTCCTAGGGACCCAGTCTCCTGCCCTCACACATATATACTATGTATGCACTGAGTCATCCTCCCAGCCCTGGAAGAAAAAAAAACATCAATTGAAGTGTTGCCTGAAGGAGACATTCTTGCATTGACTCCAGATAATTTTCAGTTCCTGATATATGTTGGCATACTTTCAAACATTAGAGATTCAGAATAGAAGTAAATAAATATAAAAATAAAGCATTTTTTGATGCTGTAGAGATGGCTCAGCAATTAAGAGCACTGGCTGTTCTTTTGGAAGACCCAACACACAGAGAAAGGGGGAAGAGAAAGAGGAAAAGAAAAAGGCAAAACTGAAAAGAGACACATAGGATCCAAGCTGCAAGGAAAAGGGAAGGGACTCTGGCAGATGTCATGTAGAAAGCCCTACAGATGCCAACCAAAAGGCAGTCAGAAATTAGGGAAGTTACCATACCAGAGACCATTTGTTTCTATACATCATATTGATCTATTGCAAAAAGAAATTAAGGAAGCAATCCCATTTATCCCAAAGAGAGATAAATTTAACCAAGCAGGGAGGAAACCAACACGCCAAAAAAGCTGAAACTCTAATGCATTCAGAGATTTTTTTTCTCATTTGAAAAACAGGGGGAAAAATGTTTCATTCATTTGGAGGGCTCTGATAAAGATTTTATCAAGCACGCCCATGGTGACTTTAAAGGGCTGTTGAAAGAAATTGAACGAGTCTTTTTCAAACCAGATCTTTCCACCCAGCCCCCACTCTTGCTCTAAAAGGTGATGGAGGAGATCTGGAATTACAGCAAAAATAAAACAAGAGCCTCAGGGAAGCAACCCTGAAATAAGAGAAAGAGATACAAGAGAGAGTCTTTATTCTGCATTTGCTGAGATCAGTGAGCTCTCATCCCTCACCAGACATCTTGTAGGTTTTACATAAACCACAGCGGCCACCCTAGAGTGATATTTTGTGATCTATCCTTGATTCAGGTAGGAAAAACAAGACTTTAGCTTTCCCCCATTATAGATCAACTCATACGAAACACCTGGACAAGCAGAGACAACATCGGCCAGAGCATGATTCTCTTCCCAGTGTAGAAGTGCCCAATCACACTCTTCAAGCACACATAGAAAAGGTGATGAAGAAAAAGAAAGTTCAAGAACCCCATGCAGGAGAATACTGCTTTTGAGGGAACATTTGTTTGCCTGCAGCTTGGAAGCAAGTGGAAATGTGAGTCAGTCTTCTTGATTTAAAGATCCATGTCTGCAGGAACTGGGGCTGTATCTCTGTACATAGAATTCTTGCTTAGCATTGACAAAGCCCTGGGTTTGATCTCCAGCACCCTCAGTACCCTACAGGCACAGGGATATAATCCCAATAGGGGGAATGGAGGCAAGAGAATCAGACTGGGCATGATGGTGCATGTCTTTAATCTTAGCAAAGGCAGGCAGATCTCTGAGTTTTGTTGCCTGCTTGGTCTGCAAAGGGAGTTCCAGGACAGCCAGGGCTATGTATAGAGACCCCGTCTCAAAACAACAACAAAGAGGATCAGTAGTTTAAGGCCATTCTCAGCTATACATTAAGTTTGAGGGCAGCCTGGGTTATATAAGTCTTAGTCTCAAAGAAGGAGGAAGAGATAGAAAAGGAGAGAACCTTAGGACTTCTGAGATAGTAATAGGCTTTTTCATTAGCTAGGGATAGATGGGAAATAAGCTTGAGGGTCCAAGGACTGTAGGCTAGAAGATTTTAGCACACCTTCTTCCCCCTTTCAATGTGGCATGAGGCAGGATTTCTCTCCTTGCTCTCATTCAGGGTCGAATCGTCACCTGAGGTCTTATGTCATAGTCCAATAGGTGGCTCACCTTGATTTCAGCAGGAAAAAAAATGGCTTTTTCCAATGCTGCCTCCCTAGAGGGGGAAATGGGTTTGAACTTGTGACATGCAAAAGAGTAGTCATCTTGTTGAGTGATGGAGGGTGGCAAAGGTTAGTGTAGGCAGTCGGAGCCCATGCTCGCATTTTCTCTGCAGGGATTTTATGATTCCCTTCTGAAACTAGAGCATGGATATCCCCACTGTAAGAGTCAATGTTGTATTTAAATAGCAGCAGCTGTTTCAGGAGTGAATGCAGGGAGGTTGTAAATGCAGAAAGGGGAGTCCCTGCCTGGGAACACATTATCCACCTCTCTCCCCACTGGAGGGAGGAATACATATCTTCAGTCTAGCAAGAGTTGGCAATTCTACGTGGGAACTGGGGTGAAACTGTAAATAGATCCGGGTTCATTAAGGTTGAAGCACAACAGTCACAATTGATTAACTGGGGGCAGACATTTACAGCAGTGTGGTCAATGCAAGAACCCGGGAAAACTCTGAGCTTTCTCTGAGAGACATTTGGAATGTTTATTTTTTGTGTGTTGAATTGTGGAGCCAGCCACTTGGCATTCCTATCATCACCTTTCTAATTGCTTAAGACAGCCACATATGCTTTCTGCCATTTGGGCTGAAGAAAATTAATGTGGACAGTACAAACATCCCTCATCTGGTCAAAGGAAAGAGATGCCCCATTCTCAAAGCTCATTAGATGTTTCAAGGTCCAAAGTGGGGGGATCAGGGACGAGAATTATCAAGATGCTATAAAACTGGCCCTCAACCTTTGAAGAGCAAATATGAGCCAAGCAAAGAAGCCAGTTTACCCCTGATACGATTGCTTTTGTTTTTTGTTTGTTTGTTTTCTGACCAGTTCTTCTCTTTTTTAATAAGAAGCATTGGGGGTTTGTTTGTTTGTTTTTGTTTTATAATTTTATGGAAGCCCATGTCAGGCTTTTAAAAAGACACTGAACTTTCACAGTGTTAGATTATTTAAGAATATAGAATTTTTAAGCTGGATTGTGTTTTATGTCAGTATACCAACATGAGACCCTGTTGAACAATGAAGACATGTTATGATTTTAAAAGTGACATGTTGGGGTAGAGAGATGGCCCAGTGGTTAGGAACATGTGCTACTCTTGCAGAGGACCTGAGTTCAATTCCCAAACATTGGGTGGTTCACAACCTCCTGTAACCCTAACTCTAGGAGGAACGTGTGTGTGTGTGTGTGTGTGTGTGTGTGTGTGTGTGTGTGTGTCGGTCTGTCTGTCTGTTGTGTGTGTCGGTCTGTCTGTTTGCCTGTGTCTGTGTGATCAAATACTCTATCACATAGTTTCCAGTCTGGGCTGTTACAAAAATATCTGTTCTGAAGAGTCATGAGTTATGTGATATTTTCCCCATGTACACGCGCCACACACACACACACACACACACACACACACACACACACACACACACACAAGCTTACTCAGCCTGTGTAGGGAAGCCATGACAAACCAAAGCAACAGTTGTACACAAGTCCAGCTTGGTGAACTGGAAGTTTTACTGGGGTTACTTATAGGAGCAGGGATGACACAAACGCAGCCAGGCTAGTGAGAGTCTCCTCCCCTAGTGGGTACTGACTTCGAGTGACACTGGAGTAGGTCCCCTGAACTCTCGTGGGTTTCAGCTTTCCCAAACTGTTTATAAAGTTTGCAGTTTGCTTGACTTCTGAGCCACAGGAATGTCCCTGCTCCTTCCTGAAAGGAGTGTTTCACTCCAGAAGGAGTTTCTCCACAGTGTGGAGTCAGAGTCTGTGGGGGACATCACACTCACTTCTTCTGGGTGTCAACCTCAGGGCACACTGACATCACACTCACTTCTCCTGGGTGTCGATCTCCAAGCACACCCTCTGAGTTACAACAGAAGGGTTAGTGTCTGTAGGTGCTCTTCAAAGTGCCTTCTACTTCCAGAGTGGTTCCCTCTCCACACACTGTAGACTTTAGTTCAGCGAGAGTGTTTATTTGTTCTTTTGCCCTGACTCTAAACTTCAGTAGCCATTGTTCTTAGTGAAATATTGTATATCGCAGCTATTATTCTTTGCTGACTACAGAGTAACGGGAGTGCCATCTATCGTGTGAGTGTCAGGAGGAAACCCTGCCCATCCATCCTTCATTACTTCCCCTCACTGGAGACCCTGGTCACCCTGCTGGAGCAATCGATTCTTTCCTCATCACTTCATTGTGGGCTCCTCACCCGTTTCTACACCTCTCAAGCATCCATTCTCAGTCTCTGGTGGGCTTCTGAGAATGAAACACCTTGAAGAAAACAAAACATAAAGAATAAGAAAAATCTATGCTGGGCATTCAGTCTTCACAATTCCCATGCTTTGCAAAAAATAAAATTATATAGCTCACAACTCTAGTAGTCCCCTAAAGAGCCCAGACTGGTGTGTCTGTCATGTGTTTGTGTGTGTGTGTGTGTGTGTGTGTGTGTGTGTATGTGTGAATACTGTCTGTATCTGTCTACATGTGTGTTTGTACACGTTTGTGGGTATGTTTGTGTGTATATGTGTGTATATATGTACATGTCTGTGTGCATGTTGAGTTTGTATATATGTATATATATGTATGGATATATGTGTGTGTCTGTGTATATGTGCATGTGTCTAAGTGTGTTTATGTGTGTACATGTGTATGTGCAAGTGTGTGTGCACCTGTCTGCATGTGTTTGTGCATGTGTGTTTGTTTGTTGGGGGTGTGCATGTGTGTATTCATGTGTGTATATATGTGTTTGCATAGATGTGTTACCACTCTGAAGATCTGTACTCTCAGGAGAGTACTCTCCACATCACTGCAGGAGTGCATCATGGGTAATGAGGCTCTCAACACTGCACTATTGGCTGAAAACATGGTACCTACTGAGTCTAAAGCAAATGAATTAAAGTCCTGCTGGGTCTTCCCTCTCCACCATCAATCCATACACATTCACAGAAGTATGGGATGTCCCTGGGGTGAGACAAGTGTTCACAGAAAGTCCACATTCCTCCCCAGGAGCACAAGTTCATGTTTACTTCTAGGACTCCAAGGAGAAAACAGACCCTGACTTCATAGAGAGCAAAAGTTGTCAATATTTTGAGCTTTGCAGAAAGAATACTGCCATGTGCCTGCTTGACCACAACACCTAAGCAGACCTGGAGGCTGGCTGTGGGATTGGCCATGCTGAATTCAGTGACCTAGAAGACCGTCATCCTAGAGGCCTTGCTGGCTGTGTCTCTAACAGCAGGGGGGCTGGAATGACACTGTAGACCTCGGTTCACCACACTTCTGAGAAAACAGAAATCATGTGCAGGACTTCTGACTCCAAAGCTACGAACAAGCCTCTACATTAGTCCCTAACCTCCTCCAGGCCGTTCCTGAGTAGGCACAATAATGGTAGCTAAGCAGAGCTTCTTCGTTCACTCATTATCATTTCTCTTTCCATCTGTTACCTCTCTCTCCTGTCTCTGCTCTCCTCTGTCTTTCAATGGCATGCCTCCTCTCTGTCATCCCCCCCCCTCTCTGGCTCTCCCTTTTTTTCCCTCTTTTCTCTCCTCCCTGCCTCCTTAATTATGCCAATCAAAATAGACAATATTTTAAGCCATGATAAGATACTGAAATGCCACAGAGTGTGCGTTGGATGGTGCTGAGCATCAAGTGTGCAGGCGGGACCCTGCTGAATGCCAATACTTCAGAGACATTGAGGAGAAAGTGGAGAAGCATATCTGATTAGACTAGAAGACTTTTCTGTGGGTGACATGTTCCTGTCTTTCTTGTTCCCCCAACAGGGACCCTCGGAGACCCTCATGAGGATACTGCAGGCTGATGAATGGGTCATGGCCACTGTGGGCTGCCAGAAAGAGAAATCAGGGAATTGTCTGAAGTCAGCATAGACTCTTGGCTGTCCATTTGAAGTATGGTGTTTTAGGTGAAGACTTTTCCAAGGAGAGACTGATGGATAGAAATTAATATGGCAGCTGCAAGGTCAGCCTCACAGGAGGCTGTTCCTCCTTGGCTGGATGAGTATTCTTGCTTTCCTCTTACAACTTCAACCCTGTTGTTTTTCATCACCTTAGAGATGAGGATGTTGTTATCTCATCAGTAAGCATTTCTCTGCATCCACGGGTGTGTGTGTGTGTGTGTGTGTGTGTGTGTGTGTGTGTGTGTGTGTATACATGCATGAGTGCAGAAGCCTTCGGTATGGAAGGTAAAGGATGGATTGGCTCTCATGCCTCAAGTACTCATCCACTTTGTTTATAAGATAGTCTCCTCCATCATTGTCCTGGAACTCGATGAGTAGGCTAAAATGGCACTTTTTAGCCCCATGGATACACCTGTCTCCACCAACGCCAGAATTGGTATTACAACTGGGCACCACCACACCTAGCTTTTTATATGTGTTCTTAGGTTTGAACTCAGCTTCTTGGACTTGTGAAGTGTCAAGCAGTTTACCCATCCATCTCTCCAGCCATTACTGGAGGCTTGATGGGGATGGGAACCAAGGATACCACACCACAGAGCTGTTTAGTAGATTCTAGAAGAATGGCAAGCTCAGCTTTGATTCTGAGATTAGGGATTCTCATGAACATTTCTTTCTCTGCAAGGGTGTGTGTGTGTGTGTGGTGTGTGTAAACTGTGGTGTAGCATGTGTGTGTGTGTAATGTATGTGTGTGGTGTATGTAGTGTGTGTGTGTAGTGTGTAGAGTGTAGTCTGTGTAGTGTGGTGTGTGTGTGTGTGTGTGGTTTCTTTAAAACAGGATCTCTCCCAGAACAGGAGGACTTGCTGTGCTTGTAGGGAACCCAAGTTTGATTCCCAGCTCACAACCACAAGTACCTCTGGCTCTATAGGGATGTCCTTTTCTGACATCCTCGGGTACTGCACTCGCATAACACAAACATGTAGACAGGCATACACATGAAATAAAAAAAAATCAAAATACTTTTTCAAGAAGGGGGCATTTTTTCCTCTCTATTCTTTGTAAACTATAGATTCATGACCCCTCGCCTATTCACTCACCCAAACTTTTCATCCACCTATAAACTTTTGGGGACAAAGATGTTTTTCTCTCTCTCTCTCATTTTAATAACACTGCAGAGAGTTCACGTTCTTTCAGCATGGCACACTGTGAGCAGACAACAAAATCAATATCTATATTCCAAAATGAAGAAATTGTTTATTGAACTGCTACAACACTCTATTTTTGTAATAGAACAAAACAGAACCAAGCCAACTTTTTATCTGCCTTTTTAAGTGGATCCTGTGTCTTCCCTCCAGGACTCAAGTTTCTATAGCTTTCAGCCTGAGTCACAATGTGACCCTGACTTACCTTCCAATCTCTTCTTCTATCTTCCACTTACAAGGAACACTTGGCTCTTCCTCCTGATCCAATTGTTTCCCTGTTCTTAAAGTCCCACGTATAATAATAGTCCCTTTCTTTCTCTCTGGATCCCTTTGAATCCAATGAAGCCCCATTTATAGACCTGGCCCATCAGGATCCCAATACTGCTCATCATAATCACACCATGGTAACTAAATACCAGCCTGTGTTGCTGACAGTCATCCTTTGGTCATAACATGGCTGTTACAAGATTGAGCCCATTAACATTCACCCGTGGAATGGAGGAGGGCTCATCAGCAGATCATATGACCTTTCCCTCACTCTCCCTCCCCCATTCTCCCATATAACAGTTACTGGAGGAATAGAATCTTTTCTGTTAGTGGCTTAACTGTGATATGTCACCCACAGGCTAAGATCTTTTAACAGTTACCAGCAGATGGCGTTGTTTGTGGAGGTTATGAAAGCTTAAGATGGTGGGTGGAGCCTCAGAGGAGTGGGTTGTGTCTTTGGTACTAAAGACTTGGCAGCTCTACCAGAACTCTTCTTCCAACCCCAACCTTCAAGTTCTCCCCTGCCACTCCTCACAACCTCCCATCAGCTCCCCAGTCTCCCTCTTTGTCTTTTTACTTCTGTCTCCATTCCTTTCTGCCATTTGTTTCTCTCAGTCTCGTCAGCTGCTTCCTCATTTCTCTGACCCCTTCCATAGCTCAGTGGCTGCTGTCAAGACAACTTGGGGTACCCAGCTCAGAGACTGGAATTCCTCAGGAGCTGGAGTGTGAGCTCAGGCAACCAGGAGCCAGCTTGAGGTGCTGTTTTATCCCAGCAACAGAAAAATAATCAATACAGTAGTCAGCCACCTCCAGCTTTTCATCTGTCCAACAGTGGGTGCCAACAAATGAACCTGAATGAGAGAATCCCCAATCAGAAGCTAGGATATCCAGGGTTCACACACTACATCAAGTCAGATCATTGGTGAAGCACACAGAACCTGTATCAGCTGGTTTTATGTCAACTTGACACAAACAGGGAAGAAGGAGCCTCAACTGAGAAAATGGGTCCATAAGATCCAGCTGTAAGGCATTTTCTTATTAGTGATCAATGTGGGAGGGCTCAGCCCATTGTAGGTGGTACCATCCCTGGGCTGGTTGTCCTGGTCCTGGGTTCTATAAGAAAGTAGACCGAGAAAGCTATAGGAGCAAGGTAGTAAGCTACACCCCTCCATGGGCTCTGCATCAGCTTCTTCCTCCAGGTTCCTACCTTGCTTGAGTTCCTGTCCTTACTTCCTTTGAAGATGAATAGCAATGTCGAAGTATAAGCCTAAGGAACACTTTCCTCCCCAATTTGCTTTAAGTCATGGTGTTTTGTTGCAGCAATAAAAAATCCTAACTAAGACAAGTTGGTGCCAGGAGTGGGGTATTGCTGCGACAGACTCAACCACGTTTTGGGAAGGATTGTGGAAGGACCACTGAGCATTGGGAGCTCAGTGGGATGTTCTTAAGGAATATGAAAGAATGTTGAGAACAGTGCCGAAGATGGAGGCCTGGCTTGTGAAGTTTCAGAGGGAAATTTAAAGAATATATTAGGGCTATTTTCTTTTTTGAATTAAGATTCTGTCATTCTGGTCATCGGGGGCTGTGAAGTCAGCCATGATTAACAAGGGACCAGAACCACTGAAGTGAAACCTTTGTGTTAATAGTACAATTGATGCTGGTTATGAAATTAGCAGTGATTAAGACGAGACCAATATCACTGAGGTGAAATCTACTGGGAAGTATTTTCTGAAAATACAGAGAAGCTGTGTTCCAGAGGTGGTCAAGGCTGTAACTTGTGCTGGTAGTGGACTCGGTGATGTGTAAGAGTCACCCAGGTGATACTGGTTTTGAAGGCATGAAGAAGTCATAGAGTGCAGCTGAGGCTTGGCACTGTGAGAGGTCAGAAGAGGTCACTGGTGAAAGTGCAGCTTCAAGTGGAAGTTGAAGGCCCAGGATGAAGTGGTCAATGCAGAGAGGTTAAGGCTTGGTACCATGATGAAAGCCTATGAAAGGCTATCCTTTCAGGTAACACTAGCTTGTGTCAAGTTGGCATAAAACTAGACAGCACAGACAGAGAGGGTATCTGAACCCACATAGCTGGAGTTATAGGCAGTTGCAAACCATCTGGCATGAGTGTGTGCCCTCGACCAATGAGACATTTGTCTAGGCCACTAATGTTCATTTTGAACCAATCATAGCCACTTATCCTGCCCCTTAACAATCAGCCACCACCGTAGCTCCTCCAATTAGTGGAAGTGCACCCCTGATGTCCAACATGGAAATGACTCACATGGGTTTGCAGTCCAAAAAAGTCTAGTTGAATTTCAGACAGTCCTAGCTGAGGCTGTAGCTCCAGCAGCCAGTCCAGGTCTTTGTACAATTGTTGGGTGCATCTGTTACACCTTCTACTGCTGGTATAGAGGTAGTGCCTCCTGCTGGTAGACTGATAATCCTTTTGTCTCAAGGCAGACCAGAGAGCAACAACTACCAATTAGAATCAAATTACCCCATCCCCCTGTCTTTGACTATGTACAGGAAAACAAATATCAGAAAAAATGCTCACAGTGGGAAAGGTTTTCAAGCCTTGTAGTTTATACTAACAACACATAGAACCCATGTTCTGATTGTGATGAAGGAGGCACCTCAGAAAGTTTGCAAAGTTTTATTTCTGAAAATAACCATTATATTAGGGATTTTTTCTTGGTGCTATGACAAAATGTCTGACAAGAAACAAATTAAGAAAGGAAGGATGTGTATTGGCTTATAATCCAAGGGTGCCATCCATCAAAGTGGAGAAGGTGTGGTAGCAGGAGCCTGAGACAGCTGGTCACCTGACACCCACAGTCTGGAAGCAGAGAGAGATGGATGCTGGTGCTTACGTCACTTTCTCCTTTGTATTCAGTTCAGGACCCCAGCCTAGGGAGTGGTGCTGCCCAATTACAGGGTGGGTCTCCTCTTCTAAACTAATCTAATCTAGAAGCCCCATCACAGACACATGTAGAGGCATGTATCCTGGATGTTCCCATGTCCTATAAAACAGACAAAGAAGATTAACTATCACAGCCACGTAGCAAATATTTCCATTTAAAAAAAAAAAACCAATATGCCTGGCATTGGTGCCTAACACTTCCCTTGTACTGTGGAAGCATCCATTAAGGTTGTGTGGCTGCATTCCATTTCAATTTTATTCACAAAACAACAGGTGAGCCATATTTGGCCTGCAGGTCATAATTTTCTGATCCTCTACTCCAGACTACTGGCTTTCAATACCAGCTTTTAAAAACTGGTGATTTGGGGGCTGGAGAAATGGCACAATAGTTAAGAACACTGGCTGCTCTTGCACTCCCCAGGACCCACACCCACATCTCATGCCCTCTCTGGCTTCCTCTTGGGCACCGTGCACATACGGTGCATAACACACATACACATCCAATAAAAACAAACAAATCTTTTAACGATGCCAATATGCTCTCTAAACACCATTTAATTTTCAGGGGAGTATCGTGAATATGCAATTTCTAAAATTCTCCAACAGAAATCCAGTGTATGCACATTCATGGTTGAGCATCACATGTCCAGTAGAAGAGGGTTCAAGAGGATTTTTTAGGTGTGGTGTAAGAAAAGTAACTGAAGGTTAGATGAGGAGATTTTTCTTGTGGGTAAAATGAAAATAGAGCTAGGATACTGAACAGCCTAAAAATAGAATTCTGTCTTTTCACATGTCCTCCCTCCATTACTCAATGCAAAAATCAGCCAGTTCTAAAAACTTAAAAGAGACTCTATTCTAGGATCAGTTGCACAAGTTCCCAAAGAGGACAAAAACCTGTAGTATATGTCACTACCTTTGAATATGAGTTGGAATTTTCACAGGCATTATAATCTTAACATCTGTAGATAATCATATCCACTGCATTTCCTAAGTCCCAAGTTACACATTTATTGTAATTTTTGCAATGTTCTTGTTCTTTTCTTGATAATTTTATGATTTATCTTTAGTTTTTAAGATCTTATGTATCAGTCCCTTTGCAGCTAATAATCTCTATACCACAGGTCTCTTTAATTTAAATTTGAAACAAACTTGTTTTACATGTCAATCCTAGTTCCCACACCCCCTCTTACTCCAGCCTGGTCTTGACCCCTTTGCTCATCACTCCTCCTTTTCTGCAACTGGTCCTCCTTGTTTCCTAGCTTTTACCACAGGTCTCTTTTTTAAATAAATATTTGTAATATATATACACATACATACATACATAGATAGGTATAGGTATAGGTATAGATACATAGATAGATATAGATATATAGATATAGATATATGAGCATTTGCCTGCATGTGTGTATGTGCACTACAAACATGCAGTACCCATGGAAGGCAAAAGAGGGCATCTGATCCCCTGAAACTGGAGCTGCAATGGTTGTAAGCTACCAGTTAGGTGCTAAGTATAAAACTTGGGTCCTCTAGAAGAGTAGCCAGTCCTCTTAACAGCTGGAGGTTCCATTGCATGGGCCAAAGTCTTGGGTTTTGTAAAAGGGGAGAATAGAGCTGAGCAACACCTGCCTGAAGCTCCTGCCAACAGGGATTCCACGCCATGATGGACTGAAGGCTCTAACTGTGAGCCTAACATCAATCCTTTCTCCTTTAAGTTGTTGTTGTCATGGTGTTTTATCACAGCGACAAGAGAGTAAAAGACAAGATGCCCCACACAATCTGTCATCCTGTTCAGTAAGTGGGGCATGGTGGGGGCTAGGTGTCATGACACTTGACAGCCTTCGTCATGAATAAAAGGAAGTTGTTTTCTGGAAAGTTCCGACAAAATCATTACAGTGAGATAGATCATCATGATAGCTAATATTGTTCATCATGCTGTAGTAAAAATCTATTATGATGCAATTATAACTTGACATGAAGAAGTCATAGAATATTATGATGTAATGTGATTCATTATGATGCAAGAGAAATTCATTATAATGCAATTATGATTTATAATGTCCTAGAGATTTTTGTCACACATATATCGTAATAATAATATGACATAATCCTATACTACAACAGAATTTTTCTATAATATAATAGATAATATAACAGATCTGATGATTTTTCATAATGAAATGGAAATGTATGATAATGCCATGCCAGGATTTATTATGATGCCATGGCATCATAAAGGGAGGCAACCTCATCCTTACTCAACAAACTATTTTCTTCTGGTTCTAGAGAGACAACTTGGTGAAGCCCCATCCTTGACCTAAAGAGCTCAGGCATCCTGTCATCTTCAGTGAGACATGAGGAAGCCACACACACTCACAACCTGGTTGCTTCTTCCAGCTCAGACACTGAACACACCTGCCACCATTCTGGAAAATGTCAGGCAGAATACTTTGTGGAATTTCTGTAACAGAGAACACTGCATGGGGGTGATCACATGGTGACATCACCAAAATCCTCAAACTTCCTTGAGACAAAAGTGGAAAGTGTGTGTGCTTCATGAGAAATATTTAGCATCCAGCTTCTGTTCCTATAAACAAAGCTACATTAGATTTTCCTGAGGCATTCAGCTGATGCACAAGGAGGTGTCTGTCTTCCTGCTGGCCCAGCTTCCTACTGAATTCTCAGACAGGCAACCCTTCTGAGATTGCCCAGCAGAATTATTGCCACTCTCAGGCAGCATTTAATCCAGACCAAAGCCTTAATGATTTTAACACTGCCCCCCAATACTAAACACAACCCCAAATCCCATGATTTACCTTTGCTAACACTTTCATGTTGAGAAAAATTCATGAAGTCCCCATGGCCAGTTGCAAGTCGATAAACCTCAATCCATTCAATAACAAAGATCAAAGCTTGGCTGTGCTCTCCTGATCTCCAGGCTTTGTTCCTGCTATTTAAATAAGTTGGAAGATCATTGCTGGTTCTTATTTAGTTAGCCAGGCTGCAAATATGAAGTCATGTACATCTTTTCATTGTTTAACTGGACTCCAAGGAATCCTGGGGAAAGACCCTAGAGAGCGGGGTCACTCGCTGTCATTATCATCATGACCATTCACAGAACAAGAGCCATAAATTCAACATCCCACCATGGAATAAACAGGAACAGAGAGGAGGTCCAGAGATTGGCTTCTGCGGCTTTTCAATACTGAGAAATATAAGGTCATATGAAGAGTGCTTGCTGCTCTTATAGAAGGCCAGAATTCCCAGTGCCCACATCAGGTGGGACACAACCACCTGTAACTCCAGCTGCAGAGAATTTGGCGCCCTCTCATGGTTTCTTCAGGTACCCCACACTCACATGCACATACATTCATACGGATAGGTGAAAAACAAAAATAATAATAGAAGATGAATGAAGAGCTAAGAACGAGCAATTGATGACAGAGTATGATGACTTTAAGAATAAAGAGTAAGCACCTGCCCCATCTCAGTAATCAAATGTCATGAATCATTGAGCCACAGTGCCCTGTAGTCACCCACGAAGTACCACGGTGGCCAGCCTTGTTAAGGAAATGGGCTCTTCAAAAAATAAATAACAAGCCCAGACCCCACCACATAGCCAACCTCCTGGAATCTTCCCACAGAGAACATTCCAGGTAGCCTAACAGTCAAGTCATTTCTTTCCATTGAGATGGAGGTCTGTCATTCAGAGGAAGGGATGAGAATATCCCTGAAACTGAATTGGAATTTTCAGAACCAACTAAGGCAACACTGAGGAAATCTAGTCTTGATCCAGTTCACAGTCCCTATCTGGGCCATCCTGTTCTGGTCCCACTGCCGTAAGGTCCATGGTACCAGGGTTTATTAGAGTGAAGCAATGCCCTGTGTAGCTCGTTTCTAATAAAATGAAGAATTCTGATCCCTGGGTCTCTGGGTATCAATTTCCAGTCAGAACTTGGCCTGAGGCTCAGAAGCTCTAATTTGTAAGCAAAACTGAGACCAAGTAGATTTCAAAATAATTATGACTTTTTGAAGTAACTTAAGCCTCTGGGGATGTCACATGATTAGCAGCTGCATTAGGAAGCTCCAAGAGGGGAGGGGGTTGCAAGGAAAGTCCTTCTTCATGGGAGAGTTCAGAGGTCATCCCTCCAGTGAAAGCTAACCCTCTCTTACCCGTGAGATAAGGAACAGAATTCACCACCAGAGCAGGCACCCGAGCAAACGCATGCACACAGAGATATATGTGTACACGTACACATGTATTGTGCATTCTGGCAGGCACACACAGGGACATGTGTACACATACATACATACTGTGCATTTTGGAATGTATACACAAATAAATGTGTATACATACACACATATCTGTATTCTGGCATGCACACACATGGGCATCTGTGTATACATACACACATACTGTGCATTTTGGATTTTGACAAAGATGAGTCTTAATGCTGACATGACTTTCTGTTTCTTTGAGGAATGGAGGTGACAGGAGGCAAGTTGTCACATGTGGAAAGTATGCTTAGCATGATCAGAACCAGCCAAGCCATTTCCCTCAGTGGCTGTCCCATTATCCATACCTCACTGTTCATGTGTCATGCTCTCTTTGTTGCTCTCAATTTATATTTTTCTTTTTGAAAACAGGGTCTCCCTTGTAGCCTAAGCTGATTTCAAACAAATGATTCGTCTCCTGCCTCAGCCTCCTGGAGTGCTGAGGTGACAAGAGTTTACCACCATGACTGACCTTCAATTCTGTTTGTTTGTTGTTGTCTCGTGTATCTATGTGTGTTGCATGCATGCTTGTGTGTGTGCATGTTTGCATGTATGTGAGCATACATATGAGCAGTGGTTTTGCACATGTCTGTGCTGGTAGAGCCCAAGGCTGCTGGGCCTCCCCTACCACTCTCTACCTTCTCCAATAAAACAAGATCTCTCAATTGAACCCAGAGCTCACTGATCCAACAAGTCTAGGCAGACAATCTCCTCTGTAGATTCCCTGTCTCTGCCTCTGAAGGGTGGAGGAAGAGCCACCCTAATTTGGTCAACACAATCCCAGGGGATGAGGTCCTAGACTGAACAAAAAGGAGAAAGCAAGCCGAGCACCAACCTCTCTCTCTCTCTCTCTCTCTCTCTCTCTCTCTCTCTCTCTCTCTCTCTCTCTCTCTCTCTCTCTGCTTCCCAACTGAGGATACAACACTCGTCTTTTCTGGTGAAGAACCTATTCAAATATCTTTCCCATTTAAAATTATGTTATTGCTTCTTTTGAGAATTTTACACAATGTATTCTTATCATAATTATTCCTCAGTTCTCCCTCAACTCCTTCTGGATCCATCTGCACCTCCCACCCCAACAACATGCACCAAATTTGTGTCCTCATTTTTTATGTTTATAAATGCTGCCTGTACATTCCTGGGAGCGGAGCCATCCTCTGGAACGTGATAAATCTACCAGAGCCACGCCCTTAAAGAAAACTAACTCCTTCCCCCAGAAGCCATCAACTGCTCACAGCACTTCATGGTAGGAACGGAGACTCCTGAACCCCTTTCCCACTCCATGCTGGAATGTTGAAGGACTTGATCGTGCAGGCAGCCACATGAACTCACAGCTGTGAGTTCATGACAACGGCTGTCCCATCATGTCCAGAAGACTCTGTTTCCCTCTGGTTATCCTTGACCTCTAGTACTTACAGTCTCTACATTCTGTCTTCCAAGATGCTTCTTTAACCTTGAGGGTGTGACATCAATGACCTATTTTGGCCTCCATCTAGAAGGTCAAAGCATGAGACCCTCTAGCCCTCCTGTGCCCTGGGAGTGTAGGGCTCATATCCTGCTGAAGCTGCAAATGGGCTAGAGATTTTGAAACTGTTTTGAAAATAGCTATAGAAGTCTAAAGTGCTCATTGTCAACTCTCACCCATCCAGTCTACATGTTTCACAAACAACCAAACTTCTTCACACAAGGGAATTTAGTGCTGAGTTATTTGGGGGTGATACACTGGAGTACAGCAGGGTTGGCTATTCAGCAGCAATGGTGAGTGAGTGCCTGCCCATGTCATCACCACAGCCCCATTCACCCATCTAGCTGATTCCATCTGAGGATGCAGGAAAACTGCCATCACTTGAACGATTTCATTGCACAAGGCCTACCTACTTCCTTCTCTCTTGCAGCTGACCTAATGCTGTGAGGAGAGACAATAAGCAAACACCAAATAAGCACATGGGGTATCTTCAGATAGATGGGAAAATGACAGGAAGTGCAGTCTGATGGTGTAGATCTACTTGTTATGCCAATGTGGTCGGCTGAGGCAGGAGGATTGCATGTTTTAGGCCTGAATGGGCTCTGCAGAGAATTCAAAGCCAACTGGGACAATTCAGTGAGATTCTGACTCAAATAAAGAAGTAAACAGGGGGCTGGAGATCTCCCAGTAGTAGACTGTTCACCTATCATGGATAAGGCTTTGGTTCGATCAACTCCCACAATAATATGGCAGAAAAAAAAAACCAACTGTGGCCATTCTACAATGGAAGGATGTGTAGGGTGCGTTAGCCTGATGTTGAGAAAAGGCCACATGTGGATATCTGAGGAAAAGGGGGGCCCAGATACAGGAGAGAGAGAAAGGCACCAGAGTGACTAAGAACTGAGCAAAGTTCAGTGGCTGAGCACTGCAGAGCCTGCTTGAGGCAAGAGTGATTCAGCAAGGAAAGCACAGCCAGCATCAAAGTTAAGACAGCTTTCATCCCCAGAAGCTGTTGGATGGGGAAAGCTGTCTTGATGCTGGGGGAAAAAACCAGACCATCATCCACAAGGACACAGAAGACCATGCACAGGGCCACTTCAACATCAATGACTAGCTATGTCACTATTACACTATGATAAACATGGCAAGGAAGACAGTCCATGCTGTTGGACAGCAAAGAAGAGGGTGTCTGACCCCTTAACCTTTTCTAACCTTTACCGCATCACTGGGATGTGATTTTTCTAAATGTCACCAGTGTTCCCAGAAGCCTGCTAGAGCTTGGACCAACCCTCCCTCATTTGTTTATTGCCCTTTCAGTTAAAATCCTTGGGGTCTAAGGAAAACATAATAATGATGGTTTATGCATAACCTTCAGTTTGCATTGAATTTTTCTACTTTTGAGGTGTTACAGTCCTGGCAGAGAGCTGCTTTCTCCCCTTCCCCCACCCCCTCCCCCTCCAAATTGAAGAAAGATAAGAGGAATATGGGGCTGTAAGAAGAACCTGAAAAACACAGTCTTGGGGTTTCCAACACAAATAGCTTGGCTTCTCTGAGTCCTGTGCTCTCCCTATCCCTCCTGTGGATGCAAAATGAAATGATGTCCACAGAAAAAAAGGTTCCAAACAACAATGCACAGACATGATTGTGTGGGACCCTCCACATATAACCTGCTGTGACAGAGACATTACAGCAAGGGAGTCCCAAGAAAGTCAGAAAACATGATGCTCTATTCAGAACCTGCCAGGGTCTCTCATCCTATTCAGAGCAAAAGCAGCCAGGCTCCTTCCAAAGACTCCTCGACACCCCACTCCTTTGTCCCCTCCACAGTCTGACTTCTCTGGCTTCTGTCCTGCCCTGCCCCAGGGTGAGCCTAAAACATCTCCAGCAAGAACCAAACATCACATTTGTCCTTGTTACCACTGAGACCCTTCCTGGTGAGCCAGACACATGTCTATCACACAGGACAGGAAACCAACCCACAATGGACCAAAGCATTGACTTCGCAAAAGTCTAATTTAATGAGGAAAAAAAAATGTGTGTGTGTGTGTGTGTGTGTGTGTGTGTGTGTGTGTGTGTGTGTGTGTGTACAGTACCTGCAGAGGAGGCATCAGACTTCCCCTGTGCTGGAGTTACAGGAAATCAGAGGTGCACTGTGGGTCCTGAGAACCAAACCCAGGTCCTCTACATGAGCACCAAGCACTCTTAACTACTGAGCCATCTCCCCAGCCCTTCAATTCGTTTTATTTATTTACTTAATGGCATCATGGGTGTAAGTGGTTACTTCTAGGAGCAGAGATGACTCAAAGGCAGATGCATCACCAAAACTCCAACACAGGTGATGGCTCATGAATGTTTCACCCCCTCAGCCCTCTACTGTGCTTACAGGCAGCTGCATGGGTCATAGAGTCTTCCCATCAGCACCTCAGTCCATCAGAGTCTCTTCCCCAGCAGATATTGGTTGCTTCCATAACCTTGGAGAGGGACCCCAGTGAATCTGGCATGTTTTGGCTTTCCCAGACATATGAAGTTTGTTTACTTCCCCCACCCTGAGAATCCTGAGTGCTGCCCCGATCTTGTTCCTGGAGGGGGGGGTTTCCAACTGGAGGAAACTGCTGTACACAGCTCTTGGTGACTCCTGTGAGGCCTACCAGCTCCATCGCTCAGTCCCACCCATCCTGTCTGATCACAGAATGTTAGGCACACCCTGGACTTCTCTCTCCCCCCACAAACTGCTCTTCTCCTCCACCTTACAAACTGCCGGCGACTGAGTCATACTTAATCCCTGTATTTATTTCCTGTCCCCTCCAGAATGGATTCTTTCTGGGGACAAGGACGTCTAAAGTTCTCTAGGAACTAGGCCAGCTTCTGTCACTTGGGAAAGATCTGCTGACTGTTGGGGGACAGTTTGAACTGAATGAATGAAGTGTAGCTGTATGAATGGAGAAGGGCAAAGCCACTTCAAGGCGCCCCCAGGGGCATGTGGGCAGCTCCAGTGAAGCAGCGTGATGTGAGGGCAGCCCAAGGGCAGACACTTTTTAATAGGCTGCGTTATCTTTTTAATGAGATAATGGATTAATTAATCAGTGCCTATTAACCTCTGTGCCCAGCCCTGGCTTGAGCAACACTTGTGTGGAAGAGGAGGCCAGGAACAGAAATGGACAAAGCCAACTGAAGAAGCCAAGGTCGGTCTCTGAAGAAGAGTTCACCCCACTTACACACACCATGAGGAAAGAGAACAAATTAAGACAGTAAGTGAAAGGCGGTTCTATGGAAGGACAATTCTATAGGCCTCATGTAGCATCTGTGTGTGCAGGTGTGGACAGCCTCAGGTACTCTTCCTTGTTTTTGGTTTCCTTGATTGTTTGTTTTTGAGACAGGGTCTTTCCTTGACCTAGAATCTGCCTACTAGACTGGGCTGACCAGTCAGTGAGCCACAGGGATCCCCATGACTCTGCCTCCTTAACACTGGGAT
The DNA here is from genome assembly GCF_943737965.1 of Phodopus roborovskii. Lineage (NCBI taxonomy): Eukaryota > Metazoa > Chordata > Mammalia > Rodentia > Cricetidae > Phodopus > Phodopus roborovskii. Next base: position 1,912,587 of record NW_026126598.1, on the reverse strand, counting down.
TAAAAGATCCAGGTATGGTGGTACATGCCTTTACTCTGAGCATTGCCAGTAGACGAGGCAGGAAGATCTCTGAGCATGAGGCCGGTCTGGTCTACTGAGCAAGTTTCAGGACAGCCAGGGCTACACAGAGAAACCCTGCCACAAACACAAAGAAAACAAATAGCACACTATGCCTCCCCATCCAGCTCTATTTCATACTTCTGGGTCCTTACACTTATAAGACAAGCTTTTCATTGACTGAGCTATCTCCACAGTTCTCAGAGAATTCTTTTAATTGGCATTAGACATCATTGAGAACACACCTTCATGAACAAAGATTTGTTGCACAGAACTTAAAAAAAAAAATCAGAACCAGGAAATAACACCAGTCCAAAGTAGCAAAAGTAACCATACACCAGCGCCCACCTCTCCTTACAAAGCTGCACAGATGGAGCCTAGTCCTTCCAACAGCGCCAATGACCACACATGGGGAGGATGCCCAGCAAGGAGGCTCACCCAAAAACTGGTGATGGAAGTTCTTATTGGGGTCAGCCACATCAGCACACAAGCTGTTGAGTCTCTCCAGCTCTTCTGAATGCCCAATTGATGCCCCAAGATACTGACCATCTTGTATGCTCCACGGCTGATTGAAGACTGAACCTTACTTTGAAATATGTGGTGTTTGGATAGCTCAGACTTGCTGAGGTAATCCTTCGCTGTACAAAAATATGGTCATGATTTAAATTTTAAAAAGAAACTGAGACAGTTTGCATAAAAGTACATGCATTTAGAACTAGGGAGATGGCTTGATCAGTATGGTGATTGCTGTGTAAGCATGGGGACCTGAGTTCAGAGTCCCAGAAGCCATACCAAAAGTGTGCACCTTATAACCCCAGCACTGAGACAGGGACATCCCTGGTGCTTACTGGCCAGCCAGGCTACCTGAATCACCTCAGAAAAATGAGGTAAACAGTGACCAAGAAAGACACTTGGCACCAACTTCTGGCCGACACACACATGTGCATGGGCACACATCCATGAACACATCCACACATACACAGTTAAAAACAACAAATTAAAACTCAGAGACTTCCCACTGAGTCATCCATCAAAGGAGCTGGGATAAAGGAGGATGGCAGGCTGTGGGACTTCCTGTATGAAGTTGAAGATGAGAGAGCATGGCTCTGCCTAGAGTGATGGAGAGGACCCAAACTTTAGATGTCCTTTAGATATGGGCACACCTGTCATAGCCATTTACAAAGCTAGTTTACTATTCAGATACCTTCATGAAAGCCTGGAAATTTTATTGATCAAATATCCTCATTTCTAAGTTGCCTGCTGTCCATGAATGAGAATTTCAAATCAGCTTAACAGCACGCTATACATTTTCATTGATTTCAAGGATATATCAGGCCAAATTCCCTATCTAATTGTGCTCAAATGTTACGAATCCACTTTTAAAGATTACTGTGTTGGCCTCGGTCATATAAGGAGATTACTGAGACAACCCTCTGAGTAATGTTGCAACCTAAGGGCTGAGATGGATATTGCACAGTTGCCACCTACATGAGAATCTGTTCCATCCTTCTGAGTTTGCTAGCTCAGTTGTAGGAAGGATAAAGTCAGCTAAGGCTGCTGGGTTTAATGAGAAAGAAAGACTGTATGAGAGTCTGAAGAGGTAACAGACCAGAGAGCTGGGACTCAGCACTCAGAGGCTAACACCTCAAGATGTTGATGTGTCTGCTACCCTTTGGATCTGGAGTGTCTCTGTTATAAAACATGGTCCACTTTATCAGGTCAGCATTGTCTGCTTGCAAGTGTCCATCCTATTAGGGCATGCTGATTGTTGGTGTCCCCTTATAGAAGGATATGATGGGGAGGATCTTTGGTCCCTCCCCCAAGATTCCAGCTGTGACTCTCAGCTATATTCATTGCAGTTCTGCCCTGATTGCCAGTAGCCTGGGGCCTCAGGATTGTTCACATATATAGGCTGGGAACAGGTGATTGAAGGAGCCCCATCGGTGCTGCTACCATACTGCATGTAGATCTCCTGATGTGGATGTATTGGGGGTCCCTGTCCCCATACCCTGCAAACAAGCCCAAACAAACTCACTGGTTCCATAGGGTTGACTCTGACAGGATTATATTTACATTTGCCACTGGGACACAATGAGGAGGGCCTGGATTTTAAGCCTCCCCAGGGAAGGAACTCTTATTGCAGTCCCCTCAAAGCATGTGTGTTAAAGGTATGGTCCTCAGGTTGGCATCATGGGAGGCTGTGGCCTAGAGGGAGGTGTCAGGCCACCAAATATTTGTCTTTTAAGGGCAACAATTCTCAACCTTTCTAATGCTTTGACCCTCATATTTTAATAACCCGAACACAAAATTAATTTTGTTGCTACTTCATAACTGTAATTTTGCTACTGTTATTAATTGTAAAGTGAATATTTTTTGGAGACAGAAGTTTTACCAAAGGGGTTGTGACCCACTGGTTGTGAAGCACTGTTTAGGAGGCCGAATAGATGTTTATTCAGGGAGAAATAACTTACAGCCTAGACAGATGAACACCAGGAAATTCAACCCGATACTCTCCTGTCCGAGTCACGACCGAGTCACGCAAGCAAGAGAGCTTTTTCAGGCTCTCCCTCCGACTTCCTTCCACAGGTCACTTCCGCCCATCGCTCCACCCCCCAATGGGCGTGGTCAGTGCCACAGAAGGATTATCTCACTACAATCCTGGGCAATTTCTTACCCTCTCCTTTGCTTTCTTGCTACAATGAAGTGAGCTGCCCCTTCCACCACAGACTCCTACCATTATGGGCCTCACTGCCTGACTACTCTGGGACACTAAGCTGAAACAAACCTACAGGAAGTGTTAAGCAGACTATCTCTACCACTCTGTTATAGTAACAGAAGGCTAGCACATTAAGTGCCCTTACGGATTAAAATTGGTCAGTAGTTAAGAACACTGACTATTCTTGCAGAGGACACAGGAGTCATTTTCAGAATCCACATGGTTCTCACAACAGTTTGAAACTCCTTTTCTAGAGGATTTGACACCCTCTTTTGGTCACCATGGGCACTGGATGCACATGGTACACAGACACACATGCAGGCAAAACACCCATACACATAAAATGAAAACAAATAAATCTTTTTTAAGATCTAACAAATCCAACAAAACACAGTGTTTTATATTCTTACATTTAACAAATTAATATTTTAAAATATACACTTCCAAATATATCAATAGTGTTTTAGACTGACAATAACCCTGACTTCTTACATGTACCATAGTAAAATGTCACCTCTCTCCACTTCCTTCCCACCTCCATAACACACTCTGGACACTTGAGTTACACATCCAAGAAGAAGGTATTATTTCCAACAAATACATTTTATTTAAAGATTGACCATTGAAAAGCCAGGTGTGGCAGCTTACACCTTTAATCCCAGTACTCTGGAGGCAGAGGCAGGTGGATCACTGTGAGCTAGAGGACTAGCCTGGTCTACAGAACAAGCTCCAGGCCAGCCAGGACTACATTGTGAAACCCTGTCTCAAAACTAATAATATAAGTACTGAACAGAGAAGTGAGTTAAAGATGCTTATTGAAACCATAGCCTCAATAAAATGAATCATCATTAAATTAAAGCCACTGCATCTTTATCTAGAGTGCAGAGGCAATAGACTCTACAGAGTAGAGCATGTTGTTTGTTTTATTAAGCACCTGCCCATGACTGATTCATGAGTGACTCAAACAGTTTGGTCCCACTCTTCATGATAACCTGCAGGGAAGGATGGTAATAAAACAACTGTCACATTATCACTCTCCCTTACACCATCATCTTGGTGGCAGAAGCCCCCTCCCACACCAATAAACAAAGAACTGATAATATTAACAACTGATGCTGGGCACTGGGCTGCTTCATTACAACATAAAGTTCTTTTCCAACTTTGCCCAAGGCCTGTGTGAAGGACCAAACTCGACAGTGATATGAAGGGAATTATCCTTTCCATTTCTAAATACAAAGCTATAATTCCACAGCATTCGTCTGTGTGGGAGCTGAGATATTGATCGTTGTTCTCTTGACTGTGAGGTGACAAGGCAGGAACTCCACTGTCATGCTCCTATGTAATGCACAAATGCAAGAGGGAGGACCTCCCACCTCCAGCTGCAGGGTTCTGGGAATCAGTCCCTGGGTGGAGCCACCCTGTGACACCTGAGAAGCTTCCCATGATTCTCCTTGGGTGCTAGACAGTTTTACTTGCTCTCTCGAGTGCTTTTTAGGGCTGTAAACTGGGTTACCTAGGAAGATAGAGTAGCATCCCTTTCCAAAGAAGGGAGTGGCCATCATCCGAACCTTCACAGTGATTCTCCCACTTGTTAAAGAACATCCACTCCAGGATGGAAAGGTGCCTCCATTGGTGAAATGCTTGCTTTGACAACATGAAGACTCAAGTTCAATCCCCACCAAACACATACACACAGCCAGGTGTGCTGATGTATAATTGAGGAGGGGAAGAAGAGACAGGTAGATACTTGGGGTTCCTGGGTAGCCAGCCTTACCTAATTAATGATTCCAAACCAGTGAGAGACCTGGTCTCAAAAGAAACAAAATGGTAGACAGTACATGAAGAATGACACTTGAGGTTGTCTTCAGGTCTCCATATCCATACACATATACACATGCTCTTACACGCATACATACAGGTACACACAGTATCCATCCATCATTTCTTTAAATTACATCTTAAAATATTTATTTGTGTGTACATGTACACACATATACCACAAAGGTCATGTGGAAATCATAGGTCAACTACAGAAGTCATTGCCTCCTCCTACCATATGAGTCACAAGGCTGGAAATGAGGTCATCAGTCTTGTCAGCAAGGTCCTTGACCCTCTGAGCCATCTTACCTGACCCTATTTTGCATACTGTACCCCCAAGTTCCCTCCTGCAATCCCAAGATGACACCAAGGAACAGATAATGTTTTAGGGGTATAATACTCAGTCATTTAGCAGCTTGGCTAGGAGCCGTCATACTGGTGAGTATCCCCTGGGAAACATGAGAAGGAACTCCAAAGGAGGCAGCCTTAGTGCCTGTCCACAAAGTATCCTTATATAGCCTGACATGCCTGAAAGCTGCAGGCAAATGACAGCCTGTCCCCCTGAGTTCTTTTACAGTGGTTCTTTGAACACTCACAGATTTTGAACTTTGGCAGATCTCAAAAGCCCTCAGAAGCATTGATAAGACAGATATTACTGGAATATTGTTCTAGAAGCAGTAGGCCTGGGTAGTACCCAGAAGTTACATTTCGAGTAAGTATTCAGGGATACTGGTGCTGTTGGCATAGTAACCACATCAAGAGCCACCACCTGAACACACAGGGTGTGTTCAGAAAATAATTGCAAAATAAAAGGATGGATGAAGGCATCATGGTGTCTCCCAATTACTGGTGGGAGACCTGACAGGGTCTCACCATGGTCCCCTCTCTCTCTTTCTCTTTCTCTCTCTCTCTCTCTCTCTCTCTCTCTCTCTCTCTCTCTCTCCCTTTTTAATTTAAATTTGAAACAAGATTGGTTTACATGTCAATCCCAGTTCCCTCACCCTCCCATCCTCCCATATCACCCCCCCAGCAAAACTCAGTCCATTCCCTTTCTGCTCCTCAGGGAGGGTGAGGCCTTCCATGGGGAGTCTTCAAAGTCTGTCTTATCATTTTGGGCAGGGCCTAGACCCTCCTCCATGTACTAAGCTGAGAAAGTATCCCCCTGTATGGGATGGGCTCCCAAAGTCCATTCCTATACTAGGGATAAATACTCATCCGTTACTAGAAGCCCCATAGACTGCCCAGTCCTCCTAACTAACACCCACATTCAGGGGGTCTAGGTCAGTCTTATGCTGGTTTCCCAACTATCAGACTTGGGTCTATGATCCCCCTGTTGTTCAGATCAGCTGATTCTGTGGGTTTTTTCCAGCCTGGTCTTGACCCCTTTGTTCGTCACTCCTCCCTCTCTGTAACTGGATTCCAGGAGCTCTGCTAGTGTTTAGCTGTGGGTGTCTGCTTCTGCTTCCATCAGCTACTAGTTGAAGGCTCTAGGATGGCAAATAAGGAGTGTCATCAATCTCATTATTGTGGAAAGGCATTAAAGGTAGCCTCTCCACTACTGCTTATATTGTTAGTTGGGTTCATCCTTGTAGATCTCTGGGCATTTCCCTAGTGCCAGATTTCTCCTTAAATCTATAATTGTTTCATCTACTATGTTATCCTCTATTCTTACCTGTCTCAATCTTCCTGTTCCTTCATGCCCATCTCTCCCCTCCTCTTCTCCCCTTCTCTTTCTTCTACCTCCCTCTCCCTCCATGCTCCCAAATTGCTCAAGAGATCATGTCCTTTTCCCTTTCTCCAGGGTACCATGTATGTCTCTCTTAGGGTCCTCGTTTCCGACCTTTTCTGGTGGTGTGAATTGTAGGCTGGCAATCCTTTGCTGTAGAATGAACCACAAAAGAAAGTGTCATAGTCATCTTTTGTGAACTTGAGTGTCATGAGCATTTCTTCCTCCAATGTACCATGATGCATCTCTCCCAGACTTGATATCAAGAGTGTCTCCACAGAGACTTCAGCACAGTTCACACCCAACTTCAGGAACTTGGGTTTGCATTACCAGCAATATCAAACCCTCCCTCACAAAGCCCATGTCATTGTGGAGACCATACCACAGATGGCACGGCTGTGTTTTGTCTTTTAACACCATCATCAAGGGTCCCCTCCACTAGGACTTTCCCATTCACATTTGAGGAGGAACATCACCACTCCACTCATAACAACAACAACAACAAAAGTAACATCCTAAACACCCATTGACAAGGAAAACAGTCAAATTAATGACAGTATAGCTGTATCCCTGGAATATCTTTCTGCCATAAAAAATCATGTTTACACAGATTGTTTTAATAGCTTCAATAAAATGGTTTTTATATAATCCAATAAAGAATAATGCCAGAGTAACATTCTCTTTGGAACTTGCTCCAGCTGGGGCACTCGGAGGAGACCTTGACCTGTAGATTCTCACATGGCAGCTGATGGAAATGGCAACCCTGTGCTGGTTAATACGAACGCCTTGTGAATTTGTCTTAGTGGGGGTGGGGGTGCCATGTTTGGTTGGATGCAGTAGGATGGGAAAATGAGATGGAAATAGTCTGGCAAGTACTTCCTGCCAGGTCTCCAGACTGGATTTAGCTTCTCTATTTAGAGAAGACAGCAACAACTTTATGATAACACAGGAATAACAGTTAGCACTCTGGAGCAGTAACTATGCCCAGGGCACATATTCTAAGCTATATGCATATATCAGTTGCATTTCATTTATTCAGGAATCCAATTACTTCAAAAAAGGAACAATTTTCATGACTCACTGTGTGCAGCCCCAGAAGAAATCAGGACTGCTGTTCCCTAAGGTAGCCTTTATAACATTCTAGCTAACAAACAGATCTCTCTCTTATGAGATTACTATTCTTTTTCATTTTGTGTAATTTATATGTTTTCAAGCATCTGTTATGGATGTTTGTGCTGGGGGCTGCAGAGGTCAGAAGTTGCTGTTGGATGATCCCCTGGAGTTATAGGCAGTTGTGAGCCTCCTGATATGGGTGCTGGGGACTGAACCTGGGTCCTCTGTCAGAGAAGCAATTGTTTTCAAGAACATGGCCCATAGAATTAACTAAACAGGACTCATAGGGGCTCACAGAGACTGATGTGACGATCAGGAAGCCTATACGGGTCTGAGTTGGTCCTTTCCATATGTGTTATGGTTGCATAGCTTGGTATTCTTGTGGAATATTAACAGTGGGAGTGGAAATATCTCTTCCTCTTTAGCCTGCTCTTGGGACCCTTTTCCTCCTACTGGGTTGCCTCATCCAGCTCTGATATGAGGGTATCTACCTAGTCTTATTGTAACTTGTTATGCCACGTTCGGTTAATATGGCCTTGGAGGCCTGCTATTTTCTAGAGGGAAATGGAGGAGGAGTGGATCTGGAGGAGAGGGCAGGGAGGGGCAGGACGAGGAGGAGTGGGGAGAGGGAAAACGGCAGACCGGATGTAATATATGAGAAAAGAATAAATACATTTTCAAAAAGGAGAGTAGCCAGTGTCCTAACCCTCTGAGCCACCCCTCCAGCCCCTGACGTGAATGTTCTGATTGAAGGAGATGAGCAAGAAAATTAAAACAGCTATTACAAACAGCTGAGTGCTACACAAAGAGGAAGCGAGGTACAGGAACAGCTTGATAAGAGTCAAGCAGCTTTAAGTAGCAGGTGGCAAGAACCCTAACTGAAAGCTGGGACATTCGAGACAAAGCTTGAGCTGCCAAGGCCCTGGAACACAGAGTTAGGTTACCCAAAATTCCATGTTCTAGCTAGGCAACAGTTTCATAAAGCTATGTGACAGAAAAACAAGGCAATCCTAAATCCAAATTTATTGTATGGGTCTTTGTAGAAACAAAACAACAAAAACAACAGCTCTCATATAACTACTATGAGTAGCTAGGCTCTGCTATTATTACGATGCAATCCCCTCTCCTCCCAATAGTCTACCCACTGGTTGGTTTTTTTTTTTTTTTTTTTTTTCCTTTTACTAATAAGCTTGTAAGGATTTGAGTTGCATTGTTAATCTTTCTGACAAAGAGGTTATTGCCTTTATTACTTAATCTCTCTTCTTTCTTAACTTGTTAGCTGTAATTCTTAGGTTCTTATGACTGAATTAGGGTTTATAATATTACTGCAGTTCTGAGGGAATCAATGCCCTCTTCTGGCCTCCATAGGCACTGCATACACTTGGTACACAGACACACTCACAGGCAAAACACTCATACACATTAAGTAAACATATATATTAAAAAAATAAGATGATGAAAAAAAAGAAAAAGAATAAGATGACGAGAGATTAAGGAATACATTCATGTCAGCCTCTGCCCTTCATATGCATATGTGTACACATACACTGTACACATGGATCTGCATGTATACATGCACATACACAAGTGTGTGTGTGTGTGTGTGTGTGTGTGTGTATTACACACAGAGATGAAGATACACTCTCACACACACTCACATAACACTGCAGATACAAAAACATCAACAGAAGTTCTCCACACCTATAGCTTCAGGATAGGTTCAAACAAACTCAATGATATTGGTGTAGACTTTTAATCTCATATTGCTGTTTGGTCATTTGCTTATTAGGCTTCTCCTTTTAATTTTTGGTTTCCAATTTTGTGTTTTTGTGGGCTGTGAATTTCTTGTTTTGCTCATTTGTGATTGTTTGTTTGTTTGTTTGGTTTGGTTTGGTTTGGTTTGGTTTGGTTTGGTTTTTCAAGACAGTGTTACTCAGTTGCTATGGAGCCAGTCATGGAACTTGCTCTGTAGACCCGGTTGACCTTGAACCCAGAGATCCTCCTGCTTCTGTATCCTGAGTGCTGGAACTAAAGACATGTACCACCACCACACAGTATCTGTTTGCTTTTTAAAGAGAAAGAAAGAAAGGACACAGAATTGGTTGGTAGAGAGGGAGGTGAGGGTCTGGGAGGAGTTTGGGGGAAAGCATGATCAGAATATGTTATATAAAAATATTTTTTTCAATAAAAACAAGTGTGAGGTGTGTGTGTGTGTGTGTGTGTGTATGTGCAATATATAACAAAAGACAATGTTCAACTTTCTAAAACTGATTTCGTCTGGATGATGAGGCTGTAAACACTTGAAACTTAATCACAGGCATGGTGACAATCAATTCAACCTGACAGTTTCCACTTAGGCTTGTGATGAAGAGAAATTTATAGCCAATCAATAGTAATAGCAGACCTGCTTGAGCTTTGCACCAAAATTGAGGAGTGATCACACAACCTCAAGTGAGGCTGATGTTGAAGACAATGAGAGAGAAGAGAGGTCAAGACCCCTCCGACATCCTCTAAAACCCAGGAGTGATTGAAGCTCCATTATGCAAATAGCACCCATCCCTCAGAGACTCACATGCTTTGAGTTGAAAGTAAAGATAAAAGAATAGGACCACATAGTTCAGGCTTTCTTGAGAATTTATTTCTCCTTGTGATTCCTAACAACCTGTTCATCTTTTCTGAGCTTTTTCCCCCCAAAATACCCAATTTCTTCCCTTAAAAGATGTGACCCACTGAAACTCCTGCTCTTCAAACTGTCTTATATTTGGTAGTTTACACCATTTCTACTGTGTGCATTTACCACTCACTGTGTAACTGATTCAAAGACAGGCCCCATGGTGTTTCCAGAAGAATGTGCCATGATCTATATTTAAAGAATGCACAAGCAACCTGTAGAGAAAAAGTATAAAGTTACACAAAACTGAAGTGAGATTGAGTGTTGTATAGTTATTTTAGATTTATTTTTACGTGTGTGTGTGTGTGTGTGTGTGTGTGTGTGTGTGTGTGCGCGCGCGCGCCCACACATGCAGTTGCCCATAGAAGCCAGAAGGGAGCATTGGATCCCCTTGATCTGAGGTTATAGGTAGTTGGGAACCACCTGATGTAAGTGCTGGAAACTGAACCTGGATCCTCTGCAAGGACAGCAGACACTCTTAACTATTGAGCCATCTCTCCAGTCCAATAATTCTTACACAACTTTTCATTTTTGTTCATTTCAGTTATGAACCATCTTACCATCCATTGTGTCTTACAATATATGGTGTTTGTTTCATAGTACTGTATAAAAGAACATTGTCTTGTGACTCGGAGTTGGTTTGTGCTGGTTCATCTGCGGAATGTATAAGTAGGAGGTTATGCAGTTTGGCAAAGACTAAATGCTGACTGAGAAGAAGGACAGCATGGGGTGGGATGCTCAGAGGCAGAGAGTCATTGCCCAAACTGCCTCTGGTCGCTGTCTCTGCTCATCTCCACTCAGTACTATGTGCCTTTGGTGAAGCCAACAGCTTTCAGTTTTGCCTTGACTGGCAGCCCCTTCAGCCTTCTTCAAGTCCTCCTCTCTGCAGCCCCAGGAGATCACTGTGAATGAACCCCACTCCCTAATAAATTCTCCAGTGCTCATTAGAACCTGAGGCTCAATTCTCACACTCTTGGGTGGGAAACCAAATCAAACACTGCCTGGAGTCAGGTCCCACCCATTCTGCCTGCTGTTCAGCACTTTTATTCTGAAATGGTTAATGATTGTATCGTATTAGGAGTTCAGCACAGTCCAGTGTGACCCCATCTTTACTAGTTATATGTGCATGGGCTCTAGTCCTAATAGATATCACAGCCTGAGCAGTCAGGAGTTAGGGCCTTGGGGATGAGAAAGGCTGATGCATAAGTCAGACACTCACCCTGTCTGGGATATTGACTTACTTTATTTGGTTTATGGAAAGAAAAAAAAAAGAAATAGAAAATTAGAGAAGATTGCCCTGTTGATATATTAGCACTTTTATGTCTATAATTCCCTCACATGCTCATCTCTACATGAGCACCTACCTCCAGGGACTCAGATAAGCAAGAATTGATTCCCCATTTCCACACTAGATAAAGCACAGATAATCCCTGTTGAAAACTATTGAGGTGAGATGTTAGGAAGCCTGTTGGAGACATCAGCTCTGGAAGTCAGAGCCCCCAGCTGAGACCCTCCATACAGAGCTTCACAGAGACAGCAGGTTTGGTTAGAAGACAAGGTTGAAGGCATGATGCCTGTCCTGCTAACAAAAGAACTGAAGATCTGAACTCCAGAGAGAAGAGGGCTTCAGAGAATAGGGTCTTCAAGCACATCTCCCTGGTAGTATTCCTGCAGGAGTTGTGGGACAGCTGCATTCTCAGCCTCAGGGCCTGGAGATGCTGAGAGTTCAGGACTTCACAATCCTGCCCCAATGTCCAATGTCTTAGGTAAGCCTGGAGAGCTACCTGCTTCCTCACATTCAATTAGCCCAAGGAAGGATGCTTTGCCTTGTCTCCCTGCCTTGGGAAAACACCTTCATCCATGCCATTCATGCACAAAGCTTCCTGTGGTCCTCATGTGTTTGGTCCTGATTCAGGTGAGGTGTGCAATGTAACTCATTTTATGAGAGAGAAGACAGAAGTTCGTTTCTTTCAGTAGAAGCTTTAAACACACACCTCCCTCTGTTCACTCAGCTCTATTGTTCTAATGGTGAGATTTTTCTTTTCCTTTCTTGGGAATTTATCTTGATTCTTTTTTCTTTAACAAAATGTAAGCAGGAAGTAGATTTCTCAGATGACTAACGTTTGCAGTCCTCTGAGGTCTAGGCCCAGGTAATAATGAGCAATATCTCACACACATAGATGTTAATGCATATTTTCTTGGCTTTTGATGATGCTTAAATTGTAAGTTTTTGCATGAGGGAAAAAAAAAACACAATAGTAACAATAACAACCCATCATGTATCCCTGCTACGGTTTGTTTTATTCAGAATGACAAATGCTCCTCCTGTAACTCCATATTTAAGGAGATAAGAAGGTGAGGGAAGTCCAGGAAAAGATACCCTTGGACCTGAGAATCACCCTCATGGTTGTCTTCTCCAGTTCGGACTTCAAATATTTCTTACAACCACTTATAGCAGTGGTTTTCCACCTGCAGGCTTTGCCAACCTTCTATTCCTGAAAATTTTACATTATGATTCTTAACTAGCAAAATTACAGTTTAGAGGTAGCAATGAAAATAATTTTACAGATGGGAGTCACCACAACATGAGGAACTATATTAAAAAGTCGAAGTATTAGGAAGGTTGAGAACCACTAATTTATAGTTCAAGAAGGAGGCCAAGTAAATATCTGAAACAATAAACAAAATACAGAATATCCTGAACACTACTAAACACAGGATAAAATGCAAGCTAGGGAGATGGCTTGGTGGGTAAGACAGCCTGCTGTGAAATTCTCAGCACCCACATAAAAAGCTGGACACAGCTGCGCATGCCTGTAACCCACCATTGAAGGGACAATGACAGGTAGATCCCAGAGTTTCCTGAGTATCCAGGATAGGCAGAACAATTAGCTCTGGATTCAGTGAGAGGTTTTGTCTCAAAAACTAAGGAAGAAGAAGATGAATAAAGACACTTAGGGTCTCCCTTTGCCCTCTGCCCTCCTTGTACACGGGAATATGCATACAGAATATGTGTGTACATACAGAGACATTTTCACACACACACATACACACACAGAGAGAGGGGGGAGCTGTATTAGGACAAATAAATAGTCAAATAGCTTAGATTTTGGATTTAGGTTTTCTTTTGGACATCTTATCTCCCTGTTTTTCTGCCATAAATTTCTTATGGAAAAAGTACATTGAAGGCATACATGTCAGGTATATTTTCCATAACATGAGAATTTTCTCCAGAACTATAGCTTTACCTCATAATAGAAGTCCCCCCGAACCCCGACACTTAAGACATAGCTACACCTGGAAGGAAGAGCTGGATATTTCAGTTAAGACTTTCCATTCCAGCGCTAAGATCTGTGATGTCACAAAGTGCAGAAGATGTTCAATAGAACTGAGGCTTGCACGAGGTCTCATCGTCTCTCTGACTCCCAACATGGGGAAAATAGGTGTACAAAATAGACATTATAACAGGCTACAGGTGACTATCCCTGACCTTTCTATTGATGCCACGAAACTTGGTTTCTCACAAAGAGAGTAGATTATCAAGGGCCTGTGGTGACAGTGACCACAGCAGGTGGGCTTGAGGATTCACACCATTTCCAGGCTCTGTGGATGGAGCCAATAAAGCCCTGCGGAGCTCAGTGGGGTGCCGGCTCTCATTCACATGGCACTACTGTGAAGACTGAGTGTACTGATTACTCTGCTTCTTGCTATGACAAAATACCCAACAAGAGCATCTTAAAGAAGAGGGGAAATGTTTATTTCGATTCATGCTTGGGTTGATCCCATCCCTCAAGGCAGGGAAAGCTGGGTGGATGGTCACATTGTGAGTGCAGACAGGAGTAAGAGGCCCTCTCCATTCTTGGTCTTGTTTTTTGTACAGAGATCCAGGAGGGAAACAGCCCCGAGTGCCCCACAGCCTCCCACTCCCAATTTCACCTGCCTTTCTTCACTAACTTAGATGTCACCTCAGACTCTTTCTATTTTGCTCAATGTAGTGGAATCTCTACCATAATAAACTAGAATCCCAGATGCAGAGTGAAGAAGTTTTGCTTTGCTTTGCTTTGTTTTGTTTTCCAAGAATCTGTCTCTCTTTGTGTTTTGTAGCCCCCCCCCCTCCACTTCTGGTTTGAACTAGTATAGGAGTCAGTGGTAGATGCTTAATTCAGACAGAGTTTTTAGAAGGGCTGTGAGTGGAGTGAGATAAAGCAGAAATTACTGGAGAGAAGTCACCAGGATTTTGCTGCTAAATACAATGTATTGATTGACTTATTTCCAGTCACACAGAACACTGAACCACACTCAAAGCAAACCTCCACATCCAACAGTTTGCTAAAAGGAGAAAGAACCTTAAAAACAAAATAGATCCAAAAAACTAAACCCTAAGGTTCAATGATTGACACTCTAGAAAGTTCACTATTAGTTAAACTTTAAAACAAAACAAAAAAAAAAAAAACTCTTCACTTTGACATTTTTATTATTGTTTGAAAGTGCTTCTAAACTCACATTCAGGTACCTTTATACAGCGCAGGCCCACATGCATAGGAATGGTGCTGCCCACAGTGGGCTTGGCGCTCCTACATCAATTAATAATCAAGACATAGCCAAAGCAAATCTTTCTTGCAAGGTGTGTCAAATTGACAACCAAGATTAGCCATCATAAAAATACAATGGCTTCCAGGAAGAGCATAACCAGTCCATGGAAGACACCTCCATTTGAACAGTTAATCCTGCAGATATATTCTGTGGCACATCTTCTAACCCCTCTCACCAAACCCATCCTAACCTCACTGTCTAAGAGGGAGATGCATTGGAAAGTAAATAAAAGAGAATTGGAGTGGAAAGAAACACTTATCAGAAATAAGACAAGTGGGAGACATTACTGCATCCTTGATGTTTCCCTCAAATTGTCTGTGCAATGATAATAAAAACCATTATGTTTCAGGTACAATAATTTTCGGTGTTACAAATAATACAAATAATATTGCTTATCATTCATAAGCCACATTTACACTAATCATGTTGATATGTTTTTCTAATGGAGAACTGATGGATTGGAATTGTTCCTTTGCTCATTTACACATGAGAGAAGTGAGGTTTAGAAGTTGAGCCAATTTCCTAACACTATAAGCTAATGAGTGACTGAGTAAGAGAGCCACACTTCTCACTGACTTTGTGGCACAGGCTCATGAGAAATGTAAAAAAGTGTTCTTTGCAGAGACTCCAATGCTCAGTATGTGGCAGTTGGACTTTGTCTTAGATCCAAGATTGGGAAGAAGGCACAATTCAGCTGAGCCCCAGCTCAAGGTTCCTGAAACAGGACAGCAGAAGATTCTGAGGAACGAAGAAACTAAGCTAAGCAAATGTGAGTCCTCAACAGATCAGAGAGGCTAATGGTACAAATCCAGGGCACAAGTTTGTGGGTCTTTGTGGGGGTGGAGAAAACACTTGTTTGGATGCCTACATCACACTATATGCAACTGCAAAGAGAGTAGAGCCTGGGGGTCTCTTTGAAGTCCAAGGAGTTTTGTTTTGTTACATTTTTCTTGTGTGAGTGTGCACACATCAGGTGTGCATATTTACACGCATGAGCACCTATGTGGGTGCATATGTACCTGTCTGTACTCATATTTGTGTGAGTCTGTGTGTGCATGAATGTATGATGCATAATATAGGGACTTATCCATTTACTCTTCCTTTTTATTCACTGGAACAGTCTCTCAGTCAAACCCAGAGCTCACCAGTATGACTAGTCGTCCTGGCCAAATTGCTGTGTCCCCTCCTCGTCTCTACCTCCCAGGACTGGAATTATATGGAGGTCACAAAACCTACTCATCACTTACTTAGGGATCCAAATTCGGGTACTCACACTCACACAGCAAGTGAGCCATCTCCCCAACCCATCAAGGTACAAGTCTTGATGTTGGACCCATCGGCTTTTTGGTTCTTTCTTATTATGTTTTGGCCATAGTATCAGAATCAGGTTAAGATATGGTCAGCTCAAATCACACCCACTTGTGGAGTATAAGGATAAGGAGGACTGCTGAATCTCTATTCCGAGGCAAATATCTTGACAGTTAAGCTGAAATATGTGCTCCACCCCAATGTGCAGTTGCTGCTGCTGCTGCTGATGTTGAGTGAGGCTGGCCAATAAAGGGCTGGGGCTGAGTCACTTATATTAACAGATAAAAACATAAAGGGAGGAAGATCTCAAATCCAACAAAGCCACTCACAAAACTTCTCCAGATGACAGGAATTTTTCTCATCTTCCCCCCCCCCTTTTAAATCGATGCTGCCATTCTGTTTGGGACTGATGGTCCAGAATCTCCAAAGCAGCTTGGCAAGCCTGACGGTGTGGCAGACAGTTTCATTTTGATTTTTTGAAGAAAAATATGACACAGCTGAGATGCTGTCATAAGAGATGGTTCTAAGATGGGATGAAGCCCTGAGTGAAAAGAAAAGGCATGGAGCTCATGTGCCACCCAAGCCAGTTTTCTTATGATAAAAACAATGACTTTTTTTTTTCAACCAGGGTCTGTGTTGGGAATACAATGCTTTGTTTCCATTTCAACATTGCATAATTTCCATTTGGCAACGCTGAGAATCTTTTCTGATATCAAACAGATTATAGCAGTGACAAGTTGAGCAAACACTGGCATTAAGAGGGGTTTTAATGATGAATAATTTTAAAAAAAAGTTTTTGTCTGTGGTACTAGGTTCAGTGTTCTACACAAACTCTAAGACACAGTAATTTCTTTTTTAAATGGCCAACCAGAATGGACCTAACCAAAGCCACAAAATATCATTCCTTGATTCAAAAAAACTGTGTTTCTTTGACTTTTTTTTTCATTAGTTTCTTGCCTTTAATGTTGTTGCTTTGGGGCTTGTTTTTAAGATTATTTTCTCTCATTAATTCTTTTCTTATTTTCTAGTGCAGCTGTTTAACTTTCCATAACTTTGTGGTGGTGTTATGATTTTTCTGGATTTGTCTAACCAAGTAAAAGGAATTATTCATCCAGATTGGCAGGCATAATTTTAAAGGGTCTGGGCATATTGGGATGCCCTTATCAGTGAAGTTGTGTAAGCCAATGTTTTAGGGCAGAAGAGAATCTAGCCTTGAAGGCCAAGGGTCTTCCTAGATCAGGTTTCTTCCTGGACTTCTCATCTGTGTCCACAACTTTACACTATGTTAGCTGACTATCAGTGCTGTATCAAATGACATCAGACTTATTATATTAAGGCAATAGTGTTCTCTTTTACACCCTTGAAAGTGAGGATTCTGGAATAAAGAAAATGTGGTACGTTTACACAATGGAGTACTACTCAGCAGAAAAAAAATAATAATAGAATCTTGAATTTTTCAGGCAAATGAATAGAACTAGAAGAAACCACCCTGAGCAAGGTAACCCAGTCACAAAAGATAAACATGGTATGTACTCACTCATATATGGATTTTAGATATAGAGCAAAGGACCATCAGCCTACAATTCACACCACCAGAGAAGTGAGGAAACAAGGAGGACCCTAAGAGAGACATAAATGGTTCCCCACAGAAAGGGAAAGGGACAAGATCT
Organism: Phodopus roborovskii; assembly: GCF_943737965.1. Classification (NCBI taxonomy): domain Eukaryota; kingdom Metazoa; phylum Chordata; class Mammalia; order Rodentia; family Cricetidae; genus Phodopus; species Phodopus roborovskii. The sequence goes on along the minus strand of NW_026126598.1, from coordinate 1,894,915 downwards.
CCTGAGCAAATTGGGAGCTTGGGGAGGGGGTACGGGAGGAGTACACCAGTGAGTGAAGAGGGAGTTAAGAGAAAGAGAAGGGAAGAAGTGGAGGGGAGCAAAGAACATGAGGGAGCTGGAAGACTGAGTCAGGGGAGAAATAGAGGAGAACAAGAAAAGAGATATCATAATAGAGGGAGCCATTATAGGTTTGAAGAGAAATCTGGCACTAGGGAAAAGTCCAGAGATCTATAAGGATGACCCCAACAAACAATCTGAACAATAATGGCGAGGCTACCTTAAATGTCCTTCCCTTATAATGAGATTAATGACCACCTTATATGCCATCCTAGAGCCTTCATCCAGTAGCTGCAGAAGCAGACACCCACAGCTAAATACCTAGAATCCAGTTGCAAAGAGAGAGAAGGGATGAGCAAAGGGGTCAAGACCAGGCTACAGAAACCCTCGGAAACAGCTGATCTGAACAAGGGGGAGCTCATGGACCCCAGACTGATAGCTAGGAAACCAGCATTGAACCAACCCAGAGCCCCTGAACATGGGTCTCAGGTAGGAGGCCTGGGCAGTCTAAGGGACCTCTGACAGTGGAACCAAGATGTATCCCTGGTGCACGAAAGGACTTTCGGAACACATTCCCCATGTAGAGATACTTCCCTTAGCCTAGAATGAGGAAGGGCCTAGGCCCTGCCCCAAATGCCTAGACAGATTTTGATGATCCCTCCTAGAAGGCCTCACCCTCCCTGGAGGGGGGGTGGGACGGGGGATGGGACGGGGAGGTGGGTGGGGATGGGAGGGAGAGGGAACTGGGATTGATATGTAAAATAAAATATATATATATATATATATATATATTTTTTTTTTTTTTTTTTTTTAAAGTGAGGATTCTGAAAAGGGTTCCACTGCCTAAAAATGGTGGCTGGAATGCTTCCTAGATCCTCATCTAGATCTGTTGTTTTATTACCTTTCCCTTTACCTACTGGCCCCTTCCATCTCCAAGGCCAGCAGTGAATGATTGAGTCTCCCCCATGCTGCTCCTCTCTGACCTATACTCTTGCTCTCTGCTACCCTCTCTCACTTAGAGTCCACGTGATAACACTGAGTCCATGTCATCTCCTGTCAGCAATAAAAAACAATTCATCCTGCCAGCTTTCCTGTGCCCTATGACCTGGCTGCTCAGGACTTGGGGGTATTTTCACCCTTGTTGTCTTGATAAAAGCACAATAACACAGATTTCCCAGTCTATAATGAAGCAGAGCTTGCATGAGTCTTGGCTCAGGAAGCTGGGAGCCCAAGATCAAGGGACATCCTTACTGGATGTTTTCATTGCAGAAGATAAGCAATGGGCTAAAGAGGCAAAAAGGGAGCCAATCTCCGTCTCATAATTGAACTTTCCACACAATAACAGTATTAATTGGTTTTTTAGGTCAGGGCTTTCTTGACCTATTTCCTCCCAAATATGCTCCACTGGGGATTGAAATCTTCAGAAAATTGTTTTTGGGGAAACATACTCAGAGCATAGGGAAGGATGAAGATTTGGACAGCTGTAGTGGAGGGAGCATTATTCTTCCGACCTGGTGTACCCTTAAGATCTCTAGCTACTTCCTCCCCCATGGTAACCCAGCAGCTCACTAGATTGGTTAATATCGTTCAAAGACTGAACCACTTTGCCATATCCTGTCAGCTGAATCAAGCTCAAAGTAGCAACAGTCATCTGAGAGAATAGAAATATAAATACAATTTAGAGTATCTCTAAACCACAAATCCCTAATTTAATCAAAACATTATTTACATTCTCTTCCTTCATAGTACAGCACATTAAATGTACAAGTTAATGGCCTTTGTTGTGACTTTTGGGCAGGCATATACTGCACTTTGATCATCTTCATCCCTACCCCCCATTGTCTGCCTGAACACCCACCCCACTGGCCCCCTTTCCCTTTCTAAATACCCCTTTTTATCTAAATTTTACAAATAACCTTTCAAATTTTGATTGTTTAATTTAACATAATATACTTCCCTGTTCCATCCATTTTCTGAGAAAACCTTCACTCCTATCCAAAAAATGTGGATATACACCATATTTTATTCATCCATTCATCCCGTGAATGGCAGCTTAAGTTACCCCATGGCTTGTCTATTACAACACAATAAATAAATGACCCAGAGACTGATATTGGGATTCAAACTTCAAACTAATACCAGAGAAGCAAAACAGTTGCCCACTACTAGCTTCTTAACTCTACCTCAGACTGAAAGGGCTGATCCATCCACAAGCTCTTCAGCAAATATCAAACTGCTGCCTCTCCTCAGTGTGGCCGAAGAAGGAATAGTAGAGAACTCATACTGACTACTTGCTCCTGTCCTTCATAGGCCTCTAGTGCTGGGATTAAAGGTGTGAGCTATAATTCTCTTTTAGACTGATTTGATCTCATGTAGATGTGGGTGGTCTTGGACTCACAGAGATTCAGCCACCTCTTAATCCTGAGTCCTAGGATAAAAGGTGTATACTACCACCTCCTAGCTTCTGGCCGCTGGGATTAGAGGTGTGTATCACCACTGCCTGATCTCTGTATCATGAGGCTGACTTTGCTTTTCTGAATCCTCGTCAAGCTTTAATAAGTCACAAATAATATATCACTACATCTGTTGTAGGTATTGTCTAGTATGGCAAGCGACATAGATGTTCAGGGGTCCTACTTAATTTTTATTATCAACATGGCACAACCTAGAGATTCCTAGGAAGAAGGAGCCTCAAATGAAAAATGTCTCCATCACATTGGCCCATGGCCATATCTGTTAGCATTATATATTTTTTGATGGTTGATATGGGAGGGTCTAGCCCACCATGGGCAGAGTCATCCTCTAGGCAAGTGGTCCTGGGTTATATGAAAAGTAAAGAAAGCTGAGTGTCCCATGGGTTGTAAGCCAGTAAGCAGCATCCCTGGGTGCACTCTACTTCAGTTCCTGCCTTGAGTTTCCCTCAGTAACAGATTAGTACCTGGAAGTATGAAGTGAGATAAACCCTTTCCTTCCCAAGCTGGTGACTACGATTAGCATATTTTTCTTGTATTCATTGGCTCTTTGTACTTCGTCCTTTGAAAACCCTCTCGATTTGTTTATTATTATTAGATGTTTTCTCTCATGGTGTGTGTGTGTGTGTGTGTGTGTGTGTGTGTGTGTGTGTATGCGCATACGCGCTCTCCAGGAGAATTTTATTAGCCTTAAAAAAAAAAAAATCCCCGGGCTGTAAATCTCAGTAGGTGCCTGGAGAAAGAAGATGAAGTTTGTTGGGGGGGGGGTGAGAAAAAATGACATTTGAGTTAAAACCAGGTTGAGATCATCCACACGGTGAACCAACAGTCACATAATGGCAGGTGACCACAAGAGCAGAGAAAGAGTAAAACTCAGCGTATGAGGGGAAACATGCTTACAACAGAGATAGCGTAAAGAAAGGGAGAAGTCACACTCATAAAAGTGGCCAGATGTATAAAGTTACCCTAAGTCAGTGAACTCTGAATATGTATATTTTTAAAAATTAAGACATTAAAGTAGAAGGGAATTACTTGGGAAGAAAGGCTGGGCAGGGTGAACTGGGGACAGAGGATGACACTGGGAAGAATTTTTTTTTTTTTTTTTGAAGTTCTGAAGAACTATGTGGCATGAATCATTAAAGTGTCCTCTATAATTTGCAAGTAAATTTCACATTTACCTATACCCAGTATTATCTTCCCATATTTCAAAAATGAAATTACCTCATCTATTTCATCCTGTTTTACTGCATTTGATCTAATAAATTCCTTGTAACCAGAAGTGCTGGTGAATTTTAAAGGCGCTTAAAATATGATTGTTCGATAACGGATTTCTTATGAGTTTACCCTGACTTTGGAAGCAGGCCCAGGACCTAATTTTTCCTTGCTCTTTGCAAAGGATCCATAATTCGCGATTGCCGTTGACTTCAGTACAAGGTATTTAATCCTGTCAAATTCCAGGTTTGTTTGAATAAAACTGGCCCTCCTCAAATTATGGGTTTCAATAAAGCTAATTTCGGTGTGTTATCCAGTGGGCTGCCTCCAAGAGGCTGGCAACATTTCTAATACGGAGAATGGCTTAAAGATAACCCTCAAGTGCGTTGGTGGCTCAGAAACCAGAGACTTTTTCAGAAAGAAAGAAACACACACAAACACACACACAGAGGGAGTGAGCTACTTGGACAGAATGTGACTCAAATAAGTCATCAGGACGGTTGGGTGGGGACTTTACTTCGGGTCTCCCTTCAGATGGCTGTAATGAGAAGTTTTCTAGGGCTTGGATACCGGACGTTTCTGTGTGTAACTAGGGAAGAAACCAGCCTATGGGGGGTTCTATGACGCAGCAGAGCTTCAGTGATGTCACAGAGCAGTGGGCGTGGTTCGTGCATAGAGGAGCTAGACTCGCTTGAAGGTGGGCTCATTATCTTCGCGGCGGCCCAAGGAAGCAGTTCAGCTCCTGAGCCCCGCAACTGTTCAACGGGCTTTTGGCGCCTGAACGTTTTCAGGAGACAGAATCTGAACAACTAAGACATTCTCTTTGGGTAAATATGTTTAAGAAGTAACTGGGACCTCTGTAGTACCAGAAAGTTGAAAGTTTTCCTTCTAAACTCTTGAATCTACCTTGTATATTGTTACTGCCTCCCACGTTTGGTAGCTGTGGGGATGGTCTAGACCGCCCATTCTTCTAAGTTTATAGCAGTATCAAATTCATTCCACTAAAATGACAGTGTTTTCCTTTGTCCGTATGTGTTTTATAAGATAGTAATTATTTCTTAAATGGCTACTGTTGCCTAGACAAATGAGTCTCTCGCTTCAGTGGGGCTCGCAGTACTCCTGTAATGGGAGACTCGGAACGGCTTTATGTAATAAACCTGGGGCTGGATCAGGAGACACAATACAGAGGGCCAGTGAACAGAAGGGCCTCATCCCTGGGCGTGTCGGGGGAGGGGGGCGGGCGCAGCCATCTAACTCGTGGCTTGAGGGTGAAGGAGAGGTATGGCCACCCTTCTGGTGCCTTTGTGATCCTGCTTCAGCTCTTGGGAAACAGGCACACCACCTCCCCAGCCCATTGACCTAGCCAGTCAGGGAGAGGGTCCTCAGCAGAGGCAAACTGCCCCCAAACAGAAGAAACTTGTTTCTGAGACTGTTATCGTGAGCTGTAGCGAATCATTTGTTCATATCCCATTAATTCATTATGACAAAACCTGTTTAGCGCTGCCTTCCCCACCTGCCTGGAAGTTCTCCTAGAAGAGAGTCTTAGCCCAGCATCCTTCCCTTCTTGTTCTTGCAGGCACTCATATGGCTGAGGCAATGGCGTTGTGTCTGGTGTAAGCAAACCCAGACAGTGGGCAAGCATGAAACCCAAGCACAGAAAGATAGCCACAAGACAGTGGACCAGGAGTGCTGTGGCCTACCGCACTAGGTCTGCTTCCGTGACCACGATGTCTCTGAGTAAGAAGGGCAGGCCATCTCTGCAGAAGCAAAAGAGAGCCAGGCCTTCCCTGGCCCTGAGTAACATTATCGGCTGCAGAATTTCTCATGGATGGAAAGAAGGAAATGAGCCCGTCACCCAATGGAAGGCCATTGTTCTAGACCAACTGCCGACAAATCCCTCTCTCTATTTGGTGAAGTACGATGGGATCGACTGTGTCTACGGCCTGGAGCTCCAAAGCGACGAAAGGATTTCAAAACTTAAGATCCTGCCTAATAAGGTGTCATTTCCTCAAGTGACAGACACCCACCTCGAAAACACCATAGTTGGCAAAGCAGTAGAGCACAAATTTGAGGGCAAAAATGGCTGTAAAGATGAGTGGAGGGGGGTGGTCCTGGCCCAGGTGCCCATCATGAAGACCTGGTTTTACATCACCTACGAGAAAGATCCGGTCCTGTACATTTATCAGCTCCTAGATGATTACATTGATGGTAACCTCCGCATCATGCCAGAGTCTCTTCCAACAGAGGTGAAGTCAGAAGTAGGCAGTGATGTCTTGACAGGTAACTCCGTACAGTACACCCAAGGCGATGGAACCAAAAAGACCGGCAAGGTCATTTACCAAGTTCCAGCCAAACCTTCTGTGCATTTCATCAAGTTTGATGACGACACCCATATCTACGTCTACGATTTGGTGAAAAAGATCCGTTAAAGAGAAATTCACGAAGTGTGGGAAGACAGACGTATAACGCATAGAATTGTGGGGGGAGGGGGGAATGTTTGATTTTTTTCTCGGTGTCAGATGCCTAAGGGTCTCCAATAACCCTGGTATCTTTTCCAATGGAATTTGTTTTACTCTAAAAATAAAAATTTGTGAACACGAAAAGAGATGGGGTGTGTCTGGTGGATGGGACATCAGAGGAGACATGTCAACTCAGGCTATGAACAGTACATCTAATGTCACAATAGGCTAAAAATAGAACAGGACTTAGAACAGGGAGCTGGAGGTGGGGGTTGGGGGAGACAGCATGGCTGTATAGGAATCAATGGAGAGGGGCCAGAAAGAGATAGACTCTCTGGGGGAGGGGTGGAGTTTGAGGAAGGAACGAACATACAATTGAAAAGGGAGTGACAGATAACAGAGTGGGATCTTGAGACTTTTGGGGAAGCACAATAAGCTGATCAAAGAAGGACACAGCATAGACTCAGAATCGGGGGAAACTGGGTTTGATTTGGCTAATAAAGAAAGTCATCTTGTCTCTTACAATTTATTTTATTGTTTTTAATTATATGGATGGGGGCAGGGTGTGTGGATGTGGGTACAGGTGACAACAAAGGTGAGCAGAGTCAGGTCCCTCAGAGCTGAAGTTACAGGTGGTTGTGAGCCATCAGACATGGATGTAGGGAAACAAGTGCGGGTCCTCTGTGAGAGCAGAAAGTGCTCTGAACCACTGAGCCATCTGTGAAGCCTCCTAAAGTCTCTTAAACAAATCCAATATTCATAGAGATGATACAAAGATGGAATTGATGGTGATCTGGGGAGAATTAAAGGACTCATAGGGGAGTTGAGAACACTGAGGACAAATGAATTCCAAGATGAAATGACTGAAGGAGTTCTCAAAATCTGGGGGGAGGGGATGTGAAACAGGGAACCCAGGGAGAACAGGGAGTTTCTGGAAAGAGTTGAACTTGGGCCATACCCATATTGGCTTTCTTGACTCTACACAGAACCCGTCAGTCACTACAGAAGATGGGTGTGGGGTTCGTGCATCCAACAAAGACTTTTGATCAAAATAACTCAGACTAATGAATCCAAAGCTAAGTCTATATTCACAAGACTCCTGAAAACATCATAAAACCCATTGTTTTGTATGATTACTTCTAATCCTTGAAACTACTGCCACTCCCTGGTGACTAAATATTAAAATTGTAAGAGTCTGAGGGCCCTTCTTATTCAAACCACCACAGATACAAGGCTTCCTCAGCCCAGCCTCATCTGACTAGTGAAGACCTTGCCCACAGTGGTGGGCCCTCCCACATCAATCATTACTCAAGAAAATGTCCCATAGCTTTATCCAGAGGCCAATCTGGTGGAGGCAATTCTCCTGTTGAGGTTTTGTCTTCTCAGGTAACTCTAGATTGTCAAGATGACAAAACCCAATGATGTTTATCTTACTTCATGTCACACATTTCTGCAGTCTCCACACACACACCACCAGCCCCTCTGTTCTGTCTTTGCATCCGATTCCCTGTGTGGAAGAAGTGAGGAGAAGCTACTGTCACCAAAGTGAGTACCCAATGGTGTGTGATGAAAAATGAATAAGTTCTACAGCCTCCTGTCCCCTAGTGATAAACCTTCTAGTGTATACTACACTTACTGGGAGACACCCCAACACAACCAATTCCCAGTTGGCCATTGGGCATTTAATGGGTCAGAGTAGACCAAAGAACCAAAAGGCCACAACCTATTTCATCTCTCAATAGGAGACATGGCCCTTTCCCAAAGCCTATGACTCTGTTCTTATCTCATACTCAGACATGACAGTACAAACTATATAAAGCGAGTCTTGTATGGATTCTATGCCTCTGCTCCATAAATCCTCGTGGCTTCTGCCATTGTACTTTGTAAAACTTAACCCCTTCCATGAGTACAATCCTCAGTTGTCCCAATAAACATTGAGAACCACACTCTCTCCATCTTTGTCCTCAGCCAATTGTCCAACTGCCAGTCAACTCAGCTATGACCAGCAAACCCTCATTGAGAGATCCATTTGACTTGATCTTTATGGAACAGTGTGTCCTCCCTTTGTGGCTGCACTGCAGTCTGACTCATCTGCAATAAAACCCATTACAAAGTTATGACAAATACCAAGTCACAAGACAACCACCCCAGTTGGCCCAGCCTTTTCAGGAGCTTTATTGAAGCATAATTTACATACTAAAAATCCATTTAAGTGTGTGATTTAATACTTTTAAAGCAAATTTACAGCTTCCTTTTTATACACATTTTCCACTAATTCATGTGATATTGAAGTCTATTAAAATACAGATGTGAAGTCAAGGGAAAGATCAGAGTGGGAAGCAACAAGGCTCTTGTTGTCACTCAGACAACAGATATTTTGGCAGAATCTTCATGATAGAACCACTTGAGAATATTGAGCTAGCTCTAAGCTTGCAGCTTTACGACAAAAAGCTGAAAAGATTAAAACCATGGTTCCTCCTACATCAAGTCTAGATCTGACCTTGTTCAGTCAGCATCACTAACGGCCACGTTTGTGTCAGTCACCCTTTTCTCACTGTCACAAAGTATCTGGCAACTTAAAAAGAAATGGACTTATTTGGGTTCACGTATTTTGGTATTTTGGTCCATTGGTCACATGGACCATGGAAAGGAGCATGATGGAGCACAGATGTTCACTTCATTGGCAGGAAACAAACACAGGAAGGGAACAAAGACAAGAAATACTCTCCAAAGCCATGTCCCAAATGAACAACTGTAGTGAGATAGCTCTGTGGCACTGACCACGCCCATTGGGGGTGGAGCCATGGGCGGAGTGACCTGATTTGGACATGCAGTCCTATGTGCTTGCAGGAGACAAATATAAAAGACTGCTTGACCTTGCCAAGTCAGGGTAAGACAGACATTCTACCTCCCTGCTGTTGTTGTGGTCTGTCAAGTTCTCTTGGCCTTAGCCCAATCTGGGTGTACCAACGTGGCTGTGAGACCTAGGGTGACTGTTCAGGTGGCTTGCTGTTTCTGTCCTTGCTGCACCTTTTGGAAGGTGTCCATCCGCATTTCCTGTCTACTCTAGTATTAATTTCCTTCTCAGGTCTGGATGAGGTTAAAGATTAAACTATCACAACTATTATTCTCTCTTCCTAGTTAGATATATTAGGTGCTAGACTTATGTTTTCCAGCTTAGGACAACTCTATTGTAAACTCCATATTGCCCTCACCCTAGGACTAGATATGTAGGTCATTTTGTTCTCGATTTTCCTTTTCTTAGAGCACACTTGTTATTCACTGTTTTGTATATAGTTTTGTATTAAGCCTAAATCTTTTCTTTAGACTAAAAGGGGAATTGTAGTGAGATAGTTCTGTGGCACTGACCACGCCCATTGGGGGGTGGAGCCATGGGCGGAGCGACCTGTGGAAGGAGGTCGGAGGGGGCCAGGAAAGGCGCTCTCTTTCTGGCGTGACTCAGACAGGAGAGGATCGGGTTGAATTTCCTGGTGTTCATCTGTCTAGGTTGTAAGTTATTTCTCCCTGAATAAACATCTATCCGGCCTTCTATTCGGCCTATTTGTTTATCCTGATCCTTATTTACCGAGATAAACAACTCCCTCACCAAGCCCCTATCTTCAAGTTTCTCCCCACCTCCAAACACTATCAAGTCACAAATCCATTAATATATTAATTCAATGATTACAGCCCTCTGGGTTCAATTACCTTTGAATATTGCACTGGAGGTTTGGTACCTTCAACATATAAGCCTTTGGGGGACATTTCAAACCCAAATCACAACAGCATCCATCACATGAATCCCAGAGATGGGATCCCTCTGATCTCTACAAGGGCATCTCTGTCCAGAAGTTCTTAAAGGGAAGCCTCCAGTGAAACAGCTTCAGAACCACCCACAAGCTTTTAGAGATACAAGTTCAGGGCCCTAGTCCCCATCCATGTGTCAGAAACCTGGAGGACAGGCCCAGCAGGTTGGCAGAGGTTTAAACTTTGCCTCGCACTAGAAGCAGCTGGGAAGATTTCTAACAATCTCCTGTTTCTGGTGCTGAGTCACATCATGTCTGTATTGCATCATATTGTCTGGGGTGAGACTCTATCAGCAGTCAGTTTTAAAGACCCACAATGTGTTGGTTTGACTGTGAAATGGAACATCTACAACATGGGGGGGGGGCAGAGTCTCAAGAACCATCAAGGAAGAGAGGGTAGAAAGATTGTAAGACCCAGAGGTCAGTGAGAACTGGAGACAATGTGTCTTATGGACATGACAGGACCACTGTTGCTGAATTCACAGCAGCTGTGTTTGCCTGCACAAAATCAAGCCAGTCAACACTCCATCATAAAGTGGGGAGGGCCTCATCATCCCTCACCCTTAGCTGAAGAGCTACGGACAATTGATGGGAGAGGGGGTGGTCTCCAAAGGTGTGGCTGGTGCTAGGCTGGACATGCTCCAGTGTGCATAAATTACTCAGTGGGTTAATATGGAGGAGAGGGAAGGAGATGTGAAGTTGGGAGGGGCTGGGTAGGTGGGGACGGATCTGGGAGGAGTTGGGAAGAGAAGCTGGGAGTGAATACAATCAGCATATACCGTAAGAAGTTCTCGAGGAATTAACAAAAGTGGTTTTTAAAATACTGCATCTGTACTGAACATATACAGACCGTTTTTTCTTGTAACTTCCCAAATAACAGCTCCTTGTAGAGTAATTGGACTGCATTAAATACAAAAGTAATTTAAAATGTAGGATGATCTGGGGGAGGGGGTGACGCAGGAGTAAAGTGTTTGCTACACAAGCATGAGGACACGAGTTAAAATCCCCCTCACCCACATAAAAAGCCAAGTGTGTGTTCACATTTGTACCTATAACTCCAGTGCTAAGGGAGACAGGGACAGGGGGATCGCCAGGGCCTGCTGGCAGCCAGCCTAACTCCAAGTTCATCAGGAGACCCTGTCATGGGGGAAAAATGGACAGTGAAGGAACAGGACAGGTTATGTTATGTCCTCCTGTGGCCTCTGCACTACATGTACAAGTCTATACATATAGCATGCACACACATAAAGAGGTGTACAAGAATACTGCATCGGGTATATGGAAACATAATGGTATTCTAGCCAAGGGGCCTGAAGACTTGGATCACTGGGGACCCTGGAGCCAACCCTCCAGAGATACCATAGGCAGGTGTATCTTCTTCCTGTGCAAATGAAACCTTGGTTGGTTGTGTATCTGGTGGCTCCACAATTCTCCTCCTCTAGCTCTTGTTCACGGCACAAAATGCTCTGAAAATGCTGAAAGAGTGAGAACTAAAGGCTTCATCAGGGTTTCTAGGCTTGTATTAAAATCATATTTGTCACGTTTTATTAAACAGAAAGGAAATCTTCAGCCCCCAGCAACAATTGGCTCAATCATGTTGGCTTCTGTTTCATCCCACCATGAATAGCAATTAATTTCACATCAATAGTTTTCATGCTTTGAACTAAATCAGGATGAAGAGATATGTTTCCGTACCAACAAGTAACGCCAATGTGGATAATCAAGTAGAAAAGCAAGGGGATGTTAGGATTCCTTTGGCTTATGCAAGAGTGATGGCTGATTGGAAACTTGTTATGCAAATAACCCTAACCCCTAAGAGATGAAATATAACAGTAAAAAATGCACTACCAAATGGGATGGACAGTTGCTACTTGATTTCTTTTTTAAATACTGTAGTGGCTTGAATAAGTGAAGCCCTGATAGCTCTTACATTTGAATATGTTTGGCTTCCAGTTGCTGGGCTGTTTAGAAAGGATTAGGAGGTGTGGTCTTGTTGAAGGAGCTATGTCACTGGGGGGTGGGCCTTGAGGTATCAAAAGCCCACACCAGCCCCATATTTCCTTCTCCCTGTCTCCTCTCCCTCAAGCCCCACCTCTCTCTCTGCCTGCTGTCTGCCTATTAGGATGGGAGCTCTCAGATACTGCTCCAGCACCATGTCTGTCTGCCTGCCTGCCTGCTGCTGTGCTGTCTTCAGAATGGTCATGGACTTCATTCTGAAACTGTGAACAAGCCCCCAATAAAACACTTCCTTTTGTAAGTTGCTTTGATCATGGTGTCTCTTTACAGCAATAGAATAAAAATTAAGACATACATATTCCTGCTTATTTTTCTAATAGTTCTCTATTTATTTCACAAAAGTTACCTTTTGTCCATTGAACAGTCTGAAGAATAAGTTCAAAAGAGATGGAGAGATGTCTCAGACAATAAGAGAGCTTGCTGCTCTTATAATGGACTACAGTCTGGTTCCCACTTCTGCAGGTATCTGCACTCACACACACACACACACACACACACACACACACACACACACACACACACACTCACATATACATACACACATACATGCTCACAAATATTCACACACCAACAGACACACACATATTCAACTATACACATTCATATACACTCACATAAGCATACACACTCACAGATATTTACGTACATATACACAAACACATACATACACACAAATTCATACGCATTCACATATACACACTCACAAATATTCACACATATACACCAACAGACCACACATATTGATACATACACATATTCATACACATTCACATATGCATACATGCATCATAAATGCACACTCACAAATACACACACACACACACACACACACACACACACAAGTCAATCCTTATTTATGAGTATTTTAGATTCAGCCAGGGACCCTGCAATTTCATTTGGTTCACCTGATACCTAAGCTCACAGCACATGCCTTTTCCTACTTCTTGCTCTAAGAAGTATGTGTAAAGCATCTGCAAACGCATTGCATCTCACATTATTCTCTTCTTCATCTTAAGGAATCTCAACTGGCACAGAATGAGATGCAGGGAACTTGTTTTAAGTAATTTCCTTTTGTATGTGGGTCACTTACACCTCAAATCACAAAGGAGGAAAAAACAAACAAACAAATGTGTGTCCAAATGCCAATACCAAACTCATATTCATTTACCTTAATAAATGCTGGCTTTGGAAATTAGAATTCAGGAGGAGATGAGACTTTTGAAGAACTCTTATTCTCTGGCAGGATATGGCATTTCTAGTCTCCTGGAAAGGGATACCGATAGAAAAAGACAGAAGGTAGATTGCTTTTGCCCACAAGTCAAATAAGAAGCATTTGATAATGATGGACATAGAGGGGCTCACTCCACATCTACAAAAGAACAAAGAAATATGGAGAGCAAGGAGGCATCTGGGGAGCTTTCTATACCTTATTAGTATTAAAAAATTCCTGAAGTCAGGAAATGACATTCAACAAAAGAAATAACTGCATTTCCATTAGGCAGAACTGTTTTAAAATAGTCTTCATTTTATCCGTGGAAGGGATCTGGACCAGCAGGGTCAGTTTGTAGATGACTAAAGTCATTCCCATCAAAAATATAAGGATAATGTGGATTTTTTTTTAAAAAGGGACTTGAATAAAATTAGAAATTTTACCTATTGGAGGGGGAAAGTAGTATCCTAGAAAGAGATAAAGGAGTGTCAGAACTCAATATTCGATTTTTTCAATAAAGACCATACTGGTAACTCGTGTGTGTTGGTATCAGGAGAAAAAAAAAAAAAAAACGCAAGCTGGATTTCTTGATTTAGAGAGATTGTAACGCCAATGAAAAGAGCGGTCCTCAGATTTTCAAAAGGCATGAAAAAGCCACCATGGAGGTACTGCATTTTGTTTCAAAAGCCTTGGTTCCCTGTCTGCAGGAACACAGAGTCTCAAGGGAAAGGCCTGAGACCTCCTAGAGATAACCTCCAACAACTTCTGAAACCACGCCCACAGAAGGAAGCAGCTTTTCTTGGAAGACAGAGCAAGGAAAGTTGAAAAGTGAAGGCCATGTACTGATCGATAGCTGTAATAGAACAATGGCAGCTGGTTCAAGGACCGAGGCAGCCATCAGTGAGGAAGCCATGAGCTAAGAGGATTTGAAAAGATAGTATAACACAGACTTCACAGAAGCCAGTATAGACTCGTAGGGTCTGCGAATTTAATCTCACACACTTTAGGCAGAAAAAAAGTCAAACACAGGGATCCCTCTGCTCAGCCCAATGGAACTCTGGGACATGCTCCAAATGGCCCATGTCAAGACTCAGTGTAGATGATGGAAACCTGTGAGAAACCAGAACTACATCATGGAAGCTCTGTGAGAGTAACAGCATGGCACCAGAAATGGCTCAAGCCAGCGCCATCATTTGGGGAAAAGAAAAATCACACCGCACTGGAAGCAATCATTGTCAAGGCCTGTGTTTGGGCCGAAGTGAATGTTGCTACGCCACAGTCAACCAATAATCACTGCCTACAGGTATCTGCTGAGCTCACGAGATGTGGCTGACACAAATGAGGAAATTATTTTTAAATTTAAACATAACTTCTACTTAAATCAATAGTTTCAAGTGTCTAGTGGCTGTTTTTAGCACAAGCTTCCAGATTATGTGGTTTCTCAGGCAGACAAACCCCCCACAGGAAGTGTGTTTGAAACCTCAGAGGTTTCTAACACAAAAGAGCAAGCTAAAATAAGAAAAACTCCCAGCACTGGGGAAACAGTTTGAGGCCCAACCTGGTCTACAATGTGAGTTCCAGGACAGCCAAAGCTATACAGACAAATCCTGTCTGGAAAAACCAAAAACAATGTAAAACACAAGAAAGGCATGGATGTGGGGTGAGGTAAAATGAACAAGAGGAAATCTGCAAAACAGAGAAGGAAGAATCCAAAATACTTGTCCATAAAAGACCAGCAATGAGGGAAACCGCTCCTGAGACCAGCCTTGTTTCCAGGGCTTATCACAGCAAATCATCAAAGACAGAATAGTCCCTGTGGATAATCTCAGAAAGGTACACACACACACACACACACACACACACACACACACACACACACACACACACCCCACAGACCCCAGCTATGGAGGATTTGCAGAAAGGCATCCATTATATGACCTGAAGATTTGGTGCTAAATCACATGAGCTTTGTGTAGGAAAGAGTGCCAACCAAATCTTGCAAGTTTTAAAACCATCTGTGTGCTTCCTCTCCCCCTTAGCTATGGGGTATCACATAGACGGCTGTCACTTCTGCCTTGGTTTTATTTTTACTATGAATCTCTCTTCTCCCCCCAAGACTCCCATTCGGAAGGACCTTGCAGAACATTTTCGTCTAGTGAGGCAGGAAAAATAAAATGAAAAAGAGGCTCAGTACTATATAAAACATCAAAAACAAGGCATACTTAACCTCCACATACAGGGCTCAAATACAGGGGATTGCCCGGCAGGTACACAGATCCAAGCTTATAGAGTATAGTCCACAGTATTGGAGGGAATCAACTAACATTCTTAGCATCCCATCATGCTACCGGGGTCCTTCTCATCTCTTAAGACTAGAGGAAGGTGCATTTGGAAGATCCTCTCCCTGAAAGTGAAGACTGTACTGAAACTCTAACAAAACTTCAGAACAATTTTAAATATGAAAACATACATGGGGACAGGAGGAGCTAAAGGATTAAAGGATGCATTTCCAGGAGCAGATGACTGATGGGAAGAGGTCAAAGTTCTTCAAGCAAACTGAAGCCCATGACCCCATCTGGAAGCTCAAGACATTGGTTTATTTCTAAGAACAAATCATTATGTACTTCATGGGAACCTTTATGGGAAACAAAATAGCCTAGAATGAGTTCAATGGAAACCCTTTAAAGACCACTGAAGAGTTTTGGCACCAAACTTCATATACAAGTACATTATAGAATGTGACCCTAGACTGCAGTTTGCATAATCCCATTCAACTTTCCCAAACATTTTTTACGCTCCTACAAATCATGAAAGTGAGAAGGAGCAATGGCAGCCAGTGGAGTACACTCCAATTACCATATTTTAAAAAATGCTCTTTTCAGCCAAACACCTGGGCCAGGGCATCGCCGGTAAGCAAAAACCATGTGGAGATACACAGATTAATAGAAATGTGTTAATAATTAAGAGAGAGCTAGCCAATAAGAAGCCTGAGCCATTGGCCAAACCACTTATAATTACTGTATGCCGCTGTGTGTTTATTTTGGACTGAATGGCTGTGGAATCAGGAGGGACAGAAACTTCATCTACAAGACCCTGCATGGGGCCTTTTCACATTTGGGTGGATCAGGAAGCTGAGAGAGAGGTCAGAATCAGCAGCCCCCATGCCCACTGACCTACTTCCACGAGGGCATAGTCCCAAAGGTTGCAGAATCTTCCTAGACTGTGCCATCAGCTGGGACAAAGTGTTAACTCAATTGAGCCTGTGGAGAAATTTCACATTCAAACCTTAACGATACCGAACCAGTCAAGCGAGAAATACTTTTTGAACATGGTTTAATTTCAATTTTGTAAGCAGAACAGAGCTAAACTCTTCAGGATGGATTGATTTAGTCTTTGGCTCACAAAGTGTACCCTAAATGCTACATGGGGTAGAAAATACATAGTTTTCTATGTAGTGAGTGATACTGTAAACTATCACCACAGTAATGAAGACAGAATGCAAAGAACTCAGATATACATAATAATTACAATTGTCAATGTGAAAGGCTCTTTTATTTATATATGTGAGCTGCTGTTATTATTTCCCTACTGGGTTGATTTTATAAGAAAAAAAAATTGCAAGCTCTGCCTATCCTATCAACCATGGTGCCATCCATCATGGTGTTATGGGGCTTCAATCTAGGGATTAATCATCAGGGTTTGACACTAAAATCCATCGGCTCAAAGACCCTGCCATAAGGATCATGACAGAGAATCATAGAGGAAGATACTGTACACCCCTTCCTCTAACTGCAGAGTACTACATACAAGCACAAACACAGCTCACGCATGTGCATGTACACACACATACTATTTGTTTTTACTTTGTTTTAATTTTTGTTTAAGAATTTCATAATTCATAGAATGCATTTTGAACAAATCCACTCCAGTTCTTTTCCCTCAAATCCCTCCCCTTTCTCCCTCATCCCTTTCTCCTCCTAACTCTGTGTGCACTTTTTTAGAAAACCCAGTGAGTCCATTTAGTGCAGACTATGAGCACAGTTAGGGACAAACACCCACTGGAGCATTGATAGCCAATCAAGGACAAAGTCCTTGAAGAAAACTCACCCTCTCCCCCAGCAGCTGTCAGTTGCCAATAGCCTCTCAGCTAGGGATGGGACCTCATGAGCATCTCCCTCATCCACTCTGGGATTTGTCTGTGCCGATCTTGTGGACGGGGTCCTATATAACTATAGAAAATTAAATTATTCAAATAGATATTTAAAAACTCAATGAATCTTTATATGTTAAAAACAGATTGAATGAAATCAGTTAGTCTCAACCCCTCCCAAGGACACGCCAGCCAGATGAAGTGTAAATCGGGGTTCAAAGGCATAAATCCACAGGAAAGGAGGCTCTTCAAAGACCAAAGGTGTAGAAGACAGGGTTTAGAAGCCCAGGAGACCAAGAAAGGCAGATCAATAGCAAAGAGCCCAGAAGATCGGGAGGCAGACATTCATACCCTAAAAACCTTCAAAGACTAGGGAAAGCCAAGGGCTGGTTAGTACCAAAAGTGGGAGTAAGAAAACTGTAATATAATACAGGACTCTCAACTACTAACTACTAAAGTGTGAAAAAGGTGTAATAGTGGCTACATCCATTTTTCTCCTTACTGTGACAAAATTGTGTCATTTGGGGGCTGGAGAGATGGCTCAGCTAGCTCAGCTATTAAGAACCCTCAGCACCCTCATCCCCTGGCTCACAACTGACTCTTGCTCCAGGAGATCTGACTCCCTCTTCTGGCCTTTACAGGTACTGCACTCCACGCTGCATATATATATATATATATATACACACACAAAGACGCATGAAAATTTAAAAACTTAAAATGTGGTATCTTTTAGTTGATACTAATGCACCAAGGTTAATTTCTTCTGATTATTGTTGTATGATTATGTAAGATGCTAATATATGGAAATCGTGTGTAGGATGTATGGGAAATTGCAACTATTCTAGAAAATTCTAAAATAAATGTGTTTTTTTTTAATGCAAAGTCAGTAATGGTATTTTTTTCCATTTCCATTTTTCCAGTTTCTGTATATTCTAAAATATATGTGTTTATTATATCTCCAGTAGAAAACGTCCTTGTGATGTAAGGAAATACGTAGGCAGCCTCACTGAACTCCTTTCTGGAAGTTTGTTACCCCTAGGTACTGAGAGCTTTGATTTAAGTGTTCACAGACTCATGACCTGTTTACCTTCTACATTTAAAGGTATTCAAAGAATATTTGTTAACATTTATTTTTCTTTTATTTGTTTTTTAAATTTTTCGCATTTAAGTAATGTATCTGAATCCTACCCACTGTTTAATCCTCCTTCCAATTACTCCCAAGATTCCTCATCATACCGATAGCCCACTAAACTTTGCATTCTCCTTTACAATATTCTTTAAACTCCAGGAGTCCAATTATTGCATACATAGGCATGAAGTCATCCACTGGGGCATGTGACCACATTTGTCCCCAAAAGTGACTAAACACACACACTCATACATGCACACAGCAGTGGCAACAGCCATCAATGACCAATAGCATCTCAGCTAGCACTGTGGCTCCAGCAGCCCCTCCCCACTTTAGATTGGGATTTTAACTCCCCTGATCTTATGCAGGTATTATGCAGCTGCTGTGAACTGATGTGTTCGATAGCCACATTGTGTCCAGAAAACAGCATCTTTCTTCCCAGTCCTCAGCTCTTACAGACTTTCTGTCCCCTCTCCCTCAGGGCTCTGAGCCTTGCTGGAGAGCTGGTTATAAATGGCATTTCAAAATTTCTGAAAATAGAATGAAGCATTTCATGGTAACTTAGAACTGCACCCGGTATCGTCCATTCTTTCACAGAGTACAGAGCACTAAGATGGTGCTGACCATTGAGAGAGTTTTAGTTTCCCTGAAAATGTTGATAAGGTTGAATTATCTAATCCTGTTCCCAAGACCCAAGGTGAGGTGCGGTATGGAAAGGAGAGATTTTTGAGGAGGTGGGACAGGGTTTATGTCTTTTTATGATTTGGCATCAGAAGACAAACATACTCCTAATTCTTCTCTTGTCCACCTCTTCCTCCACAGTGAGCTCCAACACAGCATGTTATTTCTGATTTTGTCCATCCTGTCGAGGCTTCCCTCTTCTTTCTTTTTTCCGTGTGTGTGTGTGTATGTGTGTGTGTGTGTGTGTGTGTGTGTGTGTGTGTATGAGAAAGAGGTGTGTAATGCTTTTCCTCTACATATGCACACACTCGTGCAAGCACACTTGTGTGGAGGCTCGAGGCTGATTTCAGGAAGCATCCTTGAAGCCAATGGTGGTGGCTCAAGCCTTTAATTCCAGCACTCAGGAGGCAGAGGCAGGCAGATCTCTGTGAGTTTAAGGCCAGCCTGGTCTACAGAGCTAGTTCCAGGACAGCCAAGGCTACACAGAGAAATCCTGTCTCAATCTCTACTTACCCAAAAATGCATCCTTAATCTCCAGTTCATCAGGAGTTCTTACTCAGAGGTGGACATGTTCTGGTTGCAGCCTGTCAGGTATAGAAGAGCCTGGCTGCACCTTAAAGACTCAGGCTGTCTTGGGCTTTGAACTGAGAACTCCTGTCCTTCCCAGAAGGAGGGAGAAAAGGAAAGAGAGAGGGTGGGAGGGAAGAGAAGGAGTCAGGGAGAGAGAAGGAGTGGAAAGTCACATTAAAAGTTTCAAGTGAGTAAAGAACCTGAGAAAGTGGACAGGTAGAAATTGATAGTGTTGCCATCACCACATACACCACACACACACACACACACACACACACATACACACACACACACACACACACATACACACACACACACACACACACACACACACACACACACACACACACTGTCTGCTGTGCCCCAGGTGGCATTACCCATGAAATAAAATGGTCTATTAGGCTTATCTGTCCCTCTCATGAGTAGCCTGTAATTAAATAACAGCCTCTTAAAATCCTGCTATTTTGAAAGAAAGCCATTTGAGCATTTTTTCCTTAGCTGATAAATTACATGGACCAGTGGTCCTTGATAAACAGGCCTGTTCTAAGCCGACACATGAGAAAAACCAATTCTAAAACAATTGATGTGGGATTAGATTCCACGTCTCAGGCCTCACTCAGTAACCAAGAGGGAGGATGGGCTTGACCACACTATGCACAGGATTCTGGTCTCCACAGGAAGCAGAGCCCAACTAGGACCAGCCACAGCCTGGCTGCAAGACTGGACTTCCAGAGGATATAAGATCCAGTAGGGGACACTTCTGGGAATCTGTTAGACTTGACTTTCCCCAGGAAATACACTGTTGATGCATGTGTTGAGACACATAAACCACAAGAGTGAAGACAAAACAGCTCCTGTCGACTATCTTTCCTAAGCTCCTGTCAGGCCCAGAAGTTCCTTCTCCTGCTTCTGGGGCCTGATCATAGCTGTAATGGTCCCGATGCTGACTTTCCTAATAAAGTTCTTTCTAAACGATAATTCCTCTCCACTTTCTTTCCACGGAACCCACCACACCATCTATATAACAGATGTCAATGTATCTTTTTTAAGGGAACACAATTCAATCCAAGTCTACCCTCTGGCACCCAAAAAAGCACTTGTCATTTCCACAGCCAAATACTTTCAGAGTGCTGAGTCACTCGTTCCCACATCAAAAACCTCATCTAAATCAGTTCCTGGTGAGACGCATGGGCCAGATCCCTTCTCTGCTTGTGAATCTACAGAATCAAGAAAGCAAGATACATGCTGTGGCTAGCATTAGCCATAACTTTTGATTAGCTCAGCATCACCTGAAAAGAGGGAGGAGGGAGTCCATTTAGCAATTGTCCTGTTGTGTTGGCCTATGGACACGTCTATGAGGAATTGCCTTGATTGTTCACTGACTTAGGAGGGCCAAGCCCACTGTGGGCAGCACCATTCCCTGAGCAGGCAATTCTGATCAGTATAAGAAAGCTAGTTGATCTGGAGCAAGCCAGCAAGCAGAGTCCCTCCATGGTTTCAGCTTCAAGACCCTGCTTGAGTTCCTGCCCTGACTTCCCTCACTGACCTGAAAGTTGAAGTCAAATAAAAACCTTTTTCTCCCCTACACTGCTTTTCATCGGAATTTTTTGTTGTTGTTGTTTTGTTTTGTTTTGTTTTGTTTTGTTTTTTTGGTTTTTTTTTTTTTTTTTTTTTTTTTTTTTTAATCTCAGAAGCAAAAAGGAAACTAGTATAGACTCCTGGAGCTGGTGGGAGGGCTGGTACTTCACAGGCTCACAGGTGTCTGAGCTTGCAGCTTCCGGCTCTGCCAGACTCTTATGCTAAGGTGACCCAGGCAGGCACAAGAGAAGGAATGTGGACGGTCCGCATTATCTGAAAAGTGACAGGGGTCGCTTCTGCCTGTATTCCATGTACAAGAAGTAGTGTTAAAGACCCAGTGGGTTATAAAGAAGTTTAGAGGTGAGAACAGAAAAAAGAAGAGGAGGGATTTAATACTGATGGAAATTAGCAGCCCCAGAGTCAGCGAGATGAGGGGAAGGCAGAGGTAAAGCTGGACTCCTGAACAAGCTCCCTTCCCCCACCTAGCAACCAAACAGAAGGTTCTAAGTCAAGAAGAAAGAACAGAGACACAAGATGAAACCCAGCACCTCATAATGCCTCTGACTCAGCTGCTCCACACCCAGCAAAGACCCTGAGACTACCTTAAGACTGGGGAATTGTCTGCTGTTTGTAAAGTGGCTGTTTAACTGACAACAAAGACTGCAATCATGCCCCCAAGGAAACATTGAGCCTGCTACACAAAATTCAACTTCTTACTGTAAAAAGAACAAAACTCGAGGAAAACTCCAGACTTCATTAAAAGGATCACAGCTGTGTCACCACCCATCTCCAACTTCTGGTCACTAAGGGATTTGAGTGTTCCTGATGTCCCCACCTTAATCTCAACACTCTCTGCAAAGGCTGTTGGCACTCAAGCAGCCAGAATCACCAGACAATTCAGAGACAGAGGTAACCAAATGAAATGTCAAACTTGGGCACCAACCCAAATTCTTGCAGAAGCCTTGCAAGCCTGCAGTCAAAACAGGCATCAAGTTGGTTTTTATTACCTGCCCAGCTCACTGTCGAAACATTTGCATATCTGAGTCCTTTCTTATTAAAGCAGGGGAAACCTTTTTCTTTCTTCTTCATGGGTCATTTACTTTAGTGTTGTCAAGCCAATAAGAGGAAAATGCAGTGACATTTATTCTAAGTGACTTAACACACGTATGCATGAGGCCATGCATTGATGCCCAACTATTCCTCTTTCAACTGTAAGCCTAGGTGTCCCTCTCTTGTAGGCTGTGGGAAAGGTTGTTAATGAGAGTTTGCTAATCCATCCACCCTTCTTCTCTAATTCAGCTGTTCTTGTGATCAGCCAGGCATCCACACCCTACCATATTCAGCAACCCAAAGAAATGCATGCAAAGCTAAGGAGTTAATAACCAGTTGCCATGGGAACTAGAGAGATGGCTTGGGAGTTAAAAGCACTCATTGCTCTTGCAGAAGACTCCAGTTCAATTCCCAGCACCACATGGCAGCTAACCAACATCTGTAATTCCAGTTCCAGGGGATTCAACACCCTTTTCTGGCTCCCCTGAGTCCCAAGAACACACATTGTACACATATATGCATGCAAGTAGAACACCCCTACATATACAATAATATTAAAAAGATCATAGGATAAGAAGGAAGAGGAGAAGACCCTATGGAAGCCACAGAAGTACTGTGTTTAGTCTTCCTGAACTTTCTACTCAGTGAGCATTTGCTTTGAAGGAAATGGCAGGTGAAGTGAGTATGTGTGTGAGAGAGAGAGACAGGGAAGAGAGAGAGACAGAGAGAGAGAGAAAGAGAGAGAGAGAGAGAGAGAGAGAGAGAGAGAGAGAGAGAATACTTGTTTGCACCGGTGATGTATATTATTAATCCCATGCTGGTATTCAGAGACAGTCCTGGGGTTTGTTGTAAGCCTATCTAACATAACTGTTGAGCTTCAGGCCAGTGGGAGACCCTGTTTCAAGTGAAGTGGGTGGCATCATTCCTGAGAGTACCAGGCCTTCAACCCCCACATATATGTGTGCACAACTGTGCATACACACAGCTTGGGAGGGGGCATTGCTTCTCCAGAGAATGGCTGCCTTTGAAGAGAAAGCAAACAAAGGGCTCAGCTAAGAGCCTTTCAAATACAAACCGCCAAACCAGGGCCAGACCTCCTCTCTGGCTGCAATTATCCACTGGGACCTGGGTTTCCCCTTCCTCATAGCCCTCCTCTTGGCCTAAGAACCCAAACATCTAGCCAAGAGATGAGGGGAGAAAGTACATGAAGGGCTGTCCAGGAGACTGCCAGTAAGTTAGCCATACACAAGAACCGTTCCACTGATGAGGACTCAGTCAGTGGATGCCAGAATATCACTGCACTAGGGGTCCAGGAGACAAAGGCAGTGTTCAGTAACCAAATGGGCAGTCTTTACCGTAGCAAATTCAGCCATTGGTGAGCACTGTCAGTACATAAAAGACTAGGACACCTGTATGTGAACTATGCGTGCCTAAATGTGTGTATACTTGTGTAGAAGGGTGTACACAGAGATGTGTATATGTGTCTTGGTACTGGTGACCCTTTATTTAATCTGGTTTTCTTTCTTTTACCCTCATATATTATCCCACATGTCTTAGTCCTGGGTCTGATTTATGATTTAATAAGTATTGTCATACTCCATCAGATGTGCTAGTTAGCTCTGAAAACACCTGTTGTTCACCCAATGATGTGCTCTTTCTGTCATTATTTCAGAGAACTTATGGGTGAGCCCCTCTCTATGAAGCCTGAGAGACAAAAGGAGAATGAACAAGATCAGGTACAACACTGTCTTAAGTGATTTGGGGTGGGGGGAGCATGTGGATTAAAAAAAAAATGATGCAAAACCTGAGCCCAGGCTGAACACAATGGGGACATTCCCCTTTGTAGAAACCCCAAAAACATGCCCGAGAGTTTAGGCTTAAAAGTACCTTTATATAGAGAGGTCAAAAAGAATCGACTCAGAGTCTGTTGAGACACTGAAGGGAAAGGAAAGCCTCTGCCTCAGCTCTCAGAGAAAGAGATGGCAGTAAAATGGGTTATAGATGTGTAGGGTTGTTGGTAGAAACAGATTTAAAGGAAAAAACGTGATTCATCAGCTTTGATCTGAAATCTTTATTATGGCAAATGGTGGTTATTAGATAAAGATGCTGCGCACATCCTCCATTCAGTCACAATGGCACTTTCAACCCATTTCAGCTGGTTACACGTTCATGGATTAAAAGCCTTTTAATAATATCTACTAAAAAAAAAATTTCTCTCCCAGGGCAAGGTGGTAGCAAAACTCACTGTATGGCCATTATCTGAAGCCTGAACCAGAAGGATAATGGCCCCAACTTTATAAGGCAGGTGGGAGTGATCAATTATGTCCCTAACAACTCAGCACAGCTCTGCTCCATGATCGGCAGGAGTGCTGGTGTCAACCTGGATTTCAGGGACAGCAGACACACACCTTGCCCACTGGCCTGTCCAGGAGCAGCTTTGTCTATTGTGACAACAGGAATGGTCTCCTAGCAGCCCTGGGAGGTAACTTCATGGAAACCAGGGAGTGAGAGAAGAGAGGCAAGGTGTTCTTCTCTGGCTCATAGGCAGGAGGTCAAGAGGCCAGAGCACCTGCTTCCGATGAGTCAAGAGCCACACCCACCATGTGCATATGAACTTTGCTGGGGTCTCTAGTCTATGATCATATTCTCTTTCTGTCCATGGTTTCCTACCAGAATCAGAAGATACCCAGCTCCATCTGAGCGGCACATGAGAAGCAGGCCAGGCATGGAGTAGAGGACAAGTGTCAGTAGCTTCAGTGAACACACACACACACACACACACACACACACACACACACACACTAAATGATATATAGATAGATGAGACAGACAGACAGATGACAGATATACAGAGAGATGATACACAGAGTATTGTAGTTGGAATGCATGTAATACAGAACAATCTGGGGGCCTCCTTTCCCTATCAGAACATAACCTGTATTAAAAGGGGACTCACAACTTCCCCATAGGAAACACTAATCATATTCCAGCAGAGAGGTGGAAACAGATGTTTACACTTTCCATGTGCCTTCACAGGTCAGAACTGCATAGCACAAGATGGAAAATGTGCCACTGTAATGAAGTTAATTTTGCCGTAGTGAAAATTAAGAGAGCATCACTTTAGGTAGCACAGAAGGGAGCTGTAACCAGTGACTACATTTGACCCAAACTTCACTGGGCGTGGAAGTGGGTCCCAGGAGCCCTGAACTCAGCTCAGGATCCAGGAGAGTGGGAAAACCCTCTCCCCACACTTGTGACAATTTCTTTTAACTTTAAGCAATATTCTGTGCTAGCTGCAGTCTCCCTGCAACCAGGGAGGTCATTACCATAGGGTGGATTACTGGAGTATTGATCCAGCCAAAGCTATTCAGTATAGATGTGGATTGTAGGATGGCTGTCTGCCTGCTGATGTACAGACCAGCACACGGGTGCAGGGACCAGGGACAAGGAGGAGGAGCACCCTTCCTTCCCAGTGTCCTCTAGATCTTAGGTGCAACAGCCAACATCAGCTTCGCTCTGTGGACAAGGGACAAGGGGGCCAACATCACTTTTTTCAGTAGCTACACAGTTCATTATATTAACATAAGACAACTTCTGTTATGTTTTACCCTACAGAAATGTCTAGCAGCTTGTGTTAATGACTTCTCCCGGGCAGACCTGAACAATGTGCATTCACCTCACATACATCAACAACAAACCTTTCCAGCCAAGTCCAGTTCATCATGGCTGCTCACATGACAACTGCATCAGTGGAAAGCCCACCCTGACACTCAAGGAAGCAACATTCTTGGGCTCTCAGCCCAACTTCTAGGCAGCTCCATCCAAGTATCCTGCTTCATCCTGGCTGCTCTTCACCCCACCAAGGCAATTGTTCTCAGCTTATAACTTTGGAGAGGGGCCAGTGAGTCTGAACATTCTGAGAATCCTAAGCCCTGTATGTTTCTTAACCTTCCTGAACCTTCTGAGAGTCCTTCCTCCCTCCAGCAGCAAATGTTTCAATTCAGACATTGTCCTAACACAACCCACAAATAAATAAATGTCCAGAGGTCCTAAACAACATCCACTCAGGCAATGAAACTAAAGCCAGATCAAAACTCTTTTTGTTGAGTGTCCTACTTTGGAGGCCAAATGTCCCCAAAGGTCCCTGTGCTAAAGGAGAGGGTATTATTGGGAATGGCCTTTGTTTCCCCAGCAGCACATCTTAAAGCCTAAAGCACTCTGTGTGAAGCAACCAGGATCTCTGCCCAGCTCTCCAACCTTGAAGGAGGAGATGCAAGAATCCCAGAGAGGAAAAAGCTAAGCTTACACATGGAAGCAGGGGAAGCCTCATCAGATGTTACTGCTGTTAGTTTGGTGTTTTTGTGGGACTCCTAACAGTAGGAGTAGGTATGTCTCTGACTCTTTTGCTTGCTCTTAGACTCTTTTCCTCCTATTGGGTTTCCTTATCCAGCCTCAATAGGAGGGCTTTTTGCATTGTCTTATGTACCTTGTTTTGTCCTGTTTGGCTATCATCTCTTGGGAGGCCCTGGGAAATATAACCCAGAAAGGGGCAAGCTGTGACAGTCCCTACATGGGGCATCTCGGACAGATATCTCCTCTTTTCTGTGGCCATTTCATCTCTCTCTCTCTCTCTCTCTCTCTCTCTCACACACACACACACACACACACACACACACACACACACACACACACACCTGCGTGCCTCAATTTTGGCCAAGTTAAGAGCATCAAAGGATATAATGAGTATCCTAAAGTGGCTACAACACATGCCCATACATCACAACAGATGCCCATTTGCTCAGCATTCAGGAGGGTGCATGTCTAAAATCTATATGTCAGTAGTGCTGGGCCCACTCTGATAGCTCCTCGCCCCTCGCCTTATTTCTACTGGTTACCACCAACCTCTCTATCCTTTGGATTGCAGACACAACCTCCATCCCTGCCTCTGCTGTCACATAGTGGCCTCCTCTGCTTCCCATTCTTCACGTGGTCTCAGAAGTCATCAGCAGTGGACCAGGAACCAACCTCAGTCCAGGTGGGCTGAGCCTCCATTCAGTTACAATGGTTAAGACACTATGTCCAAATAATGTCACACATAGACACATGGGCGCAAGATTTCAACTCACCATTCTGAAAGAAGACAGCAGAGTCTTGACCCCCAGCACAAAGCCAGGAACACTATTGGAGGCTCTCAAGGCTGATTCTAGTTGAACTGCTAATTGTGCTAATTAATTTCCTCATTGGTGTAACAAAATACCCGACAGAAGCAACCTAAGGAAAGAGAGGCTGATTAAGACTCGTGGTTTGCCAATTACAGGGGAAACAAAGGGTGGCCAAGCCTTTGTCAGCCAGACACAGAGCTCCCAGGAGACAGGGGACCAGGTCAGACTAAGAACCTCACACCCTGACCCTGTGACTCTATGTCTGCCAATTAGTCCCCATGTTCAAAATGTTCCACCATCTCTCCGGGGACAAAAAAAGATTCCAGCAACTGGGTCTGAGTGTTTAAACATGTGTGCCTTTTTATGTTTTTGCTTGTGAGCCTAGCCTTCAATGGCTGAGCCATCTCTCCAGCCCCATGTGTGCTTTTTGGGCTAGTTTTTAGGCCCCAAAATTTTTTGCCCACTTCTATGTCAAAACCAGCATCCTATATCATAGATTAAAAACCTTTTGGAATCTAGTAACTCAGCAGATCCCTAGCTACTACCAATCCAAAAACTGAGAATGTCATCAGATAGCATCTTGGGCCTATAGGAAAACTTCCCCCATCTTGTGGTAACCGCCTCTCTGAAGTACCCATCAATGTATTTTAAACTTGCCTTGATTTATGACTGTGTTTTGTAAAACTGCATAAAATGGCTGACACATTAGAACATGGGATCTGGGGTAACCTCAATCTGCATTCCCTAAGCCACATCCTTTCTAAATAGCTCTAGAATACATTATCTAGTCCCTTAAGGTGAGAGCTGTGTTTTGTGTTTATAGCCTCTAGGGGGCATTTCACATCCAAACTATACTAGAACAGAGGGAGAGACTTGCCTCTGCTATCTGTTGAGTGTCTTTGCTTCCTCATGCAAGGTGGCCACAAGGTTCCATTGACTTACATTTGTCTTCGACTCTGTTGTATTTAATAATAAGACGTGATGAAGCAAGTATTCTCATCGTGGAGAAGAAGTGGGGAAGGAGGGAGGCCAGGAAGGGAAGAGGGGGAAATCTCAGAGAGCCGGACATCTCAGAGAAGGTAAATTCAGGTAGCTCTGTTGTTGGCCCAAGTTCGCCCTCTCCCTTGACTCAGGACAACAGCTTCCTCCTGCTTTTTAAGACCCATTCTCTGCCCTCACCCTGTACTAAAGACAAAGAGTCTGAAGGGCAGACCTTGGAGGCTAGACTCCTAGACCGGTGAGAAGGTAATGAGCCAGGAGGAGTAATCAGCCACTAATGGGAACGCCAATAGCCTCTCTGACACCCTGTCGAACAAGTGTGCAGAGAAAAAAGACTAGAGTTCTCTCACTGTGAAATCTGAAAAGCCAGGAGCCCCCAACACCTCTGAGACATGTCTTCACACAAATACAGAAATGCCCTACCTCACCCGCAATGGTCCACACCAAAACTCAGAGCCCTCTAGGCTGAGCACTGTGCTGAAGACAGGTGTCAAGGGTACTGAAGGCATTTCTGAAACGATCAGATTGTCCCTCTGCATCCCATGGGGCTTATTTAGACATTTTAAAAAGAAATAATGGGGCATTTTCCACCCACTAAGTGGCTAATGGCCCCGCTAATCACCAGGTCTCCTTGGAAGCATTTTGTTAATGGCCGGTGTGAGCAGCTCAGACTGGACTTGGGGCTTCCAAAGCCACTTCTGTAGACATTTCCTGTAACTCAGGGTTAGAGCCAGGTGCTCCCCCAACCTGTCTTCAGTGACTTGGCGCCAGCAGCCAAGTCATTACCAGCCGCCAATGTAACACATTTCCACCATCAACATCAGTTGAGTACCCTTTATAAAGTCCCTACCATCACAGCCCCCCTCTCTCATCCCCACTCAGAGACAAACTCCCCCCACCAATAATTCTCATGTGTGAGGTCTATTGCATGATGTGGTTTTTCTCAGCATTTCTTGTCCCCATCTACCAAAATGCTCTGCCACATCCAAACCTTAACACTCAGACTTTTCAAAACAGGAATTGGAGAGGAAGGAATTTAGGGCTGGATTTAATCGACACACATTATATGCATATATAAAACTCAAACAATAAAAAAAGAGATTAAAAAAAAAAAACCTCACTCAAAGTGGCCCATTGCTTCCTTTGGTATTTGTTTGTGTTCCAAGCTGGTGAGATGGCTCAGCAGGTAAAGACCCTTGCTGCCAGGGCTTGAGGACCAGGCTCCACATTGTAAAAGGAGTGAACCAACTCTCCAAATTGTGATCTGACCTCCACACATGTGCTGAGCCACACACATACATACAGAGAGATGCAAAATAAATAAATGTTAAATAGCCTTTCCTAATAAATAAAACATGATAAAGCTGTCGCTTGAATGAAAGGGTCTACACTATCAGCTCACCCTGTTTCCTTCTCTCACACAGGCTCACCAGAGAAGGGATCATGTGTGAACCCATCACCTGCCTGTGCTTAGCACCTGGGGAGAGGCTGATGTGCACCTGTCAGAGGAATGCCGAGCAGTCTGGGCGTGTGAAACACAAAGAATGCACTTGCAAGACCAAAGGGCAGCCAGAGTGCTTGGGTACCTGTGTGCAAACCCAAAATTCAAATAAGCTCCCGAGAAACCGAAAATAACACACAGCTCAAGTCACCAAATACAACATGACTCTCCAAGAACTAAATTTTGCCTGATTCTATCCTTTTCCCAGAGGACCCGCCATCACTTCTGATTTAATTCATTTCCTTTCATATTCTATTTCTACTTTGTTTTTTAAAAAAAAAAAATCCTATCTATTGGATGAATGAACATTTAGCAAACAGGAATAAACAGGTGTCTCTCATTAGAACAAGACTGCTTTCGTCTTTCTCCTGTACTTTAATCCTGTTTTTCCACTTATTGCTCATCGAAGTGCCCTAGGGAACAAAGACTTGGGAACTGCTGCTGTCTAGGAGTTTGTGCTTGAGAAGCCCAGCAGAGTTAGGCAGAGGACACTGGCTTCTGTCTCCTTTGTTCTGAGGGGAATGAAGGGAGCTCTCCAGGGTGCTGAGAAACACCTGATTTTCTTTAACCTACTTGCCCCAATTTCCACTCTTTCTGCCTCATACACAACTATCCTACTTTGGAATTAAATAAATGAATACAGACGTGTGTGCAGGTGTATTATGGGTTTGTGTGGAAGTGCATGTGCATGGGAGGTCAGAGGTCAATCTTTGGCGTCTTCCTCAGTCAAGGACTATTACAGTTGTCATGTTGATACATCTGGGAAGAGAAACCCTCATTTGAGGATTTGCCTCCATCAGGTTAGCATGTGAGCAAATCTATGGGATCTTTTGGATTAATGACAGATTATGAGGGCTCAGCCCACTGTGGGCAGTTTCACCCTTAGGCTGATGGTCCTGGGTTATATAAGAAGGTGGACTAGCAAGCCATGGGGAGCAAGCCAGTAACCAATGCTCCTCCATGGTCTTTGTTCCAGTCCCTGCCTCCAGGTTCCTGCCTTGACTTCCCTCAGTGACAGTCAGTGATCCCAACATGTAAGCTGAAATAAACTCATTCCTCCCTGGGTTGATTTTGGCCAGCATTTTATCACAACAAAGGGAAGTCACTAGCACAGCACCTTGCCAGCCTTGTTTTATTTTCCTGAGACAGGGCCTCTCACTTTTACCTAAAACACTCAAATCTGGCTGGCTGGCCAGAGAACCCCAGGGATCCTCCCTGAAACCCTCCTAGGACCAGGATTCCAGGCCACCATGCCTGGCTTTTTTTTTTTTATGTGGGTGCTAGGGGTCTAACTTGGACCCTCAAACTTGCATAGCTGAGCCACCCCCTTAGCCCAAGAATCTTCTCAAATAAGATTCTTTGAAAGTCATTTCTTCATACCCTCTCCTTATAGTACATGTTCCTTCCATGTTGATGCCATGTAAGTTAAATTTCTAGTCAGGAGACAGGAAGCCATGTTGAACTAGGTAATAAGAGGGAGAAATGTGTGCATTTTCACTCACTTTCCATTATTTCTCAATTGGGCAGCATTTTTGCACTAGTAGAGTACAAAGCTGCTATCAGAAACCTTATCTGTCTTACACTCCAGAAAGGAAGTACCTGTAAGCCAAGACATGTAATTTAACACCCATAGCAATCATGAAGATGAAGGGATGTCTATTTTGTGTGGTCCAACACCGTAGCGATCATGAAGATAAGGAGGGGTGAATATCCATTTTGTATAATCCTGAAAACAGTCATTTTTTGGGGGCAGGTAACTATCAAACATTTAACAGACAGGGGAATATAAGGGAGCATAACTTTGAAATTACATTGACTTCCCTCTTCTTTGGTCAAACATATTCTAAATGATGTCCTGTTGTCCTTGCTATTGTGTGCATTCATTGTTGTGTCATTAATTGTTGGGACATTGATGCCCTGAGAAATTGAGTCCAATTCAAATGTGTGGTGGCTAGTTACTAAGGAGGTCCTGGAGAATGGCTGGGACTGAGCAGAAGTCGAGGGAAAGGGGGCATAGGATAGCAGGAAACAGGTGAGTTCAAATGAGAAGCTGGCAATAATCCTGGCCTTAGAAGGGCAAACAGAATAAATATATCAGCTAGGAATGTGTTTGGCCTCAGTAATATAAAACATGATCAGTATCCCTGAATCCAGAGGCTATGACTGACTTGAGAGGGAACACTTAAGCACACATACAGCTGGTTCAACAGTCCAGCAATGCCACGGGGCTCCCAGCCCATCCATCTTGTTTATCCTACACCCTTGACAGATTGGCTATAGTGTGCAGGCTTCTACCTCACCGTCACAAGATGTCTGCTGCTTAATCAGACACCACATCACACCCTCCCAGTACAGAACTCAAAACACTGGATGGAAGGAAAAGGGACAGAGACAGAACTGTCTTGCATAGCTCTCACTTCTGACAGAAAATCTTTCATCAGAAGACTTTTGGTGTGTCTCAGTGAGTCATGTGATACACCCAAACACCAGTGATTGACACGGAGGAATGAAGCTCCTGTGAGTGATTCAGACTAACTGGGATATCCACCATGGATAAAGGGATAGGTAGACAGTCACACCTAATAGCCAGACAAAACTTTCTATTGAATGAAGGTTCATCATCAGCCATAAAACATAGGGCTCATGGGTCTGGTAGTAGCAGACATAACTTTAGGTAACAGGCCAGTTGGATGCCGATGTTATTTGAATGGAGTTTAGCGGCTCAGCCAAAAAGTGTCTTCCCTTCCCAGTCATTTGGGGACAGGCTACGCTGCAAGGGGACGTCCTTGTTTGCTCTGTATGTCTCAGTCTCTCCCTGCTCATTCCTCACACTCTGGTGTCTGATGTCCCCACATAATGAAGAGGTGCCAGGCTTGCTCCACAACTGGTGCTCCGTTGCATCTGTTTTCCCAACTATCTTCTATTTAAAGAAAATACTTTTGAATTTTTATGAAGAAAATCCACTACTTGCACGGATGTTTGATAACCTGTTTTTCCCATTCGTGCGTTTATGTATATGCATGGGTGCATGTATGTGTTCATGCTTGTGATGCGGAGTCAGAGGACCACCTAGATTTTGACACAGAGTCTCTCTCTGGCCTAGATCTCACTGATTAGGCCAGAATGGCTGACGGTATTCTCCCATCTTCACCTCCCCAGCTATTAGATTACAAGCACATATATACATGCTCCATTTTTGATGTGGTTTCCAGGCTCAGATTTGAGTCCTCAGCTTGAACACTGAGCTACCACTCCCATCCCAAGCAGTGTGTTTCAAAAATATATATATTATTAACAAGAT
This sequence comes from Phodopus roborovskii, assembly GCF_943737965.1. Classification (NCBI taxonomy): domain Eukaryota; kingdom Metazoa; phylum Chordata; class Mammalia; order Rodentia; family Cricetidae; genus Phodopus; species Phodopus roborovskii. The sequence continues at coordinate 1,861,563 of NW_026126598.1, read as the reverse complement.
AAATGGCCTGGCTAGTGTGATTTAAACATCATGAGGGTGTTACAAAAAGAGTGGGAATTTGGAGCTATGAGAAGAGAAAGTTTTAAAAAAAATTAAAAAGAAAAAGAACATTTGACAGCTTTTAAAACCTTCTGGACAACCCAAAACCTATTAGGGGAAGCTGAAAACTGTGTCACCATTAATTCAAGGCAAAACCAACAGAAACCCAATGTTATGTCAGCTTATTTCCTACAAAGCACGCTAAGCTTGTTTCTCATTTAAGACACCTAAGCTTATTTCCCTCTGAAGCTGTCCCTACCACAGCTGTGGGTTTGTCTGTAGTCAGGTAGCAGGTTTTCTATCATCTGCCTATGTCACATTGGCGGTTCCCATTGACTGATACAGCAAAGGGTGTCACTTTTGAAGATAAGTGGGAATGTGCAAGGTCAAAATGCATAGATTTTCATCCTGAAATTAGGAACCATAATGATGGAGAAAGCCACGCGCTGACATGGCTCTGTCAGTGATGAGTCTCTCTCTGGGTAGGAAGACAAGAACTGAGCTAAAGAGAAATGTTATCTAGTAAAACATCCAGATGAGCCTGGGTACCCAAACAAGTAGTGTGTGTGTGTGTGTGTGTGTGTGTGTGTGTGTGTGTGTGTTTACTCACATGTGTGCATGCATTCAGAGGTCAGAGGACAACCTTGGCCATCCATCATTCCTCTGTAGCCATTCATCCTGCCTTATTAAATATTTTAAATAATTTCATTGACTTATTTTGGGGGGGGGTACACACATGCCAAAGCATAGATGTAGAGGCCAGAGGATAACTTGAAGGAATCAGTTCTCTCTTCCTCCTGGTGAGTCTTTGGGATTAAATTTAGGTAGTCGGGTTTGGTGGCAAGTGCCCTTGCATGCTGAGCCATCTTGCTAGCACCTATCTTGTCTTTTGAGATTGGGTATCTCACTGGGACCTGACAGGAGATGTCATTCTGTAAATATGTTTCTCATACTGGTTAATGAATAAAGCATAGCTGGCCAACAGGAAAGGAAGAGGGGAGGGACTAGGAGACAAGGAGGATTCGAGGAAGTAGTAGGGAGGAGTAAACATGGAGAGACTGGAGAGAGCAGAACCGCCAGCCCTACTCTCTGGTAAGATGAGACCACATGGAAAAACTTAGATTGATAGAAATGGATTAATAGTTAAGCCAGAGCTAGCCAATAAGAAACTAGTACATGACCAACAGCATTATATCAATACAGAGTCTCTGTGTGTTATTTGGGGCTAGCATGATGGTGGGACCAGACCGGCAGCAAGGAAAACTACTCGTAACAGGCTTGCTGACTGTGGACTGGCTGGTGAATCCCAGAGATCCCTAGACCTCTATCTCTATGTGCATGCTACAACTCTTGGGTTTTAAGTGGGTTCTGGGGATCAAACTCCGGTCCTCATGTTTATTCAACAAGCACTTTACCAACTGAGCCATCTCCTCTAGCTAGCAAATGAATTTAAAATGTTGTAGAGTTTCTGGTGACTAGGGTGGAGGAGGTGCGGGAGAGCAGTCTCTTGCAAGCCGCACGGGAACAGGAGGACTTCTAGAGGAATTCTTGGAAGCAGGAACCTGTTGGTGTTCACCTGTCTATGTTGTGAGTTATTTCTCCCTGAATAAACATCTGTTTGGCCTAATTGTTTATCCCGATCCTTATTAAACCACGATATCTGGTGTCAGAAGCGGGATCTGGATTTTCTCTGACCTAGTTCCCCAGGTTACTTCCGCCCCTGGCTCCACCCCCAATGGGTATAGTCAGTGCCACAGAAGGAGACAAAGTGAATATCCCACTACAGGGGATGACTTCAGTAGTCCTGAAGATAGACTCCTCCTAAGTGTGATTAGTGCCCTTATATGAAGGAAACCCCAGAGAGCTTGCTAAACTTTCCCACCACAGGAGAATAAGCTCCATTTACAAGCCAGGTGGCAGCCTTCAGCAAATCTGCCAGGGCCCTGCTCACAGACTCTCAACCTCTTTATCTGCCATTCCGTCTCTGAGACTTTAGTGACAGCAGGCTGGCTGGTTCCTGGGTGACACAGAGCATAGCTAGGAGTGCAGTGAGCATGCAGTGTGCTTCTGTTTTGTGATCAGAACAAAGAGGAATGCTTCTCAGACTAAGCAATATGACACGGCTTTGTTAACCTCAAGCTCAAATTTTAAGGCAAAAGGGAAAGATAGACGTTATGGAAGAGTTGACAGACACCATCATTAATCTCAGCTGCCTACTTCGCCAGGTCTGAATTCAATTAAAATGCAAGTCTCTGGGCACACCTGTAAGGGACTTTCTTAATTAGATTATTTGAATTGGGAAGACTTTCTCTAAATGTGGGTGATACCTTTGCCAGCAGCCAAGATTAAAGGATTTGGAAGAAGGAAGCATTGCTTTTTGCCTGTTTGCCTTCACTCTCACTGGCAAGTTCATCTATCCTGTGGCTGCTGCATTCCTTTGCCAATATTAGAACCGCCCACCCTCTTTGAAATCCCACTGTAGACCGAAGACCTAAACCTGCAGGAAACTCACAGGCCTTCAGCACCCGATTGGGACTGCTGAGCCATGGAAGTATCATAGACCAAGCAGCCATGGGATTCTCAGCCTCCCATGGGAGACAGGGTTAGACTATCCAGACAGTGTCCTGTAAGCCAATCAAATAAATTCTACCAGTTTTGTTCCTCTGGAGAACCCTGAAAAATATAACAGGCCTCCAGAGAGACTAACAAGTACCCATGAGTCAACAAAATTCCAGTTTGCTTTTCTAGTGAATATTTGTTGGGGTTTTTAAAATCATTTGTTGGGTATTTGTTTTTTGGGGGTTTTTTGTTTGTTTGTTTGTTTTTGTTTTTGTTTTAAGAGTTGAAAAACATTAAACCTCTTCATCCCTAAGCTCACACCAACTAAACTGATTAAAGCATTAGGAGTGTGTGTACACAAGTATAAAGTTATTCCTGTCAAATTCGGATCAGAGATAATATCAGCCATGTGGGAAAACCTGGACCTCAACCATTTAGCACAGACAAATCAAGATGAACTGTCAGTAGCTTGTTGGGCCAACATAGACGAGGGCCTGAGAGTCATGATGCTACTTTTCTTTTATGAATTTGTAGTAACCTTGCTCATTAATCGTGTTTATAATGTTAACTTTGGCAATTTTCCTTGGCTCATCAAATGTTTCCTTAATGAACTGTCAGTTCAACCCCATCTCAATTGTAATGGCTTTCGAATTAAGTTCATCTGGACTACTGGGGTTTTCAGAATTCTATGCTGATAAAAAAAAAAACAGAAAAAAAAATAATCTTTTTCTTTGTATTAGAACAGTTTTTCTCCTGTTGCCTTCCCCTGAACTAACTGTGCCCATGCTTAGTGTTGAGACTTTTGCCTCCATTTACCCCTATACCACCAGATCTAAGAAATGAGCATCCTTGACTGAGGAGGCATTGAACTGACACAATTATGCAGTGTTCCCTGTTCCCAAGGCTCCTGGTGTCCTTCCCCCTCCTAAAAAAGTTGTTGGGATCCACTCACCATCACCTATGCCCAGAATCCAAAGCCCAAAGCCTGTATATTTTTTTTAATTTAATTTATTTGTACTATTTAATGTGCAAGTGTACCACATGCATGCCTGGTGTCTGAAGAGGCCAAAAAGAGGACATTGGATCACCTGAAACTAGTTATCAGATGATTTTGAGCCATTATGTGGAGACTAGAGAAGCAGCCAGGACTGACCAGATAAGGGATGGGTTGGGCCATTGTAGAAGGCAGAGGTGTGGTGGTATGGAGGACATTTGAATCCGGGGTTCTTCATGCATATGGCAATTGCAACATTGTTTTAAAGTCTTGCTTGAAGAACACTAGTTGGGACAAGCCCCCAAGAATATGAAGTCCTGAATGCTGAGTGTTTATCTCCCTGAAGTGCACAATCCCACACATTCTCTGCAGCATCCTAACGCTGTGGTGTGCAGCTCCAATGCTGTCTCCTGAGTACTGGCATGTGCATGTTCTTGAGACACATACTCACAGACCAGGCCTGAGTCTCCAGTGCTTCTGCTTATGGCTCTGAACTCTGGCCTGGATTGATGGGCAAGAGGTTTTGAGAAGGAAGATTACTGGATGCAGCCAAAAGCGTGGAAGTGTGTGATTTAATTACAAAGCTGTAGGAACCTGGCTCGGTTCTTTCCATTCCGCGTGACAGACACAGTCACTCTACACAGCCACTTGCAGAAACTCACAGGGAAAAAGGACACGGGACACTTGTTTTCCCCAGCCTGGACTGTGAGCCCTGATCACATTCAAATACCCATAGCTACTGGAGAATGCCAGTAATTGCTTTCCAGGTCAGAGATGCCTGTTCTTTCTAAGACCCAGGATGACTTTAAGCAGACCTGAGTGTTTGGGGTCAGAGCACCTCTCTTCCTGTGGAGCCCCTCATGACCAGTGAGGTGACCACATGATCGCAACTTCACCATTCCACTTGGCACCACGATGGACACATAATTTGAGGAGATGAGATGGGCAGATGTTTGGACCATCTCATATGCGCAGCAAAGAACTGTGATGAGAGGGCAGGAGAAGATGCTGGCTGACCCCAGGCCTTTTCTCATAGAAACAGCTGACAACCGCCCCCAAGTGTTCCAGCTATGGGTGTTTCCTGCAATAACATGGAGTTTAAAATAGCACGTTACCTCCCCCTTCCTCCTGCGAGAGTGATAGGCAGCAGGCCCACGGGCCACCAGGCTCCCTGCAGGAGGAGTCTTTCTGCTTCCCTCATAGCAGCTCTCCAAGAAAATAAATAGCATGTGCTCATTATTCAAATGAGGCTTAGTTAATGCAGAACTCGCCCCCAAACTTTTCAAGACACCCATGATAATGAGCTCCCATCTCTCCTCCCTCCAGCCTGTGATGTCAAGCTGAAAAGATGTAACAGGCATGAAATGTCACAAGGACCGGACTATGGCTTGCTAAGGCATCTCAACCCCAAAGCCTGTTTTCCACCCTCCTTTCAAGGGTAAAGTTGGTGGAGTTAGTAGCTTACTTTCCAGAGAGTTTCCAGGGTTACAGGAGAGACTCAGCTCAAGGGACTTTGAGGCTGTCTCTAATTTACATACTTGAAGCAGCCTCAGCCCTTATTTCGAAGTATTTCATAAATGGTACAGCAGATACTGAGTCACCTCTGATCTTATCCATAGCCTCTCAGCTTTGCCCTCTAGAACCAAGGACAAAGAGAGGGTGCACCCTCCAGAGTTCTGGGAGGAGCAACAGCATGCCTGGGGTTTGAGCAAGATGGGATGAAAAGTCGGAAAAGTGAAGAGTAAAACTGAGATGGAAAGAAGCCTGTCCTCTGGGGTCTAGCCCAAATCTCCTGATGGCCTGGCATCAGAGACATCCGTGCAACTGATCCAGCTAACAATGCCTGTAGAGATAGTGAGTGTTTTCCTAAAGGCATCTCAAGCAAGGGTGAGAAAAGTAACACCCGAGGCTGAAGTGGTAGCTCATCAGTTAAGAGCTCATCAGTCCAGGGAACCCAGGTTCTACTCCTAGGAACTGTTTTAGACAGTTCACAGCTGCCTGTAACTCCAGCTCCCAGGGAACTGATGCCCTCTCCTGGCCTCCAAGAGTGCTGTACTGAACACACACACACACACACACACACACACACACACACACACACACACACACACACACACACACACACTGTATTTACAGGGGTCAGGAAATACGTGACCTTGAATCTTGCATGGTTATTGAGCCTCTCTCATCCCTAAACCCAAACAATGTAACCCATGAAACCATCTTAGAACTTTATTTACAAAAAGAAAATCCCTTAAGAAAAACATGTAGGAGCTAGAGAGATGGCTCAGTCATTAAGAGCACTGGCTGCTCTTGCAGAGGACCAAAGTTCAATTCCCAGCACCCACATGGCAGCTTAAAACCACCTGTGGCTCCAGCTCCAAGGAATCACACACCCTCTTCTGATCTCTAAGGGTATCTTGTATGTGTGCAGTGCACATACATACATGCTGGTAAAATATACATATAAAATAATAAATACACCTATATTTTTAAGGAAAAACAAGTAAATTAAATAATTATACTTTTACCTAATTTTTAAACTTTGCTTCATCCTCCAGTCTTGCTGTAAACTTATACCTTTTGAACAATGGAGCCTGAGAAGCCATAGAATTATGCATAAAACTTGCTCTAAATGCCCACATTTACATCAAAAAACATTGGCTGACATCTTTCCTATGTAATAATCTCACTGAGTTTGCTTCATACTGATTCTTGCTGGGATTTTTTTTTCCTGAGTAGAGGTCTATGAGTGGGAGGGGAACTTCACAGGCTCTGGTAGAATGTTGTTTGGTCTCCCCACCACTGCTGGTCTCCAGGGCTCCCATAGACCGACAGGAGGTGCTGGCCCAACAATCCAGCCTGTTGATTTTCCAACCTGTGAAGTAAATGGGAGGTGCCCATTCGCCTGCTACAAAGGACATGGAAGAATCCAGGCTGGGCACTGTGGGCAGTCAGGAGCATCCTGCAGAGTGAAACACCCATATCCAGCCCTCCCCAAGGTCCTGTGACCTACAGATCACAAAAGAGATGAGGGTGTCCTGCCCACTGTCTCAGCCTCACCCGAAGCAAAAAAGGAAGGCAGAGGAGGCAAAGACTATCTTCCTCTCCCAGTCCCCCACACTGCTTACATATATAAACACACAACTTGCAGATCCTGCATATGAAACATCAGAGGCTTAGGAGAGGGCTCTTCACACTAGGGACCCAAAGACCAGAATTTAAATCCCCAACACACCGGCTGGATCTCTGCCTGGGTGCCTGAGTCCTTTCAAAGTAGGCTCTGCTAGCAGGAAGACTTCCAGTCTCTGCTGTCTTCCAGTCACCCCATACAAGGCAATAAAGCAGGCCCTGCCTCCTTTCTGTCTTGCATTCCCTTACTAATCAACAGCCAGGGGGGCTCAGGGCAAAGTCCACTGGCTTGAAGGAGAACATGAGAACACAGGGTGTGTGCAGATGTGGGCTAACCACATGGTGTTTCTGTGATGTCAGAGCCATGGCCTCCAGGACTGCACTTGGATACATTCTCTGTGATTTAACACCTTAACTAGACAGGACATAATGGGAGAGCTCAGGAGAAGGCAGTCATCAGGGATGGAGATAGTTCCGACAATTCCCCAGTAGGAAAATGGCCCCCTGCCACAAGCCTTTTCACTCTTCCGTCCACTTTAGCCTCTGATTCATGAATGAAATTAATAGAAACCAACCAGGCATGGCCATGCCTATGGGGCTATGTCCAACAACAGATGTTTCCTGTGGTGATTGTGTTAGAGTAACCATGACCCAGGGACACAGTCCACTCATCATCACTGGATCACTTACACTGGAAAAGGCAGCTGGGATGAAGGCTATGCCTATGCTGGCCCTGCCCACTACATATGCCAAAGACAGTGGCGTGTTTCCACCAGGGGGAAACTGAGGGATGTCTCTAGTTTGGGATGTGGATCTTAGCTCTGACACTTATGGCTGTGTTAGTGAGTGTCTGAAATGACCCAGCAGCCCTCAGGAATCCTGGAACAGGGAAGACACTTTCCATCCTAGACTCACCATGGATCCCTCAAGTTTTGATGGCTCAATGTAGTTTGCCTGTTTGCTTAACACTGTCCTGGTCAATCTGTTGGCTAACAGAGAGGCGTACCTCTTCCTCTTCATCCAGCGAAGCTCATGGCTGTCTGTCCTTCCTCAGGCTTCCTTCTACAACGCCATATGCACCCAATGAATGGTACTATGGGTCTAAAGAATTCTAGGACTCCAAATGAGGGGAAACATGGTCTTTGTCCAGTTTGCTTAGAGTGGCCTCTCCCACTCCAAGCCCTTCACTACTTAAAGGACCAGAAACCAAATGACCCCACACAGCCCTATCTGCACCCAAGAGCCCAAGAAATACTCAAATATCCAGTTCTCAGAGAATCCTGGAAACCCTGCTAACTCCACCCTCTCTCTTGCTGTGACCCAACAGAGAGAGAGGGGGGAGAGAGAGGAGAGAGAGAGAGAACACAAACACACACAGATACACAGAGACAACACAAACACACACAAACACACACACACACCTCATCCCATGTGAAGTTCCCATCAGCAGAGAGAGCAGGCAACTCAGGTTCAGAGCTTCACAGTGGACAGCAGTCAGCCTGAGCCTTTGGACACTGTGTCCATAGGACTGAGAGACAAAACATCAAAGGACACCTGCCACCATGCTTACTGCAGCACCATGCAAAGTAGCCACACTGTGGAATCAGCCTGAGCATCTGTCAACTCAATAGTTGACCAGTGAATTAGTAAGATGTGGTACACACATACAATGGAGTTACTACTGGTGGAGTAGGTGTGGCCTTGCTGGAGGAGATGTATCTCTGGGGGTGGGCTTTGGGTCTCAGATGCTCAAGCCAGGCCTAGCATCTTACTCTCTTCCTAATGTCTGCTGATCCAGATTTAGAATTCTCAGCTACCTCTCCAGCATGCCTTGCATGCCGCCAGCCATGGTGATAATGGACTAAATGTCTGAACTGTTAGCCAGCCCCAGTTAAATCCATTCCTATATGAGTTGTGATGGTCGTGGTGTCTCTTAATAGCAAATAGAACCCTAAGACAAGTACCTCTAAACTGTAGCCTTGGGGCTGGAATGGTTTGCCATCCTGTACCTGCAGGTGACTCAGAGAACACCTGCAGAGACACATGCCTAGGCCCACCCACCCACAGCTCCAGAGCGGAGTTTCTGCTCAGGAAGAGAAATGCTTATTTTTCATTGATCCACATAACAGCTTTGTGTGGCTAATCGGCCTGAACTCTATTCTATTGTTTGTCTGCAGTTAGACTTAACTGTTGATCTAATTACCGAGGTCCAGAATTAGACTCTCACCCTGAGCTGGGAGATCTGCTGCCACAATCTATCTCCTAGAAGAAATTGTCCTGAGACCAGGAGAGTTCCCCAGCAGCCTTGAGGTTACCAGGAGCTACAACGGCAGGTAGCAAAGGAAATCGTATTTTTCCCCCAAGCCCTAACTAATTATGGAATGTCATCACAGCCCGATTAGTATTTACCCAACAACGTGCTGATTCCTGATCCAGCCAAAAGCTTAACTGCCATTTAAATGGAGCACGATATTTAAATCTTAATTTCATTACCTCCTGGTAATAATCTCACAATTATAAATCTAAAGTATCACTCGGAATACATTTGCATATGTAAGGAATCTGTCCTCATTGTTTCCCCATGGCACACATGGCTGTTGGTTTGACTTCTAAACCGGAACTGGGTGTCCTTTTATGGAGAAAGAGATGATATAATGTGTCCCTGCATCGAAGCTTGCTGGGTGTGGGAGAGAAACACAGCACCAAAGACAATAAAAGGGCAGCTAGGAGGAATGCCACATCCATCACCTGTGAAGCATGAGCCACCTCTGTGTAGCTTAATGATGCCCACACTCTCTGCTTCAAGTCAGTCAGCGTAACAAAACTCACCTCAGAATTCCCCAAAGTTCAACAATAATTGTCACAGAAAGGGCAGCAGAGATCAGATTATCAACTGCCGCAAAACTCTCAGGCTGCCGTGGCCATGTTATTTCTCTATATCCTGGCCATGTTATTTCTCTATATCCTGGCCATGTTATTTCTCTATATCCTGGCCATGTTATTTCTCTATATCCTGGCCATGTTATTTCTCTATATCCTGGCCATGTTATTTCTCTGTATCCTGTCCATGTTATTTCTCTATATCCTGGCCATGCTGTTTCTCTATATTTTGGCTATGTTATTTCTCTAGGGCAGCATTCTCCAAGGAGTGAAGATCGTTTAGGCTTATCAGCAAGAGCATGTGCACACATAGAAAATGATGATCTCAGCATCCTGGAATTTGGTTTGCAGGATGTTTCCAGTTGTCCCTTCACCAGAAATACGCTAAGATCATAGCTTTTGACCTCTTCAATTCTATTGAGTCGGATGACTAACCCTGAAAAGAAGACACAGGTGCCTTTCGGAGGGGAACCTGCAGTGATAAGTAGGCAGACAACTTCCAGCATTGTCCAAGCCACCAAGATTCCACTATGGAACCCATCTCACCTGCCTAGAAAGCCCTCACCTGTTGCCTCCAAATGTTCCTTGTACAGCTGACAGTGACTCCTGTGCCTTAGAGCCATTGCCATTCCTCTTCTCTTTCTGGAATATCCTATCCCCTAGCATCCTTACCCTACTCACTCCTTCATGCTCAGCTGCCAGTTTATCAGTATCCTGTCAACACGTGTCTCTACTTGACACTGGCTCCACCGCTCTGCTACTAGGCTTTTCTCTGTGACTCTTTACCCTCTACAGATCCTTGTTTATTGTCTCTCTCCACATTCTCCATCCTCCATGTCTGGAACACTGACTGTCACATTGCAGTGTCCAGTAAATATTTGTTGAATCAGACAGGATTCCACAGACCTATAATCCCAGCATTTGGGATGCTGGGACAGGGAAATTATGAATTTTAGGACAGTTTAAGATTCTGCTTCAAAAAAATTACACACTGATATTTATTGGGACAAAGAGTCAATACACACCAATGGCAACATCACTGTTATCACTGTTATCACTACCATTATCATCATCACCATTACCATAATGGCCATCATCATCATCAATACCATCATCATTAGCACCATCAGCACCACCATCACTATCATCATTTCTGGATGGAAGATACCAACATGGTGCCAGAGGCAAAAATAATGACGTGTAGAGAATAGTACTTCCCATAAGCTCCCAAAGGCACCACGAGCAATCATCATTACCACCAATGAATTGACTCCACACACTTAGACAAGGCAGATGCAAACCTTCCGAGTGTGTGTGCACCCAAGCTGTCTACTGATGAACTCGGTGTGCGTAAACGGTGAGTAGCAACACAATATGCCCACCGCAGCAAATATCCCTCTTACAGAGGAAAGAAGTCATGCTAGCCTTACCTTTGGGTGCCTCATAACCACCCACAAACTCCAGCTCCAGAGACTCAGCACCCAATTCTGGTCCCACAGGCACTTGCACACACATGACATGTATGTATACACACATACATACACACATGCTTGCACACAAGTGCTGTAACAGAGTATCTAGTTCATAACATCTCGTATTTACCAAAGAACCAGACAAAGTCCAATTGAGAACAAATTCTAGAAAAAAATCTGTTCCTACCGTGTGCTTCCCTGAAGCTGCCCCAACAGACACAGCTAGCTTGGCTGTGTGGCTTTGACTGTTCTCTATATTCTGCAAAGTAAATACATGATACTTCAGCCTAAGGAGAATCTGAGGCTGGGGATTGATGGCTAGGACACAGACTTAAATCCAAGACAAGTTCTTTACACAGGCATTACAAGTAAGCAGCATCATAACCCTCAATTTCCAAAGAAATGGGGATCAGCTGGATAAGATTCAGTGTGGCAAACGACTGTCTCTCAGTCACTTCCTTTCCTATGGGTTCAATCATTTCTTCCTTTCATCCCCATCTTTATCTCTTTCTCCTCTGCCGGAAATGTAATTCAGCATTCTTTCACTGAGCTATGTATCTAGCACTCTTTTAACTTCTATGCCGAAGCAGATTCTCATGTAATTGCCCAAGTTGACCTTGAACGCAATCAGAATATATACTACATGAGCCTTGAATTTGAGGTCCTTCTGTCTTAGCTTCCTAAGTTGCTGGGATGACAGGCTTAAGACAACAGGCCAGGATTGGTAATTTCTTTATTTGCTTCTTACTCATCTTTCTTGTTATAAAATTGTGTGTGTGGTGCATGAAATATATATATGTTCTCATATATGTAAATACATGCATAGGTGTGCAAGCACCTGAGGTCAGAAGTCACTATCAGGTGTCTTCTTCAATCACCCTCCATCTTATCTTTTCAGGCAGGGTCTCTCATGGAAACTGGAGCTCACAAATACAGCTACACAGGGTGGTCAATGAGCCTCAATGACCCTCCTGTCCCCATGTGATGGCTGTTCTTAGTCGTCATCTTGACATCCGGAATAAACTACAATCCAAAAACTGGAGGTGGGTAGACCTGTGAGAGATTTTTTTTCCCGGCTTTGGTATCAAGCCAATGAGTCCACCTCTAATCCAGACCTTTGAAGCCTTCAATCTGGATCTTGAGATGGGAAGGCATGCCTTTAAACTGGGCCACACCTTCTGCTAGAAGTCTACATATTACAGGACATAGAAAAAGTAAGCTTTTACTCTTTGCCTGCTTGCACTTGCCTTGCAAGTACATCCATCCCTTCACTGGCATTGGAGACTACTTCTTCGGGACTCCAGCACACACTGAAGACCAACTGACACATCCAGCCTTGAGGACTGAGCAACTATGGGATTCTTGAACTTTCCGTTCACAGCCAGCCACTGTTGGATTAGCTGGACTGCAGCTTGTAAGTCATTCCAATAGATCTCCTTTCATTCTGTAACTTCAGTTACTCTAGAGAACCCTGACTAATACACTCTGTCTCCCCAGCACTGAGATTTGGGGTGAACACTGGGGCTCTTGGCTCTTTATGTGGATACTGGGGGGGGGGGTGGACTCATTTCCTCATGTTTGTGTGACAGGCACTGGACCAACTGAACCATTGTCTCAGCTCTCATTCCAGCTCCATTGCTTTGGCATTCCTTTAATCCCACAGTTGTGTGTATGGAATGTTCAGACTATTACCCAGTATTATGGCTACTCTAGGTGGTCAGCTTGAGTACATATGGAACTATCTGAAGCCTAACAGCTGGGTACACCTGTGAGGATTGTTTTTCTTAATTACATCAGTTAAGATCTGAAGACCCATTTTGAATCCAGACCTTTAAGGTGGGAAGACACACCTTCCATTCAGATCCTTTGAGGTGGGAAGATCCACCTTTAACCTGGGCCACACCTTCTGCTGGCAGCCTGTATAAAGAATGTGGGAAGACCCAAGCCACTGTGGGAGACGCCATTCCCTGGGCTAAGATCCTGGATTTTAAGAGTGGAAAAAGCGAGCTGAGTACTATGCATGCACTTCTCTCTGCTTTTGATGGTGAGTGTGACAGCTGCTTCAACTTCCTGCCTTGACTTCCCCACGATGACAGACTATCACCCAGGATGGTGAGCTAAAAATAAACCCTTTCCTCCCTTACACTAATGTTTGCCAGGGTGCCTTATCCCGGTAACAGAAGGGAGATGATGATGACTGCATTGCAATTCACATGGATAAGATGGAGACCCACAGGTGGCTGTGATGGAGAAGGAAATCAGAGGTTCGGGGAAGTACCCCAAAGCAAAGTAACCACAGCCTGTGTTCCTTATCTCCACTGGCCATGTTACTGCTCTCTGAGAGTCTGCTTCTACCAGAGGAAGCCACATTAAAATAACAGGTAATTCCTGAATGGAAAATATAAAATGTCATGGTTCTGCCAGCTGAAGGAAATTGGGGAAATGAAGGAGAAATGTCAGATTAAAAGCAAGTTAAGTCACCACAAGGACCACGGGTCCTCTGCATCCTGAATCCAAATCCATGTACTCAACCAGCCACAGATTAGACATAGTCAGATGATATCTGTACAATGCATGTAGATTTCTTCTCACTAAAGAAGACAGTCCAGTAACCCCTGACAGCACACAAACATTCCATCATGTAGAGTAAGTAATGCATTGGTGGTCACGAACCTGAAGGAGGGTATGTGTACATTATATGCAAATCCTCCTGGGATCTCATCCATCTTCTCGGAGGCACTGAAACCCCACCCCAAATGTAATATTGTCCAATGGACAGAAAATCACCATCAACCAACCATACAACTCTGAAATAGCATCCATGCTCATATTTACAGAGCACTTTATTATGATATCTGAAAATTCACCCTACTTGAGTTCATGTGTCTAAGGGTAGGTAGTTCAGCCCTCAACAGAAAATGATGAAGTTGTATCTCACAACCCACCAAGACCAACAGTGAAAGCCCAAGACAGATTAGAGGTGTTTCCTAAAACAGAAAGCCTTCCCAGTGCTGTGAGTTGATGCCATGATTGCTTCTTTGAACTGGGAAGATGACTTCCCCAAGGGAATCATTATTTTCCATCTAGAAAGTGGTAGTTTCCTGTCTGCTGGAGCTCCAGAGGAATCTGTAAGTGCCAGAGACCAAGTAGGATATCCCTGTACTCCTGTTTTCCTCCTAGAAATAGCTAAAAAGCAAAGCAAGGATGCTGCATTGCCTGTCATAGTTGTACACACCATCAAGAAATGAGCAGACCCTGAAGATTTCGACACCAAAAGAATCTGAAAACAGTATTTGTGTTTTGCCATCATGCATAGAAAAAAATCTAAACATAAAAGTCCTTCCTTTGACCCATCTCATTTCATGCTTTCTTTTCATTTTGGAGATGATTTTTTTTTACCAAACTCAGCACATCTACTCTGAGGTCTGAGTAGCACAGTGGTCTGTGACTCACCCCTCCTAGAAAGCTGTTAGTGGGAAGCAACCACCCCAAATGGACCTGTGTACCTGGGAGAGCTCATTTGCTGCCAGTATTTTAGAAGCAAGAACAATGCAACTCCAAGTCTCCAGAAGCCAGCGCCTCTATCCAGTTTCTTAACTGATGTCTTCGGGGCCCGATAAAAGATCGGATGTAGTATGAGGCATTGCCAAGGCATTGTCAGGAGACGTCCTCATTCGTCCTGAAGGAAATGGGGCAGTTTCAAGATTCTCATGGCCCTTAGACAACAAATAGCTCACTTAGAAGAGCTATAGACTAAAGAAATAATCCCCACCAACAGAGAGAGACAAACACATCTCTCAAGCCCTAGAAGGCTTTTAGGTTTGGAGTTCTGTTTTGTTTTTTTAGATAAAGGTTAGGAGCCAGAGAATTGGTCCAGCAGTTAAGAAGACTTTCAGACCTTGCTGAGGACATGGATTCAGTTCCCAGCATCTATTCTGGGTGGCTCACAACTGCCTGTAATGCTAGCTTCAGAGAATCTTACGCCCCCTTCTGGCCTCCACAGGTACTGTACTCATGTGCACAACCCCCCCACACACACACACAAACATACTTTTAAAAATAAAGTATTTTTTTAAAGTAAAGGCTTTCTATAAGTCCCACAGAACATTTTCTTTTTATGCTCATGTAGTGCAAACTTGACTGTTAAACTCTGTGACTGAAAAGAAAAATAAAACACATATATAAATATAACCCATTACTTGAATGCTAAAACTCAATAGACAACACACAACCAAAATAATGCAACAATTGAAGAATGTTCAAATGTTTATTTCCATGTTAAAAATGATGAGTTACCCTGTGGTTAGAATATACCTTTATGCTGAAAAAATGAAGTCACTTTATTTCTGAAATAGTTCCAGTTGGGGAAAAGAAAAAAGAAAAATTTCAGAAAGTACTGAAGAATAAGATCAAAATGTTCTGGAAGATTCCATCAACAATCGCAGCATGAGCCACACTGTCCTTTCCATGTCAGAATTCCTAACTGGGTGTATTTTTCAATGTCAGGCCCCAGTGCTTTCCCATCATCCATTTAAATATTGTTGAGCTGGATGTCTGTACACTTAAGAGCTACAGTTTCACATGCTTTTATTTTTAATGTATTTATTCCAATACACCATTCACAGTTTCATTATATTGCCTATATTACATACAAAAATATCTGCTGCCTGTATTTCAGCAAAGCTTTGTCCCACCATCCACCCTCTATGTGACAGATGAGATGCATTACATTATATGAATATATGATTTTGATAGAGGAGAAATGTGCAATCCATAAACCATCTATGGTGTCATTTACAGAGACCTGAATGAAGAAATGTGACTCTCTTTCGATGACCAGAGTAGAAAACCCAATAGGATTCAGAAATACAGCCTGTGGCCACCATTGGGGACCAGAGGACTTCTCACTGATGAACACAGCTTCACTGTGGCCTCAATACTTTCTTTTTAATTCTCTCTCCCCACTTTCCTCCCTCTCTGTGGTGTGTGTGTGTGTGTGTGTGTGTGTGTGTGTGTGTGTGTGTGTTTGTGCACACTGAAGCATGAGTATAGACCAGTAGTCAACCTCAGACGACATTTCTCAGGCACCATCTGCCTTCATATTGAGACAAGGTCTCTGACTGGGATATGGAACTTGCCTATTAGGCCAGGCTGGCAGAAAAAGAAGCCTCAGGTGCCTGTCTGTCCCCACCTCCCCCATGCTGGGATTATAAGCATACACCACCATACCTGGATTTTTATGTGGGTGCTGGGTGTCGAATTCCAGCCCTCTGGCTTATGCAGCAAACTTTACAGACTGAGCTCTCTCTCTCTTTCTCCAGCCCCGAAAAGAGTGAAACAAAGAATCTTGATCAGAACACCCAAAGGTGGCTTCCTAAACCTTAAATGACTTACAAATTACTTTCATCCATAGGTGTGGGCAAAGGATAAAATAAAATCAATGCATGTCTTGGCTGCATTCATGTCTATAAATAGAAACTTTCTGCCTAGACAGTTAAGAATTGTTATAGTCTGGGTATGTAGCCTGGCCAGCATGGCAGACAGTTTTCTAACATTAGTTAGATGCTGCTCTTCTGGCCAAGGCTCCCACTGTATTTATGAATCTCTCAAATCCAGCACACCTTACATTCAGCTCCAGTTCTTTGGTGTAGCAACTGCCACTTGAGTTCTTATGCCTTGACCCCAAAAACATTACATGCAAAACCTGAAGACAGTGGCATCATTGTCTTTGAATGTCCTGGGTCACACTACCTTTGTCCATCTTGTATTTCAACCTCCCTGTGAGTGCCCAAAGAATTTATATCCTGCTGCTCTCTCCTGATTAGCCCAGGATGAATGTGAGCATAAACATCATTCTTGTGGCAGAGCAAGGGACTTGATGATGTATGTCTAGCTCAGGTTAAATAATCACAAATATAAATGAAATATATCAAGAGTAATAATTTGGGTATCTCAGCCATGAAAATTTTAGTCCAGGACAATGCACAGCCCTGGGAAATTGGATTTTAAGGCTTGAGGTTTATGCCATCTCCCCCATTCTAGTTCATGTTAGGGGCTAGCACAAACATCATAGCTTACTTGATGGAAAAATCAGGTGAGACAGCCACAGCTTATTATCTGCAGGAGATATTTAGAGCAGAGGATACTTCCATGGCACTGTGATGCTGAGTCCTGTCCAAGCCGAATCTGGGAATGATTCTTGATCCCCACCAAATGCCTGAATCCATGAGGTGTGGATGCGTGTGCATATGCTGTGTCTGTATGTATGTAACCGTGTCACATGTTAAAAGGGTCAATTCCCTCATAATCTGACACTTGGCTTTGATTTGAACTGATGCTAGCCTAGCACAAAGACACAGAGAAATGTGCACTGAGGCCAATTCAGAGTGTGTCTAAGAGGCCCATGGAGGCATATTCAGCACCATGGTCAGCTCCTCCCTTCCTGCTTTGGGCATGGCAATCACAGGAGAAATCCTTACTTGTGCTGCCCCCTGGTAGCTTCCTGCTAAGCTCTAGGCAAGCCCAAGACCCCATCTGACCAATAAGAGGCAGCCTGTTTTGTGTGTCCTTGCTTGCAGATAGGTGCCTTACTGTTGGGTCCCATTATTTCTGTGATGGGAGATAGGATTTTAAATGCCTCATAAAGGGAGCTTCACTTATCTGGGACTCTGATCCCTGTACAGGTGGTCTGGTGCCACCTGCCCTCACTCCAACCTTTCCAGAAGCAGCTGGCTAACTAGAGGGCTCTAGCAGCAGTAGATGTCAGCAAAGCTCATGCAATACCTTCATGATTCTCTAGTCAAAGGTGTTGGGGACCCCAGCAGTTTCGGTTCTTAGGAGCCATTCTAAACAACAGAAGCAAGTGCAGATAGTTCTAGAGGTTGAAGCTCATGGCCTGCATGCCCAACCCTGTTTGTAAACAAACTGCAGTGCTGGGGGTGGCAGAGGCAGGGAGAATGTCTTAGCTGTCCTGTCGTGGCTACAGGAGGCTAGGCTGCCATGTTTCCAGCCTGGACATATACAAAATGAGAGCAGAGGGATGAGAAGACATCTCTGAGAGGCTCAGATAGCAGCCCTTTGACATCAGTGACCTGGTGCATGTGCTTCCTGTTTGGGGCCTTTGAAAATAATCCTTTCTTTTTTTCTTTTTTCATTTTTTTTTTTTTTTTTTTTGAGAGTTGACAATTTGACAATGACTGTTAGTTCACAATGAGGCATTCTAGACAAGTGTCTGGTTTTCTAGTTACATCATTATGATAAACAAAAATGCCACATTTTGCCAACAAAATCCTTGCCTTTCTTGAGACTATTCATGATGCTTGTAAGTAGCACGTTTATCAAAAATTATGCAAAAAAATCTTTTTCTCTTGCAACTTTGATTTAATACCATAGTTTGTTTGTACAGCAGATTTTGGGCTCTGGGACATTCATTTATTTAAAGTTATGGATTTAGAAAAAAATCATTGCTTTCTTTACCAAAAGATGCTTGAGAGGTTTCTTCTCTGTCAAAGTGACAATTGAGGGTAGTTTGTTTATTTGTTTCCAGTCATTGTGTGGATGACTTCTATATATTGCTAACTTGAAACATTGGGTTCTTTTAATCTGCAAAGTAGAGAGTTGAATAAGAAGCTGTTTCTTCATTTCTTTGCTATATAGATCAATCTTGCTTTTTAAAAGATTTTTTTCCAGTTATGTGTATGTGTGTCTGTGTATGTGCACATGAGTGCATTACCCACAGAGGCCAGAAGAGGCATCATATCCCATGAAGTTGGAGTTACAGAAGGTTGTGAGCCACCA
This sequence comes from Phodopus roborovskii, assembly GCF_943737965.1. Taxonomy (NCBI): domain Eukaryota; kingdom Metazoa; phylum Chordata; class Mammalia; order Rodentia; family Cricetidae; genus Phodopus; species Phodopus roborovskii. The sequence goes on along the minus strand of NW_026126598.1, from coordinate 1,842,690 downwards.
TGTAGATGCTGTGATCTGAACTCCAAGTCCTGTACAAGAGCAGCAAGTGTTCTCTTAACCATCAAGCCACCTCCCCCACCCTTCAATCCTCCTTTTTATTTAGTTTGAATAATACACTGTGTTGAGCACAAAGGATTTGTTCCCATATTGCGATTTTGGAGTCTCTCTGCCCTCAGAACAGTACCCCCAGGAGATCTTCAGATAACTAACAAGTAGACAATGAAAACAGATGCTTGTGACACAACTTTTCTCCAGATTTGTTAAACTTCACGTAGAAAATGATTTTTTTAAAGGAAAGGAAAAAAAGTGCTGTCTCTTCTGGGTCTCCGGGGACATCTCTGTCACTTAAATAAGAAAGTTCAATGTCAAGAAAAAGGAGACAAAGCATGAGAATACGTTGCTTAAACAGCACCCCCAGCAACAAAGTTTAAAAAAAAAAAAAAAAGGGTATCCTGTGGTGTGGAGACCTAGAAATGGCAGGACATGATGAGCTCCATTGAATAAAACTCATAGAAACATCAAACATATTTCTTCTTTGTGTGTTTCTGAAACAACCCCTCCCCCTCAAAAAAAATGTAAGGTCAAAAGAACAGGTGCGAGTCCAAATGTATATAAAAATAATGAGCCTCACTCCCGACAACTAAGAAAGCTACATTCAGTCATCTTCCGCCACGGAGATCCGAACTCAGGCCACGCGTAATGAGTGTCCACTGTGCTTTAGAAGGGCTAGGAATAGAAAAAAACCACCATCCAGAACATTCCTAATTACACACGGCCATTGGTCATGAGGTGACCAACAGTGTCTGTAGGGTCGTGTCTACCACTGGCTGCCGGCCTCTGAATGTCTCCCATCCCTGGGAGCCACTGTGTTGGAGACATCGCCCAGCTTGAGCCCCAGCTCTCTAGACTGCTGGCACCCACTTAGAGAGGGATCCCCCAGACCCCCCCCACCCTGACACTTTGTTGAGTCACCCCCTATTGCTAATCAGACCCACTGCTCCACCGTTCAGAAAACAGAAGGCATAAAGGTGAATACGAACTTAAGAAAGGACTTTACATCTGGTCCTGTAGTCTTTCCATATAGTCTCTGAAGTCCTGCGAGTCCCCCAGCCCCATATCCTGGCAGACCCACTTGATGCTGTCATCACTGTCAAACAGGATGGAGTTGGTGTACGGGCCCCCATCCTCAGGGAGGATGGTAGTGTAGGAAGTAAACTTGACTCTCTTCCTCTTTGGACCAGAGGAACCCATGGGTTCATTTTTCATTTCTTTCTCATACACATAGTCAGGAGGTCTAAGCAGCTGACTATGGAAAGTCTTCTGGGAACTGCCATTCAGCAGGAAGTTCCTCTCCTCGAACTGCAGACCCCTGTCAATCATGGTTGTGCACTCCTCCGAGGGGAGAGTGATGTCCACAGGGTTCTCCAGAAGTTCTACCTCATTCCCAAGCCAGACCCAGTCATGGGAATGGGGGATATTGCCCTGCTCACTCACTGCAAACCTTTTGTGTCTATACTTCCAAGCAAATGCCACACAGTTGATCAGGAAGACCAAGATGGCCAGACAGAAGACACAAAGCAGGGCATACATGCCAATCTCCAAATCTGTTAACCCCCTGGAGGTCATCGTGAGGTCACCAGGGTTATTGGATTCTGGAAACTTCCCTTGAGTGGGGAAGCTCGTGAAGGCATCTGCTCCACCTTTGAGTAGCTTTCCTCCCATGGGAGACTGTGGGGTTGTGCTTTTGTTGGCCCTGTCCTCATGGCCAACTGGTGCACCATGTTGGAACCACTCCTGGGCTGCCCGCTCCTGGCTTCCCTCACGCTCTATGGAATTGCTGAGGTGGCCTTTGTATTCCCGGTTTATGCCCTCGATGTCATTGCTGCCTCCTTGCTGTCCGTGCATCCCAGGTTCAAACCTGACCTTGACGTTTCCTTTACCCACAGCAAGAGTACTCTTCCTCTTGTTCTTCTGACAAGATTCACTGATGGACATTTCTAGCTTGATCAGGGGCCCCTGTCCTTCTCCCTCCGCAACTACGATTGGCCATCTGGTCTGAAGGTTTGGCTGGATGGATACCACCATTTCATCCAAGGAGGAAACAGTCAATGAGAAATCCTTGGGATCATAAACGTCTAAAGGTGTTACTGAGCCATCACTGAACAAAATCCAGGAACTGACTATGGCTTCCTAAGGAAAATGAAACCAGAGCACAATATTATGACTGAGTTCCTTCAAACTTACAAACACGATTTCCTCTGGACATTATTGGCATCTGCAGATAGACATGGAGTACCAGAAAAGCACTTCAATGAACACATGAGAGTGTAAATAAATTTATTGCATGCCTTCCCATGGAGTGTGGCTTTGACCTTTGTGGAGACACTCAGGAAGATCGGGTGATTTATCTGAATCAATTTCAGATGCAACTAATCAGGATATAATTCAAGATGATGTCACTTTGAACAGCCTTTATCAGAAAGTCACTGCTGAGCCAACAAAACCACTCTCGGAGGAAGTCCTTGGTAAATGAGGTAGTGGGAGGTGGTTTGCTTGAATGCCACCATGCCCCTATCTCATTTATAAATATTTTGTGTGTATTTAAGACACAGGGGAGTTTTAGCACTAGCAATACCTGCCATCAATAGGACAATCTGGTACCAATTAGCTGTTCTTGTTCAAGTAACTGAAATGGAGTTTCCAAGCCTCAAAAAATCACCTCTTCTCTGTTTGGCAGGAGAGAGAACAGGGGATCCCTTGCATGGTTTAGTAGCAGAAATCTGTGCCTAGCACAGATCAGCCCACAGGAAAGCAAATGACACAGGAAGGTGTCAATAAGCCCTGAGACAGAGAGATAAGGAGATTCAAGAGCTGCCAGGCCTGGCTGTGATGCCCTTCTAGCCTCCTGTGCAAGGAGTCATAACAGAGGGCAGAGCTAACTTCATGCACAGAACATGGGCCTCTGGTAATCTCACCTGCTGAGGGGCTTGGAGAACATCATGAGCTGCCACTGTAGAGACGATGGCCCTCTTGTCTGCCTTGTGAGGCTGCAGGGAAAGGGACAGGCCAGCCACCAGTTGCACACCCAGCTCTGTGATGGTGACACGGTCATCCAGGACAATCACTGTCTTCTCAGCCAGGATGGAGTCAGAGAGAGGGGAGAGGACCTGAGAGAGCAAGGTAGAAAGCTTGTGACTTTGCCCCACAGGAACACCTTTTACTCCCAGGTAGACAGGGCCATCTATCAGTGACTGTCGAGTGTCCTGGTAAAGGAACACAGGGACAGGGATTTAAGTGGGTCTGGGGTTGTTCAGTAGCACAGACTAAAGACAACTGAAAAAAAAAAAAAAAGAACACCTTGGTTCAAGTCTTCTGGTTGCTTTATGACAGTGACTAGAATGCATTTATATTCTAAGGAAAAAGAGGGGTTAGGTTAGTAGCCCTCACTGAATGTTTCTACCTGGGTGATAGGGATGGAAGAGGGAGGCTTTTCCAACCGCTGTTCAGCAGCTTCTGAGCATGCTGGATTGGTGACACAGTCTCCAAGGAAGTGGCACTCAGCCCGGCTCTCTGTGCACGTCCCTTCTAGTGAGCGGGTGTTTACCACTGAGCACCAATGATCACCACACAGGCCATTTGGGTCATCACTGGATAAACCAGCTTCAGTGGCATTTCCTAAGCAGCTATCCCTCCTAATACACCTTCCAGTGTGCAGCTCAGGGTGTGGGCTAAATTCCAGAGATAACACCTGGTAGGTGGAATTATTTCTGGAATATTTCCCCAAAGACTTTCTCCTTTCACCCATCCAGGAACTTGTGGGGGGGGGGGAGAAAGGAAGGAAGGAAGGCAGAAAGAAAGAAAGGAAGGAAGGAAGGGAGGAAGGAAGGAAGGAAGGAAGGAAGAAATAAAGACTCTTCAATGTCACAAAACATAGCGACCTGAAAGCCAAATGGGGCCGAATCACCCAAGGCACCCAGTGTAGTCACCAGAGCTCTTTGGGTTGGGTGGGAGAGACTGTGTTCCCAGCCAGTGACACAAGGAAGTCAGGGACACCAGAGTCTCTACTGACAGTGGAGGAACTCCATGAGAAGGGATGCACAGGGCTCCTGCCTGACAGCATCCAGGACAGTACAGGGGCCTCGGCAGGAAGCAGAAAGAGTTAAGCTCTCTCAAGAAAGTGAGTAAGATCTGGAGTAAGTTATTTCCCTGTAGGAGAAACTGTGGCCAGCCTATACCAAGCCACAGTCACCCTGCCCCACCCCCATGCCCAGGCCAGCTGGAATGAGCATGCCTGGCAGGCACTTCCTCCCTGACCAAGCCACCAAGCCTGCCTTTATGCCCAGAGACGCCAATGAGGAAAAGAATGCAGCAGAGTCAGCGGCCTGAACCAATAGGACCTTGGGAGGGGGGATAAAGACAAGGCTGACTTCCTTAATAAACGAGCCTGCAGCATGCTCTGCTACTCACTGACTCCCAGTGCCTGAGTCATTGGTGCTGTGTCTTCTCACATTTCTTCAAATTCCCTGGCTACAGATAACACTGACTCCAGCCTTGGGCTGTTACACGAAGCCCAGTCAAACCCACCTAGTGTCCTAGCCTGTGGAGTCACCACTGAGGGAATGAGGGCCATGTAAGGTATAAATCTATGGTGTCTGTGTAGGATGTAAACATGTGGTGTCTTGTGAGGTGGAAATAAAAGGCAGAATATAACCCACTCTGTCCCACTGCACCAAAAATGGACCTTGGAAAGCACCTAAAACATGGTTTAACTGCGATCAATAATATTTTAAATCAACATAAAAAATTCTGCATAATGATCTTACCAAACTTGGCAACAAAATGTTTTTGTTATGATGTAACAGACTGTTCAGCTACAGTCCTTCTTAATCTCTCATGATAAAACTGTTCTTTTAAATTTCATTTTGTCTACTATTCTGGGTATAATAACACAGACAATGGTCAAATTTGAAAGCTGAGGGTGGTTTTAGCTGTGAGGATGTTTACTAATCTACTCTGCTATGCAAAAAAAAATAATAATAATAAAGTACTGTGGCCAGCAAAATGGCACAGTGGGTAAAGGCACTTGCTGTGCAAGCCTGGTCGTGACGAGTTCAATTCCAAGAAGCCACATAAAGGTGGGACAGAAGAATCAATTCCACAAAAGGTATCCTCCAACCTGCACCTGCAAACACCCTTACTCTGTGGCACCCCCACACACACACATACACACAATCACAATATTAATAAATAAAATTATTTTTTAAGACATATAAAAGTTTTCATCTCGAAAAGAGTCACTTCTGATACTGTATAATTTAGCTTTCTCTAGTAAAGGAGATACTTCTCTATACTCTAAATTGCAAAAGAATTTTAAAAATTAAGATAACTTCTTGATAGTTTCAGGTAATGTATTTTGATCATAGTCACCTCTCCCCATCCTCCAAGATCCACCCTCTTCCCCACCCAATCAACTTCATGTCCTCTTTATTGTTTTTTTTAATCCAAGTTTAATTTGTGCTGGCTATATATCACTGGGTGTGTGATCTCCACTAGAGTGTGATTGAGCTACCAGGGACCACATGCTTAGAGAAAATAGACTCCTCCCAGCAGCTATCAGGTGCCAACAGTTCCTCTGTGAGGGGCTGGACCTTATGCCTACCTACTTCCTCCTTGCTGGGATTCTGTCTGGCTTGAGCTTGCACAGGTCTTGCACATGCTGCCTAACCACTGAGAGTTCATATGTGCATCTGCCCTGTTGTATCTGGAAAATACTGTTTCCTTGTCATTGTCCATGTTCTCTGAGTTCTGGGCTATAAAACTGTGTAAATTGACTCAATGTAAATTGACTCAAATTGGTATGTGATGTATGCACAGAGCTATATGACAGTTAACTGGGGAATTGCTGATGTTAGGGGGAAAGGAGCAAAGACCCCCCACAGCCACCCCACCCCATAATACCTGCACAGTAGTGATGCCTGGTTCCCGCCCTGCCAGGATCCTACCATCCTGTAATTGGGCAATTTTCGGTTCCTCCACCTTCACAAACTCAGTTACAAGGTCGGTGATGTCAAACTGCCAGTCAGGGCCCAACATGTAGGTCAGCTGACCCAGGTCAGGTGACTCAGCTACAAACTGGGTGAGGACTCGCACCAGGGCATGCTGGTACTGCAGGGTGCATCCTCGCCCTTTCTTCTCCTCGTCTTCCTCATCATCACTCTCCCGGGTGGGCCTGGAGCACCAAAAAAGAAAAACAAATTAAGCCTCCTCCTTAGTGGGAAACATTGCCTGCCCCTGACTCTGCCTGATTGTTGGAGGAAGTGTGGCTGGTTTTCTCCTACTAGGTCTCCTCATCCATTGATTTATTCACTCATTCATTCACTCATCCAATGAATGAATGAATTCACTCATTCATCCATGCCCCTCTCTCTCTCTTCCTCCTCCCCCACTTCCATTTTCCTCTGCCCCTAATTGTCAACAGCTCGCTCAGAGAAATCTGTCTCTTTGATTCTAGAACCTTCCCTTTGAGAAGAACTTGCCCTGTGACCTCCCAGGGAACAATTTTGCTGGCTGCTCTGTGGATGGAGACCATGTCAGGAAGAATAGAGCAGCAACCACAACCATACCTCCTGCATGCAGAGTTAGAACACAGCCTGTTCTCCCAGAGTGACAGCTGACATCCCTGTGCACTGAGTCAGACTACCATGAGCTCTGTCCCCTGTGACACACAGACAGACAGGCATCACAGTGGCCACACATACTAACTCGTTCAACCTTCCCACAACCTTGAGACTGAGGTTTAACTCTTGGAAACCAAGATGGGAACAGCAGAGGCTCCTCAGATCAAAGCCATGAAACTGGTCATCTGCAGAAACAAAGCTAAGGCCAAGCTACCTGCCACAATGTGTACCCACTTCTTTTCTAGGTCCAGTCCATCCTTCCTTATGGTGGCTGTGGGTAAACTATGCTTTTCATAGCACTCACCAAGTGCTGAAACAATCTGCTGTCTCTTTAAGGTCTGAGAACAATAGGAAGGTATATAACAACTCTCCAGCACAGTCTTGGAGCAATTCTGGGTCCCCAAAGAGGCAGCGAGTTATCTTTACTGATAAGAAAGATGGCTTTGTGGGGACAAAAGGATGTAACATCAAAAAAAAAAAAAAAAAAAAAAAAAAAAAAAGACAAGAGGGGCATTCTCACTGTGATTGCATGTGACATCTCCCACACAGGCTTGTGCGTCTGAGTATCTGGCCCTCAGCAGATATTCATGTTTGGGAGGTTGTGGAGCCCCAGCACTTAGCTGGAGGAAGCGGGGTGGGGGGGTTCTAGCACATCCTTGCTGTCAGTCCCCACTGCTTCCTGATTTCCCTTGCTGTGAACAAGCAGCCTTCTGCTGCCGCTGCCATGCCTTCTCCACCATGAATGAAAACAAACCCTTCCTCACCCGGAGTTGCTTTCATCACATATTTGGTCATAGCAACAAGAAAAGTAACCAATAAGTGGTATACACCTGATATCCTCTTATTTTTCAGTCCTTCTGCACACATCACAGAGATAGTATCTGTTTGGTGCATGAGTATCATCGACCATTTCCAGACACGTGCCGATCTCCCTCAGAGAAGAAACCCACACAGACCCCATGCAACAGTGGCAGCATCCGGTAACATGTCCATGCTTTCTCTGTATTGCCTTTTAGAGTAAATGCATTTTATAATAAATGATAGTGTTCGGTAATTTGTGCTTGTGATGTGAATTTCCCCTTAACTAAGTAAGATAGAATTGAAAGGAGACCTTAAGCACGCCAGAGAATCACACTACAATGGTTTGTGTCGATCATCAGTGTGATTCTCTGTCGTGTTTAAGATCTCCCCTTTGTCTTTCAATCTCAGAATTGTCACCACGATACGCTGTCGTGCAGATTTCTTGGGTTTTGTCTCATTGGTGGTTTCCTCGGATGTCTGCTTCTGTGTTCTATGTATTTTGCCGGATTTGGTCAGTTTTCGTTACGTGCTCAGTCCCACATTCCTTGTCCTCTCCCTAGATTCTAGTTCCAGGCATTTTAGACATTTTGTCATTGTCCCACAGGTGCCACAGGTGCCTTGTGTTCTGCCCAGCTGATTCTTTGGTGTTATTTTAGACTGAATATTATCTTCCATCCATTGGCCTTATTCTGCCACCCTTCCTGAGCCACTGAGCCTATCCACGGGGGGGGGGGGTGTCTCCTGTTATTTCTCCTTGACGAGATTGTTCACATTCTCAATGCTGCGGAGACTACTTAGGATTCTGTGCCAAACACACACACACACACCCAAGATAACAAGTGATTTCAATACTACAATCCACGTGTTTTTTATATTATGATTTTTAAAAACACTGATGCTGCCAGGAATGCACTTCAGTTAAATCTGTTTTGATTTGGCACACAGGCTCCAGTTTCGATGGTGTTTGGGGGTTTAGAAGCCATCAATGGCATTCTGGTCTTAGTGGTTTTCCTGATATCCTGGCTCCCATTCTGTCCCTGCTGACTTTTCTCAAGGGGTAAGGTGCCCCTCCTTGTTCAAGGGAATAGGCAGAAGGTGTCAATCACACAGGTGGGATCTCTTCACTATGCTGATCCTCCCTGTTTCAGAGGAGGAGCTTGGTGTCTAGTCCTGGGCCTTTGTGGTACCCTAAGCTTATGTTTCAAAGCATGCCTGAGTTTCCCCATCACTTGTCACCTGGAAAAGTTGATTGTTTCAACACCATTGGGTACCTGTTCCCTTCGGTCTAACAGTCGTTGCCTCTGTTTACCTCTCCTCTCAAATTTAACTGTAAAAAGCAAGAAGAATCCAAGGCAAACACTCAACACTTTGCCTGGGAATCTCAGCTCCATGGCCAGCTTTGCTTGCCTTCCATGTCCTTCAGGACACTGCACACTGGCATTCTGTAGCAGTCAAATGAGGATCCGTGTTCCCCATGCCCTCTGAACGCTCACCACTGGTGTTTCCAAGTTCACACTTGTTCAGGATGATTCTATTTCCAACCAGGTGATGGGAGCTTTCTCACAATGCTTCATGCAGTCAAGCTCATTGTCAACACCTTCATCACCCATGAGCCTACAAAGAGTCTGCCAAAGGCCATTATGTTCCCCCAGATCCTTGCACCCTCCGCCCACGTTGGCTTCCAAAGACTCCCTCCCTGAGGTGTTACAGCTGCACTCCCAAAGTGGGTAACAGTATCTGGGCCACTTCCTTCCTTTGTGGTGTAACAAAATATCCACAAACTTCACAGTTTCAAAACACCATTCATTTGCTTTCTTGCTTGCTTGCAGTTCCATGACTCATGGTCCAAGCAGACTCAAAAACACACGCTCTGGAGTTCTGCACAGAAACTCAGAAGCTGAAATCACCACATCAGCCAGGCTCTCACTTGAAGGGCAGAGTTCACATCTAGACAGTCAGGTTGGTTAGGGTATTCTAGTGATCAGTTTCTACAGTCAGCCTGGACACCTAATGGCCTGTGTCCATCATGAAGGGTTCCTGGATCCCAACGGCTCCATCCACTTTCCATGGTACATGATTCAATCCATCTTCAAAGCCAGCATCCCTCTGTCTAGTGGTCCTCAGCCTCAGACCTCTCCGATGCCCTTCCACCACCCGCTGGAGGGGACACTCTGGCCCTCCCGGATCATCTCCACATCCTAAGATAGATTTGGTGGTTGGCTGTAATTGCATCTGTGAAGTCTCCTTAGAGCAGCACCAGATTAACGCTCTACTGGATTTTTAGTTTCATTTCTGTTGCTCTGATAAAATATCCTGAGGAAAGCAACTTAGGGAAGAAGGAGTTGTTTTTGCCTCACAGTTTCAGAGGGATACAGTTCATCATGGGGAGAAAGGCATGGGAGCAAGGGTTAAAAAAAGAAAATGGTTGATCAGATTGTACACATACCGAGGAAGCAGAGTAGAGCAAGAATAGGAAGTAGGGTGCACTCTCAAAGCCCCCCCCCACACACACACACACCAGGGATATACATCCTCCAGAAAGACTCCACCTCCTAAACTTTCCATAAACTTCCCAAACAGCGCCACCTGCTGGGGACCTAGTGTTCAAACGCATGACTCTGTAGGGGACAGTCTCATTCATGTGGGGGACATTCCCATTCAAACTGCTACACCTGAATGAGCAGCAGATGGGGACCCTCCAGAGGGGTTTGACCTTAGGGCATCCCCCTGAGGCACACATCATTTCTCTGGACTCCAGACTTCTTCTAACACTGCTGTTCCCAACATATAGTCGAGGGAACTGGAGAATATGTAGGTGAAATCACCGGGTCACAGGGTGGTATATGGGAGAAACCAAAGTTAAAGCTCAGGTAGTCTCATTTCCAACCATATGGTCTTAACCACATGACACCTCATCTCCATGAGTGATGACAGGCAGTAAGGACAGAGAGTGGGTGACAAAGGGGTGGACAATCACAGGACAAACTGTGGGAAGTAGTTATGTTCCGAGTGCCAGGCTTTATGTAGGTCCTTCTTAGCTCTCACATCACCTTCCTGCATCCCAGAAACTGCTCTGTGAGGCTACCAGCATCACCACTGATGTTGCTACTATCGTCTTTGATGCAATGTCCTCATGTCCAGCCACCAGTAATTATCCAAGTCAGATCCGCAGCAGCACTGCGGGAAGCCAAAGCCAGTCCATGACAACACACCTCAGATGTTGCCTCCCATAGACACCTGGGCCCCAGCAGCCTCTAACCCACAGCGGGGCCTCCTGTTCCTCACCTCCTATTGGAGGCCACTGGGATCCTCCAGCCCTTGATCTGGCTCAGCTCTGTGTCTGAGATCTCTATCTGCAGCGGCAAGCGGGGCACCCAGACGGTGACCTCCACCTGGGAGGTGAAGTGTTGGTGGGTGAAGTTCACGATCGTGCCCACTTTGCTCTTCATCTCCTTCCCATTCACAAAGATGGAATCACAGGTGTTGGAGACCTGGGGGTGGGGGATCAAGAACACAGAGACCCATCAGCAAGAGACCAGCAGAAGTTTGTGAACCTTGACAGTTGTGATTTCTGAGGCACTGGAAGAGCAGGACAGGTACAAAGAGTAATTTGTAGGCACTAATTAGTGACAGATAGCTGATAGACAGACTCCAGGAAAGCCATTTTGTGTTACAAAATACTGACAAGTTAAACCATAAACATAATTTAATGGAGTTGTGTAACCTCGCCTGCCTTTTGGGAGCATGCTGTTTTCTTTATCTTATCTTTTCTTATGTGCTCAAACCACCACTAATCAAGCCCCAGGTGTATCTTATTCCACGCTTGTACCACATTTGAAGATACATAAAAGGTTTTAATGTTACTAAGAAAATACTTTGTTCCAGCCATAAAATGGAGCATCTGAAGAAAAAAAAAAAATCTAGGCTCTGCACTAGATTAAAATCCTGGTAGGCTAAGTGCTCATGGAATGCGATAGAAACATGGATGGAATTAATACTGCACACACTAAACTGCCATTCCAAACGCTGGAGAGGAAGTGGCATTTCACAGTAGTCTCTTTCTCGGCACGTGGGAGGCGCTCTAGTTCACCAGCTCCTGTGGGGTCTTGCCAGGCATGTCAACTCCCTGCTTTGTGTCCCATCTCTTGGGCTGGCAAATAAGATGCTGCAGTCTTGCTCTCCATCAGGAATGTGTCTTTGTGTGAAGTTCAAGGGAGCGGGTAAGCAGTGAAGACCAGAAAGCACTGTGGACCACAGACTATGAGGATCCTGTGATTTCATTTAGAGACAAGAAGACTAAGGAAAGTTTCAATGTGGCATGACTGGCCAGAGGCACACACTACTTCAGGGTGGGAAGGAAGGGGACATGTGTGTGCATGCACGTGCTCATGAGCACACACACACACACACACACACACACACATATGTAGAGGTCAGGGGTCAACCTGAAATGTCAGTCTATTCCTCAGGTACCATTCACCTTGTGTTTTATGACAGAGTGTCTGATTACACTACAGAGCTCACTGATTTGGTGGGGCTGCCCAATGTTTGAGCCCTTGGCATCTTCCTGTCTCTGTCTCCCCAGAGTTTGGATCACAAGCATAAGCCACCACACCTGGATTTTCTGCATGGATGCTGAGGACTGAATTCAGGTCCTTGAGCTTATGGACTAAGCACTTCACCAAATCAACCATCTCCCTGGTCCCTATTTGCAAATTATTACTCTGTTGAAGGAATAATATATGTTTAGAATAAACAGGAACTTTAAAACTCAACTATGACACCCCCCACCAAACAGCCCCCTATCAACTTAGTACAGATTTGCTGTTCAGAGTAGCAGGTCATGAAGAGAAGGGGACCTTAAATGGCTAAGGTCTGACCGAGAGTAAAGGGACTTCAGACCTGGCTTCAGTTACTCAGGGATGGAGATAATGGGAAGTTAGACAATGTGTGGCAGAACACGCCTGGATATGAGCACTAAGCCCCACTCTTCCGCAGAACAGCTAACGTACTACAGTTCAAATTACCTGTTATATATTTTATAAGTATCCAAAAGAGGGAAACTTGCAGGCTTCAACCACATGGCAATGATAATAAGATACAACTGGAGTTATCAGATTTGTATTGGGGTGACCTGCCCCCACCCCACCCCCAGCCTACACACACACACACACACACACACACACACAAAACCATTGTGTGTGAAACAATTTTTTTTAAATGTTTCAGGAGGTAAAAATGCCTGAAGCTCCCATTTGACCATCACACACTACACACAAGTGTGAAGTTATTACACACTTACCCACATATCTATACAACTAAAAGAACAACATTCTTAAATGACAGCAGTAGCTGGTTCTCTCTTGACATTATAATCCCAGCAAGGGGTTAAAACAGGGCGATTTCTCTTAACTCCTCAACTTTAGAAGAAAAGAATAGTCTTTTCCAACCTTCTCTTTGCTTTTCTAAAAAAGAAGAAATACAACAATGAGCCAAGAAAGCCAGCTGTCTTTCAGGGCATGTTGGAGAGACTTAAGCATGTTTTGCTGAGCCCAGAATCAAGAAGAGAACAATTGGAACAAGGCTACCTAGCGTGTGTGTGTGTGTGTGTGTGTGTGTGTGTGTGTGTGTGTAATTTAAATTTGAAACAAGCTTGTTTTACATGTCAATCCCAGTTCCCTCATCCCCTCCTCCCCCACAAACCCCCATTCCATCCCCTTTCTGCTCCCCATGGAGGGTGAGGCCTTCCATGGGGAATCTTCAAAGTCTGTCATATCATTTGGAGCAGGGCCTGGGCCCTCCCCCCATGTGTCTAGGCTGAGAAAGTATCCCTCTATGTGGGATGGGCTCTCAAAGTCCATTCATATACTAGGGATAAATACTGATCCACTACCAGAGGCCCATTAGACTGCTCTTATATTCCATAATGCCCATGGCAGCATCTGCCTTCCATCCATTAGATTCTCAGGGAGGGATGGAAGCCTGTCACAAAAGCCCTCTCCTTCTGCATGAGCCCTGAGCTGGGAGAAGTTGGATTCATGAGGTCATGACATCCCTGCTGGACTCTGCTCACTCCACCCCAGAGAACATGGCATCCTATCTGAAGTCAAGCCAAAGCAGACACCAGAGACTTTAACTGTTGCCTTCTTCCTGCCTCAAAAACTGGTCACCCATCTCCAGGACTTTTCTAATTACCCCTTCTTAGAATTCAGACCTCAACTCTCCTCTGTTTGTAAGTAATCCCTAACCCTTCCTTGCCAGCTGTACAGACCCACAGGAAATCCCACCTCAAATCATCATTCTGATTGCATCCAACCATCAGTGACATGCTAGCCCTGGGAACTTCTATCTTAAAAACGTAAATCAAATGGCTGAGGACAAAGACCCAAGATCAATTCTCAGAACTTACAGTTTACAACATGAAAAAGAAGACAGTTAAGAGCTATGGCTATTCCTTCAGAGGACCCAGGTTAAGTTCACAGCACCCACATGGAGGCTCCCAATCATTTGTAATCCAAGTCAAGGGAATCTGACACCCTCTTCTGGCCTCCATGAACATTGCACACACGGTGCACATATATACATGCAGGCAAAATATACATACCGAACATTAAATATAAATAATAAAGTTTAAAAAGAGAAAGAGAGTTAGGTGTGGTGACATATAGTCATAATTCCAGAGTTGTGGAGGGAGAGAAAAGAGGATTCCTGGGGCTTGCTGGCCAGCCAGACTAGCCTACTTGGCAAGTTCCAGGCCAGTAAGAGATTCTGTCTCAAAATAGGGCAGGCGGAAGAACAGGATGGCTCAGCAGGCAAAGGTAACTGCTGCCAAGCCTGGGCACCTGTATTCACTTCGCAATGATAAACATTCTCAAAGTGCCCTTGGTGGTTTTGTTGGGACACACACACACTGCTCTACATCTGTCCCCAACACAGCACAGGATGCAGAGGATGCTTAAGGTATGACTATGTCACAGCTGTTGCCCCTGGTAACCCCTTCCACCCAGGATGCCATGACAAGGAATGGTGCCTGGGTAAGAGGGGATGGACAGATGAGTCAGCAAGGTCCTCCTGCTAAGGCATGAAGAAACGTGAAAGTTGGTCTGGGGAATCAGCTCCATCCTTCAGTGCTTGCTACACAAGTGTAAGGAAATGAGTTTTATCACTGAAGTCACACTTAAAAATAGATTAGAATAAAACAATAAAAGCATCATGGCGCATGCTGGTAACCCCAGTGTGGAGAAGATGGAGACAGGAGGATCTGAGAGCCATATCTAGCCTCCTTGCCAAGCTCCAGGCCAATGAGAAACCTTGCCTCAAAAAAACAAGTTGGACAGCACCTGAGGAATGATGTGCACACACCTATTCTCAACATCACACATGCATGTGCGCACACACACACCTGATATGATTTAAAAAATAAGTAAAATTTATTCCATATATCGTGAATGGAAACATATCAGGGAAAGACACAGGGCTTGAAGTATGGGAACTCAAAACTGATGAACATATGTGACCTTGGGACTCCAGGACTCAGTATCAGCCTTTGACTTGGAACTGAGATCACCACAAGGAATAAGTACCTGTTAGGTAGAGAAGATATGACAACATAAAATCCAAATTCCAAGTCTCAGTATTCATCTATCTAAAAAAATTATTATGCATATGGGTATCTTGCCAGCACGTATGGAGGTGTACCACACGGGTCCATTGCCTACAGAGGCTGGAAGAAGGCTACAGAGGCTGGAAGAAGGCATCAGATTCCTGGAATTGGAGCCACAGATGGTTGTGAGCTGCCATGTGAGAGCGGGGAACTGAACTCAAGTCCTCTGCAAGAGCAGCCAGTGCTCGTAACTGTCAGCTGGCTCTCCAGTCTCCATCACTCATCGAAATGACACCTTCAGGGCTCTCTGAACCCCAAGAGGAGCATGGACAACCAAGTGCTATCCAGTCTCATATAAGAAGAGCAGAGGCCAGGAGCACGGAGATCAGAAAAAGACTGAGCCATGTCCCATTCATCTTCCAGTGTGTGTAAAACAGCCTGTAAAATGTCATCTTGGGAAAGCTGCCTTTAGTGGTTAATATTTTTACTGTCGAGTTATTACACGTCTGCAACTCCATTATCTTGGGATAAAAGACACAAAAGAGAGCCTTGAGACATGGGGATGGCTCCTCAGGGGATCTTGGGAGTCACTCATTTCATTCTCCATTCAGAAGAGCAGGAAGGATGTAAGCTAAACCTACCATCCTGCACCCAGCCCGCCATTTGTCCATCAGGCTGTGAACAGTGAAGGGTGATATGTGGTCTGCTGTGACCTTTCCCAAACCAAAGACTGTGCCTATACTACAGATATTACTGCTTACAAATATTCACAGAAAAATCCAGAGATTCCAGATTTAAACAGGCAGAGGATCAGTTGTCATAGAAACCAAACACTTTGTTGTAGGTCTTACTGCATGTTGCAAAATCCACTAAGATACAGCAGGGATGCAGATGGTATTTATTTATTTATCTTTAATTTACAAGTTACTTTTAGTGTGTGCTCACGTACATGCAAACATGCATACGGAAGGCAAAGGACAACTTGAGATGCTCTACTCTCTCCTTCTACCATGTCGCTCCTGGGAATCAGACTCGGGTTGTCGGGCTTGGTGGCAAGTGCCTTCACTACTATGACTAGATTTTGCTTTCTAAAATATGCAGATGGAATCGGGATACACGCTCTTATCTCTGCTTCCTTCTATCACTATTTCAAGTTTAGTCCTTGCTTCTGCCTGGCTATATAGAGGCCCCAAGCTTTCTTTTGGCTCCTTCTAGCCAGAGCATTAGAGGAGGCTCAATAGCAGTTAATCACTTCTTCCATGCATTACTACAATTGTATGGGTTCTCAGGGCAAGGTCTCTTGAGGCAGAACAATAACCAGGGCTCCTCACTCCCCACCCCCAAGCTAGTTTAGCATTTGCTTCCCCACCCCCCCCAGGAAAGTTTTTAAAGATTCTATTCTAATTGGCCCAGTCAACATAGCAAGTTCCAGGCCAGCAAGAGCTACATTGTAAAACCTTGTGTCAAAAACAAAAATTGCCCTGAGTTTATAGTTATAAACTGTAGAAAAATTATTTATCCTCAACATTTATTCCTCCACATCAGACCAAGACTCTAATCACCTTAGCACTCTTTCAGGAAAGCTTCTCTTCCTGCTGTGAGCAGATAGTCTGGGGCCCAGCAGGTCTTATCTGGTCTTCCTGTCACCATGCTGAACACTTGACTTCTGAGTCTCTGGGGCTAAGAGCCTTCAAGAATGACCCCAAGGAGCCTAAGTTCTCCAACTCTGTCTTAAATTCACACAGTCTCTCATAAACCAAGTTAGAAATCCCAGTGTGTTCTGCTTCCAGATAACCTTTCTCTGCCTGAGGCATCTCATCTATAAAATAAGAATAAAAAGCCCCTTTGTTGAACAATGTTGTCAAGACCCAGGAGCTGCCCTAGGTGCTGAACACAGGGCAAGGCCACACACAGTCCCCACACTCATGGGATTTGAAAGCTGGCCTGAGAAAGATGCTTAATTGAAAGGATCACACAGTTTTATAATAAAGAGCTTGGTCGTGGAAAGAGCTTGAAAGGAAAACAATAAAACAAGAAAAAGAACAGAAAGTGAATACAGAGGTGCAGTTAAGAATGGAAGCCACACATGCTGAAAATAAGCAGGGTGACCACAGTTCACTTCTGACATAAATGTTACGTTCTAATTCTATGCTCAGGGAAAAAATAGTCTATCAAAAATAAAACTTTTAAAATATTTTTCCCCAGACAAAAACTAATGGACTTGCTAATGAGTTAAACTAATTGAAAGAATGTTAAAGGGGGAGGGGGAGACACAGAGATGGCACAGTAATTAGGAATGCATGTGCTTTTAATCTGAATTGGGATCTAAGCTTCCATGTCCTGTGGCTCACAACCACCTATTATTACTCCATCTCCAGCAGAATCGGTCACCCCTCTTTTGCTCCCTTGGGCACTGCCCTCATATGCACACATACACACACACATTGAGGGGACACACATGCACATACAGATAATTAAATATTAAAAACTAGAAGACTTTGAAAAGGATGTTTGAGGAATAAACATCGAAGGAGAAGAAATAATGAGGCAGAAATAAGAGCATGAGGAACAAAGTAACTTAAACAAGACTAAAATTAACATTTTTGAGAGTCATAATTGCTCTTTAACATAAAATAATAGTAATATGTTCACATCTGAGGCAAATATAAAATAGATGGCAAACTAGAGCAGATGGGAAGGAGTAATTGGGAATATAAGATTTCATGGACTATATATTAATACATCTAAAGCAGTTATTTACCTACAGGTGGATTCGGATTCTTTGACACATATTGCAAATACCAGCTGTGATGGAAACACATAAAACAACAAGTGTTTAAATTTTTTTAAACACCTTGATGCCAAAGATAGAATCCAGACTTTGCATGTGCTGAGCATGCATCCTGTCACTGAGCTACGTCCTCAGCATGAACATTTTATTTATGACAAGATAAAAACAATCAGCTCATAAACTGAGATGAAGTGTTCGACTGGCCATACAAGAAGCAGAAATGGGGGAGAGAAATGGAGAGCATGTGGGAAAATAGATAACAGCAGGACAGTACCTTCCAATCTAATCCTACAGATAATAATTCTAAATATGAATGATTTGCATGCATAAATTAGTACACAGATCACCAAGCTGTTTTCTAAAAACCCAGGTCCAATGGTCTATTCAAGAAATTCAGTATAAGTATAAATGCATGGGGACACTAAAGATAGTTGAGGAAAGAAAGATCCACCATGAAGACCTAATGAAGTTGAACTGCAGAGTCTGTATGAATCCCGAAAGAGATAAGGAGAGATGCTACATAAAGGCAAGGAGCCTGGGAAATGGTTCAATTAATAAAGTATCTACCACAGTAGCATAAGGATCTGAGTTCAGATCCCCAAACCCTCATAGAATTATGGCACATTTGTGATGCTAGCACTGAGAAGTAACACAGGAGGATCCCCAAGATTTGCTGACCAGCCAATCAAGCTGAATTAATGAGCTCCAGATTCAGTGAGAGACCCTGCCTCAAACACTACAGTGGAGAATTACTAATGAAGACATCTGATACTGACCTCTTGTCTCCAGGTGCACACACATATATTCATATGCATATGTGTACACACCCACATGAAACATATAAACACACACATACATAAGAAACATTGTTAAAGTTTTCCAGATACATAGGTATAAGTGGACAGAGCTTCAATGCAGAAGAAACTAAAGCTAATAGAGAAATTACACCACTATGACATTAACACACATTTCTCAGTAGATAGAGATGACCCAAACAGCACCATCAAACCATGTGAACTCATCAGAACTATAGAGAAGTAGATAATACACTACTTCACTGATCACAGGGTGAGTGGTCACCAAGAGAGCCTTGATTTTAAATGGTAGATCATGAAAACCAAGGCTACAGATCCCCACAGCAAGCCAGCTGTCACTACCACCCTGCTCAGTCACCTAAGAGGATTTTCTTTGTTCTCTGTCTTTGAACGTCATATGCCTAGTAAGTTTTGCTTGTGTTTCTCTTCTCTGTGGTGTATGACCTTCTTCTATCTAAATTTTGGTATCTTTTGTTTCCAAACATTTCTGTAGCCCTGTGTCTGAGGCAACCCATGTTCTCTTTCTAACGTTGTCTAACTTCACTCTCTGCTGACCTTGGTCATTCCAACTTCTGCAACTGTATATATGATGCTGTACTTCTTAATAAACTTGTTTGGCCTAAGTCATCAGGTTATGCAAGGCTTCCTGAACCTAGTTATTGCTTTTGTCTTCCTTATTTCTCACCCTAGGTCCTCCCACTTGACACCTCACCATTCGGGGAGGTGTGTTCAGGTCAACGGATAAAGAGAGAACTGGATCAGGTGTGTAGTACATGCCTACAGTCCCCCACATTTAGGAAACTGAGGGAGGAGGATTGCCACAAGTGTGAGGGCAGCCTGGGCTACACAGTGAGACACTGGAGAGTGTGGGGGGGTGTGATTAGAGGGATCAAGAAAGGGGAGAGGAAGGAGAGAGATGGGGCTGGGAATGAAGGAGAAAGGGGGAAGAGAACTCTCTGAGTTTGCATCTTTAAATCATTTAAAGACTACTTAAGTATTGTTTGATTTCAGGAGAAGAAGCTTCTGGGCCAGAGAGATGCCTAAGTTGGTAGTTTACTTGCATAAAAGCATGAGGATGTGAGTGAACCGTAGCACCCATTTTTTTTAAAGCCACATGAAGCAGCATACATGTATAATCACAGAGGTGACGCTGACGATCCTCGGGCCTCACTGGTCAGTCACTAGTTGAATGATGGAGTTCCAGATTCTGTGAGAGACCTCATCTTAAAAACAGACAAATGATAAAATAAGGTCTATATAGCAGCTAAGGAGGAATGGCTTCTGGGGTTGTCTTCTGGACTCTATACACTCTTATACACATATGCACTGCACCTGCACACACATGAGCACGCACACACACACACACACACACACACACACACACACACACACACACAGGAAGAAAAGAAATTTTTGCCAAAAACTACTGTGAGCTGTGAAGGTAAGGAGTTCAAGTCTCAGTGGCCAAGAGCTTTTCTCTCCAGACTTGAAGAGGAAAACTCGGCACAAACAGCAACCTACCCCTCACCTGCTTTAGAGCATCCACAGAAAGGCCTTGGCTCAAAAACCCAGCAGGGCCAAGTTTGTCTATTGCTGCCAAGAGGAGGTTAGATGCCCAGACCCACAGACTTGGGGAAGATTTCCAAAGAGACCTTTGGCTTAATTTTTAATTTCCAGGCCCTCATTCTGCTGCATATTTACTCTGTTCCTAAATATTACCACCATTTTATTGCTCCCTGTGTCTCTGTGTCTGTCTCCCTCTCTCTGTCTGGTGTGTGTGTGTGAGTGTGGGTACTACATGCACCCATGTTTACAATCACTTGTACACACTCTAGACTGGCTGGCTAGTGGACCCCCTGAGGATTCACCCATGTCTACCTTCCACGCTGTAGGATTACAAGTGTGTGCAACCCTGCTGATGTCCTCACATGGGCTCTGGGGTCTGAACGAGATCTCCTCAACCCACTTAGTGCTCTTCAGTTACAAAGCTTGCAAATTCAGGAGAGATTTTTTTCATGCTTACTGGATTCTGTACAAACCACAGGCTTGAACTGGAGCCTGGAAACAGAAGGGCATGGGCCCTGTCCCCCTGCCTCAGTTCTATCCCTTCTACTTCCCTCCTTCCACTTTGTACAATGGTTAATTCTACCTCCCACATTCCGGGACACACACCCTGCGATGGGCACTTTACCCATTAACAGTTACAATGGATACTAACTGCACAAATCCTGCGAGAATCAGATTGGCCAACTCAGCTGGCTCCAAGTGTAAACATGGCTGCCAGCAGCCCACTCGAATGTGTGAGGAGAGGTGAGAGGAGGGAATTATCAGAAAGGAAGAAAAATCAGAAAAGGAAGGATAATTATCCCAACCTGGGAAAGCAGCCCACAAGGTGTCCACCATGTTGATATAATTAAGAGAGTGAGAATTTCAAACCAGCTGCCTTCTCATTAGTGGGGACTGATACCATGTTCCCTGGGAGCCAAGAGTCAACACATGGCATTTCCTCATTTGGGTTCCCGTAGTCCAAACTTCTCTCTCCTCAGTTAATAATCACCACATCTCTCACCCAAACTCTTCTATGCACAAACTCTCCTTTGTTGTGAAGCAGAGGGCGTCAGACATGGGCTGTGACTCTGTGGGCCATCTTCTAGAGCCACCATGGTAAGACCTGGTTATGGACGTATGTGCTGCTAACTTTACCAGCCACAATTTAGGGGCAGAACTAGCCCTGTGAATTCCTAGCCATTATATATTGCAGTTCTCTTCCCTGTCCTCAAGTGATCACATCTGAAGGGTTTCTCCTTTGGACACCTGTGGCCAGAGGACATTGTTCTTAGCAATCCCAGCATATCACCAAGGCTCCTGGCCTCCTGCCCCACAAAGCCCCTGCCCAAATGCTTCCTTGTGGGTTCATATAGTGTCCCTTCATATGACAAAGTGGACCATGGAGAGAAAATCCTCAAACACCAAACACTTAATTATTCCCTTTTCCACATGAACATAATGGTCATTCACTTAGTGCTGCATTAAAAACTGGGTCAATGGGTCCAGTTTCATTCGTTCGTCCAGTTAACACGTTCAGGATGAGATGCTGTAGGTACACATGTCAGTGATGGAGATGGAGTCTCCACCTTCATCGGGCTCGTTCTACTATGAGAAACAGAAATACAAAGGAAGAGTAATAGGTCAACTGATAAGTATGGTATTATCAAATGCTGGCAAATGGCACAAATGAAGATAAGAAACTGGAGAGAAGAGGTGTGAGGCCAGGTAAGAGGCAGACCAAAGATCAGGTTCCTCCAGGTGGTGTGAGATCCTGCACACAGCATGGTTCCACTTACCCTGATTCTTTCAGTGACACATTCAGATGTCTTTTATGGGCTTACCTTAATTTCCCAGTGGTTTTTGGTTTTGACTAGATGGAAGGGGTTCTCTCTAATGCACCCCTCTCACTTGCCAAAATCACATTCCTTCCCAGTTAATGGCTTTGGTTTTTCATTCAGTAAAATATCTATCAGTACTGGGAGGACAGAACAAAATGGCTACCATGGTCAAGGCCCAACTTGTTCTTCCTACCTGACCCTGACTCACCTCTTCCTCCCAGAACTCCCTCAGCCAGGGTGCTAAGCTTTGCTGGCTTCTCTGTACAAATGGAGGGTGCTCTCCAGCTTTGTTTCCATGGTGAGCTGCCCCATAGCCATCAGGACCAAAGCTAAGGTGCCCCAACTCAGCTAACAGAGTTTGGCAGCTGTCCATGCTCAGCCTACTTTCTTCCTACACCTGCCTTGTGCAGGAAAGTTCAGGTAACCATAAACAGGGCCTCTCTTTTCAGTCCTCCAAGACTTGGTAGTTAACTTGAAAACACATTAACATCTCTAATACCTAAGGTAGCAATCTTCCCAAGGAGGATTTTGTTGCATTGATTTGTTCATCAGGCTTTGACCCATTCTTTGTCCTAAATTCTGACCTAGAAGAACAGGCTATAGCTATCCATGACCTCCAATTTCCACAGTATGTTCCAAATCACTCACCCTCCCCTGTCCACCCCGATCCCTGATGCCTGACACAAATCATAACACTAAGTCCAGGGTTAGATTGTGTCAATCAGTTCTGAGCTCTTCCTAGAGATTTTTTTAATAAAGGAAATGGGAAAGATCCCCCCTCACTTCCATCCTCACAGGGGTACCCAGTCATTCTGAGGAGATGTCACAGCTGGGAGAAGATCGAAGGAAGTAGTGCAGGAAAACAAGAAGGAGACAGCATCCTGGCATCTGGCATTATCTGACCCCAACCTTCCTACAGTTGGCTTATGAAAGCCACGGCCCCCCCTGCATGCAGAGAGGATTTGAGGGTTCAGTCATCCCAACCTAAAACCAGGAGACTTGGAGAACACAAGTAGTTCTTCCTCTGGTTTCTGAGGCTCAGAGCTCACGGGAGATGGTTATGTGTCAGTCCACAAGCCAACCCTGAGTAATATCCATTATGGATGACCAAAATTTCATTGCATAATGGCTAGGGATGCAGTTCAATGGCAAAGAACATACCTAACCTGTGCAGTGTCTTGTGTTGAATATCCAACACCCAAACATCTCCATTGCATGTGGCTACATTACATTTCTTTACCCTTCTGTCTGTTGATGGACACCTAGGCCAACTCAGTGCCCACTGAGCACTGAGAGTCAGGTGTGCACCACCATTCCTGGTTTATGCGGTGCTGAAGATGGATCCCAAGGCTCCACTCATGCCAGGCAAATGCTCTACCAACTGAGCCACAATGAGGATGCATGAGCAAGTGTCTCTGTGCTGTGCTGATGTAGAGTCCCTTGGGTATACACTGGGGAGTTGTCTATCTAAGTTGCTCTGGGCTCCCTCAGAGTCCATCGACCCTTACTCACTGAGGTAACTCCACAGAAATTTAATGTTGCAGATGTGGACCTGAAAGCACCTTCATAAATAATAGGAGCCTTCATTGCTGCAGTCAGCTGTCTGTCTCTGTCACCTGACAGGCCTGGTCCCTGAGTTTTTGTGAAGTCAATTCACTGATTCTTCAACAAATCCACAGTCTGTGTTTCAGTGGACATGTGTCATCACCTCAGACTTCAACTAAGGGACACTATTGCTGGCACTAAAATATATTTCGCCCTATCTCTCCAGGTTGTGTTTTGATTTGGTTTGTTTGATTTGTTTGGTTTGGGTTTGGTTTGGCTTGGTGTTTGTTTGTTTGTTTGTTTGTATGTTTGTTTGTTTGTTTTTTGAGGCAAGTCTCATGTACTCCAGGCTGGCCTCAAACTCACTATGTAGCTAAGGAGGACCTTAAATATCTGCTCCTCCTGCCTCTATCTCCTGAGTTCTGGGGTTGCAGGTGTTCACTACCATGCTTGGTTTATGTGGTGTTGGGGATGGAACCCAGGGCCCCATGCACACATAGTAAGCAGCCTACCAACTTAGCTACATCTCTAGTTCTTCAACCATATTGTTCTGTGTGCTCGCTTTGTCCTTCATAGGAGAATAGCATGGGACAGCTGCCCTATGGAGATTCCATTCTGCTCACTCTGCCATCTGTTCAATATGCTCACTGCTGTAGATATTTCTAGAAGGCCAGAGTTTCCTTCTAATTAACCCCTGCATTCTTCATCACAATGGTCATCTGTCCCTACCCATACATGTGATGCTACCCTCAGTTCCTACCATCCTCCCATGCCATGCATACCACAAATACCCCAACCTGATTATAAATCCTTAGGACCTATCAATGTCCCCTAAACTCTACCCAGGTCACATTCGCAGGGACAGAGCACAGTGGTTAACCTGTACTCAAGCTTTCTGAGTCATCAGATCCCCTGGTGCTGGAGTTAAAGATGGTTGTGAGCTGCCATGAGGATGCTAGGAACCCTACTAAGGGCCTCTGCAAGAGCAGCCAGTGCTCTTAATCACCAAGACATCTTTCCACCCCCTCTACAAGGTGTTTTAAATATGGGTTTTCTTTATTCTGTATTATTGTTTATGTTTGGTTGGGGTTTTTGTTTGTTTGAAATGAGGTCTCATGCATCCCAAATTGGCCTAATACTCACTGTGTAAAATAGCCACATGGAGCCTGGCATTTGAGGAAACTTGACTCTGTTCCCAGGCCATGGCCACTCATATTTGGCTCCAGAATAAACTATATTTTTATTCTTTGACCTTGAGATTAGACTTGTGCATCTACACCAACACCTTGAACTTTTGACCCTCCAGAACCCACCTCCTGAGCTCTGGGGTTGTAGACACGACTGCAGAGAGGTGTATGTTTCTTCTCCTAATTGGTGCTGTGCTGAGAAACTAACCCAGACACCATGCATGCCAGAGGAGCCCTCTTACCAGCTGAGCCTCGTTCTCCAGCCCTGTACCATACTATCTTTGCTAAAGTACTTTCTCCAGTGAGGCAGATTCACTCCCCTCAGCAGAGCCATGGTATAAGCTCTGAAATCAGAGCCGGTAAGTTCTGTAGGACCCTGAGCACTGTTTTGTCCCCATGAGCTCAGCCAACAAAATGACACATATGTCCATCATCCCACATGGCTTTCAAATATAGCCATCCCAGCATGCAGTTATCCAGGGCTCTTCCCCCACTGTACCCATGGAGAAATAAGCCAGGCTGCCATCCATGTGCTAACTCATGGTTAGGCACAAGGCTGTCAGGATATCTCCAAAAGATATACTAGCCTCCATGTTTTCAGGGGCGTATGTCACTGGGAATGACATTTCTGAAAATTGTGAAGACGGGAAATGCTCCCTAACCCAAACCATGCAAGGTGACTCCCACCAGGAAAGTCACTTTGAGCTGTGTGAGGCCTCTGCATTTTTAAAAGGGTTTGGCAGTACCAGTGAGATGGCTGTTTGCCAAGGCTGTTTTATCCCCAGGACCTGCAGGGTGGAAAAAGAGAACCAACTCCTTCAAGTTGTCCTCTGACCTCCATATGTACACGAGGGCACATGTACATATACATGAGCAATGAATAAAAGAAAGCTAAAGATGGATGACACCTGAGAAATGACAGCTGAAGTTGACATACACATGCAGGTATCTGCAAGCACAATCCTACTCACACATAACCTATCTCCTACACACACACACACCAGAACATATAAGTGGGTAGTAAAAAAAAAAAAAAAACATGAGCTTTCCCTGCTGGGCCCTTATCATCTTGACCACGTGACGGGAATAAGAAGCATCATCTGTTCAATGGGAGGCTGTGGAACCCACCCCTCTGCTCTGAAGACCCGCATCCCGATGCTCTCAGCTGAGACAGAATTTATATTTCCCACCAGCTACAAAGGCAGCATCCGTTTATAAAATCCATATCAGTCTGCTGATAAGCATCAATAAGGCACTGAGTTGCTGGCGGTGAATCCCCTGAGTGTCTGGGGGAGACGTGAGAGTCTCGCTGTCTCTTGTTTAAAGTCATCACCTCTCCCGTGCAGGAAAAGAGCTTGTCAGCCATTGGTCCCTGATGTCTTTGGTTTCCCTGTGGACATCTGAGATATTTAAGAGAAAAGGAACACACTTTCGTCTGTAAAAGACGCTTGGGTACGCTTGGCAGAAGTCAATTTGAGGACAGTCCAGGAGTGGGAGGGGGATTAAAAGCCTGGAGTCAGTGTCAAAAGCCTTTGCAGGGACTGCATTCCCTGAGAATCTAGGGCACTCTTTTTAATACAGTGGTCAGAGCTCCAAGGCTCAAAGCTCAGCCCCACACCTATCTCACAGCTGCCCTACACGGCTTCTCATCAGTAGGTGTGGAGTTTAACAGCCAAGCCTTGAGGGGTTTAAAATACTGAAGGAATTGATAAGCATAAAGAGCCTGGTGCACAGTAAATGTTATTTCTTATCTCATGCAAGTTGATGCCTAAGAGACTGGGGAGACAGTTCTGTGGGTGAAATGCATTTGCTCTGCAGGTGTATGCCCCATAGATCTGATCCCCAGAACCCCACGTAAACTTGGGCGCACTGGCTAAAGGGGCTCGCTGCCCTCTCGAGGGATGGGTTTGGTTGAGAAGCTCTGCTTTAGTGAATGAGGTGGGGGAATGACTGAGGTTGGTTCCCAACATCGATCTTCCACCTCTAAGTACATGCGCACACTCAAACATGTGAACCCATGCAAAAACATGCATGCATACACACACACACACACACACACACACACACACACACACACACAAAGCCAGTGCCTAAGGTTGTGGATGTCCCACAATCCCAGGAGAATGATGAATGATGCCTGGGGTCCTTTCAGAACCCTCGTTCAATGGACTCCAAAGAGCCTCTGTCTTCCCTGAGCCATGATATCATTTTACAGCACCTTAGCCCCACTAGACCACTCTAGGGCTCTGTCCATAGAACACTTGCACAATGTCAGCCATGGTGATATGTGACCCAGATACACCAAGAAGAAAGGTTAGAGAGGTCCCCACCTCACCACAGAGCCTTCGCTCTAAAGGAAAAGTGCTCACATGGCAAGTAAGCCAGTATTCTCCTGCATACCCTTCGGACATCAAACAAACCTGTGGTCACATTTGCTTGTGTGTGCTTATGGGAGAGAAGCAGACAGGAAGACAGCAGATCTAAGGAAAGACCCAGCCATGCTGCAGTCCGTCTGGGCCTCCCTACTGGCTGTGGTGATGTCAAAACCCCATTCTTCCCCATAGCACTTACTGCAAGCCTTGAGTTTGCTGGGCACCATGGAAGGTTCTGGGGGCTGGGAGGTGACAATTGAGACATGTCTATGGCCCTCAGGGAATTCATCCATCATTCCAAACGAGGTGTCAGATGGAACATTTTGTCTGAGATATTGTGAAATCATCAGAGTCAGAACAGATTTTCAGCTGCAGCCGATACACAAAAACCACCTGCCTCATTGATGGTGCTGGTGAGAGTCTGACATTTGAGGTGGCCGATACCCCTGGCTCCCTAAGGATTCCTGTGAGTACTGGAGCTAACCCCACAGTCTCCCGCACACAACATCTACTTTAAACTAGCACCTCAAAGCTTGAAGTCCTCCAATGAGGTGTGCTTGCAATTACAGACATGCTATTATAGACACCACCTACATTCTAGAGAGTTCTTCTCAATCCAAAAGAACAAGAGGATGGAGGGAGCGCAACAGCCGGCTCCTGTCTCTTGGGGTATTACTCCTAGATGTTTCCACAGTTTGTGCCTTCAATAAATTCTTTAAAAAGCCTACTGTCCACCAGATCTGCCCAGGTGGGAGAAAAATCATTGCTAAGTGAAACAGGATAATCTTACCCTCCCACTGTAGCAGGTTTAAAAACAGGCTGGACTGATACCAGGCATCATCTAGGTGCTGTCTGGGTTTGGCACCAACTTGACTCTACCACGTTTGAACTTACTAACTGTCTGTGACATTAGGACATATGAAGGATGAGATATACCCTCTCCCAAGACCAAACAAAAATCAGTGAACTCAGCACAGAGATACTATCAAGGGGAAGTGCTCTGGCTCTTTGCATTGTAATATCCCCAATAGAGTCTGTCCTTACAACAGGACAGGCCCAAGGTGAAGAGCCACACACACTGGCCTCCCTGGAAGTGCATCCTTTTATACTTCACACTCCCTTGGCTGTTGACCCAACAAGAACCAATCTGTGTGCACCTGTTTAAGTTATTGTTTTTTTTTTCCTTAAAGATACCAGCAGCTCCTACAGCAGAAACCACAGTGGATGCTGTTTGCTGGCTTTCTCACAGTTTCACCACACTCAGCTGGCTTTCATACACAGCTCAGGACCTCTTGCCAAGGGAATGATGCCACCCACAGTGGGCTGGGACTGATTAACACTTGATGAAGATTCGAGACAATCCTTCACAGACATGCTTATAGATCACCATGACAGGACAAGTCCTCAACTGAGACTCTTATCCACATCTAAGCTGGGTCAGGTTGGCAGTTAATGCTAACTGTGACAGTGATGGTTCCTAACTTACATAACATCAATAAATTGGTATAATATAAAACCTATAATATAACATAAAACCTGTCACATTTTCACTTGGAGATGCACATTTCTTATAAGTCAATCACTGCTCTGAAAAGCCATTAGGAAGACCTGGGCAAAGGCTGACATTTGCCTTGCTACTGAGCTTTTGTATCCAGATCTGTATCTACCTGGAACTGGATCTAACATGTGTGTGACCTGGTTGAGCTCAGAAAATTGTTTCAATCATCCGAGTTTCTTGAGGATGCCAGTGGATGCCAGGGTAAAGCTGATAGCTCCATCAACACCTAATTACACTCAAGACAAGTACCAAAAAAGCATTCAGTTTCCTTCCTTCCCACTGAATTCCCAGAAAGCACGAGTTCTAGGAGACAATAAATGTATCCACAGAAGTCATAGGTACCAGCAACCATATCTACCCAGGTCTCTGTCTACGGAAGGAGAGCAGCAGGTATTCAACTGCTAGGAAAGGCAGGAAGTGTGGGTGCATAGCTCCTGGGAGAAGCTGGGAGGTATGTAGGTTTGAGATGGCTCACTCCAAGATCTCCCAGAATTATGCAGAAGTGGTTCCAGGATGCTTAGTTCTTAATTAGAGATGCCAAAGACAGAAAGGAACAAATGCTCTAATTGATATTGGAAGCGTAATGAAGTTGACAGAACAAAAGGTTGAGAATACAGCAGTGTGTATCCCCGGCCAACAAGAAATACATGACACATCTCCAACTAGAAATGCAACAATAAAAGTCCAAATTACTAGCATAAAGAAGGACAGAATTAGGCAATAACAGCCAAACTGCCTGACAACTTATTCTTAGCTGCATGGCTCCTGGCAATGGGGGGGAAGGAAGGAAATTCATGCCCAGAAATAGACTAACAGCGGGGCTTTTTTATAGGGAATTTTTTTGTGGGAAGCATTGTGCATTATAAGAGGGAAAGAAATGGCTTTAAATCTCTTTTGATTCTTCTCCGTCTCTCCATGTTCTTTCAAGTAAAATTCACATCAGTCTGAGGCCGGTGGATTTGGGTTTCTATGACTTGAAACAACAATGAAAATAATAGTTGCCTGTGCCAGAATTCATCCTCATTCTGTCAAATCCCCCCTCCCGTCTGCCACACCTGGCCAGTTCCCACTGCCTGAAGGGTGATGTCGACTCAAGTGTGTCTCCCCAAGGAGCCCGCTTAGAACACAGCTGCCTTCCACTTAATCTGCTTTGTAAGCCCAGCTACTTAGGGGGGGACTTTGATCACACAGCTGTGGGTGGCACACACTGACCCAAGTAAAGCTGCTACGGTGGAGCACACTGTCATTTCCATGGGGCTCCAGTGACCAACTCCCCCACACAGCTCAGCAAGCCATGGAACATTTTATCCTTTTCTCTGACATTCACCTCCTCCTCTCTCCCTCTCCCACAGACCAACTTCTTCAGTTCCCTGGGGTAGAGAAGTGTTTAAAATGTCAATGCCTTTTGATTAGCCTTTTAAGGTCTCATCACTGAATCCACCTGATACCGGTAAGCTGGGAATGTAATTATGGCGGCCAAAAGTTACAGGAGCCATCTTCAAGACCCACATATCTCTCTCCGTAAGTGTGGGAATCTGTCCACCATGGATGATGATGAATTTCTCTGGTTGGTTCTGGAAGCTACTGGCATAGAACACATTGTGGATGGAGTGAGAAATGTCCCCCGCAGGCTCCCATATTTGACCACTTTGTCCCCAACAAGTGGCATGTTTGAAGAGGTTATGGAACCTTTAAGAGGAGGAGATTTGCTAGAGGAAGTATGTCACTGGGGGTGGGCTTTAAGTATTTATAGACTCGCCCAACTTCCTCGGCTCTCTCTGCTTCCTGACTTTTGATAATATGTCACCAGCCAGCCTCATGCTGCTGATGCCATGCCTTCCCCGCCATTATTGAGCCCATCCCTCTGAACTGGTGAGCCAAAACAAACCCTTTCTCTCAAGTTGCTTTTATCATGGTGCTTGTTTCCTTGTTTGTTTATTTGCTTGTTGTGTTTTTTTAACACAGCAACAGGAAACTAATATACTATACAACTACAAACATGTAACAAACATAAAACCATCGGACAGAAAGATAGAAGCCTGATGATAAAATCATAATTATGATATGGAAATTGCCTTTCACTTCCATTCTTTGAAGACCTTTAAAGATACTCTTTAACAATGGGGAGGGGGGGGGGGAGGAGGGAAGCACACAGGGTAGCCTGAAATGCAAAGCCTCTTCCCAAGTAACCCAGTCCTAATCCTGAGAACCTGTGAATATATTACACAGTACAGCAGGGAACCAGGGCACCCCAGAGAGATGTCCAAATCCTAAAACCCCCACTGAGTGGGAGCTTGTTCAGAAAAAAAAAAAAAAAGGTATTTGTAGATAGAAGCTTAAAACAACCTCAAGAAAAGGTCATTTCAAGTTAGGATGGCCCTTGAATTCAATGACAAACCCCTGTAGAAGAAAGGCCATACAGAAATGAAGATAGTGAGTGAAACCACACAAGCCAAAGAATGCCAGGAGACACCTTTCCCAGTGTTTCTGGAGGAAGCAGGGCCCTACCACATGTTTATTCCAGATCCTGTTCTCAATAACTCAGATTAAAAGACAGCCTTTTTCAGGTGCCCAGTTTAACCACAGCTTTTCACATCAGCTCTTGAAATTAATGCACTGGACAAAGGGTTCTGAAGATCCTTTGACAATTCTGAAGTGTCCTGTCTGGGCACCCCTATGTGTGAGAACAAAGGTCTACTCAGCCCAGATATGGAACTAACAATAGATTAAAGTTCAACTAGGTGAGCCAATGAATTTTATTGGGGTTACTTACAGGAATATGGGTGAGAGGACATTTATAGGAGCAGAAATGACTCAAAGACAGCTAAACCACCAGAGCGAAGCACAGCATGGGTGAACAGCTCACAAATCTGGAAACCTGGAGCTCACTATGCATCCTTCGGGCAGCTCAATGGATTGGATAGTGTCATTTCCTGGTGGCTCAGTTGGTCTGAGCCTCTCCTAAGCATCTCTACTGGTCTGTGACGATCTCCCAGCCGTCTTTACTGCTAATATACTATTAGCAGGGAGGAGCCCAGCCAGGTGTTGGTAGCACACACCTTTGATCCCAGCACTCGGGGATCCCAGCAATACAGAGAAACCCTGTCTCAAAAAATGAAGAAGAGGGAGAAGGAGGAGGAGAGAAAGGAGGAACAGCAGGAGGAAGAGGAGGAGGAGGAAAAGAGAGGGGCACAGTGAATCTGGTCAGTTTCAGGGACTTCCTGAGCTATTTTGAGTTGCTAACTTCCCATATTAAGGAGTTTCCCTGCAGGATGGATTCTTCCACCAATACCCCATATCAACATTAAGGGCCTTTATAAGGGGAGGTGGAAGGGTCAGAGTCAAAGGAGAAGGTGCAATGATGTAATCAGAAAGGAGAGTGAGGGGGAGAGGGACAGTGAATAAGAGGGTGCAACCCTGTAGTCTTTCAAAATGGAGGATGGACCTGAGCTGATAAACAACTCCCGCACCCTTGTGCCTGGAGCAGGAGCTGTCTGTCAGCCAAGCTGCCCCTTCTCCCAATACTCTACAATCGCTGAGGAGCCTGAGCTCTGGCTGCAGAGATCAGTCCAGCCATAGTTGCTGCCAGAGTCACTGCTCCTGCCTCAGCCACAAAATCTCCAAGCAACTAGTGCAAGCTTTGGCAGACTCTCCCCTGAGATAGCCAAGCCATAGAGAACCATGGATGGCCTGGTTCCTGGTGTTACCCTCACCCTATCCAGGAGTAGGCATGCCTCCGAGAACGTCAGCAACAAGTCTCACTGATGTAACACCACGCTTATGACTGGCCCTTGGGGAAGCCTCGTGACTAGCAGATTTGGGAGCTAATGCATCTGCCAGGCTGTGATGGCAATCCACACAGGCATACCTGCCTCTCTTCTGATGATATGAGCATGATGCTTACCAAGGATCTCTTCTGCTATTGCAATATCAGTGCCCCAAAGTGTCCTTTAACTTCCACTCTGAGGATCTGAAAGGACATACTGCATCTTCCCCACAGTGGCCCTTGACAGATGTAAAGATCACTATGATGGCCTCTTCTTCACAGATGCAATGGCACCATCCTCCTCTCCACCTCGCGGCCCAGCTGGCCTCCCACTTCCTCCAGTCTTTTCTCCTATGGTTTGATTTCCAGAACCCTCCATCCCCTCACATTCTTCCTCCGGTCACAGATTTCCCAAAGCTCCCTTTCAGTTTCTACAAAGACAGAATTTGCCATCAGAGTGATGGAGTGGACTGTGGTATTGTTGCATTATTTTTTTAAGAGAGAGGACCAGAGTACAAAAACATATCTCTACTTTCCTCCCATATCTAAAATCAGAATGTGAGCACACAAGTGTGACATCCCCGCAGCCCCACAGTTGAAGGGGGGTGGTGGGGGCTGCAGTGAGCAGGATGGACCCTTCCACAAAGAAATAACCTCTACTCAACCTCAGAAAAGTCTCAGAGGAAGCGATGTGGACCTGGGGCCGCTCAACCTTGGGGGTTTTCACAGGCTAGAAATACAGATTTCTACATGAATTTGCCAAATTTTTCATAATGGTGTGGGGGCTGTTCTTGGTTGTCAACATGACCAATCTGGAACGAACTAAAATCCTAAGGACTGGACACATCTGTACAGGATCCTAATCTGGATCTTTGGGATAGGAAGATTAAACCTTTAATCCAGATCCAAGAGCCATCTTTCTCTTGCTTCTTCTTTTTTTTTTTTTTTTTTTTTTTTTTTTGTTTGTTTGTTTGTTTGTTTTTGTTTTCTTTATGAGGTACATTTTATTTATTTTTATAATTTTACATATTGATCCCAGTTACCTCTCCCTCCCCTACTTCACATGCACCCTGTCCACCCTCCCCTCCTACCCCACCCCACTCCACATGTAGACATCTTCAATCTGGGCCACACCTTCTGCTAGCAGCCTGTATAAAGGACATGGGAGAAGGAAACTCTCTCTCCTTGCCTCTTCGCTTCACTCTCACTGGAAAGTCCATTCCCTCACTGGCATCGTGCCTACTTCTCTGGGATTCCAGTGTACACTGAAGACCAGCTGAGACATCCAATCTCCTAGACTGAACAACTACTGGATTCCGTGGACTTTCCATTCACAGGCAGCCATTATTGCATTAGCTGGACCACAACCTATAAATCATTCTCTTAAAGCCCCTTTCTATATCTAGAGAGTCAGTCTATAAATTCTGTTACTCCAGAGAACTCTGGCGAATATAAAAGGTAACAAATTAAATAATAATAATGATAAGTAATTCATGTGCTGGGGAGACGGCTTTTGGTAAAAAACATTTGCCACAAAAGTGTAAGGACCTGAGCTCCAGTCTCCAGAATCTACTTAAAATCTGGATGGATATGAGTATCTGCAACCCCAGTGCTATTGCCAGGAGGTGAGAAGTGGAGACAGGAGACTCCTCAGAAGCTAGCTAGCCAGCTAGCCTGGACTGAGGAATGAAAAACGACAGAGACCCTGGTTCAAACAAAATAGAAGGCAAGGACTGACACTCAAGGTTGTCCTCTGTCCTCCACATGCATCCTGTGGCACCTGCCAGCCTGCATTCATACACATGAATGTACACGCACAAGAAAGAAAAGAAACAACTTCCATATGTATGAATGTGCACACACACATCCCTACACCCCACTAGGCTAAGTCTGGCCCTACGACTGCCTCTCTGTTGCTCTATGTGAACCACAGGTGCATTCTTCAATTCCAGTGAAACCACCTGTAGATAGCAACCCTGGCAGCTGGCAGGCCTGTTGGATCTCACTACTAATAATAAAGACCAAGGTTTCTTGCAGACAGACAGACATATAGACATACTCAGATACAGAGACACATGTAGACACACACAGACAGACATAAACACACAAACACATGTAGACACACAGAGACACATATAGACAAGAGAAAGAGGGAGAGAGGGAGAGAAAGAGAGAGAGAGTCACAACTATAAGTCTTGTTCCTGTTTTCCTTAGTTTGTGTTAGTTTCTCCACTCTCAAGAGATGTAGTGGCTGTTTGTAACTGGTCTCTGAAAGTCACAAAATCCCCAGGTCACAGGAGTGAGCTTGTTTGTCTCCGCAACTCCCATATTCTTAAAGTCAACACTTCACCCACTCCTGTAAGTCCCAGACCCATTGTGCCGAAATGGCTGGGCAACAGATGCATGGGTCCTTCTGGTGGTGCTAATGACTTTGTCATGTCACGACAACCCCTGGGGTGACACTGAAGCCAGTGCACAGTCCTCTAGAAAATTCCATCCATCCTCCAGACGCAGCAAAATATATTACAAATACAAACAGGGAAACCATAGCAGATGCATCGGAGCCACTTAATTAAATCCCAGGGTCTCCAGCAAAGCCTGTCTGAATGTAGCCCTGGGCTGGATGATCTGACAACTCGCTTTATTTGTGTCCTCTAAAGAGGGGACCCTACCTCATGAGGCTTACACAAGACAGCCAAGAAAAAAAGAAAAAGAAAAAAGAAATTCATCTTCCAAAATATCGTATCCTTCAGGAAGGGCAGAGAGTGGTTGGTTTTAATTCATTTTTGTGCATGGGAACAACTATGGATATGACAGAAATGGGATTCACAAATAGAATTCTCCAGGATAAGAGAACAAGGATCCCATCCTGCAGGACTCCACAAGGCTCCTGGGAGAGGCCCAAAGGCTCAGGAGAAACAAAGCAAGTCATTTGTTTGGGCCCATGTCAGCATAAAGCATTCAGACACCACCTCCCTAAGCCACTGTCAATGTCTGCTTTTTCTTGAATGATGTAGAGACAGAGAAACAAATATATTGGGGACATGGCTAAGTTGGTAAAGTCCTTAAAGGGTATGAGGACCTGCATTCAGATCCCCAACGCTAACGTAAATAACCAGGTGTATGGTGTGTACTTATAATTCAAGCGCCAGGGAGTGGAGACTGGAGGATTTCCTAGGACTTGCTGGCCAGCTGGTCTATCCAAATCAGTAAGCATCTGATTCAATGAGAGACCTTGTCTGAAAAATAAGGTGGAGTGTGTGTGTGTGTGTGTGTGTGTGTGTGTGTGTGTGTGTGTACATATACAGTGTCAGTATGCCTCATGTGTGCCTACCTCCTGTAACCACTCAGGTGTTTTCTATACTGCTAATGTGGAAGCCCTTGAATTTGTTTAATCTGTCCTGCCCATAGAACACAAGGATTGCCACATGTCTAGGGTGAGGCCATATTGTAGGTTTTAAACTAGTCTGCTTTTGTCTTTGGGGAGAATTCATGGCCCAAGCCCAGGAAACAAAGTATGTCATGCTGGAGGCACCAGCAGATGCACAGCTGTTCAAAGAGACTTTATGGATCCAACATCCTTCTTTATCAGATATACTCTGGACCAAAACACAGTCTCGTGCAGGCCACACAGAGAAAGCATCAACCTTTTCTAGACTTCTCCTTGCTAGCCACCAGGAAGTGTCCAAGACTGGTAGCAAGGGCTGGCGAGGTGGCTCAGCAAGTAAAGGGCACCTGCCTCTAAGCTTCATGGCCTGAGTTCGAATCAGGAGACCCACATGGTGGAAGGAGAGAAGTGACTCCAGAAATCTGTCCTCTGACTTCCACATGCATGAGTGCCTCTGCATGCTGTCCTCTGACCTCCACATGCATGAGTGCCTCTGCATGCTGTCCTCTGACCTCCACATGCATGAGTGCATCTGCATGCTGTCCTCTGACTTCCACATGCATGAGTGCCTCTGCATGCTGTCCTCTGACCTCCACATGCATGAGTGCATCTGCATGCTGTCCTCTGACTTCCACATGCATGAGTGCCTCTGCATGCTGTCCTCTGACCTCCACATGCATGAGTGCCTCTGCATGCTGTCCTCTGACCTCCACATGCATGAGTGCCTCTGCATGCTGTCCTCTGACCTCCACAAGCATTAGTGCATCTGCATGCTGTCCTCTGACCTCCACATGCATGAGTGCATCTGCATGATGTTCTCTGACCATGTGTATGAGTGCCTCTGCATGCTGTCCTCTGACCTCCACATGCATGAGTGCCTCTGCATGCTGTCCTCTGACCTCCACAAGCATTAGTGCATCTGCATGATGTTCTCTGACCATGTGTATGAGTGCCTCTGCATGCTGTCCTCTGACCTCCACGTGCATGAGCGCATCTGCTTGCATAGGCACACATTTAGAAATTAAATTAATTAATGCAAGTTTGAAAAGCCAGAGGCCAAGTCTCATTTCACCTCTGAACAGAAGCAGACTTGGTGTGAAGGGCAGGACTGACTCTGTGGGTGCATTGGATTTCCCTAATCTATCTGAGCAGATTGAAACTGGGAGCTCTCTGAGAGACTTGACGATGGACTCTTTCCTCTCTGCAATCTCTGCTGCAAAGGCAATGAGCAACGGATGCGCTGAGGAGGGAGGGAACAAAAACAGCAACACTAAATCTTGAAGTTTCCTCACAAACAGCAAGGACAATTAAACTCCTGGCAGATTCTGGAAGAATCTGGAGCCAAACTATTCACTGATCAGTAATGAAAAGGATCAGGCAGAAGAACCCTGTGTCCAGATTTCTCAACTGCAAGCTGCGTGTCCCTTTGGTGGTATTCAAATTAAGCCAGGAGGTGCGTGATGAGGATTTTTATTATTATTTTAATAGTCATTTACTTTAATGTATATTAACAAAATTTTAACACATCAAGCTCGTGGGTTTTATTATCTTATAATGACCCTAAATTAGTTTTTAAGCTTGAGGAAAGGAGGCACTTATCGGCACCAGACTACAGCCAGCTGAGGCAGACAGCTGCTCCCGGAGAGCAGGACAGGCGAAGAAAATACACTCAGTAAATAACCCAACTGGGCATAGACAGTTGGTAAAAACTGAAATGATGGATGGATTGCTGGAGTAAAGGAAGCAGCCTGCTTATGAGAAAGACAGGGAAGGGAGAAGAGGGAGAAGGTGAAAGGGACCAGGCTGTCATTTAAGACCAAGAACCAGAGAAGGAAATGGCAGCATCTCCATTGACACTGATCTCCTCCTCTGTGAGGTCATTTGCTCACCCTCCCTCCAAATGAAGGACATTAAGACAGAACACACTGGAGGTGAAAAGAGAGGATGAGAGAGAGAGAGGGAGAGAGGGAGAGAGGGAGGGAGGGAGGGAGAGAGGGAGGGAGGGAGGGAGGGAGGGAGGGAGGGAGGGAGGGAGGGACACACGAGCATATGTCTCCAGTACCTTCACAACATCTTCATCGGCCGACCTGCATTCCACAGACTCCAACACATCCACCACAGATCCATCTTCTTGAACCCCCACGACCTTGACGGGAACGGAGACGGGCTTTCCGGTGAGAATGGCAGTGTTCAAAACTTCTGTGTCCTGAACAAGACAGGCAACAAGAGTGAGCCAAGGAGGAGGGGGGTGGTGACTGAGTGAGCCACCCATCACCCGGACCCCTGTTAGGAATGTGATATATTCCCCGACAGGTTCGCATGTTTGAACATTTGATACCTGCTAGAACATGGGCCTGCCCCTTTAAGGCAGTGGTCATTCTTGGGCTGGAGAGATGGCTCAGCAGTCAAGATCACCAGCTGATCTCCCAGGGGACTTGAGTTCAATTCCTAGCACCCACAAGGTGTGGGTGGCTCACAACCATCTGTAACTCCAGTTCTAGAAGATCCCACACCCTAGCCTCCACAGGTACTGCTCGCACATAGTGCACATACGAACACACAGACAAGACACTCGTACACATTAAATAAAGTAATTTTAAGATTTATATTAAAATAGCAGTCACCCTTAAGAGGCAAAATCCCACAGTGAAAATCAAACAACACCCCTGATTGCAGCTCTCCCTGAGACAAGAGTTAAGAAGCTGCCTATCTCTCTGTCTCTATGTGTCTCTATATCTCTCTGTCTCTCTATATCTATCTCTTTGTCTCCCTCTGTCTCTCTGTCTCTTTGTCTCTCTGTGACTCTGTTACTGTGTGTCTATGTCTCTGTACCTCTCTGTGTCTCTGTGTCTCTACATCTGTCTCTATGTGTTTCTCTGTCTCTGCATCTGTCTGTCTGCCTCTGTCTCTGTCTCTCTCTCTCTCTCTCTCTCTCTGAATTTCCTCTCCAGGTTTTAAAGAGAAGCATCTCCTTCCCTTTAAGGCCCCTGTCATGTTTGTCTGTCACATATATCATACTAGCTCCATCTGCTCTCCCTCCCACCTCCAGGTCTGGTAATGGTCTCAAGGCCCTTTCTCCTGATGAGTAGGCTTCCTTTCCCAAACCCTCCACAGCTACTCTACTATATTTAACGGCCAGCAGCAGTTGGCACTGTTTGGGACATTGCGGAGCCCAGAGTTACCCAGAGGAGATGGATTCCTGGAGGATGGAAAGTTCCAGACAGTTGAGTGGGTTCCACCTCACACTGAAGATAAGTTAAGCTCAACAGCTAGACCCTTGTTAGTCCCCAGTAGTGGGGGCACTATCCAACATGGAGAGCTCTACCTCCTTTCTCATCTTGCAGACATGACTGTCACTGGGCACAAGAATTATCTCCAATATTAATTAATTAATTTGCTAGTGTACGTGTGGTTTTGGAGATTTGTGGGAGGCTTTTGGAGAGAGAGGGAAGACCAGAGAAAAAGCTCAGTGATCATTCCTCTGAAACTATCCACCATACTTGTTTAGACAGCATCACTCACTGGGATCTAGGGCTCTCTGAATAGATAAGGCTGTCTGGCCAGTGAATCCCAGAGATCGCCTGTCTCTGCCTCCCCAGCACTGATAAGACAAGTACACACCACCACCTTGGTGAGCTTTGAATAGGGTCTCTGGCGACTGAAGTCTGGATCCCACACCTGCAGGCACATTGTCACTGAGCAAACCACTCTCTTCAGTATCGTGGTCTTAGCTTGAGATCATTTGGAAAGTGAAAGCTCATCTGGGGGACTTCACAGACTTCCTATGGGGTTCAAATTAAGACATGGCACAAAGAGCCAGAGAGAACTGGCCACATGTAAGCTCCTGCCCACCCCAGCTACATCCAGGGCCTTCCTGCCCCTGACCTTCCAGTTCTCCCAGAGACTTCCCTCCAATCCAGGCATGGGGGGGGGGGGCTTTCCTCTCTCCCTCTGGCAAACTGCTGGGATATGAAGGTTTCTCATTTAGCTAGATCTGCCAATCTCTTGACATATTGGTTTGGCTAGAGTTGATCCCGCCTGACTCCATTAGGCTTTGTGAAAACAGACAGGGAAAATACCCCAACACTGTGTCCAGAATGAAGAAAAATCAGAAGCAAGACCAAGTTCCTGGTCAAGATTTCTGGATTCCTGAATCCAGTCCCACATGAAGGTCACAGTCTTCCGACATTTAAT
Source organism: Phodopus roborovskii (assembly GCF_943737965.1). NCBI lineage: Eukaryota > Metazoa > Chordata > Mammalia > Rodentia > Cricetidae > Phodopus > Phodopus roborovskii. Next base: position 1,802,607 of record NW_026126598.1, on the reverse strand, counting down.
AAATTTCTGCTTTTACTAAATTTCAACTTCTCCTAAAGCCAGTTTGAACTGGGTTTTATCCCTTACAACCGATAAGTTTTATATGAGGACAGGTGACAGAGTGGACTTTAGAGAAAGAAGCCAGCTAATGCTCCATCGGCGGTCTGGGGAAGTCCTTGGAGGAGACACTGATGTGTCTCCCAGACTGAGTTTCAAGGGCACAGATTTTCTAAGCGAATCATGGCTGACCCTGACTTACAACCCGGTTATAAGCAGCTTAGTGGCTGTTTCTACATTTCAACTCTTTCATGAGTGGCATAGATTTTTGTACCTTTCTCCCCATTATCCACAGACAACCATCTTAATACTTCCAAAGGTGATTTCCCCCCCCCACCTTCAACCCACTGAAAAAAAAGAAACTGTCCTGTTCAACATCACAGCAACACCATCTGCTGCCAAAGACACAAGGTCAACAGTTAACAGACATGCCCCCCCAGCTCCTGATGTCATAAGGGGGGTAGACTTCACACCAAAGTGTACAGACAGCCTTTCGGAAATGCATTTCCATCAATGCTCAACAGGGTGACATCACGGGGAATGGCATAAGATTCTCTGTCCTGTGAAAAGCAACAAGAGAGCTGACAAATACCATCGGAAACAACTATTTCAAATGTATGTGGGGCTGGGACAGCATTTATTCAAGAAGTGCAGAATATTGGCTTTTCATAAAAAGGAAACCAGAGAACATAGTGGCATTTAACCCCGAGCTTCCCTCCTCTCCAGAGCCATAAAGGTTTTGAAAACTAACATCTCACCTTCACAAGAAAACCAGCAGTATAGACACCGCTGGAGGGGTGGAGCTGGAGACCTACCAAAACCACAAGTTATTGTTGCTGGATTGTCTGCTGATTCCCTGGAGGACCTGTCTGCCAAGATGTGTGTAACCTGAGTCCAGGGCCACCCCATGAAAAGCCTTCTACTCAAAGATGTTTGTCAAACAGAGTTATGGGCAATTGTTTAATTTCAGAGCTGTTGGAGGTCATGGACAACCCTTGATCAAAAATCTTATGGTGAAAACATGAAGAATGAGATTATTGTAGGAGCTTTAAAGGTTATGGCTGACTCCTGGGAAATAACAGACAGAAAAGGTGACATACACAGAGATTATAGATAAAAGATAGATGATAAGTAGATAGATAGATAGATAGATAGATACAGACAACACTTAATAGAATAATAGACATATAGCTGCATACACTGACAGATACAGAAGTTGAAATATCAATGGAATAATAGAAATCTAAACATATGATATACATGGAGTGATAGAAATATAGATATATCATAGACACAGAGATAAATACATAAGACCAATAGATACACAAATAAACATGATAGATTGACAGAGAGATATATAGGTAGTTAACAGATAGATAAAAGATACATAAATAGATGACAAAGTGACAAATGAATGCATAGTTGACAGATAAATGATAGATGATTGATATTCACATATAGACGATTGATAGATATGTGGCAGTTTGAATGAAAATGCTCTTCCATCAGTTCATGGTGAGTGGCACTATTTGGGAGGTATGGCCTTGTTGGAGAAGGTGTGGCCTTGTTGGAGAAAGTGTGTTACCAGGGATAGGCTCTGAGGTTTCAGAAGCTCAACCTAGGCCCAGTGGCTCATCCTTCCTTCCCAATGCCTGAAGAAATGGATGTAGAACTCTCAATTTCTCTCCAGCACCATGTGTGCCTGCACTCCACCATGATTCTGCCAGGATGATAATGCACTAAACTTCTGAACCATAGCCACTTCCCAATTAAATGTTTTCCTTTATAAGAGTTACTGTGGTCATGATGTCTCTTCACAGCAATAGAAACCCTAAGACAAGCTATATAGATAGATGATAGATGACAGATAGATAGGTAGGTAGGTAGGTAGGTAGGTAGGTAGATAGATAGATAGATAGATAGATAGATAGATAGATATACAGACAGACAGTTGGGTGGGTGGATGGATGGGTGGGTGGGTAGATGGATGGATAGATGGGTGAGTGGATAGACAAATGACACCAATAGATAAATAGATAGAAAGATAATTAATAAATGATTGAAGGGTGAAAGAGAGAATCGTCTCCTGTTAGCCAGGTCCCAGGGTGATGACAGAGAAGAGTCCTGCAGCTGCCCCATATGTGACATGCAGCGTGAGCAATGCACCTCCGATGCACAAAGCTTTTAACAGTAGCTGCAAGTGACCTCCTGACACATTGACTATAACCTCTCAGAGTGAAGACTCAAAACTTGCTGCAAACACACTGAGCCCTGGTTAGGTTTTGCCTTTCACAGCCTAGCAGGTGGTTTAGCCACGGAAACCACTTCAGTGTGCTGGGTAATGGGAGCCATGGTTCTTACCACTAGAAAACTGAGTCTTAAAATGGAAATGAGATACAGCAGGAACTCTGATGCAGCAGAGAACCAGTGAGAAAACTCATATGCTGGGCTTTCTGTGCTCATGTGTATACAGTAGGCAGTGTGTTAGTGTGTGTATACATGAGGCTTTTCCTCATTTCAGTTCTCTGAGAGACCTTAGATGCAAACATCAGACTGCTCCTTCAGCAACCAACGCACCAAGTGGTGGGTTTAAGTTCTACATACAAGTGCTGGGGTTTAAAATCTACATAGCTTTCTCTGGATAAGAAGGTAACAGGACTCCATGGAAAAATGGCAGGCTGATAGGCAGTGAGGAGCGGAGAGAAGGAGTCTAAAATATCTCACACAGCCAGGAGGTAACTAAGCTCTCAAACAACAGAAATGTCAAAAGGGACACAGGAGATGGCATGAAGCTTGTTGGTTGCCGACCTGGGACAGTTTAACATCCCAGTAAACAATCACAGCAGCCGATTTTAATCTATGGAAGAAAATGAGTTTCTGAATCCATACCACTATGATTAAACAAACAGCGGAGAAGAAAGCTGGGTCCTTGGGGTGGCATTCTGACTCACAAATGCAAAAGGAGTCACGAAATTAGAACCCCACCACCTGGCAGCCACCATTTATGCCTTAATTGTCTCGGGTAAGAATCGTTAATGGATTCCACGGCCAACTTGAAGTCTAAGAAACTGGTTATTTGCAAAGTGCCACAGTATTTCAGAGCAGGAGAAGTAACGATTTCCAAACAAAGCAACAGCAGCTTCCTTGTGCAGACCCTGGCACGCCCCTCCTCATCCTGCTGATCAAAGATGGTCACTCACAAGGGAAGAGACACTGGATCTTGAAAAGGACACAGTGCCATCTCTAAAGTATAAACTGAACTTGGAATAAAGATATGTGAAATAAACCCAGCCAGGAGGCATTGGACAGATCAAGTGGGCTTTATAAACATGTCACAGTCTGAAAGGTAAAGATGGGAAAGTACTATCAATTACATGCAGGACACGTGCAGTGTCCTGGACTAAGACCTTAGACTGGAAAAAATAATTTGGCTGCAATGGCCACAAACAGACAAATGATAAAATGTGGGGAAAGCTTGGAGATGAGATGATTGTGCTTTGAACTGTCTATCTGTGCACTCAAGAACTCCAGGAAAACTCTATGTATGAGTTACTTCTTTGTTGTTGGCGTGATAAAATACCCCAATGGAAAGCAACCTATGGGGGAAAGGATTTGTTTAGGCTTATAGTACTAGATGGGAAGGCATGGCACTGAGCAAGTTAGGTGGACCTGGCAGTCAAGGAAGCAAAGGGAGAAAAGGAAGTAGGGCCAATCTAAAAAGCCTTAACATCTACCCTAGTGATGTACTTCTTCCAGCAAGGGTCCACCTCCCAACCACTCCAAACAGCGCCACCTTCTGGGGACAAAGTGTTCAAACATAAGCTCCTATGGGGGACGTTTCTCATCCAAACCACCACGACCTCATTAAAGCATCTAGAGAAAAAGGGCCAACGTGTATGTAACTCACTCTCAAGCAATTCAAAATAGTGTTTGGTTGTGTGTGGTGGTGTATGCCTTTAATCCCAGCACCCAGGAGGCAAAAAGCAGGTATGTCTCTGTGAGTTCAAGACCAACATATCTATATAGTGTGTTCCAGGTAAGCTGGTTACACAAAGTAAGGCCCTGTCTCAATAATAATACTGATGATGATGATGGTGATGATGATGATGATGATGGTGATGCCAGGTGTTTGTGTTGAGAGAAAACACTAACACTTGGAAGATGCTAAAGGAGGAATGTGAGAAAGGCATTTCTTCAGACTTACGGATCCAATCAAAAGACCAAAAGAATACATCAAGAAGGAATAAAAGAATAAATGCATAGATAAAGGGTTCAAGTGCCTAATGAATATAACTAAATATAGTTAATGCTTTTCTTAAATATTACATGAGAACCAGGCACTGTGACAAGTGATTTCTGCCATTCATAGAAATCATTTTCTATTGATAATATGCATTGATTTTATTAACATGCTATTTAATCCTGAGATAATCCCACTGGAGAGTGACTATCTGTGTCTCTATTGCACAAATGATGGAACAGAAACTCAGAGGAGTTCAGTGATTTGGCTGGAATCATGATGTTGCTAAGCAACAGGGATAGGATGAGGACAGAAGCTCTTGGATGTCACAGCTCCCATCCTGGGTGCTTAACTGGTCTTCTCAGCTCATATACACAATGGACCCTCAGTTTCATTCCATGTCCTAACTCCAAGTGAAGCTTTAAGGATAAAAGAGAGATTTGTACAGATGTTGATTTCAAAACCCCTCACAAATAGGTTATGTAGGGACTAGAGAGATGGCTCAGTGATCAAAGTTGATTGGCACACAAGCTTAAGGACTGGAGTGCATATCCCCAGAAATCCACATGAATGTTAGGGGGGAATGGAGGGCAGCCAGTATTTCTAGCCTCAAAGGCAGAAAAGGCGGTCCCCAGAGCAAGCTGACTAGTAAGACTAGTCACACTGTTGAGCTCAATGAATGAGGTGGGAAAGCAATGGAAGACGACTTCCAATGTCAACCTTAAGCCTCACAAGCACATGTACCCTCATACATGCAAAAACATGCATACACATGTATGCCTACACCACATCTACATGACAAATAGAAAATTCTTAATGTGATATGAATATTCATCTGGTTTTTATAAAAAACCAGATGAGTAGTCTCAAAGAGGCAGATGAGACCATGTATGGCTTCTGGAATGCTCTAGTCTAGCTTCAACCCCAGCCCATGAGGCTCTGGATCACCCTTTCTGAGGCCTGGCCTCCTCTGTACTCTGGTCCTGCATTCTGAGTAGGAACCTAATGACACCATGAATTGCAACAAACTTCACTCAGAAACCAGCAAGGACACAGGCTCCAATTTAGTTAACAACATTCAATCCAGTGTTGTGTGTTATATAACTCTGAGATAGGTCCAGCTCCCCCGCTATTTTTAGATGGTGGTAATTTATTATCCACAAGGCAATAAGAAATGTTAGAAGTCAGCTCTTCTCCAGTTCTTAAGCAGCACAAATAGGACTGTTCCAATCAGGACAGGCCTCAGAGAGTCAAGGTGGCTTCCTGTGAAGGGCTGGGCTGCAATCTCCAAGGTGCATTTCCAGGAAAGAGGGGAAAGCCAATTAGACTGGCCATTGTCCAGCCAGTATCAAAGACAGGCCCTTCACACCAAAAGCTGAGAGCAATTGAGTACATTAACTGACTGGTGAAACTAAAGGTTGCCCATAGGGAAGCAAGATACAAAGAGTGTGGGGGATGCAACCAGCCCCCTACTCATGCAAATGTTCTACAGGGAGTAGGACCTGAACCACATAAAACCACAGGAGCAGGATCCATGGTCCCATCTTTGCCATGGCTTCCCATGCTTCCTGGAGTATATTAAGATCTCAAAGACTGTGGAGTTGGTGGTGGCAAAACAATCCAATATGATGTAAGGACCATTTGTGGAAATCTTCCTCCTCTGCTACCTATTGCCATGGCAACAGAGACAAGGCACCAAGTCAGCATTTTATAGTCACTGTTGGCTGGTCTAGATGAGAGCAATGGTCCATGCTGAGCCAACGAGCTGCCTCCTGAAAATCAATTTAGAACCAGGGCTAAGAAACTCTGACCTCTGCACAGCTTGTTTCCAGAAAGGAGAAGCTGAACTGAGAGGCAGTGACAAGGCATTTCTGCCAGCAGAGTGGCAGGCAGGAAGGGACAGAGATGAAAGGTGGAGGCTTCTTGCAGAGGTTCCAGTCCTTACTCACATGCCACACCTTCCTCTTCCTCACATGCCTGGACACACTGCGTCCTTACAAAGAATCCCCACATTGGGCTCCCACTGTTGCTGGGTGACTTTCTGTCACTTGCTGCTTGTCACCATTTAGCTTTAGCTGTCAACTAGACATAAACCTGGAGTCACCTGGAAAGAGGGATCCTCAATTGAGGAATGTCTTCTATCAGAATGGAATTACTGAGTGTCTTGGGGCTTTTTAATTGCTAATTCATATAGGAGAGTCCAGGTGGGTGGCACCATCCCTAGGCAGGTGGGCCTGGGCTGTGTAAAAACAGGTGGCTGAGCTTGAGGCTAGATGCAAGCTAGAAAGCCATGTTCCTCCCTGGCCCCTGCTTCAGTTCCTAACTCCGGGTTCCTGCTTTAAGCTTCTCCCCTGATTTTCCTTTTTGGTGGCCTATTAGCTGTAATCCGAATAAACCTTTTCCTCTACAATTTGCTTTTGGCCAGCATTTTATCACAGCAACAGAAAAGCAAACTAGGACTCTACTAAAGGAGTTGTGGCCAAAGAGCACTAAGGATGACAATGTCCTTTGTATCTTGGGTCCTACAGGGAAGACAGATGAGCTGCCTGACAAAAGGGTTTTCATTGTGTGTGTGTGTGTGTGTGTGTGTGTGTATACATGTGCGCACATGTGTGCAAATCAGAGAGCAAACCCTGTGTATCATTCCCCAGGTGCACCTTGCTTGTTGAGACAGAATCCCTCATGGGCCTGAAGATGACTGACTGGCCAGTGAGCCTCAGGGATCTCCCTGTCTCCGTCTCCTCAGTGCTGGAATGACAAGCACATCTACCATGACTGACTTTCTTACCTCTGTTCTGGGAGGAGATCAAATTCAGGTCTTCGTGCTTGTGTGGCAAACACTTAAACAAACTGAGCCGTCCCTTCATCCTCTGCCTTTTAAAGTCACACCAAAGCAGTGGACATGCTCAGTCCCACAAAATTTCACTTTAGTAACTGGAACTGAACAGGGAAGCCTGCATCCTTCCCAGCAGGGTCCTAGACCTGAGTGGTAGGTGGGTGGAATGGGCCAATATGAAAAGACCCTGAACTGAGAGTCAAGAGACCTGGCCGCTGCCACCAGCTTCTTTAATGACCACAAGCCAACAATAATCTCTTCTGTCAAGTTGAGCAATAACATCCGAACTGACAGCTTCCCTAAGGTCAGAAGGCTGCAGTGTAAAGGCACACATGTTAGAGGAAAAGGGGTGTGACAATGCTGAGTGGACAGGGCTGGGGGCGGGGACCTCAGTAGAAGAAAAACCAATGGTCAGGCTTGGTGGTGTACACCATTTATCCCAGCACTTGGAAGGCAAAGGCAGGCACATCTCTGTGAAGTTGAAGGCAACTTGATCTACATAGTGAGTTCTAGGCCAACCATGGCTACATATAAAAACTCTGTCTCAAGAGGAAGGAAGGAAAGAGGGTAGGAGGGAGGGGGAAAGAGAGAGGGAGGGAGGGAAAGAGGGAGGGAAGGAAGGAAGGAAGGAAGAAAGGAGGAAGGAAAGAAGGAAGGAAGGAGGGCCTAGAAGATGTTTAGAAACAGAGAATCCCATATGTACAGCAAAACAAGAAGAATAGGCCCAGTGGAGCATGCCAACAGCACATCCATTGCAAAGGCGGGTAATGGCTTACCCAAAGTCACCACCAGGCTGATCACTGAGATGGGATCTGACCCACTCCAAAGCACAGGCTCTTCCCCATGCTGCAGAGCACATGGTAGGAAACTGACATCTGAGGCGGTGAAGCTGGAGGCAGTGAATGATCTTTATCCTGCCAGTTCCTGGGTTCAATTGGGCCATGACACAGAGGAGTACAGGACCCTTGACTCAAGGGGCCACATTACACTGTGATGTTCTGTTGGTACCCTGAGCCCTCCACTATCCCCTCAAGAGGAAGTTAGGGTGGAAATCAGAAAACAGGAGTCCATAAAACACCCCTGTGGTTCTGAGTCTCGGGTGTGAATCTGAGAATCCCAGGGACATGGTCCATCTCAAGATAGGGTGAACAGCCAGAGCTGAGCAGTATTCCTGAGACACGGAAAAATATGCCCGGGATCAGGGAAACTCATAAGTTTACAGAAACCCATGTGAGCTGGATGAAGCACAGAGAACTCTAAACCTTAGGCATGTGAGTGTCAGAAGACAGAGCCACAGGAAGTTTGAGCCAGCCTGGTTTCCAGGGGAGCCTCTTTCCTGTGCTCCTCATTTGGGGGTGCCCTGTTTATCCACAGAGCAGGCTCTTACACTGCATAATAATTACATGCATTTTTCTCTAATCCCCTTCTACCCATTAGCACTCCCTTAATTACAATTGTAACCACTTAAGAGTGTTTCTTCATTGTCTTGGGTGAAGGGGGAATCTCAGCCTGTTTGAGCTAAATTAAAATCTAACACAACTTCCAGTTGCCACAGGACTAGCAAACAAAGGCATCTGTCTGATTAAATTCTAAATCAGGCTGATGGCAGTTCTGAGAACAGCACTATTGAGACTTGAGCCCACAATGACAGCTTCACTTAAACATAAATACACCTTCTTGAACAGTTAATGTGAACTGCCTGATGCTTGGTGACCACAATGAGCATGGGAGGGAGGAGGCACCTGGGGCCAGCTCTACTGCAGTCAGACGGGGCAGATAGTGTATGGACAGAGAAATAGATGGATGGGTGGATATATGACAAATGAACAAATAGGTAGGTGAATGGATGAACAATGGGTGGATGACTGGAAGGGTTAATGGGTGGACAAAGAGTAGATAGATGGATAATTGTGTCGATGGGTGAATAGAAGGACAGAGAAATGGATGGATAGACAGATGAATGAATCAATGATAATTGCATAGATATATGGATAAACAGATGGTTTGATGGTGAGATGTATGGATGAACAGCTAGATGGGTAGATGGGTGGACAATGAATAGATAGATGGATAAGTGGATGGATGGATTGATGGATGGATGGATAGATGGATGGATGGACAAATGGATAAATGAGTGGATGCATAGAAAGAGTAATGGATTGATGGGTAGATAAATAACAGAAAGACAAATGGTTGAACAGATAGGTGGATGAATAGATGGACAAGAGATGGATGGATGGATGGATGGATGGATGGATAGATGAAAAGATAGTTGAGTGGACAGATAGTTAGGTGGATGTACACACTGCCTCACAGACATGTGCACACATCATACACACACACACACACAAAAAAAAAAAAGCTATGTCACCTCAGAAGAATTCTCTATTATTATCTATTATAATCAAAAACTTTCTTTAAAAAAGAATCTGTGAAGAGGAAATCCAACCTTTTTGGGCAAACTTGAGAGAAAGTATTTGAGAATTTACATCTTGAGATGCTAAAAGAAGGTAGCAGGAAGCAGAATTCTGAAAATTACATCCGAGTCTGTTGTTTCGTGAGATTTCTTCTTCTTTTCCATAGTAAACATGCCAAGAACAAATGTGTGGCACCAGAACTGAAGCCCTCCTCCTGGTCTGCTTGATGCAGCATCCAACCTTACTAGATAAGTTCTGAGGCTAATACATACAATAAGCAAATTTCTCTGTGGCTGTAACTCAGAGTAAGAACCATGCTGCTTCTGAAATGTGTTTCAGTGTTCACAACGATGGTAGTGCTGCCTGCAAACCCACCCTTGTCTTCTTGGCTTCCTTCCATCAAATCCCAACATAGCTTTCCCTGCCCGGGGATCGAAGCACATGAGTGAGTTCAGACAAACTTCCCACAACTGCTATGACAAACTACCACAAACCTAATGGTTCAAAACAACAAAAACTTACTCCTCCCGGGTTCTAGAGTCCAGAAGTCTGGGATCTGGTGGAGCCAGACTCCCCCAAGAAACTCTAAGGGAGAAAGGCTAGTTTCTAACAGAGCCTGATGACCCCACATGACACTTAGCTCGTGGGAGCATCCTCCTCAACTCTACCCTTCTTCACATGGCTCTCTGCTCTGTTTGTTTTCTGTGTGTCTTTAAGCTTCCTTTTTCATAATAACAATGGTTCGTAGGTTTAACACTACCATTGATCCCAGAGGGACTCTCTCAAAGTATTTGATTACTACCTAGAGGCTACATTTCCAAGTAAAAGTTCCATGCCCACAGATCCTAGCAGGTTAAAAACTGAATCTTTCTTTAAAAATCGGTCTTATTCCCTATATTTTTAGATTTATTTTTAAAAATGTGTCTGTGTGTGGGCATGCGCATATGAGAGCAAGTTGCTCACAGAGCCCTAACACATATTAGCTGCCCAGCATGGGTGCTGGGAATCAAACTCAGGTCCTCTGCAAGAAAAGTAACTGCTTTTAACCACAGAGCCATCCCTCTAATAGGGCTTATTTTGCAAGAGAATATAAAATAAGGCACAAAACAACAAGCATTTACCTTTATGTCAAAAAAAAAAAAAAAACCAACAAAGTATTTTGGCTCTCACCTGTTATTCACAGAGAAGCTCCATTTTAAGCATTATTTTAAAACGAAAAGGCTGGGGGTGTAGCTCAGTGGTGGGATACATCTGTGTACAAAGTCCTAAGACTGAATCCCAGGAAAAGAAAGGGGTGGGATGTGAACTAGTGGCCTAGTCACTCCCAATACTCAGGAGTCAGGAGTCAGAGGATCTAGGCTTCAAGGCCACAGGGAGATTCTCAAAAATTACAAATAAATTAGGTAAAAAATAAAAAAAATAAAAAATAAAAACACATAAATAAGCCATCACTACTTTGAGGAAATTAATGTATACATTCACTGTTGCCTATAAAAGCCAGCTTGCAAAGCAAATGATTGCTTCTCTGTGGTGGTGATTCCTTCTTGTAAGTAAGATCTACAACATCCACTGTACACAAACCCTGAAAAACTAGGGGATTGACTTTTGGCTTTCAAAGAATAAGCAATGGCTGTCTACTTCCAGACAGAGGAGGCAATGCTGATTTTTACCTGTCCCTAGATGCTTTTCATGTATGGATGGATGGATGGATGGATGGATGGATGGATGGATGGATGTACACACTTTTTTTTCTGAGACAGGGTTTCTCATATTGCTTTGGAGCCTGTCATCCTGGGACTGTAGAGCAAGCTGCCTCGAACTCACAGACATCTGCCTGCCTCTGCCTCTGGAGTGAGGGATTAAAAGCGTGTGTCACCAATGTCCAGCTTTTCTAGACTGTGACACTGGCTTTGAGTGAGTGGAAAGTGGAGGAAGACTGCTTCACAACAGCTCAGGCCTTGCGTGTTAAGTGATTAACAGTAGGATGCCCTGGCATCCAACAACCAATCAGCACTTGGCATTCCTTTGACTCCTCTAATTGGCTCAAAGTCCTGCACCTGACTCTAGCTGATCCAATGGGATCTGGCTTCCTGTGACTGACAGCTTCCTCCTTGCCACGGAACCTTTCCCAGGGGAAGGGGCTAGCCTAACCTGTGAATATGACTTGAATCAGTGCTTTTGTCCTGGGGCCATGGTTATGCAGTTATAATCCTTATTAAAGCGGGATTGGAAATCAGACTAGACAGTGGGTCCCTGGGACCCTCTCCAGCATGGCAGCAACCAACCTGCCTCCATCAAGCTCAGAAACAACTCATTAAAAGGGACTGGGTTGCATTCTGTTGTTGGCAAGTAAAATGACACTCAAGAGTTTTTGGGACATGTCGCCCCTTTCACCTGCTCCTCTTGGGCACCTAGTGACATCAACCTCCAGCTAAGAAAAGAAACATACCTCCCCAGCGCCTTGGTTTTGGGTTTCTCATCCTTCGGAAAGGTGAGAAATACAATCCCATGGTTTAAGCCCCCTGGCCTGTGATGTTTTGTTATGGCCCTAATACAAGATGTCATTCTCAGTTATAGATAAACCCAAGGCTCCCAGCTAGAACAGGACCCCGGGACCACCACATCTATTTGCAAAATGGATGGTAATAATTTTCTCTCCTAATTACACCTGCCAGCACCTGCTCTCTTCACCCTCTGCTGGATGGAACTGTGATTTTGTTTGCACAGTAACGCCACACCATTCCTATCACCCACTGTCAACAGCTTCACAGCATCCCTGGGAGGCAGGCAGGGAAGAAATGACTGTTCCCACCACCCAGATAAAGACAGTGTGACTCAGGGGGCATCCTGCTTGCTCAGGGTCACAGATCTGGTTATAAAATATTCCCTGGGGAAAGAGCTACGTCTTCTATCATCTGAATAAGTATTGCTATGGGGACATATTCATTATTAGTTATTTTAATAAGAGACGACTGGGTGTGCTTCCTACTCAAATTCTGCTCCTGCAGTATGCCCTGTGGGAGAGATGAAAAGAAAAACTCTTTCTTGACCTAAAATCCTGAGCCATGTAAGTGTACTTGGGTAAGAGACATATTTTCTCAACGTACAACCTCATCATGAAATATAGGACTGAGGGCCATCAAGATGGTTCCACTGGTTTAAAAAAACAAATGCTTGCTGTCAAGCCTAATGACCTGAGTCCAATCCCCAGACCCATATGGTATAAAGAGAGAACCATGGGTTGTCCTTTGACATCCACAAGTACACCTCCTCCCCATCAAACAAACAAATGTATAAGCAGGATCAACTCTATCCATATCCCTGACACTTTCTGCCACATGACACTGATTCTCACCCCTCTCGATCACATAGAATTTTCTGAAGTTAACAGTATTTTCTTCAGGTTCTCCTGTAGGAGAGGTTAGTGAGGCAGGCTTACTTGTCTAGCTCATTTTCCCTTTGCCTCAGAATAATTAGATGCTAGAGAGAGGTTTGACGAGTGGATGGGTGGAGGCATTCATAGCTTAACTAATGGGCCACCTTCATCAGGCGTCTTCTTTGGGGCCGCCAACCAGCTCTCAGTTCATGACACAGAGACTTATTAGTTTTGAATGCTCAGCTGAGCTTAGGCACGTTTCTGGCTAACTCTTTTAACTTCCATCAACCTGTTTCTCCTTCTTACCTTTTGCCCCCAGGTCTGTTACCTTTCTTACTTCTGTATATCTTACTTTCACTACTTCTCTGTGTCTATCGGTCTGGAGTCTGCCTGGCTTCTTGCACCGGGTGTGGCCCTCCTTCTCTCCTCCTTCTCTTGTCCTCTTCTCCCTTCCTTCGGATCCTTGACTTCTCCCCCTATTTATTTTCTCTGCATACCATCCCCGGCTATCCTTTCTCTTGCCTCACTATTGGCCATTCAGGTACCTTAGACAGCCATGGAGAAACAAATGCAACACATCTTTACATAATTAAACAAATTTGGTACAAACAAAAGTAACACACCGTTAAAGTATTGTGTAGCATAAGCAAATGTAACACACCTTTACACAGTTAAAGTAATATTCTGCAGCATAAGCAAATGTAACACATCTTTGCCTAGTTAAAATAATACTCTACAAGACCTGGGTGGCAGAGAAAACAATACTGACCACGGATCACACTGGCAGAAGAGCACAATAAATAACTGTCAAGGACAATCCCCTTATCACCAAGCAGGTACACACATCCATGACAATGCAGAGGTAGAAAGATGTAATGTATCAATATAAATACAGGCACCTAAGTGTGCGCATAAAAATAAATACCTGTGGTTAAAAACAATTACACGTGTGTCTATGGAAAAATAAAGTATGTCTCAGGTAGGCACTGTTTTAAGAAGCTAATGTATATAATGTACTTAAGTCAACTATTAAAATTTACGTTATTGCCCGGCATGGCAGCACACACTATCTATCGTCCCAGCACTCGGGAGAAAGAGGCAGGGATCTCTGTGAGTTTGAGGCTGGTCTACAGCCTCAAAGTAAGTTACAGGACAGTCAGAGTTGTTACATAGAGAAACCCCCCCAAAGATTTATTATATATATATATATATATATATTGTATGTATGCATGCAGTGCCCACATAGGCCAGAAGAGGGCAGAAGATACCTTTGAGCTGGAGTTGACAGAGGTTGTGAGCTGCCCAATGTGGGTACTGGGAATTGAACTTTGGGTCCTCTGTAAAAGAAGCAAGCACTCTTAATCACTGAGCTATCTATCCAGCCCCATAAGTCAACTCCTTATTAAGACAAAGTCCTTATTCTTTTGCCTTTCTTCCTTCCAGGAAAAGAGATGTACATCTAGAGATGTTGGCAGCCCTTCGGTAATTATAAAGCTATGCATGTAAAGAAAGGGCCAGAGAGTTCTAAAACCTTGACCCCACTTCCATAAAACCACTGAAGCAAGGCCAGCAGCTGCCCATCACCAGGCAGGACCTCCAATTAACTGCTTGTTTATGATTCCTAAAACACTGAAAAAAAAATGCTAACTACAGACCTTGTGAAGCTTAGATCAGAACAAAGTTTAGGGCCAATGGGGCATCAGCACCTAAAAGGGACACAAGCTAAAGAATGACAGGGTAAAGAATGGAGGCACAAGAGCAAAGAGGAGACACCGCTGACATAATGGAAACAGCAACTCGAATGAAGGTTCTGAACTGGCGGCTTCTTTATACCAAAATGGGACTTCTTTAAGGAACAAAACACGTGTTAGACTCAGCCTTGGATTCCGCAAGGATACAGCCGTGACCTGACAGCAGACATCGGCTGCACTGCGCTGTTGTGTCTGTGAATGCTCCCAACTTCCAAAGTCTGCTGACAGCCTCTCCGACTGGTGGCTCCCTTGTCAATTTTAACCACCCACTCTCATATCCTCTCTGCCGTTCCTTCTTTTGAATGAAGCAGGCATCCGAGGAGACACTGTCTTACCTTCTGCCTTTGAAATCATCACTCTACCCCAACTTTGCAGGTGTAGCACTCAGGGAAGGGGGAGG
This sequence comes from Phodopus roborovskii, assembly GCF_943737965.1. NCBI lineage: Eukaryota > Metazoa > Chordata > Mammalia > Rodentia > Cricetidae > Phodopus > Phodopus roborovskii. The sequence goes on along the minus strand of NW_026126598.1, from coordinate 1,787,551 downwards.
TTGCACCTGGCTCCCCATCCCCCACCTCAGCTGATGTCGTCCCTACATGGGCATCCTTGGAGGATGGGATGGGTGGCTTGTTTTTGTTTTTAATGTCCTTTTTCCTAAGATGAAAGGATGGCTTTCCAATGGGTGTAGACCCTTGCAGAATGTTTTGTGAGAATTCTTATGACTGTGGGCAGCCTTGTTCATGGGTTCTTAGAGTATGGCTCTGGGCCACATAGACTCCTGGGATATCGTAACTGAAGGGGGATGGAGCAATAAAAGCGGACAATAATACAAGTTTTCTGAATAGGTCAACAATTAATTCGAAATTAAATGTATAATGAACAGAGGTAATTCTGGCTGGCAGGACTTGCCCATGTTATGTCTTGACACTGCAAGGAAACCTTGGTTCTGAACACTCATGCATGTGCTCTTTGCATGAGGCAACAGCAACAAATGCTTCCTGGAATGGCTCAGCTCACATTCCAGAATATTCTGTGTTTTGACTGGCTGGGTTTTTGCTGTACGTACAAAGTTTTCTGCTCTTGTAGGAAAAAAATGGTTTGATGACAGGAAACAAAGGCTTTTAATACTTTCCTACTGCCATTCCTCAGCATTCAACCAAGTTAGTTCATCACTGAATTGGACTGTGCTAGAACACCTGATTTCAAAAACTGCTGTTTGAGTTACTGACTTGAATTTCATTTATTTTAATCTGTTAACTGATTTTTGGCTTGGGCTTAGAACAAAATCTCTAGCGATTTCTAAAAGGACTTTTAACACACTTCTGTGACTGTGTACTTACGTTTACATGAAGTGTGTTCTTAGCGTTGACAATTATAAAATCAAAATACTGATCAGCCTGGAAAGTCACTGAAGATGCTCTGCGTCCTGCTTGTCTGAGATTTAAGTCTCTGTGTGTGTCCTTGTGCATGGGTCCACACTTGCTCATGTGTGCAGGGGCCACACGCTTCCTCTATAGTTACTGAGACAGGTTCCTTGCTGATATTAGAGTTGACGAATTCAGCATGACCAGCGGCTTGTCAGTGAGCTCCAGAAACCCTCCTGTCTTCACCACCTCCATGCTAGCATCATAAATACACCCCACCACACCTAGCTTTTATGTGGGTGCTGGGGATGAAAAGACAAGACCTCATGTTTACACATCAAACACTTTACCCAGGAGCCATCTTCCCAATCCCTAATTCTTTATTTGAAAATAAACAATCACACCCATATCATATATGTGTGAATTTACTTGTCTGTTTAATAAATGGTTAAAAAAATATATGCAAGCAAAGAATTGTTTTGAGATAAATTTCTTTATGGTTTTTCTTTTTAATCAGTAAATGTTTGATTTGCATGCCTCTCTGATAGACTTATATAGCTAGGGTCACATAAAAGTTTCTTGGGACAAAGGGGTCAAAATAATTTAAGCAGTCTTGGCTGGACCCACCATGTCAACATTTTGCCTCCAACAAAAACATCACATCACATATTTTGTTATCAGCCTTACAGGGTATAATTTGCATAAAACAACTTTTTTTAGCTTAATGCTTTTGACAGGTACAAGCACCCAGGTGAGGACCAGGACACCTGAATGGTGAACACAGTTGGTCCATTGTTTCTATGGTTTCTGTGTCCACACATCTGGGTCCAGCCAGTCATGGATAAAACAAAATTTAATTGCCAAACCAGGCATGGTGTTGCGCACCCTTTTGGGAGGTAGAGGCAGGCAGATCTCTGTAAGTTTGAAGCCAATATGGTCCATACAGCAAATTCCCAGCTAGTCAGGGCTACACAGTGAAATAAACAAACACACAAAAAAGCCTGGCACAAAGCTACTCAGGAGGCTGAAGCAGGAGGATCACAAGTTTGAGGGCCGCCTGGATTACAAATTGAGACCAAAATCAGCCTTGGCAATTCATTGAGATCCTGTCTCAAAATAAACACAGGGCTGAAGACAATTAATTAGTTCATTAATTAAAATAAATTAAAAGTGTACCTATATTAAACAGGCACATGGGTTTCCCTTGTGGTTGAATCCCCCTGGGTATGCCTGGATTGGCACCTAATACTGGCTTGTGCAACATTTGTTAAATGTCGTTGAATGACTGCTCAACAGCTGTGGGAAATAGGGAGCTCCCTAAAGGGCACTCAGTGTGGGGATGCTGCCATTGGTCCATGAAGAACCATGTGCAAATTTTAAAATGGTGCCCCTTTCAGCACTGATTGGCTGGAAGAGAGCAAGGCCCTTGTGTTTGTAATACAGCTGGCCTAGTAATTCCTCACAGTAATGTCAAGGATGTAATTGGCACTGTCAACAGTACAACTTACTCAGTCTTACACACTAGGCTAAAAAAAAAAAAAAAAAAAAAAAAAAGGCCACTGTGAATGAACACAGTCTGACCCAGACATGGCCAGGCTGGATCTGATCACACACTCCCTCCCACAAACTCTCACAAAGGGACCTGCCCACATTGCTTGTCTTAGCTAAGATTACTATTGCTGTAATGAAGCACTATGATCAAAGTAAACTTATCAAAGAAAGGGTTTTGGCTTACACATACTGAATCACACAATCCACTGAAGGAAGCCAGGGTAGGAACTCAAACCAGTACCTAGAGGCAGGAGCTGATGAAGAGGCCATGGACAAGTGATGCTTACTGGCTTGCTCCTCATGGCTTGCTCAGCCTGCTTTCTTATAAAACCCAGGACCACCAGCCCAAGGAATGGCATCATCCACAATGGGCTGGGCCATCCCACATTAGTCACTAATTAAGAAAATGTTCTACAGGCTTGCCTACAGTCTGATCTTATAAAGACATTTTTCTCAATTGAGGCTTTCTCCTCTCAGATGACACTAGCTTGTGTCAGGTTGACATGAGAAGTAGCCAGGACATTGGCCCTACAATCCTGAGTGACTATGTATACTCAGATTCTGATACCAAAAGTGGAATGGCAGTTAAAGCATGTGACAAAGCTGCTAAAGAAGTTTGTGTCTACCCTGGTGTCCAACCAATATCCAAAACAATAAAAAAAGAACCTGCAGATAAATGACATGTTGACATTTGGAGGAAGCAACCTGAGTGTGAGCAGAGCTCTGTCATGTCCTCTAGAGAAGAGGGCATGGCAAGGGACGGGAAAGGACAACTGAAGTGTCCTTTGATGGCTGGCTTTTGGTTTTCCACTGGGGATGTCTGCCAGGGAGTGGGTAAGACTGGAGCAGAGGAACAAGAAGACCCACCCTTTCCCTCATCCACTGCCTGAGCCCAGGCCACACCCTGTCCATCTCTATAGAAGAAAACTCTAGGCATTCATGATCACCAGTGAACATCCAGAACCAACTCATTTATGCAAAGCCAAGGGGAGAATATAACCTGGTTTACTTAGTCATCTGTAATTCTGTGAGATGCAGACCTGTTCTACACTTCCACAGGCACTGGTAGCCAGAAATATCAGGATGTAATGACACTAGACACACATATAAAACATATAGTGTTCATATAAAACATATAAACATTGTTTAAATATATTATGTGGTAGATAACTCTATATGTGATATATATACATGTATATATATCACATATAGTGCTTATATATATTGCTTATCTATAATAATACATATATAATAACAAAAATAATATTTTCCCTCATTGACATCAGGGAAGAAAATGATATGGGAGATTTTATCGAATGGTATTTTAAATGAATGGTAGTATGCCCATGTAACACACAATGGCAGAACTAGTACAGACAGATGTGTGAGAGAGACCATTGGCTTCTCTCTTCTCCACATGAAGGAACCAGAGACAGAGACACAAATTCAGTCCATTTGCCCTCTTGTAACAAAAAACAGAAGAGGTGATAGAGAGACAGCTCGGGGGTCAGAGCACTTGTTACTCTCATAGAGGACCAAGTTCTGTTCCCAGCACCCACATGATGGCTCACAGTGGCCTGTAACTCCAGCTCTAGGTGGGATCTTACACCTTCTTCTGGCCTCCATGGGTACTGCACTCAAGTGTACATATGCCTCCCTGCGGGCCCCCCCCCCCCCGTGTGTGTGTGTGTGTGTGTGTGTGTGTGTGTGTGTGTGTGTGTGTGTGTGATTAAAAATAAATCTTTAAAAGGCAGGAAAGACTATTCCCAGCCTGGCCATAAAGGGACCCCATGCATTTCTGCTTGTTTCCACTAGGGCCATACTCAGCCATGGATCCCAGGAGGGTGAGAGACATATCACATCAATAAACTGCCCCACAAATCTCCTGGCTGAAAGGCTCCCATAACCACCCCATGCTTTTGCAGAACTTTATTGCGTGACTGTGGCAGAGCAACATTGCTCTAAGTTGTGAACTGTGGAGAATTCAGTGTGTGGTATCACCAGGCCAATAAAATAAACAATAGGTCATTGGTGGCCTGGAATCCCAACTACTCAGTAGGCTGAAGCAGTAGGATCCCAAAGTTAAAGTCTTCCTGGGCTACGTGGCAAGTTCAAAGCTAGCCACTTAGTGGGTCTTGTTCCAAACTAAAAAGTAAACAATTATCTAATGTATAGCACAATGGTGGATACTTAACCAGCATTTGTGAGGCCCCAAGTCCAATCTCCAGGAATATGAACAGGTTAAACAGCAATCTCCAACCTTCATCTTGTTCAAAACAAGCCAGATGCATAGAAAGGCTCAGAAATAGATGTGTCAAAACTTGTCTCTTGGCGATAGGAGCAAAGATTATTTTTATTTTCTATTTTTTGAAAGGCTATGTATAACAGGCCTTCTAGAACAAGAAGATGTTTTGGAAAAAATGAAATTATCAGCCTGAATCAATTTCCTCATCACCTGTGTAAAAGAAAGAGAAAAGGAACCGTGGTGTCTGTGGGAGAAGCCTGTGGGTGTGGTGGGAGGGAAGGGGAGGCTTGTGTCCAGTGTCTGTCCCCACAAATGCCTGATATGCATGCAGGAGGGTTCTCTTGAGCCACTGGGCATGGGGGTGAGGTTAGAGGACCTGGTGGGCACTGCTACTTTGCTGATCTCATGGGGAGAACGTACACAGAGAGACCACTTCCCGACGAATTCCATCAGAGTGGCCCACATCTGGGGATGGGGCCCAAGAACACACACTTCAACTGCTTGGAATACTCAGCCCTAAAGAATAAGACTGCCCGCCATGAGTGGTTACCAAGAGCTTTGGGGAAAGTCACATGATGCCTTTAACACTGCAGCCAGCTGCAAGAACACTGTTCCATTCACTAAGTCTCCTGGAAATGAATTGGTTGTGAGGAAACCATACTGCTAGAAGGCGGCATTGCTATGATGCTGACACAAGGCACGTGTGGTGATGGTCCCATCTGGACAGGAGACAGGTGCAACTTCATAGGAAAATTTTAAGGTAGGGATGGCTACTGTGTGGGATACCGATGCAGAAAGGAGACTGTGGGGGATGGGGGCAAGAGGAGGAGGAATAAGGGAGACTGGTGGGATAAATGTGGCATGGGAGCAGGAGTGAGGACCATTCATGGCAAGGGGGAGGAACAAGACAGGGGAGGTAACAGGGGATGAATAAGATCAGTACACACACGCACACACATGCGTGCACACATGTATACATACACACACGCACATGTATACATACACACACGTATACATACACACACACACGCGTACATACACACACAGGAATGCACATGTATACAAACACACACGTATACATACACACACACGCACATGTATACACACACGTATACACACACATACACATGCGTACATACACACACGTATACATACACACACGCACATACACACGTATATACGTACACACGTATACATACACACACGCACATGTATACATACACACACATATACATACACACATATGCGTACATACACACACAGGCATGCACATGTATACATACACACACACATACACGTGTGTATACACACACAGACCACACCACCACCACCTTGGAACTCACTTCTCTGTGTGATAACTAAACATATATATATATATATATATTAAAAGGTAATTTAGGGGGCTGAAGAAATGGCTCAGGGAGTAAGAGCACTGGCTGCTCTTGCAGAGGACCCAGGTTCAATTCCCAGCACCCACATGGCAGCTGACAACCACATGTAACTTGAGTTCCGGGGCGGGTCTGATGCCCTCTTCTGGCCTTTATGGGCACTGCATGTATGTGGTACACATGTGCAGGCAAGAAACCAAAACACATTAGAATAGAATAAATAAATAAAAATCTTAGGGTAATTTTATAACCTAGACATGGTGGTGCATTCCTGTCAACACTCAGGAGGTGACGGTGGAGGGTCAAGAGTTCAGGGTCATCCTTGGCTACATAGAGAATTGGAGGCTATCCTAGGCTATGGGACCCCCTTTCTTAAAAAAGGAAAAAGAATTGCAAGTGTATTAAGCAAAAAGGTGGGTGACAACTCAATGACATTTGAAATAATAAATAAAGGAATTAGGATGAACAAGGCCATGCCCTCCTAGAGCTCACCTCCCAGTGAGAGAAAGTTGGCCCTCTGCCAAGCTCAGGTGTGACTGGGTGGCTTTGGAGAGTACTAATTCTGTAAGGAGGGAGCAAAGCTGGACATTGAAGAGGGGGCTGGAGACTGCACAGCTGCTCCAAGGAGAGGAAATTACTAACTCTGTGACCGGTATAAGTAGGAGGAGCCACCTTCTGGGACACAGTGGGTCTTGCAGTGAGGGGTAAGATTGGCCCATCCTAGGAAACAGAGAGGCCAGGATGTCTGTGTTGTGGCTGGGTTCTGAAATGTCTCCACAGATGCACAGTTGGTGGATTATTTACTAGACCGTGGCCATGATAAGTTTATCAGCAGCCAAACCAAAGGAAGAGATACTCCTCAGCATCCATTACATGCCAGCAGACATGTTTTGAAGGCGCCACTGGCCCCTGCCCCTTTCTCTGTCTTTCTTTGCTCCCCATTTGCCTTGAGGTAAAAGGGTAACTTCTACCACACTCCTGCCACTATAATCTGTCTCTCCATGGGGCACAAATCCAAAATACCCGGCAACCGTGAGCCAAGATGAATTCTTTCACATGAAGTTATTTTGCCATGTCGATGAGAAATCTGACTAACCCAGGCTGGGAAGTTTGAGTTGGGAATAAAAAAATTCATTGGCGGGGGTTGGGGGCGGGGAAAGACATGCACAGAATTGAAAGCAAGCAAAGCTATGCCGAGTATGTGGGCAACTGGAGTGTGACACCACATACAACAGGAAGCCTGAGGGGACTGTCAGTCAAGGGTGTCTGTCATCTGCTTACTGGATTAAACAGAGAGCCTGGCTGGGATGTGAGGAGTGGACCCGAAGAGGCTGGGAACGGAGCAGGCATGCCCGTGGGAGGCCATGACAGTCATCCGGGTAACAGATGGCGGTGTCCTAGCAGAGCCGCTGCATGGTACCATTGGGGATGCGTTGGGGAGGTCAGAAGCCACCAGAACTTGGTGACAGCCTCATTGTGATGATGGATGAAAATGGAGGAGCGCTAGGGTGACCTATAGATTTTTATTCCCAGCAACTGAATAGACGGTAGGACCTTCTCCGGCCACATGGCGGAAAGTTCTGTTTGCAGACACGGAGCAAGCCTCTAGAACCTTTTCAACCCGGGAGTTAGCAAAAAGTGTAGTCAACCCTGAGAGCCAGTTTCTGAAACCAGATGCTCCTGGCAGAGCTACTGAACAGAGGTTGCACTCCATGAGAGGCTGGTTCTCAGTGCTGGGCTGCCCTTTGAACTGGTGCTCAGACAGAGGTGCAGACTCAGCCAGGGATGGAGGCTTAATCAGCCAGCAGTGGAATAAAAGGGAATTCCTGGTGAGACACGCATGGCCCCTGTCCAAACGACTGCCTCACAGTTAATTACTTAAGAAGTACTCGCTGTTCTGCTACTAATGAAGGGCTGTGTGACCTGCCTGAGATGGTGGCATCCAGCACTGGGAGCACTGAGCACGGCGATGACCACGGTGATGAGTACCCGGCAGCAGCCAAGGTCACGTCCACAGGTGACGCTACGCTCCCCCAACCACCATGGTTGTTCCCCTTCATGGGAAAGCTGTCACTTTTTCTGAAGCAAAGCAAGAGCAATATTCGCGAGCTGGGAAAGGTGCCTTCTCCATGCCCTCAGTTTCCCTGGGAGGAGGACCCCTATTGTGGGATTTTCACTGCTTCGCTGAAGCAGAATACAGTCTGGGAACTCTCTGTGGAGACACGGGTCACAGAAGCTTGCATGAACAATGACAATGTCGTCACATATGCAGACAGTTCCTGAAGTGGGTGAGAACACTGGAGCTCAAAGACAGTCAGAGACCTTCCCCAGTCACACAGCTAAGGCTTTCTAAAGCAGGGGTTTGACCAAGGTCCAACTGCTCCCTCCCGGCCACTGTCCTCGATCACTGCCATCTGCTGTCTCCCTGGCACTCTGCCTCTCAATTGTCCTTGCTCAACATAGCCAGGATGAGAGGCCCAGAGACTTTTCCATGCAGGAATAAGCCAGCACATCTTCCCACTTCTCCTTGTCTCTCTCCCTAGTTGCATGGAAACAGTCCGGGTGCGCATAGCCAGCATCTCTGTGGCTGTCCCTCCCTCCTCCCTGTAGCTGTTATCTAGAACAGAACTCCACAACCAAAGGAACAAAACAAGGGACCAGCAGCAAGGCCTGCAAAGTTCTCAGAAAAGCAACCAGAAGCAAGGATAAGGAGGGGCTTTACCTTTCTGCCACCTGAAGCCTCGCCACGCACTGGAGTTTTGAACATTGGCCTACTGCACTTGCTGGAGCATTGTCTGCTGCAACACCCTTACAGAGACTTGCTCAATGCTTCAATGTTTTTTTGAAACATGCATACATACATACACACTCCAAGAGAGAATGCAATATCAATCTCTCTTAGTAATGATATTTTTACACTAAATGTCAAAGGATGCTGTGTTCCTACTGGTCTCTTGGGATAATTACCCACACCTTTCACTCACCAAGAGATTCAACATTTGCTACAAAGAAAATTGCTAGCCATAGGATCCAGGGATCAGGCTGTGGACATCTCAGGAGGCCACACCATTCTGCCTTCCATGGTGGATATAGGATTTTGCCCATGGTAAGAGTTTTTCTCAAATGATTGCTTGGTAACATGATATCATTAGGCAACTGGAGTAAAGAAAAAGAACTGACATTTACTGAGTACAGATGCTGTGCCAGGTAATGTAAGCTCTCCTTATGCATGAATCTATAGATAGATAGATGGTAGATAAATAGATAGATAGACAGACAGACAGACAGATATAGAGATAACTGATAGAAACAGGCAGGCAGGTAAGTAGATGGATAGATAGATAATAGATAGATGTGTACGTAGATAGATAGATAGATAGATAGATAGATAGATAGATAGATAGATAATTATTCTGGATGTTGGTTTTTGTTTTGTTTTGTTTTGTTTTTTGTCAACATGCCAAAAACTGAGGTCATTGGAGAAGAGGGAATCTCAATTGAGAAAATGCCTCCTGAAGATTGACCTGTGGACAAGCCCATAGGACATTTCTAGATTGGTGATTAATGTGACAGGGCTCATCTCACTGCAAATGGTGCCACACCTGGGCAGGTGGTCTGGGTGCAATAAGAAAGCATGCTGAGCCAGCCATGGGGAGCAAGCCAGTAAGCAGCATCCCTCAATGGTTTCTGCTTCAGCTCCTGCCTTGAGTTCCTATCCCAACTTCCCTCAATGACAGAGTGTAAGATGTAAGATGAAAGAAACACTTTTCTCCACAAGTTGCTTTTTCAGTGTTTTATGACAGCAATAGAGCAGTAAACAGTGCAGAGAGATGATAGATAGATAGATAGATAGATAGATAGATAGATAGATAGGACAGATGGAAGATAGACAGACAGACATATGATAGATGATAGATAGATAGATAGATAGATAGATAGATAGATAGATAGATGACACATGGTAGACAGATTGATAGATGATTGAATGGTAAGATAGATGACAGATGGTAGGTAGATAGATAGATAGATAGATAGATAGATAGATAGATGGATAGATAGATATAACGGATGGATGATAGATAGACAGATGACAGATAGATAATAGATGACAGATAGTAGACAGATTAATAGATGATTGATATATATATATATATAGATGACAGATGGTAGATAGATGATAGATAGATAGATAGATAGATAGATAGATAGATAGATGATAGACAGACAATAGACAAATGACAGGTGGTCAGCAGATAGAATGATAGATGAATGATCGATAGATAGATGGCAGGTGGTAGATAGATGATACAGATAGAAAGATAGATGACAGATGGTAGATAGACAGACAGACAGAAATGACGATGGATAATAGATGGATGGATGAATGGATGGATGGATGGATGGATGGATGGATGGATGGATGGATGGATGTCCATCTTGCCATTGAAATTCAGAGGCTCTGGTTACCCTGGAGAAAGTGGGTGGGGCTGAGGGAAAGTGGGTGGACCCTGTTTCCACATCTTCTCTCCCCTGATGTGAAGCCTTCATTCTTCCCCAGGATCCTGGTACCCTAAGAAACTGAATGACAAGGATGAGTATATTCTCACAGCACAGCTGGGGGGGGAGCTTGCAAGCTTCTGTAAGCCTCTGCCTATGGCCTTATCCTCAGCAGGTTTCTAAGAGACAGGAGGGTCACCAGTGGAGCTCCTAGGAACTGCCAGCGTACTGGGCTTCCCACTGCATATTTCTGACTCTAAACACTGGGTAAACTGACAGCCTTAGCCCTTGGAGACAGTGCCTCCTCATACCAATGTCTCCTGCTTTGCTCTGTCTGGTACCCACACCATGCAGTGTCTGTTGTTGTCTTGCTGATTCAGCAACACCCTAAAGGAGGTGGACCTGAGCACCTGCATTCATCATCCTCAGCAGGTCAAGGGCACAGGTTGGACTGACATTCAATGTGTGGAAACAGCTTGTCCCTATCATTTCCAGATATAAGCCCTCCCTGGAAAATGATACTGGCTTTACCATGCTGCCTTCCAAATGGAAACCCCCAAACAGGTCCCTGGAGCACTTCCAAGAAAGACTGGTATGGATGTAAAATCTTGGGGTGGAAGGAAACACGACCCTCAGCCAGAGAAGTAGACTGTGCCATCTGTCCCTACGGGCTTCTTATGCCTAGACAGTTGTACCGTGAGGGGGAATGAAAAGCCCACCTGTGGTCCATCTCTCCACCCACAGCTGCTCTTGTAGGAAGGATGGATCCTTGTAACTATCACCAGCCAGAGCAACATCCCCAGTCACAGTGGCTCCAGAGGAAACAGAAAAGGTAGACAAGCCCATTCAGAATCCATGCGGGGGCCTTTCCCAGTCTTCTCTAAATGGTTCAGCTCCTTTTCTGTCTTAGAGAAGAATCCAGCAGCTCCTTGGGCTCTATTCTGAGACACAAAGCTGCATTACTCCACCCAAGGATGCTGGCCAGAGTTTCAGGCTCTGTCTTTGGCCCTGGAATAGAAACCCTTCCTCCCCTGTTAAAGAAAAAAATTGCCAAAGGAGAATTCTGTTCTATCCATCTCTGGACAGAGAAATTTGGTTTCATCCCTAATACCAGGAATAAAATCTCCTCCACTCATTGAGGATCCCAGCCCAATGGTCACACAGACCCCAGGTCATAGTGTTGGAAGGAAAGACTGGTTACATCCCTGGGGACCTGACACCCCTTCACAGACCATCAAACATGTGAGGGTCCACACCAGTGGGCAGAACACCTGATCCTCCCTACCACACCCCCCAAGATCTCATTAAAAGAGGGTAAGGGAATGAGGAAGGAGAGAGAGCTCAACAAGAAAGGGAGTCAGTGGCCAGAGGCCAGGTCTTTGTAGTACATCGGTCACCAAGGCCTGATGCAGAAGCAGGCTGTGATGGTTAAAGTAGACTGTCAACTTAGCTTGATCTAGAATCGCCATGGAAACCAGCCTCTGGGCTTGTCTATGGGGGGGGAGGTTCTGGATTGGGTTAACGGACATGGAAGGAACCACTCTGAATGTGGGCGGCACCATCCCACGGTCGCAGTGAAAAGAAGAAAGTGAGCTGAGGCCTTCATTCTTCTCTCTCTGCGTCCTGATTGTGGGTGTCGGGTGACCTCTGCCCCATGCTCCTGTCACCATGCCTTCCCTGCTGTGGTGGCCTGTGCCCTCAAACACTGAGCCGGAATGCACCCTCCCTTCCTTAAATTGCTCTTGTCAGGTATTTTGTCATGACAAGAAGAAAAGTAACTAACACACTGAATAATACATTAATCTCAGAGTTCCACAAAGGAGTGTGAGTGTAATCAAATCTGACAGTGTAAATACACATACATAAATTATATAATAGTCATTTCAATATTTTATTAGTTATCTATGAGGCTAATAAATTATCTAAGCAGAATGGAGTGGAATAAGCATAAGGGTGCCATTCACCCCACAGTCAGAATTCTGTCTGGCTGAACTCTCTCCACCCATGGAACATTCTGGATCTGCACTGAGGACAACAAAGCCAGCCCCATGCATCCACTGGCCAGTGGTCCACTTCAGGTGTGGCCAGTGCAACCAAGGGGCTGAACATCTCTTTTGTTGTTGTTGTTGTTTTGTTTTGTTTTGTTTTATACTAATCTCAATTGAAACCATCACAGGTAGCTGTGTTAAACACTCGGATGCTAGGAGTAAATACTGCCAAGGGGCTGGGAGGGATAAACTTGAAGGGTTATAAATAAATAATGAAGACATGAAGCTCTGGGGTGGGTGGAGATGCGGCAGGAGTCCTGGGGAAAGTCAGAGGGGAGAGTAATGGCGGATGCACTGTATATATGTATTTAAAATGTTTAAAGATGGGGGACATCTTTGGCAGCTGAAGTGTGCTCTGGCCTTCACACACATGCATGTACACACACATACACATGGAATAAACCGTGACAGCTAGAGTGGATCTAGAAATAATCATGCTAACATGATTGGTAATAGTAAAATTAAGATACTGACTCCAGTCATTGATTTGTCTTTAACCATAAACTCCCACCCCTTATCATAGCAAGGAATCTTTTTTTAAGACCCAATATTGCTAGTGCTGGCCAATGATTTTTGTCATGATTTTATTTGTTCATTTATTTATTTTACATTTTCATAGGCACATGAGCAGACAGGGGTTAGACATTTCATGCTGGATTCTTTATCTTGTTTTAAGTATAAATAAATGGGGGCCTTAGCTATTAACAACAAAGAGGGAAAAAGCCAAGTAGGCAGAATACATCTCCGTGGTGGTTACTGGACATGCTACCCACCTGCTGCCCGTCACTTACTCAGGCATCTCCCTGCATAGTGCATACCTAGACTAGGTCTGTAGTGTCCATCCTAAATAGACCGGAGGTCACACTGGGGATGCTACGGCCTGGGTTTTCCCTGTGCTATTTGCATTTTCTTTTATTACAAGCACGTGTTGTTTGAAATAAGAACAGCAAAGGTTTGGGGGACAGGACAGCTGCACAGGGCAGGATGTTGGCCAAGGAAGAGGAAGTTATCGAAACAGCCAGGCTATGGTAGCCATGACGAAGGATGAAGCCTTCCTCTGCTGTTGGTTGGAGATCTGGAGCCTTGGAAAGGTTCCTGAGGAATCGGGTCACTGGAGAGATGGGTAAGGGACTGGAACAGGGCAGACACCTGTGGATACAACTTGATCTTCTAGCACCACCTGGTGGGGACTCTGGGAGCTGTCACTTTTGAGTCTCCTTGGGGGGAAAAAAAAAAAAGGAGTAAAAGCCAAATGGGGGGGAAATTAATATCAGCCTGACCATTTGTGGAATTAAAGCCATTTAGAAAGTGTTTTTGCTTGGCTATGTGGTGAGTGAAGCAAATACTATGGCTTGGAGCTTCTCCTTGCTGATTGATTCTTATGGGACTAACTTGTGCCCTGGGCTGAGGGAAGATTCATTAACTCCACAAGCTATGTGTCTTCTTCCAGTTGGTCAGTGGCCTCACCGCTGTTATCAAAAACTTTCAATTTAACCACCTCTCTTAAGTCCTTTAAGCACTTAGAAACAAAGAATAAGGAACTGGAGAGACGGCTCAGTGGTTAAGAACACTGGCTACTTATCCGGAGGGCCTGAGTTCTATTCCCAGCACCCATGTGGTGGCTCACAACCACTCTAGTTCATGGGGATCTGACACCCTCTTCTGGCCTCCTCAAGTACCATGCACACAAGTGGTGCATGGATACACACACAGTCATGCCCATGCATATCCACACGCATATTTTTAATTAAATAAAAGAATGACTTCAGACATTTACTGGAGATATTTGTGGTAAACACCATGCATCTATGGTTTCCTTCTAACCCCATCTTAAGGTACCAGAAGGATTTGCACAACCATTTCCACAGACAGGACAAAATGAGGCAAATCCTACTGAAGGGCACACGGCTTAAGGAAAGGACAAGGTCATATTTGAACTGAGGGTAGGCGTGTGTGTGTGTGTGTGTGTGTGTGTGTGTGTGTGTGTGGGTGGGTGGGTGGGTGGGTGGGTGGGTGGGTGGGTGGGTGTGTACATGTGGTGTGCTGGTGCATGTAACAGCCAGGTATTTTTGTCTGGTGTCTTCCCTGTTGCTCTATACTTTATTTTTTGAGAGAGGGTCTCTCACTAACCCTGGGGCTCACAGGCTCTGCTAGGCAGTCCAGCCAGTGAGTCCCAGGGACACTCCTCTCTCCACCTCCTCCAAGCTAGGATTACAGGGGTGTGTGCTACCACACCTGGCTTTCTATGTTCTTTCTGGAGATCTGAACTCAGACCCTTATGGCTGTGCAGCAAACACTGTACGACTGAGCCCTCTCACCATCGACATGCATGTCCACATGCTCCCACCAATGGAAGAGTGTTCTCCCCTCCTGGACCAGTGCAGGGTCTGACAAAGCCATATGCTGGTGGACTGCCCTGTGCTATTTCTCAACAGGGCTATCTGGCTGAGCGCTGGCAGGCAATTTACCTATTCACAGCTCAAGCTGTGAGCAACAATCCAGCTCACCTGTCAGTAGCCAAAGGCTTTTTTTGTTGTTGTTTCTCGAGAAAGTTATTATCTGGACACACAGTTTCCTGATTATTTTCTGCCTTTTAGGGGGTGTGAGACAGGGATGTGATCCTGCACATAATCGCTCTGGGTTTCATCATTCAAGACCCATCACCCAGCAAAGCTGAACAATTCCAGAGTAGGAGACTTTGAGGGATGTGCAGCTCGGCGGCTGTGTCTGCAGGGTAGGACATAAATATTAATGATATTGACGGAGCCTTTAAAGATTTGTCTTGTCATGTCCCTGCTATCCAAGTGCCTGGATTCTGCCATTTTGTGCCTGATTGACAACCGGGTTTGTCTCCAGAGCTTGCTTAAGCTGGCTCGAGTTTTTATCCTATTTTACCTTCAGGAATTACACACCAGCAAAGGCTTTCTTGGGAAGACACGGGACTCCACCAAACATCGTGATAGGTTCTTGCCATCGTTTCCACTGGACAGCAGTTATCCGCCCCCAAAGCTATCACCTTGGATTGTTGCATATTTAATGTATGCCAGGAAAGGACAACACCTCAGTTGTGGGACCTCTATGGTGATGGGATGGGCACTTCTGAATCTCATTGATGCCACACCCTGGGGTGATGCCCTGTTGTGGCTCTGCTGCATGGGTGGCACCCACTCTGCCAAGGCCATGCACACTGTGACATTCATAAGCATGTGCCTTCTGTTTGAAGTCTTTGTAAAGGACATTCGCTGAACACACATTGCCCTTGACACTGCTCCTTTCAGCTGTGAGATTCTTGGGTCAATCAGGTTAGAGAGTGTGGGTGTGACCGGGACTGCCGCTGTATGTGCCACCAAGGGCAGAATCCCACTGCTCTGCCTGGAGCAGGAGAACCTAGAAGTCAGACCTGGCTACAGCTCATTTTAGGCACCAGCTGCCAGTGTTGGGCGAGGCCTACAAGAGTGCCTCAGACAGACTTAGTTTAGGAAAAGAAGAAATATGCAGTATATCCAAAAAAAAGGCTTAGGACTGGGTTCCCAAAAAGTGAGTCACAAAGGACAGTGGGAGCTACAGATGCCTTGGTAGGCAGGGTTCAGCCCCCACCACTGTCTGCTGATTTGTAGCTGAGGCCAGCTGAGGCCATGGGAACCTGTGAGACTTGGCACCCAGACCCTCATTCCCTGCAGCCAGTGATGGTGTGGAGTGGACTGTTACAGATCTAACTCCCAAGTTCAGAGCACAGGTGTAGCAAACCTCACCCCAACAGTTGTTAAGTGGGTATAATGAGGTGACAGCCCAAAGCCACTGAAGTTGATGGGGGTGGGGGGGGGGAGAAACCTATTTCCTCCAAAGATGTCTATGCCTTAATCTTGGGACATGCAGAAGGGATCTTTGAAGATGAGGCTGTATCAGGCTGCAGAGGTGGGGAGCTGGCCTTCTCTCATCCAGGTGAATCGGACATGAGCCTGCGGCCCTCACAGGAGAGGCACAGGAGGACCAGTCTTAGAGATGGCATAGAAAGAATGTGGTTAGTGAAAGGGAGCCACAACCAAAGGAATGCTGGCAATCTCTGTGAACCAGAAAGCATACCGTGGGACACAGGTTCTCCCCACCCCTCTCTACCTGCCCCCCCACACACACAGAAAAACCAAAAAGGCACTCAGCCCTGCCCAGACCTTGATCACATTCTGTAGGGACCATTTCTGACTTCCACGGTTGCAAGGTCAGTTTGTACAGTGGAAGCCACTCTGCTGGAGGTCATTGGTCATAGAAGCAAAAAGAAACTGATAACAGGAAGCTCCCTGAAATGGGAGCCAATACTGACCAACACCCACAGCCCCAATCCTGCCTTCCTCTTATATTGACTGGGTCCCTGGCCCCCTTCCCCTACCCTCCCCACTCCAGCTGACTAGCCTTCTTTGTCCTACTTAAATTCTGCCTGAAGATGTGCACTGTTCCTCTGCCTGGAATGCGCTTCCTCCACAGCTTGCTATGGCTGGCCCTTCCTTTTCATCTAGTTCTCAGAGCAAATGCTAAATCCTTAGGAGGATTCTGACTCTGTCACTCCAGCGCTGACCAGCCTGTCCCCGGTCTCCATCTTTGCTCATCCGAGTCTCCTGAACATTCCTCACTTCTAAAATGAAGGACTATCTGAATCTGGAGACTGTTGGGCTGAGGAGCCAGGACCCTGCCTGCCTTATTCATCACCATCCTCTGGGACAGTGCTTGGCACTGCCCATGACCAAACGCCATTGGAAATAAAGAGGCATTTGTGCCCAGGCCGTGCTGGAAGGGTTCAGCCAGCGTGACTGAAAGGGGAGCTGATTATCTTATTGCAGCCTGTGCGCAGCCCATGGTTCTAGTTGCCTAGAAACTCACCAAGTGTGTTCATTTTTTTTTTTATTCCAACCTTTTTGAAAGATAATGTGTTTTTTATCTACATGTGCAGATCTGGGGCTTTTTAGTTTTAAGAACTGGAGTTGAATGGTGGGTTGCTGCCCTGAACTCCAAGCCACCCACAGGAACAAATCTCCACATTAAAAGCTCAGTAGCTGGACAGAAAACAAAAAAGGGGGAACACGGTGGAAGCAAAAGGGAAAGCATGTACATTCAGAAAGGCTAAAAAGGAAAGGCAAGAAAAGAAATGGGCACATTTGTTAGCATCTCTGGGCCATGGAGGAGGCAGAAAGTAACAATCGCTTCAGAAGGTGGTGTCAATGCCCAGGGTTGTGACCCTCTCTCTGTGTGACCTCTTGGTGAGGACTTCTGCAGCTTGTGACCAACAGGGCTGATTTTCCAGAAGTGAAGATACTGCACAAAATTGTTCCCAAGGCCTACTGAATTTGCACCTGCTCCATTTTCTCTCTGTTTACTGGAAAGTGATAAACAGTGTATGCTGCACATGTGTTTGCTGCGTGGGGATGCATGAGTGGATGGATCGATCAACTGACTGAGGGATACATGTATGGACTTGATGGATGATGGATAGATGGATGGATGGATGGATGATGGATGGATGGATGAATGAATGGATTGATGGACAGATCAGTAGATAGATTAATCATTAGATGGATGAATAATGGATAGGTGGGTGGATGGATCAATGGAGGGTTGAAGGGAGAAAGGCCAGATGACTCAATGGAGGAATGGATGGTGCAATGGAGGGAGAGATGTATCAATCAGTGGATTTATGGAAAATGGAGGATGGGCGATGGATCAATGGATGAATGGATGGATTGATGCAGGAGAAGGTAGATGAAGAGATGAAAGGATATGTATATGGATGGAGCAACAGATAAAATGATGACTGCATCTGTAGAAAGAGGGATGAATCGATGGAGGAATGGATGGTCCAATGTAGGTATGGATAGATCACTCAATTGATGGACCAATGGAGAGATGGATCAATGGATGAATAGATGTGGATCGATATATTAATGAATGGATTAATGAGGATGAATGGGGGATAGATGGACGGAAGGAAGGAAGGAAGGAAGGAAGGAAGGAAGGAAGGAAGGAAGGAAGGAAATGAGTAAATCATCACAGCTACTGCCCTTGGCAAAATCACTTGTCTGGACCATTGCTCCAGTCCAACACTGACTTCCCCATTCTTATCACTCTCTAGGACACCCCCAAAGCCATATATTTACCAACACAAAGCCAAAGCTGAAACACAACCAACAGGCATCCACAGCATCTAACCCAACGCAGGATCAGAGACCCCTGGAAAAAGTTTTCATGAATAATCTTGGATGGAAGCCCAGGATAATACACCTTCTCAGAGGGTCCTGGAAGGATTGAACAAGATAGCCCATGGGTGGCAGATGCCACTGGCTGCTCATTCTGTCACAGACAAAGCCAGGAACACTTTCCCAGGTCCTTGCTCTGAGAGGTAGGTGTGCTACCCAGTCCTGGGAGCAGCAGCAGGAGACTTTTGTTCCTCCATGCCTGTGTGTGATAACCTGAATGAAGGGGTGAGAACCCAGTTGAGTGAAGGAATGAGAAACTGTTGAGGGAAAAGGCCTGGGGCCACAGAAAGAGCCCCATGGAAGCCTTTCTTTGCAGCCTATGGTCAATGTAAAGTGGGGCATTTATAGTCCCACAGGAAGGTGGCTGGGGCTGGGAGATCCTTGACAAGTTCTCAGCAGCTGGTGACCCCAGGCTCTCTATTTCTACTCCACTATCCCCAAGTACCTGCAGCTCCTCTCAGGGCAGTTCTTTCATCCCTCACACCATCATGCCAGGGACAGAAGACAGGGACATCTCTGACTTGTACCCAGCTGTTAATAAGAAGCCGTTCTTTCCCTCAGCCCCCTTAGCAGACTTTCCCTGCAGTTTTATTATCCAGAGAACATCCATGACACAGTCCCCCTACAATAATCACCAGCATATGGAGGACACCCCATTGATGAATTAGATTGATCCACATATAATCCTGAGCTTGGGGGAACCCTGCTTAGCTGATGGTCAGACAGAGAGCAAAGACCATGCTCGGGGGGTCCTGTTAGCAAAGAAGTTGGGAACCAGGACATGGGAACAGACTTTCCTACAATGTCCCAAAGAACTGGCTAGATTGAAAGTCTAGAACATGGCAGGGATTACCTAGACCCATGCTCTACCTGTGGAAGAAATAGATTAATGGCCACAAGACTGCCTCAGCAAACCTCTGAATCCATCACTGTATAGTGCTCCAAACAGGCACAAACAGAAAAGAGTTAACATGAGGGTTGGAGTTGGGAAAGTACCTGTGAATCTCCTTAATGGCAGGAAGCAATCCTGCTGTATAAGTCAATGTTGAGATATTGACAATTCTGCCATAACATAACCTAATGCAAGCCTCAGCATACCACAGGCATCTTGGTGCATTTGTGCTGCCATAACAAAATATCTGAGGCTGGATACCTGATAAAGAACAGAAATTTCCTTCTCTTTCTAGAGGCTGAGAAGATCGGGTTGTTATTGAGTTCAGTTCCTCTTTTAAGAGTTGCCTTGGTTATGGTGTCCCTTCACAACAGAACAGTAACTAAGACAGAAGTTGGTATCAGGAGTAGGCTCTGACGGGCCTGACCATGCTCTTTGTTGGAGAAATATGGAAGAGTTTGGGAATTTTGACTATTAATAGTGGTTGGATGCTTTAAGCAGGGTTTAGTGGGCCATCCTAGTAGGGCCACAGAAGACAGCAGTGCTGAAGGCAACATGGACATGCAGGCCCAGCTCAAGATGCTTCAGAGGGAAGAATGTTAGGAAGTGGTGTAGAGACGGTTCTCCAAATTAGAATCTGGTGAAATCATGGCTTTTTGTCTTATTCCTGTCTGGGTAAGGAAGCATGTGTGTTGAGGCTCCCCAGAAAAAGCCTCACACACAACAGGAAATTGAGCGGCCTTGATACCAGTTTCTTTTGTTCATCGCTGAAATAAAGTAACCGGAAATCGTGGGCTGAAGGAAGATTGACTCCTTTCAGCTCACAGCTTGGCCAGGAATGTATAAAAGCATGGCCAAATTGTGTGCTTGCAGAAGCTCAAGACCCCATACTCACATCTCAGCAGAGAGGGACAGGAAGCAGGATATAAACCTCAAGGCCCTCCCTCCCCAGCAACCTACTTCCTCCAGCCAGGCCCCACCTCCCAAAGGCTCCATAGCCACCTGAAACAGCACCACCAATTGGGACCAAGTGTTCTCACACTTGATTCTGTGGGGAAATTTAACATCCAAACCTCTAAGAGAAGGGCCACCTCTTGGCCTGAGATTCAACTTTCACTTGTTCTCACATTTGGCAGTTCTCCCAGTATATGCTAATCAACATGCTGACAATTATGAAAATAATATTAATATTAATAAGTGCAGACACTTCACCTAGAGCAACTCATCGAACCCTTAGGAAACTCTACTTAGCAAGCTCAGCCATCCCTCTCCCCCACCTGGAGTCATCCTGAGTCCTTCACGGGGAACCAGGACATGACACATTCAGCTGCCCCACTTTCCAGCCAATGGCAAGCAAAGTCAAATGCAAGGAAGTGTCCCTAAGTGAAACTCACACAGAGAGATGTGAATAGTCACAGCAGAGCAGGATGCATGGGATATAAACTGGCACTTCCAGGGGATGCAGGGATCTCAAAAATGTGCTAGAAGGAGGCACTGGAGACAGATGAGGGAGAGAAACGAGCCCCATATGGGCCCCATGAAGTCCGTCTACGTGGAGGGACTGCTGCCATGAGGGGAAGGCTATGGAAAGGGACCGGTGTCTGGCCAGCCGGGCACTGATATGTTTTCCCTGTCTTCATTCCCTTTGAGTTCAGCCAAACCCTTCTCCCCAGTTCTATTCTGGCCCTACCATGAGACCTGACTTGTGAGTGACACACCAGCCTGGGCTTCAAGGAGGCCTGATGAGAGAGGACAATGAACCACTGGCCAAAGAGAGTAGGAGCATTTTTGGTAAAGATCTCCTCGAGAAAGCATCCCTAATGCAAGAGGCAAGATTTCCCCAGAGCCTCCTAGCAGCTCCATTCTCCGGAATCATCTCCAAGTGCTACTCATTACAGGATGCTAAAATTAAAACTCGAGCCAGAGATGCATTCCTGACTGTAAACACACAACCCTCATCACAGCACCCAAGTAGCCACAAGTGACTCATCCTAAGTGGGTTCATGTTCCCATAATATTTGATTTGCTAAAATGAGCATCATTGCCCTGGATTTGGCCAGAGGGCCACACTTAGCCAACCCTGGTATGATGACCTGATTCCAATGTTAACCCACAGCTCCCCAGGGAACCAGCACCCGCCTTTGAAGACAGTGAGGGCGCACCTTCAGCATCCAGTCCCGACCCCTCCCAGACTTCAGAGCTTGTGAGGAACAGGGTGTTATCAATTATACATGGAACAAAACCACCATAGCCCTAAGAAGAGATCAGCCACGCCAGCCTCACGTGCAGGGTGGGCTGGAGAATGGGCAGATGTGTTCCCAGGAAAGAAGACGCAGGAAAACTCTGCTTTCCCCTGGAATTCGGGTCTGCCCATCGCTGCTCCTTAACAAGTGATTTCCTGCCAAGCTGTGGCTGTCACGGAGCCAAAACTGTGTCACCATAATGAGACTGGTGGCTGAGATGGAGGCATGGGGTCATGTGTTCAGCAACTAGCCACCAGTGGTCCAGAGTATCTATCTGAATGGATTCTCCCACATGTAGATCCAATATAGGAAGGTTGAAGCAGTGCCAAAAAAAATTAATGTTTCCAGTGTGTGCCCACCATCACCATGCTTTAGAGGATCTAGACTTCAACCCATGACCCTGTTCTCAAATGTGGCTCCTGAGTCTGATATGAACAGGGTCCCAGACACGCTCAGAGGAAGAAATGTCATCCCTGCCATGCCAACAGGGCAGACATGTGGGTAGTTTAATGGGCTCTGGGACCCTGTCCAGCTTCGGCCAGTCAGTTCCTAACAAGGCTCTTTGAGTCCATCTGCATTTAAAACTTTGCCAACCCCAGGGCCACCTGGGGATCCTCAGGGCAGTGCCAACTGACAAGAGGCTGGTTCCTGGGCATCTAGAGCCTCTCTGTCCCCAGTACGCGTTCCCGACACATGTCAGTGAAACCGTCTTCCCCCAAGTGCAGCACTTGGACCTGATATGAACACAGATGGAGACGATAAAAGACAAGAGGTCCCCCGGAGCCACTTGGCAACACCACAAATGAAAAGAGATTCATACAGTAAACCCTAAATGGCTTCCCAGGAGCCCTTATGGAAAGCAGGTAAATAAAACACTGTTTAAGTATATTTCCCTTGTTCAAATATTGCGCACCAAGTGTTTGAGGGATGACAGGCTCAACAACATTTCATGTTTCTTTGAGTGATGCAACTATTAAAGGGAGGAGCTGGGTGTAGCTCCGTGGTTAAAGTGTTTGGCATGCAAGTGTGTAGACTGGAGTTCGGATCCCCAGATAACACATAGAAATACCTGGTGGATGGGGTGACCCAAGAGTAGTTCTAGCCTGGGAAGGCAGAGACAGGGGATTCCCAGAGCAAACTGGGCTTAAGAAAGTAGACATTATCAGCAAGTTCTGTGTTTGATTGAGAGGCCCTGACACATTGCATAAGATGAAAGAAGAGTAACACAGGTGCACCCACATATGTCCCTGAAGATGAACAAAATAAAAACAAAACAAAAGCAAACAAACAAAAAGACGCAAAGGAAGTTTCTTCACGGCTCATCTTCACGAGCCCTGGTTTCTTACCATGGCCAGAGGGACAATGCCCACAAACGTTGTCTGGCTGATGAAGATCTCAGAGACAAAGAGCTCACTCATGGAGTCTTCCACCGGATATTCAACCTGCCAGGTGATCTGCTGGGCCCCAGCCAGGCCACTGCTGTTGTCAACTCCAAAGTCCACTTGCAGAATCTCATAGTAGGAGCCATTTGCCCTGGAAAACAGACATGCAGCAAAGTTGAATGTAATGCACGTGATTCTGCAGAAAGCAAAGAACCGGGTGAGCAGCCACAGTCCTCTTCGTCAGTGAGGAGTCAGAATGAGTGGTAGAGTGGATGGACTCATTCACAGGCTACCCATGGGTGGCAGCACCTCAAAGTGAGTGTGCAACCCCTCCCTAAAGAAGTGTCCTTTGTTGAATAACGTCCTGTCTTAGTTTGCTTTCTATTGCTATGACAAGCACCAAGACATAAAGCAACTTGATGGCCGTGGTATTTCAGCTTACAGCTCATAGCCCATCATGGAGGGAAGCTGGAACAGGACCTTGGGAGGCAGGAACTGAAGCAGAGGGCCATGGAGGAGTGTTGTTTACTGGCTTGTTTGGCCTGCTTTGTTATATACCCCAAGACCACCTGCCTAGGGGTGACACCGCCCACAGTGGACCAAGTCTTCCCACATCAACCCTTTAATCAAGAAAATGCTCAAGTCAACCTCATGGAGGCATTCTCTCAATACGGGTTCCCTCTTTCTAGATGACACTGGCTTGCATCAATTGACAAAAAAAAATCCCAGGTTTGTCACATCCCTGGGCATGCCCCACATAGCTTTCTGCCCTCCACACACACCACAGCATCATCAGGTCACACTAGAGAAAGCCCAGAACTATTTGATACAGTTTCATTGCCCCTCTGGTCCAGGAGGCACAGCCTGTGCTCTGTCTACACTGCTTCTCTGTAACTCATGAGCCCCTGGCTCAAACTCTCCAGGATTTACAGAATGATGGTGATCTTGTGCACTTGTGGGATCAATGTAAGATCGACAGTTAGGAAAGATAACACAAATACTATAGAAACTGAGTAGCAGGAGGGTTAAACTGAACTCCGCATTTCATTTCATCAGACCCAAATTGGATTAAATATACTGTTCAAAAGTCCCACCTATCTGCCATAATTCATACTACATACACATGCACGCGCGCATGCACACACACACACACACACACACACACACACACACACACCCATACCCATCCCACACACATACACACACACTCCGGCACATGAGAGCTCCTGGAAAACAAAGGCTGGCTACTGTTCTGGAAATCATTTACCAAAGACAGAGAAGAACAAACCTGCAAAAGCACGGGTCTGCAAGTGGACCCTATCCCATGAGCCTCTTGCTATCTCCTTGCATCTAACTTGACTGGGACCTCAGGAGGATGACATCAGGGAAGCTGATTCCCCACCTCCACACAGTCTGAGTCCTCCAGACCATCTTGTGCCTTCTCTGCCACTGGGTCTGTTTGGTCTAAAAGGGGTTGGGGACCTCTGCCCTGCCTCATGGAACCTCACAAGCTTTGCATCTGATGCCCTGGTGTTCTGTTTGTGAGGGGAAAGAACATGCTGCCTGTTGCTCCACCAAGATAATTCTCTTCCCATGGACAACTCCTCACATCAACAACTTGTATAAAACAAGGAGTGAAAACCACTCATCTCTAGGCTGTCCTCCTATTTGAAGAGATTCCAAAGAGGGCATTCAACACTTGGATGTAGCAATAGCGTTTATCCATGTGTCTCCTGTAAGAGATGCTCTATCCTACAAGATGGAACCTTCTCTTTCTCTCAGAACCAAGCAGTTTTCTTGGCATTTAATAATGGTGTCTGCCTTTGAGGAACCAGCAATGGAAAAGGTTCCATGTGTCATTCCTGCTAAAGCTCTGAGGTGAACAAGGAGAAAAGCCAGCCCTGTCAGGTGAGACATTTGAGTCACTCTCTAACCCATGCACTTCCTACCACTCCAACTCTCCAGCCTGTGAGTTGGTCCAGATGCAGGAGTTGCCCACACCCAGCAATGCATGGAAAGGCAGGCACTATGGACTCATTGCTATGAGGGCTTTGTTTGTTTTGTGGGTTTGGGGAGGGGGGTTGTTTTGGTTTTTCTTGTTTTTTGTTTTGTTGTTTTGTTTTGTTTTAAGTATTTTCCCTCAAACCAAAAGAAAATCTAATTGAGGCAGCTGGGGTACTTTTTAATGAGTTCATTTATATGGAAATTGGCTCATAACCATTAATTTTACCTGCTCCCAATCCACCTTCGATAAGCTTTGAAAAACTGAGAAAAGAGTTCGTTGAGGCTCAGTTTAATAATGGTGGTTGCCGTTGAGAAATGGGCATCTAAGAGCCAGCCACAAGGTGGTCATAAGGCAGCCAGCAAGTGCCCATGAAATGAGCATGTGTGGCTTATGTGAGAGTGTGTGGGCACACAAAGGAGTGTCTGTGCATGTGCATGAGTTTGCACAGGGATGTGGGGATAGGTATGGGCATGTGCAAGAATGGGTATGGATGTGACCAGGGGAGGGATGTTCAGGAGTGTGTGTATTGGGCAGGCTCAGGCATGCAGCACCTCATGCTGGAGTACCAGTTTCCATCTCTGGGGGAAGCATCACCCTGTAGCCTTAGCGCCCTCTCTACGTCTCTGGGGACTCCTGAGATGGGTCTGAGGTGCACCACCTGGCTGCAGCTCAAACATGTGTGAGAAAGAAAGTCATGGGGAGTACCAACCCATCAGCTTGTCCCCAGGACCACATGTAGACACCAGCCCCTGCATCACGTGCAATGATGACAGTGGTGAAGGATGGTAGGGGAGAGGGAAGGGAGGAGAGAAAGAGAAAGAAATAAAAATGGGGATGACATCCTGTCATTTATATAGGCTGGGTTTTGTCCCCAACAGTAACTTTTTTTTTTTAGTTTTTGAAGACAGGCTTTCTCTGTGTAGCCCTGGCTGTCCTGGAACTCACTCTGTAAACCAGGCTGGCTTGAAGCTCAGAGATCCATCTGCCTCCTGAGTGCTGGGATTAATGGTGAGCCACCACCACCAGGCTCCTCACCAATTTCTAAATGGTTCTGAGCTGGCAGCAGAGTTGCTGGCAACTTCCTCAGGTGAGAATTTCTAGGAATGAGACACCAGAGGTTGTCTGTGGCCCAGGTTTGCTTTTTCTTGGGACCCTTTTCCTAGACATTAACATAAAAAGTGGGTGAGAACTAAAGGCGCACAGATGGGTGATCGTTATGGTGAGTACTGCAGGATGGAATCTACAGATGACCCACAGCAAACACAGTGTGGGGCTGGACCTCCGCTCCCACCTGACATCCCCGAGAAGACAGATTCCAGGTTCCAGTCCATTGTTGTGGGGAAGTCATGGTAGAAAACACAAAGTGACCGGCAGCATCAAACCCACAATGGAGAGCAGATATTAATGAGATAGGGAGTCCTGGGGGATGTTGGAGGGGCATAGAGGGGTGGATATGATCATGATACATCGCATACAAATAATTTTGCATATGTTTAGAAAATAATTTTTTTCAAGATGGGGAGATGACGATGTACAGTCATTTTAACTTTAATATAAATCACCATAGGGAAACCAGAGGCAGGTTTGGAAGGGACAGCCTCAGGAGGAGTTGACATTTGAGCCAAGACCTAAAATACAGCTGGGAGCCAAGCATATTCTCAGCAAACACTTGTTGAATAAATAAGTAAATCTATTTTAAGCCAAAAAAAAAATTACGGAAACGTGTGTCCTAAGAATGAACATGAACAGGGGATGCCGTCTAGAAAGAGCAGCCTTTGTTAGATGCTGCCTGTTTGCTGAGGTCCCTCCACAGCCCAGCTCTCATCTCCTCCGCTATCTTGCCCACCCTGGATCTGGCTGCTCTGCGGTTTTCGTTTTTGATGTTGATTACCACAGACAGACACATACTCAGAGGCACCTAAGTACCCTGAAGGCAAGGGTTTTTTTTTTTTTTTTTTTTTTTTTTTTTGCTTGCTTTGTTTTGGGGGTTTGGGGGGGTTGTTTGTTTTGCTTTGCTTTGCTTTTATGCCTGTTTTTCCTGCTAATGTGTCCCCCCAGAACACTCCCCAATATGTACCAGACAGAACAAAGGCTCAGTGAGTAGCCAGCAGTTTGTGGGCCTCAGAGGAACTCGTGCTAAGTGGGTCTTAAGGGTCTATGTCTCAGGTGCTGGGAACAAACAGCTCCACCGGGGGCTAACAATCAAGGGATGGTTTGCTGAGCAAGGCTCAACTGGAATACATGCAACCGAATGGGCTCCAGCTGCCATACAAAAGGCCACACGTGGCGTGAATCTGATGTATGATGTGTCCATAGCAGATAAAATCAACGCAAGCATAAAGCAGGGAGTAGTGGCCAAGGGTCAGGGCAGTGGGGAATGGGAACTGACTGCTAACGGAGAGTTTCCTTTGGAAAGATAATAAAAAATACGCCCAAATCATACAATGCTGATGATTCCAGAACTTTATACATAGGCTGAGAACCACAGAACAGCATACTTGAAGATGGCTCACACCTGCCATCCCAGAGCTTAGAAGGCTGGAGCAAGGCTGCTAAGACTTTGAGACTAGCCTGGGCTACAGCGTGAGTTTCAGGGTAGGCAGGGCAGCAGGTGAGAACTTAGAGAGAGAGACAGAGACAGAGAGACTAGAGGGGGAGGGGGAAGAGACAGGGTAGGAAGGGAAGGAGGAAAAGGGGAGAGGGAAAAGGGAAAGGAAGGAAAGAAAAGGAAAAGAGACATTTTACTTAAATTTTTTACTTTAAAGAAAAAGGTCACTATCCTAATTCTTCTTACCAAGTTCATTCAGCTTTTGTTTAAAACTTAAAACCATTTTCAGGCCCAAACATCCCCAGAAATTCTCTGTCTGCCTTCCAGTTCAGCAGCAGCCAACCAGCCAGTGGCTACCCCGTGGACCCAGTGCGGCAGAAGGATGCTAGCATCCGTCAGTCATTGAGATGTTGTTTTAGCTTACCAGCGCTTTCCCAGCGCTGGAGACAATCAATCCCAGTAATGAGCAAGCACTTTGGACACCTCCACCTCCTCTGCTGCCAGCACCGGGCTGTTTCCCACACTAACAAGTCACCTCACTTCCAGCTTATTTGATTTTATCAGCATCACCGTGACAAGCCCGGAGACAGCTAAGACAATTGCCACAATTATTTTTTTTCTCTCTCCATCACTGACAACATCACAAACCCTTCCAGGAAATGACGACTGAGGTCCTCTTACTCCAAGTTCCTAATACAACTTCCTGAAATCTCTCTATCTCTCTCCCTCCCTCCCTCCCTCCCTTCTTTCCTCTCCTCTCTCTCCTCCCCTCCTCTCCCCTCCCCTCTTCTCTCCTCCCCCCTCTCCCCTCTCTCCTCTCCTCCTCTCTCCTCTTTCTCTCCTCTCTCCTCTGTCCTCTCTCTCATTACTGACCTGGCAGAAACCCTCTGTTGGATAAAGCAGTGAGTTTCCCAGTGTGTTCTATTTTTCTGTTTCTATTTAGATTCCCCTCAGAGAAAAAGTCAAGCCCAGACTGCTGAGTGACAGGAGAGATAACATGACAGACTCGGGACAACAGCATGGTAGACAGACGGAGCCTCTAATCTCATTAACTCTCCTAAAGGGACAGGGGAGAGACATCCATGGCTTCAGCCAAGAGCAGGGCTGAGGACCTGACTTCTGCTGCCCCCCCATGTTAAATAAAGGCTGTGTTTCTGAGAGACAAAATCCCTAAGCTCTGGGAAGATGGCAAAGCTGGGTAGGGACGTGCCATGCACGCAGGACCTGGCAAACCCAGGCACTGTGGCACACAGCTGTGACCCCAGTGCTGGGAAGACAGACACATGAAGATCCCTGAGATTCACTGATCAGCAAATCTAGAGTCATTAACAAGATCCAGGCCAGTGAGAGACCCTGTCTCAAATAAATAAATAAATAAATAAATAAATAAATAAATAAATAAATAAGTGGGTAGGCAGTGCCTGAGGAATAATACCTAAGTATGTCCTCTGGCCTCCACACCCATGTGCATACAAGTGAATGAGTACCTACGTCCACACACACATACACAAACCCAAGAGGCAGAAAAAGAGTGGATGCCTTCTCCAATGGACCCTCAACTCTACCACCCTCGGTCTCCCATGAGCTGGCCCCTTGTGGGCCAGAGAGGGTCAGCCATTTCCCCATGGATGATGCCCCATGAGTGGTCTCCTGTATATCTAGAGCCTCAGCTCCCTGGGTAATGAGAGCTCTGACACCACCACCCCCTCACAGACATGGATGACAGACTCAATCTCCTGCCTCTGTCTGTCAAGACAGCCAACAAGGGCGACTCTCCTGCATGCTCGGTATAGAAGCAGTGAGCATTCCTCACATCAAGGCCCAGCAAGGTCCTGGCATAGGCACTTACATCACCTCAGGTGGAGCTTCCCAGCCCCACCATGTCCAACTCCAGAGCTGCACTGGAGACACTCTGAGGACACTTATGCATGACTGTCACAGATACATTCATTGCAGGGTCACGGTGTCCCCAAGCCTCTTCCAGGTACAATGCAATTGGGGGAGATTCAGGAACGCACAGGGAGTGGGGAATGGCTGCCTCCACATGGGATAGGAACCTGTGGAAAGCCTGCTTATCCCTCTGTGGTTGGACAGGGAGCAACCTCCATGAGTGCATTTCTTTTTCTAATACTTAACAGTCTAGGTGGCTAGGGAAAGCAGCTGCTAATGAGAATGAGGTCCTGGGGTCATGCCCTGTGCATGCTGGATATCTGTAGGGTTCTCCAGGGGGGCATGGAGGGCACCTGTAAGTCCAACACCCTTCGGGCTACCCTGGCCACCAGGGCACAGGTGGCAGCCACAAAAGCAATCAATGGTAATTTATTCCCAGCCCTGGTACTTTCCCTGCTGAGATGGGCGTGACACCTTGCAGGAAGGACTGCACTGGGCTCTCTCCATCAAAGGGACTGTAACAATTAGATAGCCATGGATCCTGCATGGCTGACCTACAAAGGTCAGGCCCAAGATGAGCTGCCTGGGGAACCTAAGATCTGAAAAGAGGCTCAATTCACCTAGAGGAGAATTTAAGGAGAGATGCTCACAGCTCAGACAAAAGGCCAGACCTCATGGAGCCAGAATCGACCCACTGGTGCAGTTTCAAGGATGGGGTTTGGCAGCTGGAGGTAGGGAAGGGCTACAGGGGTCCTTGGGGAAGAAGAGTGGATAAGAACAAAGTATAGTGATATAGGTATAAAGACACAACAGAATCCACAAGTTCATATTCAAACCTAAAATGCTTATGTTATCAAAGGATGGGGCTGGGGAACTTGTGCCTCCCCCCGTGTTCCCATGCTAAGGTATTCAACCAAGAAAGGGTATTCCAACACACTGAAGGCCAAGTAAGCTGGGAATGAAATGTAGAGTCTGGCCATTAAAGACGCTTCAGCAAACACTTCTTTAAGCCTTGTTCATGGCTCCCTGTGACCAGTGTGGTCACCAGTGCAGCTTCGACTTTCTTCTTCCAACTTACATAGTCATCTCTCCATCACTTCTCTCTCTCTCTCTCTCTCTCTCTCTCTCTCTCTCTCTCTCTCTCCCTCCCTCCCTCCCTCCTTCCCTCCCTCCCTTCTCCTCCTGCTCTTCCTCCTCTTCCTCTCTCTCTTCCTCACCTCTCTCTTTTCTCTCTCCTCACTCTCCTCCCTTTCTTCTCCTCCCTCCCCCCCCTCTCTGCATGGAAAGTTCTCATTTAGAAATTTTCCTGCAAAAAAGTTTCCCTCTATCCTGGAAAATGAAAAATTACGAAGTAGCAAAGCATCTATACTCTAGGTTCATGGCTATGGAATGTGTTCATCTATGTATCCATCCACTCATGTATCTATGCATCCATCCACCCACCCATTCATCCATCCAGTCAACTGTCTATCCAACCACCCATTCACCCATCCATCCCTCACCTGTCTTCCTATCCATTTATTCATTCGCCTCCTAGCCACCCATTCATTCTTCTACCCATACCTTCATTCGTGTCTGCTGTCCATTCACCATCCCTATATTCACTTATCCACCCATTCATCTGTCCATCTATCCACCTACTCGCCCATCCATCTACATCTCACCCACCCATTCATACATTCATCTGTTTTGTTGTTTTAAGGTGCTGAGGGATGAATTCAAGGCCTCATGCACACCACCAAATCAGGGGCTGTACTGCTGAGTCACAGCCTAAACCAATGAAAGTATTTTTTCATGATTACTGTTTTCAGTTACCATACAAAACAATGGGTCTAGTATGACATGTTGACACACTCTTATTCCCCCCTCAACACACACAGTAGTGCCCTTCCTCCCCACAATAAGTCCTATATAATAAACATGTGTGTGCGCATGTGTGTATGTTTATGCATGCATGTGTGTATATGTGGGTATTCAACCATTTGCCAATTAAAAAGTGATTGGCTTCTTCCAGGGTTGTGGAGACAAGACTGTGAACATTTTAGAAATCTTAGGGTAGACTTTTTGTCACTTCTCCTAAATAAACATCTAGGAACGGGTGTGCCTGGCCAATCAGCAAACACACACCTTTCACCAAATTGGAAAGTTTGCAACCATCATTTCTTCTGTACTATTTTTCCAGTCCCCTTTCTCCCTCCTCTCCTTCAACTCCAATTTCATCTAGAAGGCCTACTATTGTCCCACAAGACCCAAAGGCTTCACTAATTTTTTTATTCGGATTTTCCCCTGCTGTTTGGATTAGATTAAATTCTACTGGCCTACCTTTAAGTTTTCTGGCTATTTTTTCCATCATCTTGAATTTTCTGGTAAGCCGTCTAGCTTTGTAAAAAAAATTTCAGATATTCTATAGTTCCATACTAGAATTCCAATCTTATTCTTTGATAGTTTCTACTTTGGTGCTGCTTCTACTATGATATCAGTTTGTTTTCTGTTACTTTGACAAATTATGAGTTCAGTAGATGGGAAGAGGCTGATTTAACTCATGTTTTGAAAGACTAAAGAGCAAGACCAGGTGATCTCACTGATCTGGCCTTGGTGATGACCCCATGGCAAGTGGCATGACAGAGGGGGTCTTGATACATGTGTGGGAGAGATCACATGATTACATAAGAAGGCACCAAGCTTGTTATTTTGCAGCAGGGTCGTATGAGAACTACTTCTGTCTCTTCTAAGGACTGTACTCCAATGACCTATGACCTCCCACTAGGCTCCACCTCTTGAAGACCCCAACACCTCCCATCACTGCTGGAGACCAAAGCTGCTACCTCCCCCAACATCTGAACCCCAGGGGTACACACCACATCTAAACCACTTGAGACATATTCTCTTTAATTTTTATAATTATTCTGACTTCCTTATAATCTTAGTCTCATTATATCAGTTCCCACTGACTGTTATACTATAATATCTTTTTTAGGACTGGGTTTTAACCCAGAGCTTCAAGCATTCAAGGCAAGTCACACATCCCAGCACCACTGTTTGCTCATCCTCTGGCATATATGTGTTTCATTTATTTTTCCTATGTCAAATAATATTAGACTGCGATCTAGACACCATGGATAGTTACATCATAGAGACTCTGAGTTTAGGTCTATTTCTCTATCTTATTCGCTGAACACATGATCTCGGGGTTTTCATAATGTACAGTGGCTGCAGGGTCAGACACAGCCTTGAGTAATGATTATCTATTAAATCTGAGGGCTCCTCATTCCCAAATTTTTCATCTTTAGGAGTCCTTACTCATTTCCTTGTGATTGCCCCCAAACTTGATCTCTGGTTCTTCAAGCCAGCAAGATTGGATTTTCTGATTTCAGCCTCCAGTGTGGGTCCCTCCTCAGACTCTAAGTCATAAAACAGGAAACTTAGAAGGCACTGTCCCCTGTTCCAAGGGTCTGCAGCTTCTGCTTGCCATTCTCTCCAGATGTCAAGGAGCAGGGGCAGGAGTGTGTGTCACATCTCCAAAGTTTACAACTGCCATATGTCCAGGTGTCAACATGACAACAGTCTCTCTGCCACTTTTGGAGATGAAATCATGTGAAATTGGTACAGGGGGGACTGGCTCAACGATGAAGGCTGGCAAGAGGGCTCAGTTGGCAAAGTATTTGCAGTGCAAGTGTGAGGAACTGAGTTCAATTCCCCCAGCACTCCTGTAAAGAGCTAGAAATGATGGTGCATGCCTCGGTTCCTAGGTGAAGACAGGAAGATCCCTGAACCTCAATGGTGGGCTAATCTTGCTGAATTGGTAGAAGAGTGACTGAAAAAGACACCAGTCACAGACCTCTCTCCTCCACACATGCATACAACTGCACGGGCACCTACACACAGGTACACACACAGAGAAGGCATCAAAAGAAACCCTTCTACAGGGTGTCTCAAGAAACGGCCATTGGCTTTCAAGACATCAACAATTATTTCAGCTCAGCAAGGGCAAAGAAAAAACTTAAAGACAAGAGAGGGAGCCAAATCCAAACAAAGACAGGAAGACTACAGGTTTGAGGCCAGCCTGGGCAACCCAGCAAGACCTTGTCTCGAATACATGCATGTACATCTGTATTTAAGACTGGGATGCAGCCCATTAGCAGAGAACTTGTCTAGAAAGATGAAATCACATGAGGCAGGGAGATGATATTCAGTGATAATCTAAAATAAGCCTGATCAGAATTTCTAACCTTATTAACCTTAAGCTTTAACAGAGATAAGAGAAGTCCCAAAATAGGTTGACATTTTGAATGCCACCTGGGTCAAAAATCAGATTACTGTTCCAATAACCTCCCATCTACCTGATGGTTTTTCAATAAAACATCAGCTTAGCAGAAAGTCAATGGGGAGCTCGCACAGCTCCTCTCATCCCAAAGCATGTGAATCTCCCTGCATGCAGAGCTGTCCCTCGGGAAATAGAAATCCTCCTGTCACCAATTAATTAGGACCAGCAACTCCATCCCATCTTCCATTTGGCCTCTTCTGCTAATTTACAGTTACCTCAAAATCCTCTGGGGGAGGTGGCTAAGACAGAGCTTCTTTGTGTAGCCCTGGCTATCCCAGAACATACTCTGTAGACCAGGCTGACCTTGAACTCAGAGAGCTCCACCTTCCTCTGCCTCTCAAGTGGCACATACAGCACCACCCAGCACACACTCCTTCTTATTGGTCACTTCCTCTGCCACAGTCAGATCTTAAGTCAGCCTCGACTGGAAAGGACCTAATACATGTAAGTTCTCCCCCTTGCCCTCTGCTCATGGTCTATCAGAAGGCTTTTGAACTGGAGCCCATTCCTCTCCTGCCATAGTCTAAGAGAAGAGTTTGTTCCCAGTATCAACAGGTGTCAGACCTGGGTGAGAAATAACAAGGAAATGTACTAATAACAACCTGGATTTTTCCCCGTGGTCTCTTGAGACCACTTGTAGACCCAATTACAGAGTCCCAAACACGAGGCGTCCTGAAACAAGGAAGGCATCTGTGTGCATACTGAAGAGCTGTTCCTATGACTGCAGAGAAGGCAGCCAGAGCTTATATGGGCTTCGAGCCTAGCACCCACCATTCATCCACTTCATGTACAAATGTGTCAGCCGGTGCATGTCCCCGAGGAAAGGCGGGTGTGTGAAGACCACAATGAGATCTGGATGTGAGTGAGTGAGTGCCAGGCCAGAGCCCTGGAGGAGAGAGCATTAATTGGCTTGAAACAAAAGATCAGCAGGTGCCATCTGCTCTGCTAAGCCAAGCCAGGCTGCACTAATGAGGGGCCCGGTGGCTGTGTGGTGGCCCATGCAGATAGCTGAACTCTGACACCAGGAGTTTGTCCCCTGCACACCTGCCACCAGCAGGGAGAACCTTGAATATGTTGGAAACAAGGCCTAACTTCAAGGGTGCAACTCTGGCCTGGCATACATACAAAGAGCAAATCCCTGTTGAAATATGAGCTTCCAATGTAGTATGTGTAAAGCTGGTCTCACCGAAAACACCACTCAGTCTTAAGATGACAATATGCACACTCCCTGTGATGGAAGCTGGCTGGCACACCCTAATAAGAGATGCCAGGAGACTGGAGTCCACACTTGCTGAACTCAGAATAAAAAGACATGGTTGGAGATGTGCAGGCTTTTACGGGAACCGAACATTTGAAGTTAAGTGTGTCTCAAAACACCAAAGTCAGCATACTCAAGAAGACAGAGAATGAAGCTAGAAACTCACTGGCGCCTGTACTTGACCTGTCTTTCTGCTGAGACTCACAAATGTACCATCTTGTCTGGGATCTGGTCTGAAGCTTCCTCATTCAGGACTCATTGAGATGTCTGAGCATTGTCTGGCACACAGGAGAAAACCTTTCGGAGTTCATGTTCTAAGGTGGAGAACCGCAACAGGCAAGCAATGGAGTGACTGACTACTCAACATTGGCAGACACCAGAAGCCTTCCCACAATACTAAGGCTACAGGAGTCACATGCATGACCACACCCAACTTTTTACATGAGTACCAGAGATTAAAATTCAGGTCTCCATTAGAGTTCTGTCCCCTGAAGTTGCAAGTTGTGTAGGAATAGACTGTCTAGATTGACCAATACGTTTTTAAATCTCCTACTTGAAAAGTATTTAACTGGGAGTGGGAAGTGCTTAATTATTGAGGAGGTCGATCTGCCTCAGGGTTAGGAGTCACAGAGACCACCAACCAGCTCCTGATGGGAGACTTCCGGGGCCTTTTTTCCATCTAGCTCATGAAAGATTAGAATGAGGCCTGTTATTTCTTGATCCACACTCACACTCACAAAGAGAAACTCTTTATACATTGGCTAAGACATACCCATGTCCCCTATTTACCAGAGCATCTGTCAGTTATCCTGCTAGAGGCACCACCCACTGCTCAGCCCAGCTCCTGGAGGTCTGCTGTGTGGAATTCTTCATTCAAAAAGGAATGCAGAGTGTTGAATGGTCGCTTTTCAGAGATGGCAGGCAATGCCATAGAAACTGCTTAGGACAGGAATGCAGTTCATCCCTTTGGATGAAGAGACCGAAGGGTGCTTGGCTGGGAAGGCAAAAGTCTAGGTGACTTCATGGCTAAACAAAGACAGATGCAGAAGTCAAGGTGGAGTATTGCTTCCTGAGGGCCCAGCAGAAGTTTTGTGCCTGTGGTGGCTCAAGACCCTGTTCATTCCCTTCCCAGCTCTCCTCTCAAATGTTCAAAAGTTCCTAGACACCAAACACCCTCTGATTGGATCTGAGAGTCACTCACAGAAGGAAACTAGATGGGAGAACTAATTTCTATTGTTTAGCTTAACTGTCACAGCATTGGAACATCTTCTACATATATGTGCTTATATCTGTCATCAATTACCAGGCTCCGATGGATAGTCCCAGTTATAATAGCCACAGATGGCTCTGGCTAAACCAAATGGCGCCACAAAACAAAACCAAAAACTATGACTCTTGGGAAGAGACTGGGGGAGGGGCAGTTGAGAAGGGTGGGAGGATGGGTATGAGAAGATGAGGGAAGACAGTGGCTGGAATGTATGTTACCCATGTATAAATTTGTTAAAGAGCTAACTAATAGTAAATTTTTTAATCCCCTGAAGGGCTGGAGAGGTGGTTAAACAGTTAAGAGCACCTGCAGCGATTCCAGAGGACCCAAGTTCAATTCCCAACATCCATGTCAGGCCATTCACAACCTTCTACAACTCCAGCTCCAAGGGATCCAATGCCCCCTTCTGGGCTATGGGGGGAGGCACCAAGTAAGTATCAGATACACACACACACACACACACACACACACACACACACACGCACGCACACACACACAAAGATCTCAAAACAAATTTCCAAGAATCCTCTAGGATAGAGGATGGTATGCTGGACCCCTAGGGGTGGGAAACGACATAAAAATAGCCTCTGTGTTTTGTCATGACAGCATGGGATCCTCACACTACCATCCCACACAATGTGTACCATTACAAGGAAAACCCAGATTCCTATAGTTTCTTAAATTTGAAGAGCTTCCTTGGTGTGTGGTCCAGTGGTAGAGTGCTTGCCTAGCATTCATGAGACCTGGATGTCATCTCTAGAACCAGAGAGAGAGAAACAAGCAAGGCATGGTGGTCCATGCTTTTAACCCCAGCACTTGAGAGGCAGAAGCAGGTAGATTTCTGTGAGCTCTAGGCCAACCTGCTCTACATGGCAAGTTCCCGGCTAGCCAGAGCTACTTAGTGAGACCTTGGAGAGAGACAGAGACACAGAGAGAGAATGTAAGTAAGACATGCAGATACGGTGAAACATGTTTCCCACCCAAAGACTTCAAAGCCCTTCTATTTCTAGTGTTTCCATGTGGAGCAACAGCAGAGGGGAGCAGAGAGTCTGAACTATAGACTCCTAGAGCAGAGCCAACAAGGGGCAGCCCAGGCTAAGCAGTGAAGGCAACTGGCCTTCAAGAGGAAGGAAGTCAGTGTGACTCAGAGGATAGGCGCATGTCACCAAGCACATCAAAGCCTGGCACAGTGACCTAAATGCAGGCATCACCAAGGGCAGTCACACCAAGCAGGGAGGTGTGACTGGAATGTGCTCACCATAATAGAACCAAACTTGATCATTTAAGCTATTCCCTGCCCAGAGAAAGGCTGAGCCGACAAACACAGAACATTGTACAAAATCAACAGACAGGAGGGACCTGGGAAGTTGAAAACTTGACCTTTGGGGGGGAGGGGAGGTGAGCTGGTCATCTGTGGGCCCTCGCTGTGTGCTGGTCACCTGTCTCAGAGCATGGGGCCAAGAGGGAACAAGCAGAGATGAAGGGACCGAGAGCAGGAGATAGAAGCACATCCCACCGGGCTGCAGGACCAGTCGGGAAAGCAGATTTGAAACACACCTGTTCTCCTTGATAAGCAGTCAATCTGACTGAACTTTCCGGGGCTCACGCAGACTCTGCTGTGCTAACGAGACTTTACTGCAAAGGCCGATGAGGGCAGGGCCGCTGTGTCCTGTGACACCGGAGCGATACCCGCTTTGCCTGCATCACTCCAACTGTGCCGACTTTCTCTACTGTTAACTACATTTCAACTGACAGCTGGGAAGAGACCAGGGCCCACACAAACTTCCCTCCTTCGAGCCTTGTACTTTCTTTGGTGGGCAGATCTGTCTTTGAACACAATGGCCTCAAGTTCCAGTGGGGGAGTGGCTAGATCCTCAGCCTCATTCCATGAGACCTGAGGAAGCTATCCGCATCCTGCTAAAAACTGGGGTCCAGCGCCTTCTCCCCACAGCCCCACTGGGCCCACAGCAGCGCTGAAGTTGGTGCACCTCAGCACGGTGTGCTGTTGCACAGTGGGCGGCATAAATGAAGCAGGATGTGTGAAGAGCCTTCCACAGCCACATCCAGAGGCACCCTCTAAATGAGTGGGTCTCAACCTGTGGGTCGCGACCTCTTTGGGGACTGAAAGAACCTTTCACAGGGTTCGTATATGAGATATCCCGTACATCAGATTATTTACATTATGATTCCTAACAGTAGCAAAATTACAGTTATGAAGCAGCAATGAAAATAATTTTATGGCGGGGGTCACCCCAATGGGAGGAGCTATATTAAAGGGTCACAGCATTAGGAAAGCTGAGAAACACTGGTCTAAACAAAGACCATCATTCTTATGTTTCTGAAAAGAGCCTCAAATGAGGAGACCCAGCTCTGACACTTGAAAAGGCAGGTCCTACCAGCTCAGGTGGCATTCTATCTAAGAACCTTGTTTGCAAGAAAAATGGGTGGATCTCATCATGGCAAACCAGAGAAGCCAAGCACATCTCTCACATCTGTGACCTACAGGGGGCAAAGGGATGTGAAAGTAGAAAAGGGCATTACTAATAGAGAGGGAACAGAGGCAGGAGGATTTCTGTGAGTTTGAGAGCAGCCTGGTCGATGTAGCAAAATCTAGGCTAGCCAGGCCTACACAGCAAGACACTGCCTCAAAAAATAAGATTCAAACCTTAAGAGCAGGTGGCACTCCCTGAGGCAATGGGACTCCTCAGCTGTATGGTGTAAAGTCATCCCTAGGATCCCCTCCCTTGGAGTGACATTCATGTCCCTCCCAAGAGACATCTGTATTCCTTGATTAAATTAACCTCCTCCTTCAGTGATATACTGGAATCCAGTGTACTGGCCATG
The DNA here is from genome assembly GCF_943737965.1 of Phodopus roborovskii. Taxonomy (NCBI): domain Eukaryota; kingdom Metazoa; phylum Chordata; class Mammalia; order Rodentia; family Cricetidae; genus Phodopus; species Phodopus roborovskii. The sequence continues at coordinate 1,748,113 of NW_026126598.1, read as the reverse complement.
TGAATTTGTCCTTAGCTTGACTGGAAGCCTCTGAGGTCAAGAATAGAATGTCTAGTTCACACCTTGCCTGTCCTCGGAACCCTGGAGCCCTCAGCCAGCTCCGGAACCCCAGGTGGCCAATGACCCAGCATCTGCAGCCTCAGTCTCCTTCCATTCTGCACCTGCCTCCAGGAGTCATGGTTCCACCCTGTGCTGGAATCGCAGAGGCCAACTTGGAAGAGGCCTGGAGAAGTGACAGACACATGAGGGTTAGGAGCAAGAAACGGAGTCAACATGGCCACCTTGCCCCACCTTGGATTTTAACCAACATGGGCACTCTGATGATGCCAGCCTGGATGTGTGTGATTAGTTGTCTCAGCAGTGTGGAGCAGTGTTGGGAGCACAGCACAGGAATCCACTGAGGAAAGTGGTCACATCAGGGAACAGATAGAAACTGAGATGCCTTCAGATGTTGCTGAATGTATCACAGCACAAATGGCCTAAGCCCCGCCCCCCAAGCTAGATCCCCAGTCCTGCAAGATGATGAAGGAATGATGAGGGACCTCTTAGAAACCCAGGGAAAGCCACATGCCTCTATTGTAGATCACTCCACTCCAAAGGATTACCCACCCTTCCAAATTAAATCCCTTCTCATTTCTGATAATATCCTGAAAATCCAATTTATTAACTCCCCTTAATCGCCACTCTGACAGCTGGCTGGGCAGGCTCCCTTTCATCAGAACCATGCTTCCCACGGGATGACAGCTCTCCCTAGCTCCTCATGAAAACCGATGTGTCCATCAGCTCTCTCACTGTTGAGATGGAAGGTTTGATGTAAACAACCCCAGAAGAGAAGAAATGTGGGTCAGGATTTCCAGACTTCCGCACTGGGAGAAGGTGTGGAGGAGCAGGCTCTCTCACACAGAGGCAGCCAGGGAGCAGAGCAGGAGACAGCCATTGCCAACAGGCTCTCTATCCTTCCAACCTTTGTATTCCGTTTGGGCTCTCAGCCTGTGTGATGGTGCTACCTATATTCATAGTACATTTCCCACTCTTACCTAACCCTCTCTGGAAGGCCCCTCACAGACACAACCAGACCAATCTCCTAGGTGATTCTGAATCCCATTAAGCTGACAATCAAAGTTAACCACGCCTACCCAATGGCAACCTCACCTATAATAGTTCTGGTTGAAGTGTGACACTTCCATCCCTGCTCCCCCATAAGATGCTCATGTCCGTGACAAATATAAAATCCATTTCTACCTTCTCCAAGCATCCCAATTCGCTTCCTATCACTGTGATTAACCTGGGAAGGAACGGGTTTAATCAGCTTACAGTTTACAGTCCATCACAGGGGAAAGTTGGGGCAGAAACCTGGAGGCAGGAACACAAGCAGAGACTATGAAGGGACTGGCTCGCTCCCTGTGGTTTAGAACCCAGAACTACCATGCCAGAGGTGGCACTTCCCACAGTACCATTTTTAATCAAGAAATATCCTACAGGTCAATCTGATGGAAGCGTTTTCTCAGTTGAGGTTTCCTCTTCCCAGATGACCCCGGCTTGTGCTAAATTCTGGTATGTACCAAGAATTCCCCCATAGTCTTAACACTCTAACACTGTATAAAACAGTGGTTCTCAACCTGTGAGTTGCGACTCCTTGGGTGTCAAATGACTCTTTCAAAGGGGTTCCCTAAGACCATCAGAAAACACAGATATTTGCATTACAATTTGTAACAGTAGCAAAGTTACAGTTATGAATCAGTAACAAAAATCATTGTATGGCGGGAGGGGAGGCCTCGTCACCACACGAGGAACTGTAGTAGAGGGTGGCAGCATTAGGAAGGTTGAGAAGCACTGGTGTAAAGTGTCCAAATTTAAATACCTCTGAGACACGAGGCACGAGGGAAACTCTCAACAATGAGCCCATACAAATCAGAACCATGTTACAGACCCCAAAACACAATGGCAGAGAGGAAACATCCATTAGTGGAGAGGAAAGGGGGAGAGGGTGTCAGGCCAAGTAGGACTGGATCATCAGGAAACTTATCATTAAACCCTGCAGGCCCTTGCCTGGCATCCCGAGCAAGCTTCTAGAAACCTGAGCAGGTATGTCCCACGGACTTGCTGTCTGTAGCCCACAGTGTCATTCTCTTGGGACAGATAGCTCCATTCGTCACAGGTGGCTTTCCTACTAGGTTGTTTCAAACTCCTGGCATCACCAGGATCCTGGTGTCTCTGTGGCAAATTCCACTTCACCCTCACAATTTTAGTCTCCCTCTCAGGGGGCATGCCTGCAGGGATCCTGACCCTGCTACACCCACCCCACCTGACCCCCAGCCCTAGACACACATGGCTCAGTAGCAAGCATAAAAAAAAATATCCATAATACTGTGGTTCCCAGACATACAGCAGCCAAGTGGGAGAGGTTAAAGGTCAGGTGAACATTCTCAACTACTGTGTGCACATGAGTGTTTTGCCTGCGTGTATATATCTTCAAGTGTGTAGTGCCCACAAAAGCCATAAGATAGTATCAGGTTCCCCAAGAACTGGGATTATAGGTGTTTGTGAGCTGCAATGCAGGTGCTGGAAACTGAACCAGGGTCCTCTGCAAGTGTATCCAGTGCTCTTAACCACTGAGCCATCTCTGCAGCCCCATCAACTCTTGAAGAATTTATTTGAGATGCATACACTGATGGTACAAGGTAGCATTGTCTGAGATCCAGTGCACATCACAGCCACAGACTGAGAGAGCTTGGATAAAATGTCTCTCTGAAGGGAGCTTTGGCCAGTAGACAGTTCCACCAGCTTAACACCTATAATGGCTCACAGAAGTTGCTGTGGGATGATCTTTAAGATGGTCCGTATTAATAATTCATTGCTCCTAGATGCAGATTTGAAAAACAGACATGAACTATTCAACTATTTCCACATTTCAAAGACCTTACTTGAGGTCTTTTCATTCTGAGTCAAGATGTCATACAGCCTTGGGCTCATCTGATGACTTAGAGGGTACCCCCATGGCTGTGGGCAGGAAGTCTCAGATCATCACCACGGGGCCTCTCTACTGAGCTGTAGCAGCCCCATGACATTAGCAGCTGGCTCCCAGGATCAGTGACCAAAGGGCATGGAGGAAGGAGCCATGCCTTTTGTGGCCTCACCTCTGTAGTCACTTCTGGTGTCATACTTTGTAGATGTGGCTCACTCCGTCTGAAATATGGAGTCCCTGGTGTCTCCAGGACATTCCCACCAAATCATAGCATAATGTCCAAAATTCCTAGGCACATTCTGCCTGTTACACTGAACCTCTTTGCACCTGAAACCACTCAAGCTGGCTCCCTCTCCTTTTGTAAATTATATGGCATTTAACTACACTACTGAAATGCATGGACTCAGACATCAAAATGCCCAGTTTTTATGTAGTAGCGATGTGTCTACCCATTCCATGGACTTGTGCTACGTACCAGCTGTGGGATGCTGGGCAAATCACCCAACTATTCCTGGCTTCAACTTTCTCACTCATAAAGATCCTGGCTACCTGGCTCAGTCAAGTTCTAAACTAATGATTTCTCTTGATTTTTATCGGACATTACATACAAAGAGCCTAAACCAGAGCAGCAAAGGCAATGGGTGCATTTTCCAATACAACTGCAAAGAATCCCTTAGGACTAGTAACAGGAAGCAGGGGAGGGATGAGTGCTGGTTGGTACAAATGCATTCTTCGATGTGATAAATTTACTACCAGTACCTTCAGTTCACCTTCTTTTCTAATCCTAAATCCCCTGAATAAATAGGATTTCGCCTATCTTCTGCGTAACCCACCCACAGCAGTTATGTGTCTCCGTGGGAAGTAGTACAAGACTGAACAGCTTACGACTACAGTCAGGGTGCTTGCAGGGAACGTGCTGTGTGAGCACAAAGACCGGGCTTTTGATCCACATAAGCACTAGTGAGCATGGCAGTCTACCTTAATTCTAGCCCAGGAAAGCAGAGACCAGGGTTCACCAGAGCAAGCTGGCTAGCCAGACTAGACATATGAGCAAGCACTGGGTTTGATGGAGGGACCCTGCCTCAAAGAATAACAACATGAAAGATCAACTAAGGGAAATTTTAACATCAGCGTCAAACTTACACATACAAACACACACACACACATACACACACACACACCACCTGCACTGCATCTCCACACACACATGTGTGCGACCCCAACAACCCAATACACACAAACACACATACACACACAGCTACATGAAAAAAAAAGAAAAAGAAAAGCATACTCAGCTGTCAAACCATTCATCAGAGGTGCTCGTGTAGGCTGATCCAAGCCCAGAGAAAGGGCTGCCAGTCCAGCCCAAACCACAGGCATTTATGCTAATGGCTTCTGTCTTACACACCTTCATTTGAGATGATTCTCTATGCAGCAAACACTGACAAGCCATCCTCCACTATCCTCAGGACCTTGGCTAGCCACCCAGCTGAACAGCAGACCCACAGTACCCAGGGCCCTCCTGACCAACTTAAGTTCCTGCTACCTAGGATTTTTACTTCAGACTCCTAGGCGACGCTGTCTGCCTGTCAAGTTTAGAAAGTTTCTTCCTGTTTGCACTCTGCTGAGAGTTTCTGCATAAGCGATGAGGTAAGAGCTGTTTTCATTCTTCAAGCTCTGAGCAGCCTTCCCTTCGATGCTCTCAGAACATGCTGATGGGCTGACAGCAGAGAGAGGCAAGAAACCCGCCTGAGAGCATGTGGTAAATGAGAAAGGTCTGCTCAAGGGCAACTGAAAGTCAAAGGAACATGTTGTCTTTGATGATGATGATGATGATGATGGGAGAAATTGGGAAGTTGGCATTTAGGTAAGGATGCCCTAAGAGAAAGACAGTGTATGGGAAGAAAACAGACAGCATGGTTGAAGTGGGAGCTGACCAGGCTCCGCACCCCCCCCCCAACACTTCTTTTCTTCCCCGTGGGTTCCTAGGAGAAGTGTGCCACTGGAGTCCCTCTGGGCCTCTTCTCTGCAAGCTGACCAGTGGAATGCAGCTGAAGAAGATGCCAACCACTTCCGGTGGCTGGCCTTTGAAAACTGCCTGCCAGCTCTTTGGGGGTTTCCATGGAAACAAGGATGGCATAGCAACAGGCAAAGATTCTGCATGACACAAGCAGAGGACAGAAGCAGCCAGGGTCTCTTGGAAAATCATTGCCTGGACTTGGATATGGCTCAGAAACCCCATCCAAGCCTCATCAAACTGGGAAGCCACGGAGACTGAGCTATTCGTTATAGCAGCTAACAGTAATTGCCCTAACTAACACAAAGAGCTGAGTGGGGGTAAAGTCAGAGTGGTTAATTATCATTATACCCTGGTGGAGGTTTTAGTGGTCCCAATCCTCTCTCTACTTACTGGCCTTCATCCTCAGACTTAGGGAAGAATGAGCATACTTGGTTTTCCCTGTGAATAATTAAGAATTTTGTTGTAACAGCCTAACATCTGGACTGGAAAGATAGCTCAGTGGGTAAAGGAGCTTGATGCCAAGCCTAATGACCTGAGTTCAATGCCTGGAACCCACATGGTAAAAGGAGAGAATCGACTCCTGCAAGTTGTCCTTTGGCCTCTACACAGACACCACAGCATAAATATGCCCACACACATACTAACACAATAAATAAATGAATGTTAAAAAAAAAAAAAGACAAAATAAACCAATGGCCACAAAAGCTGCCTAATAACAGAGTTCTGGAGGGTAGCTGGATGGAATTTCAAAAGAGGAGAATAGTAAATCCTGCAATTATTGGAAATAGAACACAGGCTCTACAACCTCAGGGTAATTGTCAAAACCACCACCACCCAGTGAGGGAAGAAAACAACATTGTTCGGACTTCTTTGGGTCTGGAGTTGTTCATTTCCCTCTCAAAAATCCCCTTAGCTTCAGATGAGTGGACAACACAAATTTAACATTAGTCAACAATGATACACACACACACACACACACACACACAGACACACACACACACACACACACACACAGTGAGGTGACCATTAAGCCCAATGAAGTTCTTAAGACAATCAAGAGGCCTTAGGGCAGCCTGTAAATGAGCCCATTTGTCTTCCTGCACCAGGAACAGAAATCTAAGGAACTCTCAGAGCCCTGAAAATTATCATATTTAGGAGGCAAACAGTGTTCATGGGCTGGGGAGCCTGGAGCACCCTCTCAGCCCTCTGAGACTCTGACGTGCTTCTCGGAGATTTTAGGTACAGCACAGATCTCCAGCACGCTTATAAGCCATGTTCTTTCTAGTCCAGAAGTTTGTGCAGCTGCTGCCATCAGGTCCTATAAAACCAATCACCCAGGTCTGGTAAAAATGTCAAAACAGGTTTCACAGTCAGACTCCCAGGTGACTTGAAGTCATACAACCAACAAATAGCAGGATAAGGGTTTTGTTTTGTTTCATTTTGTTTTAAAATGTTTATTTTAAACCTGGCAGTGGTGGCACACACCTTTAATCCCAGCGCTGGGGAGGCAGAGGCAGACTGATCTCTGTGAGTTCAAGACCGGCCTGGTCTACAAGAGCTAGTTCCAGGACAGCCTCCAAAGCCACAGAGAAACCTTGCCTTGAAAAACAAACAAAAAAAAAACATTTCTTTTATTTATGTGTGTGTGTGTGTGTGTGTGTGTGTGTGTGTGTGTGCGCGCGCGCGCGCGCGCGCGCACCTGCTTGTACTTATATGCACCACATGTATGCAGGTTCTCTTGGAGGCCAGAAGAGGGCACCAAATTCCCCAAGGGCTGGAGTTACAGGCAGTCATGATCTGCTCAATGTGGGTGAAGGGAACCAAATCTGGGTCCTCTGCAAAAACAGTCAGTGTTTTTAAAGACTGAGCTACCTATCTCTCCAGCCCGCAAGGTGAAGGTTTATTTCCAGACAGTGCAACCCCATGACCTCGTTGATGACCCCCATGGCATGAGGCAAAATGGATGGTGTATGCCATGCCAACAAATTTAACTCAAGATGCACTGAGGCTAGGGTGCTGTAAAGACAAGATGCAAAGGAAAGCAGGCTCTAATGAGCGGGGCTCACACCTGACTTTACACTCAACCCTCTCTGACGAAACATTCAAGGTGTACTTCGTCCAAGTTCTCAATACTAAAGAGTGTGTGTGTGTGTGTGTGTGTGTGTGTGTGTGTGTGTGTGTTTAAACTGTGCTTAAACTAGGCAAAATATTTCTGTGTGATAAAGACTCAACTTCTGTGTGATAAAGCACTTCTCCTAGATAGATCCACACATCATCCCCTCACCCTATGGAGAGAGAACTCAGACACTAGACCATGAACAAGCATGGCAGTCCCATCACCAAAAAAGTAGAGATACTCAACATCCTCTACAGGCAGCATGAGACACAGTCACACAACGGCCTGTAATTCCACACTCGGGAGGCAGAGGAAGGAGAATCAAAGCAATTTCAAGGCCAACCTTGTCCACAAAGCCAAGTCGGGCATCCAACATCTCCCACTGTTAAAAGTTGAACAGCAGGTGCACAGAACATGATGAACTGAGCTGTACGGAAAAAAGGAGGGGCTCACAGGGATCTGGAGCGGGCACAGCCCTGACATGGTCTTCCAAGACAGACCCTCCTCAGCTCCAGGTAATGAGTCTGCAGTTACCCAGTTTCATATTCAGAGCTTTCACCCACCTTTCTCCATTAAAAAGAAGCTCCTTCAGGTATGACAGTGTACATTCATGACCCCAGCACTCATCCAGAAGGCAGAAGCGAGAGAGTCCCGAGTTCTAGATCAACCTGAGCCACAGGGAGACCTGGTCTTAGCCTCATGCCCAAAGAACCTTTCCCTCCATGGGTCACCAGCCTGTGAGGTGTCCATGATGTGGAGATGGCATCCTGGTTGTGGAGCAGCTTGTAACCTGGCTGTAGCTCCTGGGCATGGTCAGGATGCTCACAGCAGGAGGGCCACACAGAGGAGGAATCCAACCCCATCACTCAAGCCCCACTTTAGTGCTCCATCTGTCTTGGCGACAGCTTGCTGGAAGGAACTATATTTCTTTTTTCCTTTCCCCCGCTAATAACAGGGAACAAGGTGATTTCGACGGTGCTCTGAGCTGCTTTCTGACAGCCTGCATCTCCACCCACATGCCAGAGGCCACTCGTTCTGGGAGCTTCCAGCAGGCTAAGGCAAAATTCGAAAGGAAGGTGACAGGTGTCAGAATCAAAATGGAGTGGCTTGTGTCACTCTGAGCAGAAGCAGGGCCAAGAACACCAGGAGTTTGTGAAGGAAGGGATCTTGACACGTGGGTACCTAAGAGGACTATACCAGGGACACAGGCTTGCACTCAACACCCTGCCACTTTTCATGGTAAGCCCTTCTTCGAAGATACCTGCACAGCAGGGGTCTGCTCAGTCTTAGACTGAGGCCACTCTTGTTATCAACAACTATAGAAAACAAGTGTTGCTTTGAAATATCCTCCTTGGATGCATGCTCACACACAAAATGAACACCTTTGAACACATGTGTATACACACATACACACTTCCCCTTGACTCAAACTTCTTCAATAGATTACTATGGTGCCCACATTCTCACAGCAATGCCATTCCCAAGTGGATACTGTTGCTGGCACCTGACTTTCATCTATCATGAGAAGTGGGAATAAAAACTGAATGACTGACAGATATCTCTGCTATTGTGGAAAAATGCAGGCTTGGGGAGATGATGACAAAAAAAAAAAATCTAAGAACTCTTGAATGGCAATGCTTTAATCGCCTATGCACTGCTGTCCACAGAGGCTTCTTCATGGGTCAGATCCCTCTTCTGAACTCTGTTCCTGCCCAGACACCTGAAGAGAGGTCAAACAGATATCTCAAGCTAGATGCCACCAAAACAGATCATGTCACTGGCCTGGACAACCAAATAAACTGAGGCAACATAATTGTTTTTGGTGTCAATGCATTCCCACAAACCATTGAGAAGGGAACCTTTCACCCACTGTGGACTGACAGCAAGACCAGTATCAGAACATAAAAAAGAGGGCACCAGGGAAACTAATGAAAGAAAAATCATTGTATCAGACATGGAGAAACACTGTTGTGGTCTTAGCACTCTGGAGGCTGAGATAGGAGAATCACAAGCTGAAGGCCACCCTGGGCTACATAATGAGAACTTGGAAAGGGAAACAAAGAGAGACAGACATATTGATTGATTTGTGAAAGGGGTTGATTAAATGTCATAATTAGTAGGTTTACCAGATGTCCCTCCAAAAGCTACATTGACCAAATACCCATAAAGGTTTAGAAGCTTATATGGAAGCTAAGCTAGGCATCACTGCAGATGGGTCTAGGAGACAGAGCCTGTCCATCATGTGGGTACTCTGGGCCAGAGGGCCTCAGGGTGGTGGGAAGCCAGGCCAGCCTTCTGACAAACAGAGGCTAAGGCTTTCTCTTACTTTTCGGCAGGTGATTTGAGTCAGCCAGGACATTGCCACTGAGCAGTTCAAGTCTATTAGATGAACTCTTTAGGTTCAGGTGAAGGTGCTGAAATGAATTATCCTTCAGGTCAGAGTTTCATTAGGGAAGTGACAGCATCGAGCCATAGGCAGTGGGACAGAATCCTAATTAGGGAAAGAGCTTCAGTGCAAGGGAACTAGGGGAAACGCTCCCCATGGGTTCTGTGCCATTAGCCTAGCCTATGTGCTACATGTGACCTAGACAATGTGCTAGGGGTCAGGAGGGTAAGAGATAGGAATGGGGGTCTGGAAGGTACTCGATAAAACAATCAAGTTATCATTCAAGGTTGCCATAGGTTAGGGCAGCAGGGAGCGGACCAGATCTCTTCAAGGCTGCATCAAGCTTCTGCAAGGGGCGGCATCCTATAGCAGGAGGTCTGTGACTTTACAATGTCTAGATACCAGGTAGACACGCAAGGCGTGTGACATGGGCATTAGAAAAGTCTCTGTCGGTGTAGCTGAGGGTATTAATTGCTTTGTGACTGTTGTGTTCACCCAACTGATGCCACCAATTAGGACACTATCAATGTAAGTCAGAAGCACCCGCCTTTTCCCCATTACACCTCACTGGAAATATTAAGTGAACAGCAGTCTTTTTTTTTTTTAAGGATTTTGTTTTGAACTGTGTGCATGTGGATTAGGGTGTGTGCAAGTGAGTGCAGGTGTCTGTAGGGAGAGGCTGCCAATCCCCTGCAGCTGGAGTTATGGGTAGGTTGTGAGCTTCCTGACATGGTGCTGGGAACCAGACACAAGTCCTCTGCAAGAACAGCATGCAGGGTGCTTTCTCAGCTGCTGGGCCATCTCTCCAAACCCCATGAGTAACTATCCTAAAGTGTAGAAATATTAGAGGTAAATTCCTAATCTGTGGCAGTAAAAAGAAAAACACATGGTCCTATGGGTTCCCCTCAAAAGGGGGTTCTCTTTTCTCTGACTGACAACCAGAAGGGACAAGATGGGCATCAGAAGGGACCCTGAGGCTGACCAACACTTGGAAGAAAAACAGGCTACCCAGCAACAGGAACTGGGTGTACCCTGTAACACAGAGTAAGGCACTCAGAGTAAGAGCCATGCCTCTGTGACAGGGGAATGACAATCTGCCCTGGCACAGGCTGCCCTGGAAGTGCTTCAGGACGCAGTCTGAAATGCCTGGTGCATATGCCTCTAGGTTTTAAGGTGAGATGGCACTTTAAGAGGCAAGAGGAGGTCAGTAACATGGCTCAGCAGGCAAAAACTCTTGTAACCAAGCCAGACGACCAGAATTTCACCCCCAGAACCCAATCCTGGCTTCCATGTGTATGCTGTGGTGTGTGTGTGTGTGTGTGCACAAATACACACACACACACACACACACACACACACAACATGGGAGGTGAGAGAAAGGAAAGGGAAGGGGAAAGACACACACAACATGGGAGGTGAGAGAAAGGAAAGGGAAGGGGAAAGAGAGACTCCTGCCTGCTACCAGTGACTTAGTAGGAGAGAGCCTTAGACCTGCTCTTGTGGGAAGGCTGGCCTGGCTTTCTACCACCTTGAGGCCCACTGGCCTAGGGGTAGCATCCCTAATGGGATGTTCTTCCCTCTGCCTGCAATCTCTCCTCTAGACTTTATAGAACCGTTCCTTGTCTTTATTTGGGTTCCCCTCAGTGTCCCATCTGCAGAGATGCCCCTGAGCCTGCTCTCAAGCAGACCCCCATTACCTTGATTACAGTGTGTCACAGTGTGTGTATGGGGGGGGAGCAGTTCACATGGCACAGTGTGTATGTGGAGGTCAGAGGACAACTTTCAGGGGCCGATTCTCTCCTTCCACCGTGTTTTTGACACACAATCTCTCTTGTTCCCACCATGCTGAATTCTCCAGACTAGCAGACTCATGAGCTTTTGGACAATTCCATTGTCTACCTCCCACTTGCCATATGCTAGGATTACAGATATGTGCCACCATATCCAGCTTGCTTATATGGGTTGCAGGGACTGAACTTGGGTCCTCAGTCCCACATAAGTAAGCACTTCTACCTACTGAGGACGTTACAGGCCCATTGTCTATCCAACAAAAACAAATGTCTAATCGAGGCATGGTAGCACATGCCTTTAATCCCAGCCCTTAGGAAACTGAGGCAGGAGGATCTCTGTGAGTTCCAGGCCAGCTAGGGTTACATTGTAAGGCCATGTCTAAAAAAAAAAAAAAAAAAAAAAAACAAAAACAAAAACAAAAACAAACTCCTGGCCATCAAGAGCCCTGTTTAAACCTACTTGTTATATTCCTAGGATCAAGAGCCATTTGACATCTGAATAAGAGAATGAACACGGTAGTTTCATTACAAGAAAAACTGGCCCAGACATGTTCAAAAATACATGGAAGGGTCTCAGATCGCTGGTAGCAAAGCTAGGACTAGCCCTCAGGTGTGGATAGCTTCAGCCTGTGGGAGACAGTTGGGAGGAATTGCAGAAGACACTGGAAGTAAGCTGAACATAAGTGACTGAGAAACAGGAGACAGCTGGAGAGACTGCTCAGAAGTTAGAGCCCTGGTTGCTCTTCCCAAGGATCTGGGTTCAGTTTCCAGAACCCACATGGCAGCTCACAACTGTCTATAGCTCTAGTTCCAAGGGATCTGACACCATCACACAGACATACGTGCAGTCAAAACACCGATGCACATAGAGTAAGAATAAATAAATCATATTTCAAGACAGTAAAGATTTTCCCACAATAGGGTTGAGAAGGCCAGGAAGAACTGACCATCCCAAAGCTCTTCCAAATCATAACGACTACACATCCAAGCACAGTCAGGAAAATCCTTTCAAACCAATGGGCACTGCTGAGCATGGCCAATAAAAGTGGGACAGCCATGGAAAAAGTACCCTCTTTCTTCATCACAAACCTGCTGTGATTGAACCAGGGAGTGTCCATGTTCACAGGAAAATAAATAATCAGCCCTTGCCCAAAAGGAATGTGGGCTAACCCCCTCACAGGTTGATGTGAAAGTCCATTCCAGAATGCATGTTCTGGTGCAGTCAGCAATGGAGACTGTTGAACAATTTGACCCAGTTTCCTCATGGAGGGAGGACAGCATTTTGGCAGTGACCACCCCCTGCTCAGCATCAGACCCTGTGGAAGCTGTTAGCAATACAAGGATGATGCAGGTTCTGACCTGAGATGCTCATGGGCCACATAAGGACTCTTTAACAAGAAGCACTGAATCAGCCAGCCATGGCGGCAATGTCACCATCTACAGCATTTGAGGGGCTGAAGAGGTCAAGTGTTTAAAGTACTTGAGCACAAGGAGACACAGCCATGGCTCCTTCCTGCCCATCCTCCAACCCAAAAGCTAGAGAGAGAGGAGCCTGGCCTTATTCAGCAGACACCTGACACTGCTCCAGGAAGAGTCAGCCCCGGGCTGAAGGTCAGCGGACTCCAGTTATCAATCAGCCTTTCAAGCGCTTGCATGTGAGGGAGAAGTGATCCTGGGTCCAGCGGGCCTGCACTGGTCTGCACTGTTGTCTCTCTAACTGTTCATCCCTGCGGCAGAAGCAGCTCCATGACTCCATAGCTTCCTGATGCAAGGGATCTGATTTTTTTTTCTCATTATTTTCCCTGAAAATACATAGTCATGGTTTTCCAAAGATACCCAGCCCAAGCAACTGCAATCTTAAATAGAGAAAAATGCAACAGAAGTTGATTTTATAAATCAAAACTTTGAGGAGCTGCCAGCACATGGGGGGAGGGGATGATCTATAAATGACCAGTGAGGTGGTACTCGGCCCTGAAAGGCATGTGACTGCCAAACATGCCCATTGTCATCATTCCACAGCACCACAGCAAGAGGGCACAGCTGTGACACAGACCACAAAACCACTTCTGGTCCCTAGATCATCATTCTGACCAGCTAATGGATGGCTGGGAACATTACATTTTAAAAATATCCTGGCACTCATGAAAACCCACCTGCTACTCAAATAAGATCTGAGTAAAGTAGGTGCAGTTAAGAGAGGTGGGAAGTCTTAAGGAGACTACTGTACTTCTTACTGGGGTCATAAATACTCACCAACCAAGCATGAGGGCTACTACAGCAGACAGATGACGATGCTCTAAAGACCAAGGCTGAAGGCTCTAATCCGGGGGCTGGAAAGGTAGCTCAGTGGTTTAAGAGTGTTTACTAATGTCCTCTGTAAAGCTGGCTTAGTGGCCATAGATTCCTTTAATCTGTCACTATCATGGGAAGTTTGTATTTCACCTTCCATTTTTTTTTAATAGATAGTTTTGCTGGGTATAATTGTCTTCACTCACAATTTTTTATTATTGTTTTGTTTTCATGACTTGGATCTCCCAGAAGACCTGAGTTCAATTCCCAGCACCCACACTGAGCAGCTCACAACTGCCTGTAAGCACACACCAGCAGAAGGTGAGTGGCCCTGAGTCCATGTCCCTCTGTGGTAGCTATGGGGTGATTGGAGGGCATCCCCAGCTAGATAGGGAAAGACTCTAGATCATGAAGGGCCACAGTGACTCATGTTATAGCTGGTCACCTTCTGTCTTCCTGACATCAGCTTACCCACAGCAAGAGTAGGGGTGTGTGACAAAGAGGCCCCCTCCTCCATCAGACTGTCAGGTTTCAAATCTATGGCTGAGTTTGGATAATACACAGCCCATTTGCAGGAAGCTGGAGAGCCTCCGGGCTTCCACTGCCATGGATGTGGTTGGTACTGCCCCAGCTGAGGACTCTAGTCCAACACTGTCTTTATCCCTCCACAAGATCACTTTCCTGAACACATCTATTATTCAAATGTGTCAGGAAGCCCTTTGCCATAAGCAGTCTCATAACTCAGATTATCCCATTGGGGAGGGGGAGACACACCCCTCTTCGCTTTGTTAATGAAAAATGCAGGAGATAGATAAAAATAACTCTCTGAGAGGAACAGAATATTAAGGAGTTTCTGGAACTTTCAGAATGAAAATGACAAGCGGCAGGTTTCCTTGTCTTCAGAGGGAGGAATTAAAAGAGCGTCGAGAACAGCCACCATCAGACTGTAAGAACTCCCGGCACCAACCTGTGGGTGAGTAGCCCAATAGTAGCCCTCAACAGAAATGATTCCTCTTCAATCCAGTGCCAGCATTCCATATGGAAGCTGGACTTGGTGGTCTCCAAATGGCTCAGCTGTATCCTTTCCTTAGGAGTCCAGATTACTAGCCAAGATCTCTGGGAAGGTCAGAGACAATCAAGTGGTTGAGCAACACCATTCAGGGTGAAGCAGACGATGGATCTGATTTAATGGCAAAAACGAGGGCGTGGTCTCAGGAAGCCTTAGGGAAAATAGGTGTCAGGGATGTGGCTGAAGAGGTAACTGTGGTGGGGTTAGAGTGCCTGGTGTGCACGCATGACGAACCGAGTTTGAATCTGAGTACCCACATAAACGGTTGGGTGTGGTTGTGGCTATACAGTGTGACCACAAGGCGATGGGGCTGCGGGGGGGGGGGGGGCGTCACTGGGATGAGATTTCTGGGCAGCAGCCTTGCTTCAAGCTCAGCAACAGACTCTGTCTCAAAGGGACTAAGAAAGTGACAGACAGAGCCATTTCCTCCTATGGCCTCTGTGCATCACATACATACTCACACATGTACATGCACTCAGGCATGCACACACACACACATCTTAAGTCACCAAGACCCAGGGATGAGAAGATGGTGGATGCCACAGTGTCTACAGTGCTTCGTCTCCCCACTGTCATGTCCCACTCTGTGTTGCCCCCACATAGACTTTAACTGAATTCTAATGGTTCCACACATGCACGTCCCTTGACGCAGACCTTCTTATTCCACCGGCCCAATCTCACTGAAGCTGCTTCATAGACCACGCCTCTGCCTCCAGGTCTTCACATGTCACCAAGCACCTTCATGACACATGCTCAGTGGAGCCCCAGCTCTGCTCAGTCCCAGCCCCTGGGCGGAGCAACTAGGTCTCCTCATCACACCTGCATCCATACCCAGCTCCTGATGCTCTCATCAGATCTTCCTGGACCTGCAATCCCCCACACCATCAAACCCTTGATCCCCAGAAGCTCTTCCTCCAGCTTGCCATTACAAATCACTTTCAAGCTCTTCCTTTTCAGGCCTCTGGTGGGGCAAGGGGTGGGGGGATCAGCTTCTGGGCATGTGCCTTTCCTCTCTGAGCTGTCCATACTCAGAACATAGGAACTGCATTTTTTATCGACTTGAGACCCTGCAGGGATCCCTCCTGACATACGCTGGCTGAGCCACACAGTGTCCAGATACAAGGGCTACTGTGACCAGACTGTGAGGACCAGCCTGAAGAGCCATGTGACTCCATGAACCCATCAGAACCTCAATGTCAGACAGATTAGTGATGTGAGTTGGGAAGAAAACATAAGCCAGGCACAATGAAAGAGGAGAATAACACTGACGGGAAACTAGAGTCCCTGAGAACAGGAGGTGAGAGGTAAAGAGGCATTTCTTCAACCACCCCCACCCATCAGCTCCTGCCACCACCACCTGCCCCCATCCATGTTCCATCATCAGAAGGAGTGGATTGCAAACCCCTGTGACCATAGAATGGTGGCATGCTGCTCAGAAGTGCAAGCTGCCCCAAGGCAGAGGATCAGGCATGGAGTGGACAACCAATATCTGCTGTGAGCTGGGGTTGCAGCCCTGCTCCCAAGTGTGGGAGGTTTGGGTGCTGGGGGGGGGAGAAAGATAGACACAAAGGAGATGGAATAGTGACTTCAGACAAGAGCTGCCTTCTGGGAGAGATTGGAGAGTTTTAAATAAAAGCCAGAAAACACATAACTGCTACCTAAACTGTGAATGAAATCCACAAAGTTGAGGTTGAAGGGGCACAAGCTCTCATCTTTTTAATTATCTGAGAGAGAGAGAGAGAGAGAGAGAGAGAGAGAGAGAGAGAGAGAGAGAGAGAGAGAGAGAGAGAGAGATTACAGTACCTGCAGAGGCCAGAAGAGGGCATCAGATCCACTGGAGCAGGAATTAGAGTTGGTTTGAGTTGCCACATATGCACTGGGAACTGAACCTAGGTCCTCTGCAAGAACAACCAGTGCAGTTTCTAAAGCTCCCACTATGTGTCAGCCTCGGAGGGGCGAGGGTGGGGGTGGGGGAGGTCACACAAAAGCAAATGTCCTACCCTCCACCTTCAGAGAGCACAGAGTGAATGTGGGGCAGACTGAGAATAAATAGGATACTCAGGACCCATGGCAGGGAGAATGCAGTGACTCATGGGCAGAATGTGAACAAAGAGGTTCAAAAACAAAAGTCTTTACCTCCATCTTCCCTGCAATGCTGAAACCTCTTCATACCATGGCAAAGCCCCATGTACGGGGAAGGCAGGGTCAGCCCTTCACACACCAGCCCCAGAGATGAGGTCCTGACTCCAGCATCTCTGTAGCCCATGCCCCTGGCTTTCCAGGTCCCCCATGCAGGGAGACAAGTTTGCACTGCTCCCTAGGACCAGTTTAAGGAGCAGCAGAGAAGCACAGTTAGGAGCACACAGCTGGAAGTCAAAAGATACAGGCTTAACTGAATGGGTCTGGAGATTCACCCTGGCCACCTCTCTGGAGACAGAGACTCTCTTAAAAGCCAGAAGCACATATGGCTCTTTTCCACCTTGCAGAGGTCAAATGGGCCCAGGTCTACTGAGGTAATGGCCAACCCTGATGCTAAGAGTTGCTTTAAAAGCACAAGTTGACTCATCCAGATGACTCGGAGGGCAAGTGCATCATCGGCTGCCAAGCATAATGGCCTGAGTTCAATCCTAGGCCCCATGAGGTGGGAGAGGTCGACTGACTCCCCCGAGTTGTCATCTTACTTCCACGTGTGCCCCATCACTCATGCATTCACATGCACGCGTGTGCGCACACGCGCACACACGCGCGCGCGCACACACACACACACACACACACCTTACACAGAGTGTCAAGTGATGAACTAATTAAAATGAAGTGGGAGAGGTATGTGAGCTCCCACGCCTGAGGGGTTGTTGACAGTCAGTAGCTACCAGAGGAAGAGGAGTTGGTATTCTTCCAGGATGTGGTCCCTGGTTAGTTGACCATGTTTGAATAGATGGTTCCACACTCATGCTTAGAAGGGTAGCACTAACTGGGTTCAGTAGGTTATTTAAGGAAAAGAAAGAGGACATGAAGTTGGGAGAGAGATTTGGGATATGGGAAGAGGGTCCAGGGGACACTGAAGGAGGGAAAGGGGGTGAATAGGATTGAAAGTCATTATATGTATGTGAGCAACTCTCAAAGAATAAATAAAATACTGCATAAGGGGTAAAATAAAGTAAAAATAAAAATGCATTCCTTATGTGCACATTACTAGTTCCAACGTGGTCTGCGGCTGCTCCAAGGAGCCACAAACTGTATCCCATGGGCTGAATGTGGCCCACGATTTTGTGACTGAATCAAAATCTTTCTTCTCTCTCTCTCTCTCTATCCTCTCCTCTTCCTCTCTCTCTCTCTCTCCTCTTCTCTCTTTCCTCTCTCTCCTCTTCCCCTCTCCTTTTCCTCTCTCTTTCCTCTCTCCTCTTCTTTCTCCTCTCTCTCCTCTCTCTTTCCTCTCTCTTCTCTCCCTCTCTCTCCTCTCTCTGTCCTCTCTCTTCTTCCTCTCTCTCTCCAACTCTCCCCTTCCCTGCCTCCCCCTCCCCAGTTCCATGTAACACAGGCTGGCCTAGAACTTGATATGTAACTGAGGATATCCTTGAACTCCTGAATCACCTGCCTCCACCTCCTGAACACTGGGATCACAGGTGTACACCACCATGCCTGCTTTGTGTGGTACTGGGGATGAAGGCCAGGGCTTCATACTTGTTGGGCAAGCACTCTCCCAATGGAGTCACACCCCCAGCCCCCAGTGACTAAAGCCCCACACACAGCCAGACTCGTTCTCACGCCCACTACCAGGAAGCAGGGGCTCTGTGTGCCGTGAAAGATGGCTGCCAAAGCCAAAGCATCAGTCACCTGGCCTGCTCCACTCTGAGCTCCATCTCTCCAATATCAATCATCCCAGGAAAGAGGTCTAGAAAGTTCCAAAGCGCTGATAAACGTTCTGATGTGGAAGAAACGCAAGCAGCAGCCACTTACAACTCACGGGCCACAAACATGGGAACACTGGAGCTGCAGCAGCTCAAAAGTGAATTCAGTGCAAACTGGGCCCTTCCAGATCTCTCCAGCACCCTTGGTCTTTTGTATGCTAAGCACGGGTGCATGTCTGTACATGTTCATGTGTGGAGGTGTGTGCACGCACAAGTGTGTGTGTGGTATGTGCTATGTGATGTGTGTATAGTGGGGGTGTGGTATGTATGTGTGTTTATGTATGTAATGTGTGTGTGTTATGTGGTAGGTATGTAGTGGGGGTGTGGAGTCTGTATGTGTTTGTATGTGTACATGGGGGGTGTGGTATGTATGTGTTATGTGGTAGGTATGTAGTGAGTGTGTGTGTGGTGTCTGTATGTGTGTATGTATAAATGGTGTGTGTATGGTATGTATGTGTGTGGTGTGTATGTGTGTGGTGTATGTATGTGGTATGTATGTGTGTGTGTGTATGTTGTGGTGTGTATGTGTGGTACGTGTGTGTGGTGAGTGTATGTGTGTTTGTGGTATGTATATATGTGTGTATGTGTGTGTATATTATGGTGTATATGTGTGATGTGTGCGTGGTTGTGTGTGTAGTGTATGTGTGTATGTGCTATGTATGTATGTGTGTGGTGTGTGTATGTAGTGTGTGTACGTGTGTGTGTACGTGTGTGTGTACGTGTGTGTGTGTGTGTGTGTGTGTGTGTGTGTGTGTGTGCCCGTTCATATGGAAGCCACAAGTCACCTGCAGATGCTGTCCACATGTTACTGCCCTGGACTTCACCAGGAAGGATAAACTACCCAGAAAGCTGCAGGGTCTGCCTGTCTGTCAGTCTCATCACTGGGATTACAAACAAGCACCACTACACCCAGTTTTTTGATTTGATGTTTTTGTTTTGTTTTTTAGGTTTGGGCCATTGAACTCGTGTCTCATTCACTGACTGAGACTTCTCCCCAGCACCATACATACCCTTTGCTTTTAAAAATCCCAGGGCCCTTGAAAATCATCTATCCCAGAAGACCCATGTGTGAATGGCATAATCTGGTCCAATAAAGCTACTTGGCAGACTGGAAAAGTAAATAAAGAACAAGCATGCTTGCCATGCACACATACACATAAACACACACACACTCACATCACCCCACACTCCCCTGCTTTGATGAAATTATTTTCCTATGCAAACCCCAGTCTTAACCTAGCTGCCAAATCTCTTTTTGCCCTTCAGGAAAGCCTGCCCTCCTCCCACCCCATCCACCCCATCCCCCCCACCCCCTGTGCTTTCCTGGACTGATCAAAATTACAAACCTGATTTCCTTTAGTCACTAAGCCCAAGCTGTGATTCCCACAAATGTCCCCAAGTATCAGGCTTTACCACCCTCAGCCTGCAGTTCCTAAGGTGGCAGTTACCCCCGTATTTTATTGGTTCTCAACTCCCAGACCCTCCCTCTCCATTCTCTCTGATCCCTGCTTTATCCTCCCTTCTCCACCTCCTGGACTGACATCCTCCTACTTCATTGTCCCCGCTGTTCAAATGCACAGAGGCCGCCCCCACGCAGACCCCCCACCTCCCAATTAGGAATCGCTCCAGAATCCCCTAGGACCATCAATGGTTGGCTGTTGCCTTTCTATTAAACTAAGTACTTATTTCTTTTAATACGTAAGGAGCCTTCTATTCGGATTGCTCGGGGGCTTGGATGGTGAGGTGTACTCTCAGTTTTTAATGAGTGCAATTCAGCATCGGATCATTCCAACCTCTGCACTGAAAGGTCTCTTGTTAGCTTCACAGAGGGGAGGAGAAGTGTCAGCGCATGGCATTGAGACCCGGCTCCTTAACCCAGAGCTTTTCCACGGTTTCCAACCTGACTGGAAACAAGCACCCAGCGCAGCGTCTTATAGGCTCCTTAAGAAAGATGGAAGTAAAGGCCTGGGTGCCCTCAGCTTCTCCCACACAGGGCACGGGGGATGGTCTCCCTTTTTCCTCTGTGTCATGTTTATAGACAGAAATGTTTTCTCTTTTAAGCAACAAAGAAAAGAAAACCTGTCATCGCAAACAGCCTATATAAAGGACCTTCAAATAGCACCCAGGCCCCAGCTCCCTGGTGACAATTATTTGCAATGCTGAGGGACTGCTCACTCTTGTCACCCTGGCTGGCAGTGGAATGTCAGGAACAATCAGAAATATCTCACGTGCACGCACGTGCACACACACACACACACACACACCACATCTGGATTAGGTGGGCACACCCTCATCTCTGTGCAATCATTCCCAGCATGTATATAGACTCGAAGTGGAGAACTGAGCTGACAAGAACTCAATGTCTGTCGGTGTTCATATTTTACACTTACTTATTCTAGATGCCAGATTTAAAAAGAAAAGAGAGAGGGAGAGAGAGGCTGCCATGGTTATTAATGGCAACTTGGCATTCATAACAGGGCATCAGTCTACATAGGTGGGTCTGAGCCAGAGCCCCCATCTCTGTTCAAACAAGCCCTACTTGAAAGCTCCATTCAGCTCTCCAGGGCCATGTGCACGAGGGAAACAATAATACATTGAGCTCGGACAAGGGCTGTCTTCTGTTGGGCCTGGCCCTGTTCCTGGAGAAGAACATGAGGACAACCTGCCCAAACAGTGATTAACAAGGCAGGGACAACCTAAAGGGCACTGTGATTGGCCATGGCATGATGACAAGCAAAGTCAGCACACACCATCCTAAGAATCGCTGCAACCCCTGGGCTTTGGGGACAGTCACCTGCCCCCACAAAAGGGCAGCATTCAACAAGCTAATGTGCACTGAGAACATCCAAAGCTAGAATGTGAATGAAGAATGTAAAACGTGAGGTCTTGGGGCGGGAGGGATGGGTCCGTGGCTAGGGGTGCTTGTTCTCTAAGTGTGAGGACTTGAATCTGAATCTCTAGCACTTGTAAAAAGCCAAACATGGAATCATTGAATCCTAAGAGCTCACTCACCACTGAGCCCAGCCCGAACACTGACCTTGTTGGTTCAATGAATGATTTAAATGATGGGGCAGAGTGATGGAGAAAAACACTCCCTATATCCTTCTGCCATCCAAGGGCATGCACACACTCATGTGCATGCACCACAGAGAGACAGAGAGAGAGAGAGAGAGAGAGAATACAAAGTCCCCTTCAAACACACACGGTCACAGAGCCCTGATGCTTCACAAAGCATCTCTGACCTGCCATCTGGGACACATAGGAGTGACACTCTGCTTCGCCCTGTGATTTTCAATGTTTGATTTAATTTCATGTTGAG
The DNA here is from genome assembly GCF_943737965.1 of Phodopus roborovskii. Classification (NCBI taxonomy): domain Eukaryota; kingdom Metazoa; phylum Chordata; class Mammalia; order Rodentia; family Cricetidae; genus Phodopus; species Phodopus roborovskii. The sequence goes on along the minus strand of NW_026126598.1, from coordinate 1,726,251 downwards.
GATCTTGAGCGATGCTGAAAATGGTCCTGGAGATCAGACAGATCTCTCACAACAGTGTCAGGAAAGCATACAGGTTACAAGTGGCCATTAAAGAGAACAGAGGGTTGCCATCACCCTGAGGATGAGGAAATCGAGGCTTAAAATGATGGGCACATGGCAGGCTGTTGGCAGCCGTGAGCCCAGGCTATCTCCCCAGACCAGTGCCTATGATAACTGGTGTTGTCCCCATTGGAAGAGAAAAGAAAAGAACAAAGGAGAGAGAAACAAGGGAGCAGAAGACAGCATCTTCCATCAGAAACCTACAAAACAATTCACCAAATGCTCCTGCTTAAAACTCATACCATCAGTGTTAATCCCTTGACCGGTCATTCACTACTGACACCTCATTAACTGCTCATCCTCCAACCAAGGTAATAACAGCTTTCAAAGGATCAGCTGACCCAACTCTGTGTTCCCTCAACTGTGAGTCAAAACAAATCCTTCCGCTCTGAAGTCATTTTGGCAGAGTCAAAAAAAGAGTAACTAGTCCACTTGTAAGCCATACACATGTGCACACATGCTTGCATACTCACACCTGAATATACATAAATTCTTTCATGCTCGTCAACTCACATGTGTACACACATGCACAAATGCATATGGGCATGAACGCTCACATGTACATACATACATGCACACCCATATATGCATGCACACTCACAAAAATGTGCACACACACACATGTGTACACTTATATACCTAGGTGGTCCTGGATTATCCCAAGCTGACAGCTAAAGCTAAGTGTCATAATGCCAGGCATGCCTTTGCATCTCTGTTAAAATCTGGAGAGAAGGTTCTGCCACTCAACCATGAAAACCTGAATTTGATCCCCAGCACTGGCACAAAAGAGCCAGGCACAGCAGTGCACGCCTGTAACCCTGGCACTGTGGGAATGAACCAGAAGCAGGCAGATTTCTGAGACTTGCTGGCTTGCCAGTCTTGTGTGATCCATGAAATCCAGTAAGAAAAAATGAGTGGGAATCAACTGAGTAAGTACACCCAACATTGACCCCAGCCTCTACAAGCACCCAAACACACACAGGAACACACACACACTCACAGTGTACAGAGATGAAGGATGAGTCCCCGGTACCTGAGAGTAAGCATGGGAAAGAGTTCCTGAAACAAAGGTGAGAAAGTCACCACGGTGTCACAATGTTCTCTTCCCCAAGCTAGTCAGGTGACTCAACTATCAAAATTCATCAGCATGCACATTCACAATGCATGTGTCTTGTTATATCAAAATTACACCTCAAAATTTTTAATTTTTCAAAAAAAAGCAATCACAGAAGAAAAATTACCTAAAGAGAAAAAAAAAAGTTGGATTGACAGTAACTCCTCGACAGAAACACTATAAGCCAGAAGACAGCATAATGATATAGTCAAAGTGTTGAAAGAAAATAACTGCCAACTTAGATTTCTATTAAGCAAGAAAGATACCCTTCCAGGATAAAAAGAAAAAAAGAAACAGAAAAAGAAGAAATAAAGGCATTTCCAGACAAACAAAAAACTGATACAATTTACCTGTGACAAACACCTTTAAACAGAGCAGGGGGAGCAGAGAAGAATAAAGCCAGATAAAGAGTGTGGAGGCAGGAAGAGAGAGTGAAGGAAAGGCTGTGGATGTGGTGCTGTGGAAATAATTAGCAATCTTGTAGTCTTATTTTATGTCTATTTTCCTTAAGTGTGTATGTGTGCCTGTGTATGTATGTTCACAACATAAGTGCAATATCTACTGAAGCCAATAGAGGGCAGTAGACGCCAGGAACTAGAGTTACAGGCAATTGTGAGCCACCAAGTGAGTGCTGGGAATTGAACCTATTCTTCTGCAAAAGCAGCCTTTGCTCTAACTACTGGGCCACCCCTCCAGCCCTGACACTGATGATTGCCACCAGTTTCTTTTTGGCTACTATTGACATGGAAGACATTTAGGGCAGTGTTGTGGGGGAGGGTGGAACTATCATGTTGGAATACATTGCTGGCTGGTTAGAGGTCAGTCTGCCACAGCCTGGCAGCTTTCTCTAAGCTTGGCAATATAGAAACTCCCTCCCTCCCCAGTAAGGCTTCCTGCTCTCTACCTGCCCTTATATGGAGAATGTCCCCAGGCCTGGAAGACTGACCTTACCTGAAAACTGTCTCTAAAACCAGAAGCCTGATTCATCTTTAACTTAACCCTTGACACAGATCCCTGCCAAGAAGATTTGTGCTAGAAACCTACTACCACCATACCAAGCCTTGTGATAAAAAGTGTGCCACTTACTGCAATTAGGGTTTGTCCCCAGGCTCTCCAGTATTATATATTTCTTATACTCTGGAATAAAATTGAGCTGATTCACCAAAATCTGTCTCCCGGAGGGCTGTCTCCGTTCTTGATCATGGGATTTCTGCTGCTGCTTTCACCTCTTTCCCCTCTTAGACTGATGACAGACAGACTGAGAGGGGAAGAGGAGCCCCACACATACACACATACATAGGCACAGGCACATGCATGCTTCCATACGCACAAAAGCTTTACAAAGGTTGTGATCCCATTTGTAAAAACCTGTGGTTTAAAAAACAAAAAAAAAAAGCACACACATAAAGAGAAAAAAAAACTGCCCCCAAGGGAATGCAAGAAATGAGGAAGGAAAGGACCAAGGTGCCAGAAAAACAGGAGCTAAGTGTGGTTCCACATTTGTTCCATTCCCCAGCATCAATGTGACCTTGCAAAGCTTTGAGGCCACAGGGAATGAAGTAAATAAGAACATCAAGGCACGGATTTAAAAAGTATAGTGTTACTAAGAGGTGGTAACATCCAGCACTTGGGAGGCAGAGGCAGGTGGATCTCTGAGCTCCAGGCCAGCCTGGTTTGCAGAGCGACTACCAGGACACTCAGAGCGATTACACATAGAAAACCCACCTCAGATAAGGAGGTTTTCTTGGGCCGTTCCACAGCATGCATACTGAGACCTAACTCCATCGTCCATAGCAAGGGGGAGAATTGAGAATTAATGAAGAACACCCCTTCTTTAATCCATGAACACCCCCAAGTTGGCACAGCGCTCCCCAGTCTCAGTGAAGGCAAGCTAAACAAATTACAACAGAAGCTGGGAAATCCACCTTCGTCCTGCCTGCCCTTCTCAATCCAGCTCAGTTTCAGGGTACATGCTGCTTCCTACTTTATTGTCACTAAAGCCACCAAAGAAAACAAATAGAATAAAGTCTACCATTGTTAACAGATTTTTAGGGGGGAACCACATTTTTCTTATGGTTTCAATGGGTTATTTAGCTCTAGTGGCAGCTGTTGACAATTTTTTTAAATGTAAGCACTGCCAGCTGTAAGTCTGCTTTGATTATAAATGTTTAATTACAATGCTTCCATTTGAGCTGCAGGTAAACCTGCTTTCTGTCTGAAAAGTGTTAGCAAGGGCACTGACCAAAAGCCAACCCCATATCAAGATGAATGCCCCATGCTCCCTAATGTGATCTGAAGTTGCTTCCCCCAGATCTAAGAGTGTTGGGGGAATGGACATGTGTGCTGGCTAGTTTTACATTGTCTTGACACAGGTAAAGTCATCTGAGAGGAGGGAACCTCAAATTAAGAAAAGGCCTCTGTTTAGCTGGGAACCCTGCTTCAGCCTCATTCTCCCCCATTCCAAGCCCCACCCCTTCTCAGAAAGCCCACTAAGGGGTGGCTCCTCCCCTGAAGCTCAAGACCATGCCTACAGAGTATTTAAGACCATAAGACCCCGTCCTTAGACCTGCCATGTGATTTCTCCCCTACTTCCCCTGAGATCACCCAGGGGTGCTGTGCTCAGATTAAACCTGATCTTATTAATTCAGTTTGATTTGGCTTATTGCATCAGCAGAGAAACCCACAACCAGGGAATTTCAAAATACTTATCAGTCTCCATAAGCTCTGGCTGAAGGCAAGCCTATGGAGCATTTTCCTAATTACTGAGGGATGGGGGAGGGCCTAGCACACTGTGGATGGTGCCACCTCTGGGCTGGTTTTCAGGCAGGCTGAGCAAGCTCCTGGAGCAAGACTATAAACAACACTATCAGCTTCTGCCTCCCGTTCCCCCTGCTTTGACCTCCTGCCTTAGCTTACTTCTGTGGACTGCGACTCGGGATATGTAAGCCAAATAAACCCTTTCCCCTCCAAGTTGCATTATTGGTCATGGAGTTTCGTCGAAGTGACAGAAATTCTAAGACTTCGGGTAATCATGGAGAGGGCAGGTCAGAAGCAAGTCCCTGAGAGGATCATTGACCCAGAAGCAGCAACAGGACACTGAGACATTGCCACCACTGGACCTATTAGGTGCCCTAGACCCTCATTTAAGTTCCTCACTCTCCTGCAGAAAAGAATCTCAGGACCAATAATCAGAAGGAAGAACTGGAACTTATGAAGACAAGATTCTGATTAAATACAGGGATAGGAGAGACACAGCAAAAGGACAGTGCACACCCAAGACACTGGTACAGTGTTCTCAACAGGTCCAGGCTGGCCTCAAAGTCACTATGCAGCCAAGGATGACTTTGAACTTCTGAATCTCCAGCCTCTACCTCCCGGGTGCTTTGATTACAGGTGTGCACTGACTAGGTGTTGGGGCTCAAACTGAGGACTTTGTACATGCTGAGCAAGCATCCTACCAACTGCTCCATAGCCCCAGCCCTGTAACTGTCTTAACAACAGCCTTGTTTATCTGTTTCGTGGCTTCTCAAGTTCAAGTTCTATTGTTCAAAGGGGTTCCTAAAGGGTGTTTATTTTGTTTTAGTGCATTTCATTTTGAAAATGAGGTCCTAGGTGGATTCCTGAGATGCCCTAGACATGATCATGGGCTGCTGATATCTCCAGGACCCCTGCAGGAGAAAATCAGAGCATACTGTTTACTCTTTGTGTGCTCTGATTGGTGGGATTCTCAGAAGGTTGCAGGCTCACAGCTAGGAAGGGAGGAGTGTTCACTCAGGTCAGACACATGGGCCTTAAGCTCCTTGCCATGCTAACACTTCCATTTCAAACAGCTCTGTGTAAAGGAATATTATTCCCTCCAGGCAAATATTACCCCATCCCCTCTCACAGCAAATGTAATTAACTGTGCTAAAAATTTTCAGCATAAAGAAAGCTATTGACAGGCTTCCACCAAACTCTGGGATGAGGGCCTCCCTTCTCTTTCCGTGTTCCCCTGATCCTTCATCTTTGTGGCCTGCCACAACTTCACTGAGGTTCTCAGAAAACAGTATCCCATAATCCTCTCCCCGAGTGCCAAATAGCATCCACAGCCAGAGGAGCCCCAGAAATCACATATATATGTATGTATGTATATATATATATGTGTGTGTGTGTGTGTGTGTGTGTGTGTGTGTGTGTGTGTGTACATATGAAAGCAATCATGTCTACATAAAGCTCAATTCCATTCACAGGACAGAGAAAACACCTCCATGAGCTTAGCTTGAATTTCCTACCTCATTCTGTCCCTTCCCTGTGACACAGATGAGAAACCGAGGCACAGAGGCAAAGTCAAAGGTCTAGGATCATGTGGTTAAATGTAAGGTAAGCCCAATTCTGACTACAAGGACCATAATCTTAAACTATGGAAGACTCCAGAAAATTACAGAAAAGTCATAAAACTTCCCCAGTTCATGGGTAATCTTTAGACCCATGGTACTGTGAGCCCTGGCTGGCTCAAAACCTAATCTCTCCACTGAGTCTCACTTTCCAAGGCTACCTCCATCCATCTTCCAGAAACAGGGGGTGGGAAACAGGCATGTAACAATTTTCTCTCTCAACACCTTCTGGGGCTTTTCCATAAGTCCTGGCCTGTGCTTTATTTACTGACAAGAAAAAGAAAAAGAAAAAAAAAACACACAGATTAGACCTAAAATCCTACTGTAGGTTCTAATTCCTTTTGCCTAATGGCATGGTTGAGGTGGGGGGAGAGGGGAACAACATGCTTTGGGAGACATTTGTCTTTCAAAATTCCTGCATTTGGATTAAAGTCCTTGGAGGTGGGAATCTACCAAAGGATAAAATTCCCTGGACCCTGCTATGTTAACCAGGCTGGCCTTGAACTCACAAGGATCAGCCTGCCTCAGCCTCTGGAGTGCTGGGTTTAAAGGCATGCACCACCACTGCCCCACCTGTCTCATTTGATTTCCACCAGAATTCCCAGCCCTGTTTGACCTAGACCATGCTGGCTCCTTCTACATCACCCTGGGAAGATTCAGTGGTCCCAGCCTGGTGCCCTGAGGCTTTCTCCTACCTTTTTCCATCTGCTAACAAAGGAGCTGTGGTTAGCTTCTAAGGCAATACTCCATTGTTTCTTTCTAAATGGAAACCTTTTATTTGCTTATCAATCATGGGAACAGGCTTCATTGTTGCAAAGAGAAGCACTTTCCCATCTCTCTGGAAACCATCACTCTCCCTGCCCACCTTCCCACCCCCTTTGGATACAGATGTGGATACTAATGATGTTAATTTCAGGGATGCTCACAGGACATTTATTTTATGTCAGACAATGTTGCAAATGCTTTTCATAGAGAAAAAAAAGAGAGTCATTTATTGGATCTCATAAAATATCCACCTGCCTTGAAGTTGAAGAAACTGATACAAAAGTTAAACAATCTGTCCCGCGAGTGATGTAACTAGAAATACCGTGTTCCTAGAAGAAAAGGGTAGCTAACTAACACCTAGTCTGGGTTCTTTTGTTTGTTTGGATTTGTTTGCTTGTTTGTTTCTATTTGTTTTGGAGGGTGGAGACAGTAGGGAGCAGAGGGAACGGTGGCAAACCAGAGCCTGGGCTTCATCTGGAAAACACACAGAGTGGGCTATCTTGGCAAACTCAAGCCTCGCCTGACCCAACATTGCGAGCTTCAAGCTTGTCCAGAAACTACTGAAATTATGCTTCCAGTCAAGACTGTTTTTAAACTTTTGTGTGTGAGTTCACGTGGGCATGGATGTGCCACGGCCCTCACGTAGTTGGAGGTCAAAGAACATCCTTGGATGACAATCCCTGTCTCCCACCTTGCTTGAAAAAGAACCTCTCTTCTTGGCTGCTATGAATGGCAAGGTTCTATGAGCTCACCTCCATGGAAACAATGAGACTTGTACAGAGATTCTGTGTCCAACGTTATATGGGTTCTGGGGATCCAAACACAGGTCCTTGTATTCCTGTGACAAGCACTTTACTCACTAAGTCATTTCCCCAGGCCAAGTATGAACTTGAAGGGGGAGGGGGGTGGCTCAGAGGCCAGCCAAATAAAGGGTGATCTATGGACTGGTGACTCTGACACTAGCGTGGGCAAACATATAAACATGGCGTATCCCTTCAAACAGGATCAACAGTGGGACTGCCCATAAAGACTCCAGCAGCCAGGGAGGCTCATGCCTGTAATCCCAGCATTCAGGAGGCTGGAGGATGGCCATGAGTTCAAGGCCAATCTGGGCTACAGGATGAATCCTATGCCACCATGGGTTATACAAGATCCTGTCTCAAAGAAAGAAAAAAGGTGACAATCATGTCTTTTCTTTATAGGTCTTCAATCAAAAATGAGGCAAGGGGCCCTGGCTCCTTCGTTAAGGGAAAACAACAGTGGCCCTAATGAGTCACTCCACACCAAAAGCTGTCAAATCCATCATCCCTGTTTTACTTTCTGAAAGTGATTAAATACCACTTCTTCCCTTTTGCAGCAAGATGCCAGCGACAGCCGATCTATCACTATGTCTGATCTATGCCAGCATCTGCCCATGTTTAACCATGGAGTTTCCCATCCATCATTCCCTACCTGAATCAATTTTCAAAAAGAGTGAGAGAGAGAAATGTAAATTCTGCCTCCCAACAACAGAGGGATTAAATAGTGTGAGCTTTCTCTCACTAGTGATGGATCCTTAAACCCAACAGGAAGAATGCACATCAAAAAGAAGATGGCAAGGATGGCCTTCTGGGAAGTACAGTGCCCATGGATGCCAAGTGACACCATGTAGGTGCTGGGAATCAAACCTAGATCCTCTGTAAGAGCAGACAGTGTTCTTAACCATTGAGCCATCTCTCCAGTCCTATTGTCATTTCTTATCTTGGTAATTTGTTCACCATCTTGGCCATGGCAATACATGTGTGCCACTGGCTTTGAATGCTTTCCAGGGCATGCAGCTTCAGAGATGTGCCTTTAACCCTCTATTTCTAGAACTTTCTTACCACTGTCAAAGGAAACTCTGTTCCTATTAACAGTCACTGCCCATCATCTCACCCCTTATACCAGCCTGGACAAGCACAACCATGAAACTGCTTCCTATCCACGCGTATTTACTAATTCTGAATATTTCCATGATTCCTTTAAACAAAATATTAAGACGTTTACCTCATCTGGTTCCTTGTTCTGTAGAATTTCCTCATTTCCTCTCTCACTCTTTCTCCCTCTCTTGTGTGTGTGTGTGTGTGTGTGTGAGAGAGAGAGAGAGAGAGAGAGAGAGAGAGAGAGAGGGAGGGAGGGAGGGAGGGAGGGAGGGAGGGAGGGAGGGAGGGAGGGAGGGAGAGAGAATCCTAGAGGTAAGAACCAACCCTTTCTCCCTTAAGTTGCTTTTGTCAAGGTGTTTTAATCACTGCCACAGGAAAATGAACTGAGACGTAGAGAATACAAAAAGGCAGTTCTCACGGATGTGGAGATGAATCTGAGCACGACAGAACATACCCCAGAGTGCCCATGAAAGAAGTGTGGCACTGCTGGCTTTAGGACAATGAACATCCAAAGGTGAACCTTCAAAATACATTAGAGATGAAAGTGAGAGCCTGCCTTTGTGCTGATACATCACACAGGTGAGGGTCTCACACTCCTATGGCCCTTCTGCCAGCAGGCAACAAGCCCCAATGTCACACGCCACATTCTAACACTGATCTTTTTTTTTTTTTTAATTCCATGCATTTCCTTGGCCCTTCCACCCTTTGTTAGCCTCTAACAAAATAAAGCACTCTCTAGTCTCCACTCTCCCAAACCCATGTGATTACAATGGCTATCTTCCAATTAAAACACGGCCCACACATGTGCCCCGATCACAAGCTGGGACTGGAGCCAGCTTGGCTGAGCATGGAGATCACACCTCACTCTGCCTCACAGGATTAGCAAAAGTAATTCCCCAAACAGGCTGTGTCCAGCCCACTTACATCACAGCCACCCACACCCCAGACTCTGCAGATCAGAGCACCATGACCCATGTTGCAGAGCCAGAGAGGCACCCCTAGCCATGTTGTACCCCTAGCCATGCTGCACCCCAGTTCTCCACACAGAGCTGTCAGGCACCACAGTGAGTCTGTAGAGTTATCTGGAAGGAGATCTAAGACCTAAGAATCACATGACATCAACTACCCATCCTCCAACAAGCCCCAGTCCGAGGTTTGTGTCTCAAGCCATTATCCACACTAGCCAGTTATTGCCTCCCTCACTATGAGCCCCTCTACAGCTAGTCACAAGATGCCTTACTGAGGCAGCCAGCTACTGATGTTGCTGGTACCTCAAAGCCATCATCCTGGAAGCCCCAGTCTGTGAGAGTCAGGTAGAAGAGGAGGCTGATGGACCATGTGGCCACCGGGCTCTTTATAGTGAGGGTACTCACTGAGAATGCTTAGTACAGTTCTTATTCTCTATTCCAGACTCTTCCCATCCTCACCCTCCATCCATGGCCACAATCCCCAGAATTCTTGCCCGAAAGACTGATGTCTCTCTGCCCAGGTACTCAGAGCTGGCCCACTTGTCCTTCTTCATGTCAGCCATCGGTGGTGATTTGGAAATGGCTCCCAGAGGCTCAAATGCTTGAATGTTTGGTCACCAGTTAATGTAACTGTTTGGGAAGGATTAGGAGGTATGGCTTTGTTGGAAAAGGTGTAGCTTTGTTTGATGAGGTGTGTCACTGGGGTGGGCTTTGAGGTTTCAAAAACCCACGCCAACCCTCCTGCCCCCTCTCTGCCTGCTAACTACAGATCAAGATATAAAGCTCTCAGCTACTGCTCCAACACCATCTCTGCCTGCTTCCCACCACAATGATCGTGCATTAATCCTCTGAAACAGTAAGCAAATCCCCAATTAAATACTTTCTTTTATAAGAGTTGCCTTGTGTCTCTTCACAGCAATAGAACTGACTAAAACAACCACAAATTTCATTTACGTATGACTTGGGTCTCCCCCCACCCCATGTCATCATCAGTAAGAAGGCAACTTTCATTGCCAAAGCAATGAGCTGGGAGGTGTGCTCCTTTTTGGTTAAGTCTCAGGGATGACAGCAGATCATCTGCTTGGTCCCCTGGGCTCTGTTCCTATGGCAGTCAAAAGTTCTTCCCATAATGTAAGGCAGGCCATATGCCCTGGGTTTCAATACCCTGCCATGGTGCCCAACCTAGCCTGAATAAAATCTGAGGTCTTTTCAAAAGGCACAAAGCCCTGGGAGAATGCCATCCTTGGCCACCTTGCTGGCCAGGTGTCTCTACTCTTGCCCCTTTGCACAATGGTGTCCCTGACCTCTACAGTGACCCTTGAACATGCCACAGTTGGTTGCCTGGGGGCCAGGGCTGACTCTTCCCTTCATCTCTCTGTGACACACCTCATACCTCCCAGAGAAGCCCTCCTCCACCAATTTATCTAAAGGAATTTCCAGGTCCTAGGCAGTCCCATGCCTTGTTCTCCTGTTGGTGTTTATCATCTCTGGACACAAAACAACACCATGCTTTCCACAGGTGCCTGTCTATGAACAATAGGTAGGCTTCAGAGAGGAAACTCACTGTCTCTGTGGCAGCTTGTCCGCAGATCCCAAACCTGCTCAGGACACAGGAGAAAGAGGGGACTTTGGGAACTGGATGTGTTTCTGGGAAAGTGTCCAGTCTGCACAGACTATCACCCGAGCCTTCACACCTGCTCTTCTCTTGCCTGGAAAGTTCTTCCCCAGACTCCTGCATGACTTATCCCCATTCCTCCTATCTCAGGCCAACATCAGATCCCCAAACAGGCCCTTCCTCCCAGTGTATCTCCAGGTGCTCCATCCCTCTACCATCTCCTCCATCCCACAGTCCTGTTTCAACTCTGCCCCTCTCGCATCATGACCCACAGGAGCTGGGGGAATATCTGACCAGTGGTATGACATCAGAGTCCTCAGTGTAACAGACCCTGGTCACATGCTCCCTCAACACCAACCCTGCAACTGTGCCCAGACACTAGAACACTAGAAGACAAAAGGGTCTCTGTGGAGGTTGTGGATCTCCTAACCCAACCATCCTTTTGCCATGGGTGTCGGATCCCCTGGAACTGGAGTTAGACAGTTGTGAGCTGCCATGTGGTTGCTGAGAATTGAACCCTGGCCCGAAGAGCAGTCAGTGGTCTTAAAGCCCCACTTTAATTTTTTTTGAGAGTGATTTATTTTTATTTTATGCACATGTGTTTTGCATGCATGTCTATGCACAGTGAGTATGTCTGGTGCCTTTGGAGGCCAGAAAAGGACATCACCTCTGGGACTGGAGTTACAGAGGGTTGTGGTCTACTATATGGGTTCTGGGACTCAAACCTGGGTCCTCTGAAATAACAGACAGTGCTCTTAACCACTAAGCCATCTCTGAAGGCTCTGCCCTGCCTTTTTTGGGGGGGGGGTTGACACACACACACACACACACACACACATGCACACACGCGTGTGAACACAGCAGCTGTTTTCTGAGGTTTGACATCCTACTAAACAGAGTCACCCAGAGAGCTCACAACTTCCAAGCTCATGGTCTCGGTGCTCACAGTCCCTGTCTCCCTTTCATTTCCTTGGGATCCCTGTTATCTGCTCTAAACACTTCCAAATTTGCTTACTTTCCTAATCTCTCCTCCGCTGGCAACTCTGGTGTTTATCTTGTGGGCTGTGTGCCTCTGCAGCTCATGTCTCCTCCCCATGAGCCTTCATTAAAATATTTCAAATGAAGACCTTTTTCTGCCCCCTCAAGAGAGCATGCTGGATCTTTCCCACACCACACATTTTTAATTCTTATCACAGGACTTCAGGCAGTTTGTACATTACATCCTATTAAAAACCTCAATTCCACTTGAGGTTGTCACAATTCGGAGATTACAGTGTTCTGTGGGGTGTTCTGCCAGGGATATATTCATATATTCACTTTGTTCGCCGGCAGACTCGGCGTGAGCCTGTATTTCACACCTCATTTGATACCACAATGAGACCGACGTATAAAAAGAAGCAATTATTTATTTAGATTATGGAATGGTTTCAGAGGGATATTCGATTATGTAATGGTTTTAGAAGGATATTCATAGGTATAAACCACCATGCTGGAGTAGGGCTCCCTGCTGTTCTTCAGCCTGGAGTTGGGGAAGGGGGTGGGGGATTGGGATGCTGGGGAGGATGTTGAGCATTGAGCATGAAAGAGACAGAAAAAGTCACTGGGTTGGGCATGCTTCTCATTTACAAACGGCCTTTCCCATGTAGCTTTTTTTTTTTTTTTTTTTTTTTTTTTTAATTTCTTCTGGAGAGGAAAAAAAAAATCACAAAACAAAAAAAAGTGGCAACCACTTCTGAGGAATAGCACAGTCCTTTCCGTGTGAAACAGCCATGAGCTGGGGAAGATGGCTCAGAGGGCAAGAGGGGCTTGCTGCAAAAGCCTAAGGACCTGACTTCCAATCCCCAGCCTCCATATAAAAAGCTGGGCATGGAACCCAAGCACTGTAAGGGTGTGGAGACAGGAGGATCATTGTGGCTTGCCGGCCACCAGCCAGGTTCAGTGACAGACCCGGTCTCGAAGGACTGATAGAGCATGATACCCGGCATGCTCCTCTGGCCTCTATGTGCACACAAGTGCACACATACCACACACACACACACACAAATGTAGTCATTCTGCCAATGAAGCAATTCTACAGACAATTTATTTCCTCAGCATATTCCACCAGGATCCCAGATGCAGAACCAGGGACTCCCCTGGCCAGCCCAGTGTCAGGATGAAGGCACTACAGTGACAGATGTGCTTTCCTCTAACTCCTGCGGTCAGCAGTGTCCAGAGCCTCCGAAGCCTGTCCATGTTCTCACTCTGCCCAAGCCCTTGGGGGCACTGATCCAAACCCTGGCTCTGAGTTGATCTGGGTGGACATAGGATCCAACTTATTCCAAAGAAAAGCCAGGACAACCATCCTGGGGCTCATAGCTAGACTTAAGCAAGAAAAAGAACTGCTCCCTAAAGTGACCCCGTGGTCAGAGGGACACCGGGAGCCCCTGACCACTACACTGCTCCCAGGAGGGAAGCACAAGCAGAGCGGAACCAGGGAGGGAAGACAGGTTGTGGGGGAAACTCAGAGTAGATACAGACCGCAGGGAGAGGCGCTCTCCCACTGCACACTAGCCCCCTGTGCTAAACAGGATAGAGCTACAGCCCTGGGCAGAGCCCACCTTTAAAGGGTGTGGCCACTGTGCACACTGACTACCTCCCCCCTCCCCTGTACACAGCTGGACAGCAACACCAGAAATTCCCCACCCAGGCCCAGAGTGCACCTAGGCAGGGAGCCCTCTGTCTGTTACCTAGATCTAAACCAAAGACTGGCTTAGGGGAGCAAGGAGGCTCAGGGAGACACTCCAGTCCTTTCTAATATTTATTTAGATACTACTGGGCAAGTCTGTGGTGCCTGTAAGAGCTGCAACCATCTTGCAGCCATGAGGAAACCAACTGGGGGGTGACCAAGAGGTCACATGGACTGCTGCTATGTGAAGAGCCACCTCTATATTTGCTCTGTGAGACGGTAAATCCCTTTACAGCAACCGCTTTGGGGGAACGGTCTGTGGCTTTGCAACTAGAAGCCCTTATGCCAGTATTAACAACTCAGGACCCAGGGTACCCGGCAGGCACATTCAGATATACAGGGAAGCCCTGGTCATGTGATGTCACAGCCCACACTCTATCCTGGATGCTGTCCGCCCGGGGATGCAGCTGATGAGTTTAAAATGGGAAGAGTCACAGCAACTCAGCCTGAGTCACTCCTCCCCTTCAAAGGAGACACAGTAAGGCTCTGGGGTTGTCTGGGGTCGCATGAGAAGTGACAGCACATGCCAAGCAAGTCCATGGAAAAAACTCACCCCTCCCCCAGCCTCTACCGCTCCCATGACCCCATGAGCACAGTGACTCATCCCTGTGGACCTTGTGTCTCCTGGGCCTCAAAAGACCCAAAGCTAGAGAAGAAAGAAGAGAGGTCGGGATGATTTACAGTGATAGTAAGTGATGCAGCAGCCAGGGCATCTGAGCCCGTGATGCACTCAGCAGCCTCTCGCCAAGCACTGCCTGCTCCTTGACCCAGGCTGGGAGACTGACAGACAGACAGACAGACAGACAGACAGACAGACAGACAGACTCTCATTGTGGGAATAAAGTGGACTCAGAGACTGGAAAGGGGCTGTCAGGTCAGGGATCTTTCCAACACTACCCAGGTGGTCCAGTCCACACAACCCTCCAGGCTGGAGCCCATCCCCATCCCCCAAGAATGGGCTCCAAGCAGCAGAAATGGCTCATTTAAATAGCCAGGGGTCTGAAATGGTTCCCTGGGTATGGGTGCTTGCCTCTTATGCCTGACGACTTAAGGTGAACCCTGGGGGCTCATGGGACAAGGGATGAAACAACCCCAGAAATCTGTCCTCTGACCTCTACATGCACCATGACATGCAGACTGACAGACAGACACAATATTATTATTATTATTATTTGAAAATGAGCAGCGAGAGATAGCTGATAGCTGTGAGCAACCCTGCTTATTAAAAAGTGATTTCCCTCTGGCTCTTTAATTGGTTCATTCTCCCCGTTTCAACCTCCATGGAAACAACAAGAATAACAGTATGGCGACCAGACTCCAAACTACAATAAAAATGAAAGAGGGTCATTTTGAGACAGGCAACCCCACTATGCACTGTGCAAAAAAGGACGGGCAGTCCAGGCTGCGGTGCACCTTGCCATGGCCACACTGGGTTGGGGAGTCGCA
This sequence comes from Phodopus roborovskii, assembly GCF_943737965.1. NCBI lineage: Eukaryota > Metazoa > Chordata > Mammalia > Rodentia > Cricetidae > Phodopus > Phodopus roborovskii. The sequence continues at coordinate 1,711,242 of NW_026126598.1, read as the reverse complement.
AGGAAGCTCCACACACCACCTCTCCAGTGTTAATCTGTCTAATATCCGGCATACCACGGTGCTCACCTGCTGTGTTTTTCTGGGTGGTGTCCCACGCAGGACAGGGCTGCCGTGGTCTGTGTACCATCCTGTTCAATGTCCTCCTGCACTGTCCACTGGTTCTCATTGCTCACCCGCACGGCTGTTATCTTCACGCCCGAGGCCGCCTTGATTCTATGACATAAGAAGAAAGGAGATGCATAAGAAATTAGGCTTTGACTGGGACAGGTCCATGGGAGACGGCATGTGTATCATGCGGAGATACCCTTCCCTGCAGGCTAGAGGGAACGGAGGATGTGAATAGCTTTCCTCTACGACTGGTCTTAGGGACTGAGCAAGATGGCTCAGGAGGTGAAAGATACTTCCTGCAAAGCCTGATGACTTGAGTTCAGCATCCAGAATCCACACGGTGGAAAGAGAGAACCAACTCCCTCAAGTTGTCCTCTGACCTCTGCACATCACCATGGCACAGGCACCCACCTCCACACATCCAAAATTATAAAAAAAAAAAAAAAAAAAAGTAAGATAAACTTTCTTTGGTTTTTTTGAGACAGGGCTTCTTTGTGTAGTCCTGGCTGTCCTGGAACTCACTCTGTAGAACAGACTGGCCTCTAATTCACAGAGATCCTCCTGCCTCTGCCTCTCAAGTACTGGGGTTAAAGGTGTATGCCACCAATGCCCGGCTAAGAAAATATGTTAATACTGATGTGTTCCGAGCCATGTGTGGTGGCTTCTATGAGGAAACACCGAGTCTGGAAAGCTGAGGTTGGAGAACTGCTACAAGTTCAAGGTCAAACTGGGCTATAAAGTAAGACCCTGTCTCAGCAATAAATTAGCAAGTAAATAAATCCTGGCCTTTTAACAAATGCCACAGCATGTTGCCACACACCTCCACATTCTGTCACACTGGCTTTGAAATTAATAATTTTATGCACTTACTATTGAAAAGAGAGGCAAACGCCAACAAGATGGCTCAGTGGGTAAAGATATTCACTAACAAGCCTGAAGACCTAAGTTCAACTCCTGGAACCCACATGATGGAGGCAGAGAACAGACTGTGCCCTCTGAGTTCCATGGGTGCACGGTGGTGTACACACTTAACACATAGCCACTAAAATATAAGTAATTGTAATTTTAAAATGATATGAGGAATGAGGAGATAGGTAAGTGATCCATCCCAGGGATGATATCTGCCCTTTTCCAGCAGGGTCTGCAACATGGATGACATCTGGGACCGAGACCCATCCTGAAGCCTGGTTCTGTCACCTGCCTTGAGGAATCTGGAGTGGACTCAGGGATGCCAACCCCTATGTGTCCATCAGCTACAAAGAAAAGACTCTGCCTCCCTCTCCCTTCCTGTGGCCACCCCAGGTCCAGCCTGAACAGCGCACTCCAGAGGCCCCAATGGCACCTGTCTGACACACACACCCCCACTCCTGCATCTGATCCCTCTTCCTGTTGGGTTCTGGTCTTAATCTTGTCTTCCATTAAGCTTTCTTTCTTGACACCATGACATCCTAGGAGTTAATTTATGCATGCCAAGGACAGAGGCATCCTGTTCCACCCCTGCTTCTAGCCAAAGGTGCAAGGGAAGAGAATGTTCCAGAACCTGCATCTACATTCAAAGTCCTTCCCATTGAAGCTGTGCCCTCTGCCCTGTGGGTCCTCACTATTCTAACACTTCACATGGATCTTTCCCACACATAGGACAGCTCAAAACCCTTCTATCAAGCCACTGGTGGTCAGAGGAAAAATGGAAAGCAGTTGCAGGCTAGCCCACGGAGACCTCTGTGAGACCTGAGCTACACCATGGAGCTTGGGAGGCTCAGTTTCTCCTGGATGAGAGTCCTTCATCCACAGTGGTCTCGTGGGGATTAAGGATGCTCGCGGGATACTGAGATGAAGGACCATCACTGATGGTTGAATTCAAATACAGAAGTACCAACTACTCTCCGGAGACCTGGCTGGGCTTCGGATCCCCCTCTGCTAAGCCTCCTGAGCACTACTCTGAGTCTCCAAGCAGAATCTAGATATTTCCTGGTTCTGATTCTGGGCAGAAAATTCTTCCCACCTCCCAGGGCAAAGCCAATGTCTCCCTTCACCACAGGGAATCTATCTGTCTCCTGAGGCTGCTCTAGGGTACAATAAACAACAAACCAATGCCCAGGTTATGATAGTGAAACAATTATGTGTTCTTGTCTCTCAATCTCTCTCTCCCTCTCTCTCTCTCTCTCTCTCTCTCTCTCTCTCTCTCTCTCTCCCTCCCTCTTTCTCTTTTGTGCATGAATGTATACACTTCTGGTTTATGTTGCCCAGCTTTCAAAGGATGCACCCCCCAATCCTTCAGACATCTGACCCTGTTCAGCTCTCATACAAGAGGCTTCATCCCACAATGAGTTTTCTCATGGCCACAGGGTGGCTGCGAGAGTTCCAGATCCCACATCCTCATCCAATGGGATGGACTTGGAGGAGCAGAAGGAGGAGAGACTGCAGTCAGGATGTAAAATAAATAAGTAATTTTTAAAAATGCTGCATAAATATACTGGCTACTTTGTTTTGCATAAAAATATAAATAAAATCCCATAAATGCTGAAAAGGAGGAGGAAGAGAAAGAAGAAGGAAGAAAGGAAAAATAGAAATAAGATTCCCCTTCTGAGAACAAAAATCTTAAGCCAGTTTTTACAGGCCGAATTTGTTTGTAATGGGTGAGGTTAATCCCATATTAAGAGGGTTTAAGAAGAAGGGGATGCTGAAAAGAAATTCAAGTTACAGCAGAAGAAATGCATGCTGGGTATTAAAAACACTTGTAAAGCCAAAATTGTTGATATGCCACCTATCTCTTAAGCACAAGTTATGAAACTCTTCTTAAATTTCATCTTGGTCTCCCAACTAAATCCTCCTTAACTTCAGGCTATATTTGTTAAAGTGATTTAAGCTCAGAGAAATTCAGGTCTTAAATATTCACTAACCTTATTTTAGACAAAAAAAAAAATCTTCAGGCTTGGGGATATTCTTAGCACTTGGTATTTTAAAAGTACAATATCCAAAGCTTTGTGGATGAGATTAGTGGCCCCGCTGCTGTGGTAAGCTGGAGGTTTCCAAGGCTAAGCAACAAACCACCACAAAGTGTCCCGAGACACATAAGGAGGAAGCCTTCTAGGGAATAAAGTCATCAACGGGCAGGGCTTGGGGCCTGGGGAGAAGGCTCAATTTAGAAAGTACTTGCTGCTCTTACAGAGGACCTCAGTTGAGTTCCCAGCACACAGACCAATAGGTTCACAACCACCTCTTACTCCAGCTCCAGGGTGATCTGATGCCCTCTTCTGGCCTCTGTAGGTAACTGCATGGACATGCACATAGAGACAGGTGCCTGAATTAATCCACCAGGTGTATGGAGGCTAGCAGAGGCAAGCCATGCTGACAGCCCATTTTGAACAATTATTTAAACTTGAAAGATGGCAGATAAAAGAATCCAGGTGAGGAGACCTCCAAACACCCGCCACATGGGAACTGCAGATGGGGGTCTCCCTCCTGTGCTCTCAGAGTGAGTGCTGAAAACACATGTATTTTTAACCTCTGAGTCAGAGAGAGATTGAGAGCCTCTTAAGGAACAAGCAGATCTCTGAGAAGCATGGGGCTCAGCTCTGATAATGGGGATGGGCAGGGTCTCTGTGCACAGGTGTGAGCATCCCCCAGAAACACATACCCACTTCAGGGAGGTCATGCAAGGCAGGCACCACAGGAGGAAAGTACTAAAGTGTTGACCTTCTGCCTATGCTAAGACATAGTTTGTTCTATTTATTTGATACATGGCCTCACTATCTAGCAGTCCAGACTGTCCTGGAGCTCGCTATGTAGACCAGACTAGTCTAGAACTCACAGAGATCTGCTTGCCTCTGCCTCCCAAGTGTTGGGACTAAAGATGTGTGTTACCACATCTGGATGGATATATACATATATATAACAGTACGGCCAGTGATATTCCCATCTGCCTTCTTTGTCATACAAACTGACTGTATTTGTAACTTTTCCCATTACTGTGATGAAATATCTCATAAAAACTATTTGCAGAAATGGGGGCTTATTTTGATTCATGAGCTAAGGACACAACCTATGGTATAGATATGAATACTTTGTTTTGGAATGGATTTTCCTTGTGGGGAAGACATCGCATCAGGGTTTTATAAGGTGGCTGGTCACGTGGCATCCACCGTCAGGAAGCAGAGAGAGATGGATGGGCACTGTCTCCTTTTTATTCAGTCCAGGTCCCCAGACCATGGGATGGGGCTGCCCACATTCAGGGCAAGTTTTACCACCTCAATTAGCCCAATCTGAAAACCCCATCATAGGCATGCCCAGAGCCTTGGTTCCTAAGTGACGATAAATAATGTCAAGTTGGCAATATTAACCATCAGACTGAGCATGCCCAAAGGATGCTACCTCCCCCCACTCTAACTCATTCCTGCTCTATGATCCTGAGCTGAGCATGCTGGGAAGTGTGTCCATCCTCCTTCCTTCTTGAATTCTGACCTTAAACTGACTGAGCTTTCCCAGAGGGCTTTCCTACTTGAAAATGTGCTGTACCAGCTCCCCAATAAAATTTCCTTTGCTAGGGAAGAGCATTATTCTAGAAATAACACCCTTACCTTCCTTACCTCAAGTAGCAAGTCTTTCCCCCAAGCTTGCCTTTCTTGGCTGCATTTGTTTGGGCTTTGGGCTAACATAGGAACCCACTGCTTTCCCTTGTCTCACTGCTCACCCTAATCTTCCACCCTAGAAAGTCAGCTAGGACATCCCTGGGCTGAGCAAGCCACGATGAGCAAGCCAGGAGGCAGCATCCTCCATGGCCTCTGCAACAGCTCCTGCATCCAGGTTCCTGCCCTGCTTGAGTTCCTGTCCTGACCTCCTTCAGTGATGAACTGTGATGTGAAAGCATGAACTGAATAAAACCTTTGCTCCCCAAGTGGTTTTGATCATGGTATTTCATCATAGCAATAGTGACCCTAACTAAAACAGTGTCTAGCATATTCCTGAGAGTGAAAACAGTGGCAATGCAGAGGCGACAGGCAGCTGGAGATTGTTTTCCGGGTGAGTATTTGAGCATCTAGATCCAGCAAGAACTGGGGACATCCCTGAGCTGTCCAGTCCCTTCAACCAATGACTCCCATTAAGCCACTGCAATGGAATATCAACTGACAAAATCCATCCAGTCTCTACCATTTCTGCCATGCAGAGGACCTGCTGAAACCCACCCCCATGTTCACAGGAGTCTCACAAAAAGTTAGCGCTGCAATCCAAGGGCAAGAGGAAGGGATGGAGAAGAGGCTGTTTAATATTCTCTCCATCCTTGTGAGGAAAGAAAGCAAATATTAAATCAAGAAAATCTCTGGAAACAGTCAGAGAGCTTGCCTTTGTCACATCCATCACGTTGGTAATAAATATTAATAAACAAACCTAAGACAGAAAAATGCAATTCATAACTCAAAAGTAGCCTGACCTTTTATGGAATTAAACTCATTTTCTGTCGAGCCTGCTATTTGTAGAATGTTTCTGGTGACATGCATTTTCACGGATCCATCAAAGAGTCTTCCATCGGGGTCTTTACAGCTGCTCATGGGCCACAATAAGATGATTTCTTCTCTCTCAGACACACACAGGGGGTTCATTCACTCTGATGTGTGGGATGTGTCCTGGTTAAGGACACCTGCCTACAACCAGAGTGCTCACTGTCACCAAGACATGCTAATAGACCCACTTTCAGAATCTTGCCTACATCATACTTATTCTTCTTCTAGAGAACTTTCTTCTAAGTCCTAGACCCACAGAGGAATGCATACTTGAAATCACCTCTAAAGGGTCTCATGGATAGGGCTGGAGAGATAGCTCAGGAGTTAAGCGCACTTGTTCTTACAGGCACCACAGTTTGATTCCTAGAACCCACAGCAGGGATCAGAACCACTGTAACTCCAGTCCCAGGGGATCCAGGGCCCTCTTTTGACCCCTGCAGACACTTCATGTACATGGTACATTTGCATACATGTAGGCAAATCATCCACACATATAAAATTAAATAAATAGATCTAAAATAAAAAAAAATAGAGTCCCAAACACAACCATCCTCAAAATGTCCCTGGCTGGGAAGCAGAGGCGGTGGATCTCTGAGTTCGAAGCCAGCCTGGTCTGCAGAGTGAATTCCAGGACAGCCAGGGCTGCACAGAGAAACCCTATCTTGAAAAACCCACCCACTCCCCCACCCCCCCCAAAAAAAAAAGAATAAAATGTTCCTGGCTGAACTGAGCCTCAGCCCACCCATAAATGCAAACAAAATTATCCCATGCCCCTTGTCCCCTTTCAGAAAGGACTAAAAGCCATGGAATGACCCAAGGAGAAATCGAGAAATCCGGCACATGCCTCAACACTTGCATGGAGTTTAGAGGACAATTCCCAGGGGCCTGTTCTTCCATGGTGGCTTCTGGGGACAGCATCAGGTCACCCAGCCCATGCAGCTAAGCACTCTTACAGGCAGAGCCATCTTACCACCCCCTATTTCTTGACTTTCTAATATTCAAATCTATGTCCACCCTCATTTAACCAGACTAACATTTTCAACAGGTAGTCAGTGATCCTTCTCAAACCACCCCACCCTGAACTGAGGGCTCCTGCCCTGGCACAGGGACAGAGAGGTGGCTGTGATCCTGGGGTTTGCTGCTCGGACAAAGGTGCAAAGAACAGGAAGCAAATAGAACTCTCATCATCCACCCTCGTGGATGGCTCCCAGAGTCCCTTGGGGTTGGTGGCAGGATAAGGTAGAGCTCTGGTACTTCTCCCACCAGGCAAGAAGCCAAGAGAACATTCAGAAGGCCACCCTGATCCCATCTTCTGAGACCCAAGGCAGTGAACTCAAGAGCCTCCAGGGACCAGGCAGGGATACACACTGGGCTGGCGGGCAGATTCCCTGGTGAGCTAATAACAAGTGCAGGGATTAAAGGTGTGCATCTTTACATTTTCATTAGTGAAAATGACTGTGGGTGGGATGTGACCAGGTGCTTTCTGTTCCTGCTTTGACATCTCTGCTATGACGGACTGTAACACAGAATTACAAGAGAGAAAAAAATTCTCCCCCAAGTTGCTTTTCATAGGGGAGTTTTATCACAGCAACAGACATGAAACCAGGACACCCAGTGACCTCCTCCTTCGCCCAGACCCCACCTCCCACTGCTCTGCCATCTTTTCATGAAACCAGACTTCACTATGGAGACTCAAGCCAGAGATGCCCAGAACCACAAACATTTGATGCCTGGTCCCCAGCTGGTGATGCTGCCGTGAGGTGGCATGGAATCTCTGGAGGAAAAGGATTGCTGGAGGTGTTACCCAAAGGTATGAGACACCCGTCTTCCAGCCCTCGTAGTCAGGAACTGTGTAATAGATGGCTGCCTCTCACTCCTGCTGCCTTAGGCCAAGTGAGTCCTTCCACCATGCCTCCCACCGTAATGACTCCAGCCCAAATACATCTTCTCTCCTTCAAGTCCCTCCCATGGTCACTCTGGATCCACAAAGGCCATCTAGCTAGATTGCCAATAGCAGATTAACCTGTTTATTCCTCTCAGTTTCCCTTCAAAGTAGATCCCTCATCATCCTGACTTAAGTAAAGGGAGACTGGCATGGGAGGCTGAACGAAGCCACCTGTCCCCAATCTTGGTTCTTGAGGCTGCCTCACTCAGCATCCAAAATGCTTCTTCCCCCCTCCTCCAGTTGACCTTTAATCCAAACTCTCCAAACTTGGTGGGGCTTCCTCCATGAAGTTCCTTCTGCCTCAGTTTCTCCTTCTCAAGCAAGGCGAATGTCCTCCTGCCTCTTCTCTGCCCTTAGATCCTCCCATACACACCTAGAGCATGTCCCCATTAGAGTAAAATGGATACAACACTTAGGACAGTGGCTCACAGAATTCCCATGCACTCCCACGAGCAGATGCTTGGAGCGCCAGAGGATTCACAGGGTAACTGTGCACCATACATAGCATTTAGAAGACACAGGCTACTGGCCGTCTCTGGGGGACTCTTCCACCATGGGTGTGGATATGGATGAGTCTACATTTCACCAACCTGCCCATCCACTAGTGGGTTCTGCCACCATCATCCCCAGCTTGGGCTTAGAGAAAGGGGGGTGTATAGCTGGGAAATCTGGGTGATGTCTAGTTCTGTCAAATCACCGGGAAAGGGAGTCTTAATGAGAGGCTGTCTAGATTAGAATGGCGTTGTCTCCGTTAGTGGGAAGACCCATGCCCACTGTGGGAGGCACCATTCTCTAGGTAAGGGGCTTCTCAACTGAGAGTGGATAAATTGAGTTGAAGGCTAGCATGCGTGTGTTAACCCAGGGCCTCCTGCTCTGGACTGGGGATGTGATGTAAATGGCTGCTTCAAGTCCACGCTGGCTTAACTCCCCCATATTGATAGACTATAACCTGGGATTGTAAACACAATAAATCCTTTCTCCCTTAAGTTGCTTTTAGCATGGGTGTTCTATCACAGCAATAGGAAACAAAGCTAAGACACCGGGCCCCTCAGGTTCCTTTCCTACTGGCCATGCCACAGAAGCCAACTGTTTCCATGGAGTGTGCTTCCCTTTGTGTGTGAGACAAGGATTCTCTAAACCGCCCAAGGCAGCCTCCAAATCATGGTGATCCTCCGGCCCCAACCTCCCAAGTGCTAGGATAATAAGAATGTGCCATATGTGTGGCTACTTTAGATTACCTAGGTGCTCGTGTGTGGGTGCGCCTGCAGGCAAGCTTGCTGACTGGAAACTCTGCCTGGCTGTGTCATTGTAGACTGTGCTAATATGACCTGTGATCCCCACAGGGGTCACTCAGTGTCCCCATTTGATGACAGGCTTCCTTCAACCCTCAGAAGAGGAGCAGGCCATAAACAAGCTAGCTTCCTGTGAACCCCTCCCTCAACCTCAAGCTTGATTCACCCCCTCAGGCAATTCCCTCTGGACTCATGACATATGCCTCCAGGAAGTAGGAGTAACACCCATATTAATTAAATGGGAGAATATTGCAACAAAGGAAGTTGAAATGGCCCCTTTTCCAGACAGCTGGCCACAAGTGAAGGTGGCTGAGTGAGCGGCACAGATGGCCATCTCAGACTCGGCCAGCCAGTGACCTCTGAAGGAACAAACCCAAATGAGGCTTCGTCTGAGGCCGATCCCATTTATCAGATAAGTGGTTCTCAACCTTTCTGCACTGTGACCCTTTGATAAAGTTCTTCATGCTATGGTGACCCCAACCATAAAAATACTTTGCTGCTACCTCCTAACTGTAATTTTGCTACTGTTATGAATCATGATGTAAATACCTGATATTTCTGATAGTCTAAGATGACCCCTGTTAATGGGTCATTTGATCTCCACAGGGCTCACAACCCACAGTCAAGAACTTCTGAGTTAGAGGGACACACACTGCCCCTCTGGTCTCCCAATCCTAGAAACCCTTGGATCATCCTGTACCAATTTTGCTTAGTCCCAGGTACCATCTGCATAATTACTTCCTGTTCTTCTTTAAAACTGGCTGGCTTTATATTACCTTCTCAGGGAAGAGAGTGACACATCCACTCTTGCAAAGAAAACCAAAGCAGCCTCACTTTCCATAAAGAGAAGAAAACCCTAAAATAAGTACAATAAAAACAGAACAATGTTACTGAATTCCAGCCAGATGCTGCAGCCTGCCAAGGGCTCGCAGCCTGGGCCGTGGGTTCTTGTTGTTCCCAACACAATAAAGCAACAGATGAGATTCACAGGTGGCTGTGGGGCACCATAGACCATCTCCCTGAAGCACCTGGGATGGAAGACACCGGGCCCCAGTGACCAAAGACAAACACCTGTCCTCAGTAACTCTGGCCCCCATGTGCCCTCTGGGTACCACCTAAACTCCACATCCCCTGGCTGGTGCTTCCCTGGGCATGAGGGCACGACTGTGGTGTGCACATGTTGGTGTATCGCCAACATCACTGGGGAACCTGGTAATTTTGGGGAGGAGGCTGAACTAACAAAACACAACCCTGACTTTGCATTAGTGCTAGGTCTCACCCAACCAGGCTGTGGCTTCCTCTGAATGCCTGTCCCATTACCATGGCAACATGAAACTGTTGCAACAGTCAGTCAAACTTCCTACTGAGTGTCCCAGTGTGCTGTGGGCCCCTTCAAGACCACAGCAGCCACCAGTTACCGAACAAGCCACCTGGGCTGGGAATTATGTAACCTCTCAGGTGCCACATACACCTGTGTCCTGCTTCCTCTTCTCCTATGACAATGAAGTTTCTTTCAGACTCAAAAGCAGAGGAGGGCACAGCTTTGTTCCTGGCTGTGATTAACTCCAAAAGCATGTGTTCTTTCACAATGGAACAAACCTCTGTGCAGTCACCTGGGGAGTCTCTGAGGTGGAGATTGACATTGGATCCTGAGGCTGATAATAAGGTAGGGTATGAACTCTTCTGACCCCTAGAAACTCAGTCCCCCATTTCTGGTGTGTGTGTGTGTGTGTGTGTGTGTGTGTGTGTGTGTGTATACATGCGCTCACATGTGTGTGCAAGCATGTGCACAGGTATGTGGAAGCCAGAGGTCACCCTGGGATGTTCTTCTTTAGGTATCAACCACTGATGGGAGATGTCATTCTGTAAATATGTTCCTCGTATTGGTTCATGAATAAAGCACTGTTGGCCAATGGGAAAGCAAGATAGGCGGGACTAGGAGACTAGGAGGAGAGAGTAAGAAGTAGGGAGGAGTCAGCATGTAGAGACTTGAGAGAACAGAGGTCCAGGCCCTCTCTCCGATAAGATGAGAGCAAGTGGAAATACTTAGATTGATAGAAATGGATTAATATTTAAGACAGAGCTAGCCGATAAGAAACACTAGTAACAGGACAACAGCTTTATATCTAAAACAGCATCTCTGTGTGTTACTTGGGGCTGGTATGGCTTGGGACCAGGTCGGTGGGAAAAACCTACTCATAACAAACCACCTTGCTATGATACAGGGTCCCTGTGTGTGTCTGTCTGTCTCTGTCTCTCTCTCTCTCTCTCTCTCTCTCTCTCTCTCTCTCTCTCTCTCTCTCACACACACACACACACACACACACACACACACACACACATATTGGCCTGGAACTTGAAAAATAAACATGATGGTGATCCTGGTTGTCAACTTAACTACATCTGGAATCAACTAAAACCCGAACTCTTGGACAGTCCTAGGAGGGATCTTCTTGATCAGATTTCTTGAAGCAGGAAAACCCACTCCACACCTGGGCTAGACCTTCTTGTGGCAGCTCAGATGAAAGGACTTTGCTCTTTGCCTGCTTGCCCTCACTCTCACCAGCAGAATCATCTGTCCTGTTGCTGTAGCTGGTATTAAATTCAATTTCTTCTAGACTCCAACATGGACTGAAAACCAGCAGCTCTCCGGGAATCCTCCAGGACTCAAGCACCAGACTGAGACAGCAGAGACATCCAGCCTCGTGGCCTGAACAGTCACCAGATTTGCAGCCTCCAGTCAGGAGACGGCCATTGTTGAACTGCCCAGACTGCATGCTGAGTCATTCTAACAAATCCTCTTAATATCTGTGTTCATCCTGTCAGTCCTCCTCCTTCAGAGAACCCTGACTAATACAGAAGAGACCCTGGCTGACCTGTGAGTCCCATGGAACCTCCCAGCTCCATCCCCCCAGTGCTGGGATTACAATCTCACACCACCATGCCTGCTTTCTTTTGCATGGGTTCTGGAGATGGAACTCAGGTCCCCTTGTTTGCAAGGCAAGAAATTTATGCACTAAACCCTCTTCCAAGCCCACCTAGCATTTGAGTGAGTCCTGTATATTCAAATGAGCCACCCAATACTGCATATTCAAAGACACCATCCGGTACTGTGCATTTAAATAAACAAAACATCCTCTTGACCACAGGTTGGCCCAGGCATGAGGCTGAATCCCACGCTAATTTCTCACCCACATTTATACACAGACATGAATTTTTTTTGTATCTCAGCTCAACTATTCCAGTACATTGTGTCTTATCTAGATGCCACAAAATTTCCATAACAGCAGAATTTACATACAGATGGCAAATAAATAAAGCTTGCCTGTGGCTTGGTCTGTGGTTCTTATGGTCAAAGGGTCCTATTAGGGGTTTATGAACTTGCTCAGTGACAGAACCTTCTACATGATCTTATAGATTGCTGCCGTGAAAGCCAGCCAGGCTCCAAAGTGAAATTAATTCTCAACAGTTCTTCTGCAATGTGAAGGCACCAAAATTGAGTTTCCTTCTGTATGTGATGCGAGAAATATTTCTCATTTCTCATTCAAATCACAAATGGTACTCTCCTCTCTCCTCTCTCTTCTCTGTGTGTGTGTGAGCGCACACACATGTGTGTCTTCACCCCTCCCCCATCCATTTTCCTTAATACCATACAGTTGCATTAGCCTATGGGGCACAGACTGATTAGTACAGAGACTGCCACATGGAAGTCACTCCAGGCAAGAAAGGGTAAGGGGTAGTTTCTACAATGCAAGATGAACCGGGAAGGCCAAGTCTGCAGCTCAGTTCCTGGCCTGATGTGTTGCAGCCATGCTCTGTAAATGAACAGTACGTGGGTTTCTTGCTCTGAGCTGCAAACACCCACTCTTGGAAGCTCAGAGTAATGATGGAGAGGACAGAAGTTAGAGGGGTTGGTTTAAAACAAAACAAAATGCTGGGGGAAGATGGAAACAGCAAACATTTTACTGATGAAGCCGTCTCCCCAGCCTCAGATTCTGAACCTTAATAAATCTGTATGGTCCTTGTCTCTTGCTTAAGCTCCTCCTTCCATTTGGACTCACCCCCCTTGCCCACCCTCAAATTCTGCTCACCCTTCAGGGCCGAGCAAGTTGTCCTGTGGTGTACACACACACACACACACACACACACACACACACACACAAACAGGATGGGGATGCTGACCTCTCCTACTCTGGCTTCAATCTAATCATTCAGTGGAGACATAAAAAAAATGCCTGCTTTTGTAAATATGTTTTATTGCAACCCACCCCCTCATCATAGCTGTTTTCAGGCCACAACAACAGAGCTGAGAAATCATCAGAGGGACAAAAGGTGGCACAAAGCGCAGAGTCGCCACTGAGCACTTTCTAGAATATCTCCCAAACCCCAGCTGTCATCTCACTTGGGTCTCGTGTTAGGGTCCCACTGTGCTGGTCTCCGGGCCTGCAGAACTCTCAGTACTGAGCAACCCCACCATCCTGGCACTGAGACATGACAGAACTCCAGAGTGATCCACAGGAATGGAGAGCTGTCCACAGATGGGCTCCAAGTGCCTGAGAGCATCTGGGAAGGTCTGATACTGTCTGCACATACCTGGTACATGGCACTCCATCTCCCCTATCTGAACTGTAATCACCTCTTAAAGCCCATAAATGTCTCTCTCTCAAGGACCCAAGAGCCATTTCTTTGACATAGAATCCTCTAGAAAGACAGGGCTCTGTCTCCCAGGCTCTGGGGATGACAGACCTCTAACTTAGTCACAGCCAGCCAGCAGATGGAACTGGTGCCTCGTCCATCGGAAGAGAGTGGATAAAACCCATCCTCACCACCTTAACTAGAATCGAACACAGGAACCTCTGGTAAACACTGGATGGTGATCCAGTGAGCAGCTCCATTCTAGCAGCCGACAGTTCAGGGTTCACCAGGGCCAATTCTCTCGCCCACCCCCATCTGATGTCACAAAACTACTTACCGAAGGGTGAACTGGTCCGCCACGGAGCCACTGGTCAGAGACACCAAGAAGGTGGCAGTGTCCCCTTCTCGGATGAGGTTCAGAGGAATGGAGAGGGCGACATTGTCATCTATGTTCACCAAGGACCACCGCAGGTCGTCCTGGGTAGGGTAGACCACCACACTGCCAATCCTCTCCCGGGCAGGGAGCACCTGCTGAGGCTCCTCCTGTTCTGAGTGGATGTTATTCTCCCATTTACCCTCCTCCTCCAGTGGGCACTGACCAGCCTCATTGGCCGGATAAAGCGCAAAGAAGAGTTCCATGGCCGTGCCACCCAGGATCGCCGGGATCTCCTCCTCGGGTTCCAGGTCCAGACCAGAGCTGAACCACTCAGGCAATAACTCCAGCTCTGCCACACACAGTCCAGGGGCCCCCTGCAGCCTGCAGCTGGCTGCCACTTCCCTGGCCTCTGGGAAAGCAAACATCTTGACACAGGGGAGATCGTCCCCAGGGTCGCTGTCATCCCAGCCCATGCCAGTGACATAGAACAGTGTCTGCACTTTGGGTCTGTTGGAAAAGATGGAACTGTCGAGGATGTGGGACTTGAGCCTCCAGTTGAAAGGGAACCTCTCCATATTTCCGAAAGGGGTAGGTGTGAGCAGGAAGTCCCAGGGCACAGTCTTCTCCACAGAGAAGGGGCCGTAGCTGGCGTTGATGGCAGGAGGGCTCTGGGCTCGGTGGATGAAGAGTGTGGCGGATCGGGCCTGCAGGCTGGCATTGCGCATGAGGTCCTGGTTGGCCTCCTTGAGGAAGAATGCCTCTTCAGCATCAGAGACGTGAAAGCTGGCTGGGAGGTAGGCAGGCAGCGAAGCAAACCTCTGCAGGCTGTCTGCAACGCCTCGACCTGTGCTCTCTGCACAAAAAGGGAAAGTAGGGTCAGGGTCAAGGTCTGTTCTGATACATGAGGAAATAAATGAATATAACATCATCTCCACCCACTATTCCAGCAAGGTACGCCATAGCCACATAGCCCTTCTCCCCCTCTCATCATGGAAAAAAGTCAAAGATGCCTAAGAATCTTCCAGCAAAGCCAAGTACAGAATGCAAAGTAGACCAACTGCCCAAAAATCCAACAGTCATGGAGTTAAACAGACAAATGTAAACTCTTCCCATCAAGGGAGGCAAGCTCTAATGAGTTAGAAGCTCAGGACTCCCCCTGGTTTGGGTTACACACACTCCACTCTTCTAACAGTGCATTCGACAGCTTGCTGTGCACAATCCTCTCTCAACAGTGCACCCAGCAACCTTGGACTCCTACCTACTCAGGCTACACTTACACACCTCCCCATAACAACAACCAAACTTAGTTCCTATTTAAATATCTTCCCAGAGCTGGAGAGATAGCTCAGCGGTTAAGAGCACTGGCTGCTCTTCCAGAGGACCCAGGTTCAATTCCCAGCACCCACATGGCAGCTCACAGTTGTCTGTAACTCCAGTTCTGGGTATCTGACACCTTAACACCAGTGCTCAAATATCTCCCCAATATATCCAGGTATGAAGAATGCAAAGGTCAATCTGGAGTGCATACACAAAATTGTGTCCTTAAGTAAATTTGGAGAGAGACCTCCCCACCTATGTACAACTAGGAGTATGTAAGATTAAAACCAGATGCACCATGGGAAGGGACATGCACACACAACTAAACCTCTATTCTTTTTAATGTAGTATGTGATGTGTGTGATTATATGTGCCATAGTGCACACATGTGAAGGTCATAGGATGACCTGCAGGAGTTGGTTCTCTCACTATATAGATCCTGGGATTGAACTCAGGTCTTCAAGCATAACAGAAAGTACTTTTACCCATTGAACTATCTCACCAGCCCTAAACCTCTCTTCTTTACATGTTACCCAGTCTCTGGTACTCTGTTATAGGAATGAAGCAGATTTTCACATATGACCCTATTTGAGATAAAACTAAGATTTATATATGCATGTGTATATGTGTATACTTAGTATAAAACTAAGATTTATATATGCATGTATATATTTAAACCTGTATGTCTATGAAAGTCAACAAAGATTTTCTTTTACTATTTATATTTCTACTTTCAATGTGTTACAATAACCAAATATGATTTATTAAAATATGTAACCCACATGCAGAAACAGGTTGTGTGTGTACTGTGTGTACATGCATGCATGCATCTGTTTATGTGTATGTGGTGTGTGAACATATATATGTATGTTCATATATATGTAGGTATGTATGCATATGCGTATGTGTTTGTGGTATACGTGTGTGTGTGTGTGTGTGTGTTATTTAGGCTCCACATATGAGTGAAAACATGACATGTCGGAATTAGAATTACTTCACCAGATGAAATTTAAATTGGTATTTCCTTGGGTATACTTTTTTTTGCCCCTCCAAACCAGAAAATTAAACCCCATGTGCATGTTCTGATGGAATAACTCACCACTGGACCACAGTGAACAAGGAAAGATGACCCCCGTTGGAGGGACCATGAGACCACCTGGCCCTCCTATGGTTCTTGTTATACCTTCTCCTACAATGCAGGCAGTGTCTAGAACAGGGTTTAAATTCTAATTTATTTAGAAATTCAGAGAAGGATATCAAAGTAAACACACACTTTCACAACCTCGTCTTCCTTGTAGATTGGCTTATTCCTTTATCTTTCAGGTGGTTATGCTACATCACCCAGAACATCGGCTCATGAGGAACCTAAAGCTGTTCCTTCTCTTTGTTGTGGGCAAAGCCTCCATTTTGTCAGACACATCCCTATGAAGTCTCACTCCTGTTCCACCATCAATCAAGCAAATGTGACATAAATTTTATCTCACCATCTCTATGGGCAGCCACAGACATCCACAGCTGAGCCCACATCCTCTCCTCCAACCAGATAATAACCAAACATGCTACCTTGATTTAGGAGCATTTATGAAGCCCTGGAGGTGTCCTGGGAAGCACTCCAGCTCTGGCCTGAGGAGCTAACATCCCTCCCTCGGATTCCAAAATGTCATAGAGAAGGGCCATACTTTTCCCCACCTTCAGGAAGACGAGCCCGTGTGTGGACTATGACAGGAGGTCCTTTTTGGTCTGCTATTTTCTTA
Organism: Phodopus roborovskii; assembly: GCF_943737965.1. Classification (NCBI taxonomy): domain Eukaryota; kingdom Metazoa; phylum Chordata; class Mammalia; order Rodentia; family Cricetidae; genus Phodopus; species Phodopus roborovskii. The sequence goes on along the minus strand of NW_026126598.1, from coordinate 1,694,317 downwards.
GAGAGCTTATTGCCATTGGAAGACAGGAGATGGGCACAGAGAGCAGGAAATGAGGAAGGTCTCAGGGAGCCAGCAGAAAGGACTGCTCATCCTGGCCTCCATGGGAACCAAAAAGTTAAGCCCAGGTTCAGAGTCAGCATGGGGTGTACCAGAAGATGCTGTGGTTCCTGATGCCCTAATGCAAAAGAGCAAGTACAGGCGGCTGTGAGAAAGACTCGGAGAACTCGAGTTGGGGTAGAGGAGGGAATGAAGGAGCGCCCATGAGGAAGTAGCTGGTGGGGTGTAGGGAGACTCAAAGACAGTGGCTGCATGGCACCTGCTGTGCTTGGCTACCAACACCTTCTGAACATGGGTCTCAGTCATGACTGGTAGAACCTGAAGCCTTGAACCCCAAAGCCAGACTTGCCTAAAGCTGCTATGGTCCACAGACCTGGAAAACAGTCTCTAGGAGCACTACCACCAGCCCTATGTGGGAAATAACTGACCAGCTGTGTGGCCGAGAGTTACCTGCCTGGACAGAGGTAGAGGATGTAGTGCAACTAAGTCTCCCTTTCTCCAATTCCCATAGACAGCATGGGCATGGAGAGCCAGGCACAGAAAACTTTCTCTCCAGAAACCCAGCCTAGCAGGTCTTTCAAAACCTCCTCACCAGTGTGACCAACAGTGGCCCTCACCTTCTGCTGGTGACCCACTGGCACCTGAGTAGCCCGGGTGTAACTACGCTTGTACAAGTCTCGTGGTCATGAAGACAGGACCTAGAGGGAGATCTTTGTGAGCTCCAACACTAGCTCGGGGATGCAGAAAACACAGTCTCTGAGGCCAGATTTGTTTTTTGTCTTTTCCCAAAAGGATTCAAATTAACATACGTAGGAAGAGGCACCACTCTGAAGGCTCAAGAACACTAGTGAGCACTGAGTGAGCACCATGTGAATAGTAGAGGCAGAGATAGCCAGTCTTGAAACATAAGCCAGCTTGTCCAGTGAGTGTTAGAGGTGATTGCATGCTATAGCAACAAAATCAAGATAAAATACAGAAAACTAAGGGCAAAGGAAATCAAAAGTGCAATCACCATCACCATAATCATCAATACCATCATCACTATCATCATCACCATCAATGTCATTATCATCACATCGTTAAGATCACCACAATCATCATCACTACCATCATCATCAGTATCATCACCATCACCACCATCCTCATCACTACCATCATCAACAGTATCATTACCATCATCAATATCATCACCACCATCATTAACATCACCAGTATCATCATCACCACCACCACCATTACCACCACCACCCTCAAGAAGCTTACACAGGTCACCAAAACTCATACAGATAGTAAATGCCCAATGTGGATCTAACCAAGCTGTCAAACTTTAGGCAGAGTCTTGCCACTAAACACTCTTGTGCTGCCAGAAAGAAACTCCACCAGCCAATTGCACACGGAGTGAACTGCGGTGGTAACAAAGGCAGCTCTTAAAAGCCCAAGCTGTCCATGACATGAAAGCAAGAAACTCGGTTCTTTCTGTATGTCCTAGAGGCGACAGCACAGCACTCACACAGTGCACTGATTAGACTGAACCGGTGGACCTTCATGCAAGGCAGGCCTGCCACAGCAGAGGACAGTCCAAGGGAAGCAACTGCACAGAGGACAAAGTCACTGGCCTTTTGGTCATCATGGCTCCCCAGTACCCCAAGATATAATGTAGGTTCACCTATACTCTCACTCTGTGTGGTGGTTTGAGTAGAAATGTCCCCCCAAAGATTCATGTGTTTAAATACTTGGCCCATAGGAATTGGCACTATTAGGAGGTAAGCATGGCCTTGCTGGAGGAAGTGTGTCACTGCAGGGGAAGACTTTGAGGTCTCAGAAGCTCAAGCCAGTTCTTTCCTTACTACCTGCGAATCAAAATATAGACTCTCAGCTCATTCACCAGCACCATGTCTGCCTGCACGCCTCCATATCCCACCATTATAATAATAGACTAAACATTTGAAACTCTAAGCCAGCCCCAATTAAATGTGTTTTTGTATAAGAGTTGGTCTGGTCACGGTGTCTCTTCACAGCAACAGAAACCCTAACTAAGGCACCCTGTTTCTGTGGATGGTAGTATCCACATGAATGTGTGCACACAAGTCCATCCCCATATTTATTTCCTGAGTTGTGCTGGAATTTCTCTCCATGCATAATGTACAGTAAGAATCCAACAAATGTTGAAAACTGGTACACCCTGGATTCAGCCAGTGGATGAACTAATTAGACTTTAGGCTTGTGGGAGTTTTGTTTGTTTGTGACAGTACCATACATTTATATAATGAATTTTAGTCACTCTCACACACATGGGCTTCGTCTCTTACCCCTTTTACTTGCATGTCTTCTGTGTGTGGCCCTCTGAGCATCATTAGTTTCTTGATTGGGGGTGGGTAGGAGGCAACTTACCCCTCCCTGGGGGACTTTTGGCAATTAATGGTTGTTGGAGGAAGGGCTGTCAATTTACCAGCAGCCCCTCGTTCTTGTGTGTACTGGTTGAATGTTCCCCATCAGGAAGTACACACACCCTCCTCTGTTCCCCAAACCCTCAGCCACTAACACCCCACTCTTACCCCTTATTCCTGGCATTATCCTGGACCATGATGGAGACTATTCTCTTAAATAACCATCTTGTCTAAAACATGCTTTCCCATTTCTCCTGATCCCTCTTCCCATCTGTATCTCTATTACCCAAAGCACACTTGGGGTCAAGTTCACAACCTTCATGCTGTAGCCAATGCCTTGTAGTGAGAATCAGTGTGTTTTTCCAACATAGCTTAATATATAACAGTTCTATTACACTGGCTCGAGTTGATTCTCAACTTGACAGGATCTAGAACCAGCTAGCAGACAAACCTCAGGCAGGCCTGTAAGGGCCTGATTAGGCTGATTAGGCTGAATGAGGTAGAAGATGCAGGTGCCACCATCCCATGGGCTGGGGTCCTGGATGGACTAAGGAGGAAAAAGTGAGCTGAGCACCAGAATCCATATCTCTCTGCTTCCTGACTGTGGACAACACGGAGCCAGCTGCCTCACGCTCCTGCCACCAGGACCTTCGTGCCATTACAGACTCTACTCCTCAAACTAAGATAATCATGAGCCACAATTTCCAAACCCCAAGGTCCCCAGAACGTGGCTGTATTTGGAGAAAGTCTTTGGCGAGGCAATTCAGTTCAAATGAGGACATCTGAATTAATCCTAACTCAACATGATTGTTAGCCTTATAAAAATAAAGGGAAGGAATCAGGGTACACACAGACACAGACAGGGGACCCTGGAAGACACGGAGAGACAGCTGCCACCAGTAAGCCAGGGAGAGCTGTCCCAGAAGAAACTGGACCTGCTGACACCATGACCTAAGACTTCTTTCGGTCTAGACTATGAGAAAACTACTGTCAAAGTTGCCTGCTTTGCGGCACTTTGTTCTGGCTACCATAGCAAAGCGTAGTTAGCTCAGCTGGCTATCTGACTTCTTCCAACCTGACGTCAAATTATTCATTCAACGTTCCCACCCCAAAGCCTAAACAGACTCTCGTTAGCAGGGCTGAGGCTCTGGGTGTGTGCCCCAAGGTGCCTCTCAACCTTCTATTTCCTTCTACGTGGATAATTTTCAAGTTCTCGGGAACATGTGTTGCTTATTCAGTCTAAGAGAAATATTGACACTCTGTCTTTATAAAAACAAAGATATGGAACTCAATTTAAAGTGGCAGACTGATTGCACATGCTCCCTGGCATCTCCGTAGAGCCCAGGCAGGAAGAAAAGTGTCAAAGTAGCAAAAGGAACACACCCATCAGCCAGAGATGGAGGGGGCATGTTTGTGGATAAGATGTGGTGGGATGTCTGAATGAAGGGAGTGTAAATGAGGGGTCGTCTTTGACGGAGTTGACCCACATCTGGGAGTTTTTACAACAGCTAAAGATGACCCTTTCTTTCATTGCCAACTTGGCGGGATGTGGGTGTGTCACTCTGAATGTGGGTGGTACCATTGCATGCACTGGAATCCTAGACTAAATAAAAAGAAAGACCAGCAAGATGGCTCAACAGATACAGGCTCTAGCCTGACAACCCTGGAAACCCTAGATAAATCTCTAGAACCCATGTTTTAAAGGGGTTAAGAGCACTGGCTGCTCTTCTAGAGGACCCAGGTCCATATATTTAATTCCCTGCACCCACATGGCAGCTCACAACTGTCTATGACTCCAGTTACGGGGATCTGATACCCTCACTGACACACATAAAGTAAAAATGAATAAATAAACTCACTTAAAAAAGAAATAAAAGATCCAGATGCCATGGCATACATCTATAACCCTAATACTCTTGGGGAGGGATGGGTGGCAGAGACAGGAGAATCATCTAGAAGCTCAAGGGACACCGAGCCTGAACATGCAGTCTAGAGGCCCTGCCCTGACTTAAGGTGGGAGATGAGGCCCAGCTCCTGAAATCTGTCCCCTAACCCCCACACGTGGGCTGTGGCATGTACACATCACCCCTCCATCCAGTTAAGGAGAGTGAGCTGAGCCCCAGCATCCATGTCTTTCTGCCTCCTAACCATAGACACAATGTGACCAGCTGACTCAAGCTCCTGCCACCACGCCTTCCTCTCCATGATGGACCGCACCATCCAATTGTGAGCCAAAATAAAATTCCCTGCCAATAGCTGCTCCTGCCATTTATTTTGTCAGAGCAATAAGAAAGTAAATAATATACTAGCTGACACATGCGCTGTCGGTGGCTCCTTGAGGTCTGGACAGCTGTGGCCCCACTCCTACAAGAACTCAAACCACGGGACTCAAACCACAGGGCTCACACTTAACGTAAACAGCTGCCTTTAGCCAGGAGGAAATCAAGATGGATGACAAGAGCAGAGGGCTGTTAAGCCCACGTGAAAGATTTCCATGGAGTAGCAGATGTAGAAAGGGCCTCATTAAATGGGTTCTATAGATCTCCTCATGACAGTAATTTTGACCTCCTATAGACACTGTCAGCTGCTAAACAGTAGGATGTTCTCAGGACCTCGTCCTAATTTCCATTTATATTTATTCTAAATTGGGCACCTTGGAGATGTTTAAGGAAGAGAGAGACACTGGCTAAATGATCCTGACAGTCCTGCTGCTGTCTGATTGGAAAGCAGATGAGGCCCACAGGTGGCAGAGGGGTTCCCAGGCAGGAGGCCCTGTGCTGCCTGTCACCTCCATTTATACACGAAGGCAGTCTCCCTCTGTCACCTCCACCCACCAGCCATGAGGCGACCAAGTTAAGTCACTTGCCACCATGCAAGTCTGTGGGAGTGTCACACAGAGACACTTAATTTGGACTTCTCACTAACTGAAACAAGGCTTCCCCTTCATGTGTTCATTACTGAAATGAACACTGGTTATCTGGGGGCTCAAAAGATGGCTCAGTGGTTAAGAGCACTGACCGCTCTTGCAGAGGACCCAGGTTCTGTTCCTAGTTCCCTCATGGTGGCTCACAACTGTTCCAGGGGATTCAATGCCCTCTTCTGGCCTCCATGGGTACTGCATGAACATCGTGCAGATAAACTCACACAGGCACACATACACAAGACACATAAAAATAGTAAGTAAATAAATTAGTAAATTTTTAAATGATTTTAGGGGTATCTATGATTCTTTCAAAGTTCTTATCACACAAGCATGGGGACCCAAGTTTTAGTCCCCAACACCCTTATAAATAGCCTGGTGTGATGACACACACCTATAATCCTAGCAATCAGGAGGCAGAAGCAGGAGGATCTCTGGGGCTCATCCACACTCTCTAAGTTCAGTGAGAAACCCCGTCTCAAAACCAAGCTGGAGCATGATCTCCATATGCATATACACACACCACACACAAAAACTCTTTTCCATTTCTTATTCTCTTGTATGTGCATATGTGTATGTACAAGTATGTGCCACAGCATATGAGTGGCAGTCAGAGGACAGCTCCTTCTACCACCTGTATTGCGTTCTGGAGATCAAACTCAAGCCATTAGGCTTAGTGGCAATTACCCTTACCAACTAAGCCACCTCGCCAGCCCCACAAAATGATTCTCTTGTGTTACATAGGTCTCCAAAGAGTTAGAGTCAGTCAACACTAGCTTCAGGTTACAGGTCCAGCTGGATTGAGCATTCCCAGCACCATCTCCCCACCTGTTCACAAATGTCTTCAAATAGCTCTGAGTATAGATGGACTGTGACAGGTGTGTTGAGCAGGCTAGTCAGCAAATCAAATTACAAAGGCACACGGACCAATGTCTCATACACATCACGCAGATGACAGAGGCAACCTCAGATAATAACCAAGCAGTCTGGCTGAAAATCGGATTACCAAAGATGGTAAAAGTGATACCCAAGGGCCCCTTCCTTCCAACCCTTCTGGACTGGGCAGGAGCCTGCAGGAGGCACTATGGGTAGGATGTGGGCTTCTGGCCTCCATGTGTGAGTGTTAATTCCTTGTGCTTGAGGCCACCTACTCTGTGATCATTTGGCATGAGAGGCTCATTTTTTAAAAATCTACACGTAACATGTGCATAAACAACAAGTCACACTTGGCAGCTGGTTCAGGGGCCCAGAGCCATTCATAGGGCCAATTCCAAAGGTGCACAGGGAACAAGCAAGCAGTGGAAGGGAGCAAAGTGAAGTCACAGCCTCTCCCTGCAGAAGCTGCTGCAGAGTTCTGCTGAATTTGTCCCGTTATGTCTCCCTGGATGCCCCCTCCACACCCCCCCCCAGCAGAGGGACTTCCAGTCAGGGAGAAGACAAAGGTGTTTTTTTTTAAACTGGGGGGGCTGGGCATAGTGGTGCACACCTTTAATCCCAGCACTCAGGAGGCAGAGGCAGGAGGATCCTCTTTGAGTTCAAGGCCAGCCTGATTTACAGAGTAAGTTCCAGGACAGCCAGGGCTACACAGAGAAACCCTGTCTCTGGGATTACATTGAATGCAATGAAACAGCATACAATGTGCCTCATTAAAGGGCTTGTATCATTTTGAGTGTTGCCAGGTCTCCAAAAGGGGGATTGCAACACTGGCTGGTGTTGATGCAAATTGGCCATTTAGTAGCCAAAGAATAAGATTTGGTAACAACAGCCAGTGAGATGGCTCAGCAAGTAAAGGTGCCTGGAGTCAAGCTTGACACTTGAACCTTGGGACCCACAAGGTAAGAAAGAACTAACTCCTGCTTTGTGGCAAACATGCCCCAACATACTCAAGGAAATTAATAGAGACAAATGCAAAAACCAGCAGTCATAGTAACAGTATAGTAATAACAACTAGGGGTTGTTGCAGACCTACTGTGTGCCTGTGGCTGTTCTAACTGCATTAACACAGTTCCTATGTGCTCTAAATGTATTTATAGACACTGGGTTTCATGCATGTAGTTTTTGCACAACCCTATAAAATACCTACATTATTTCTCAAATTACTAATACCAATATGTGATTGTCACATGAATTTGTAATATAATCCTGGCTCTTTAATGATGTCGAAGTAGGAGCACAGAGATGTCAAGAAACTAGTCTAGGTCACACAACAGGGATGGGGTGGAACCAGCCACCTACAGCTGGTTCCAGATTGTAACCAAAGCAAAGAGAGACTCAACAGAGACCTTGAACTGATCCTATGACCTCGAAGTCTGTGGGGAAAGAACCTATGAGGAGGGCAAAGAATAGACACATCGGCAGGAGCCACACCATAATTAAAACCACTCATTGTAAACAATTCTGGCAGAAGGAAAAATATTTCCCCAAAAGCCTGAAGTCCCTTTTCCTGAAATGTTAGCAGCCATGAGCTGGGAAGGAGGTGGACATGCAGTACCAAGCAGGTGTGGGCCACAGGGGCAGCCCTGGCTGCCTGTCCTTGGCTGCCCCGACCAGGCTCACAGGACAATACCGCCACCTGCTGGTCTCAACTGTCAACACAGAGTGAAGCAGGTGCGAGGCCTGGCTTTGGAGAGAATAAAGGACTTGGGGTTGTGGGGCTCTTGCCACACTAGTTGCTGCCCTCCCACAGAAAGCCTTTGGGCACAGCACAGCAGACCTAGGAATACAGTCTCTTCAAGTCCCCAAAATCACAACTTGCTGGGTTTCAGGCCAAAGTGGGTCACAATCTTCAGACTAGGAGGAAGGAACAAGCAAACGGTATCACGGGCAGTTAGTTCTCTGCCCTCAAGACCAAAAACTTCACCCAGCAAAGGGAACACCTTTGCCCCATGTCCCTGTCCTGGAGAGATGCCTGCATTTGTCACCAGGCACAGGGCCTTGAGATGCACGGAAGCCATGGACCTGGGGGTGACAGTCACAGACAGCAGCAATGGCAGGGATGGTGACCTACCTGCTTCCATCTGTCCATACCTCTCACCCCAAGAAGTCACAGAACAGAGCAGGAGGCATCCACCTGCCCGTCAGGAGAAATTCTGTCTGCTGTGTCATAAATGCCGACCCTCTAGGGGACTCATTCCAATCCCAGATTAAAAATTGTTCCCTGGCTTAGTGCTCTTCCAAGGGACTGAGTTTAATTCCCAGCACCTACAGAGCAACTAACAACCATCTATAACTCCAGTTCTATGTGATCCGATGCCCTCTTCTGGGTGGAAAATGCACACATGTAGTGCACAGGTAAAAACACCCACATGCATAACATTCAATTTTTTTAAAACATTAAAAACTGCTCCTGATTCCCCTTTAACATGCCACCTGTGTGCTGAGGGACCCCAGTAGAAGGAAACGTTTAAAGCTAGCACCAAGAGAGATAAGCATGGTCTGTGTTAGCAGCAGTGAGTGACTTGAGCTAAAGTCACCAGAGCTCTGGGCAGCAGGGTGGTCATTTTCCAGAGCTGAGCATGGGGCATAAGTCTTGATCCCCATTCAGAGCACAACCCGTACTGACCTCCATGTCACCCCAACAAAACAGCATCGAGCTAATGTTTACTACACAGTGGCCAACACAACAAAACACCAGAGAGGGCTCCACTTTGAGCTCATGCTGTCTTTATTGAAAACGGGTCATCGAGAAGGGTGTGTGGCTTCTGCAGTCAAATCTGAAGTCGTGAAGTGGGCATCTCCGAGCCTGAGACCACTCAATCAAGGCAAGAGAGCAGAGCACACGAGTCCTGTGGCATTCAAAGGTGTGGGGAGAGGCCAGACTCCACACCCTCCCAGAGTCCTTTTCTCGACTTAGGCATTTGTAAATTGCCTCTACCCCAGCATCTGTTTCTTTTCTCTCCCTTTGGGGAAATCTTGGTAATAAAGGGGACACGTAACCTTCCCCCCCATTTGGGACATTTAAGGGATTTGAGACCTGGCAAGATGGTTCAGTGGGCAAATATGCTTGCTGCCAAGCCTGGTGATCTAAGTTCGATCCCTAGGGCCCTACAAGGTAAGAGGAGAAAACCCATTCCTGGAAGTTGACTCTGATTTTCATACTCATGCCATGGTATGGATGTCAAAACACACACACACACACACACACACACACACACACACACCAAGTGTAATAACATTAAACATTAGGAGATAAAATGAGGGAGAGGGGTGTGAAATGCCCCCACCCCATGGGCTGTCCTGTCTTTCTGGCTGGCCCAGAGAAACGGCACATGGCCACGTCTGACATAACGATAACTCTAAGGCTTATGTAGGCAGGGCACCAGCTCTGCTCTGGCCTCTTGTTTTTACTGTACTCTCGCTCATATGGTCCTGGAACATGGGGATAGTGAGCAAGAGGCAGCTGTGTCCCCAGAATTCATCCACAGAACTCAGTGTACCAGATAATAAGTGTGGGATGGGAACCCAGGCTACAATGTCTGCCGCTGATCACTACTCTGCTGAAACCACCTCAGACTGCCCCCATTTCATACTTCAGGCTGGTACCATCTACCCAATGGGCATAGGGCAGGAACTGGCTCAGAAGAATTCCGTACAGAATCCCATTTGAGTTGAACTCCAAAACAGCAAACTTCCCTTTTCAGGCTGATGAAGATCTGAAAGCCCAGGTGGCAGAAGTATAGGAGAATTCTGGGGAGAGGAGGCAGAGAGAAGCCTTGAGAAAAGAGATGCCATGTAGAGACCAGGACGATAGGATCACCAGGCATCCTCTGGTAAGATAATGCCATGTAGAAATACATAGATTAGTAGTTAAGTAATTAAGACAGAGCTGGCCAATAAGAAGCCCTAGCCATTGGCCAACAGTTTTATAATTAAGATAGCATCCGTGACTTTATTGGGGCAAAGCAGTCGAGGTACCAGGCAAGACAGAAAACCACCATCTTCCACTAGCCACCTAAAATTAAGATGTCTGGCCTTGGAGAGACTGTTCCCACTTCTCAGGACTCTTCTTGTGAAGTTACCTGTCCAGGTGTGAAAGGCCACACCCAACACTCATCCTAGAAGGAACCTTCACATCAGCAGCCACGGAGGTAAGTGTCAACAGGTTGGGGGTTGGGGTGCACCCCGGTTCTAGTAGAGGGGGTTGTGTAAGCTGAGACCAGCTCACCCTTCACAGCTGCCTAAGAAAGGTATGGCCTGTGGTCGGCATCACTGCAACACTGGGAAGCCAAGAGTGACGGAGATGTTAAGAAGAAATGAGAGCAAGCTTTTTGTTTCTTCCGTGCCAGCATGTCACAGGCTAGTCATGTGTCGGACTGCACAATCATGGCTCTCAAAGCATACTGCAGATCCCGTGATAAAAATAAAGGATAGAGGAGAATTACCTGATACTATATGATATATATATATATATATATAGTGTGTGTATATATATATAGTGTGTGTGTATATATATATATATATAATGTGTGTGTGTGTGTGCGCGCGCGCGCGTGCGTGAGCACACAAAATGCATTTATATGCTTTTCCATGTGTAAAATATCTCTAAACACAAGGAAGAGGGCTAATGTTAGCTGACTGCAAGAAAAAAAATTGGTTAAGGTTGGATAGGGTTCGCTTTTCTTTATAATTATAGTGTTTTATAGTCTGAATTAGAACCATATATGTGTACCATGCCTTTAAATGTGTGAACAGGCTTGTTAACATGATTTACAGACCATAAAATGCACCCATGTAGTACATGGATAACACCACCACCACCTAGCATGAACCCTGATCAGCCTCTAGTCGGGCTCCTCTCACCTGGTGCAATTACCTGCAAGTCCCTCTTTTCTAATTGTCTTTTCTGTTGCTGTGATAAAACACCCTGATACAAAATCAACTTATGGGACATGGGGTTTATTGTAGCTCACACTTCCAGGTTATAGTTTATCAGAGCAGGGAAGTCACCGTGACAAGAGCTTGAAGCTGCTGGCCACAAGACATCCACAGTCAAGAGCAGAGAAATGAATCCTGCCTGCTGCTTGCTTGCTCTTGGCTAGATGTCTTCTCTCTCGTACTCTTCATGACCCCTGGGGATGGTGCTTCCCACAGTGGACTGGGTCTTCCCGCATTAATTAACAATCAAGATAATCCCCCATAGATATTCCCACGGGCCAACCTAATCTAGATAATTTCTCATTAAGACTCTAAGTGAGGTGAATCTGGGTTGTGTCGCATTGACAGTTAAAACTAACCAGAGCACACCCCACATTTACAGGCTCAATAGGTGTGCCCAAGTGTGCCTGTGCCTTTGCCAACTGGTACACAATTGTGTTATCTCCAGTGTGAGGTGATGGTGGATAGCCATGCCAGGAACATGTATACCCATGTTTTCATTTCTTTCAGGCAGATACATTTAGGAGAAGGGCCCAGTCCTATGGCAGAGGTACATTGCTAGAAACTGCCAACCGTTCTCAAAGCCACTACACCATTTTACAACCCAACACCCACCAAGAGGAATGTCATTTAGCTGTGTCCTTGCCAACACTCAATGTTATCACTGTTTTAGTCACTCCATCAGTTTCAGAGTGGTATGCTAACCCTAGGTTTGAATTTGCATTTCCCTGGTGACTAATGGTGTGAGACCCTAAATATAAACATTTCATCAGTAACTATACTACAGACAGAAAAACCAGGACCTCCAAGTTCTCTCCTCAAAATCAGACAACTCTCAGTAAGTATTCTGTGCACAAAGATCCTTCATCTCCTCTCCTAGGCTCCCAATTCCTACTCTGCAGCACAGTATTCTGAATGTCAGTGGGACCACTGGTGACAGCCCCCAAATCAGACACATCACTACTTCCCATTTGCATGAGGAACGTTCCCCACGGGCTCATGTTTTCAAGCACTTGGTCCTCAGCAGGTGGCGCTGTTTGAAGAGGTTATGGAACCTTCAAGAGGTGAAGCCTTGCCTTGGCCGGGCGTTGGTGGTGCACGCCTTTAATCCCAGCACTCCGGAAGCAGAGGCAGGCGGATCAAAAAAAAGGAGGTGAAGCCTTGCTGGAGGAAGTATATCACTAGGGATGGGCTTTGAGAATGTATATCCTTCCCCTACTTCCTGTTCTTTCCACTTCCTGTATGTAATTGGAGACCTCCCGGTTTCCTGCTTTGGGCGCCATGCCTCCCTCACCATGGTGGACTCTTGCTGGAACTGTAGTCCCAGTATCCTCTTTTTTTTCTATACGATGCCTTGGCCATGGCTTTTATCACAGCAGCTGAAGAGCACCCAGTCTCAGCAACTTGGAATTTGTAACTGAAAGGCTGTTTCTCCACTCCTCTAACCAGGGTGGAGATCCTCCACATCCTCAGGGTCCCTGGATATATGCAAGGCCTGGATCCCGAAGATAAGTTCCACAGGGTCACAGCAGCAGCTCATGATGTATTTAAACATATTCATCTCCATTTAAGTCATGCAAACCGGAGGGGCTCTGATGGCTACCCACCCTCGACATCTCCATTGCAGACAAGGACAGGAGGTGGCTTGAGCCCTTCACACAATAGACAAACCTCCTCTTCTAGCTCAGTTCCCCACACCGTCCCACCCCAGCCATCCCACCAGGCCCCTCTGAGGCCCTCCACATCCTGCAACAGGCCAGCTCCACCTGCTAATGGAAGCCAACTGTCTCGAAGCTGGCTGGTAAATCTTATTAAAGCAATCCCCTCCCTGAACCCAGATTATTACAGCCACCCTTATGGTAGAATAAAAATTAATTTTCCCAGCTATAATAAGAACGATAAGAATGAATCACTTGGGACCAAATAAAGATTACAATTAGTGCCAACAGAATAAATCGAACTTTAACGTGGGCCAGCTGTGGATCTGCTCCGACTCTCTCTCTCCATTGCCTGTGAAGGCATCTGCAGAGACTGGCCTCCCTCGTGGGCCTTGTGAATACAGTGGCTGTGTGGAGTTCCTGGAAGGAAAGGATGGGCTGCTCAGCGGGGAAAAAAGGCCAAAGGCTCGGAGGGCACAAAAGGCCTTGGGAGAGTCCAGAGAAGGGAGAAAAGGTGCTGTTGAGAGCCATTCAAGCTGTGGAGATAAGTGGCCTCTATCAGGTCCCTGTGGACAGTGACTCAGCATAGGTGCCCCTCCTGGGAGCTGTGCCCAGCTTCTCCCTTGGGGCTTCCTTCTCTTCCTCCTCCCCCTCCTCCCCATCCCCATATTCCTTTTCCTCCTCCCTTCTCCCCTCTTCTGCTCCTCCCCTTTGTTATAGTCATTGTCCTCCCCCTCCCCCTCCCCCTCCCTGCTCTCCTCCCCTCTTCCACTCCTCCCCTTTGTCAGTAATTGTCCTCCCCCTCCTCCTCATCCCCCTCTTCCTCCCTCCTCCTCCCCCCTCCTCCTCTCCACATCTCAGATAAATCTCACCTCATTGACCCAGAGCTAGACAGAGATGCAGTGAGGCCAGTTACAACCCATAGCATCTCTGTTTGAAATACTCATCCAGGGCTGGGAGATCGCTTGAGTTTGATCACTGGGGCCTAAGAGAAAGGGGGTGTTGGAGTGCAAGCTGGGCATGGCTGGGAATCCTAGTGCTGACAAGTGCATCCCTAGTGCTCACTAGCTGGCCAGCATGGACCAATACCCAACTTGTGTAATCTAGAGAAATCCCATGAGTGCTGTTTAGGTCGAGGCTGGCAAGTTCCAGGTGACCAAAAGCAACTACCCCTGCCTGCAGCATGCCCACCTGTGCCAGATGTGGCCACAAGGGCTGTGTTTACTGCCTGTAACACTCTTGGCAGCTCTGGGTGTAACTGGCATTTCTGCTCTATGTGGAAACTGAGGAATGGAGATGCTGTGCCATTCCATGGTCACACAACAAGGCCAAGCACAGTCTAAACATGAACCCGACTGGTCATGCTCCTGCCTCCACACTGTACTGTCCTCTTGGATGTGGCTTCCCAATCACCCCTAGGGACTCTCCTTGGAAATCCCCAGAGGGAGAAGCTAGTCTAGTTGTGACTGATGGATAACAATGGCTTGAGTGGTCACCTGAGTACATGATCAGCTGAACAGGTGGGTACAACTCCCCAAGCCCCTGACCTATACAGTTCTGCCCTGTATATTCCCTGCCTCATTCCTACAGTTGGTGAGTTCATAAGCCCAGGGAGAGCCTTCCTGAGCCAATGCAAAGGACCCACAGCCTTCAGGAAACTCACCATTGGAACCATACCTAAGAAGCCTGTGAGGACAGCAAAGCAATCAGCACCCACCCTTACCCCTGTCCAGGCTCCCACGGGACACCGGCATCTCTGCCACACAGGCAGTGATGATGCCAACCAGAGCCATAGCTCACAAAAGAGACATTCCTCAGCTAATTTTGATTTTAATCTCTGAAAGAAGTGAACTGCAACTTGGGTAGTCATTAGCAGAGAAGAAAGCACCTCTCATCCCAACTTCTAACCCCTGGAACCCGCTGGGAAATGACCGTGGCAACTTCACTAATTTGGGCTGGAAGAAAAGGTCTTTGTGCTTCCTGGGCAAGGTTCATGACCTTGCTCCCTTTCCCAGCTTCCCTGTGAGAGCCTGCCAGGCTGTGGCTCTAGGAAGAAACGTGGACTGAGCCCCTCAGGAGCCTCTGTGTGCAGAAGGTGCCCACTCAGTGCAGAGCAAGATGTCCCCTGGGAAAGCGTGTACCACCTCTGGGGCTGGAGGCGCACTTGTCCCTGTTCCTTGCCCTGGGCAGAAGGCATTTTCTGCTTGCAAATGAGGCTCTGAGCAGGAAAGAGAGAAAGGCCTTCCAGCCGCTGTCTGTGGCTGATACCAAGCTCAGCAGAGTCCCCAATTACAGTGCACAGCCTTCACTGTTGATTTTTGTCAAAATACCCATATCCCAGACTTTGTACAGAGTTTCAGATTCTCACCTGGGAAGGAGCAGGGGTGGAGGTGAATGAGCTCAGCTGGTAATGGTGCTTGCCACCAATCTGACTGGTGACCTAAATTCAGTGCCTTGGAACCAGCATGGGGTGGGGGCTGACTCTCCTAAAGTTAGCCTCTGGACTCTGCGTGCAAGACCCTCTCTTCTCTGGTGCATGAATGGTCACTGACATGGGATTTCAGCTGCTTCAGCCTTTCTACCTGGACTCAAAACTTCTGCAGGAAGTTTCTGAACCTCACAGCTGCCCAAGGACTGCACAGGTATCCAACTTCCAGGATGGAGAACCTGAATGTCTGCTTCATCTGCAAGATGGCCACAGTTGGACTGCAGAGCTCCCATCTGTAAGCCAGTCCACTCAATCCCTTTTGAGATATGCATGCAAGCTTGGAGATGGCACATTCTCTCTCTCTCTCTCTCTCTCTCTCTCTCTCTCTCTGTGTGTGTGTGTGTGTGTGTGTGTGTTATACATGTCTGCATGTGCATGGGCACATATGTTTATTAAACATGCCTGAGTATGTGTAGGCACACAAATGTGTTACACCTGTCATCATGTGTGGGGGCACGTGAGGGGGGCATATGCATGTGGGGGCTGGAAGTTGATGTCAAGAATCATCCTCCATCACTCTCCCACCTCATTTATGGAGGCAGAGTCTCCCAGTCAAACTTAGAGCCAGCCAATATGGCTAGTCTGGCTAGCCAGCTTGCTCTAGGGATCCCCTGTTTCTGTCCTCTGAGGCTAGGGTTACAGACACCCACCTGGCATTTTTGCGGGTTCTCGGGATTCAAACTCTGGTCCTCACTCTTGTACGGAAATCTCATTCACTGCTGAGCCATCTCCCCAGCCCCTATTCTGCTATCTCCTGACAACTGTCATCTATGATGTTTAATCGTCTGTGTCATCCATCAGCCCAGTATGCACAGAAGAGGCTAGCCTCAACAGGATGTGGTTCCGCCTGGTTCCTGGGCCCTGTATATGCTGCCCACCACACCACACTAGCCCCCAAGTGCCTCCCAGGCCCAACCAGTCCTCCATTCTCCAAGTATGATCTCGCCAACCTCTAAGCACAGGAGCTCAAAACATACGTCTGAGCCCAGGGCTAGAACATGAAGCGCACCAGATAACCCCAGAGCAACTCCTGCCAGGCAGCAGGAAAGGCTCCAAAGTAGATGGGGACGCAGCCATGGATGTGAGGACGCTGGGAGCAGTAGTCCCCGCCCAAGGATGAGATGACTTTGAATATCTGATGTCTAATGATAAATGACTCATGGGAGGAAGCACATCAGATCCACAAAGAGGGGATCACAGAGCTAGCTAGACAACCCAAGAGAGCTGGAAGCCTCACCAAGCAATGAGGCAATGGTCTGGATCTGGGGCAGCTGTGTTATGGAGACGGGTTACCATGTTTTCCTCTTTGCCACACTCCTCTGACTCCCTACTGCCTATCCTGGAGATAGCACCTGCCTTCTCGGACCCTGCTCTGCTCCTGGCACTTCTATCTGAAGCATCCTCCTGTCTCACACCCTCAACCACAGCAAGCGAAAGAAAAGAACTGCTGGACATGACAACTGTTTGTGCTTTTCTCTCATAAGATTTTTGCATGGGTATTTAAATTGGTTTAAGTCCCAATTGAGGCCTGGGGAGACAGTTCAATCAGTAACCTGCTTGCCTTGTGAGCAAGAGGACCAGAATTCCATCCCCAAAACCCATGTCAAAAGAGCCAGCCATAAACTGGACATGGTGGTACATGCCTTTAATCCCAGCACTTAGAAGGCAGGGATGGATGGAGTTTGAGGCCTGTCTGGTCTACAGACTGAGTTCCAGGACATCCAGGGCTACACAGAGAAACCCTGTATCAAAAACAAACAAACAAACAAAAGACAAAAATAAAACAGGCATGGTGATACAAGTTTGTAATCCCAACGCTGGGGAACTAGAGACAGGAAGAGCCCTAGGACTCCATGGCTGGGCAGCCTAGCTTAATCAGTGAGCCAATGAGAGACCCTGTCTCACAGGGGAGATGGGTGGCACCTGAGGAATGACACCTAAGGATGCTTGTCGGGACCACACACACTCCCACTACACTTAGACTTTTAAATCACCGTGCCTAAGCAGCAGACCTTCTCTCCTAACCAGAAAGTCAAGCTGGCCATTTTTGTCAGGCTAGCCTGGCTTCCTTGTGCATCATGAACAAGGAAATCAAACAGGGTGAGCTGAAGAACCTCGGATGCCCTGAGTAAAAATTCTGCCAATAGCCATGCACACCTGCCTCTATCACACTCCATGCCTGAGAACACATAAGCCGTGTTCAGCCTGCCTTCCCAAAACAGCCTAACAGAAAACAGGAACAATCGCACCTAAGAGGTCTTGAGGGTGGTGAGTGTGGTAGGTGGTAATAGGGTGTGTGTGTGTGTGTGTGTGTGTGTGTGTGTGTGTGTGTGTGTGTACACATAACTGAAGGCCAGAGGTTGGTACCACATGTCTTTTTCTATTGCTCTCCACATTAGTTTTTGAGACAAGTTTGCTGATTCTGCTAGAAGGGCTGGTCAGCAAGTTCCAAGAATCCTCCCAGGCCCGGGCATTAGGAATGCACAGCCATGTCCAGCTTTTAAATGGGTGCTAGGGACCCAAACCTGGGTCCTCACACTTGCATGGTAAGTGGTTTACCCACTGAGCCATCTCCCCAGCCCTCAGAGGGTCTCTGGGAGTTGTTACCTAGCTGCAACCATGACATCATCTTTCCTTTTTAAAACTGTTCCACACGCACCTGACTCACAGAGACACACGAGACCATTTCTCAAATCAACAACCCCATTAGCAGACGGACAGAAGGTGCCCTCGGAATCCCCTGCCATTAGATAAGACCCACAGAGGACGCCAAGGAAGGGAGAAGGACAAGGTGCTCCTCTGTGTACTGGCTACTGTTGCCACAGCAACGAGGGACCACTGGGAGACAGCTCCCTGGGCTCAATGGCCAGAGCTTCTGGAACAGGACTTGGCTTCCATCAGGGTGGGGCTTGGTGGATCTAAGACAAGAATTACAGGAACCTGGGAGTAAACTCACACTTATTCAGAGCTACCTCAGTTTCCTCATCTATAACATGTAAAATGGAAGGCAAGGCGTGTGTCGGAAGTTAAGGAGCTCATAAGGTAATCCAACACCGGGGAACCCCAACCATTCTGCTGCAGCACAGATAAGGCCCACACAGCCATCCTGGTCCAGGCCTCTCATCAAGACCTCATGCTGAATACACACATGAGACTAAAGACAGTTTGACACCCTGTCTCAAAATAACACGAAATGTTTTCCAAGATGTGGGGGTAGTTCCGTGGTAGAGAGCTTGCCTAGCACACACAGGGTCCTAGACAGGAAAAATCAACTGAATATGAAGTGTGGGTGTCACTTCATGAGGACTCCCCACTGTTTAACAGTGAGCCTTCTCCGGTGTGACAGGGAGAAATGCCTGGCCTCCTGAAGCCACGTTTCTAGGGAAAAAAAGAAAAAGAAAAACCACCAGTTGAGAGTTAGTGAGACGGCTGTGCAGGTAAAGTAGCTTCCTGCCAAGCCTGCTGACCCGACTTCAATCCCCAGGACCAGCATGGCAGCAAGAGAAAATCAGAAAATCGACTCCCTCAAGTTATTCTCTCTCTCTTTGAACCGTGGTGTGTGCTTGCCCCCATCTCCAGCCACTCACACACAAAATGAATACATGTGATTTTGAAAAAGTATGACAGGATGCGGGACACCTCTCGAGTCCTGGAGGGAACACAGAGAGATGGAGGATCAAAGCTCTGAGGCGTCAAGAAAGACAATCAGGAGGCATCAAACTGGGGTGAGTCACCAGGCAGGAAGTCTCGGACATGATGGGGCTCCTCACTGTTGTGAGATATTACTTTAACTGGGCAAAGATGTGTTACATTTTGTTTATGCTGCAGAATATTACTGTAACTGTGTAAAGATGTGCTACATTTATTTATGTTGTGGGATATTACTTTAACCATGTGAACATGTCTTACATTTGTGTTGTAAAATATTTTACAATGTAAAGGTGTGTTGCTTTTGTGTACACTGTATTTGTTTATTATAGACGGTGTGGTGTTTGTTTCCCCTTGCCTGCCACCTGATTGGTCTAATAAAGAGCCGAACAACCAATAGCTGGGCAGGAGAAAGGCTAGGCAAGGCTGACAGGCGGACAGAATAAATAGGAGAAATCTAGGCACAAGAGAGAAAGAAAGAAAGGAGAGAACAAGGAACACTCCAGAGTGAGAAGCCAGGCCAGACGCCAGAAAGACAGACATAGAGAAGCCATTAAAGTAAGATATACAGAAGAAAGGTAATAAGCCCTGAGGCAAAATGTAGATAAAGAGAAGCATGTTAATTTAAGTTAAAAGAGCTAGCCAGGAACATGTCCAAGCTAGGCTGAGCATTCAAAACTAATATTAAGTCTCTGTGTCATGATTTGGGAGCTGGTTGGTAGACTGAAAGAAAAAGCCTGGTACATCCCATTCCCTGTCCCAGATGGCCCAAATGAAAGGTGCACAAGTCTAAGAAACTGACTGCATACAGCATACTAGCTCAAGCCTATAAGATTAAAAAAAAAAAAAAAAAACTCTACCTCCGTCTTAGGAAAACGTAATAAAGAATTAATGGCCTGAAACTTGTGGGATCTCACTCAAGGTACCCTATATGCCAAGACTTCTTAGATCATTAACTTCCAACAGAAAACCCCACCCCCAGCTCCAGGGCACGTGAGTGCCAGTTCACACTGACACAGCTAAGTCCTCTAGTTTGGGTTCCTGATTCCCAGAGACGTCTGCGACCTTGGTTTCTCTTTCTGTCTCTCCGGTAAAATACTCTGACAAAAATAACTTAAGGGAGAGCCATGTGCTTCAGCTCACAGTTCAAGTCCATCACAGCAGGGAGTCAGGATGGCAGATCCAGCCGGTGCCGGAAGCCGCTTACAACAGGAACCAGGGAGGCTCAGGCCAGCCAGTGCTCAGCTCACTTTCTGAGTTTTACATAGCCTAGGGAGCCCTGCCTAGGGGATGGCCCAGCCCACATCTACTACCCTCATCAATACAGTCCCCCATGGGCAAGCCTAGCGACCCACCGGCCAGGTGATTCCAGATTCTATATTCTATCCTGTTCATAATCAATAGCAGCCATAACAGACCCCAAGAGACCCACACCTGCAAAGGCAAATCCAGACACAGAAGTCCCATTTCTAGGTCATACTCACTCTGAAGACCCACTCACCCCACCCCACCCCAAATGTTATCATTACTCTCAATCCCCCTCCCCCATTTTGGAGGCCCTGAGAGGTTAAATAACTCACCCATGGTCACACAGCTGGGACTAAAGACTTGAACCCTACCCAGATGATTTTGCAACCCAATAAGGTCACTTAGCACAGGTGGCTACTGAAATTGGATGCTGGGACCCAGGAGCTGAATGCTTAATGTTATTCCATCTAATTAACATAAATTTAAGGCTACAGACTCAGCTCTCTGCCTGGAGCTTCGGGGACACCATCAGATCTACTTTTTCTGATTTAGATTTTTATTTACTTAGTGGAGGGGCGGGCTGCACCATGACACATGTGGGGGGGGGGGGTCAGAGGACAATCTGCAGAGGACAATCTCCTTCTACCATGTGGGTGCCAGGGATCAAGCCAGCAGGGCCTGGCAGCAAGCACCTCTACCTGCTGAGCCATCTTGGCAACCCTGATTCACCACTATTTTATTCTTTATTTACTAGTGTTATTGTGCATGTGATGTGAGGGAGGTGGGTGTGTGCCATGGCAGGTGTGGAAATGGAGGAACAACTTTACAGAGTTCATTTTCTCTGTCTTCTTTACATAGGTTCCAAGAATGCAACCCCGATCATCATGTTTGCACGGCAAGCCCTCTACCCTCTGAGCTATCTCACCAACCTCCATCTACTTTGCCTAGACAGAGACCACGCCTGTGATGAGCAGCCAGTGCAACCTCTCTGAGCTTGAGAAGAGATTCAAATCCCCAGCAGATTTCAAAGCATGAAAAGGAATGAGAAAGGAGGGGGCCAGAAAGACAACTCAGGAGCTAAGATCATTTCCTGCTCTTAAAGAGGACCAGGGTCCTGTTTCCAACACCCACATGGTAGCTCACAACTACCTATAACTCCAGCTCCAGGAAATCCAACGCCTTCTTCTAGCTTCTAAGGGCACCTGCACACACATTTATGCGCGCACACACACACACACACACACACACACACACACACACACACACACACATTCACACACAAAATAAAATGAAATCTTTTTTAATGCAAAAGTCTTATGCATATGATGATCTCTAGGAAAAAATACATACTGAATATATTTGCTTCACTAAAATACTTTTTTTAGATTTTTTTAAAGATTAATTGTTTTGTTTTATGTGTGAGAGTTTGCATGCATGTAAATCTGTGCACAATATGTGCAGTACCAACAGAGGGCAGAAGAGGGCAGAAGATCCCCTGGAACTAGAGTTACAAGGTGGTTGTAAGTCACCTTGTGGGTGCTGGGAATTAAACCTGGATCTCCCTGCAAGAGTAGCCAGTGCTCTTAACCACTGAACCATCTTTCTAGCCCCAATAAAGTACATTAAATTTACTTTATCTGCTTGTTTTGCTTTGCTTTGTTTTCTTTTGAGATAGTCTTCCACTATAACCCAAGCTAGCCAGAAATTCACAACCTTCCTGCCTCAGCCTCTGGGTATTAGAACAGAGGCATGAATCACCCTGCCTGTCTTCTTTTCACTGTAGTAACTGGTTGCTGGGAGAGCTCACACACACTCACTTGGCAATTTTGATCACACTGTTCTGAGTCATTCTACCCCCAGGGACATGCATCTCATTTAACCTGGAAAGAGGCACCTACCTTCCTCCCGCTTCACAGAAAGTAAAACCAAGGGATGGAAGATGTCATTCTGTAAATATGTTTCTCTTATTGGTTAATGAATAAAGCCCTGTTGGCCAATAGAAAAGCAAGATAGGCAGGACTAGGAGACAAGGAGGATTCTGGGAGATGTAGTAGAGAGGAGTCAAGATGTAGGACATGAGAGAAGAGGTTCAGATCCTTTCTCCGGTAAGATAAGACCATGTGGAAACACTTAGGTTGATAGAAATTAGTTAATATTTAAAACAGAGCTAGCCAATAAGAAGCTCTAGCCATTGGCCAACAGCTTTATAACTAATAGCATCTCTGTGTGTTATTTTAGGGTTGACAGGGCTATGGGACCAGGCTGGCAGAAAACAGCTCATAACAACCAAGTCCATCTTTCACAAGCCTGAGGCAGACAGTCACAGTGAGGTCAGACTCAGGCTTTTCCATCTGAGATTACCTCCTTGGGGCAGCATACCAGAAGTGAAGTCACTAGATACACAATTAACATTCGATTCCACTCACCCCTGGCTTGTTCCCAACAACCAATATGGCCAGCAGTGCAGGCCTGCTCCTGTCACTTGCCATCTACCACAGGTTTAGAGGGGAAGAACCACAATCACCATGTACCACAGCTACCAGCACCATGGCCACTACAGCAGCTCACAGGACCACGGCCACTACAGCAGCTCTAGGACCACAGCCACTACAGCAGTTCACAGGACCACGGCCACTACAGCAGCTCACAGGACCACGGCCACTACAGCAGCTCACAGGACCACGGCCACTACAGCAGCTCACAGGACCACGGCCACTACAGCAGCTCACAGGACCACGGCCACTACAGCAGTTCACAGGACCACGGCCACTACAGCAGCTCACAGGACCATGGCCACTACAGCAGCTCACAGGACCATGGCCACTTACAGCAGCTCACAGGACCATGGCCACTACAGCAGCTCTAGGACCATGGCCACTACAGCAGCTCACAGGACCACGGCCACTACAGCAGCTCACAGGACCACGGCCACTACAGCAGCTCTAGGACCATGGCCACTACAGCAGCTCACAGGACCATGGCCACTACAGCAGCTCACAGGACCATGGCCACTACAGCAGCTCACAGGACCATGGCCACTACAGCAGCTCACAGGACCATGGCCACTACAGCAGCTCACAGGACCACGACCACTACAGCAGCTCACAGGACCATGACTACCATATCACAGCTCACAGGACCACAGCTCACAGGACCACGGCCACTACACCACAGCTCACACTTATCTCCCACTGCATCATGGCTCACGGAGCCACAACCATTATATAAAAATAAATAAAAACAAGAGAAGGCATGGCTCTCCTAAGCCCCATTCTTTCATGCCCAGCAGCCCCCGCTACGGTATTAGCCACACCTCAGTTCTCCTCTGAGATGCCAGAGTGTGGCTAGTCATGTGACCACACTTCTACCCACATTAGTGAGCTCTGAGGCAGGTGCATGACACAAAGAAGCCCAGTGAGAGTCTCTGTCATGCCTGCTGAAGGAAGGAGTGAGGGCCTCATTTCCGGTACAAGCTATAAGGATGTCATCAGTTTAGACTGACACAGGCCACTCCTTCAAAGGGTCACCTCAGTGAGAGGCCACCCAAGAGACTAAGCCCTGCTCTGTCACTCCAGAACATGTATCCTGCTGTGCTTAAAGTAAGGCCATCCAGTTTTGCCATCTCTGAACTTTCCCTTCCTCCTAGAGCCAGTGTAGAGTTTCATGTTGGGTTTTGATGTTTGGAGGGATCGTTTATTTGGGCTTTTTTTCCTCTTTGAGCTTTATTTTATTCTATGTGTGTGAGTGTTTTGCCTGAACTTGTCTATGTGCACCATGCACACGCCTGATAACCACAGAGGGCATAAGAAGGGAACCGGAGTAACAGATGGTTGTGCAATACCATGTGAGTGCTGGGAACCAAACCCGGTTCCTCTGCAAGAGCAGCCAGTGCTCACAACCACTGAGCCACCATCTGTAGATTGAAGTCCACAGTTGTCCTATGACTTCCGCACATAAAACATGGCACAGTGCACAAGTGTGAATGTGCAGGTGTATACACACACACACACAATAATAATAATAATAATAACATTTTTAAAAGAATCTGTAACTGACATACTGAGGCAGTTACAGTCCCTCCTAGACACTACTTCTTTTACCCAGTACCAACCAATATGGTCTAAAACAAAAAACATTTAACCTAACCTCTTGCAGGAGGCCACGGCTATGAAACAAATAAAAATGAACCATTTCCTGTTTCGCTCCGTTCATAAAGCTTCAAGCTCCCACTGTCCATCGCTCTGTCACGGTCATTCAGAAGCAAAATGGGGACTCAATTGTTCCTAGGCAACAAATTATATACCTGCTGTGGGAGGGGGAAACGAGCACAGACTACAGACAGAAGCTGTCCCCATCCCTTCCTACGGCTGAAGCAGCATCTATTGAAGAGCGTGGGGCAGTCTGAGTGCTCAGCTTTCTCCCAGATAAGACACATGCAGCACAGGCAAGGACTTCTGCAGAGGGCATCCAGTCCAGCTTCAGATGTGGCATTCATTCTGCATGGATGTTTGACCGTGACTGCGGCTTCATGACCATGACCTCATGACTATGAAGGGGCTCTGGAGAGGTTTTCTCTGGGTTGCAATAGCCCAGCTGGGACCTCCAAGTGCCTGGCTTCTACCCACAAGGGTGTCAGTGTAACGGGCTCCTGCTTTTAGAGTAACGAAATCCAGAGTTGGGAGATGGCTCAGCAAAGTGCTGGCCACTCAAGCATTACGACCTAAGTTCAAATCCCTGCACTCACATTAAAAAGAAAAAGAAAAAAAATGCAATGCTGGTTAGACCCTACAATTCCAGCACGGGGATACAGAGACAAAAGGATCCTGGAAGCTCCATGATCAAAACAAAAGCTGGACAGTGAAGAAGACATCCAACATTGACCACTGGCCTCTGTGTGTGCACAGGAACGCGCGCGCGCACACACACACACACACACACACGTGCGCGCTCGATGAAAGCCTAGCCTCTCTGCCTTCATTTGTGCCTGTCACTCTATTCTGGGTCATCCAAATGTCCCTACATCTGAACATATTAATCACTTCAGGAGTCTAGAATGCAGAACTTCCTAACCAATCTCATTCTATGCATTCTGCAGTTTGTTTCATGTTCATGCCATAATCTGTACCTTCCAGAACTTTCTACCCCCCCCCCACTGTGTATATGCGTGTGAGAAGTGGATTGTGTTCTTCCAAGGGAGACTTGCTGTTCTAGAAACCAGACTGACTGCAGGTTTTGGACAATGGTCAATCTCTGGGCTTTCAGCATGCATACACTCTACGAAAACAGTCCCTAGGTATTCCTAAAAGAGAAGGCTTTGACCCTGGGTTTGCTCCGGCTTCTCTGCTGTCCTTCCTACAGAGCTGTAGGGCTGTGAAGCCCTTAACTTCGAGCAAGGATGAAGAGGATGCTTTTAGTTCCCACTGCATCTTCCTGAGCTAGGCTTCATCCCCCTACCAACACTGCCTGCATTTTCTGTTTAAATGTCAAACGAGGGAAGAAGCATCCCCAGGGACGAGCTGGAAAGCAGATTAAAGACCTTCTCTGATTTCTTAGGTATATTGATCTACATGTATTTTAAAAGTGTGGAAAATGGTACATTATCACATAAGTGCTAGATATTACAATCATTTAAATTATCTTATGGAGACTACAGGAGACAGCATCAAATTATGCTCCCCAAAGGTATCCACATGTTCATCTCCATGCCTGTGGGCCTGTTGTCTCAGGTAGTTAAGGAATTCCAGAGCCAGGAGTAATGGCACATGCCTTAGGAAACAGAGCAGGAGAATGGCAAGTTCAAAGCCAGCCTGGGCTACAAAGTTAGATTCTGTTCCCCCCCCCAAAAAAAAGGAAAGCAGATTTTGTAAATATTGTTATGATATTAAAGGTCTCAAGGTGGATAGGAGATTATGTGGCAAAACTCCTAAAGAGAACGTGTGTGAGGATTGTGTAGCATCCTTCACTAGCAGAGAAAGACAATGATACCAGGCTACAAGGGTGGCTCTGTCAGTGAAGTGTTTGCTCTGCAAGCATGACGACTTGATTTCGTTCCCCAAGGCCCATGCAAAAAGCCAGGTGTTGTGGTACCAGCTTGTGATCTCAGAACTGAAGGAAGGCAGGGACACATGGGTCCCTAGGGCTCAGTGGCCAGGTAACCTAACCTATTGGAGGTCCTAAAAGATCCCATCTTGAAAGCAAGGGAATGGGGTGTTGGAGAAAGGGTTCAGTAGCTAAGAGCACTGAGTGCTCTTCCAGAGGACTGGGATTTATTCCTAGCACCCACATGGCAGCTCACAAACATCTTTAACTCCAGATCCAGGGGGTCCAATGCCCTCCTCTAACCCCTCCCCCAAAAGGGGTCATAATGCTCATGTTGAGAACCTCTGGTAGACACACACTGGCTGCCTTTCTGAGTCTGGCTTATTTCACTTAAAACAAGGATGCCCAGTCCATCCATCCTCCCGAAGGACAGATGATCACATTGTGCCTATAGCTAGTCTAATCCTCGGCTCATCCCTTGGATGTTTGGATCATGTGAGTCAATTCAGGGGAAAACAAAACAAAGCAAAAAAAAAAAAAAAAAAAAAAAAAAAACACAGAAATAACAAGACTAAAGCCTCACCTATGGGACACAGACACCATGCTTGTGTGTCCCTATGGGTGAGCACTGTAGCCCTAGGAACCGGGGCTGGGGGTGGGGGTGTGCGAAGGCTGAGTGGGCCTGAGTGGTGTGGAGGGTGGAGATGGCCATAACCACGGGTAAACAGGGGATGGCTGAATCCCAGCCTGGAAAGTCTGGAGACTCTACTCCCTTCCCTGGGCCTTGGCTTCTTCAGCAGCAAAATGAGTGAGTTACTACCAAATTCTGTCCTAAAACCCTAGAAACTTCCATCAGTGGTAAATGTTGTTCAGAATCAAACCATCTCCCCAGAACACTCCATGGGGTCTCATTCTTCCCCAGGCTACTCCACTACAATCTCACATCCCCCCCCCCCCCCAGGCCACACCGCCTGCGTCCCATGTCTCCTGAGACAGAGAATGGATGCTCCTGATTTCTGCACATACCAAGATGCACGGCCAACAGCTTCGGCACATTTGCCTCATCCTTCCCCGGTAATTTATGGCCTGGATGTGGCCCTATCGACACTTCATTACAGAGACTGACAGCCACAGTAATTATGCCTTTCCACAGCCAACTATTCATCCTCTATATCTTCCTGGTTCCTATCACGTCTGGTCCTTTGTCAAGGACAGTTGGGCATCTTCCGGTCACGTCCCAGCTAATAGGCACAGAGCAGGAACCCGAGTCTAACAGAGGTGACTATGGGTTTCTCGTTCAACTTTCACACGTTGGAAACACGTCTCCGGAATATCATGCGAAACATACCCAGTGGGTTGACACAGACCCCAGTCTTGGCTCCCGAGGCTCAAAAAGTGTGGCTGCAATCTGACCCACAGTATGCAGAGGAAACAGCACCCGTTTTTTTTTTTTTTAAAGGGTACCTGCGCCTGCATGGGACAGAACAGGCTGTATCACTTGGGGCTTTGAGAGCCAAGTCCCCTGGGGTGTCTAAAACAGGGGGCTCGTGGGAAAGGGAAAGCTGACCAAAGTGGAATTGCACCCAGATGTTAAAGAATGCAAGCCCAAAGTGGAGGACGCTAGTTTTGGCCGCCGCCGCCGCCACACACACACACACACACACACACACACACACACACACACACACACACACCAGACTCTGAGGTTTTCCAGGAGTGGATGAAATGCACTCACGCTCAGAAAGGAAGGGAAAAGGAGACCAAGAAGAGGAGGGACGCCAAAGGCTTCATGCCTGGAAGGTTCCTGGTGACTCTCGTTATGCTAAAGCGGGAGGCTGGGGCTCAGACAGGCCAAAGAACTTATCTGAAGCCACACTGCCCTTGAGTGGTAGTGCTGGGAGCTCTACTGCCTCTAACAGACTTCAAACCCTGGTTTCTGTTTACGCCTCCCCACCCACCACTCCCACCTGGGGGTCCTTCCAGCCTCTCCTCGGGGTTAGTTTCATCGTTGTTGTTTTGCTTTGAGACAGGGTCTCTTGCAACCCCAGGCTAGCTTCAAACCCACTATGTAGCTGAGGGTGGCCTTGAACCTCGAATCCTCCTGCCTCCACCTCCCAAGTGCTGTATTTTTAATTTCTCCTGAATTTTAATTCTATGGGACAACATTTCAAAACTCTTCGCTTGCAGCCTTACCTAGCTAGCTAGCCATTCTTGCCAGGAGTCAGCTACATCAAAGGTAAGCGGTATGGCCACCACCCACACTCGCTGCCTCTGCCTCCTCCTCCCTCCTCTCTCTCCCCCTCCTAGCTGCCTCCCACTTTTCCTGGGGCTGCAGGCTAAAGCCTTCCCTTTAGGGGGCTGGTCGCCCGGGGAGACACTTTCCCCTCTCCACCTGCAAGGCCAACCTGCCTAGGTTCTCTGTAGCATAGCTCCCCAGGGTGTTCCCGCCCTCTCACAGAATTGCCTTACATTCTAGAGGAACAGTTAGTTGTCATGGAGATCACTTCTTTTGCTCTGAGATTTGAGGGTCCAGGACTTTTTTTGTTTGTTTGTTTTGTTTCTCATTCTCACGGAATCACTAGGCTGCTCTTCGTTGAGTTCCCCTCTCCTCTCCTCCCTGCCAGCAAGCAGCAGGGAAGGGGAAATTCTTGTTCCAAGCCTCCCAGACGTAGCCTCGCGCGCTAGCCTCCTCTCGGGCAGGAGCCGCTCCCAGGCTTCCTGGCGCGCGCTGGAGTCATGTGACTGTTCCGGCCAATGAGATAGCAGTTGTCTGACTCAGCGCATCCCATGGGAGGTGCAGCCCTGCCTCTGCTAGGACCAGACTGCAGGTGAGGTTGGGGAAACCTAGCAGCCCTTGCACCAGTGATGGGGCAAGGAGGACCCAGCAAGCCCCCCGGGATGGCTCTAGTCCTTTGAGACTTTGAAAACTCAATTCATCTGTGGTCACAGGTGGCCAAGCTGGAGAGATGGCTCAGTGGCTACTCTTCCAGAGGACCTGGATTCAGTCCCCAGCACCCACATGGCAGCTCACAACCATCTGTAACTCCAGGTCTGGGGAATACAGGGCCCTCTGGTGCAGATATACTTGTTGCCAAAACCCCATACACATAAATACTTAAGGCTGTTATGGCTTCCAAGAAGACTCGAGTCCCCAGCTGAGGAGAGCCCAGGACTTCAGGCAGCCCAAGGTCTCTCGTATCTGTACTCTCGGTATCTTTGTGCATTAGTTTTTCTCGTCAATCAAATGGTGACAGAAGTGGCCTCTGAGGGTGATTGAGAGGATGGAATTGGTCTATATAGACCAGGCACACAAGTACAGGCATGTACTTCCAGCCTTTCAGAAGGTTCACGGGCTGCCTAGACTACAGAGTGAGTTAAAAGAGGCTGCGTGTGGAAAAGCTTGCCTGTCATGGGCGAAGGCCTGACTTCCATCACCCCCAGCATGGAAAAGGAGGAGGGGGAGGAAGAGAAGGGAGAGGAGGTGGGATGAGAAGGGGGAAAGAAGGGTGGGGGGGGTGAAAAGGAGGAGGAGAAATGGGAGCATTTGGCAAGACTGACATTAACAAAGGACAGCCATCCCACCATCCCTCAGTTCCGGGGGCTTGAAGTCCAAAACCAAGGTGCCAGCAGGGCTATACCACTGCGAAAGTGCTGGAGGAGAGCAGCCACCCCACACCTCTGTCCTAGGCTCCAGGTGTCCCTTGGCTGGTAGATACATCACTGCAGACTCTGTCTTCATCTTGAATAAGGACATTATCACAGTGGATAAGGTCCTGCCCAAAAGGCCTTTGCTTACCTTGATTGCAACTGCAGAGAGACCTGGGGTTGAAGGATAGACCCTGGAACATGTATGTCCTCAAAGAAACTCAGTAAAGCCTGGGACACCTGCAATGTGATTCTCTTCCTCAAAATCTGCCTCACCAAGCTGATGTATTAAGCTACCTTGATAGAATGGGGACAGCTGCAGCCCTGCCTGACCCCACAGCCCCACCCCTCCACCACCCTCAGGCACATCTGTGAAAGGCCAGTGGCCTCTCAGCTCTGAAACCACCACCATTGTGGCAGCTGTCAGTACAGACACCAGGGCCTCTGCCAATTTGACAGACAGTGGTACCAACAGGGTTGGGTCAAAGCCAAAGGCGTGCTTAACTGACAGGCCCCCTGAGGACACAACCCACCACCACATCCATTCAAACCTCCCTCACTTCCACCCACAGAGCAGCAGTGCCCTCCCCAGAACACCCCCACCACCAGCAGCAGCCTGCCATTCATCATCCATGACGGTGAAGCATCACAACCCCAAGTCATCGCCATCGCTCCCTTCTGAGGGCATTTAGGATGGAGCTGGATAAACAGCTCTTCGCCTGCACTTGGGCCTGAATCATCAGGGGTCTACACCGATCAGAACTGAGGTCTGAAAACAAGCCTCAAGACTGGCCCTAGGTGACAGCTGTCCTTACCCACTAGAGTCTCAGGACCCTGTGGAAGTCAGAGCAGAAGCCAGGAAAGCTGTGGTCAGGAGGATATGGTTTGTGTTGTTTTTCTTTAGATTTTATTCAAACTTCTAAGCAACACAGACAATGTGCTCAAATAAAAGAACACCGAATGGTCCCCCTCACTGCCTAGTTCTTACTTCCAACATTTTAATTGCCAGAGTCAAGCCCCCGTGGGTGCAAAAAGAACATTTGTCAATTTCATTGACGTTGCTCTTAAATTTTTTTATCCAAAGGTTTCCAAACAACAGCCAATCCCTGAAGCTAGGAAGCTGGGGTGAACATCTGCTCAACTCCTACTCATTCTTCAGAACCCAATTCAGAGTAACCCGTTCCTCTAGGAAACTTTCCACGCCCTCCGCAGGCAAAGAGCGTCTCCTTAGTAACCTGGGAATCTATCCCATCATGGCCCCTTTGTCACCCAGGTTTGTTCTGTTCCCTTCAACAGCGCATTCCAGATATGACACTTAAGGGCCTCAGGGAAAGTGCCAGAGGGGATTGATTCCAGAAGCAGAGCTCAGGTTAAGCAAGAATTCAATCTCACAAACCATCTAAAAGAGAATGCAATTAAAAGGTTAGGACTGGCTGGGAGGTGGTGGCTCACTCTGGAGGCAGAGATAGGCGGATCTCTGTGAGTTCCAGGCCAGTCTGGTCTACAGAGCTAGTTCCAGGACAGCCAGGCTACACAAAGAAACTCTGTCTCAAAAGAACAAAAACAAACAAACAAAAAAGACAAAGCCTAGGGAGATGGGCCAGTCAGTAAAGTACTAACTATGCAAGTATGAGGACTTGCATTCGAGCCCCTGAACACGATAAGTGCTGGGAACGGTTGCTCACATCAGAAACTTCAGCATGGGGAGGTGGAGACAGGCAGAACCCTGGGGCTCTGTGACCAACCAGCCTAGCCCAGATCCAAGAGCTCAAGGGTCAGAGAGAGAGCCCCTGCCTGGAGAACAACACGGAGGGCGATTAAAGAAGACACTTGGCAATGACTTCTAGACACCACACATGTGCACACAGGTGCTTGTACATCTGTACACACGCTCAGGGGTACACAGATACACACACAAACAAAAAGAAGCCAAGAAAAAAGAAAAGAAATAGAGGAAAAAGCTAGACTCACAAATGAACCCTACAAGTCACTGGGAGGCTGGGGAAGTTATGAGCCCCCAGGATGTTGGGTGTGTGATGGTGGAATGCGGGTGGCACTGTGTCCTCCAGGCCCCTTACCAGTTCCCACA
Source organism: Phodopus roborovskii (assembly GCF_943737965.1). Taxonomy (NCBI): domain Eukaryota; kingdom Metazoa; phylum Chordata; class Mammalia; order Rodentia; family Cricetidae; genus Phodopus; species Phodopus roborovskii. The sequence goes on along the minus strand of NW_026126598.1, from coordinate 1,662,264 downwards.
GACAAGGCAGCAGACGTGGGCAGCAATGTCAGCCAGCACCAGCTGCATGCCTGTGAAGTGAATATAGGATGTTGGCACCAACTGTATACCCACAAAGTGAATCCACCGCCTTGCCCAGTGTAAAGCAATCTGCAGCTCGAGAAAGGGATGGGTCACCACTGAGCATAAGAATAAAGGAGTCACCCAGACACTACACTAACAATGAGAGGAACCACATAAAGGCCACAAACGATGACTCCACATATGTACAGTTCACAAAGAGATGAGAGCAACTCAGGGACAAAAACCCAGAACAGCAAAAGGATGAGGACCACCAGACTCAGAGGGGCTCTTCCCGAGAAGAGAAGGAATAGGATTAGGGAAGGAAGGGCACAGAGAGGGCTTAAAAGAAGAAAAGACACACAATTGTCCCAATGGGAGCTATCTTTGGGGAATGCTAAGCGAAAGGGAGTACACAGTAGTCACAATATACATGTCACCCTTTCATCATTAACACCAGAGTCTCACTCTGGCCTTGAATACACAGAGATCCACCTTCCTCTGCCTCCTGAGCTCTGAGACTGAAGGCATGTACTGCCAAGGCTGGTTTCTTTTTTTCTTAACTAAAGAGACTCGATACCTGGCCCTCATAGAAGAGCTGCATCCCTGACATAAAGATTGTTTTGTATCTATTCAGGCAAGTAAAATAAACTACACATGTATATATACACATCCTTGCACAAATCCGCAACATGAAAGAACTTCTGGAACATTCTGTGGTGAAGAGCATCTCCCAGCTGTCCAGGAGACCCTCCCTGACCCTCTGCATCTAACTGCATTTGAGATAAGAAGGACATTCAAATGCAAACAGATGAGATGAGGTCTGTTTAGAACATTCTAGAAATGAAAGTACCATCAGCAGTATGGGGGGGGGGCTAAACATCCCAACAGGGCGGCAGTGCTCAATTAATCAATGTGTTTGGGGGGCTTTCTCCCTCTTGCTGGGTCATTTACTAATGCAGGGACTCACTCCTTCCCTCTGCCTTCAGCACACCCATCACCATGGAGACGGGAGTGACTCAGAGATCATAAATAAAAATAATCCAACTGCACACACCACCACATGCCACCTGGATGCAATGCCAACCCTTTTTTTTTTTTTTTTTTTCATTCTGAGAGTTCATGGGAACTTGAATGATGGACATCTCCCAAGAAACAGAAGTTATTTGGCAACCACTGAGAGCCAGGGTGACACCCGGGGACATATGCACTTCCCACTGACTCTGACCAACTGCAGGGGAATGGGACCGTGTGTGTGTGTGTGTGTGTGTGTGTGTGTGTGTGTGTGTGTGTGTGTGGTGCTGTGAACCCAGGGATTCACACATACTAGGCAAGTGCTCTACCACTGAGCCAAGTCCTCCTCGGCTCTGTTTTAACTTAGCATTTCCAGAAAAGTCTCCCTAAGTTGCCTGGACTGGCCTCAAACTCTCTATATAACCCAGACAAGCCTTCAATTTGTAATATGTAATACACACACACACACACACACACACACACACACACACACACACACACACCTCTGCTCCCATTAGGCTCAGAGGACAGGCATGTGCCACCAAGCTCAGTTTGTCAATATACTCTGCTCTGGGAACTGCTGAGGGCTTGTACAAATTGACCTGTGAGTATCGAGTGGGTCCCTCACCAACACAGGAGTTCCCTGACTTGGCATCAGAGACCTTCCCAGATCTGTCCTTGCTGGATGAATCCAGGCCCCAATAGTTATAAACATAGGGTGTCCCAGAACAGGAAGTCCCACAGTCACAAAGTCCTGCCCTCCTTCACCCACCCCCATCATGGGCCTATAGAGCAGAGGCTACCGCCTGTTGGCAATCGAGCCAGAACTGAGGTAGGGCCAAGAGCCACAGGCTTGCTGCAATTGGCTTTATCTTGGTTTATGTGTGGCATTGGGTTCTATTTATGACATCAGTCTGCTTTGAAAATAAATGCATTTAAGTAAAAGCAGGGGAAGGTGCTGGAGTTGGAAGCAGGGTTTGCATTCTGTCACTCAGCTATACCCCAGCCCACTTTCCACTCCTTTATTTTGGAGTAGAGTTTCCCTAAGTTGCAAGTACTGGTCTTGAATTTATGATCCTCCTGCCTCAGTCTCCTGAGTAGTTGGGATGATGCCAGGCCTGGCTCCATTTTTAAATACATTTTTTTTAAATAAGATTTCTTTAAATATATATAAGAGTGTTTCTGCCTACATGTATGTCTACGTACCACATGTATGTCTGAAACAAGCAGAAGCCAGAAGAGGGTGTCAGATCCCCTGGAGCTGGAGTCACAGGCAGTTGTGAGCTACCTAATAAAGAAATGAAAAACAGGTCCCTCTGCAAAAGAAGCAAGCCATCTTAACCACTGAGCCATCTCTCCAGCCCCTAAATAGGAAATTGAAATAGCAGGAGAATACTTTAAATGAGGCAAAAACAACTAATAATAATAATCGTGAAGTCAACCCAGGGAAAGTCAAAGGTGGAAAATGTGGTAACTGACGCCTTATGACTCCTGAGAGCTGTGTGATGCCCTCGGACATCTTGCTCCAACTCAGGTGAGCCACCAGCAGCTGCCACCTGATGAATCTAAAGTCTCACTCTGCTGTAAGTGCAAAGGCTGAAGACCCTCCAGCTCATCACAAGTCCCTGGGATCTTCCTGTCTCCATCCCCTCAATGGTATAATCAATACTCAAGAAAGCAGGTTCACGGTTTGAAGGGATATAATCCATGCTGGTGGGAAAGGTGGTGGCCAGGACCCGCAAACCACAGAATAGCATGCCCCCAGTGACCCACCTCCTCCAAGGCTGCACCTCCTAAAGGTTCCACAACCTTCTAAAACAGCACCAGCTGCTGGGAACCAAGTGTCCAAACACCCAGGCCTGTGGGGGACACTTCACATCCAAAGACATTAAGTCACTAAAAGATCTGGGGCTGGGATTTAAAAATAACCCCAAACTCAGCTATTGGGCATTCTGTTTGTGATGCCTTGACTATGGATTTGACGCACCTAGAATCCCCTGGGAGGGAGCTGCAATGAGAGATGTCTAGAGAAGGGTAATGTATGGGCATGTCTATGGGGGACTATCTTATGTGAACTGATTAAGAAGTTGAGGTTTGGGCCCCGCACTGTATAAAAGAGCAGGAACTGAGCAGACTGTACACATGCATCCATTCATTCTCTCCACTGTGAATGTGATGTGACTAGCCACTTCCAATCCTGCCTCAACATCCCCACACTGATGGACTGTAACTGGGAAATGTGAGCAAAACTAAACCGTGTCTCCTCTATGTCACTCTTGTTGGAATGTTTTGCCACAGCAACAGAAAGGAAACTAGGACATTGTTTGCATTTCACTTTGCAACCAAAGGCTGCTTAAGAGAGGGTAATGGATTTAATAGCTTTATTTTACCTCACTGTTCTATGCTGCAGTTCAGTATGGGGTGGGGGGAGTTGGGGAAGGAACTCAAGCAAAAACTTGAATCAGCAATCACGGAGGATGCTACTTTCTGGCCAGTTCATAGGCTCATGCTCAGCCAGCTTCCTTACACAGCCCAAGGGCACCTGCCTATGGATGGTGCCGCCCACAGTGGACCTGGCTCTCCTATATCCACTAACAATCACGACGATCCCCCACAGACATGCCCACAAACCAGTCCCTACCTCTCCACGTGACTATAGGCAGTGTCCAGTTAACAGTCAAAGCTAATGGGACAGCTATTATTCTAGGGCAGCAAAATGCAAAGGAGGAGGTAGTTTTTACAGGGATCTCTCGGCAGAGACCCATGAGAGTGGATATCTATAAAGGGTTCAGGAATCTGGTGATGGTATCAGGATTGGAGGAAGGGTTTTTACTGATGTGTGGGAACTCTCTGATGAAATGTCAAGTGCAAACAGCTGCCATAGCCATGGATGGTATCTGAGTCTTCCTTCTCACTGGGTGTGGTTCATTTCTGGGACTGAGTGGCAGATAATCACTTCAGGGATGCCTTTTTCACCAACCAGTCAGAGCTTCATTAACAGTCACGCAGCCACAGAAGTCAAGGATAATTGGGAATTATCAACTTGACTTTTAGAAATTATAATAATTACTACTACTGGAGGTGCAAAGAAAAAATACTTGCATATTGTTGGATGGGATGTCAACAGATAATCTTTCTGAAAGTTAATTTGGCAACGGAGATCAAAACATTGAAAAATATTCATTTCCTTAAACCAAGACACGTTCTCCCAACCTAAGAATTTATAAGAAATAATAAGGAAGTTCACTGCAACACACCTAAGGCACTGAAACCCTGGAATGACCTAGATACTCAAAAATAGAGGGCCAAACAAAGTGTGCCCTTGAAATGAAGCACTACACAGCCTTCAAAAGTCATACCTGAAGAATATTTGAAAGCAGGGAAGTGACCAGAATATCATGAAGAATAAGAAAAAAGACATGTGAACCTTCAGAATTAGGAAAATATTTGCAGGAATGTGACTCTCTCTCTCTCTCTCTCTCTCTCTCTCTGTGTGTGTGTGTGTGTGTGTGTGTGTGTGTGTGTGTATACACATGTGCACATGCCTGCAGAGGCCACAAAAGAGTGTCAGATCCCCTGGAGCTGGAGTTACAGATGGTAGTGAGCCACCATATGGGTGCTGGGAACTGAACATTCATCCTCTCCAAGAGCAGCCAGTGCTCTTAACCTGTCTCTCCAGGCCCTAATTTTTAGTCTTTGCATGTTGCTATAGTCTCCAAATTTTCAACATTTCTCTTAAAATCAGAGTCAGGGGATCCTAAAGGTTTGACTTTGTAACATTCTCTGAGTTTGTTTTTGTATGCCAGGGAACATCTTTGGCTTGTGGCTCAGTTGAAGTCAAGAGTCCACAGAGGGGATTGGAACCAAAGCTAGCCTGATCGGCGCCATAGAGTATGAGCTTGCAATACTGCCGATACCCACCAGGAGGCAGTGTCGCGCCACACGCAGAGCTCGCCTGCTGGATGTTTGATTTCTCTGACTCTTTGTTGTAGACCCCTGTTGATCTCACCGTATGAAGACTAAAAACAAGACATTTTCAGGTCTCTGTCAGGTACTTCCCAGAAACATGTAAAGAACATCTATTTGCTCCATACCGAAAGGGCACCAATTGATCAAAGAAAGATTCTGTTTATTAGATGAGTTCTTTACAGAAGCATGCTGACACCAAGGCAGCTGCACCACCAGAAGTCCCAAAGCATCTGTTGTTCACCTCAAGCTCTGGAGTGGAGAGGCTGGGTGAGGAGCCTTCTGAGGGTCTCAGGAGCCTGGGCACCTCCTTCTCCCTCCATATGAGAATGTAATCACAATTGCTCTCTATTTGTGCCACAGCACAGTTCTCCAGCAACAAAGTGTGGGCTCTGAGCTGCCCGGGCAACGGAAGAAGCTTGGCACTTACTGTGCGATCTCTCTCACCCAGGAACCAAGGGCACAGGCTGGCAAAGGGCCGCCTGTGATGAGACAGCGTGTTTCCATCCCATTGGTCCTCACAGCCGTGTTGGCGCCCACCATGTACCCCAGAAACACAAAGGACTGGATAGAGTGCTCCGGCCAAGCACTTAGCAAGGATACAGTGTGCCCATCAGAGCCCGGAAGGTGGAGCCATCCCAGTCTATCAATCAACAGAAAATGTATGGAATCCCTGAACACTGAGTCAAGGTGATGTGGGCAACAACAACTCTAATCAGTCTAAACAGGATGTGCAAAGGGGGAAACCAGACTGGATGGAGTCTAGCTCTAGGGGGTCACCTTATTCCCTTGAGACAGGGTCTCTCACTGAACGGGAGCTAAAATAGCGGCCAATAAGCCCCAGCTAGCCTTCAGACGCCCTGCCAACCCACAGCAATGAGGCCACAGATGTGCATGGTCAGGCCCAGATATTTTTCCCCAAGGGTAGTGGGAATTTGAACTCAGGACATCATGCTTGTGCCATGAGCGCTCTTACCCAGAGAGTCGCCCATCCAGTCTCCACACATGTGTTTTTAATTTTTATCTTTATTACAGTCATGCCATGGTGGTTATACTCAGACAGATGTCCTGTACATCGAGTGTGTCCACACAAACTGAAGTGGCCACTGCATGGGACCTGTGTCCCACAGACTTGCAGACCACCATGGGCTGAAATGCCACCGCTCAGAGCATGACTGGGTGTGGCTATGGTAGAATGTTGGCCTTTCCTCCTTCTCAGATCTCCTATTCTACTTCCTTCCAGTCCAAAACAAATTACAAGCACACACTCAGGCTCTACTTGGTCAAGTTACCATAGCGAGCTCAAGAAAAGGGACCCAGGATGCGGAGACAGCTCAGAGGGTAAAGCGTTTGCCCCAAAATATGGAGGCTTGAGTTCGGTGTAAGACAGCAACAGCAACGCTGCTGTCAGTGGCAGAGGCAGGCAGACCTGGAGACAGGCAGATCTGTGGGGCTCACTGCCAGCCAGTCTAGCCAATCAACAAGCTTCAGTTTCGATGAGAGATGCTGCTGCCTCAGAGAGGCAGATGGCTAGAGAGATGCCTCAGCAATTAAGAGCCCTTGCTTCCTTTCCACAGGACCTAGGTTCGATACCCATCACCCACAGGGCTGCTCACAACCATCTGTAACTCCAGTTCCAAGGGATCCAATGCATTCTTCTGGCCTCTGTGAACATCGGGTACACATGGTGTACAGATATGCATGCAAGCAAAACACACATGAAACAAAAATTTTTTTATTAAGTATACAGTGATAGAGGAAGACTCCTGTAGTCAACCTGTGGCCTCCACAGACATGTGCACACATATGCAAGGATCCACATGAATATGTACATATATGTCAAACACACTGACATTTTCAGTGGGGCCCTAGGTGTTACAACTATACACAATCTAATTTTCAGAACAAATGCAGGCCTGGGAGTCAGGGGGAAAGCAATAGCTTACCCCATCGCCCCCTACCATCTCCCTCTTCTCAACTGTGTAGAGGTAGAGAGAGACAACTCAGGACCCCTGGGATCCTGATGAGACAGACAATGGTCCTTTAGGAATGGTGGAGCTAGAGGGAACTTGGAACCTGAGTGGCGAGTTGCCAAGGTTCCATATGCTTTTACCCCTTTCTCGAAATTTACCATCCCATGCTCAGACCACACAGTTTCTGAAGCCTCCACCACCTCCCTTCAGAACTAACCCCTAATGCAGGCAATGTGGCCCTCAGTTATCCCATGCTGGTCTACAGTGTCTGGGGAACCCAGAGTGACTGCCTAATTCCCAGATGCCAGCAGCTCTCCTTTGGTCTGAGGAAAGTGACAGTTTTAATTCATCTCGGTTTAGGAAGCAGAGTGTCCTCCTCCCCCGGCTGTCTTGATGAGCCACTGGGCTGAGGAACCAGGGACACAGGTAAAGAACTAATTACCACACAGGATCCAGCTCTCTCCCTCTTTATTCTCCAAGAAAAAAAAAAAAAAAATGTCATTTAAATGCATCTGCGCCAGGGACCTAGAAAGGCCGCCTGTCTGGCTCCACAAAGGCCCCAAGTTTGTCACCTTGCTTTCTGTAGCCAAAAAAAAAAAAAAAAAATCATTATTTTTTCCTGGCACCAGTGAGAGACAGTGAGGCCATGAAGAGACCTGGAAGTTACTGGAATTCTGAAAGACAGCACTGGGTAGCCGCACCTGGCCCGAGGCGGCTGCCAAGTCTCTAAATGCTAAGTGGTGAAGCCAACCTGAGGAACAGTAAATAGGCTCTGAGGTGGATCGCGGAGCCTGGGGTCCTGCAGAAGGCGGGTCTGGCTTCCGGGCTGCAGCCAGGGAAGCAAGGGGAAACGGCAGGAGCCACAGAGGACCCAATTAATTCCATCAGCTGGTAAAACATTCCAGCTCGCTAGTTTAAAAGGTAGGAAAGTTCCGAACAACCTCTTCTAAGCAAACAGCGGCAGCGTAGGAAGATTGCCAGAGTAACAAAACAAACAGCGCGCTCCAGGAGATGCAGGAAGGATGCTGATCTTAGCTCCCAACTGCTGTGTTATACCCAAGAAACCTTTGCCCTCTCTGAGCCTCCTTTCTTTTTTCTTTCTCTCTTTCTTTCTTTTTTTTTTTTTTTTAACTTGGTTTAAGGTGTTAATTTTAAAGGGTTGAATAAATTAAATGTTTCTGTGTATCAAACTTCAAAAGATAGAAGGCTCTAGAATGATCTTTCTTCCCTACCTCTCTACTCTTGTTGCCCCCAAACTCCCTGTGTGGTTGGATTGTTTGTTTTGCTTTTGAGGCGGGGTCTCACATAACTTAGACTGGCCTCCATTTGCTACATAGCTGATGATGACCTTGAACTTGTGATCCTCTTGCCTTCACCTCCATGCCTTGCTTATGCAATGCTGGGGCTGGAACCCAGGGTTTTATGCATGCCAGGAGAACATTCTCCAAAAAAAATAAAAAATAAAAAATACATCCCAATCTTGATGTCTCTCTTTTCTTGAAAACCTAAATCTGTTACCCTTTCAAGGACCTACCCTCAATGACCTGACTTCCTCCCGATAGACCCTGCCCCCTTCCAATGACCTTTCCTCAGCCTCGGCATCCAGTGGTCTAACCTCCTCTCACTAGACCTCACCTGCTGAAGGAAGGTTCCAGGCCTCACACTAACCACAGTCTGGGGACTGTTAGCCCTCCACACAGGAGCTTTTGTGGGATGCTCAAGATCCAAGTAATAATCTTCAATACCATTGACATTCATTTTCAAACTGAAAGACTGTGACAGTCAGAAATGACAGAATGTGACAGCCATGTGCCTGACACCTTACTGTGCCACTAATAATGGAGGGTTGGGGTTCAGATAGGGAGCACCGGGTCACTCTGATGCTAGCACAAACAACAAATGCCCAACACATTAAAAGAAATCATAGATGTGAGATACACACAAGCCACATGGCTTTGTTTCCCCACTATGTGGAGCAGGAAGGCTTTACCCCAACTCAGGCTGACCTGCAACCCCAACCAAGACAAATGGAGGAAAATATCCAGAACAAAAGAAAATGATGAATGAGGTTTGGGGGGAGGAGCTAGCCAGGAGCCTCCATGTCACTGTTTTCTAGATGCTTCTGTATGGCTCTTGTTTTTTACCAAGCACATCCATTCTGCTCAGGGGAGGCAGAAGGTGCAGACATTATGTAAGGAAGAACAGAGCTCAAGCTGGGGAGATCACTGTCCCCACCAATGTAAGACCTGTGAGCCCGTTGCCCCCAAAGCCACAGGCTAATTCTTGAGAGCAAAGGCGTTATTTGGAAGAGAGAAGGAAAGAGTGATTTTAAGTGGAAAACTGCTGGGTAAAAGCCTCCCCTGCTGGGAGCTGCTCAATTCATTCATTAAGGATGAAACAGACTCCAATCTAGAGCATCCCACAGGGACAGGAGGCTGGCTGGCTGTCTCTCCAAGGTGCTCCCAGAATGGCTCCTCAGAAGCCCCTCCCTGAATCTTGGCAGGATCCTGGGTCAGAAAGACAAATGCCTTGCAGGGATCAGAAAGCAACACCAAATGAAGTCAGGGGACCAACAGACATTTGAATATTAAACTCTCAGGGTCACACTTCTCTGTACTAGGGACACCGTTCTCTGGAAATACATGCAGTCTTTGACAGGGTTTGGGGAACAGAGAATGGCTTGTCTAGCCTGAGGGAAGCTACAGGGGAGGGCTTATTAAAAATGGTAACTTGGGGGGAGCTGCTTTGGAAGTGGGGATCCAATGCTTTGCATAAAGGAGTGTATACTAGCCCAATGCAACCCACATTTGTGGGACTATGAGGCTGTACTTCATAGCTTTCTCTGCTTTTACACATACCCAAAATTGAAGTACTCAGGAGCAATTGTCCAACTGGACTCATTTTTCCCCCCAGACAATCCTTGAGCAAGACCAAATGCATCTCTGGTCCAGTCTGAGAGGCATCATTCTGCAACCAAAGCTGAAAGGGGCTAGGAATGAGGATGACAGATTATCTGAGAAAATGCTAGAGGCCTATCAATCTGTTCCCCAACCTTCCTCTGGTTTGAGAGGCACTCCGCAGTTTCATCTGGTGTTAAAATCGATGAGTAAAGTGCTTGCCACACAAACACGAGGACCATAGTTCAATCCCCAGAGCCCATGGAAAAAAGCCATGCAGATTTTTAATCCCAGTACTAGGGGAGCATTCCTGGGGCTCACTGACTAGCCTGCTCCACCTAATCAACAAATCCCCAGTCCCAGTGAGACCCTGTCTCAGAAAGCAAGGTGGGAGCTGGAGAGATGGCTCAGCAGTTAACAACACTTTCAGCTCTTGGCAAAGGACCCAGGTTCACCATCTAGCACCCACATGGTGACTTCCAGCCACCTGTGACTTCAGTTCCAAGGGATCTGACACCCTTCTCTGGCCTTCATGGCCTCCTGAACATATGTAGTACCCAGAGAAAAATGCAGGCAAACACTTACACACAAATATTTTTTAAAGGTGCAAGGCGCCTAAGGTCCACCTGGCCCTCCAACATATGTGTGATGATGATGATGATGATGATGTAAAATGAATCAAATAAAATCTATTGCACAGTGGTACATCTAGTTACAATCTGAGGTGACTCAGGAACTGCATTCAGTCTTGAAGTCTAGGATATAAATTCATGGTGTATCCCAGGAAATGCCACCAGTGGGCACTGCACTGGCTAGTTTTATAACATATGATATATGTTAAGAGTCATCAGAGATGAAGGAACCCCAACTGAGGAAATGGCTCCATAAGATAGAACTATAGGCAAACCTGTAGGGTACTTTCTTAATTAGTGATTGATGGAGGGAGTGCCCTGTCCATGGTGAGTGGTGCCACCCCTGGGCTGGTGATCCTGGGTGCTATAAGAAAGCAGGCTAAGCAAGCCACGGGGAGGAAGCCACACAACATTTTTCCATGGCTTCTGCATCAGTTCCTGCCTCCATGTTCCTGCCCTGCTTGAGTTCCTGTCTTGTCTTTCCTCTATGGACCGTGATTCAGAATACAAAAACCAAATAAACCCTTTCCTTTGTGGTGATAATTATTTATGATTTATTAAAGTTTGCCTGAGGATTCAGAAAGCAAAGCAAGCCACAAGCTATAGAAGCCAGGCGGTGGTGGTACACACCTTTAATCCCACCACTTGAGAGGTAGTTTGAGGCCACACTGAGCTACAAGAAAACCATCCAGTCCTAAAGAGAAACAGCTCACACAATGATGATCTCAGCACTTGGGACCATATGCCTTTAATCCCAGGACTCATGAGAGGTATTTAATACAGGAACAGGGTGACAGTCAGAGTTAGCATTCATTCTCCAGCCACACAGAGGATAGAATGACATTGAAGTCTCAGGATTCTCCAGCCACACTGAGAGGCAGCAGTCTGAGGTTTGGTGGAACCAAGATCGCCTTTCAGTCTGAGGTAGAATAAGAGCTAGTGGCCAGCTGCTTTGCTTTTCTGATCTTCAGCTTCAAGTTTGAACCCCAATATCTCTTTGGGTCTTTTATTTATTGTGCTACATTCCTCCCCCAAAGCTGTCTTTCAGCTAAATATTAAAACATGCCCCATCAGATTTCGTTATTTTTTTTTTTTTTTTTTTTTTTTTTTTGAGCATCTGGTGTATCATGGGATGGGTTCCATCTGATACTTTCATTCATGTCTATATGTACTTGACTGTATTCTTCTCCATTGCTTTCCCCTGTCTCTTTCATCCCTCTCCCAAAGTTGTGTGTGCAGGTGCATATACATGTGTATACACCTGTGTACATCGTGGGATATTTGTATACTGTGTGAAGGTGTATTGCTGTGATTGGTATAATGAAAAGCTGAACAGCCAATAGCTAGGTAGAAGGTATAGGCTGAATTTTCAGGGGAAAGAATAGAAGAAGATGAGAATCTCGGTGCACAAGACATGCCAGGAGATGCAGAACAAGTTGGAGGTACAGAATGAAAGAAAGGTAAAAAGCCATGTGGTAGAACATAGACCAAAAAAATGGGCTAATTTTGATATAAGAGCTAGTTGGGAACAAACCCATAGGCTTTGGCTGAGCCTTCAAAATTAATAAAAAGTCTCCATGTCATTATTTGAGAGCTGGCTTGTGGGACAGAGTCTCATTATGTGTATGTGCATGTGTATGCACATGTGTGTGAGTGTGTGTAAATACTGGCATCCACATAGGACAGAAAGCACATGATCACTCCATCAGACAATGATGCCAGAACCCCTAAGGCTACCTGGCACACAGTCCCCATCCTGGGCAGCCAATGTAGCACCAGGCTTATACAAAAGAGGAACATGGGGGGGGGGCATAAATATTGTTCATGACCAGTGCCAATGAGGCCATGAGCCTCAGGGATCCTTCCATCTCGACTTCCCCAGCACTGGGATTATAAACACATGCCAAAGATCCTGGTTCTTTTTCCTTTCATTCAGTGTGGGTTCTAAGGTTTAAATTTTGGTTCTCATGTTTATGGAATAAACATTTTAGCTCATTCAGTCTCGAAAAACTACATCAGAGGAGGCAAACGATCTTGTCCTGGAATGTAGCCATATTGCTAAGCATCAGTCCCTGGGAACCAGCCAGAAGGTCCTGTAATAAGCTCAGCCCAGAGCCACTGGACAGCCAGTCACATACTCCTCTTACCTCCTGGAGACAGGCGTGTTCACACATGAAGGAAAAAACAAACAAACAAACATGAGCTCAGCACTGATCTCTTCCCTGGGTCATTATCCGGCCCATTCATCTTGTTTTCTCTGCCTGAGTAACAGGCAGGTGTCATTGCCAACCGGTCCCAAGAGATTGATTACAGCCTCGTTTTACGAAGGGTTCCACAGATTCAGTTCTTGAAGCATTTTTCAAACCAAGGAAAGAGAATTTCATATAAAAAAAACCAACGGCCATGAGTAACCTCACCATTGGGTTCCAATTTGATCCCATTGACAAACTCAGAAGGTCATCACATCTTCGTCATTCATCTAATTACCTCACCTGTGACAATTCTGCAGCAGCAGACATGGTAAATAGGAGCTATCTGCCGGACAGCCCATGACTCACAGATATATCACTCCGTGGACATTATCAGACACCTACTGTGTAACTGCTGCACACTCAAAACACAGGTCCAAGACAAAAGAGGCACCTGTTCCCGTAGGAGACAAAGCACCAAGAATCATTCCAGAACATGGTAAAAGCAAAGAAAAGAGTTAGGCTGATCCCATAGGCTTATGGGAAAGAACCCAGGCCCTTCCTTTACCTGGATTTTGCTCTCTCTTTCTTCCTGTAACACCACATACACTCAATCAGCACAGTGTATGGTTGTTTCCCTTCTGATTGGCTGGAGTGTTTGGCATCCATTCTGATTGGCTGAGGTATTGGGCATCCATTGTGATTGGCCGAGGTGTTGGGCATCCATTCTGATTGGCTGGGGTATTGAGTGTTCGAGCTCATCAGCCTAAATTTTGCTGCTGATTGGTCCATGCCTCCTCTTACATTTATTTGTTGAGGATACAAAGATGCCCTGTGGTCTGAGCCTATACCCCTGGATCTCCCAAGGGCTTCTTTACAGTGTGACAATGCAGAAAGGCTTTTACCTACCATCCAGCCCAAGAAGCTGCCACACTGTAGCCATTGCCAACCTCCCTGTTTAATATTATCTTTTTCAGCAGGTGTATATTCCAAGACGGTATATATAGCAAAGCTACCATCCCCCATCCCATTCTCCTCTGTCCTGAGGTTCATCCCAGAAAGAAGCACGGTCTGTGTGGGGGTTCCTAGGTGCTGTGATTGTTAAAGTACATTTGTTCACAGGTGTCTTGGTGGCTAGATTCTCAGAGGTTACACCACTTCTCTCCCGCTGGTGCCTAAAGGGTCCCATGGTGTAAGGAAACCCAGTAGCAAGCAGAGGCCACATGAAGATAATAACTCTCCAGTCAACCCAGCCCAGGGACCAGACATAAGTAGACCATGCTTTGGTGATGTTGACTCCAGCAACCTCAGAGCCCTCCAGCTGAGGTACACAAACAAGGAGGCAGAAACCAGGCTCCCCACTGTGCTCTGCCCACTTCTGATCCCACAGAAGCTGGTAGCAGCAGAAAATGGTTGCTGTATGGTACAAAAAAGGGGGGTCATGGGAGCCATCCCATATACGCAAGCTGAGCTCTTCACGGTCTGGAGATAGATGGCAGGACCTGACACAGGCATCATGTGACCCTACTTCACTGCTACCGTGAAGTGCAATAGTTGAATCTCTGCATGTGTTTTGTTTTTGTCTTTAGATTTTTGTTGTTATTGCCTGACATGGGAGTCTATCTACATAGCTTTAGCTATCCTGGAACTCACTGTGTGTAGACCAGGCTGACCTCAGTACTCACAGAGATCCAACTGCCTCAGACCTCCAAGTCCTGAAATTAAAGGTGTGTGCCATAATACCAAGCTACGGTATTTATTTATTTATTTATTTATTTATTTATTTATTTGATGTGCTTGGGTGTTTTGCTTGCATTTGTGTGCCTGGCGCCTGCTGGAGTCAAAAAAGGGTATCAGATCCCCAGGTACTGGAATTATGGTTGGTTGTGAGCCTCCAAATGGGTACTGGGTATTGAATCTGGTTCTCTGCAAGAGCAACAAGTGTTCTTAACCACTGAGCTGTCTTTCCCATCTCTCCATCCCTAGATTTATTTATTTTATTTTATGTGTGGGGTGCTTTGCCTGCATATATGCATATGCACCCTGTGCATGTAAGTCAGAAGAGGGCATCAGATCACTAGGAGCTGGAGTTATAGATGGCTGTGAGCCTCCATCAGAAAGCTGGAAATAGAAAGAACTTGGGTCCTCTGCAAAAGCAGCCAGTTCTCTTTACCACTAGGCCACCTCTCCAGGCTCCTCTGCATGCTTTTTAACACACAACCAGATGGCTTCCACCTCAAGGATTAAGGTCAACAGTAGAAGCATGAACTCCACTTAGGTGACGCTCCTAGTTGTCCTCTGCATCAAACATGAGTTCCATCAAACCTTGTGATCCAGGAGCAGTGACAACTTCCATAGGAACATGCATTTCCCCTCAGACATATTATGATTCAAGAACACCTCATCTCACCTGTCTTCAAACCACCCCATGAGGCAAAGATTAATAAATTAATTAAAAATAAATAAGGCAAAAACAGGAAGGGAAGGGAAGGATGAAGGTCCCATTTCCTGCCCATCAAGCCTTAGACTCCAGTAGGTACCCAGGACAGGCTGTTTCTACTAATTGTTGAACAAGGAATGCCACTTTGATATCATAAGATTGAATCTGGAGGAGAATTATTAACAAATAAAAAAGGCGTCCCATTGGTGTATGAGTGGATATGCTTGTATACTTTCCCATGTCATTAGAAGACTCTTCTGTGGTTTTCAACAGTGGCCTTGAGTAGAGTTAGATCAAGAACTGGTCATTGCCTGAAGCTCATGGCACAATCAGGCCACCCCAGTGGGCAACTGTGGCTCCGCAGCCCACGCACCCACATACACAGAGAGAGACGGGGAAGCTGGCTCTGCAAGCTGCCTCCCCGCCCCACCCTATCTTGTTCTGGGCTGGGATGACAGGTGACAAAGGTGGAGATGAGTCAGAGTTCCACAGCTCCCTCAGGGATACAGAGTGCTGTGATTGCATGTCCCCCCACATCACAGAGGAGGGTGCTCCCCGTCAGCCTGCCTGTCACAATCCTGTGTGTTTAAGACATGCTGCAAAATTCCCAGAGGAAAGAAAGTGGGGAGGCATTTCAACAGAAGTGAGATTCTATCTCTGGTCCTAAGTGCTCCAATCAAGGGAAAGGTAAGGTGCTCCTGGCAGAGCCGCCAGCTCTCAAATAGGCAAGGAACTAATCTTCAAAGAAGCTGGCTGGTACCTCTGCCGCCTTCCCAAAGCCTGGAAGCCAAAGAGCATCAAGTAAATCCGACCCAAGCTCCCCTCTTGGCACCTCAAGAGCAAATGTGTCTGGAAGCTGCAGCACCTGCCTTAGAGTTGCCCTTCTCAGCTGGTGTGCCTTTCTGGAATTTTGTCTCCTTCCCCATTGATCACAAGCTCCCCTTGGGAGCCGGGCTGGGTGAAAACAGAGGTGAGAAGCTAATTGCATAAAAGGAAGAGGCTACAGGATGTATTTATTTTATGTGGTGTTCAAATCCCATCCCACTGCTTCTTAGTAAAGTGACCCTCAACATCTTCATCTTTCTGAAGTCCTGGCCCAGGAAAAACCAGACAAGCTTTTGTGAGGATAAGAAATAAAGGACGTCAGGTGCTGGTGGCGCACACCTTTAATCCCAGCACTCGGGAGGCAGAAGCAGTCAGATCTCTGTGAGTTCAAGGTCAGCCCATCTACAGAGCTAGCTCCAGGACAGCCAGGACTATTCAAAGGAACCCTGCCTCAAAAAAGAAAAGAAGGAAGGGAAGAGTGAGCTTCACCCAAACACACAATATTACTGTGATATTGACATTGAATCATAGATTTTGGACAGGCAAACACCAGCCAGGCTTCATTTACAGCATATCCCAGCACAGCCCAAAGGCTCTGTGGGCACAGACACCTGTCACAACCACCACTATACACCACATTACAAAGGGACTCGGCTCTCAGAACAAGATGGAAAATTGACACAACAGAAATCCCAGCACTTAGGAGGCTGAGTCAGAAGGACCGTTGTGAGTTTGGTGGCAGCCTGAGCTGTACAACTTGAGCCTGTCTCAAGAAAACTAAAACACAGGTGCAGGGTAGATGGTCCAATGGGTCAAGAGATTACTGCCCAAACAAAGGGGCGGATCCCCAGCTCTCATGTAAAAGCCAAACATGGAAGCATGTGTCTGTAATTCCAGTATGGGGAAGTGTAGACAGAGGGAACCCTGGGACTCACTGGATTGCCTGCCCAGCCAGGGAGCTCCAGGATCACTGAAAGAATCTGTCTCACAAAACTATGGTGGAGAGCAATAGACCTGACAGCTAATAGCAAGGGTTATTATCCATAGCATGTGTGCACATACACACAGAGAAAACAGGGCTAGAAGACCGTGCAAGGAACACACAGGTGACAGGCCTGGGTTCTACCTGGGGAGGGGTCAGATGCCACCTCTGCCAGCAGTCATCTCCTCTCCCAAGCTCCTTCAAGATGACAGACAAGCTTCAAAACCAGACAGCTTTGAGGCCCTTTGGGAAGCCAGGCTGTGCACTCTCTTGGCCTTGTATTTCTAACAATGATATCAGAATCACACTCCCCCATCCCATCACAGATCTCAGGACCCAAAAGAGCCTCAACTCACTCAGTCCTCAGTCCCCCCCACTGCTGATCAAGGCTGTCAAACTGCTTCTAAGTGGGTAGAGTCCTGAGTGGCACTGCCAGGAATGACCAGAATGACAATGTGGGGCCTTCTGTAACAGAAAATACATCATCTCATCTTTCTGGTTCTCAAGAGTAAACTGGCTCCCTATAGCACAGGGTGAGGGGTTGTGCCTTGGGGGCTTTATGTCCCGCCCACACAATCTCAGCTAATAGATCAGCTTTCTAGAAAGTTCCATGGCAAGATGATTCCAAGGAACACCCAAGAGCCCCTTAGCCATGTGACTCAGTGGTCCTCAGAGTGTAGCTCTCCAGTCAGGGGCCTTTGCAGTGGATACTTGCAAAAAATCAAAACCTTGGGACTCACCCAGCCCCTACTCCATCATGAACCCTGGGCTGGGGCCAAAAAAAACCCTGGGGCAGTCAGACACTTGTTCAAATATGAGAGCCACAGATCAACATAAGCACACACAACCCCACCTCAATTGTCTAAAAGATCATTTTGAATCCTATGGTCAAAGGTTGAGAATTGGGGCTGTAGAAACAGATCAACAGTTAAAACCAGAGTTCCAATCCCAACACCCCCATTGGATAGCTCACAAGTGTGTCTAACTCTTCCTCCAAGGAATTTGGCGCCCCTTTCTGGCTCCATGGGCATCTGTAGTCATACACACACACACACACACACACACACACACACACACACACACAAATAAAATAACTCTTTTTTGGTAAAGGTTGATAAAAGGTGTCATTGTCACTGGTCCCTTGACAATATTAAAAATATCAATCCCAGAGAGGTGGTGTGGCTCCTTCCCCAACTGCTCCCTGGGCCACATGGCTCCAAAGAACAGGGTCAGGCGGATAGTTATTACAAGGGAAAGTCGTGGCTGCATTCCCGGGACAAAAATGCACTAGAGGAGAGTGCAAGGGTTTTATTAGCACATACATTCAGGCCAGAATCTTCAGAGACAATAGCAGAGGACAGGGGAGACACAGCTGTGATGCAGGCCTAACACTAACTCCAACTTCTCCCCCCTCCCATTCCAGTTTCCCTCCCACCACAGACCTCAGCCCAAGGTGCACCCCAGCGCATAAACTAAGAGCCGGATCGACTGGTGCATCCCTGTAAATGGAACAGATAGATTGCCTTGTAATTTAGTAGCCTCCCGTGGGGTACACTCAGACAAAGCCATAGGCACATCCAAACAGTGTTTTATGCATCTAGCAGTATAAGCACTATCAAATGCTATATAAATCCAGACCCAGGTAATAAAGTCAACGTTGTAAAAGACCTGTGCGATGCAGTAATTGATGCCCCTGGTAACCTCCCGAAAACACAGCAATAACTCAAGTCAGGTGCAGAGATCTCCTCCTCAGCCTCTCTCCCCAGATTAGCTGGGGTGAACTTTATACCATGCAAACCAGATGTCTGGCTGATACTCAGAAGGGGCCTCTGAAGTTTGACTCTGTGGCTTTATCCCAATCAGTTCCTAATGACCCCACTGTAGAAAATACGATCAATGGCCACAGAACTACATAGCCCCGGCTTGGACTCCCAGCCAGGGGCACTGGCGTGTGTACAGGTGACAGCTGCAGGTTTACTTCCCTGGTCACCACCTCTGAGATTAGCATCCAGAGTAGACCACACCAGCTGGGAGTTTACTTCAAGTGGGCTTGCATGCTGCCCTTGCCAAATCCATGTGTAAATCCAGAGTCTGGAGGAAGTCTGTGTCCTGAAACACCAGCCCTTCCAAGCTCTCAGCAACAAATCACAGAAAACCAACTCAAACTGGCTTATGTGAGAAAGGCTGGGAGCTGATTGAGGAAGGACACAGGGAAGAGAGAGATCTAGGTTTGTCTGGTTTGTGGAAGGGAGCAGCATATTCCCACATCATCACAACCAAATGCTCCCAGACAGATTTTGTCTATAAGTCAGGCCTACTCCTGAACCAAGACAATGGATTGGTCAGCAAAAAAATTATACTGGTCCAAGGGGAAGTCCTGTTTTCATTAGCCAAAAGAAAGGGTTTTTCCTTTCTTTCTTTCTTTCTTTCTTTCTTTTTTTTGTTGTTGTTTTTGTTTTGTTTGTTTATTTTGGGTTTTTTGTTTGTTTTTGTTTTGTTTTTTGAGACAGAGTTTCTCTGTATTGTTTGGAACCTGTCCTGGAACTTGTCCTGTAGAACAGGCTGGCTTCTGTCTCCCAAGTGCTGGGATTAAAGGTATATGCCACCAATGCCTGGCTCCAAAAGAGGGGTTTTTTGATTTGCTGTGTTCTGATTGGTCAGTAAAAAGGCTAGTTTCTGATTGGCCATGATCTTATCTCTGATGGGTCACCTGCCACCCAGAGATGGAGGTATGTCAGCCACCCCTGATCCAAATGTGACCACTGGGAAGGAGCCCAGAAAATATGGAAAGGCTCCAAAAAAAGGAAAATCATCTCAAGAACATCTTCCAACATCTGTCCAGAGTGAGGACAGGTGGAATGGAGGAACAGAGGATGGTCAGAATCATAGGAGACCCCCAGAGATCCCCCCTGAACTCATGTTGCAAGGTTCAAAACAATACAGAGCCTTCCATGGGAAGCTGTTAGAGTTGGATGTAAGCACGTGTGCCAGTGGGCTCTGTACTGGGCAATGCTGCAGCTGACATCTTCAGAGAATTCTTGTCTCATCATAAGTGCCACAGCTTAGTGGGAGCTGGAGGAAGGCAGGAGGCAGCTGGAGGATGTAGGTCATCAGGGGTGTGTCCTTAAGAGGCTGTGTCTTGCTCTAACTCCTTCCTGTATTCTCTCCCTATTCCCTGTCTGCCAGGATGTGAACAACCACCTCCATAATATGTTCCAACCACTACAATGTTCAACCCAAGCGCATGGGTCCAGCGACCCTCTGAAACCCTCAGCCAAACTTCAGTCCCTCTCTATAACTGATTGTAGCTTATATTTTTGTCATAGGAACACACAGTAATAAGACACTTTTCTAGGCAAATGTCCGTGAAACTAAAAACAAAATAGAGAGTTTTTTTAGTCTGAAGATAAAAGGTAACAGGTTTTCAACAAGTAAGGCTTTGACTCCTGAACAACCCTCCAACCTCAAAGGTGAACAGCTAGCGACACACAGACAGAAAACTAGAAACTGCAATACTTAGACCTATTCTGTGATGGAAGAGGTGACCTTTTAGGTAGTGACTACCTTGTTACTGGGAACAACCAAACAGGAAAGAGTATGCACATGTTAGGAGAGAGTCCCTTTCAAGTTCCTGTCACCAGCCTTAGTATCTCCTAAAAAATATCCATCTGGAGCCTGGCATGGTAATGACTTAGGTGATAAATCTTGTCCCTTCCTGCTCACCCCAGCCCACTTCCTCTACCCTACCCCTGGGCTATGACTGTGATTAAATGCTGAAGCCCCAACCAGTGTCGCAGCCAGCACACCAGAAACTCCTAACAAGCCGATGATGTCACAGTGACAGATGCTGCCAGATGGTGAAATCCATCACGTCTGTCCATAAGAACAAAGAGCAAGAGGGAATGCACTGCGCAGGGCAGGTGGCTCCCAGTTAAGAATCAAAGCATCTCTCAGGGGAAGAAAAGAGCCCATAACAGGAAAATCAACAAATGGATCTGTCCACTTGGCTGAAGTGGGGATCTGGCTGCCTCTTTAAATGGCAACACACATGAAGATGTGAGCCTGTTCCCAAACGACAGGTATCGCATGTGTATCCATGCTGAAGAGAATGGGACTTACTTAATAATGGTTTTTGCAATGTAACTGCATAGGAAACAATGGCAATCTCAGAGAAATAGAGGCACAGCAACGTGTCACCACGACTGCAGAAATGTTGTTAACTACTTCCTCATCATTGGGACCAAATACCTCACAGAAGCAACTGAAGGAAGGAAGGGCTTGGCTCCCAGTGTGAGGTGTATTCCATCTTGTGGGGAAATCACAGAAGTAGGAGATTACAAGGTGATTCCCCAAATCTCAGGAACCAGGAAGCAGAGAGCTGAGTCAGAAGAGGACCCTGTCTATAACCCCCAAAAGGTCTGCCCACCAGTAACTTTCTTCCTCCAGCTGAACCTAAAGGTTTCACATTCTCCCAGCAGCGCCACCTGCTGGGTATTGAGTGTTAAAACACAGAGGCCTGTGGGGGATACCCTATACTCAAAGCATAACAAATGCCAGACCCCAGGGAGGAAGAAGGCCACCAGGAGTAGCAGACCTGGTGTGGGAGGAAGTGAGGGCTCTGGAGAGCTGAGCTGAACTGAACAGATCTGCATGTGATGTAATGGGAGCCCAACCTTCAAGTGTTTTCTAACTTTATGTCATTCTCCCATGGGAGCTTAGGCCCTGTGAGATGCCCTTCTGAGCCCTGTAAGACATCAGATCTGATCACAGTTTCTGTCTCAAGGCAGCTGGTGGCTGGGGCATGTGCAGTCAGCCAAAGCCACATCTCTGTGGGGCACCTTCTGCCCCAGATGCTAGGGAAACAATAGACATTTTTCTCCACTCCTGAGACTGGGTGTTTTGACAGCCATAGCTTGGAGATGCTAAACATGCTGGTCAGGATTTGGTTGCAGAGAACAGAGACAAACTTGGGCCAGCAGAAACAGAAAAGAGTTTCTCAAAGAGAAAAGAGGGGAAAAACACAGGCAGGCAGGCAGGCACGCATGCACACACACGCACACATTTCAGAAATGACCGTCATACCACATTGCAGATCTAGGTCACTAGGGAAGCCACTGTCCCTCATATGAGGAAGCCACCAGCCAAACCAGGAAGTTGTTACCATGGGCATTAGCTCAAAAATCATGCCACCAAAGCCACCATCTGAAGGCCACCACAACAAGGCCATCCCTACTAGGGTACACACAGTCCACTTCTCCACCCTTCAAAGTCAGGCATGCCTCAGCCAAGGCTTCACCCAGAAAGTGACCCTGGCTTCATCCCCAGCTAGATTACCAAGGCATGCTCAACGGTGATGAAAATACCACCAGGAAAGAGCAGCCTGTCCTCTTGAGCCTATGAAACACAAGTATGCTAGTCAGCTTTAGTCATCAGCTTGACACAATCTAGGGTTATCTGAGGAGAGAGTCTCAAGGAGGGATTGTCTATATCAGGTTGTCCTGCAGGCATGTCTAAGGGGCACTATCTTGATTATATTAACTGACAAGCAAAGACATAGCCCACTGTGGGCGGCAACATTCCCTAGGCAGGGGAACCTGAACTGTATAAGAACGAAGAAATGGAGCTGAGAAGTAACTATGAATGCCCTCTTTGCTCCCTCTCCCTAACTATGGATATATGGGACAGCAATGTGACCAGCTGGCCTCATGCTCCTGCCACCATGCCTTCCCCACCATGAAGGACTCTCCCTCTGTAACAAGGAACCCAAATCAACCCTTTTCCCCCTGAGTTGCCTTGGGCAGGATGTTTTGGCACAGGAACATAAAGGAAACTAGCATAAACACATAAATGAGTGACACCCACCAGGTCACTATGGGAATATCACATGCCCGAGAATGAGGGTCACAGAGAGAAAGACAGATCCAAGAAATGAAAATAAATTGCTTTAGTTATGGTTTCTATTGCTGTGAAGAGATGCCAGGACCATGGCAACTCTTATAAAGGAACACATTAATCCATTATCATCATGGTGCCACATGGTAACGTGTATGCCTGTACACAAACATGGTGCTGGAGAGGAAGCTGAGTGCCCTACATCTCATCTTGCAGGCAACAGGAAGTGATCTGAGACAGTAGGCATGGTTTGAGCATATATGAGACCTCAAAGCCCACCTCCACAGTGACACATTTCCTGCAACAAAGACACACCCACTCCAACAAAGCCACACCTCCTAATAGTGTCACTCCCTTTGGGGGTCATTTCCTTCCAAATCATTGTGTAAATGGTCTAAGCCCTAGCCCCTAGATCCAACCATGCCCCATGCTAGAACACTAAACTTTTTCTTATGTCAACCAAAAGGGAAGATTTTTTTTCTCTCTCTCTTAGTTTCCTTTTCCTACAACTAAAACAATTCTAAGAGTATAGCCCCCAAAGCCAGATAAGCTTAACCTTAAGTATGAGATTCTAGTCAGTGTGAATCAGAGAGTACACACCACATCCCTGCATGTGCTGAATCAGCCAAACACAGAAACCTCACACTTTAAGAGCTGAAGAGATTGCTCAGTGGTTAGAGTACTGGCTGCTCTTGCTGAGGACCTGGGTTAGGTTCCCAGTACCCTCAAGGCAGCTCAAAACCATCTGTAACTGTAGAGCCAAGCGATCTGAGCCCTCTTTGGGCCTCCTCACCCCTGCGTGCCTGTGCACATACCCACACACACACACACACAAATACATATGAAATTAATTAAAATATTTTTTTAAAGGAGATGTAGAAATCCCATACTTCTCCCTTAGGATCCAAGCTCCACATCTCCCTCTGCCTGTTGTCTCCCTCCCCACCTCCCCTATAAGACATAGACATCCTAAACTGCTGAGACTCCAACTGTCTCATCCCAGAAGGAATTCGGCAGGTCATCTGAGGATGCATGTCTCTCATTTTCTATCCCAGCTCCGCCCAGCACCCCCCAACTTCCCTTATCTTTTTACTTCTTCATATTTCTCAGGCTCCCAGAGTTTTCCTAGCGAAAAACTCTCTCAAGAATCAAGCCCAAGGAAACATAGCCACCAGGCTTATAAAAATAGCTATTTGAATTCGCTGCAATAACAAATACAAAATAACACAAAATCAACACCCAGCCCTCCTGGGAATTCGCGGTAGCAGAACAGCCCGGAGCTTGAAGGAGAAGGAGTTGGGGAGAGAAAACTAAATTTCACTGCGCAGTGAGAGCTGAGTCTGCTTTGAGATTATTTTCACAAACAGGTGGCCACGTGAAAGAAAACAGATAATGAGCTCCCGAATGCCCCAGCATCTTCACCCTCCACAGCCAGGCCCTTTGAAAGGAAAAAGCTGACGCCCCAAAGTCAAATGAAATCAAGCTTGGTTTGAAAAGCAAATATGAGCAGGTATTCATCACAGCTCAGGCTGTGGGCACGCTCCCAGGGGAAGTAAGTCCCAGGGATGGTGGCACTGGGTTCCTGGGGACTAGGGCGGGACAGCTAAGGGCAGTCATGGCTGCCAGTGTGCTCACTTAGTGACATCCGTGCAGCATCCACTGTACCCATGAGGATACTCAGTACATAGGATGCAGAAAGGAGCACAGAGCAATGAAGGCTACACTGCAGAGGTCCCCACCAAGGGGACACTGGTGCCAAATAACTAGGCATCACTGGCTGGCAGGCTGAGGATGACAACATAGCTCAGTTCTGCCTAGAGCTTCTGCCTAGAATCCCCCAGTGGGAGTCTGGGGGCGTGGCTCAATGGTAAGTAATTGATTAGAATCCCCCAATGAGGGGCTGGGGTATGGCTTAATGTTAGTGCTTGCCTAAAATCCCCAGTGCCTAAAGTCCCCCAGTGAGGGGCTGAGAGTGTGGCCAGCTGTAGAGCTCCTGCCTAGAATTCTCCAGTGAGGGGCTGGGGGCGTGGCTTGATGGTATTTGCCTAGTACCTATAAGGCCCTAGGATCTTACCCAGCACCACAAAAGAAGAGGAAAAGCTGAGATCACACCAATGAAGGGGATGAACAGGACACTGGGAGACAAGCTGCCAGGCTCACTGGGTTTTAGTAATCTGAAACAGCCTATGAGAAGTGAAGGCATCAAGGCATGGACCCAAGGGCAACTGGAAACAGTAGAGGCATCAAAGCCACTCAGAGCCCACTGAAGGCACCTGCAGCAGTGGACCCAGATTCTGAACACCAAAAGCACCTGCTGCTCTGTCTGGGTTTCTACTCAGAAGCACACAGGGCTGAATGCAGGAGAAAACAGAGTTGACAGCAGCTTTCCCCCAGAGAAAGCCCTGCTGGAGAAGCTGGGAGTCAGTGGGTCAGCTGCCCCGCATCTTTAGACCCCAGAAGCCATGACATTAACCAGTTGCTTAGACATCCCAAGCCCCAACTGTCTCCTCCCTCCCCTTCTCCACTTTCTGTCATGGTGCCTGCCATTACCCACAATACACTACTGCATATAAGTCTATGTCTCAGTATATGGGGACCAAAACTCAATAGCCATGGGAAGATAATGAGACAGGAAGAGCTCTCTGAAGTCCTGCCCCCAAAGCTAATATCTGGGCTTTCCAAAGGGAAGAAGAGCCATGCTGGGGCACAAGGCAGGTCACAGGGGACAAGAGCCAGGACCAGGCTCGAAGGCACTTCTGAGGTGACCTACATGAGAGTAGAAATCATCTGGAGACCGTAGAGGTGGGGTATGATGGTGTCACACACAGGTGGGAGGCAGGGCCTAGCTTCCTCTTTGGGAGAACTCAGGAGCCCCAAGCATCCTTCAGTAGATGAATGGGCAATCAGAATGTGCCCATGCTGCCATGGATCACTACTCAACCACTAACAGGAAGGAAGGACAGTTGTCTGGTACACGTAAATGAACCCCAAATGTTCTATTACATTCACATACCCTACAGCTACATTTGTTAGGAGATGTCTCAAGTAGAGCACATCCATGGCAGAAGCAGACAATAGCCATTGAAGGCTGGGGGAAGGGACAAAGGAATGGCTTGTCAACAGGATCTGGAATCTTCTTAGTAGGTAAGACTCCAGGCACACCTCTGAGGGGTTATCTAGACCAGGTTAGCTGAGGCGGGAAGACCTACCCTGAATGTGGGCACAGCCAAACATGGGGTGAGGTCCAGGACTGAATAGAAAGGAGACAGTGAGCTGGGCACCAGCATCCATCCCTCTCTGCTTCCTGACTGTGGATGCTGCATGACCAGCTGCCTCAGGCTCCTGCTGCCATGGCTTCCCCATCATGACAGACTGTAACTTCTAACTGTGACCTAAAATTAACCCTTCTTTCCCAAAGCAGTTTGTGGCAGACATATCATCACGGCAACAAGAATAGTGACTCACACAGATAGGACCCACAGACGATGCCGCTCCTTCCATGATCAGAATCTGTTGTTTCTCACTATGTAAGTTCACATGGGAGATAAACAGAACCTGTCTCAGTGGGAGGTGGAGCAGCCCACGGAAACTTGGAGAGGTCAGGCAGTTGGCAAGGTCAGTGGAGATGGAGAGAAGGGGGTAGACTGAGGTGGCCCTACAGGCTCACTGTCTGGTCCTGCCAGGCCCCAGCTTTGGCAGAACACTATGTGCGAAGCAGCCACCTGCTTTCTCTGCTGCCTGCCCTGGGATGAGTGTCCCATTAACAGGACCTCAAAGGCACTGCCAACCCAGGGCCAACCCCACCACCACCCATAGGAAGTTGTAGCCTTCTGGGTCTGCGACCTATCATTGAAAATTAATCTGGCCTGGGTTACCTGAGGAGCATCCATCTACCCCATCTGACCCCAGGCTCTAGGAGCAGGCACCTTGAGAAAAGCCAAAGAAACGTCCATGGGCAAGGTCTGCTCAGGAAGGGGAAAAGCAACAAAGCACATGGCATACAAGTGCATACAAGGGTGCCATCTGGGGACCCACAGCTCTGCTCTCCAACTTTAAAACTGAAAACACACACGCGCGCACACACAAAGTTCTGCTCATGAGGCAGCAGATTCGAAAATAACACCTCGCCAGACCCAGACACAGAAAAGAACAACAGAACAATTTCACTGAATACTTCAATTAATTAATTGCCCAGAGAAGCCAAGCTTGCGTCCCTAGGAGAGGCTTGGGAGCTATTTATGTATTTATGATGGGGAAGCATGCAGGGTGCAGACTTTGAACGCTAACCCTGTCCCAATATTTACAGCGTGTTCCCGTCTGTCTTGGCGGACAGGTGTCAATTCTATATTTGTGACAAACTTTCTCCTAGTGCCAGTTTATAATTTGTCTAATCAGGAGGTGTTTATTGCTGAGAGCTCATTTGGAAAATTCCATGAGCTGATATGCTCTTCCATGGATCATTTCTAGGGTATTGGGGGAAAAGTAGAAATTTAGAAAAGTTGCTTTGTTTGTTTCTAAAAACAATCTCCTGGCCAGGCAAGGTGGTAAACACCTTTAATCCCAATACTTAGGAGGCAGAAGCAGGAAGATCTGTGAGTTAAAGATCAGCCTGGTCTACAGAGTGAGTTCCAGGACAGCCAGGACTATTTAGAGAGACCCTATCTCAAAAAACAAAAATTAAGAAGTGTCCTTTCAAGCCAAGCATGGTGGCTCATGCCTGTAATCCCAGCACTTGAAAGATTGAAGCTAGAGCATCAGACATTCAAGGTTACTCTCAACTATGGAGTGAGTTTGAGGCCAGCCTGGGCTGTGTGAGTGAGACCTTGTCTCAAATAAATGATGGGTGGGAGGGTTTTAAACTTTTCTTTTCTTTTTACTTTTTGGTTCAGAGACTGACTTCAAACCCTGTCCAGGGCTCCTAGAGTGACAAGGGGCTGGCAGAACATACCCTGGTTCTTAGCACAAGAGCCCATGGTTTTTGCAATTCTGCAAAGTGTTTATTTGGGGAAGAGTCAAGTCACACTGAAAACAAAACAACAACAACACGAAAGGCTTCTTTCCCCAATAAAAACAAGAGCCACATTGATTGGGTTCCTCTGTTTTTCTTATTGAGAACACTGTGCCCAAGTTTTCCCACATGAACTGTTCTAATTTGCTTCTCTGTTGCCGTGATAAAACACTGACCAAAGCTACTTAGGGAAGAAAGGGTTTATCTGGCTTATAACTCATGGTTCATTATGAAGGGAAGTCAGGACAGGAACGTAAGGCTGGAACCTGGAGGCAGGAGCTAAAACAGAGGCCATGGAGGGATGCTGCTTGTTGGCTTGCTCAGCATGGCTTACTCTGTTTATATATACAACTCAGTACCAGCAACCTAGGAGTGGCACCACCCACAGTGGGCTGGGCTTTCCCACATTAACACTGAAAACAATGGAGGGAACATGGCCCAGCTGGCACCTGGGTAGAGAGAGCCACTGGCCTCACAGTTGTGAGGAAGTGTAGATCTTTGACAGATTGTTGTGTCAGCCACAGAAAACTTACACACACACACACACACACACACACACACACACACACACACACACAGGACAGGGGTGGGAGGAACAGGCCCATGAGCAACCCAAATGCAGTTTCAAAGCCAGGCATGGTAACACAGGCTGGCAATTCCAGAATTAAGGCAGAAGAATGGAAAGTCCAAGGCCAGCCTGGGCCAGTTCGGAAGAGTTTGTCTTAAAAACAAAACAGATCATAGGGGGTCCCAGCTCTACAGTGTAGCAGAGCCATGCATATCTGAGAAGGCCAGGCAGTTTCCCAGTTCCCATGACCAACACTGCAGTGAGGCCTGTATCAGCCTTGATCTCAGCCATGCAGACTGTGCCTCCTGGATACCATGGCAAAGGCTACTTTGTTCTGCCTTGCATGCCAGCCTCACAGGTAAGATTTCTTTAATGAAACTTCCACAATGAAACCATTCAAAACCAGAAAGTGACAGACCTGGAGAGACAGCCCAGAGGTTGAGAGCACTGGCTGCTCTTCTAGAGGACCTGGGTTCAATTCCCAGCACCCACATGAAAGCTCACAACCATCTGTAACCCCAGTTCCAGAGGACCTGATGCCCTCTTCTGGCCTCTGTGGACACTGCATTCACACATTTCTAAAAAAGAATGGTCATAGAAATATTTTTCACATGAGCCACAAAATGGAAACAACCCAAATGTTCATGAGCCCAGGCATCTGTATTCAATAGACGAATGGGTGAATAACATATGGTATGCCCATACAACGAAATATTACTCAGCCACGAAAAAGGAAAAGGTGCTAACAGCTGACACATACTATGATGTGATTGCTAAGGGCTGGGGAGGGAGAGAAAGAGTGAGTGCGAGGTTTTTTTGGTTTTGGTATTAGGTTTCTTTTTTTCTAGACAAACTTTCTTTGTGTAGCCCTGGCTGTCCTGGAACTCCATCTGTCCTGGAATTAGATCTGGCATCAAACTCAAGAGATTCACCTGCTTCTGCCTCCCAAGTGCTGGAACAAAAGGCGTGCACCACCACACTGGTGAGAGTATTAATGTACACAGTTCTGGGGCAGTGAGAATGTTCACACACACTGACTGGTGTGATTTGAGATCTATACAGTGAATGTACCACCAAAAACCAAAAGACTACTAGGACTTTATCTTTAAAAGACAAAAATCAAACAAATAAGTCTGTGGTCTGCTGTTTGACAAAAAAAGAAAAAAGAAAAAAAAAAAAAGAAGAAAACCCTCTTGCCACATCAGAAATAAGTCACATTATCTGATGTGACTAAAACACGCAGAGCAGGAGGAAAATGAGGAAGGAGTGAAGACTCAGTACAGCATAGGGTGGGCCACAGCCAAACTACACGGTAAAAGACCACCTGTAAATTCAGCTCCAGTTATCCCAGAAGCAAAGGAGACAAGGGAAATACTCCCCAAATCCAGACATTTTCATAAGTTCAGGGACTCAATACAGCAAGGCAGGGGTTCCCCACAATCTGAGGTTTACAGTAACTGCTGCAAGAGTCTAACATTGAGGGGGGACCATTTAATCCCACCAGCAAAATCACTTCCATCAGGATGCAATGTCTTGCTCTCCTTCTTGGACTTCTGTAAGATGATTGGCAGGGCACAGATTTTTACTTAACTGTCTCAGAACACCATCAGTCTTCCCAAGGTCATGGTGAATCCTTTAATATGTACATCATTCTATTTTGGACCATCCATTAAGTGGGCCCCAGAAGGTCGATTTCACATCCTTCAAGTGATAACTGCTCCGGTCCTGGGGGCCCCCTCCTACATCTGTGGGCTTGCTGTGGTTCCGGCCATTTCTTAATAATCCCTTCCTGCTGCCCTCCGTTTATCACCACACTTAGCATCTGCTTTCTGTTCTGCAGAGTAGACAGCTCCATTGAATCTGTGGTTCCTGCCGGATCCTTTCAGCGGCATGGACTATTGATAAGATGAAAGGGGAAGGGCAGATGCTCCTTCTGTCCTTGACCGGGGAACTTTCACAGTGATGTGTGAATGTTTGCAGTTTCTATCACCCTGGGGTGGGGCAGTAATGCTGAAAACATCTAGCTGGCAGAAGCACCCTCCAGTGACAAGCCAGTCCTGACCCCAACCCCCCCCAGGCTGAGAATGATGAGCAGGAACCGTCATCGATGGTCAGTTCACTTATGAGCTTTTTATGCTGTGATATTTTGAATGCAGACAATGTCCCAGAAGGAATTCCAATAATATTCAGACTATGGGGAATCCCCATGTTGCTACAGGAGTTCCTAAACCTATGAAAAGCCTGGATTTATTTCCTTAGTCATTTTGGCTGCCAAGATACCCAGGACTGAACTGACCATCAATTGCTTACATATATTTCTGGTGTGTCTCACCCCACCCAAACCCCCCAACATGGACAGAAACCTCTGAAGTTTATTCTCCCTTAAATTGTCTGCATGGTATATATTTGGTCACAGTACACAACTGAACAACACTCCTAGATACTTCAGCCTGGTGCCTTGACAGCCATTTGTCTATCTAATGCAGGCTGTCCCAAGGGCATCTTCACGGGCTCCCTAACAAAGTGTCTTCCATGCTCTGAGGCCCCCAAAGGTCCCTGTGCCTCAGCTGCATTTCCCTGACTTATATGGCTCAGCGGTGTGCTCTATGGGGTCGTTCATCACGTGACCTGTCAGCACTATTCCTTTTCAATGCTACATACGTTCCATCATCTAAACAGACCACAATGTTAATGCACTTGTCAATGGGTAGACATCAGGGGTGTCCCCGCCTTTTGACTACCTACTATAAACAAAGCTACTGTGAGTATTTGTAAATAGGTTTTTTGTTTAGGCATACAAACCTAGGCATGACACTCCCGGTTAATGCTAAATTTAAAAGAAAATAAAAATGCCAGCTTTGCAAGATGCAACAACACCCTACTCCGATCCTTTCTTGGGTACAGATTAGGAAACATATGGATTCCTCAAGCTTCACCAACAGCCTTGGAACAGCTCACACTGACCTTTCCATGGTTTTATAGTCACAGTCTTGGTCCGAGGCCAACCCTGAGTCACAGCTGACGGTGGGAGAAATGGATCGGGTGATGCCTCCCTCTCCTCCACCCTGAATGCCAGGCTGTGGGCGTTTGAGATGTTTAGATTTCATTTCTGCACAAGAAACTGAGACATCATTTAGCAAACGCCACAGGTCCCCAGAAGGGAAACGGTTCTAAAAGCTCCATGGGAGGACCAAGTGGCACAATCTATGCAGAGCACTAAAATAGGCCTCCCCCCCCTTCAGTGGGGAGGGGACTAGGGAGTGTCCTTTATCCCTTTACAGTCTTTTTCAGTTATTTAAATAACAAATGTGCCAGGCAGTGGTGGCACAAGCCTTTAATCCCAGCACTCAGGAGGCACAGGCAGGGCTCTGTGAGTTTGAGGTCAACCTGGTCTGCACAGTGAGTTCCAGGACAGCCAAGACTACAGAGGAAGGCCCTGCCCCCACTTACCAAAAAAAAAAAAAAAATTTTTAAATAACAAATGCACAGAGCACAAAGATTTTTTTCAAAGTACAGGGGACATTAAGTCACCTACCTCCTGCTCTTGACCCTCTCCCTGGAGGAAATCTGCCAATGCCGGCTTCACAGGAACCCCAAGAACCCCATGTACACAGGCACACCCGCCCAGTTCTCTGTAGCTGCCATCGTTATTATCTAACCAGGATGGACTGTCCACAGACCCCTGCTACAACGTCTACAAAGGGTAAGGCTGCCTCAGGAGGACAATGAGTTCTGGGAGCTGATGCGTCCATTTTGATAGGCTCTACCAAGGGGTGTGACATAAAATGGACTCTAGAGCACTGGGGACAGAGCTGGGGCCACATGCACATGAGGGAGGTGCCTACCACTGAAGGAGCTCTAAGAGGGTGCTTTCAGTCGTCAGGTTCCAGCCCAGAAGGCTTAAAACTTAAATACTGACAAGGGAAACGGAAGCTCAGAGAGCTGAGTGACCAGTCAGATCCCTGCTGAATCAGGGATTGAGGTGGCTGGCCCTCTGCCCACCTCACCCCAGGGATCTGTTTGTTTATTTGTTTGTTTGTTGAAATAGGGTTTCCTTGTAGCACCGGAGCCTGTCCTGGAACTCCCTCTGTAGATCAACCGAACTGGCAATCGAAATCACAGAGATCTGCCTCTGCCTCCAGAGTGCTGGGATGAAAGGTGTGTGCTACCACCTCCCGGCTACCCCAGGTATCTAGAATCTGTTGTCTGACTGTCAGGCTATGACATCGGAATCTGTCACCATGACCTTATTAGAGCTGATCCAGCACCCCATGCTACTAATTACAGTTCAATGAGATTTCTTCCCAATAGAGGCCAGCCGGTCCCACCCTATCACAAGGGCAAGGGGTGCCTATGTTACAAGCTGGGGTGCCCTGGCGTAAGGGGCGGTGGTACAGGTAACCTCCAGCTTGGAAAGCCAGAATCACGGCCCGAAGCCACACACCCAGCACACAGAAGAAATGGCCATGTCTCCACCAGTTCCCAACCACAGTGACCACATCCCTGAGGACAGCCCCCACTCCTATCATGGCCCAGAAAAGGACTGGTGACTCCCTCCCCTGAAGACTAATCAGAGTGGGTGAGTGAGTGAGTGAGTGAGTGAGTGAGTGAGTGAGTGAGTGGATGAGTGAGTGAGTGAGTGAATTGAATGAAAGCATGACCAGACGAAGAGGCAGCTAGGTTTTATGATTATAGAGCAAGGGCAGAAGCACACTTACAGGTATCAGCTGTCACCTATAGGGCACTGTTGGGGGTTCCACCTCAGTGGTGCCTAACACTGAGGAACTCTAGAGAGTGGTTTCAATCATCAGGTTCCAGAGCCCAGAAAGGCTTAAAACTTTTTTTTTGGGGGGGGGGGGGAGGAGCCAACACAATGGCGGGTCTTTGTTAGAGATAAGCTTTCTATCACACTCTGAAAAGGTAACGCGGGGGCTCAGTGGGCCAGCTGGTGGGGCACCAGCTTATAATGGGTTCCACAGCTTGGGCATCGCTGGGTCTCGCCTTTGTGCAGCCAAAACCAGATGCAGCCTCTTCACAGATGCAGCCCACTATTCGCTTGTTGGTGATGGACCGGACTAAATTAGGATCTTCCTTGGCGCCCGAAGCCGCCTTTGGGGGCAGCATATTGTATGGATCCAGTCCCTTCTCTGCGGCTATCATGATCTCCCACGGACCACGGGCCCGAGGGCCTGTGCCGCCAGGGTGCCTGCTCTGCGAAGTAACCTTGAAGCCATCGCGCCGGAGACAAGCAGATCAGAAAGGCTTAAAACTTAAATACTGACAACCCCGTTTTTTCCCATCCTGCGGTCAGCCCTGGCACATCCACCTGTCCTTGAGCCTCACAGCAGAAAGGCAGAAAGGGACTCTGCCCCCAGCACCCCTGGAAAGCCCCCTCTGCTGTAAGCTCTCCTGAATAGGAACAAATGAACCCTGCAAAGCCTCTGTACTTCCCTGGCCTGCGGACACCCTCACGTCTGTCATCTTCAGCCTCCTTCCCCATCATTGACCCCCCAAACTCTCCCCACCACTCATGTCCCCCCTTTCCTAACAGAAACAGTGACCCATGCACACCCCTTTTCCGCCAATCCCCCCTCCCCTCAATTTACTATACTCTGCAAACATTTGCTTTGTGTGGTTTGGTGAACTTAGCACATGAAGGGAACCCAGCTACCCGGCTTGAATTAAATTAGAAAGAGGGTCAGGTGGAGTCAGAGAAGCTCCAGACTTAGGACCCCAGAAACAAAGCTGAACGAGCTCCACTTAGGAACCTGGAAAGGATCCCAGCCCACAATCACAGGGCCACAGAAGGGGACTCCCCTTCCCTCAACCCCCCCTCAAAGTCACCTCAGAGCAAGGAGCCTCAAAGGGCTTCACACATGTAACATCCCAGACCCTAATACATGGTGGGGTATGATGCAGCCCTGAAGGAGGGAGCCTGACCTTGATGTCAGTTCACTCTGTGTGGCTATGTGGCAGGCTTCCTACCCTCACTGTTGTGTTCTTATAGAGATTGCTACTTCCTGTATTCTGGAGTCCCTTCCGCAGCCCTGTGGAAGCAGAGTGAGTTCAAGGCCAATCTAGGCAACTGGTGGAGATCCTGTGGCTACGTTACATTTCTGTTGCTTCAGGGGAAAAAAAAAAAAAAAAAAAAAAAAAAAAACCCTGACCATAAAACATCTTCGGAGGGAAAAAGAGTTCATCTGAGCTAGGATTCTAGATCACACACCATCATTTTAGGGAAGTCGAGAAAGAACTTAAGCAGCCAGTCACACATCACGTCACAGTCAAGTGCAGGGTGAATAAACACATCCTTGCTTACTTTTAACAAGTTTTCTCCTCTTACACTCCCCAGCAAATAGTGCCGCCCACAGTGGGCTGGGTCAGGTAAGACCATCCCCCACAGAAGTGTGCAAGGGCCAACCTGAGGTAGACCACCCCTGGTGAGACTCTTCCCAAGTGACTCTGGGTTGTAGCAAGTTAACTATTAGTACTACCCAACACACTAATGCACACGCACTTGTGGGTAAATGGGTGTGTGTGTCCATTGAGTGAATTGGAGGGTGCACAGGGGCGGGGGATGGGGGAAGGAGCGGGGACACACGACCTCCAGTCCCACAGCCACTCTGAAAGAACTCAGTGCTGCTGGCCTGCACCTCTTGAGAGAAAAGCAGAAAGTCTGCATTTTTACATTAAATCTTCAAAAATGATTACAGCGGTCTGATGCCCCCGGGGGCGGTGCTGGTCTTGAGATACTAATTCCCTACCTCGGAGCCGACGTTGGCAAAGACTCCTTCCTACAAGGCATTGGCACTTAGGATACCCACAGAGAGCCTGGCAGATCGCTGGGGCTTCAGAACCTCCCACCCTCCCCCAGGTGTCTGCCAGACAGCACGGTTCACCTCCTGCCAGCAAGTGTGCGCTCTGCTCAGAAACAATGAGCCCAGGCCCCAGGTGAAATTCATATTCTAATTCAAGTTTCTCGCCTTGATGAAGGCTGCTGCTGCCACCTTGGAATGCTAACAGCTCAGAAAGAAGCCCTGGGGAGCAAGCGTGAATGAGGAAAGATGGGAGGGTTTATCTGAGAAGCAAGAACACAAGACCACTGAAGCCAGCCGAGGCAAGTGGCTCCCCCAAAACTGGCTGGGCTCCCGAAGCATGTGGCAGGAGATGAAGTGCCCCATCTAGACAGCTTGCACAGGTCAACCCAGAGACTGACTGGAAGCTCCTGAGCTCCTTCAAGGACCTAAGGACACCTGTGCACTCAAGAGGACCAAGGGACCAGGAAACGGAAACAGGGGTATAGTAGGGGGCAAGCGGTCCCACCTCCACCCCCACCCCCCACATTCACAGCCTTTCCAGCAACTCTGAATCCACCCTTCTGGACCAGAGGAAGGTCGGCAGATGTGGTTATTGAGGCCCCACCCATCACCAGCCTCCCCACAGATTGGAAAGTGGAGTCAGGCCGGGGCTGCTGTGATGAGTGTGCCCTGGGTTCC
Source organism: Phodopus roborovskii (assembly GCF_943737965.1). NCBI lineage: Eukaryota > Metazoa > Chordata > Mammalia > Rodentia > Cricetidae > Phodopus > Phodopus roborovskii. Next base: position 1,626,343 of record NW_026126598.1, on the reverse strand, counting down.
CTCCCCCACTGTCACACACACACACACACACACACACACACACACACACACACACACGGCTGCCCAAGCCTCCAGATCCTTCTGGCAATACACTGGCAGCCGTTTCTTCTGTGTGGGAAGGTGGGTGACAGCTAAGCCACAAAGGGACTCCTCAAAGAGAACTGACCCCCAAGTCCCAGCCACCCCACTGCTTATCAGACAAACCTCCACACTGTTCCCAGCCATACCTTCCCTGAGCCCTGCCCTCTCGGAGCCACGCCCCCTGTAAACCCTTGTTGAATTGTGATTACTTTAAGTGTGGAATGAGACACCCACCTGTACAGTCCTCCTCTGTGGGGAGAGTTCAGGAAAGCCATCACCCTGAGAGCTCCACCCCACCCTAGAAGGGGCAGCTCCTTGTCACTGGCTCCTCAAGTTCCCTTCATTATTTTCCAGGACTGGGGATGGAACCCAGGGCATCCAGCCTGCTAAGAAAGCTCTCTGCCACTGAGCTACAACCTTTGTTGAAGATTTATCTTGAGTCATGCATGGATCTCCATGAGTTGCCCAGGCTAGACTTGAACTTGCAATCTTCCTGTCTCAACCTGATGGCCAGACAGGTAATCAAAACCCTGTCATTGACTCCAGCCTGGTACAGCCCCAACATCTGTTGATGGAGAAGAAGGACAAGTAAAAAGGGCAGGCAGAAACCAAGTAAATCCCAGTGTACATGTACAGCACATATCCGTGGCTTGTGAAGGAAACATGATGGTTTGTACTTATCTGTGCCTTTGGCAACATAAATGCTACAAGGACATTCTACTGACCCTAAAATCAACTACAAAATCCTGTCGTTGAAAAATGAACATGCTGAGGTGAACAATGGGTTTGCAGAGAGCTGGGAATTATAAAGATACTCAAATCTAAAATGATCTATTCTGGGATTTGAGAGATGGCTCAGCATGTAAGAGCACTGGCTGTTTTTCCAGAGGACCTCTGTTCAATTCCCAGCATGTATATGATGGCTCACAACCATCTATAACTCCATTTCTAGTGGATCCAGCACCCTCTTCTGGCCTCCATTGGCACTGCATGCACACAATGAACATACACACTTGCAAGATCATTTTGTAAATGTAAGAACGAGTGGAACCTAGAGGTTCTTAGGGTTCCTGGGACCACTTTTAAATTCCCTTCTTTTTTTTTTTTTAAGACTCACCCAAATCAGCCAGGTGGTTGTGGCGGATGCCTTTATTCCCAGCGTTCAGGAGGCAGAGGCAGGCAGATTTCTGAGTTCAAAGCCAGCCCAGTCTACATAAGGAGTTCCAGGACAGCCAGGGATACAGAGGAAACCCTGTTTCAAAAAACAAAAATTAAAAAAAAAATCCACCCAAATCATGGCAGATGTCCCAACACCAGGCAAGCTGAAGCAGGATGATCTCAAGTTCAAATCCAGCCTGGGCTACATAGTGAGGCACTGTCTCAATAAATAAATAAATACATAAATAACCAGCAGGGCCTCTGTGAGACTCACTGGCCTGCTGAAGTCCCCATGAGCCCTGAGGTACAAATGTCAATAACGTCTTCATCTTTGACATTCAGAGACAACCACAAACAGGTGCAGGAGACAGAGCACTTAAGAAGCACTTTTGATTGACAAGGGGAGGGAAGGGGCATGAAAGAGACTCTTACATCAGTCATCACTGGCAGATGGCATCTACTTCGCCCTGCAGTCTTCAAGGAGGGGGAATAGGCTAGGGGAATGGGGTAGATAAAAATCCACACACGATATTGCCCTCACTGAGTTCAGGCCCGACTGGCCCATTAGCTAAACAGGCTCTCAGTGGAGCACATAATGCCATAGCTAGGTCCAGTGGGAGAGGCCAAGGCCACTGGGAGGCAGAGCCACCTGAGATGCTTTACCTGAAGCTTGTCACAATTTCCTGGTTGCAATGGGAACACAGTACAAAGTGATCCAAGAAAAGAAAATAGGGCTTAGGGGTAGCAAGATGGCTAGGGATACAGGGAAGGAAAGTATCAAACTGTTGTTCCCCAAGACCTCTCTCTCCACCTTGTTTTTTGTTTGTTTTGCTTTTGTTTTTTGACACAGGGTTTCTCAGTGACACTCCTGTCTCCAGCACCCCCCCCCACCAGCACCGAGGGTTACAAGGACACACCACCATGCCAGCTTCTTACAGGGACCCTGGGGATCAAACTCCCGTCCTCATGCTTGCACAGCAAGGACTTTATTGACAGCCCAGCCATGTCCCCAGCCCCAGAGCAAGCACAAGGGGCTGAGGATGATGAAGGACCACCATAAGCAAGAAATCAAGCTCTGAGCATGGGAAACCCCTGCAGGCAAGATGCAGCCAAGAAGCCAGGAAGCTGACCCTCTCCTACCTAGCTCTCAAAGGAGCCAGAAACCCTGACAGTACCTGGACAGCCTGATGTCTAAGACACACACCCTTCCCCGACCCTGCCCCGACCAAGAAATCACAGTGTGAGCTGCTTGAAGTGCTTTCTTCGTGCTCATTTGAGTATAATAGTGATAGGGACACCTCCTACAGGCTCCGATCGCCAAGGCAGCACCAATCCAGAGTGGCAACAAGCCTCCTGGGTCTGATGCTCATCATCCCAGCCACGCTACTGTCGCTAACCTTGACCCTATCCTTGAGGCCCAAAACAGGGACACTCTCATCGGTCGGTCAGGTATAAATCATGAGCCCACCCATGAGAGGAGAGGAAAGTTAGCAGCGTAGAAGCCAGAGTTTTGGAACAGGTGGGACTGGGGTTCCTCAAAGAAAAATCAGCATGGGCTGGTTGTGTAGTTCGGTGGCACAGCACCTGCCTAGAATCCCCCAGTGAGGGGCTGGGGTGTGGCTCAGTGGTAGAGCAACTGCCTAGAATCTCCCAGTGAGGGGTTAGACTAGGGGTTTTATTCTAGAAGGAAGGTAGAAGTGACGGACAACCCCTGTCACAGACATTGGCTATCTCCCTCCCTGATGCCTCCTTCCAGTGCCCTTTCATTCCTTCAGTGAGGCCCACAATGCCAGTTCTCTGCCTGAGGCCACCCCACCTCCTCCACATTCACAAACAACGCACACACACACAGCAGCATGGGCTTTATATCAGCACCCAGGAGCGCTTAAGAACCAGACAATAGGGCCAGCAAGATGGCTCAGTAGGTAAAAGTGCTTGCCACAAAATCTGAGGATCTGTGTTCAGTCCCAGTGATCTACATGGTTAAAGGAGAGAGCCAACTTCTGCAAGTCTTCCTCTGATGTCTGCACACACTCCATGACAAACCATTTAAAAAAATAATAATAAAATGTAATAAAAGATGCTTTTTGGAAAAACCAAATAGCACCACCCCTACCAGATAAACCCCTCTGAAGCAAGTGTATCTGGTACCATGGGAGTCCTCCTGAGTTGAAGTACAGACCTCCAGGAGCAGGACAATGGGGGTTAGACAGCTACCATTATGGCAGATACAGACTGTCTTTCAAACTTTTTAAAAAGATTTGCGTGTGTGTGCATGTGTTTGTGTACAGGTGTGTGTGTGTACAGGTGTATGTACAGGTGTGTGTACAGGTGTGTGTGTACAGGTGGGTGTATGTATAGGTGTCTGTACAGGTGTGTGTGTGGACAGGTGTGTGTGTGGACAGATGTGTGTATGTACAGGTATGTGTATGTATAGGTGTGTGGACAGATGTGTGGACAGGTGTGTGTCTGGACAGTTGTGTATGTGTGTACAGGTGTGTGTGTAGACAGGTGTGTGTGTGTGTACAGGTTGTGTGTACAGGTGTGTGTGTGTGCCAGAATCAGGAGGGTGTGAGAACTCCTGAAGTTGGAGTTACCTGATGTGGGTGCTCCTAACTAGACTCAGATAGGTCCTCTAGAACAACAAGTGCTCTGCTCTTAACCACTAAACCAGCTCTCCAGCCCCGTTTTCTAAACTTTCTGTGCACTCTATATGGTACTTTGAATGTAATTGGCCTCCATAAGCTCATAGGAAGTGGCACTATTGGGAGGTGTGGCTTTGGTGGAATTGGCATGTCCTTGTTGGAGGAAGTGTGTCACTGTAGAGGTGGGCTTTGAGGTCTCATATATGCTCAAGTCACACCCAGTGTTTCAGTCCACTTCCTGTTACCTTCAGATCAAGATGTAGAATTTTCTACACCATGTCTGCCTGCAGGCCACCATGCCCCTCCATGATGATAATGAACTAAACCTTCAGAACTGTAAGGCACCCCAATTAAATGTTTTCCTTTATAAGAGTTGTGATGGTCATGGTGCGTCTTCGAAGTAATAGAAACCCTAAGACACTATATGAAGTAGTCAAACCCCATGTGCAAACACTGTGGGGGAGGAGGCTCACAGTTCAATAGTCTGTCCAAGGGGCAGCCAGAGTCTGTGAGTAGAATCACCTCCTGGTAGACAATGGCCTCCGAGACAGCACAAGCCTGTGATCAGCCCTTCCTCCTCCCCAGCCAGCCCTACCTGCAGGCTGCTGACCATGCTTCCTGAGGAAGCACCCCTTCCCCTTCAGAGGTGAGTTTCTGGCTGGCCAGACACAGCATTCCACACCCTGGGCACAGTCCCTGATAGTGGGGCTGGAAGATGGTCCATGACAGTCCAGATCAAAGCAGACCTGGAGTTCATGCTGAGCTGGCTCAGAAAGAGACAGTTGACCTCTCACTGGCTACAGGACACGCCAGAGAGGACTGTGGCCCACTCGGCCATATAGAAGATCAAGCCTAGGTTTGAGTTAAGTTGGCAAAGACGAAAAGAGAACTCAAAAGGAGCGAGGGGTTGGGAGGGGAGCAATGATTAGGACAGTATCAAGCGCCTGGACCCATCCACACCTGAACTGTTTCCACCATGCACTTCCCATGTCTGGTTTTTGCAGAGTACAGACTGGAGTGGTGACATATTTCCACATTTGGTGTGCCATCTCCAAGAGTACACCCAGAGTCTCCAAGGTGAAAATGTGAAATATTATAGGGGTGCATGTCTTTAAAATAATCCAGCAAGAAATAAACAAACATGAGGTCAAAGATGAGACCGGTGGCTAGGAGTCTCCGTGATCAGGGCTTGTGCTGCAGCGGCAGCCCCACGAGGGGGTCTTCTGAGCTGTAAGCCATCAGGCTGTGCCTGCAGAGTAAAAAATAGCTAGCCTACACATGTGCTACTATTTTTAAAATGTTACATAAATGTTACTGTAATTACCAGACCCGCCTTCAAAAGCTGCTGAATTGACAGGCACTTTGGATCAATATGTTGTTCTTTTCCCACCAAGAGACACCAAAGCAGCCATTGTCCTCTCTCCTGAGCTGGATCATTTCTTTGACGTTAGAAAGGGTCTCTCTCTTGTTCTCCACAGTGGAAGTGCCCCTGAACACACAGAGAATGGCCTGCTTGACTATGTAAGGCAAAACACATCTTTAAAAAGGACAGAGACTAGGTGGTTTACTGGGAGGCCATACTCCTATCACAACTGCTGGACTCCCATGGTACTGAAACAAACAGGGAGGGCCAAGCCCCAATAAAACTTTATTTATAAATAGCAAGTAGAGGGCCAAAAACAGTCCATGCAGTTAATGTGTTCTAATGCCTGCTTTAATTTAAATTTTTTTTTTAATTTGTTGGATATGAGTTCCCTACTACATATGTAGAGGTCAGGAAAAAAAAACTTTTGGGACCCAATTCTCTTCTTCCATCATGTGGACTCTGAGGACTGAACTCAAGTTATCAGGCTTGGTGGCAAGCATCCCCACCTGCTGAGCAATATCACCAGTTCAAATGCCTGGTTTAAAGAATACAAGAAATAATAAGCAATATGTAAAGATCCAAGGCCAGCAGAGGGTTGGGTGGATGGCCCAGGCTTAGCCTGGAATTTACTATGTAACTGAGAATAGCCTGGAACTCCTGGTCCTCCTGCCTCCATCTCCAGAGTGCTGGGATTGCAGGTGTGCACCACAACACCTGGCTTAGTTTTTATCTTTTTATTTTTGAATTGTGTGTGTATGTGCACCATGTGAGTTCAGGTGTCAGCGGAGGCCAAAGACGGTGTCAGTTCCCCTGGAGCTGAAGCTACAGGCAGGTAAAAGCCATATGGCATGAGTGCTAGGAATCAAACTTGGGTCCTCTGCAAGAACAGTATGTATTCTTTGTCACTGAGCCATCCGGCCAGCCTCTGGCTTGGCTTCACACAGCCTTCTCTCTATGGCTCTGGGGGATAGCTAGAAAAGCAAGACCATGACTCACAGGTGAGATTCTCTACAGAGTCTGTCATTTCACACATGTCCACGTGGTCCCAGTTCTACTCACACTGACAGACACACACACAGCCAGAACACAGGGAACATGTTTGTGCAAGTATATGCAGGTTCATGTATGTGCACATGCCTCAGGTGCCATCTACCTCGTTTTAGGGACAAGGTCTAACACTGGCTTAGAACTCGCTATCCTCTGCTTCCTCAGTTCTGGGATTCCAAGTGCAGACCACCATGCCCAGTCTGTCTGTTTGTCTTAACATAAGTCCTCAAACTCAAGGCCTCAAGTTTGTAAGAGAAGCCCTTTGCCAACTGAGCTCACCCAGGGAAATATTTATTGAAGAAATCTGATCAGTAAATCCAAGGATTGATTTTTAAAATGTGCCCAAGTCTCCGTAGCTGTGACTCCCACCCAAGTCTTCACCATCATTTGCCTGGACTATTGCAGTAGCCAGGGGGATCTCCAATCTCCATCCTTCTCACACCTGCCAACATCACTCATCACCAGAGGCCTTCTGAGCCCTATCACCTCCTTGGCCTCATTTCCCATTTTTTTTTTTTTTTTTTTTTGGTAGTAGTGTGTGTGTGAGTGTGAGTGTGTGTGTGTGTGTGTGCACAAGTGTGTTACGGTGCATGTGTGGAGGTCACTTTGCAGGACTCTGTTCTTTCTTCCCATCATGTGGATTCTAAGCAAGCACAAGCGTTTGCTTGGCAGCAAGCTCCCTAACCCACTGAGCCATCTGGAAAGCCCTCATGCCCAACTCCTGTCCTTCCCTCACTTAGACAAACCCAGCCAGTTTCCTTTCTGCTCTGTGTCGCTGCGAAGCACACTCCCACCTTGGGGTTCTGTACCTTCTGTCCCTTTCAACACTTTGTTCCAGCTTCCCCACCATGGTGGCTGTTCTTGGTTACCCATTTGACTACACCTGGAATGGGCTACAACCCAGAAATGGAGGGGAGCACATCTGTGAGACTTTTTGCTTGGTTTGAAGTGGGTGAATCCACTCCTAGCCTACACCTTTGAGGTAGCAAGACACACTCCTTTAATCTGGGCCACACCTTCTGAAAGCCTATATAAGGACACAGTAGAAGGAATCTTTTGCTCTTTGGCAGCTTGCCCTCGACTCGCTAGCACATTCATTCCTTCACTGGCATTGAAGCCTACTTCGTCAGGGTCCCAGTGTATACTTAAGACCAGCTGAGACATCTAGCTTTGTGGCAGGAACAACTACTGGACTGTTGGACTTTCCACTCACAGCCAGCCATTGTTGGATGTAAATCATTTTAATAAATACCTTTAGATAGATGGATAGATAGAATAGATATGTACATAATAGATAGATAAATATATACATAGAGACATGGATACATATCATAGATAGATAGATAGATATTCACTCTGAATGTTCTGTTACTCTAGGAAATCCTGATTAACACACCTAGCCTCCCCACTCTCCTCTTAGACCTTGGCTCAAATGCCACTGTTCAAACCCACTGAAGATGACAAGCCATCCTCCTCTTTGTCTGCAGTGTCTCCTGCAGAGCCTCCTATGAGGAAGCCATGCCCCCCCCCCCACTTATCAATGGTTTAACACCTGCAGCCTTCATGCCGCAGCCTAAGTCAGGGGCCTCGGCCTGTCACTGGCGTCACTCATCTCAAGTGCAATAAAAAAAAAAAAATGTATCTGAATTCACAAGAATGTGGGTGAGAGGTGAGGTGGATTGGAAGAAGGTTGTGAGGAAGAAAGTTGGCAGCAGCCCACTTTATAAATAGAGAAACTGAGTCACTTGCGTGTGTGCATGCGTGTATCCCTGTGTGTGTATCAGGACCTTACTACGTAGCACAGGCTATTCCGAAACTAGGTAGTCCAGGCTGGACTTGAACTTGCAGTGATCCTGCCTCTGCCCCCTGCACACTGGGAATACAATAGTGACCCACCATGCTGGACTTCAGATCTCCCTGTTTCTTGTGGGAACCCCCAAACCTGCAATGTTGACAGCACCTGGTTCTTAAATGGCATCAACTGGTCTGCAGGCCAGATGCCCACCCACAGGTAGCCAGCGGAAACTGGGACCATCCCCACACCCCAGCAACCTGGCTCCTTAGCAACCCCAGGAACATCCACAGAGAATGGCACAGCACACCAGGACCACTACCCCCCCACCCAGCTGGAGGACAGGAGCCCAGAGCTGACCCTGAGGAGCAATGCTCACAAGCCAACCTTCCCCAGCTCAGGAGACTGGACCAGCCATCAGAGTGAGTTCTCAGTGGGTTAATGCAGACTAAAACTCCAGGCTCAGAGTGAGGCTCACAATCAATCACTCTTAGTCATAAACCTTGGTGAGCCCAACTAGACCCCATTGATTTCTTATGTAACTATTTTGGGCCTTGGAGCATAGGGAGAGGGAGGGCATACATCAGCCAAGGAGCCTGGCATCAGGGAGGTTCAAGCACCCCAAAGGCAGAATGACGTGGCTGCACAAAGAGAAGGCATTGGAATTAAACAGAAAGGATGCAGAATTAAGTGATGGGTGAAGAAGCCAAGTGGCCCCACCCTTGCCCCTCCCCGTGCCACTGAGCAGGTGTCTATCTCTCCCTGGCTCTGTCGCCTGATTCTGAGACTGACAGCCCCTCTCATGAGACTGAATCAGCTCTTTGGTCCCCAGTGTCATCCCAAGTGCCCAGTGATGGTGAGTATGTAAGTGATTGCTGGATGAGGATCGAGTGAGTACTGAGTGAGTGGGTGAGTGGACGGACACAGCATCCGGAGCCTTTGTGTTCCAAGCACTCTGCAGAGAGATGCCAGGGCCCCGTTCCTCTGCCTGCCTGGAACGCTTCTCCGGAGTTTGTTCCTTCTGCTAATTTAGGTCTCAGGAAAAAAAAAAGCTGTTGCCTCTCTAAATATGTGCCAAGAAAAAAATTAATTCAAATAAACAAATAATGAGGTAAATATCTCACAGAGACAGAGAGAGAGAGAGAGAGAGAGAGAGAGAGAGAGAGAGAGAGAGAGAGACCAGCAAGATGGCTAACTTGTTACAAAGTCACTTCAATCCCAGGGACCCACATGATAGAAGGAAAAAATTGACTCCTGTAAATTGACCTCTGACCTCCACACATGCACTGTAGCACCACACATGATAGATAATAGATAGATTGATTGATGATAGATAAAAATAAAGAGAAAATAAGGAAGAAATTTTATTTATTAGATTTTTTGTATCACCTTATGTATATGAGTGTTTTGCTTGCATGCTTGGTTCCCAAGGGGTTGGCAAGCCACCATGCGGGTGCTGGGAATCAAACCCAGGTTTTTTTGCAGCAACAAGTGCCCTTAACTACTGAGCCAACTCTCCAGAGCCCCGATTTTTTTTTAAACATATGAAGTGTCTTGCCTGCACATGTCTGTGCACCACATATATGCCTAGTGCCTGTGGAGGTCAAAAGATAGTGTTAGAGCCTCTGGAGTTAAAGGTGGCCCTACTACTACATCATGTCTCCAGCCCCATGAACATCTTTTAAAAGTGTTCCTTCTACCAAGACATTTCATCAAGTCCATAGCCAGTCACTCCCCATCAGACACTTCTGTGGGTGCATCCCTGGGCTTGCCCATCATCGTCCACCCAAGACTGAGGTCAGGGAAACAGAGCAGGCTCCCAACCAAGGAGGTACCATCAGGGCAGAAGTCGGGAATGTCAAGGAAGACATCCCATTCTGCACACATGGGCCATGCCATCCATCCCTCGGACTCCCTATACCTCGGTGACCCTACCTAGGATGCATCCAATCTCATCCCAAGAGCTGCTCAAGAACCCCCCCCCCAGTGAAGTCTGGCATCAAGAAGCCTCTTGGTGAGCTGGGCATGGTGGTGCAACTCCTGTAACCTCAGTTCTCAAGTTCAAGGCCAGCCTCGACTGTATGCAACACCCAGTATTATCTTTTTAATATTTTATTTTTATTCATGTGTGCATGTGTGTGCGCCAAAACATGTGTATGACGCAGGTATTGGAGGAAGTCAGAAAAAGACATTAGTTCCTCTGGAGCTAGAGTTACAGGAAGTTGTGAACCAGTCAACATGGGTGCTGGGAACTGAACTTTGGGGTCCTCCAAAAGAACAGGAAATTTGCTTTTAATAGTTAAACCATCTCTCCAGCCCAAAGACACATCATTTTTTTAAGCTGCTTGGTAGCTGGCTCCTGGCTTATGGCTCCTGTCTCTGTAGCTCTGCCTGTGAGGACGGCCTCACTCCTGTAAACTTATCACAAGCCTTGTGTTTGCTGGGAACCCCCAGTCCCATAATGAGATCCTTAAGGAAGTAATTCAGGGCCAGTCTTCCAAATGGGAAATGGGGTTTTGGAGAGGCCAAGGGGCTAAGCCAATAATGCCAATCTCAGACCTGAACTGAGATACTGATAGCTTCAGTTGAAGGGAAGGAGTTGTTGATATGTGTAGGGGGATGTTACACATGTTTGCATGTACAATTGGTGACCAAAGGATTACTTTGGGATGTCATTTCTCAAGTGCTATTCACCTTGGGTTTTGGTTTGTTGTTTGTTTTGGTTTGGTTTGTTTTTTGAGAGGTCTCTTACTGACCTAGAATTGCCCAAGTAGGCTAAGCTGACTGGCCATTGAGCCCATGGATCCTCCTGTCTCCACATCCTCAATGCTGGAACTACACCACTACATATACATATACCACTACATATACATATACCTATACCACTACATATACATATACCATATACCACTACATATACATATACCACTACATATACATATACCACTACATATACATATACCATATACCACTACATATACATATACCACTACATATACATATACCACTACATATACATATACCACTACATATACATATACCACTACATATACATATACCACTACATATACATATACCATATACCACTACATATACATATACCACTACATATACATATACCACTACATATACATATACCACTACATATACATATACCACTACATATACATATACCATATACCACTACATATACATATACCATATACCACTACACTACATATACATATACCATATACCACTACATATACATATACCACTACATATACCATATACCACTACATATACATATACCACTACATATACATATACCACTACATATACATATACCATATACCACTACATATACATATACCACTACACCTGGCTTTTTGATGTGGGTCCTAGGGAACTCGCTCAGACCTCATACTTAAAAGCCAAGAACTTAACCAATATAGCCTTCTATCCAGCCCCTCAATTTTTGTAGATTTTGTTGTTTGAACAGGGTCTCACTGTACAGCACTGACTGGCCTGGAACTCACTATGTAGACCACAGTGCCCTTGAACTCATGAAGATTCGCCTGTCTCTGCCTCCTGAGTGCTGGGTTGAAAGGTATGCACCACCATGCCCATCCACCAATTTTGCGTTTTAAATTTCTTTTCTTTCTTTCTTTACTTTCTTTTTTTTTTTTTTTTTTTTTTTTTTTTTGTGGCATATGTTCATTGAAACTAGTAACAGCTTTCATAGACATTTTCAAATAAGTACATCTACACTTTGGTCACATTCATGTGCCTTCCCCTTTCTCCCCTTCCCCTCTCATAATTGCCATTCATCCCCACAGACTCCCTTCTACTTTCATACCTCACATGGGGTGGGACTTGGTGTGCTTGTATAAAATCTATGACTTTATGTGCCCATATAAAACCGAGAATCTACAAATGGGAGAAAGTGAGCGATATTTGTCTCTCTGGCGCTGACTTCTTTCACTTACTGGGATTCTTTTTTTTTTTTTCCATGCAAGCAAGTAAAAAGTGAGACGGCCATGCCAGGTGTCCCCAAAGGTGGCCAACATCTCCACAAGTGGGCCTTCCTCACCTGCTCCATCTTCCCCAGAACCAGGCACCTCTGTAACCAGCAACGGGAGCCTCCACTGAACAGACTTGAGAAAAGAAAATTTCTCCCAAACTCATGACAGACACAACTTTCCCCTGGGGAAGAGACACAAACCTACATTCCTGGGTCTAAACCAACACCAAAGCCCAAAAGCTCAGGACCTGCAAGAGGGCTCAGCGGGCAAAAGGCACTTGCTGTACAAGTTTGGTGACTTGAATTCAATCCCAGAACCCACATGAAGGTAGAAGAAGAGAACCAACTCTTGCAAGCTATCCCTTTAACCTTCACATATGCACTGCAGTGGCTGAGGCCCCACACACATAGCCATCATCAATTAAGAGTAAATAAACTACCCTGAAATTAATGTTCAATAGAGAACACAGTAGCTAAGAGAAAACCCTGAGATGCAAATGCGGATGAACATCTGTGGTGGCCACTCAACCCAGCACCTCTCCAGCCTCGGTTTCCTCACCTGCAAAATGGAACCCTGAGGTGCCTGCCCCAAAAGGATTGTTGAAATTGCTGCAAGTCCATGAAACCGCAGCTAGAAAGGGCTTAGGATAGACCACAGGCAGAGCCAGCCTATGTCCCTACTGATTCCAGGACACCTTCGAGAAGAAAAAAACCAGAGCTGTGGAGATGGCCTAAAGTGTTTACAGGCAAACATGAGGACCTGAGTTCAATCCCCGGCACCCACCTGAAAAGCCAGGTGCAGCAACACACTCTGTAATCCCAGCACCCTAGAGACAGAGGATCCCTTGGGCTCGCTGGCCAGAAGGTATAGACTAATTGGTGAGCTCCAGATTCAGTGAGAGACTGTCTCAAAAAGCAAGGTAGAGTGTGGCAGAGGACATCACTTGATGTTGACTTCTGACCTCCATATGCATACCGACAAAGGGGTGGGAACAGAGAACAAGAAACCACAAAGAACCAGGAGGCTGGTGCGCACGCCTGTGCCTGCCAATATTTGCCCTTTGTTTTTTAAGAAGTATTATCTGGGAGGGTGCATATGCCATGGCACGAATGGAAGTTGTGTGGCTTAGCCTCCCCTATAAACACCTTCACCCATAAATGCAAATAGAGGCCCTCGCCCACCTGCAGAGGAGCATGCTCTCTGGTGCTCCTAGCAGAAAAGGCTCAAAGAGCCTGTCACACAGAGCGCTGCCCTGGAGCTCCCACTCCCATCAGCACCCGCACCCTTCTGACTCTTGTGCCTATCTTTCAGGTTGCTGCTTGGGCCAATTTTCAGCCAAAGGGCTGTCTTTGTCATAGCCTGGTACTCTTTAAGTGGAAAACGCCTTAGCCAGCAAAGCACTAGGTGTGAGGTTAGAAAGTCCAGGGCAACGAGTTGGGAAGTGAGAGCTTAAGCCAGTGACTGAATCTCAGTCTCACTGAGTTCACACCTTCTGCCTGGCCCCAGCATCCCACCTGGCGCAGGACTGTGCCCAGGGGCGCCTTCCTGCTCTGGACCTCTTCCTCACCTAGAGCTGCGGATGGCACCTAAGCCCCTCCTCCTCCTCACTGGCCCTAGGGGACCAAGAGCCATAGCCTGCAGGAAAATGGACTCTCTCCACCCTTCTCAAACTAAGAACCAGGAGAGAAAGGGCTACCCGGAACTGAGAGCTCTCTGAGAAGGAACCCTCAAGGGCTTTACTGACCGAGACCACCCTCTCAGACTCCGAGCCAGCAAATGAGGGGCTTCTTTTTGTCCGGATCATGGCAACCGCTGCGCTCTTTGTTGGCTCCAGTCACCGAAGCGGAGCTCCTGAGGAAGCCCCACGCCTCCCGGTTCCTGCCACTGGCGGGAGGAGGGGCGCCAGATGATTTACTCTGGGAAGGCCCCCAAGGCCATTAAATCACTGGAGGCTGCGACTTAATTAGCATTTTCCCCACCCCCACTTCCCCACACCACAGGGCCACCCCTTCTCCAGACCCTGTGTAATGAGAAACCAATAGACCACTCGCCACTGCTTGGTGACCAGGCAAGGCTAATCCCTGACTTGCAAGCCAACAGCGCCTTCCCTACAACTGCAAACTTGTCACTAGCAAGGCTCTGGGGAGTGCACCCCACCCACCCCATTCCACAGACACCCCCCCCAAAAAAGCATCAAGGGTCAACAAAGCAAGGCTTGTCAATTTCCCCCAGGGGATGTGGTCCTGTAACTGCATCACTAACTTCCAAAGCCACATCATGCATAAACATGGTTTGAATGACGGGCTCCCCTGGTCGCTAAGCTGGAGGATTTGTGCTGACTCCAACCAAGTACAATTCCGTATGCTTCAGTCCTCACGAGGCTCCAAGAAGCCCGCCCACCACTCTCCTTCCCGGGGTAGCTGCCCACGCAGGAAGGGGGCACAGGCGACAGCGCGGCGTGCGATGGGAGCACCTCCTCATAGCTGAAGTCTCCCAAGCCCCTCTCCCAGGACCTCAGCCAGTCCAAGGTTGGACCAGAAATTATCTAGAAAATGCAGCCAGTTCTAGATGAAGCTGGTTAACTCCCAATCAACCAAGTGTAGGCAGCTCTTTCAGGAACATCACCCTTGCTTTGGAGCTAAATATAGACTTAGCAAACTGTGTTCTCTTTATGTCCCTGGTGGGAACCGGTGGAAGACATAGGCGATTAAGGACCCCAAGCATGGAAAAATTCTGCTTTGGTGGCTATGCTGACAGTGTCCTCCGAGGGCTAGGAATGGGTTCGGGAATGGCACATCCTCCCACCACAAGCCGCCCAGAGCCATGCACAGGCTTTTCCGTGGCTGGGTGGAGCTGGACTGGGTGAGGGACTCATTCTGGCACAAGACAAGAGACAGGCAGCTTCCTCCTCCAAGGTTGCCCAGAACCGCTCTTGAACACAGCCAGGCGAACGCTGACCCCCATGGAGAGAGAAAATAGCCACAACACTGCAATTTTCAAGTCCCAGAGACTGTGCACTTTGGCAAACGCGTCTCGGGGCTTCCGCTCTGAGGAAGCGGCCTGGACCCCGTCAGTGCCCCACTCCAGGCCGCAGATCAGTGCCAAGAGCCAAACAGCTCGCGGCTGCTCATTAACCACGCCAAGGAAGAACCCTCCACTTTAAGACCGGTGCCATCCTTCGAGGGCCCAGCCAAATCCCAAGGCCAGCCACTATCTCTCCAAGCGGAAAGTCTTAGTAAATATTTGGGGTCACTTGAGGGCATCGGGGAGGAAGGCAATATTTACTTTTTCCCCATGCACAGTCATCCTTATAAACAAGTCAGCATCCAGGCTTTCTCCTAAGTGCGACCTCACCCAGGCAGTCAGAACCGCAAAGTTGAGGTTGCGTTTTTTCCTTCTGCATTCTGGGTATCTGTGTGGTTGGTTGGTTTAAGGAACCGGGAAGGGATGCTCTCAGTCTAAAGCTACCTGCTCCCAAAATGTGTTTCAAAGGTCTGGAGAACATAGCCCTCGCGTGCACATGAACATGGCTCGTGACTGTCGCTTCTTCCCAGCCGTTGGAATTGTCTCCACTTGCCTCGGGTGGGGGAGGGGGAGGTGCTGTCATTTTAGGATAAGCTTCCTCTACAACCAACACGTAGCAACACTGAGGTGGCCGAGCTGAGCCAACTCTAGCCCGGGCTGCAAACAGCAAATACCTGACTATTCTGACTTCCCGGTTCGCGGGCTTTAGGCGACAGCTGCGCGGGTCCCAGCCTACAGCCGGGCTAGCCGATCCCGGGGCAAAGGCTTTGAACATCAGCACCTTAGACATCACCAGATGCCCGCGCGATCCGGGGCTGCTGGACCCTGCTCCCGGGTCCTACCAGCCCACGGGTCAGGGCGCTGGGGTAACCTGTGCTTTCAGGGGCCGAGCGGTGGGGTCACCTGGTTGCCTTCGGGAATCACTTGGGGAAGTGGGTGTCTCTAGGAGGCTGGAGACAGGAAGACAACCAGGCGCGGGAGGGACTACGACCAAGCCAGACATCGCCGGCCGAGACGACCTCCAGGCCCCGCAGGTGTCCAGGCAACAGGACAGCGAGCGGTCCACGGGAGCTGGGCCACGACATCACCCGCAAACCCCGGGGCCCGGAAGCCCGGCCGAGTGAGGAGGGGGATCCGGGGAGCCCTTCCTATGGCTCTCGGAGCCCCAAAAAGATGCGAAGGGCAACTGGGACTGAGAGGAGGCAAAGGGGACGCGCACGGGGCTTGGGCTGCCTGGGGCTTCCCAGCCCCGCCAAGAGCAGGAGGCGGCGGCCGCCCGGGACTTGGGACCCAGGCAGCAACTTTGCGCGCGGGGTCGGGGAGGGGACGCGGCCGCGTTACCTGCGCAGCGGAGCGCGCTCAGCGCCAGCAGCAGCCCGAGCGACGCGGCCGGGGCCCGCATGGTCCTCCAGGGAGCCGGCGCCGGGCTCCGCTCGCTCCTGCGCCGCCGCCTCCCGCACCTCTCGGCTCCGCGCTTGGCCGCCGGCTGCAGACGGCGCCCGGGATCAGCGCGCGCCCGCCCTGCACTTGGCCGGAGTTGCGCGGCCCCCGCCGGCGCCGCGGCTCCTGAGCCCCAGCGCGCGTCCCATCCCGCCGCCGCCTCGGCCAGCGCCAGCTGCCGGCCGCCCCTCAAGCCAGCGCGAGAGTGAGCGAGCCGAGCAGGGAGGAGGGGAGGGAGGAGGGAGGAGGAGGGGAGCAGCCAGGAGGGAGGAGGACAGGAAAGGAGGAGGAGGGAAAAGGGGAAGGGAGGAGGGAGGAGGAGGAATGGGGCTAGAAGAGGGAGGAGGATGGAGTTGAGAGGGGAGGAGGAAGAGAAGGGAAGGAAAGGGAAGGGAAGGGAAGGGAAAGAGAGGGAAAGGGAAGGAGGAAGAAAAGGAATGGGGTATAGAAGGAGGAACACACCCGGGGATGGAAAATGATAGAGAAAGGATAGGCGGGGAGGTGCCCCTCCCCTGCCCCAGGGCCAAGACAGCAGGCGGCCACCCAGCGGTTAAGCAGCAGGACGTGCCACTCACTCGCAGGGGAGGGCGCAGAGCCTCGGTAGGGACAGAGAGAACGTCTAGAGTGTGGATGGGGGTTTCCAGGGTGTGTTGGGGTTGCAACAGTGCGGGTCCCTGAGGTCGAGAGGCAAAGCAACTACTGGAGGGCTCCCAGAAGAGGTGTCTGCTAGGGACAGATTGCAACAGGGCACGTGACGGATGAGGTGCGGCCTGAGGGCCCACAAGAGTGTCTGCCAGCACAGGGCAGACCAGGGAGCTCATAGGGTGCTGGGGTGTCTGCAATGTGCTAAGCCCAGGCCACGAATTCCCCACCACGGCGGGTCATCGGATTTGTCCACGAGGTGTGCGAGGCTTCAGCCAATGTGGAAATGCAGTCTCAGGTAACAGAGGCCCAGAAACTACTGTCCCTCTGGAAGAACCCGCTCCTAGCCTAGTCCAGGAGACAGGTTGAAGCAGGGGCTTCTCTAGTCTCCCTAAGAGGCCCTTGAAGTTCCCTCCACTAGGCTGCAAGGCCAGTTGCTTTGGAGTCCGCCTACCTGGGTCCTGCTCTACCCACCCTGGTCACATCTGCCACCAGTTTCTGATATCCCGGCTTTGCGTGGAAAAATGGGTCAAACTTCAAACCCGTCAGCTGGAGTGATGCAGACTTCAGCCCAGAGTCCTTAGCTGAGAACATAGCTCAGCCTCTGTGCAACATAGGGCAGCCAGAACTCAGAAGCCTCAGTTTCCCAACCTGAAACATGAAGTCCTGGCAGCCTATAGCTGGTGTCCCCAATAATGCACCTGAAGCCCCTGACCTGATCCAGCAAGGACAGCACCCTCCTGCTAGCCGCTGCTGCAGCCATTAGCACCGGATTCCCGTCCAAGGGCGGGCATCAGAACACTCCAGCCTTCCCAGCTGGTGAGGGGGCTGGCAGACCAGATTCATTAGTAGGGGCTCATTAGCCCAGGCAGCTCCAGACTCTCCCACGATAAAAGAAGAAAAGAGCAAGAAGCAGGTGCCTGGTCCTAGGCCAGGTTAGTTACCAGGAAGGAATTCGGCTCTGCCTGCAGCCCGCCTTCCACGGGAGCTCATGTCCTGGCCTAGGAGCTCCTGGAAACAGCATCAATGGCTGGAGTTTGGTTTCTCAGCTTCTCCCTGCGTTTGGAGAGCCTATCTGTCCCCTGTCAGTGACTGTGCCTATGGGGGTGCTGCCCAGCCTCAGGACCTTCTGTGTGCTGCTTCTGACACCTCGTCTGTCCCCCTTCATCTCTTTATGAGTAACGCTGAGTTGAGAACCAACTGTGTGCAAGGCCTGGGCTGAATGGTGTTAACTCAGAAAGGGAATGCAACAGATCCTGAGGGACAGGCAGCCATTCCTGAGGGACAGGGGGTAAATAGCAGCCCCATGGTACAGGTAACTTAGCCTGCAACGTTAGCCAGAGGAAGGCCAGGGTGGACTTGACCAAGATCATCGAGAGCTAGGATCTGTGACCAAAGAGAGATTATTATTATAAAAAAGGGTGAGGGGTCATTCTGTGCCTTCATTGGTGGAGGGGTAGCACGATGGAAGGCTGGAATGAATCCACCCAGCAAGACCACAAAGTCCCAGGTGTGATGGAAGGCATCAGCTGCCTTACCTCCCACAGATACACTTCCACTCAGAGGCACCTCATCACACCCCAGAGAGCCACTGTTTATCCAGGTAGACCTGGGCTGGAATGCTCTCCTCACATGATCCTTGAAGGTGATGATTTAATCCCACAAAGAAGAAGGAGTCTGTTTTGTGAGATGGCAGAGAGAGAGAGAGCTGCTGTGTGACTTTATATAAACTCCTAACCCTTTCTGAGCTCCTTGAGAGGTGGGAGCCCTGCTTTGGTCTGTACCTGTGTGGGGAGGGAGATCTAGGTTGGCCCCCCCAGGTGTGGAGCTCCAGCCACCCCTACCTAGAAGGTGGCAGTCCTCTCTCAATCCTCCCAGGCTGCCCCCATGCTACTGGGCTGCGGTCAAAGAGCAACATTGCCATCTTTTGGCCATAGCCGGAACTGCATCTCGAGGCAGCACAAGTTCTTGCCCTGGGAACCATCTATATAATAGGGATCAAGAATGCCATTAGAGCCTCCTAACTGGCACCCACATTCAGAGGACTTGGTTCTGTCCAATGCTGGTTCCCCAGCTTAACAACAGGAGTCTGTGTGCTCTCCCTTGATCATGTCAGTTGTTTCTGTGGGTTTCTCCAGCACGGTCTTAACCCTTTTGCTCATCCTTCCTCCCTCTCTGCAACTGGATTCCAGGAGTACAGCTCAGTGCTTAAGTGTAGGTGTCTGCTTCTGTTTCCATCAGCTGCTGGATGAAGGTTCTAGGATAGCATTTAAGGTAGTCGTCTATCTCATTATAGGGAAAGGACATTTAAGGTAGCCTCTCCACTATTGCTTAGACTCTTAGTTGGGGTCATCCTTGTGGATCTTTGGACATTTCCCTAGTGCCAGATTTCTCTTTAAACCTATAATGGCTCCCTCTAATAAAGTATCTCTTTTCTTGCTCTTCTCTATTCTTCCTGCAACTCACCTCTGACAGTGGAACCAGTATTTATCCCTAGTGCACAAATGTACTTTGGGAGACCATTTCCAATGGAGGGATACTCTCTCAGCCCAGATACACAGAGGAGGGCCTAGGCCCTCCCCCAAATGATGTGACAGACTTTGATGATCCCCTCCCTGAGGAATGAATGGAGGGTGGGATGGGACATGGGAAGATGGGAGGAAGAGGGAACTGGGATTGATACATAAAATAAGATTGTTTATGAATTAAATAAAAAAGAATGCACTATGAGTTGGGTATTTCAGGGTCTGTGCTACAAGAGGGAGAAAAGGGACCCTCTTTTCTTTTCTGAGGGGTTTAAAGCCTTAGATTCCTCCTGCCTCCTCCACCTCCAGAATGCTGAGGTGACAGCCTTGCACCTACAAATGTATGTGGATGGAAACCATGGTTTGCTGCATGTTAGGCTGGCACTCTAGCCACTGAGCCACATCCCCAGTCTCCTTCCTGGTTTTATCCTACAGAACACTTGTTACCACTCCCCACTGGAATGCTACCTTCTGTTCATCTCTTATAGCTGGGGACCTGGCTAGACCATATACCAGGTTTGACACTCCACTCCGACCCCCAATTCATAGTCATACACAATAACAGTTTTGTTTTTTAATTAAGACAGTGTCTTACTGTGTAGTCCCTAGCTGTCCTGGAATGTACTATGTAGATGAGGCTACCCTCAAACTCACAGAGATGGACAGACTCTGCCTCCCAAGTGCTGGAGTTGAAGGTGTGAGCCACCACATACATACATACATATATACTCAAAAGGGATTGGAGTCCATGTAAAGGCCACAGAAGAGAGTAGTGTGACCACACACACACATACACACACACACACACACACACACAAAGACCTGGCTAATGGGGGTGAGGTACTTAAGCAGGAAATGCCTTGCAGCCCTTCCCCTGCTTAGTAACAGGACAGAAGGAGTATAAGAAAGAGTAGATCAGGGGTCTGGAGTTCAGATGTTGAGTTCAGAATTTGAGAGCAGTGCTGTCCTTCCAAAAGATCCAGGTTTGATTCCCATTCACAACCATCTGTAACTCCAGTTCTAGGGGGAATCCCATGCCCTCTACTGGTCTCTGTGGGTACTACACACATGTGTGCACAGACACACATGCAGACGAAACACCCATCAATACATAAAATACTGATTTTAAAATAATAATTGAAAAGTGTCAGCAGTGAAGGCACCCCCTGGTTCGGACTTTAGAACAAATGTAAGATGTACTAGAAAGAACATGAGGCTGACAGGCATGGACAAGGCCAGAGTATACCCACACTCAAGGTGGCAGAATCCACAGAACTTCACATTGCCCACCTGGACCACCAGGATGTGTTCCCTTCAGGGCCTTTTGAATAGTTGCAACACTCTGCAGCCCTTGCCTCAACCTCCCAAATGTGAACTAAAGAAAGGGCAGGAAGAGCAAAGGTTTCTCTCCTTGGCTGAATGAGCAGCAAAGGTTCTTGACACCTCATTGAGTGAGGGTGTGATGGAAAGGGCGCTAGTACACAGGTATGATAGCTACAGGTGGCAGGAAGACAGATCCTGACATCCTTAGCCATCTGCAGCAGAGCTGATTCCACACAGACATCCTCTGAGATAGATGCTGCACAGTAGTACATGTTTGCTGTTTGTTTGGACGGCGTCCATGACTTGCAGCCCAAAGCAGCCTGGGTGATAGATGCAGGTTCAGGGAGATCCCTGAATCGACAGTCAGTCATGAGTACTTAGCACCCAGCAGATCAACTCAGAACCATACGTCAAAAGTCAGAAGGAAAATACAACACAAAGAGCATCTTCTGCTGTGTTGACTTTTTGAGGGTTAAGTAGTTTTCCAAATCACATGTTCCCAACAGAGACTCAAGACACAGACAATGAGAAAGAAAAACCTTGGGCCCAAGTTGAAGTATCTTAGTTTGCACTCATGCCGTCTCCCTTCATTTTATATCCACCCCCAACCCCCGCCCCCAGTGAGGGCATCATGGGATAGCATTGCTTTGCCCCCTGCCCCTCGCTTCTTTCCAAATTCTCTATTCTATTCAGAGCATCTCTCATGCCATGTATTTCTCTCTATGTGGCAATCTGAAAGATGCATGTGGTCCTACTCTTAGAGTAGTCCTTATTCAGTCTAATCAGTTTCCCTGAAGCGACAGGAAGGGCCACCTGCAAGGTTTCACTGGTGAAAGGCCATAGATTGGGGCTGGAGTTGCAGAAGGAGAGAGGGAGGGGAAAGAAAGAGGGAAAGGTGATGGAGAGATGACTCAGTGGGTAAGAGAATTGCTGTGCAGCCATGAAGCACTGAGTTTGAAACCCCGGCACCTGTGGAAAAGTCTAGATGTAACCACCAATGTCTGTGACCTTAACATTGTGGGGCAGAGACAGCTAGATAGCCTAGCCCGAAATAGGGACTTCCTGTTCGCAAGAGATCCTGCCTCAAGGTAGTAAGGAAAGTGATGAAGGACATTTGATGTCCTGCTTCAGCCTTTGTGTGAACAAATGCACAGGCAGGCAGACATGCACATGAGCACACAAACACACAGGACAGGAAGAAGGAAGGAAGACAGAAAGGGAAAAGCCTTGTTGATGCTGTTTTACTTATGCATGGTCAACCTTCAGGGTGTATCTGTGGGAGGCCAGGCCTCAGGGTGCGGCTTCAAATCCACACTGTGGCTCAAAGCATGAAAACAACCCAGGGGTTGCCCAATACAAGTCCATGGAGATGTGCATGTTCAAATCCCCACTTGTTAGTGGCAGTAGCTAGTGGCTACTTCATGGCTCCAAACCTAGCTTCTCTGCTTCCTTGAAATTCTGATTGTGGGTCTTAGCCTTTAATGGTGGAGTTACATTCCCAGATTCCACAGTGGGTATTAGCTTATTCTCCACTCCAAATATATATCAAGATGTTTAGAATGATAAGGAACTCTTATTACAAATTCCCCTTTAGTGCTTACTTCTCTGTAAAAAAGGCTAAGACGCTGAAGTCCTGTGTGATCATACTCCCTGGTTGACAGCTATTAGACCTTCCCTAGTGTTCAGGGCTTTCTCTCTCTCTCTCTTTCTTTTTAAAGATTTGTGTGTGCACATGCGTGCAGTATCCACAGAGACCAGAAAGGGGTATCTGATCCCCTGGAGCTAGAGTTACGAGCAGTTGTGATCCATGTGCTGGGAACCAAACTCTGGTCCTCTGTGAGAGCACTAACTCCTACCTGCTGAGCCATCAGCCCCTCCTTTCCCACTTTTAGGATTCATGAGAGAGTGGACATTTGTCTATGTAGTGACCATAGTGGCAGAGGTGGTGGCAGCCACACCGACAGCTGTGGCTGTAGGGGAGCTGAAAAGTTCCAGGCAGCATCCGGGACAGATGCAAGGAGTTGGAGACAGAGGTGAGAGCAGAAGCAAAGAGAGCCAGAGGAAGTAAAGAGAAAACACGTAAGAGTGGAAAGTATAGGCCAAAGATAAAAGGCATGCGGAGACAGATTAGGGCTCTGCATGCCCACTGTTTTGATGCCTGGCCACAGGGTAAGAAGGCACCTGGTGCTTCCCTCAGAAAGAGAAATAATGGCGCTGGCTGGTGGTGGCGCACACCTTTAATCCAAGCACTTAGGAGGCAGAGGCAGGTGGATCTCTGTGAGTTCAAGGCCAGCCTGGTCTACAAAGTGAGTTCCAGGACAGGTTCCAAAGCTACACAGAGAAACCCTGTCTCAAAAAAAAAAAAAAACCAAGAAGGAAGAAGAGGAGGAGGAAGAGGAGGAAGAGCTTTGTGGCACATAGCCACTTTCTGTCTAGCCCTGCATCTGCCATCAACTCATCTAAAGCAAGGTCATTCCCATTGGTCAGTGATCAAACCATGGCCTTGAACCTATAGGTATAGGGACAAAGAGGGACAAGGACCCTCAAAATAGAATAAGATCTCTGTGTGGCACTGTAATGGTGCCTGATCATGTCAGCAACAGCCAGCAAAGCTGCCTAACAAACATCCCTCAAACAAGCATCCTCAAGAACGCCTTTGCATTCTCACACCTGCCCTCTGATAAAGGGTCAGCTGCCCGAGGCTGGTGTTAGCCAGAAATTCTTGGCAGCTGTGAGGACTCCAGGACCCCAGCATCTCCTGCTGTCCAACATGGCACAACAAACCTCAGGGGAGCAGGTCTGGGCACAACAGACATTCCCAGAGACTACCTGCATCCTATCCAGGACTGTCTCATTGGTCAAAGTGTGTCAAGTAGCCAAGCACCATGAAAAACAGAGTGGGAAGGACACTCACCCTCAGAAAGAGTAACTGCAACGCTGGCCACGGACAGCACCTCTTGCAATCACTGACACCACTACAGCTGTTTCATGCCAAGAGCACTTGGCTCTTTTTCAGTTTTTAAGCTACATTTAGTGTGCGTGCGTGCGTGTGTGTGTACGCGTACACACACACACACACTTGCATGCCACTGCACAAGAAAAGAGGTCAGACGACAACTTGCTAGCGTCAGCTTCCTCTTTCTACATGTAGGTGCTGGGAACTGAACCTAGGCAGTTGGCAAGCACTTTTGCATGCTGGACCATCTTACCAGATTCTATGGATCTTTATTCTGAGTGGCCAGTTGGAATTAAATCTCACTTAGTATAGAACAAAGAAGAGATATTTGAAGAAAACACCCATTTTGTCAACAAGGCCAGTGACACAGGCTGCCTCCACCACATCCCTCTCCACGCCCAGGATGCAACTCCAAATTGAAATGTTCCTATAAACTGAGGGCGGGGAAAGGCTGAAAGAGGGTTTGCTTTTGTGTGAGTGAGTGCCGAGTAAGCTCAGCAGAAGCCAGGACTCAACCTTGTAAGACATACAGGGCAATTCTCTTTCAAGCTTTCCCTTTACCTCTGAAACTCCAGTCTTGTGTTGCGAGTGACTTCATGACTTCCGCAAAGGGGTGTCTGATTCATCTCGGCTCTACAAATAAGGACTACAGGACTCAGAGATGTCAAGGAAGTAGACAGAGATCACACAGCTAGGCACACAGTGTCCTTTGCACTCTTCCTCTCTAGCTCTTGCTTTCTCCTCTTTTTTTGTGATTGACAGGACAAACCTCACCTCCCACATCGGCATGTGGGCTGTTCCTGAGCCAGGGCTGCTGGGATGCAGCCAAGGCCAGTGTCTCCAGGTCCCCAGGGCCTCTTGGACCACAGCAGGAGACTCATCTCCTTGCAGCAGCCAAGCTTGGCTCCCCCAGCTCTCAGCACAACTCACAGGAGGGAAAAAGGCTGTAAACACCAAATATAACCACTTGAGGAGCCGGTGCAGACAGCGCTGCAGACAGCCAGTTATGTAACAGCTGCTGAGATTTCGAAGAAGCCATGAGGCTCAGCGCAAGGATGGCTTCCCTAAAAACTCATTCACTCTTCATCCACTCCTTGGTCACACACTTGTCCTGCCTGCCCCAGGGACCCACCCAGCATCACAGTGCAGTCCTTAGGCATGTGAGGCAGGAGACAGGTAGCCACCTTTGTGAGGAAGCTGTCAGGAAAAAATTAGGTTAGAGAAGGCAAGAGTAAATGGGGGTGATTTTAGAGCGGGAGGGAGTGGCTTAAGCAGGTTAGGGACAGAAAAGTTCATCAGTGTGAGTCCTAACAGAGAGCAAGGAAGTGCACGCCTTTAATTCCAGCACTCAGGGCAGATCTCTGTGAGTTCGAGGCCAGCCTGTTATAAAGGGAGTTCCAGGACAGGCTCCAAAGCTGCAGAGAAACCCTGTCTTGAAGAGAGAGAGAGACAGAGAGAGAGAGAGAGAGAGAGAGAGAGAGAGAGAGAGAGAGAACACATAAGGGAAGGAGCTGCACAGGCTGGGGACAGCCCTGCCAGGGACAGCAGCAGAACGTGCAAGACCCTGGGATAGGACTGTTCTGGCACTAAAGAGGCCCATTGGAGATGCACAGCCAAGAAGTTCTGCAGACTCCTGCCCCCTCACTCTCAGGGCTGGGACAGAATGGAATGTGGCCTCATGTGACCCAGGTGAAAACCAGGAAAGCTGCTCCAGTGACCCCTCAGAAGATCCTGAGCTATCCCTGGGTCTCTCAGCTCACGTCTGGAATCCCAGCACTTAGAAGGTTGAGGCCTGGGTTAAACAGGGGGTTAGAGATACTGAGGCCCTAGTTCCAAAATCAAAACAAAAATAACAACTCCAGATACCTTCTGGAGCCCAGAGTGTGAAAGACTTAGGGCGAGAGACAGCACCTGCTAATGGCTTGGATGAGAGAAGGGACAATGGGACCAAGAAGCCCTCCAGGTGGATACAGTCCAGTGGATGGTCAGTGGGAAATGGCACCTACATCCCAGCCTTGGTTCCAGAAGAGGCCCCTTTACACCAATTGTCCCCTCTGCCTAGAGCACCCTTCCTTCTGGTCACACATGGCTGGCACCTTTCTGGCCTCCAGCTTTCCCTGGCTGGCCACCCAGCCCTTCCTCTACCCTCAGTGTTTGATTCTCCTCCTGCATTCTCTGGAATGGGGTCAGATTCACATAGAAATGACTGGTAAGCTTGATGTGTAAGATACACATCACAGGAACTGTGCTGCTGGTTATTTCCCCATCCTAAAGGGGTCCTGGCCTGGAAAGATACTCAGCAAAACAGAAAGACTGGAAAATTCCTCTGATCGTCTGCTAGGTGTTTTGATTTCTTCCACAGGGAAGGGTAGGGGAGAGGGAGAGAGGAAAATGGAATAATTCATAGAAAAATTAAAATCTGAAGACGAAGTGGGGCGTGCATTTGCATAAAGACTAGCTTCTGATTCTTAATGTCGCCCACCTCCACAGTGAAGGTGGCAGCCACCCAGGCAGGGCCGGAAGTGGATCAGCCAGCCATGTGCATGTCATAGGGGAATCAGACCCCTCCCAAGGTATCCTCAACCTTGGCAGTCTTGAGCTCGCCATTTATGCACAGCTAAGTTCAACCTTGAACACCTTCCCGGCTCCCTCCTCCTCATCCATCCAGGGTAGGAAAGCTAAATTGCTGATTTTCCAAGACTCCCCTACAGATCTATTTCTGGACCAGAGATTATCTGGGGACCCCCAAGAGTGCAGATACCTGATCATGTCCCACCTCTCCTTGCTTTAAGCAAAGCCCACAAGACTAGAACCACAGTTGTCACCCTATAATCCTGGGAAGGCCTAAAGACTCAAGAGAGATACGTGCCTGGTCCTCAGATGGTGGAGGGCCTAGCATACACAGACCCTGAATTCTGTCCCCAGTGCCACACAAAACTAAGCATAGAGGCAGGAGGATCAGGAATTTGAGGTAGCCCCCAGCTACATAGAAGCCAGCCTGAGCTACATGAGACCCATCTCAAACACACACAGCTAACCCTGGCCTGACTCCTTCAAAGCATTTGTGTTCAGGCAGTCAAAATCATGATTAATGGAGGGATGTAACAAGACATCACCCTAGCAATGACCTGAGATTTCTGACTGTACTGGTTGGCTCTACCCCAGCCTGTAGGATGAAAGCCAAGCCCAGAACTCTTGTATGGCTCCGCCTTGCAGAAGGTTGGCTAAAAATAAACCCAGGGTCTGAAGACAGAACATCTAAAATGATACTGTCACTTTGACAGAGTGGCCAACGGAGCCACCATGAACAGTAGCCATCCATCACGGACCTCTGCCTTCCATGTGGGGAGCTGAGACACCAGGACAGAAGAAGACAGGTAGGTGGGAAAAGATGGGAATAGCTGCCTAGCCAGAAATCCCAGCTTAGAGCTCCCAAACCCATAGTGCCCCAGCACCCCATCAGTCCCCAGATTGCTATCACGAAATCAGTCAGAGGTACTGACCCCCAAATTCAATTTGCAAGATCAACCTCAGGAAAGTAGACCATTATAGAATTGTCACACCCTGGGTCCCTGCTGAGTCAGGATAAGAAAGCAATGAATTATGGGATATAGACTTTGCAAGACCCTGGATTCCCACAGAGGTGACTGAGGCACAGCTGGGTAATTTGGCTCAGTGGTAAAGGGCATTGGCTGCTTTTGCAAAGGACCCAAGTTCAGTTCCCAGCACCTACAATGGTGGCTCAGAACCATCCCGAACACCAGCCAAGGGATTTGATGCCCTCTTCTGGCCTCCGTGGGCACTGCATGCTTATGATGCTCATCTATACATGCAGGCAAAGCATTCATACACATAAAATAAAATTAAGTCTCTTTTTAAACTGGGCTGGCATATAACTCAGTGGCATAGCACTGGTCTAGCACATAAGGCCCCAAGTTCCATCCCCTATACCATCAAAATAAATAAATGAAACAAAAAAAGGGGAACTGAAAGAAAGACCCATAAACACATCCATGGTAGGAACATAAAATTTTGTACATCCCTAGAAATCACACAGGGAGACTGACCCAGAGCTGCCCCCTCCTCTGGGAACCTGTGATACATGGGGTTGGGGAATCAGATGCTCACTCACAGATGGCAAAGGATGACCAGGGCAACAGCCACCAAGGCTTTACAGATGGCAGAGAGGTGCTAGCCAAGAAAGGAGACACCTCTAATGACAGGGACAGGCTGGGAAGGGGGCTCTTCCAGAAGCTGTAGGAGTCAACCCTGTGTGCATTGATGGGGCCACCTCAGGCTCTGACCTCTGAGCCAGGAGCCACTGGTGGCTTCAAGCCTGTCACAATGACCCATGGGAAACTGCAAAAGGCCCTTTTAGGCCTGATGGTGGTGACACATGCCTTTAATCCTAGCACTCAGGAGGCAGAGGCACATGAATCTCTGTGAGTTCAAGGCCAGCCTGGTCTACAGCGCGAGTTCCAGGACAGCTAACACTATTACACAGAGAAACCCATCTTGAAAAACAAACACAAAACAAAACAAAATAAAGAAGGTCCCCTCAGTGCTCAGGTCCCCAAGTTCCCCAGCAGCGCTGTCAGTGGGGCTCAGGCACTTGACCTTGCAGGAAAGCCATCACTCTGCTGAGGCACGGGAGGCCAGACCTCAGGGACACAGGAACACAAGAACACCAGAACACAGAGGGAAGGTTTTGTGAGAACAAGTCAAATGACCACCAAGCAGCAGGTAAGACAGCCAACCAGGAATGACAGGGCACAGTACACAGAGGGGCTGGGTGCGCCTGTGTCCTGGAGATCAGGACCGTCACCCGCTCTCTGTGGTAGGAAGGCTCCAAAGGGCTGAGCTGGGGTCTGTGGCTAGCTGGCACAATCCACCCAGCCAGGTGTGGGTGACAGGGAGGCCTAGGGTGTGGGAAGGCCTAGACATTGACCTAACACAAACTAGCACCATTGCTAAATTCCAGGAACGTAGGAAACACCATTACACAACTATGCTGGACCACCTGATTCCATTGTGCAGCAGTGAACAGACCCTGGACACAGCCAGCTACACATGGATGTCCTGTCACCTCAGAGAAACACAAACCTACTGTGCATGTACAGGTGTGCATGGCACAAGTTTATTCCATAAAATTCTTCATAGCACTTTTCCCTTATAGACTTAAAATCCAGGACATTTTCAAAAGGTTTGACATTGTGCTCAGCTTTAAAAAAAAAAAAAAAAAAAAAATACAAAAAAAATCACCAGGATTTGTGACATACTCCACATACTGGATGAGAAGCACCGTCGAGTCCTGATGACCAAGCCTGAGAGTCCATTTGCAAGTGCAGAGGATGGTCACAACAGAAAGAGCCCAGGCACGAAGAGGGAGCATACCATCTCCCTCTGAAGCCAGGCAGCTCCATCCCTGAAGGACTCCAGGATCCCAGCACACACCTAAGTGATGGCATGGGTACCACCCAGGGGTTCAAGTGCCCCCAGACACCAGATCCTCAGTTAACTTCAAAACATCTGACCTGTTCAAACACTGTGCTATTAAGACCCAGAGATGGGCAAAGACAGTAGCCAGCAGAGGGGACTTGCCACAGCAGAGAGCTCTTGGCTGGCTGGAGTGTCGCTCACAATTCCCTAGAATGGTGTTCTGGCCATGGCAGACAGTATATGAGCCGTCAGCCCAGGGATCCCAACAGCCAGCTGTGAGATGACAGGCACACTGGGCCAGGTACCCTGGCTTCAGCCAGCTCTTGAGAGGACAATACAGCTGAGAGAGCCAGGCCACTTAAGGACAGGAAGTATAGGTATTTCACCTTCATAGAGCAAGATGGGACAGTGGGCTCCTGAGGCTGAAGGCCACATCGCTCCTCCGGTGTGCTGTCACCAAATGCTACCAACCCCGCACCTGCAAGGCTGTGTGCCGACTTACAGCAGCAGGGCCAAGACAAGCCCCCGTGTGCTCTTTTGGTCTCTGAAGGCCAGGCACATTTTGGTCCCCACCAATGACTCCAAAACAGGAATGATATTTCCGAGCCCACGGAATGTGCAGTGCCCAGGGCCATCTGGAGCAGTTGTTGTCTCTAAAGTGTCCCTAAGTTCCATCACATGCACGGACAGACGGTGTGCGAGCCGTTGGCTCAGAAGTCCTGCAGTTCAGGGATGTTCCGGTAAAGGTCCAGGGTCTCTGGGTTGGAGAAGGCCCCCCGGTGCTCCACAGCCCTGCCAGCCATCACCTGCTTCACAGCGACCTCCACTTTCTTGCCATTGAGTGTGTACTGTGGGAAAAGGCAGGAGACAAACAGAGGCATGTTTAAACCAGAGGTGACACAATGCAGCCATGCCTCAGGTCTCGGCCCACATTTTCTTCCAAGAAGGCCCATAAAACCAGATACACAGTGGCTTCAAACACATGCTACAGCACCTGCAGACACCAGAGGGAACCTATTGGATAGGACATCATCAGAAGCAACGCCGATACCATCTGTGGAACCTGCCATGTGATTCCACGCCTGTGTCAAAACCACATGAGCACGTGGGTGTCTCCAATGCTGTGCGCTGCACCAGATCCACATCCAGGAGCCCGGGAGTAGGCATGCCAGGTGCCCGTATCCCTTGACCAGAGTGATACCACACCTGTCTCAGATGCTACCCCCTCTAACAGATCTCTTCTGTCCCTGTGCTTTCTTAAAGACAGATCTGTCCCTGCCCAGAAGGGTGTCAAGAGGACACACTCCCTCACACTCACACACTTGCTTACTCACACACTGATTCACTCACTCACACACTTGGCTCATTCTCACACAAGGTACACCTCAGGCTCTCTTCCTCCCCACCCCTAGGTGGCTATGAGGACACAGTCAGAACTTTTCCAGGCAGAGTGAAGGCCACGCAGGTGGTTCTTAGTCAAATCATGGCTTGACGACTCCTAGCATACTCCACGAAGTCTCACCCAGCTCAGCCCAGCTGAGTCCATCTCCAAGTCCAGCTCTGCACATGCTTGTTCCGTCTACACAGGGAGCCCCAAAGCCGGAAGCCCAATGGCCTCCCATTATCTAATGAGAAGCAGCCTATAGCCATGGAATGGCAGCCTCACAGCACGTATGGATAACTGTCGCTTGCACACACTTGCACACATGTGCATATTTGCAAATTCATGCCCCTTATTCCCCACTACAAACACGACCGAGCCACAATAGGGCTCCTTCCCCATGCCCCACAAAACCCCCAACACCCACACCTATGGCTCCCTTTAGAGTTCACATCCCTACAGCTGTCCACAGGCCACCAGCCCCAATATGGCATCCCACAGAAGCTGCTGAAGAAACGTGGTCATGAGGGAGAAGATGGTTGCTAGGCAACATGGTACCCGTATAGAACTAACAGCAAGCTGCAGTCACCCCACCCTTCACAGGTCCAGGTCAGAGACAACGTACTGGAATGCCCCGAGTCTCCAGGATGAGGCTGGGCACATGGCGAGCCGACAGGCCAAGGCGGATGGCATCACGGATGCGCTTCACGAGATCAGGCTGGAAGGTGTGCCCAGACGCCATCTTCAGAAACAGGACCACCCGCTCCTCGCCATCCCTGTTGTACTGGGGGACACACAGGCTGTCCTCCACCTCGTCAAAGGCTTCCACTGTGGAAGCAGAAAGGAAATAGGCTCATAGGAAGCTCTCTACAGGCCACCGTACCATGCACCAGTCAGACAGGCAGGGCACCGGGCCACCTGGACTGAGGGTCTATGTCATATATACTAAGATGCCACTGATGGGGGAAAGGGGCCAGGCATGGGAGGAAGTGAGTTCAGATCACTCACCTGGCTACACTGACCTGGCACTACCTGGGGCTCAGATCTCATCAGCATGACAAAGGAGGCCACCTTCCCAAGAAGGATGGCGCTGGGGCCTGGGCTAGAAGCTCTGGTGTCCTGAACAGTGCTGTGTGACCTTCAACGTTCACACACCCTCTCTGTGCTTCTGTTTCCTTGCCCAGAAAGCAGAGATAAGATTAACCAATGCTCTGAGCTTTCTCTAAAAATGTAAACCTGAAGAAAGGTCAAGGCCAAGTGGCCTTAACCCTTTCTGAGGTCTTAGGAGGTGCCAGAAGGGAATATATATGTATAGATATTCACCCCCACAAACTCTTTGGGGATCAGGGTCCCGGTGCCTGTGCGAACCCCCCCCCCCAGATCCAAGTGAGAGTATCAGAGAAGAAATGCACGAACCTATGTTGTAGATCTCTGAGCTGCCGAAGCGTACTCCATTGGGGTTGAGGGTGCCATCACTGCAGAAGGCAAGAGGCACATGGCTAAAGCACGTGGCGAGATGCCCCATCCGTCCTGGCAAGCACCATGCCCACCAGTAAGGCTTCTCCCCTAGCAACCAACTGCTATCTGTTGCCCTCTCTCCTGTCACTTCACAGGACACTTCCCCCATGCCTCAGCGGGGACGGCAGCAGGGAGGGACACCTCACCTCCGGCCCAGCATGACGATGCCTCCTGTCTTAGGATTGATCCTGCAATAGTCGCCGTGTGCCCAGATACCTACAAGCAAGGTGGAACAAATCGGTCACACTAAGGAGATGGACTGGGATGCACTCAGACAGGCACCTGAGGCAGGGACAGATGGGAAGGGATGCTGACCATCCAGCGTACGCTCATACGTTCAGGGACGAGTGGTGTATAGCTGAGCACAGCGGCCAGGGAGGGAGAGACAGTGAACTGTATATGTGACTGCACGTGTGACTGCACACATGTAGTTTGTAAAAGCCAACCCCCACCGTGGTGGTAACCCATGGAGGGTGTTAACAGTGTTCATCCACCAAGGCCTCAAAACTACTAGTTCCACGCGAGGCAGGAGGAATCAGGGCCACAGAGAGGGCGGTCTACAGGGTAGCCTGACAAAGTGAATGGCAGTGTTAATGTGTAAGGGTGCATGGGTGGCGTGTCTGGCACAAGTCAACCTGCATCATAGCATCACCCTCCATTGTCTCCAGGCATCTCTCCAATGCCACTTTCATTGGAGCCAGCAGGCAAGCCCTGGGCAGAGGTTAGGCAGTCGACAGCCCTCTGCCCCCAGCCCTCTGCCCTCAGCCCCCTGCCCTCTGCCCCCAGCCCCCTGCCCCCAGCCCTCAGCCCCCTGCCCTCAGCTCTCTGCCCCCAGTCCCCTGCCCTCAGCCCCCAGCCCCCTGCCCCCAGCCCTCTGCCCCCAGCCCCCTGCCCGTGGCTCTCAGCACAGGGCTGCTGGCTGGAGGCTTTGAAAGCAGAGGCGAGGACCCTGATGAGATACTGAGAGCCACTGGGAGCTGGAGAAGCCACGCCCTCGCCAGGCAAGGTGTGGTGCCAGCCCGCCCCCACCTACCAGGGAATTTGGAGAAGTAAGCCTTCCTGTACTTGCTGCCATTCTCGTCGTTCCAGAAGTGCGTGGGCTGGCAGGGGATGGGCTTGGTACACACCAGCTCGCCACTCTCTCCCCAGACGGCCTTCCCTGGCATACGGGGAGAAGACTGAGCCTGGGTACTCATGACTACACTCTGGCATACACTGCCTTCCTTACCCTCCTACTTGGAACAAAATTTTGCTGCGTACAGGCAAAGGTAACCAACCCTCCATGTGTACCATGGCATCCCTGATAAAACCCACATACAACCTGATACCCACCACCCCATTCTCATGGCACTCCATCTCAACACCTACTTCTCCTAAGTTGGGGTCAGGAGGCCTATGAGTGCAAAACCACACCCATGAGAAATGACAATGTTCTCCACAGGAGAACGGTCACTCCCCTCTCAGGGAGATGAAGAATCACCACAA
Organism: Phodopus roborovskii; assembly: GCF_943737965.1. Lineage (NCBI taxonomy): Eukaryota > Metazoa > Chordata > Mammalia > Rodentia > Cricetidae > Phodopus > Phodopus roborovskii. The sequence goes on along the minus strand of NW_026126598.1, from coordinate 1,592,517 downwards.
GCAAGGGAAACATCTGCGTTCTCCCTCCTCACACCCCAGAAGAGTCAGGGAGCCATTCACCTTCCTCGTCCCAGGCTTCCACGGCCATGCCAAGGTTCCGGGCTTGAATCTCACCCTTATACACAGGGATAGATGAGTTCTGGCCCATGAAACAGGAGATGATGTCAGTGCCACCTGCAAACAACAGTAAAGGACAGGTGGCCCTCAGGAAGAGATGATCCTTGGGGACAGGGTTCCCTGTCAGCAAGATACATACCGACCTGAACAAGCACCACTCCCGTAGACACAAGCCTGACAGCAAGGGCTTCCTTGCAGAGAGAGGCAGCAATGACAAGAGACTGGACCCAGCTCTGTACGCGCCCCTATGTCTGGTGATGTTCTCTCTCTGACTGAGCCTCCCTACCCAAGGACTCAGCAAATGCTCTCAGCTGATCACATGAAAGCCCGAGGCTTAAGATAGGTAAATATGAGCCTCACCTGATAATACCCACACACCACATACCTCCCCACAGACATTCACCACACCACACCTGGACACACACATACACTGGAACACAGCAAAGTCATCGGGAGCACAGTGGGGCTGGGTTGTGGATCCCAGCCAGGGGATGCACAGAGTCCATGTAGACACCTTGACCCTCCCACTAGGTATCCAGATGCCCCAAAGCCATGCTACAGGGTTAACCACCGCCTCCTCCAGGTACCGGCAGGTGTGGGAAGGGTTGAGCCACACGAGTGTCCCTTCTGGGAAGGCGTGACCCAGAGGCTCTGTGCAGCTGCTTTTGTCTCCTTTATGTCCACCCCCAGGTCCCATGTTTACTGCAACCACCACTGGGGTTTGCTTCAGACTCACAAGAATGGGGCAGGGGCCTCACCAAGAAGACAGGCCAGGTCCTGACACAGGCCAAGATGGCTATGAGACACCCAGGCAGCAGCCAGGACGTCCCAGAAACCAAATCAAGGTGAGCAGGATGCACTATAGTCTCAGCAACAATGGACCAGAGGGCATGAGGTGCAAGAAAGGCTGGACAATAATGGGGCTGAGGAGGCAGTGAGGAGGCCCACACAGAATCACAGATGTGTCGAAGGAGTACTGGAGATTAGTCTAGCCAGCTCTGAAAGTGTTCAAACCTTCGGGCAGAGCCAAAAGAAACAGAGTACCAGGGAGGGCAGAGGGGCCAGCATCATGATGCTCTCCCTACAAGGGACAAATTGATAGAGAAAAGAGACGTCGTGATCCACAGATTCCCATGGAACAAGACAGCATGACCTGTCAAGAGTCACTGCTGAAAGGAAGTGTAATGTACCTAAAGTCATGTCCAGGGCAGCCCTCACACACATACACACATGCATACACATGTTCCATCTTTACACACATGCCCTCAAGCTCACACATCTGAACACTCACCCACCCAGAGAACATCTGATCAGAAACACTTCCAGAAGGGTTAGGAAGGTACCGTGTGTGTGTGTGTGTGTGTGTGTGTGTGTGTGTGTGTGTGTGTGTGTTAGAGAAAGAGGAAGAGAGAGGGAGAGGTATTCTGAAAGAAAATGGCCCCCAAAAGGAGTGACACTATTAGAAGGTATGGATTTGTTAGAGTAGGTATGGCCTTGTTGGAGGAAGTGTGTCATACTGTGAGAATGAGCTTTGAGGTCTCCTATGCTCAAGCTACTCCCAGTGTCACAGTTCACTTCCTGTTCCCTGAATATCAATATGTAATCAGCACCATATCTGCCTGCACATTACCACAATAATGGACTGAACCTCTGAAAATGTAAACGAGTCACCTCAATTAAATATTTTCTTATAAGAGTTGCTGTGGTCATGGTGTTAGAAACCCTAACTAAGACAGACAGCCCAAGGATGCCAGAAGGAGCTGAAACTTTTTACAGGTAGCTAAAGCCACCCAACATGGGTGCTAAGAACTGAACTCTGGTCCTCTTCAAGAATAGCAAGTACCCTTTAATCCTACATCCTATCACTCGCCATACCATTGCTATGATGCTCCTAACTATGGTGCCCATCTACAGCTTCCAAGGGCTACCCCACACTTCCTTGCCCCTGGCAGCCACTGTTTTTGGCCCTACCTGAGATGGAGCCAAGGAGTACACTGCTCTTGACGCATTTGTACACGTACTCGTAGCTCTGGGCTTTCAGTGGTGAGCCAGTGGACAGGATCGTGTGGAGCGTGTGGAGGTTGTGAGTTTCCACTGGGGGTAAAAAAGACCAGAGATTAAGCCAAGCCCACTGCCTTCAGCCACACTTATAGGCAGGACACAGTTAGAATGGATGTCAGGTCCTTGAAACATGGACCGAGGGGCCCACTCACCTGGCTTCATGTCCTTCTCCTCCAACACTGACAGCCACTTGGCTCCAGTTCCCAGGATGGTGATACTATGACACGGGCAAGAAAGAAAACACGTTCAGGCCTCCTGCAGGGCCCCAAAGCTTCTAACCATCACTAACAGACTCTAGCTACAACCTCCCACCTCCTGCCCTCCTGATTCAGCTCCATGCCTGCTCTGTCCCATCACAGCCTGGTCCAGCAGGGATCCACACGGACCAGGGGCCTGGCACAAGCAGAGGCCTATGACAGTGAGAAGTGATCATCTCCCTCCAGGAGACAAAAAGCCACTCACAGTGAGGACTCCCACGCAGGGTTGTCTTACTGTCACATGGCCTTTGCAGATGGGTGACTGACTGCCCTATGTCCCAAGATAGCAAGTGTGGAACTCTGGCCCCATCTTTAGCCAAAATCATCTCTCCTTGGACTCACCTCAATAAGAAAAACCAGCCCTGAAGGGTCTGGTCTCAGCCAGGCATTGGTGGTGCATGCCTTTAATCCCAGCACTCGGGAGGCAGAGGCAGGTGGATCTCTGTGAGTTCATGGCCAGCCTGGTCTATAGAGTGAGTTCCAGGATAGTTTCTAAGGGTCTGAGCCTGGAGAGTTAGAGAGCTGGTGGTGCCCTCTGCTGTTCGGAAGCTACTACCACAAGCTAGACTCACTCCTAGTTTTATGAACATGTATGAAAAGCTCTGAGGTCCTAGGGATGCCACCAGCCTGCTGTTCCTGGCCAGCGCCTCTGGCTACAAGGCAAATGGGTATCTTTTTAATTATGCTTTTATTTATGTTGTTGCAGGGAGAAGGGCACAGATGAAGAAGTCAGAGGAAAACCTGCAGGCTCTAATCTCTCCTTTGACCACATAGGTCCTGAGGATTGAACTCAAGATTATCAGCAGCAAGTGCCTTCATCCACTAAGACATCTTGCCAGTGCATACTTAACCTTGTTTTGGTCTCAGGACTGGTTGCAATGGGGTATCCTACCCATTACCCATCTACCCTGCACCTGTGTTTCTCACTGCCATTGACAGCTGAGCAGAGACTCGAGGGCTGCAGTCCCTGCCTAGGAACGAAGCTACACATACCATGTTGGACAGTAAGGAGGTATGTTCCACCACACAGCAGGTGGCACCTGACAAGACCATGGCTTAGTACTGGGGCACAGAGTGTGTACACCCTGCATGGGACCAGCCCACAGGTCTATGAGCATACTGGCTTTGCAGTTGTGAATGCACACAACCTGTAGTTCACACTCATGTGTACACACATGCACATGTAATCCCATGCACACAAGTGCACATTTGCACATGCACATATAAACATAATCTCATACACATGTATCACACACTACATTGGATCTTGAAGACGCAATGACATCCATTTCCCTCTCCATCCCCCTTCTGGAAGCTTCCCCCACTATACCCACCCCACACCATGGCTAGCAGGTGCCAAGGGATACAATTAACCTTTGGCTGACCACAGTCTCACTAGGAAACAGACTCCTGATTAACACTGTGAGCCTCGTGTTGGAATTGTAATAGCGTGACTCTGGCCAGGCAGTTTATGTAAAATGATAATGGCCAGGGTTTAAAAACTCTAGCAGTGGGCCAGCTCAATGGGTAAAGGTGCCTGCCATCAACAGGCACCTTTGACAACTTGAGTTTAATCCCAGGTTTAAACTCCCAACAAGTTATCCTCTCACATCCACCTGTACACTGTGGCATGCATGCAGCCACACACACACAAGCAGGATCCAGAGTACCTACCCTATCCTGTCCACAAGGTCCCACAACACATTGGGTGTTGGGACCAGCGGAGAGCCATCATACAAGACCAAGGATGCACCTGTGGCCAGGGCTGACACCATCCAGTTCCACATCATCCAGCCGACCTGCCGAAAACAGAGAGACCAGGTTAGCCAGACAGAGGTGCAGGCCTGGAATCCTAGCACTGAGGGCAGTGAGGAGAAGTTGGAGGACTGCAAGTTTGGGGTCAGCCTTAACTACATTATGAAACCCAATCTAAAAAGAAACAAAAACATTCTAAAAGGAATGACACAGGCAAGCCCACTGATGAATAAGTACTCCGACTACTCAGGGAAAATCTGGGCAGATCTGAAACAAAAAAAAAACAAAGGGAGGGAGGAATTCCAGCAGGAATCTCCAACCTGGAGGGCAAAGGGGTACCCAAGCTCCCTTGCATGGACCAGAGGGTAAGCCTGGGCAGACTTGCTGGGTATCTGAGTGTCACCCAGCATCCTAGAGTCAGTATTGGGAGATGGGGTCATACAGCTAATGAGGAAGTTCCCAGGAAGCAGGGAATGGTGGTGCATGCCTGTAATCCCAGGATTTGGGAAGCTGTGGCGGGAAGTCAGGAGTTCAAGGTCTACAGAGTTAAGTTCCATCTAGCCTGGACAAGTCAGCTAGATGCTATCTCAACATGAAAAGAATAAAGAACTAGGGATGTGGCTTGGTGGTAGAGTACTTGCCTAGTATGCTATGCCAGCACAGACACACCCACCCAAAAAACACTGCTAGATCCTTTGGAACCTCTACAGACTAGACAAGAACGCCCCCAATTCCCAACATAAACAACCTAACTCCCAACTCAGATGCCCCAACTCCCAACTCACATATCCCAACTCCCAACTCACATATCCCAACTCCCAACTCAGACACCCCAACTCCCAACTCACATACCCCCAACTCCCAACTCAGACACTCCAACTCACATACCCCAACTCCCAACTCAGACACCCCAACTCCCAACTCAAACTCTGGATTAGTGCCAGCACCCCATGCTGCTCCAGGCCACATCCACCTGCCGTCCCTTGTCCCACCCAGCCCCAGGAGGGGCAGCAGAAGGCCACAGGACACACCGTTGTGTAGTAGAGCAGAATGTCGCTGCTCGTCATGTTGCCGTGTAGTATGTGCTCCTTCAGGTGCTGGATGAGGGTGCCCTGCAGGAGGGAGGGAAATCAAGGCATGGGTGAGACATATCGTCCATCTCCCCTTCCTTGAGAAAGCCAACTACAGCTCTCTGGCTCTCAAAGACAGCTTCAGTGTCACTCTGCCATCTGACACCCAAGCATCAATCAGGAAGTCCCAGTACACCCCCTCCACCCATGAGCTCATCCCATCAGGGACACCATCAGAGACATACTAACTTCAGGAAGAAGAGGTGACCTTCACTGAGATGGGAGAGAAAGCTCAAGGGCCAATAGCAGATATGTCCCTGCCTTTGGGCTCTCCTCGGAGAAGACATCTAAACACAGAGCTCAGAGACACCATGGCAGAGGGGACTGCACAGGACACCTCCCACACACCCTCTACTTTTGGTTTCAGTATTCACTAGGCAACAGTCCTAGGGTCCAAATCCACAATGCACAGCCTAGGAAACACCCTCTCCGAGGCCTGCACCTGGTTCCTCCTTCTCCCCCAGGATGGGTCAGCACACCCCCCCACCCTGTACCTGCATATTCCCAGCAGCTCTGGCTGAAGGCTGGGGTGGGGGGAGCTTCTGAGTCCAACTAGCACTGTGAGTGCCCACTGCCCATCACTCCATCCTCAGCCTTGGTCTTCCTGTCACTATACTGGGTCCCCTGTAAGATCCTGAGGACAGACTGAGGGTGTCACCCTTTGACACCCCTGGAATGATCAGCTCACTGCCTGGGCCTGCCACATGTGTGAGCACCTGGCTTATAAGGAGGCCACAGGCTATAGAAGAGCCATGGAGCTGGCACAAGACCTCACATGTCACACACTCAAGAGAAATCAAAGAAGGACCTCCATACAACCCTTCTGTAGTTTGAAGGGTAAATGTCCCCATAGATTTGAACACTTGGTCCCCAGTAGGTGGCGCTGTTTGGGAGGTGATGAATCCTCCTGTTCCAAGCTCAAAACAGAGCATAGCTGTTCTTAAACACCTGTGCTAACTGCCTATCCCAGGGAGGTGATGTAGTAACATGGTTCCCTGGCTTTTTTTTTTTTTTTTTTTTTTTTTTTTTTTTTTTGCTGGGGATAGAACCCAGGGTACACATGTACTGGGCAGATGTCATACTGCTGAGCCACAGTCCTAGCCCTGAATAAGTTAAAGGAGGGAATGGGGCACTGCTTTCTAAGATACCCCCATGGATGCAGGAACTCTAGAAACAGGCCAGTGATGACCCCACGTACCAGGGCAACACTCCCCTCTCCCCCATGCTGTGTTCATCTAGATTCAAGGCAACGAACTCCCTACCATGTATAATAATATATGCCAGCTATCCCAGTGTTCAGAGGCTGAGGCAGGAGGATCGCCATGCCCAAGGCCAGCCTGGGCCACACAGTCAGACCTTGTCTCAATAACAGTAAAAACAAGAGGGGAGAGGACTCTCAAAACCAGGCAAGATGCTTAGTCAGCTCCCTGGGGATACAAGGGCAGGCAAGGAGTGGGCAGAGAAAACATGACCCAGACCCTCCCTCATCTGAAGCATTCAGACAAAGAAAACAGACTAAGCCAGGCATCACACGCCTTTAATCCCAGCACTCAGGAGACAGAGGCAGGCAGCTGTCTGTGAGTTCGAGGCCAGCCTGGTCTACAGAGGTAGTTCCAGGACAGGCTCCAAAGCAATACAGAAAAACCCGTCTCGAAAAATCAAAAGAAAATAAAGAAAACAGACTGAGGCCTGAGTATCTCATGAGAGGCCACTTGAAGACACAAGAAGACCACTGACCAGGCCAGGCATGAGGCTGTGGGAGAAACCAACCTCCTGACACTCAGTCTTCATTCCCCACCCCCAAAAAGCCAGCATTCCCTCCTATTGAGTCTCTAGTCTCACAGCATAGGGAGCTCTCAGTGAATCGCTTTTAGCATAACCTAGTGGCTTTCGAGTGTTTTGGACCACAACCTACAGTCCTACATAAATCTCAAAGGCCACCCAGCTCCATACACACACTACAGACTGTCAGGCCCCTGAAGCCACATCCCTTGCAAGGCTGACGTGCTGACACTGTCCTCTTTCCTGCTTGCCCTTTGAAAATGCTGGCAGCCCACCCTCTGAGCTCACAATCCCGTGGGCCCAGGACCTGCAGTGTCAAGGTGGCTGGCTCACAGGGTGCCTCCTCCCTCGGCAACAGTGTGCTCTAGCCCACCTGCCTCCTATCACAGCCATCACAGCTAAGAATGCAATGCTCCATTGCCCTGGGCCAGTCCCAGAAGCATGCCCCCTGGGGACTCAGCAGAACAGAATTGTCAAGCCAGCATAGGAGGACTGGAGAGATGGCTCAGAGGTTAAGAGCACCGTCTACTCTTCCAAAGGTCCTGAGTTCAATTCCTAACAACCACATGGTGGCTCACAACCATCTATAATGGGGGGAATCTGGTGCCCTCTTCTGCCCTGCAGGCATACATGCAGACAGAACACTGTATATATAATAAATCTTGAGCCACCTACCCCAGCAGAGTGCACCATGCACTTGGGTGCTCCTGTCGTGCCCGAGGAGAACATGATGAATAGAGGATGGCTAAAAGGCAGCTGTTCGAACTCTAGCTGAGGTGCCTGCGCGCCTGTCCCGCTTGCCAGGAAATCATCCAGGAACACACTGTAGGCAGGAACATGAGAAACCAACAGTGAACATTCCAGAATGCCAAAAGAGGCCTGTTGATTCTGCCCAGCTAGATATAGCCCAAGATCCCTCCTCATCTACCATAAGAGCCTAGACCACTGGCTCGCCTCCATCCATGGATGCTGAGTATGGAAGCCCTGTGCCTGAGGAAAGGAAGGGTCAGACTCCCAAATTCAAGATGGTTAAAGGGGAAGTCACTGAACATGAAGATTAGGGGCCGGAGTTTCTTGCATCAAGGGCTGCCTCCTTAGAGACCCCTCCCCCCCCCCCAGACAATCCCCTCTACACTTCTGGGAAACCTAGTTCACAGCGAGCCTATCACTGTCCACAGACACCGCCCCCCCCCCTCCACCAGTGTGGACCAGTCCACACCCTTATTTGCACTTCATCTCCTAATGAGCAGCCCCAGACAGGAGTGCTTGCCCCAATAGCTTAACCTGAAGGCTTCCCCACCCTGGGGCGGGGGCAGAAGGGCACAGCAGGAAGGTAAAATAACTGGCCCAAAGCCACCACAAGCCAATATGTATCCCTTCATTTATTACATCCTAGGGCCTACAATAGCCATGTGCAAATATCTGACCAGAAATAAATACAACTAACCTAAGCTGTTAACTAAGTTCTGCCTCAACCCACAGCCACCAGAAGTCACCAGATGTGGGTGGCCCAGAATCACAGAACAAAGGGAACAGCATGTCTCTATTTTCTGACAAATCAAACTCTCTCTTCCAAGCAAGGAGGTGGGATGTCATTAAACTCAGCAATTTGCCGAGGCTAATGACACTGAAACCCGCCCCACCTGGCATGAGAAGACATGCCTCAGAGACCAGGGACAGGGAATAGCTTTAAAGAGACATCCAAAATGGTTCTGACAGCCGCACCCCCACACACACCCCCTCCAAAGCCCTGCTCTGTGAAGTGCCAGTCTAATGGACACTTCCTACAGGGAAAGCCCTTCCTCTCAAAGGCACCATAAATCACAGTAAATAACCATTGCTTTTGTTTCTCTCCTAAAAATGAAAAGACCAGGGGAGGCTCTGCCCTGCCTGTGCTCCCCGGACCAGCAATTTGCTGTTCAGGTTTATCTGTGGCAGCCAGAGATCTTAAGAAAACAATGGCAGTGGCTGGTGCCTGGGTTGCATGAGGGGACGGACAGCTCAGGACTATACAGAAAAACTAACGGGTAGATGGATGTGACTCTCCTGACCACCTCACTTTCTATCAGTTACTGAGAAACAGAAGATTCCCCGGCTTTCCTCCTCACCTCTGCATCACGGCCTCCTCAGACACACCAGGGCTAAATCTAGGGTTACATGCATAAGACCAGATCTCCTTCATTTAGCTGTAAGTTATCAGGTCGGCAAGCTGGGTCCAAAGGAGCAAATACCTGGGCGGGCTCACAATGGACTCACACACAGCTGTAGTCGTGGGTGGCTTCAAGGGACAGAACCCACTGGACCTCACGGGGACACACTGTTACCCATAGCTAACTATGCACTTATCCCAGCTCTGGCCTATTTAATTCACAAAGGGATATACCATCGGCACTTAAAGGGTGGCAAGAACAGACAGGTGAATCACTGTCATGGGGCCAGCTGGGATCGGAACCCAAATGGGGAGACCCTAACTGCCGGGTCTTACCAAACTGCCCTTTACCCTCAGCATTCTTTCCAGGTAACAAGGGCCCTGTGAAGGACAGACCTCAAGGCCAATCAGGAACACAAGAAATGTCAAACATGAATCGTGTTTATCAAATACAAAGAATTAGTACAAAGAATTCAAACCGTCCATGCAAATATTTTAATGCCCACCCACCCACTTAAACCTTTGTTTACCCGAAGACTCCTACTGCATTCTGGGAATCTGGTGACCTAGGGAGGGCACCCCTTTTCTCGCTGAGCAATGGCACTCTTCCCTTCCTCCTCCATTTCCTGTGTACCAGTTCTTTCCAGGCTAGCAAATCCAGTGAGACTGTGAGGTCAGAGCCCAGCCAATGGGGAAAGGACAGCCACCTCCTGAGTGAGCACACACCCTCTGCATCAAAAGTGAAGCTTGCCTCATCAGGACACTTTGGATGAGCGAGCGTTTCTTTGCACTCTGATTTGTTTCTAACAGAGGCAACCACCCCAGATCTCACGGAGAAGCAGCCAGGCAGCTTGCAGCGCCTGAGTACTTCCGTCCCCTCCTGATGGATGGATAGGCTGTGTCCTGTGGGCCTAGCAGCCAGCATTTCCCCACCCACAGGTGTCTCATCCTCTGAAGCAGACAACACCTGTGGATGTCAGAACACCTGTGGGTGTCAGAACACCTGTGGATGTCAGAACTCGTGCTTCACATCCTGCAGGGCCCAGGCAGCACCCAGCAAAAATCAGGGAGCCCAATGTTACTGGCTCGCTGCCTGTCTTGAGCCTCTCCCCACAGACGGCACAGGGGGAGGGGTTGGGGAGGGCTGCCATGTCCCCACAGCCCCTCCTCACAGCCTCAGATTTTAGCCTGGGAGGTGGGGAGCACCTACCAGCAGCGTGAGCTAAGACTGAAGGAAAGATCCCTGCAAAGATAACCAGATCCCTTCAACTGTCCCCCGAAGATCGAAAGGACCCCAACAAAAACAGACACCTTTGGCCTAACCCACTGACAAATTACCAATGTCAGAAAAGCAAAGGGGCCAGGCAGTGGTGGACCCCACTTTTAATCCCAAGATTTGGGAGGCAGAGCCTGGTCTATAGAGCAAGTGCCAGGGCGGACTCCAAAGCTACATAGAGGAGCCCTGGATTGGGGGGGGGGGGGGTGCCATCAGAGCAAAAGGACAGTCTGGAGAGACTCAGTTTGGGGGCCTCCCATGCTTCACCCCCCAGTGAGGGCTTCAGCTAATGGCTCTCCCAACATGGGGCCTAGTCTGGAGAGTGGCGGCTCCTTACCTGTTGGGGATCTTGGAAATGTCTATCTTCTCCCTTGGGAGGACATAGGGGATCAGCACCACTCTCTGCAGGTCAGGAAGTCCTGAAGGAGGGGTGGACAAGGTCAGGCCCAGCTGTTGTCTGCGCATGCGCCCAAGGGCAGGACCCCTAAGTACCTTTCACAACTCGCTGCAGCTTCTCCAGGTGGCCGTGCTCCTTGCCATTGTAGACAACAGCTTCCACTGAGAAGATAAGCTTCGGCTGAATTTGAGAAAACCGATCCAGGACACCCTGAAAATGAGAGGATGGGTCATGGGAAACTATAAATGCAGGAGGGAAAAGGTCAGTGGCGGTGCTGAGCAATGCCACCTGCCCTCAGTGCTTGCAGCCAATACAGGCAGTCCATGCAAACTCCAGACACATCCAGGAAGCAATGGCCACCCCAAGGAAAGCCTCAATGTTAATAATTAATTAATTAATTTAATTGATTAATTAAAAAAAAAGCCCAAAGACTCAGAAACATGACCTAAATCAGAAAATGTTCCAACTGCCCCAGCAGAGGGTTCTCACTGCACAGAGCACTTCTCAGCACTGGCCTCCATAAACCTATGTCATCTGCCTTGCAGGAGGAAGGGTGCAAGGTTTTGTGAAACCTCGATGTGAGAGGAGCCTGCATCCTCCTGCAAGTGTTCACACTGCCCTGTAAGCATACACGCTGCCCAGGAAGCCCTGGCTGGAGGAGCAGACTTGCCCACAGAACCGTGCACCACACAGGGAGTCCACAGCCCGCCAGTGTAGCCCTTTCCTACCTCCCATACAAATCTATGTAGACAGGCACAGCTACGGGACCACTTTGCTCTACACCCCTCCCCTCCCCCTTCCCCTTCCCCCCCAAGGGGAACAGATCAACCCCTACCCCACCCAGGATGGCCAGCAGGCCATCATCGATGTTAGCAAGGCCAGTGATGCAGCGGACAGCATCTTAGACTTCCTCAGCCCCTACCCCACCCAGGATGGCCAGCAGGCCATCATCGAAGCTAGCAAGGCCAGAGGCGGGGAAGGCTCCACCCCTCTGCCCTCTGTGCTTCTGCCAGAAGCTGCTTGGAGGACACCTACAGTGACACCACACATCACACACAGGGTCCCCACCTGGCTGAGGGCCAAGCCACCTGCAGAAGGAGCATTAGGTTAATTGGGGCCCTAAGTGTGACTAATTAGCTGTTCCAGTGCTCAGTGTTGCCAGACCTCCCTGGGTGACTCTCAGCAGGGAGAGGTGCTGGCTCAGCAGGAATCCAAAAGGGGAGGGGGGACGACATATCTCAGGGTGCCCCCCCCCACTGAGCATCCCCTCAGCCCAGCAATCTGTCCCTGCCAGCGCACCTGGAGTTCTCATGCACTCTAACCCTGAGCATCGTGAAGCTAACGGTTCTAGGACTGAGTTCACCTCAATGCTATCGCTTTTCCAGTCCCACACTGATGGACAGGCAGAGCCCAGGCACAGGGGTTCACTCCGCCTCCGTTTGTGCTGGGTACTTGCTAGGAACCCACGAGGGTCCCCACTCTCCCAAAAAATGAACAGGACCAGACAACTGCTGGTGTTGTTGCTTCTGGTTCCAATTCTAAAAGAGTTCACAATGCAGACAGCTCAAAGAAGAAAGGTGTGGGTGGGCCTTGTTACTCATGCCTGTCAGCCCAGCTCTCAGACTGAGATGGGGGATCAGGAGTTCATGAGTTCAAGGTCAGGTTGTGCTCAGAGTGAGACTGTCTCAAAAACAAACTGGCTGCTGAGCCAGCCACAGGATGAAAGTGCTGGCAGTACTAGCTCATTCCTGGAAAGGACAGGATTGACTCCACCAAGCTGCCCTCTGACCTCTACATGCGTCTTGTGTCATGCATGCCACAAAGACAACATACACACACATAATTATTTTAAAAAAATAAGAATAAAACTTAAGAGCCAGGCATGGCGGCACACACCTATGATCTCAGCACTCAGGAGGCAGAGGCAGATGGATCTCTGAGTCTGAGTCTAGCCTGGTCTACACAGTGAGTTCCATGACAGCCAGGGTTGTTACACAGAGAAACAATGTTGGGGTGGGGGATAAAATTTAAAAGGAAAGATTTATACTAGTAGATTAGTATAATATAAAAAATTATTAACTTTTATAAAAGTACTATATAAAAAATAGTAAAACTTATTTTTCCCAATAAAATAAAATTCTTACCAAATCTGACTGAGAAGAGAGTCATTACCCCTGGAAGTCACTCACACACCGCCCCTTGCAATGCAGCAGGCCATGTCCAAAGTGTGGCTATCACCTCAGAGAGTCTCTGACTGGGGGACCATCACCAACTGCCTACCACTGAACGCAAGTGTGCAGTGCTGTGAGGTGTCACCTTCACAAGAGATGTCCGTGAGGGGCCGTCAGCCCTGGCAGTTCACTGAATGTCACTGTGGTGCTCTGGGCAGAACAGAGGGGAAAGGGAGACTCCCCCGGGGTGATGAGGACCCAGCCTTCCTGCTCCACCCCCCCCCACTCCCGCTATGAAAGTCCCCTTTGCACCCAAGACTCTCCCAGGACAGGGCACCATCCTCCATCTCTGAATAAACCTTCTCCACCTCTTGCCTCCCACACACTGGCTTTTGAGTGGTAAACACCCAGGACCTGGTGTGCTAACAATGGTACCCCACGCCTATCTCCTCCAGCCTCATTCACCCCATATACAAAGGGCACCCCAACACTCCAGGACCCTGGGCCACCTGCAGCACAAACACAGGGGTCTGTCCTGGTCTTTGCTATAGGAAGTGTTCAACCACAGGAGCCCATGAACCCTGTGCCTGCTCTGTGACTGAGACATGATCACAAATGGAAAGCTCTTGGTTAGGTGGTAAGAAAACGGTTGTCAGTAAAATTACATAACAATGTTGAAGCCCTTGACTCTCATGGGACCAGGATTGGGGTGCGTTACTGAGAAGAAGGACTGACTTAAGAACTCTGAGCAGAGAGCATGCCAAGAGGCCAGGGGCATTGCTGGGAGGGCAGCCTGACCCCTGGGTACACGGGCTCCCAGGAGACAGTCTGCTCTGCTAAAGAAACACACAGAATAGACGGCAAGACAGAAGTGGGTGCTGAGGTCCCGGACAGATCACATCAGCGCCTGCAAGGGAAGCCCACAGCCGGGCTCGGGACCAGGGATGGTGTTCCCACAGAAGGAATAAGAACTCTGCTAGAAAGCCCAAGGCCAGAGAAGCTGAGAAGCTAGCCTAGGAGGGTGTTAGCAGGTGGCCTGCAGGGCCGTCATCTCAGAGGACCATCTTCACTCACAGCTGGCCGTGGGAGGACCCAGCAGCCCAGAGGCCCGAGGCCCCCAGTCTCAGTGATAAAGCCTGAGGCTCAGACATCACAGAGACACTCCCCAGCTTCAGTGATAAGACTCAGACATCGCAGAGACACCCTCCATAGCAGTGCTAGTACTCAGACAGCAAAGACAACAGGCATTTCCAAATCAGAGTCTACAAATGTCAGCTGAAGCTCCCTGGCCGGGCAGGTGAGGTAGAGTGCTCAGGACACGTGAAGGAGCAGCCGGCCTGCTGAGGTCCCCAGAGCTGTGCCAACTGCCTTGTGCTACACTGAACACCCTGCCACCACGGGTCTGACCCGAGCCAGTGCTTAGCAACCAGTCAGGTGTTGAAACCAGTGGCCCATGCTGAGTCACACAGATGGCTACCCAGAGTAAAGGCAGTGGCTGTCCTATTTACACACACAAAACATTCAAGCAGCTAGACAAGTGTACATGGAGAATGAGGGCAACAGGCTGCGGGCTGAGCCCTAAGCACGCGGGTCTTAGAGGGTGGCCTCCCTGGTGTCTCTAAAATCACCATCAGTTCAGGAGAAAACAGAAAAACCCAAAGTGGCTGGCAAGTACGGCACTGGGTGGGCACCTCCTGTTGGGCAGTGGCCCACAGGCCCACAGAGCAATGCAGAGCAGCGGTGCTAGGGAGACTGAGACAGGCCAAAGTGGGACACCATGGTGCGTGTCAGAAGTGGACCTGCGCCCCGCTCCGGAAGCCCCTCCCGGCTGGTTTCCACCCTGAACATGGGTGGTCAGTGTCCGGTAGACACAGTCTGAGCAGCAGCTTCAATGCCTTTGGACCCGTCCCAGGCCAAAGCTCACAGCGAACAGGTGTGGAGATGAGCAAGCAGCAGGCCTGCCAGAGGACTCAGGGCCCTAGGCCAGGGGCCAGCGGGCAAGCAGCTGCCCCTGAAGCCTTTCATGAAGACGCCATTTATCTGTCCCAGGCCATAGCTGCCAGGCCCCTTCAGACAGCTGTAGGCTTGCTTCCTGTGTAAGGCAGGGGAGAGGAACAGCGAAAAGAGACTCTCCCTAGAGTCTGAGGCTGAGTGGCTAAACACAGCACAGCAGCAGACTCTCTGCCCAACCAGAGATAACGGCCAAGGCCCTGCAGGATGGAGGACACACCGTGGTGGAGCTCTGCTGCCCCCTAGTGTCCATGACACCAAACAAGCATAACACACCAGACAGCAGCCTGCAGCTGTGACTCCAGACAAGACAAACAGCCAGGGAAGCCACTCACTGGAAGCCAGCCAGTCCTTTGGAATCACAGGCCTCTAGTGGTAACATCTGCCCAGGAGCAGGTACTCCAGTCCACAGATGGGCACACCCCCACCCCTCACCATCAGAAGGCCAATCCTGGAGCTATGTCTCAGGTCTGCAGCCCCCATATAGGTTACCCCAGTTCTGATGACAAAGCACCCTATCCCTCCTAGTGAGCAAGAGACACGGTTAAGAGGGTCCCAGCCACACAGGCCTCCTGTGTCCTCTCGGGTGCACCGTGGGTTCCATCCCAGGCTCTAGACTTCAGGTGAGCAGCCTTACACCAGAAAGCCTATCTGCTTCCTTACTCTTGGCCACCTCCTGAGAGAACCCCATCCAGGGCCATCTTGTTAGAATGGCCCATGAGAACTCCATAGGCCACAATTAGCTCATACAATCCCACAGTAGACCCTGGGGCTGGTAGGCACCTGTGGAGTTTCAAACCAATCCTTGCTGATCCCAGACAGTCCTGGGGTTGGTTATATGTGGGAAAGGGCACAGGAAGTGGAAAAGGACACACGAGCATCACCTCAGCTCACTGGGCCATGGACCGAAGTGAGGGGCCCTGAGCCTTCAGCACTCCTCCTCCATGAGAAATCAGAACCTCAAAAGCCTTTGTGGAGAGAACCTGCCTTACTTAAAGTAGATGTGAGCTTACACGTTCACCCCTGAAGAATGAACCAGGGAGCACAGCCCAAACTCAGCCTGTGCTCTACCGCCAGCTGCTGGCCACACCAACTGACCCAGCCTGGGTCAGAAGCAGCTGGCACCAGGAGAGCTGGTGGCATGAATGCTATGTGTCCTCCTACAGTACACTCCTCCACGAGTCCAGGCCCCTACTGACCAGATAGATGACTGTGGCCAAAGCAGGCTTTCCTTCAGTTGCCATAGCACACATCAGCCACCTGGGCCACGCTGGACACACCCTGAGCCCCACAGTTGCTCAGAAAGCCCAAGAAGGTCAGGCATTCCGGAAACCTCAGAGTCCCAAAGTCCCAGGCAGAGGAGGCAAGGTGACATCATGACACCAGACCAGCAATAACTGCTGCACACACCACCTAAAAACCGCACACGCCACCTGCTAACTGAGTAGCAGTAATCAGAGGGCAGGAAGGAAGCAAGAACCAGTTTGTTAGTAAACTTAAAAACAAGGTCCAGGTCAGGTGAGGTGGCTTATGCCTGTAATCCTAGAACTTGAAACTCTAAGACAGGGGATTGCCTCAAGTTCAAGGGCAATCTGAACTACAAAGTATGACTTTGTCTTTAAAAAGAAAAAAAACTAAATGATTCTAAACCAGATCCCTGTTCATTCTGGGTGTGTGTGAGGCTGTGTGATCAATCATTCAAATCCCCAGCACCAAGGATGAGAGCCGATCTTTACAGCCTCCCCCTCCCTCTTATGGCTGTCCAGGGAGATGTTCACAGCTCAGCTCAGACAGCCACAAGCTCCAAGGGGCAACCCCACCAGGGGCACAGAACCCCAACTCACATTCACACCAAAGTCTGGTGAGGTAGAACTCCAGATGGCTCCAATACTGGCAGCAGCCAGCATGGCCTCCACGGCATGTGCACTGTTGGGTAGATAACCTGTGGGAGGGATGGGAGAAAGCCTTGGGTTGAGGGAGTCAACAGTCTTCCAGAAGTTTCCCCAGGAGGCCTCAAGTATGTGAGAAACAGAAATGCCAGCACGTCCTCTCACCATGCCTCCCTCACTAGTTTACTCTCCACGCTTGAACCAGAGTGACCCCCTACGGCCTCCGTAGGCAGCTCTACCCTTCCGGGCTCTTCTCCCTCACTCTGCTCACTTCATGCAGCCCCTCATGTGTACGAAGCTTCTTCCTCCCCCAGGGCCTTTTTGCACAAACTGTTGTACTTAAGCATGCCTACACACGCAGCAGGCTCCCACACTCAGGGCACACAGGTCCTTCAGCTCTTACATCACAAAATCCTTCCTTAAGCTAGGCACTTAAACATGATGGCAAGGCTGGAGAGATAGATGGCTCAGCGGTTAAGAGCACTGACTGTTCTTCCAGAGGACCTAGGTTCAAATCCCAGCACCCACAAGGCAGCTCACAACTCTCTGTAACTCCAATGTCAGATATCCTCACACAAACACATATGCAAGCAAAATACTAATACACATAAAAAATAAAATGTAAAAAAAAAAAGAAAGGAAAAAAAAACCCACAGTGGTACTTCCAGAGTACTTTATCGGCCTGACCATGTCTGTACTACCTAGTTAATATTGTGGGGTTCTCAGGTGAGGGCAAGGACTTTCCGTCTTCATCTTTGTTTTTCCCAATGTGTTTCAGCACACTCCACAAACACTAAGAAATGTTCTGTCTGGCAGATGGGTGAGTGGAATGAGAGAGGACAGGTGAGCACACGCACAGGGATTGCTGTGTGTCACCCTGTGGGGAAAAATGAGTGGAGGCCCCATCACCAGGGAAGTTGGCATCATGCAGGGAGGCAGAGAGCATCTATGGCTGGAAGGATCCCCATCAACAAGACAGACAGTGCCAGTGCTCTGGGAGAAAGGACGTCATCACGGGCCTTGGGAGAAGGGCCATGGCCAAGCGCCCATCTTAGACCCCATGACAACCTTCTCCAGAAGGACACAACAGTCTGGACTCTGCCTCTCTAAACTTGTGTGTTCCTTGATGGTACATAGGCACTTGAAGGGCAAGACTCAAACACCATCCCCTCAAGAGTCCACCCATGCCTGGCAGGTGGCAAGGGCCACTACAGAAGTGTTCATTTGCTTGTGAGCAGAACTGAAGAGTCACTGTTGCCACCCAAAGGAAGCTGAACTTACTTGGGGGGGGGGGGTCCAGTCAACTCCTTGTTAACACAACAAGCAGCCCGCCCTCCTCCTAAGCCAATCATTAGGCCTCCTTTGGGGGCCATATCACATCACAAGCAAAAGAAAACAGCTGTGAATAGTTTAACGCACCTCCTCAGCCCTGCAGGCACCTGTGCCATTTGATACTTAAGTCACTCTTCACGTGGAACTATGGTCAGGGCAGCAGGAAGCTGACTGAGAGCCACAGGAGGGCAGGCCAAGAGCCAGCCTGACTGAGAGCTCTGGCCCCTTGAGACAGTCTCTCCAGCGAGAGCCCAGCCCCAGGGTGGGTCTCAAATGTCCCTAGGCACCCCTGGCCTGGCGCTGTGTTACCTTCTCTCAGAAACAGCTGCTGCAAACAGACTTTTACAAATGCAAAAGAGGGCTGGCTCATGGCTCAGTGGTGGAGCCTTGCCAAGCATCGGCCCTGAGTTCCAATCCAGCACCACAAAACAAGCTGGTGGGAAGAAAAACAAGAATAAAAAAAGGCAGCTAGGCAATGGTGGCGCACGTCTTTAGTCCCAGCACTCAGGAGGCAGAGGCAGAGGCAGGCAGATCTCTGTGAGTTTGAGACTAGCCTGGTCTACAAAGTGAGCTCCAGGGCAGTCAGAGTTACAAAGAGAAAACCTGATTGGGGGGGGGGGGGAGGGAGAGAGAGAGAGAGAGAGAGAGAGAGAGAGAGAGAGAGAGAGGAGGCTTCAGCATTGTTTTGCTCAACTTCAAAAAGCAACAGCTTAAATGGCCAAAAAGGACACAACAAAGGTGAGATTTCATGCTTGAAAGCCTGCACTGGCTGCATACAGTGATATGGGCACAAGGACCAAAGTTCCAGGCCAGCCTGGGCCACATAATAGGAGCCTGCCCCCAAATACAAACAAATGAAAACCTCAACTGATTGACTGCTGGCCCAGTCCTCACACGCATTCACCTAGCAGCTATTTATTGGATGCCAGCTGTGTGCCTGGCCTTCCACAGCATGTCAGGCCAAGAACGGAAACAGCCTATCTTCAGGGACAGACACAGAGCCCGTCCCCAGAGAATGCAGGGCAGACAAACAACATAAAGATGACATCAGAGGCCGTGAGCCCACAAAGAAAAGTCAAGCTGCTATTGGAGACCAGTGAGAAATCTGCCAAAAGCATTGATTGCCAGGGTGGCCCCTAAGATGGTGTCTGTGCATGACAGGTGCAGTGGGGAAACACAGAACCCAAGTGACAGAGCGGGGTGAGCTGGCACATGCCTTCCCTATCAACCAGCACAGGCTGCCCTCACTCCATGCCCTGCCCCTGCCCACCATCTAAGGAGGAGCTGCAGGGCTCGGGGGTCAGCCCTGGATCTGCTCCCTGTGCTGTAGCACAGACCCGCCCTCTGCAAACACACTGGCAACTGCTGTCAGCTAGTCCCCTCGGGAGAGGCACACCCTGCCAGAAACGGCACGTAACTACTCAGATAATCACCCTGGCCTGTGGCCTTGTCCAACTGTGGGTCAGGAACTGCGCCCCAAGCTGCCCTGGAAGAGTGGCTCTCCCCAGGCACACCTTTCCTGCCATTAACTGAAAGAAGTTTTTGGGTGAAGGACAGCTCCCACAGGCCTTCCTGCTGCTGGGAAATCAAAGTCAAAGGAGAACTGGAAAGTTGGTTGAGCTGCTCTCAGCAGGGAATACGATGCCACCTGAGGGGACAACGGGGTGCAGCGATGGTCAAGAGAGACACCAGGCCTGGTAGCCTGCAGATTCCAGGGTACCTCATGAACAACAGTCCCCAACAAGTGCCTGGGCCCAAGCCCAGAGACTCTCTCTGCCCACTCCTACTGTGTTAGGCTTCTGTACATCTTTTTCCTGCCTTATGGTCAAAAATGTTGAGAGGCACTGAGAAGGAATACGGCCTTGAGCAACTTAGGTTGAGGCAGGGAGAGGTGGAAAAGACCACGACAGATCAGTGCTGGTCATTTGTCACAGTGCCTTCATTCCTACAGATGCTTTGCTCTCGCCAGCCACAGGGCCTTTGCACAGGCTAAGCCTGCTGCCTGGCTCCCTTTCCTCCTTCACAGTGCCCCACAGCAGTGCTAACTCCTACATGCCTCTGTTAACCCACCAGCTGCACAGGCCACACCAGGACACCCTTGCCCCTTTCTGCTTTGGAAAAACAATGAAGAGAATTCCTGGTCCTCACAGAACAGTAGAGTAGGGGAGTCTCGCTTTATCTTTCTTTGTCTTGTTGTATGATGATACTGGTTTTGTTTTGAGATGTGGTCTCCCTATGTAACCTGAGCTGGTGTGGAACTTGCGATCCTCCTAACTCAGCCTCCCTAATTCTGGAATGATGGGTGATTCACCCAGAGCTCATTCTGTAATTCACTGTGAGTCAACTCCGGCCTGAGTAAATGGCTGGAGTCACACAGGGGTGTGCTCTACACACAGCACAACTTTTTCAGTCAAGTCTCTCCATCTTCTTTATTGCTGGTGTGGCTTGATTTGTTTTGAGTTTGGTACCAGGGATTGAACAGCACTAAAAGGCATTTACCAAAGAGAGAAAGGGAAGGAAGGAGGGAGAGAGGGAAGGAGGAAGGGAAAGGAAAAGGGGAAGTAGGAGAGAAGGAGAAGGAAAAGGAAGGAGAACAAGAAGAGGAGGAGGAGAAGAGAGGTCCTTACCGACTACACGGTCCCCTTTCTTCACACCCATCTTCCTCATGGCTGCTGCAAACACAGCCACCTGCTGCCGCAGCTCTTCAAAGGTCACCTTCACGATCTCCTCTCTGCCTTCCCCTGAGAAGAGAACAGGACAGCTGAAGCACAGGCCATTCAGGGAAGGGGCCTGAGTCAGCCAGTACAGGAATAGAGGAATAGACAAGGGAAATGCAGAACAGGCCCAGGGTGAGGCCACTCCAGAGGAGAGCCGGGCCTCGTGGAAGCCAGGCTTCCATGCTCTGAGACCCCAAGGTGGGATCCCCCAAGAGGAGATGCTGATGAAGGCAGGAGAATCCCACAGTCCTAGAGATTATATTATACAGAACAAGAATGCAATTCTGAGGTCGTCAGGGAATATGGAGATATGTGTGTGCATAGCTGTCAACCTTGATACTTCCCAGCACTGCCACTACCACATGTCTGTCACCACAGATCCATCCTGTGGTCACATACCCTGCATTGTCACCTCTGCCCCCAGGCATCACCAATCTGCTATCCATTTGAATAATAAAAGGACTGGGCTATGCCCACCTGTAATCTCCACTACCTGTCTCTCAACAGAGGAGCCCACGAATGTCCTCTGTGCTGAGAACTGTTCTGAGACACAACACACATGCATGCATACACACACACACACACACACACACACACACACACACACACACACACACAGATATGCCCAGCTTAGCCCAGCAACAACTCTGAAGTAGATGCTATCGTCTGTCCCACTTGGCACTGCAGAATTAGAGAAGCTGAGTAACTTACCTAAGGTCACACAGCAACAGCTTATGGGTGTGCTGCAGAATATTAGATTAAAAAATGCTACATTCGTGTATGCTGTGGACCATTTGTTTAACAATGCAAAGATGTGTTCCATTCCATTGTGTTGCATTTGTTTAACTCTGTGAAGCTGTGTTACTCTACCTGTCTAAAACACCCGAATGGTCTAATAAAGAGCTGTACGGCCAAAATAGCTAGGCAGGAGAAGGATAAGTGGGGCTGCGAGGCAGAGAGAATAAACAGAAAGAGAAATCAAGGAGACGGAGAGAGAGGCCACCAGGAGCCAGACACACAGCCAGCCAGAGTAAGAAGGAAAGAAAGACATACAGAATAAAGAAAGGTAAAAAGCCCAGAGACAAAACATAAAGGAAAATGGGATAATTTAAGTTAGAAAAGCTGGCTAGGTGGGGCTGGAGAGATGCCTCAGCAGTTAAGAGTACTGACTGCTCTTCCAGAGGTCCTGAGTTCAATCCCCAGCACCCACATGGTGGCTCACGATCATCTATAATAGGATCTGATACCCTCTTTTGGCATGCAGGAATACATGCAGAGCACTCATACATAAAATTAAAAAAAAAAAAAAGAAAAAAAGCTGGCTAGAAACATGATAAGCTAAGGGCAGGCATTCATAAGTAAGTATAAATTTCCATGTATTTATTCAGGAGTTGGGTGGTGGACCTCCAAAGAGTAAATTAAAAAGAAAAAAGAAAAAAACCAACAACATGGCTGGGCTTTGAAACCTTCATTCAAGCTCACTTAATCCTACACCAAGCCCAGTGACCAGACCCCACCCCCAACACTAATGATTAAGTAAAAAAACTTGATAAAGATTAGCCAAGCTAGAGAGACTAGAAAGCCAGAGCAGGACAGACACTAGGCATGTGACGTTAAAGGGCACAGCACACTAGATCCTTTTCAGAAGCATTAGCCAAGCCCCTGCCATACCCCAGTGGCTCTCACTGGTTGTAGATGTTGGCACTGTCCAAAAATATCAAATGCTAATGAACAAAAAGATAATGGCTTCAGGAAGCTCCACCTACTCCACTAAAGCCGCCTTCTCTCTACAGTAAGCTAACAGCCTAACTGAAGAAGGGACAGTGTTATTACTCAAAGGTGCACAAGCAGCCACCTGAAACAACTCAAACTCTAGCATGAGGGTGTGAGCTGCCTCTGGTCTCCACACCCACACACAGGTGCACCTGCACACACATATCTGCATACAAGTGTACCTGCACACTCCTTAACGTGCACACACCATTACAAATCACTCACACACACACACACACACACACACACACACACACAAGAAAGTCAGAAACAAGCAACAGTTGAATCCTCCCCTGACCAGCCCTCTCCATCTCCCAGCAGAGGGGTTTGTTAGGCTAGGAGGGCATATAACAATATGCCAATATCCATTCTGAATCTAGTCAGTACCCTTCCTGCAGCCCCTTTACACCCATAGGGCCACACACATTCACCACCAAGGCCACCCAGGGGACTCACTGGCCACATAAAGGGCGACTTTGTCATTCTCCTTGTAGCGTAGGAGGTTCTCAGCATAGTTGAGGCGGCTGCCTCTGAACCACTCAGGGACATCTGCAATTCCTTTGGATGCGTCCACCACCTGTAGAGGGACAGCAGAAGGGAGCCAGAGCCTTATGACATCACCCATACACCAACGCTGACCTGTGCAGACACCACGGCCCTGCACCCAGGGAAGTCACCCCCGGAAATTCTTACAACAGAGTTCACTGAACACCTATTTGTGACAGTTGCTAAAGAGGAAGTAAAGGAAATACGGGAAGTGGGGGAGTTCAGGCCTGTTATTCCAGCACTCAGGGTGGAGGCAAGAGGACTTAGGAGTTTAGGGCCAGCCTGGTCTACAGAGCGAGTTCTAGAAAGCCCGGGCTACACAAAAAAAGGAAGGAGCAGCGACTCATGGAACTAGGGCATGGTTCGGTAGCAGAGCAGATGCTCAGCATCACGTAGTCCCTGGGTTCATCTCCAGCACAAAAGAAAATCAGCAGAGAGCCCTGGCCCACAGACATACCAACACCAGGAGTCAAGCCTGAGGCCCTGCCCCACCCCCACCCCATCCCATGATTCTCTGGGAAAATGGCTCTGCCTTTCCCCTGGTGCTGACATCACACATCAGCCTTACAGGAGGCTTTGCTGCCAACAGGCAGTGAGATGTGCTTCAGGTACGGGACGCTTTCATTTTATGGACCACCGAGGGGAGATAAAAGTTCTCTGCAAGGTCCTCAAACTCTAAATAACTATAACAAGGATGTGCTTATACATCTCGCTGCCCATTTCAAAGCCACGCTCACACTCCATCTCATGCTACACGTAATCTGGAGGGGGTTATTTGTAGCCCAGGCTGGCTCTAAGCTTGCAATCCTGCTGCTTCGGTATCCTATGTGCTATTTTTTTTAATCTTTTTATTTTATAGTATGTATGGGTGTTCTGCCTGCATGAATGTCTGTGTACCATATGTGTACAGTGGAACCCTGTGGAAGCCAGAAGAGGACATCGGGTGCCCTGCAGCTGGAGTTATGGGCTGTTGTGAGCTGCTGTATTAGTTGCTGGGAATTGAACCCAGATCCTCTCCAGTCACTCCCCCCTCCCATCTCTTACATTTTTAATATGTGCATGTGTAAGGGGTGCTGCATGTAACATGTATCATAGCACGTGTGAGGAGGAGTGAGGACAACTTGTAAGAGTAAGTTCTCTCTTTCCATCATGCAGGTCGCAGGGAATCAAACTCGGGTCATCAGTCTTGGCAGCAAGCACCTTTATGCACTGAGCTGTGTTGCTGGCCCACACATGGGATTTTTAAAGCAGACATGATTCAGTATTCCCCAGTCAACATGAAAGGAGACAAGAGTGTGGTCAGACCCACTTACCTCATCATACATTCGTGAGTAGACGATTCCACTGAACTTCCAGAACTCGGCCCAGAAGTCTGAATATGACCGCACAGACCAGTGGTACAAGTCATCATAATTCCCTTTAAAAAAAAAAAAAAGAAAGAAAGAAAGAAAGAAAGAAAGAAAGAAAAGAAAAAAACAGCATGCTTTCAGTCTGGCCTCAAAGGGTGGCCCCTCAACAGGAGCCCGGGGTCTCAGAACCTCACATGCCAATGACCCAGTGACTCAAACACTCCTGAATGACTGGGGGGGGGGCTAAACCTCATGATACAAATCCTTCATCCATGGTCCCCAAGACAGCCCAAACTGGCCTCAAACTCTTAGTCCTCCAACTATAACCCTCTGGGGACTACAGAAGTACAGCACCACACCCAGCTTGGTATCTTTGTGTATTTGTGTGTGTTTACATGTGCGGGCCACAGGTCAACCACAGGTGTCATTCCTCAGTCACCATCCATTTACTTGTCTGGGTTTTTAAAAAAGCCTTTTTGGGGGGTGAGGGATTTTAAGACAGGGTTTCTCTGTATAGTCCTGGCTGTCCTGGAACTCACTCTGCAGACGAAGCTGGCCTTGAACTCACGGAGATCCACCTGCCTCTACCTTCCAAGTGCTGGGATTAAAGAAGACTTATTTATTTTATGTGTATGAGTGTTCTGTCTGCCTGTATGTCTGTCCATCACGTATGCCTGGTGCCCATGCATGACCAGAAGAGAGGGTCCAGTCCACTGGAACTGGAGTTACAGACAATTGTGAGCTGTCATGTGGGTACTAGGAACTGAATCCAGGTCTCTACGAGAATTACCACGTACTCTTAACCATGGAGTGATGATCCCAGCCCCAAGCTTGTTTTTTGAGATGGTCTCTTACTGGTGCCTGGAGCTGGCTAAGTAGGTTAGTCTGGCTGGCCAGCAGGCCCCAGCTGTCCACCTGTCTCCACCTCCCCAGAACGAGGATTACAGGAACACCCAGCCTTTTTTATGTGGGTCTTAGGATCTAATTCAGGTCCTCATGCTTGCAGAGTATACACCTGAACCGTCTCCTCAGTCTCCCTGGTTAATTTTTTATTTGGGGGGATGGGGGCATCTAGAACACACACCACATAGCATGTGTGGGGGTCAGTGGAGAACTTCCAGGAACCTCTCCTCTCCTTCCGCTATGTGGATTCCGGGCATCAAACTCAAGGCATCTCCCCTAGCAGCAGGCACCCTTCCTTACTCTAGCTCCAAAGCCCATTCCGAAAGATCGTTCTCTCTGTGTGTGTCTCTCTTACCTCTCTGTCTCTTTTCAAGATGGAGTCTCTCTAGATAGACAAGGCTGGCCTTGCCTCACAGAGATCTGAGTGCCTCTGCCTCCCAAATACTGAGATTAAACATGTGCCACCATGCCAGGCTGTCTCCAGGTTTTCTTAACAGGACATATGTTCACTCAAAACTGACATGTGCACCTGGCTTGGGGGCAAGAATTCCAGATGACCCGCAAACTAAGACTAGGAGATAAGTTCAAGGCCAGCCTGGGCAACTTGACTGAAACCCTGTCCCAAAAATAAGAAGAGAGGATTTGAGATGTTGCTTAGTGGTAGAGGACTTGCCTAGCATTCACAAGGCCCTGGAGTTGATCCTCGAGACCAAAGTCCCCTTAGTCACAGGGCTCAGAGGTGAGAGAGAGGTGCGCAAAGCTGGAGGAGAGAAACTGTCACATGAATGGAGCCTGTTTTAGCCACTCCTGGAGTTTTCCAGTTTCACTGATGATACCCTACATGCAGATCAGTCCCCTAAGCTCAGGATAACTCGCTCTCTCAACAAGGGTGGGGCATCACCGAAGCCTGGAACTCAACCCCTCAGACTCCTGCCTCAGGGGGTGCAGGGGGCCCTGCAAGAGTAACCCAAGCATGTGGAGGACACCCACAACAACATCCATCAACACAGGCATGTGAACTCAGTGCTTCAGAGACCCTGTCAACCTCTGCAAGACATCTGGGGGCCAGAGGGAGAATGCAGCAGGCATTCCGAAGATATCCGAAGCCATCCCCAGCTCCCCTCTGCAGATCCTGCCCAGTTAAGTGGGAGCTGGATATGGGAGCTGGGGAGGCAGCTCAGAGGTTAAGGCGCTTAGTGCACAAGAGCGTACAGCTGCAGGGAGTACGGGGGAGGGAGGAGGGCGGGGGGGGGGGGGAGCAGGTGGCAAGGCAAGAGAAGCAAAGTGGAGATGCAGAGACACTGACAGCCAGCTCACAGGTGGGAAAGCCAGAGCAGAGCTAGATGTGGATTTATGCAGCTCTACACTCATGGCAACAAGATCTCAGCCCCCTCCAGGCCCCAGGCAGGATGTATACAAAGTAGATATAGCATGCCAGCAAACTGCAGGGTTAGGGAATTTACAAATGTTGAGCCAGAGCTGACCTAGTGACTTTGCTGGTCAAGCTCAGACAGGCCACTCTGCCTCCCCAGAACCTAGTTTCTCTCGTGGGTCACCTCAAACTTTTGGCAAGAAGCTACAGATTCTCCCACACCAGTGCAAGAATTACTCAGGCTCCAAGTCGGGCTGGACAACTCAGATTAGCTACCCATTCTGCCACTTCTGAACAAATGGCCTCGGACAAGCTGACCTGCCTCTGAGCAATGGCACTGTTGTGATGGCGGTGACTGTGGCTGTTGTGCAAACCAACAGGACACTCGGCTTAAGAGCACAAACACCTACATTCAGCTGTCCACATTCAACCCCTGCCACTGGAAGTGACCTCAGACATCACTGACCTCCTCTGAGCCTCAGTTTGTGGTACTTATCCCGAGGGTCACTGTGAAGACCTAGGAAGTGCCCCAGAACAGTTCCCAGCAAAGTAAAGGCACCTAAACCATCCGTGGATGTCAACCCTCCACTTGCGTAAAGAGCACACAGGGCACCTCAGTAGTATATATTGAGCCCATATATACATGACCTGTCAGCACAAGACTTAATATGTAGTAGTGTTGCACCTCAGTCTAGGCAGGCAGAAGGCAGCACAAGGCTGGGGTGGCTCCCCTGGAGAGGCAGCTTTAGGAACCTGTGGGAAACAACACTAGCCAAACAGGCCCCACAGCTCCTCTCCCTCCCTCGGGCTTAATCAGCTGGGTCCTCACAAATGGCAGGCTCTGGATGCAAAATGCATCCCAACTTGATAAAACTGCCTACACACCAGAGGTCTACTCTGAACACAAAAGTGGGTTTAGGCTGGCCCTGGTGGCTCAGGTCCATGATCCTAGCTACTCAGGATGCTGAGGCAGGAGGATCAAAAGAGCCAACCAGGTCTACAGAGCAAGTTCCAAGCCAACCTGAACAATCTTTAAGACTTCGTTAATCCCAGCACTCAGGAGGCAGAGGCAGATGGATCTCTGAGGCCATCATGGTCTACATAGCGATTTCCAAGATAGTCAGGGCTACATAGAGAGACCCTGGGTTTGATCCCTAGGACCTAAAGAGAACAGAAGTATGCCCAGCAACATCATTGAGGGGTGTGGCCAGCACCACCAACCTGTGATCACAAGGGCATCTCAGCACCTCGAGGACCTTGTGTGGGAACTTTTCCACTGTTGTCCCCTACCTCAGCTTCATCATGGGGTGAGCTGGGAACCCACTCAGGGGCGCAATCCGAGGCCCAGGTGACCACAGGCGTATTTGGTTCAATGTGTTTAACATTCAACCAAGACTCTGAACAAGGTGTTAGCATTTACAAATCTGAGTTTAAATGAAATAAATACTGGAGTTGTAATGTTGTGTGACTGTAATCTCAACACTCAAGAAAGAGGCAGGGGTATCGTGAGATTAGGGGCAGCCAAGCGTGGTGGTAGATGCCTGCTTTTAATCCCAGCCCTTTTGAGGCAGGAGCAAGTGGATCTCTGAGACCTTTTAAGGCCAGACTGATCTATAGAGTGAGTTTGAGGCTAACCAGTATTGCATAGTGAGACCCTGTCCCAAAAGAAAAAAAAAAAAAAAAAGAGCGAGGAAGGAGCCTCTGTGTGCTGGTGGGGGTAGGGGGAGACGGTGCTAGGACTCTACACAAGAATGCTCACCATGCCAGGCAGTGGTGGCACATTTCTTTGATCCCAGCACTTGGGAGGCAGAGGCAGGTGGATCTCTGTAAGTTTGAGGCCAGCCCAGTCTACAAGAGCTAGTTTCAGGTCAGCTTCCAAAGCCACAGAGAAACCCTGTCTCGAAAAACAAAAAAAAAAAAAAAAAAAAAAAAAAAAAAGAAATGCTCACCGTGCATGAACCAGTAAGGCAGGACCAAAACAATATGAAAAAGCTCATGGAGCAGGGAGAAAAGAAGACAGCATTTGAGTTAAGTTAGACCTGAAAAAATCCCCAAACCTCAGGGCCAGGCAGGTGAAAGGGAAGGAGAGAGGAGGAAAGGGCAGAGGGAGGGGCTGTGCACACCACCCGTGGCTGCCACGTGGGAACATTGCACAGACGGCAGGCTCTGGGTTTCATATCCAGCCCCTTAGCTTTGCTTTGTTGTAACTGTTCAAGCAATCCTTGAACTCACAGCAACCCTCCTGCCTAAGCACCTGAGTGTGAGCCACACTGGCTGGTGAGCCTCCCAACTTTTAAATACAAGATAGTCAACAGAACTTCTGAAGATAAACCCCGGATGCACCAGCAGCCAGAGACTTAAAGGAGGGGGCATTCAAGCTAAGGGGTTACTCAGCAAACCTCCAAGTGACAGTGGACAGTGCTCAAGGCTCAGTACTGGGACTGCCATCTCTCCACCAGGATACCCTGGTCCTCTCATTATGTTCCTCTTACAGATGAGGAAACCAAGGCCTCGGGCAATGGGATGGCCCGTTCCAGGTCACACAGCTAAGAAGTGGTCCAGCCAGGTCCCTGCAGGGAGTCAGGTTACAGCTCCCCACTGTTCTCTTGCTATAGAGAAAGGGCTGGCCCACTTCAAAGAGCTGGCCTCAGTGGAGTGATGTCCTGAAGTCAGGCCCACTTCCGGACACTGATCGAGTTAGGTTAATGTTCTTCTCCAATCCAACACCCATGAACTGACCACACACGGCCTGCAAGCCCTGCATGTGGCCAGGCGCACACCTGTCTCCAGGTGAGAGGGAAGGAGGGAAGGGGAGGAGCCAGGTTAGTTAAGAAAACGACCCTGTGGAGGCTCCACTCCCAATTCCAGGCTGGGCAAGTCTGCAATTCCATATTCAACAAGGGACTGTCAAGGGCTTGGGAACCCAGCAACAACAAAAGACCTGCACTTCAAGATTACCCCAGCCGGCATGCAGGGTGAGCCATGCAGAAGGAAACAGGAAAGCCAGGTGCTGCCCAGACAGACACTGGGGAGGATACCCAGAGGACTGCTGCTCAGGGCGGGGGCCGGGAAGGGGGAGATTCGGTTAGGAGCCCCCTGAGACTGATCCTGGGAGCAAAACAAGTATTGACACCAACAGAAACAAGGGGGTACCTATGATTGGGGACGGGGGTAAAAGAAATGAAAATGAAAAAGAAAGCCACCATGAACTGAAAACCTTCTGCAGACACCTCAGAGAGCAGGCCATAGAACTAGCAGAGCCCTATGGATCCCTGGGAAGGGCATATGCAAAGAGCCTCACCCAGGAGAAGGGCTCTGCCCCACCCACAACCAGACAGACCAGGGTGGTGGCTGAAGGAGGGTCTGTCTGGGGCTCGGAGTTTAAACATAATGACTTAACCATAACCTTAAAGGAGGGAGGAGAAACGAACTGCGACCTTTTCAGGGACCTGAGATTTCAAGTTGGTCCCTGTCAAAGGCAGATGGAGGGAACCTGTCACATGAATCCCATCAACTCAAAAAGAACTGCAGATCAGACCAGAAGGAAATCCCCACAGGCTGGAAGTCAAGACCCCAGAAGCCACTTCCCAAGCAAGCAAGCCTACAAAAAGATGTGAAGAACCAGAGTGGGGTTGGCCACTTTCAGAGGGTGAGCCTCACCTACAGGGAGGTGTTGCAGCCAGGAGGGAGGTCTCTGTAGGAGGTGCTGCTCCCCAAACCAGTGAAGGATACACCATCAAAAGACCAGCACCTCCTAGAGGAAGGCCAAGAACCAGGGGACTCCCCAAACTCCAGGACAGGGACCCTAGCCATCCATTCACAAGAGGCCTATGGCAACAACTAAGAGGGAGCTCCTTTGAGGGGGACCCCAAGACAAGGAGGCTCCCCTAACTCCTGGACAGGGACACTGGCCATCCATCCATCCATCAGAGGCCTGTCCCAACTGCTAGGATAGACCTTCCTAGAGCGGGCCTCTCTGAAGGGAACCGCTTCCGGGAAGGCCCGGGACGGGGGTGTACTAGCCGCGTGCCCCGCACTCACCCAGAGCCAGGCCGCAGGCGGCACCCACGGCCGCCCGGAAGCCGTCCATCTGCGTGTCCTTCTTGCTGTCAGGCTCCCACATCACCTGGCACTCCATAATCTCCTCGCGCCCGAGCTGTGCCAGCTTGGACATGGTTGCGGAGTTGCGTGGCCGGGGTCTGCCGGGCAGGGACTGCGGGGACGGCGTAGAGCGCAAGGCGCCAAGCGACTAAACACAGCGCGGACTAACGACGGCGCGAGACTGAGCCAGCACCGGCGCGGCCTGCGGGACACCCAGCATGGCCACGCCCACACGCAGGCTTCGCCACGCCCCCAGAATCCACGCCCTTTAAAACCACGCCCTTCGCTGTAACCCTCCGCCGCGCCTGCAAATGAAGCACGCAACCAAAAAAAAAAAAAAAAAAAAGGTGCTCTCTTGCGCAGGCGCGGTGAGCATGGTCCACACCCTCACCTGTTGCAGACTCTTTTGGGTGTTGCCATCCTTGCGTTTGTTCGTTCATTCTTCATTCATTCACTCGTCATTTATTCAAGATTAAGTTGCTCCTTCTACAGTCACTTAGCTGCGGAGGCGTCTCAAGCAGAAAACGCATGCAGACAGATGTGTGCGGAGGAGGGAAGACCGCTAAAATGTGTGTCGTGTGCATGCACCCACAAGGATGTTGTAACGGATATTTGGGGTGTGTAGTGTAACAAAAGATAATGAGTGAGACCCCAGTTCCATCCTCAGGACTAAAAATAAAAGCGTTAGCTCAGGACATATTGGAGCAAGTCTGAAACCCAGCACTCTGAAGAATGAGGTTCTACTTCAGCCTGTACCCCAAAGCAAGACCCTGTAATTTCCAGCACTTGGGAGAAAGAGACAGGGGAGTCTGGGTTTCATGGCCATCCTTGCTACAGAGAGAGTTTGAGTCCACACGTTAATAAAGCCCCTATCAGAAAACAAACAAACGAAAGCAGGCTATGGATGTGGCTCAATGTAACTTCTCCCAGTGACTTTAAGGGGACAGGAGGGAGCTTTGGGAAATCTTGTGGAATGTTTCCAAACAGAATGAGCAGCCAGTGTCCAGGCCTCCATCCAAACAGGGACACTATCCCCTGTGGGGTGTGCACAGTTAACATTCCAAGAAGGCCCAGGTCTTTAGTACCATAGGACTTGGGATAGAAGACAAAGTCATGAAGGAAATGGTGGCAGTTGACATTGGTCCTGGGAAGCAACAGAGGTGTTGGCTTTGACTCCAGTGGAATGATGCCATCAGAAGTTTCCATCAGAGGGAAGGCATGCTCAGATTCTACTGTGGAAGGGACATA
The DNA here is from genome assembly GCF_943737965.1 of Phodopus roborovskii. Classification (NCBI taxonomy): domain Eukaryota; kingdom Metazoa; phylum Chordata; class Mammalia; order Rodentia; family Cricetidae; genus Phodopus; species Phodopus roborovskii. The sequence continues at coordinate 1,560,182 of NW_026126598.1, read as the reverse complement.
CTGGATGCTAATAGTCTGGTCAGTCTATTTTGTGTTTTGCTACCTACCAAGTATCTAAAATACCCCCAAAACAAGCTAATTTTCTTTATTTCTCTCTCTCTCTCTCTCTCTCTCTCTCTCTCTCTCTCTCTGTGTGTGTGTGTGTGTGTGTGTGTGTGTGTGTGTGTGTGTGTGTGTTAGTTTTTTGTTTTTTGAGATAGTGCCTCACTATGTAGCTTTGGCTGTCCTGGGATTCACTATGTAGAGGAGGCTGGCCTTGAACTCACAGAGTTCTGCCTTCCAAGTGCTGGGATTAAAAGTGTTTACCACTACGTCTAGTTCCCACCTTGTTTATGGGGAGGGGTGTTTGTTTGTTTGTTTGATTGAGTGATTGATTGATCTGTATGGGTGTTTTGCCTGCATATATATCTGTGTACCATGTGCATGCCTGGTGCCCATGGAGGTCAGAAGAGGGTGTCAGATTTCCTGAGACTGGAGTTATAGATGGTTGGGAGCCACCATGGGGAGCTTGGAAATCAAACTTAGGTCTTCTGGAAGAGCAACCAATGCTCTTAATCACTAAGCTGTCTCCATAGCCTCTCACTTTTTTTTTTTTTTCTTTTTAAAGACAGGATCTCTCACCAGTCCAGAGTTCACCAAGTAGGCTACAGTGGCTGACCAACAAGCTCCAGGGATCCACCTACCTCCCCTCTCCAGTGCTGAGATTACAGATGTGTGCCACCACACCTGGACTTTTTCACACAAGTTCTGGGGATCAAACACAAGTCCTCTTGCTTGTACAATAGACAGTAGCCTGCTTAGCCACCTTCCCAGCCCCAGGGGTGATTTCTTATGGCTCTAAAACTGGGGTGTAAAAAAAAAAAAAATCTAGAAGCTTCCCCTGGTGTGTATCGTCCTGCTTTCCTCCTGGGTTAGGGGGAGAGGGCAAGATAGAACCTGGGGCATGAAGGAAGGAAGGAAACAAAGACAGAGCTGAAAGCCTACAGCCTCTTAAGAACCAGTGCCTTTAAATCAAATAATAAAAAATAAAAAAAAGAACCAGCGATAGCCTTTGGCCGAAGTTTCAGATGGTTGAGAGCTGCCATCAATTGTGAGAAGCAAAATCAGGTCCTCTGGAAGAACAGCAAGTGTTCTTAACCATTGAGCAATCTCTCCAGCTCTTACACCAGCAAATGGTAACCAGTTTCCCATCATCACAAACACACAGAAATTCCAACTTCAGCCTGGGTGCATGCTGCACACAAGTGGCTTCCAGATGCATCTCCCCAATCCCCACCCTGATGGGCACACACACACACACACACACACACACACACACACACACGTATATACATTTACATATATGTGCCCACTGCTGGGTCTATGTGCCTGTGCTGTCTCCAGTGTGGGGGGGGGTCTCAGAAGTATGTTTTTGGGGCTGAAGAGATAGCTCAGAGGTTAAGAGCACTTCCAGAGACCCTGAGTTCAATTCCCAGCAACCACATGGTGGCTCACAACCATCTACATGCCAGAACACTCTATATATAATAAATAAATAGATCTTTTTTAAAAAGTATGTTTTCACTCAGAAATTAGTTCACCTCAGAGAGACCCTCATCCCTACATCAGCGGAAGGCAGGTTCCATGAGGGCAAAACCCTAGTCTGGCTAGATCAACACAGTTTCAGTGGCTGCTCACTGCAGGGTAGCATGAAGGGATCCAAAGAAGTCTGAATTTTCCAGGAGCTTTACCAGTCATCCTGGGATATGCTAATGATAGCCACCTGATAACTCTTCAGTCTTTGTAACTCCTCTAACTTTCCCACCCAGCACAATGCAGCACCTATGAAAGATTCCTTAGAGTTAAGCTACAACCAGAATAACCAAGCACTGTCCTACATACTTTTTTATTTTGTTTTTTGAGACAGGTTTTCCTTTGTGTAGCCTTGGCTATCCTGGGACTCATTCTGTAGACCAGGCTGGCATTAAATTCCCAGAGACCACCCACCTCTGCTTACCATATGCTGGGATTTAAAAGCAAGTGCCACTAAGCCCAGCTAGAGGAAGACCATTTCTAACAGGATGATGTAATGTGTGAAGTGTCCAGCCCACTGATCTCCCTGAAGAACCATAGGTGAGGCATGCTTGTCACCATCAAGGACATTGCAAAGGTCCATATGGACCACTACAGTGACCTAGCTGGGGCAGGAACATACAGCTATTAATTGGACTTTCTCAATCAATCAGTCTCTGTCCCATACACCCTCTCTCTGTGGAATGTGTTTGATTGTGTGTTTGTGTGTGTGTGTGTGTGTGTGTGTGTGTGTGTGTGTGTGTGATCTGCCCATAAGCCTGTAGGCCAGTACACTGTGTGCAGATGTATTAAAAGTGTTAAAGACCTGGGCTCTGAGCTGTTTGGGATGGCAGACCCAGCTGCTGTGCTTTGGGGCAAGCACAGAGCCGAGACTAGACAAGAACAAATCTCTAGTACAAAACTGATTTTCCCTGAGGCACAGCACAGGAGGTTCTGATTCAGAGCCAAGTCAAAGCTGAGGCATGATGTAGGCCCTCCAGACCAGGCCAAAAGGAAGGCAAGACTAGTTGTGGGATGGTTTCCTTTCCTGATCTTCAAAGTGGGTTGCTTCACTCTCCCACTACAACCCCAGGGGCTGTGGAAACAGGGCAGGTGCCAACTCCTTCAAACCAGAAACTCCAGAGGCAAGGGCACAAAGCTCAGCCTCTCCTCCTCCTCCCAGCACCAAGCAGGGACAGGAAGACTCCAGGATTAGGAACAAGGCCAAAATAGACACAGTGCAAAATCCTGCAGGATGAATGACACACAGTGCAAAATCTTACGGGAGGGTGACCCTGGGCTGGTAGACAGGCTGGATGATTCTTGGGATGCTGAGCTCTGGGCCACCAGATAGAAAAATGTCTGTACTGTTTCCATTACAAAAGGGCCCAGGGCAAGCAAACCCCAGAACTATTATTATTATTATTATTATTATTATTATTATTATTCTCCTCCTGCTCCTTTCTTCTTCCTTCTTCTTTCTTTTCTTCTGTTCTTCCTCTTGTATTTGTTTGTTTCTAGACAGGGTTTCTCTGTATAATCTTGACTATCCTGAAACTAGCTCTGTAGACAAGGCTGGCTTTGAACTCACAGAGACCCACCTGCCTCTGCCTGCTGAGTACTGATATTAAGGGCATGTGCCACCATTTCCTGGCCCTTATTTTAGAGCCTGGGTTCTCATGGAAACACACTTTATAGCCAAGAATGACACTGAACTCCACCTCTCCTGATGCCAGAACAGGTAAGCAGTGCTACAGACTTACAACGGTGTTGCTTTCTTATCATCTGCCTGTCCCTCTTCAGCAACATCCTGACAAACGGCAGTGAACTGCACTTCTCCAAGCCTCCATCCAGAACCCTTCCTTCTGGCAGCACCCACAGCTAAGTGACAAACCATTAAAACTGCACCTAGGCAACACAGCTTGTTCCCAGGCTAATACCAAGGTGTCATTTTGTCTTCGTTGACCCTCAAGACTCTCAGTCAGCCAGCCAGCCAGGTCACTGGAAGCTTGCTCCAGACTGCTTACTTGCTCAGAGTGAGAAAGGTGACCAAATGGGGTGAGCACACACCCTCTGGCTTCACTTGGCTTTTTTCAAATCTTACGTAAGTTTGAAGTTCTCTCTGCTACAGCTTCCAGAGAAAAGGTCCTTACCAACAAAGTCTCCAGTGTCTTCTGCTGGCATCTGATTTGAAAGAAGGGGAGCAAGAGCCAAGGTGCATGATATATATACATTTGCTAACACGGTGCATCTGGGATTAAAGGCACCACCACCCCCGGCCTTCCACCCCACTTTTTGAGGTAGAATCTTTCACTGAGCCTGGAGCTCACCAATTGGCTCACCAATAGCCAGTGTTCCCAGGAATCCTCCTGTCTCCACCTTCTCAGTGTTGGGATTATAGACATCCATTACTATACCCAGCATTTTAAAAACGTGTGTGTGTGTGTGTGTCTCCAGCAGTCACTGGTAACTACTGATTCATCTCCCCAACACACATTTATTTTGGGCAGATGGGAGTGTATGTGACATGTGCCACAGCAGAAATCAGAAGACAACTCACAGGAGTCAGTTTTCTCAGTCCATCATGTGTGTGTCCTGGGAATTGAACTCTGGTCCTAAGGCTTGGTAACAAACACCTTTACCTGCTGAGCCATATCTGGGACCCTCATTTCATTCTATGTTGAGACAAGTTCAGTCGGTGGTTGTGGTCGTTCTTGCTGGCAGCATGTGCTAAAGAGGCAGAGGCAGGAGAATGAAGAGGAATATTCTTCCTGAATTGCTCAAGCTGGCTCTGAACTTGCTATGCAGCCCAAGCTAGCCCTGAACTGTGGGCCTCCTGTTTCAGTCTCCCAAGCAGGTAGGACGACAGGCCTGTGACACCACACCCATTCCTATCTTTCTTTTATTGGCATCTTCTAGGGGTGTTTTTGGTTTTGAGATTCAATCTCATGGAGCCCAGGATAACCTTGAACTTCTGATGCTTCTGCCTCCAATTCCCTGGTGCTCGGTTTCCAAGCATCTCTCTCTTTCTGGAGGGGTGCCGGGCTGGAACACAGGGCGGATTCAGTTGCTTTGCCACAGCTACTCCGCAGCCCTATCGGCCTCGAAGAAGGGAACCTCTGTCACGGTTGCGGAGCATTTCATTCTCTGCACTAGACACGAGGAACTTCTTTCCAACCGGAGTAACCACGCCCCTGCCTCATCCCGGCGGAGGGATCCTGTGCACAGACACGCGCCACACGAGACTCGCGCGTTGATTGGCTGATGCGGGACTGGCCCCACATCAGCCGAGACGGAGGCGCCGCGAAGAGCCGGCCTGAACGACAGCCAATCACACAGCATTCCGGTGCGTGGGCTGCGTCTCCCAGCCAATCCGGAAGGGGATCCCGGAAAGGGCGTGCCCAATGAGAGCTAGGCAGAAGGGCGGAGCTTCCAGGGACCCGGGAGGTTAGGCAGTTCTGTCACCTTGACAACCTGACAGCCCCAATAGTCCGGAAACTTAGGAAACCTGGATCTTAGCCCTGGGTTGACATCAGAGATTCTGATGCTTTTCTTTTCAAAATAGTTTTTTCTCCAAATTTGTTTATATGAGAAAAATTTCCATACAATATCTTAATAATTTCTGTATTTTTTGTCATATTTCCCCTTCCCCCAAAATGGTGGGTATTTTTTTTCCGGGCGGGTGGGGAAGGGTTGAAACAGGATTTTATACAGCCCAAGCTGGCCTGAAAAATCAATATGTAGCCGAGGCTGGTCTTTAACTCCTTAAAGTCCTGGCATGTCTCACTTCCTGCATGGTAGGCGAGCATTGTACCACTGACCTACATTCCAGAGCAAGGATTCTAGCTATCTGTGTGCTCAGATATGCATGCTGAGATGTGACACGGGCAAGCAAGCCCATGCACGAGGAACATGAGAATCCTTGAGAAACCACCCAGTCCAATGCTTTACATAAAGGCTCAGGGGACCGTGCACAGGGGCCTGCAGCACAGACAGTGGCTGGGGCACATGAGTAGGGGACTGCTTCAGATGGGACAGGGTGAGGTGACATTGAGGCTCTGTAAAATATGGTCACCTTAACATACTGTCTCCTCTGCATAGCACTTTGGTAAACACAGGCAGGGGCCCTTAAGTGGACCCCAGTGAAAGCAGGTGCCCTAGCTTTCTCCCTCCCCATCTAGCTGGTCCAAATAGGTATATTGGCTTGACACAAAATAAATCTGAAGGGCCTGCAATTTTGTTTATTTATTGCTGAGCCAGGGTATGTCCACTAGGGTCAATCTGCTCCATACAGTGAGTTCAAAGCCAGCTTTGGCCACCTAGTGAGAGCTTATCAAAAAATAAATAAATTGAACTAACAAAATAGCCTCTCAAGTGCCAACTTTGTCCTGGCATGAAAAGGACATTCTCTCCTGCCTGCAGGAAGGTGGTATGGATGAGAGCTGTTGGGAGCCAGTTCAGGAACAAAAAAAAAAAAAAAATAGCCACATTTTGCTCAGGTTTTATGTATCTCAACCTCCAGGCTAGGCTTTCTCCTTATTGACAAAGACGATCCCTTCTTACCAGATCCTTGTACAAGCTAAGCCAAGGGGAGATGAGGGAGACACAGGGGCCCTCTGCCATCAGCAGTACGGAATGACCACTTTTGCTGCCATCCTGATTGCCTGGAAACCCATTACTCAAGCATGTCTCCCTTCACCTACCCACTTTCCCCCATGCAAACAACACCGGAAGCACTCCACCCACACCAGGCAATGTTTCCCGGCACCATGGCTCAGGTCCAGCCAGGACTGATTGGCCTTAAGGATAGTTTGACTCTTGTTATCATTGTGGCCTATCGTAGGCTGAAGACATTTCTAGATTCTGAAACTAGTGCAGACGATCCTGTGGGAATGAACAACTGTCCCGAGTTTCTGGGAATCAGACTACTCTGAGAGTCACTTCATGCAGTGGGTCCTTCAGCACTATTTAGAAGTGAAAGGTAAGCCAGGTACTGGTGGCACATGCTTTTAATCCCAGCACTAGGAAGGCAGAGACTAGCAGATCTCTGAGTTCATAGGCCAGCCTGGTCTACAGAGCAAGTTCCGGGACAGGTTCCAAAGCAATACAGAGAAACCCTGCCTCAAAAAACAAAAAGAAAGAAAGAAAGAAAGGAAGGAAGGAAGGAAGGAAGGAAGGAAGGAAGGGAGGAAGGAAAGAAAGAAGAAAGGAAGAAAGAAAAAAAAGTGTAAGGTGGATGAAGAGATACTTTTCTGGTCTGGTGGTCTTCCTCCTAGGAGCACCCAAGGCTCAGGGACTGGGCCATCTCATAGTAGACTTAGAAGACCACTTAGAAGCTAGAGACTTAAGGCCTGAGGCTCACAAGGTAAAGGCTATGACTGTGGGCTTTAACCACAAACTTGGTCACTTTCATTATCCTCTTCTGGTAGCAGAAGGCAGTGGCAGCATGGCAGTGTGTGTGTATGTGTGTGTGTGTGTCCCCACAAACATTCCACAAAGCAATAGTAGGAGATGGTGCCTTCCAGGACTTCAGCTTTCAAGAGCCTCAAGTATCAAGTCCTTAGTTCCTGACAGCAGCAAGTGTTACAGTGCAGGAAGTCTAAGACTGAGACAGGTAAGAGGGACCCATCCCTCCCTGGGCCCTAAGGAGGGAGTAATATACAGGAGGCTTAGGGCAGATCTCTGAGTTTGAGGCCAGCCAAAGCTATATAGTAAGATACTGTCTCAAAAATAAAACCCAACTGGCTGTGGTGGCCCCCACCTTTAAATCCCAGCACTTGGGAGGCAGAGGCAGGCAGATCTCTATGAATTTGAGGTCAGCCTGGTCGCCTGGTCTACAGAGTGAGTTCCAGGACAGCCAAGGTGACACAAAGAAACCCTGTCTCCAAAAAAAAAAAAAAAGAAAAGAAAAGAAAGAAAAGCCATTATTATCAATTGTAAGTTGTTTGAATTTGTAAGCATTCCTGATAATCCCTTTTTATTTATTCTTTGACACTTCCATGCATGTGCATATAATGTATTTTTACTAGATCCACCTCCCATGCATGTCTGGGTAAGTAGGTGGGAATATCTGTGCCATGGTCCACATGTGGAGGTCAGAAGACAAACTTAGGGGAGTCAGTTCTCTTACTTATAAGGTGGGTCCTAGGGATCAAACAGAGGTCAACTTCACAGTAGGCACCTGTATGTACTGAGCCACCTCACTGGACTTTTTTTTTTTTAGGCAGGGTCTCATGGGGCTGGAGAGAAGACTCACTGGTTAAGAGCACTGTCTGCTCTTCCAGAGGTCCTGAGTTCAATTCCCAGCAACCACATGGTGGCTCACAACCATCTGTAATGAGATCTGGTGCCCTCTTCTGGCCTCTAGGTACACATATACATAACAATAAAATAAATCTTAAAAAAAAAAAAAAAAGACAGGGCCACAGGGCCTCATATAACTGAAGGATATAAGTGTATAAGAAGCTAGAAAACAAGAGACTTAAAACAAAGAAAATAAGAGACGTGTAGGCTCTGGTCACTGGGAGCAGCCAAGCATTCAAGGCCAAAAGTGTGACGCCCAGAGTCTAAACATTGTTAAGTTTAGACCCATAAGAGATAGGGCATTCCAACTTCCCAGACCCAACGGAGAGCTGGAACACCAGCTGCCAAGAAGAACTGAAGAATCTTCATAGCTGGTGGGCCTGGAAGATAAAAGGCCTGATACACCCAAGCTGGAAAAAAAAAAAAAATCTCAATTTCTAGAGCCACATTAAACTTGGAGCACATGTTGGGTTAAAGTTCCTAGAGCTGAGCCCTGCAACGCTAGAGGGCACCACCTGCCTGCTGACACCACTAGCTGAAGCCAAAGACAGCAGAGGCCAGCACTCTGGCTTCCTCCATCCACCACCCCCATCATCCTGCCACCCCATGATTTCTGACAACCATAGGCTTGGCCCTTAATGCTTAGTAGCTTCCAGGATCCTTCCAGCTACAAGGTCCCCAGTGTCCCATCTTCATATCTTCACAGTGGATCCCTCTTTTTTCTCCTGCCCTTTCTACCCTTACCTCTCTCTCCAACTCTTCAGTAACACTATTGGTGCTATTGCTGATGTCTGCACTGCTCTTCAGAGGACTCAAATTTGGCTCCCAGTACCCATCTAAGGTGGCTCACAACCACCTGTAACTCCAGCTCCAAGGGATCCAATTTTCTCTTTAGGATTCTGCGGGCAACTCCAAACACATGAAAGGAGAATTCAAAATAATTTTAAAATAGTCAGGCAGTGGTGGTGAACGCCTTTAATCCCAGCCCTCAGGAGACAGAGGCAGGTGAATTGCTGTGAGTTCAAAATCAGCCTGGTCTACAAAGTGAGTTCCAGGACAGTCAGGACTACTTAGTGAGGTTCTTCTCAATAATAAAATAAATGTAAATATGAATGATGGGGCTGGAGGGGTGGCTCCATGGTTAAGAGCACTGGCTGCTCTTGAAGAGCATCCTTGTTTGTTTCCCAGCACCCACATAGCATTTCACATTCATCTGTAACTCCAGCTCTAGTGGATCCATGTCCTCTTCTGGGCCCTGAGGGGACCATATGCACACAGTGCCAAAAATGCAAGCCCTCATACACATAGATAAATCTTTTTTAAAAATTAATCTTAGCCAGGTGTTGGTGGTGCACGTCTTTAATGTCAACACTCCGGAGGCAGAGGCAGGCAGATCTCTTGAGTTTGAGGCCAGCCTGGTCTACAGTGCAAGCTCCTGGACAGCTTCCAAAGTCACAGAAACCCCCCCCCCCAAAAAAAGTTTAAAATAAATAATCTTTGGGCCAGGAAGATGGCTCAGTAGTTAAGAGTACTTGCTGTTCCTTTTTTTTTTTTTTTTCTTTTAAAATCATGATACAAGGAAGAAACAGACTTTCTTCCTTAATTCTCCAAGAATTTAGTAACCACGCCTTAGACTGAATCTCTCATTATCTCACTTGCTGTTCTTGTAGATGGTGGTTCACAAACATCAGTAAGTCCAATTCCAGGTGTTCAGACTTGACCCCCTCTTCTAACCTCTGAGAGCATCAGAAACTCACAAAGTACATATATAGTCATGCAGGCAAGGCAGTCTTACACATAAAATAAAATGAATGTTTAATTAGGGGAGTTACCACAGGTACTTCACCAAAGTGAAGAAATCCATCCAAGAGTCCAAACAACAAAATTACAGTAAACATTTATTAAGCTCTAATGTTCACAATGTTTTAATCCAGTTCTTAAGTCAATCCACAAAGACTTCTAACATCAAATCCAATGATTAATAAATAAGAGGAATGTATCTATCACTTTGCAAAAAAATAATAAGCCTGGTGCTTTTTTTCTATATTAGATATTCGTAGAATCAGCTTCCCAACTATGGTATATGCACATGCGTGCGTGTGCACGCACCCCCCCCCCACTATGTTCACGGAATGGCTTTCTATTGTGTTGAACTAAATATACTATATAAAATTTCTAAGCTGAGGCACAAAACAAGAACTCAGCCATGAAGATATCATTGGTTTAAAAAAAAAAAAAAAAAAGAATATGATTTGCAGCTAAGAACAGGGAAATAATTACCTCATAGGGGATTTAACTGCACATTAGTCACTGTCACAAGAAATTAATTTAATTGTAGGATATTCAGAGATTTATCACAGATGCAGACAGGAAGCTGACACAACAGTAAAAGCTTGAAATCCGCAGAGACATCAGGGCAAAGAGTCAGTCATGCCATCAGCTGCCATAGCCGTCCAGGTGGCAATGCAAACAGTGTGCTTCTTGGGCCACCAAGACAGAAAACAGGCTCTCCGTGTCTGTCCTAGCTATGGAGGGAATCACCAAAGAACAAAACACAGAAGGGTGCAATGGGCTGAAGTTTGCTGATACCAGTCTGGACATATTGGCAGCTGCCCAGGGTAAGAGTATTAGGTTAGAACCCACAAAATATAGATATATATAATTCTACAATTCACAGGTGAGGAGCACAAAGTCCAAGTACTTAAATGGTCACAAACAAAAACATTGTAGAATGGTCACAGGTTGTTTTGGAAAGCAGCTTGCATGCTGGGAATAGAGCTCAAGTGCCCAGGACCTGAAAGTAAAAGAGGATGGGAAGGGTGCCTTGGAAAATCTTTGTAGCTACAAGTACACACCAGCGCCGGCTTTCTGGTGAAATTAGGCAAAAATCTCTAACTAGGTGGGGGTTAAGAATACATCCAAACAGTGCTAGGCATGGTGACTCACACCATTAACAGCAGCACTCGAGAGGCAGAGGCAGATGGATCTCTGAATTGGAGGGTAGCCAGGGCTATGTATGCAGAGACCTTGCCTTAAAAAAAAAAAAATACATCCAAACAAGGAAAATAAATATGCATCTACCACCTCAAGTTCTACTAGAACTTCAAGTACAATCTACTCTGACATGTGCATTCTTCCATTTATAATGAAGGCATCCTGGGGCTGGACTCTAGAGTGCTCTCTTAGTATGCACATAGCCTAGGTCCCAACCCTATTATCCCTGCATTCAGGAGGTGGAGGCAGGAGGGATCAGAAGTTTAAGGCCCATCTCAGCTACTTAAGCAAGTTCAAGGCCAGCCTAGGATACATGAGACCCAATCTGAAAGAAATAATTAAATGAAAATGAAGGCATATTGTATTATAGATATCAAACCATAAAACTGGCTTTAGAGTCTACATTTGGTCAGGTTGGAAAAAAATATTGCAGATTTTTTTTAACTTTTTTTTCTTGTTATGTTTTGAGACAAGGTCTCGATGTATATAACTCTGATTGTCCTGGAACTCACTATATAGACCAGACTGGCTTCAAACTCAGAGATCTGCCTGCCTCTGGCTCTTGTGTGCCACTAAACCTGGCTTCTGGTCTTGCTATGTAATCCTGGCTGGCCTGGCATATACCACATAAACTGAGCTAGCCTCAAAATAGCAGCAATCCTCCTGCCTCTGCCTCCTGAATACTGGGATTGCACACTCTGCTACAGTGGACTGTCTAGGACCTGAAATAGAACATCTCTGTGGCCACCAACGAAAGGAGCCAAGGCAAGAACAGGGATGCTCAGTTTTTCAGAAGCTGATAGCCAATATCTGCAAAGCAATCTTTTGTTATGATATGGCCAAACATTTGGAAGGAAAGATGATGTTAGCCACCAATGTACCATCCCCCAGTTACTTACACCCTGTGCTGCACGTAGATTTGTTTACAGTAGCTAAACAATACATAATGTCTCACACCAGAGGTCATGTGTAGCCAATGTTCATGGAGAGATTTCCCCAGTATGAGTTTCACAAATGAATGAAATTCAAGCAGGTGTGAACCCCATATGGTCACAAGAACAGAGGTCTCAGACACTTCCTCAGAAAGATCTGTATCTGTACTCCAGACACTTGCAACTCCAAACAGAACTTCTGACACAGGGCACCAGAGCTGGTGTCAGCTGGGTCCCTCTACCATGGTCTGCCATGAAACTGACAGGTGCCTCCGGCTCCACCAAGCTGAAGCTGGGACTCAGTGACTCCAGGGTACACTGAAGGTCCACAGAGACAATGACAATCCCAGCCACATCCTGCTTTCTTTTCAGAGTGTCCTGTCAGAGGGGTGTTGCTTCCAGCCTCCGGCCCAATTCTCTGCCCACCACCCCCTCTCCCAGAGGCTAAGCTGAAACAACTCCCTGGACCCCAGGCAAAAAGCAACTAACACACATAATCATAAAAATTTCAAGGCAAACAGCCAGGTGTTAGAGGGGCACGCCTTTAATCCCAGCACTTAGGAGGCAGAGGCAGGCGGGTCTCTGTGAGTTCAAGGCCAGCCTGGTCTATAGAGCAAGTTCCAGGACAGCCTCTAAAGCATTACAGAGACAGCCTATCTCAAAAAAAAAAAAAAAAAAAAAAAAATTCAGGACAACAAACAATTCATATCAAGGTTGCTTATGTCTAAGAATGTTCTAGAATCAATGAAATGAAAGATGTTACTGGCCACAAATAGTTTCTTCTATGGTCTTGAGTCAATTAAAAGCAAATGAAACAAATAAGCAAATCCTGTCAGAGTTCAGCTGGCTATATGGACCTACCTGGCAAATAGGGAATGTAAGATTCAGCTAGATTCTGGAATAATCTTCAAGGCCCACCCAGGAAGTTCTTGGCATCAAGCTCCAAAGACATTTTGAAGCCCCATCTATGTATTTTAATTCTAGGAAGGCCGGGTGTTAGACTATATTAAAGTCCAGGGAAGAGAAAAAGATCCCAGGACACCTATGGGTACCTTCATTCAGAAACACAATGGACAGGGGTAGGGGTAGGCTCAGCATCCCCAGCACCATAAAAACAGAAAGACGTGAAGGAACACAATGGAAGGAGCGCACAGGGTCCCTAGGATCCAAACGTGATCTGGTTCCACTCTGAAGCCGGAGTGTGCACAATAACAGCATTCATGAACCAAGTCAACACCATCTCAGAAGACATAAAATAAAGGTCACATTCGGGAGTAGGAAGATAACGCACACAGCACTTACCCAGCAGCCAATTTAAACTTCCTTAAAATCTTCAAGTGCTTCCTTCAAAGTTCTGATAAACTTGACTGGATCTGCCTTTATTTAAAAACCTTACAAAAGATTTAAATGTTTGAAAAATCAACTTTATGGTCTATGCAGATAAATTTCTCTGACTACACAGCTAATAGGGGTATATCCATTGTTAAAAAATTATTTTTCCCACTAGCAACCTTCTGATTAAGTTCTACATTAAGTTCTTTCTCCTCCAGGGGGTCTTAAGGTCGACACACAGTGGGAAATACCAGGCGTGGCATTCTTGCTCAGTTTATTGGGAGGGTTGGGGTTTGGTGGGGCTGCCGGCTGTTTTCTTCTTTCTGTGTCTTCTGACATCACTGCGGGTGGCACCCTTGGGCGGCCAGGCAACTGACCTTCATTTGTCCTTGGAGCGGTCAAGGTTCTCCAGCACCCTGTTGAGGCGGATGTTGAGCAATCTCACCTGGTTCTCCAGGTGTTCCAGCTTCTCCTCCACACTGGGGCTGCCAAGGCCACCGGGACCTCCTCGCCAGTAGCCCATGGGCCCTGTCATGAAGTAAATGGCCACCACCAGGCAGAGCGGTAGCACGGCGTGCTCAGGCTCACCCTCGTACTTATGTAGGATATACACGCAGGACATGGAGAACAGGATGACACGTACAAGCCAGAAGAAGCGGCCAAACACCAGGTGCAGGAGGCTGAAGGTGAAACCCAAGGTCAGAGACAAGAACCAGTAGGCCAGGAGGACCACACCAACCAGCACCAGGGCCCGGGCGGGACTGTTGGACACGGAGGCCGGGCTGAAGTACTGTGACAGGTTGGACACTGCGAAACAGAACAAAGGACAGGGCCAGTTATTCCCACATAGTCAGGACCTTCTTTGAAAGCAGGTGGGAGAGCGGAGATCAGAGGCTCCTGCCACAATCCAACACAATGAAAGGCAATTCAAGCAAGCACTAGAAGCTGGGCAGTGGTGGCGCAAGCCTGTAATCCTAGCACTTGGGAGGCAGATCTCTGCGTTGGAGGCCAGCATGATCTACAGAGTTAGTTCCAGGACAGGCTCCAAAGTGATGCAAGGTCTTGAACCTCCAAACTAGTGGAGGAAGCACAGGTGCCCGCCATCCCCGGGACTGTTTGTGGCATCATGAGTTTAAAACATCTTTTGTAAGGCTTTTGTAAGATGATGGCTCAGTGGTGAAAAGCACTCTTGCAGAGAACCCAATTCAATTACCAGCAACCACAGGGTGGTTCACAACCACCTGTAACTCCAGTCCCAGGGGGCAAATCCTCAGGTACTGCATGTATGTGGTGCAGACAAAACACCCATACACAAAAATAATAAATAAATCTCAAAAAATATTTTTACAAAAATGGTGTCCGGGTTTGAACTCAAATCCTTGTGCTTGCAATAAGCTATCTTCTCAAGCTGGTCACAGTGGCTAAGGTAGGAGGAGAATCAGAATTTCAAGGTCATCCTTGACCCACCAGAGTGAATTTGAGGCTGGTGTGGGGAGTACAAATGAACCCTGCCTCAAAAACAAAGCAGAACAACAACCACAAAACCAAAAGTAATAACAAAACAAAAACAGTAAAATTGATTTTACCAACTTTGAGACAGGGGTCTGAGGTAGATTAGGCTGGCCTTGAACCCACAGAGATCTGCTTGCCTCTGCGTACTGGGATTAAAGGCATGAGCCACCATGCCAGGGTAAATTTCATCAGTCTCTTTCTCTTTTTCTTCCTCTCTCTTTGGTTTTTCTAGACAGGGTTCCCTGTGTGGCCTCGGCTGTCCTGGAACTCACTGTAGACCAGGCTGGCCTGGAACTCAAAGATCCGCCTGCCTCTGCCTCCGGAGTGCTAGGATTAGAGGCCTACTCTACCACACCTGGCCTTCACCAATTTCTTTTCCCTGTAACATGACCAGTAGAAAATTTCTATATACCTCAAAGCTTATTTCTATCAAACCAATCCAAGTGGAGGAGCGTTCATTGTAACTAAGACGGTGAAAAATGATGGGGAAGTGCTTGAGAACTGAGAACCTTGGCTATGGTTCCTGGAGAGGCAACTGTCACTCCTACTGAGCTTGAGGCACAATTCCCCAAGGCTTTAGGGTACCCTGCAACTTATCAAAGGCAAGAAAGAAACACAAACCTCACAAACAAGTATTTCACCTCCCCCATCAGCTTCTCTCAGCTGATGGAAACAGGCCTATGTTCCTCAACCATGCCTGGTGTCCTGCAGCTGTCCAGCTCTGCAGTTTCCCAGCCTGGGCAGCATGCAATTCCTTGCAATCACGTTTATCTACACAGGCCCTCCGCCCAGGGATAGCAACCTGGAATTGCGCAATCCCAGTAGGATGGCTGAGGCAGCCTCGAAGGATTGCACACAGTTGCAGTGTTTGGCGAAGTGTTGACTCAGTCAACTCAGTCCCAGGGAGGGCTGTAACTGCCCTGGGGGCAGCGTGCTGCACAGCATCCTCTGAGAGCCACCGTCTCTGCCTCCCATTCTCCATCTGAGTGGCAAGGTGTGAGGCCTTCCGAAGGTTAAACTCAATGATCCCAGGCTAGCAGTGAGTTCAGTGGTGCAGAACTAACAACAGCAGTGATGTATGGGTCCCACCTGAACAGTATGGCTCCACACTGAACCCTGGTCCCAGATCTGTAAAGAAGGGATGCCTTGAACTAATAAGGAATCTGAGAGGGCTTGTTACAAGGCTGTGTGTACACCAGGTGGCTGATGATTACTAGATGGTGAATTCCATCCTCTCTCCCAGTTCCAGAGGCCAAAAGTGCATGTCTAGGACCACACTCTCAAAGCGTGTTCTCCCGAGTCCTCCACTCACACTTTTCTCTCTTCTGACTTTGTCTTTGGCTAAATGCTGAAACACAGCTCTGAGTACACCTGAATGAGAGCTCTTAGGAGCATCCTTCTGGCCTCTCTCAGCTTCTGGGGGCTCCAGGTGGTCCATGGCCCATATGACATCATCATCACTACAGGCTATGCCTCCATCATCTTCACGGCCTTCGAAGCTTTGTGGACTCCACATTCAGTTATTAAAGGTAAAGTGATGCTCCATCCCCTTAACACTCTCACATTCGTACCCTCAGTTCTTGGAGGCATGGAGATTTACTACATAGTGAGACTGCACCCCAAAACAAAACACACCACACCCTTGCATGATCATCCCTATACCTACCGTCAAGTCCAAGGACTTCTAAGAGCTCCATCCAGACTTTCCATAATGTCTCCACGAACATGTCCACTCCCTGCACGAAGCGCTCAGTCAGCCTGGACAGCAACTGCAGGGAAGAGAAGACAGTCAGAAACCTGAGCTACAGTCTTTCCCAATCCAGTCAAACACTGAAGCATGAACTTGGAAGAGGAAAACCAGGAGCTGCCTCATGGGCAGTCTATAGCCAAGCAGTGAACAAGAGTTGACAGCTGGCCCACTGCCATGTAGAATATGGAAAGCACACTCCTCTATACACAGGAGCAACACTTAGGGTAAGAATGGGTGGCTCTTGGTCATCATACTTGCCTCCTCTGCCTGGGAGTTTCTGCCCTCAAGATGCTTCCAGGGCAGCTGGCTCTCCAAGGGACCAACTCTGAAATCTGAGACAAGGTTCATGCTCTCTGTCTGTGGCCTCTGAGAATTTCATTAGCTTTCTAGGAGAATCAGAAAATCCAGCTGACCGAGGAGTCAGAAAACCATACTACTTACTGCTTGATTTCCTTAGTTTCTTTTGAGTGAGTTTGCTGGCTAGTTTCCTGTCAATTTGGCAATGCTAGTGTCATCAGGGAGGAGGGAGTCTCGGTGAAGAAATAAGACCAGGTGGTAGGCAAGCCTGTAAGGCATTTTCTTAACTGGTGACTGATGAAGGAGGGCCCAGCCCATTGTGGATGGTGCCATCCCTGGGCTGGTGGTCCTGGGTGCTATAAGAAAGCAGGCTAAGCAAGGCATGGGGAGGAGCAAGCCAGTGAGCAGCACCCTGCATCAGCTCCTGCCTCCAGGTTCCTGCTCCTGTCCTGACTCCCTTCACTGATGACCATTTGATGTATAAGCCAAATAAACACTTTCCTCCCAAGCTACTTTGGTAGTGGTATCTCATCACAATAGCATTAACCCTAACTAGGAGTGATATTATATACACCTAGCAAAAAACTTGAAACCACGACTGAAGATATAAATGGATAATGATGTCCTGAGTTCAGTCTCCAGCACATAAACAGGACAGCTTAAAACTGCCTGTAATTCCAGTTCTATGGAGATCTGATGTCTTCCTCTGTTCTCTGTGCTTGCATGCGCGCGCGTGCACACATGCATGCATACACACACACACACACACACACACACACACACACACTTTTTACTAAAATTAATCTTAGAAAAGAAAAACATAAAAAGCAAGCATAGTGGTGTGTACCTTTAATCCCACCCAGTACTCAGGGGGCAGACGAAGGCAGATCTCTGTGAGTTCTAAGCTAGCCTGGTCTACATATATACATAAAAAGTTCCAGGACAGAATTTGCATAGGGAGACCCTGCTTCAAGAAATCAACCAACCAAATAACAACAACAAACAAAGCAAGAAACAAACAAACAAAAAGAACATAAGAAAGGAAGGGGGAGGGAAGCAGGCAGGCGGCAGAACAGCTTTTAATGGCACCAGCTGCCCGGGAAGCTACATTCTGACTCATGCTGTATCTTCCAGGCCTTGGTTTTCCCAGCTGGAAAATGGGGCCAGAAGAGGACTCAACATAGGCAACTGAAACAGCTCAGTATGGTCACCTGGTCCACTGTAAGTGGCAGAGGCTCAGGGGCTGCTGCGGTTGTCCAGTCAGACGTGACGGGGTAGCAAGGAGGGGCTCCTGGGAGGACAGATCCAGATAGAGGCTCTTCCTCAGGCTGTGAACTGGCCAGCAGGGGAAGAGGACAAGCCAGGGCAGGTCCCAGCCATGCCCTTTCAGCCACTCAGCTGGAGAACATGCTGGTCCCTCCGGCAAAGCTAGACATAGAAGGAGACCCACAGACTTTTATGGAAATAAGTGTTCAGCTAGCTGCGTTCTCTTAAATCCGTGAAGCTCCTAGTCCCTGGTGAGGAACATCTGAAGACAGGGTCTTTAAAGAAGTGACTTGTGTACAGTGAGACCACTAAGGTAGGCGAGTGTAATAGGGCAGAGTTTGTTATAAGACAGTGTGTCAGTGGGACAGGCTTATCATCCCTGTCTGATGAGGCTGAGGCAGATGCATGTGTGTGTGTGTGTGGGGGGGGGGGTTATCTATGCAAACACCAGGGATGACAGAATAATGATCTGAATGAGGCAAGAAGGAAATCTGGTTCAACACGTCAGTAGTCAGTGTTGATTCAGACTTCTAGAGCCCGATACCAGGCAGTTTATTTTAGGTACACTTAGGCACAGCACAATTTGGGAAAATGTTTCCTGGTTTAACACAATCCTATTTGCACAAAGAGGCAAAATTACATCAAAACTCTCCTCAAAGTACATGTCACTTCTTCCATGAAGACGAGCTCTTGAGATAGGCTACATGAGTCACCTTAGGGCCAAGGACATGGACTCCATCATACAGAGAGTACAGAAGTCATCTGGGCTATCAACCACCTCCAGTCCTCTTTGGAAGCCTGGGGGAACCCCTGGTCACATAGATAGTGTAGAGGTCATCTAGACTATTAGCCACCTCCGCTCCTGGTTGTAAAAGCTTGGGGGGAGCCAGCTATGGCCTGGCCCTAGAGATAGCGCAGGAGTTACCTAGACTATTAGCTACCTCTATTCTCAGCCCTCTGAAGGGAAAACAGGTTATACATCCTTCCCCCTGAAAAAGACAGCCCTGTGTCTTTCACATTCCTGTGTTATCTGTGAGTACAAGGACTACTGTGCACCCAAACAGGCAAGGAAATTGCAAGGTCAAGGCCTGCCTTGGGCTAAAGAATGAGTCCAAGGCTAGCCAAGACATCTCAGTGAGACCCACTCCCCATCTCAAAATAAAAAGTTACGGGTGTAGCTCCGAGGTAGAATGTACGCCTAGCTAAAAAAAGAAAAAGAAAAAAGAGCTAATATCAGAGACACACAGAGGACAGCCATCAGAACAGAGGGCAAGGAAGGCCTGCAGACCCATTCTGGGATGCAGGGGGAGCCAGCCTACCACAACCTTGACCTTAGATTCCCTGTACCAAAGCAGTAAGAACTGCATTCTCATGGTCCAACCACCCGGTGCAGTACTGAGTTCTTGGTGAGAGACAACACAATCAGAGCCAGAGGCAGAGCCAGTAGATTCCAGGTGAGAGAGCTGTCTTACGTTAGGACTCCAAATTTGTTAATTCAAGGATCTTCTGGGAAGGAGGGGAAGGGGGAAATACCAATATGGCATGGTGCCTATGTGCCAGGCCAACACAGGTAGAGCAGACTTCCAGGAAATGAGGTGTTGCCACTGAACAAAACAGGTGGAAAGAAAATAAAGAAATAAAAATTGCTCGTTATTATGGGGAGGAACATGCACAAGGAGGGCAGAAGACAACTCTGTGGAGTGGGTTTCTCCCCCCCACCTTCTTGTAGATTCTGGGGATTGAACTCAGGTCACCAGACAGGCACAGCAAGCACCTTTACTCACAGAGAACAACTTTACCCTCTCAAGAACAACTTTCAAATACCCATCTTCCTTCCCCTATCCATTCAGCACTGGGGTTATCCACCATGCCCATTATTTTTTAAGATGAAGTCTCATGTCTCCCATTTTTCTGGTGTTTTGGAGATAGGATCTTCACACACACACACACACACACACACACACACACACCTGGCCTCAAACTTTCAGTGACACCCTCTACATCAGCATCCTGATCACTGAGACTGCAGACATGCAACACTGTGCCTGACTGCTTTTCAACTTAGCCCTCTCCCATCTCCCTATACTTTCCTTTCCAGGGGATCTGATGTCTTCGTCCAGCATCCATGGGAATGTGCACTCACATGCTCATGTCCACATACAGATATACACATACTCATTATTAAAAATAAATCTTAAAAAAAAAACATGGAGAGTGCTTGAAGAATGACAGCCATGGCTCACACACACACACACACACACACACACACACCAAAAGAAATGTAACTGGCACCTGTATAATATAAAATATTACTAAACAGAAGTTTCCTGGATGGGGATGATGTGTATGGATTGTGCAGAAAGTACAATATCATTACCTTACCTCAAATGGTGGGGGAAAAAAATGCAGAAAGTGTGTGTATATATGTATGTATGTGAATGTGAACAGGCCTAACTTAACATCAGTGCAGCCATGATAGGCCGTAGGCTAACAACACTGGGACTAGGCCTCATCCTTATAATAACCAGGAAAACCCACAGACTACCCTGCAGGGAACCAATCAAAATTGATTTAAGCAAATAACAGATGCTCCAGAACATTAAGAAGAGCTTACATAACTTTTATATAGGTTGCCGATTTCCTTGTAGCAACGCCAGTACCAATCCCTGTTTGACAAGACTTCTGTTGCCACACCCCTGCCCAATCAGGAGTTCAACCCCCATCTGAATCCGGAATTTCTCTACCCCTACCCTTTATTCCCTTTAAAAAAAAAAAAAGAAAGAAAAGAAAAAGAAAAAGAAACCTGCCATAGCTGAGCTCGATGCTCTCCCTAATGCAACCTGTGTTGGAGCAGACAGAAAGCCCAGGCTCAAACTTGCAATAAAGGCTCTTGGGGGTTCATAATACGGGCATAACATTGGTACTCTTGTAGAGAAAACAGGTGTAATGGGTAAAGGCAGCTAAGGGTCTTTGCTCTCTATTCTTCCAACTTTTCAGTATTTTGAATTTTTTTTTTCTATCACCACAATGTATTATGAGTACAGTGGTCTGCCTCCATGTGTGCTTGCAGACCAGAAGAGGGCGCCAGATCTCATTACAATGTGGATACTGGGAATTGAACTCAGGACTTCTGGAAGGGCAGCCAGTGCTGAGCCATCTCTCCAGCCTGGTCTTTTGAAATTTTAATTAAAGAAGAGGAGGAGGAGAAAAAGAGAGTCAGAGAAATGGCTCAGTAAGTAAAGGCACTTGCCATTATGCCTGTTTGAACCCCAGGACTGAGAGACTGAGAGACAACCCCACCCCCCAAAGGTCATCTCTGAACTCCTCTCAAACACTGTGGCACGCACATGCACGCGCGCGCGCGCACACACACACACACACACACACACACACGCAAATAAATAAGTATAAAAAGAAAAAAATGTTTTTGCTTTGTTTTCCAAGACAGGGTTTCTCCATATAGCCCTCGCTGTCCTGGAACTCGCTCTAAAGGCCAGGCTGGCTTCAAACTCAGAGATCCTCCTGCCTGTGCTTCTCCAGTGCTGGGATTAAAGGTGTGTGCCACCACAGCCCAGCCCCAAAAAAGAAAAACTGTTAACAAGGAGGTATCGTGTGTGTTGGTGGTGTCACCATGAGTGCCCATGGCTCATTTGTCGGGTCACACCCTTTGGTGCAGTCTGAGGAGGTGTCAACTGGATGCTCTTCAATAAAACTGCTCAAAAGATAAAGGTGGGAGTAAAAGGACCAGGAAAGTGTCCATTACTTTACTCAAAATACTTCTTCCCTGCAAGCAGCAATAGGGGAGAAGCTCTGTAAAAACACAAGAAAACCAACTGTTCAATTGAAGACCAGGAAAGAAATAGAGCAAAGGCTCCAGAAGAGACACTGACAGGGCATTCATGACCAAAAAAAAGGTAATAATAACAATAATAACAATAAGTCCTGAAAAAATGTTACCCCTTCAAGTTTCTGGCTATTCTAGAACTAGCTCTGTGGACCAGGTTGGCCTTGAACTCACAACCTGCCTCTGCCTCCCCGGTGGTGGGATTAAAGGTGTGCATCTTTACCACCGGGTTCTTTTGGTTTCAACACATGGTGTCATGTAGCCCAGGATGGCTCAACTCACTGTGCAGCTGAAGCTGACCTTGAACTATGGCTCCTGCCTCCACCTACCCAGTGGCAGGGTTACAGCTGTGTGTTACAGGACCAGCCTGGCAACAGATCCACTTCCAGCTTCTACAGAGGAAGCTGTCTGTGCACAGAAAACAGTTTGCACTGAAAGGCCCTTCTCCATTCACATTTGGAGGGGCACACTCCAATGAACGCCGCCACACACAGCCTTTGCTCCTCGCAACCTCTCAAAAGCAACAAAGCAAGCTGACAAGGCCAAGTAGTGACTGATCCCCTTTATGAGAAAATCCAAATAGGAAAATCTGTAGACAGAGAGACTAGCAGGTGCCTGACTGCAGTGGAGGCCAACAGTTGATGGCTTAGTTGATGAGTTTCCTTTGGGGGCGATAGGACAGTCTGCAGCTAGATAGAGGTGAAGGATGTACAACCCAATGAACACACTTGTAGCTACCAAACTGAGTGCATATGGTGAAATGTGAACTAACCTGTATCTCACTGCCATAAACAGAAAAAATTATGGGGCTAGAGTTTTAGCTCAGTTGGCAGCATGCTTGCCTGGGTTCAATGCCATGAGCTGGGTGTGATGACCTGAGTTCCAATCCCCTGCACCCACTTAAAAGCCAGGTGTGCTCATGTACTGATGTATTCCTATAACCACAATGTACTAATAGACAGGAGGATTACTGTTGTCAGTCTAGCTCCAGGCTCAGTAAAAGACCCTGTTTCAGAGAATAAGGCAGAATGTTGGAGAAGAACAATTAAAAGTCCTCCTGAAGGGGTGGAGAGATGGCTCAGTGACTAGCTGGCCTTCCAGAGGTCCTGAGTTCAATTCCCAGCAAACCACATGATGGCTCACAACCATCTGTAATGAGATCTGGTGCCCTCTTCTGGCCTGCAGGAACACATGCAGACAGAACACTATACATAATAGAAAAAAAAAAATCTTTTAAAAAAAAAGTTCTCCTCTGAGCCAGGTGGTGATGGTCCACACCTTTGACCCCAGCACTCAGGAGGCAGAGGCAGGTGGATCTAGGTGAATCTGAGACCAGCCTGGTGTTAAGAGTGAGTTCTGGGCCAGACAGGGATGCAAAGAGAAACACTGTCTCAAAAAACAGGACAAAACAAAACCCTCCCTTCCTCTGGTATCTGTGTGAAAATGAGCTTGTGACCCCATACATATGCACACTAAAAAGAGGGGAGAGCTGGGCATGTTGGCCCACACCTGTGACCCCAGCACTCTAGAGGCTGAAACAGGGAGATGGAGAGAGTCCAAGGTCAGACTGACTACACAGCAACACTCTACCTCAAAAATAAAAACAGAAACCTTAAGCATTTTGTGTGTGTGTGTGTGTGTGTGTGTGTGTAAAAGGAGCAGGTCTTTTGTGGGCAGTGAAGACAAAGATGAGTTGAGACTAGGTAAGACCTCAGAGTGGTGGAGACAGGAAGGAAATAATCCAGGTAATCCAGCATTAAGATTTTTCTCGACTTATTTATTTAAAGTATGTGTATTTGTGTATGCACACATGAGTGTAATGTCCATGGAGTCTAGAAGAGGGTGTGAGATCTGGAACTAAAATTACCAACTACTGAATGGAACCCAGGTCCTCTGAAAGAACAGCCAGTGTTGTCAGACCCTGAGGTGACCTCCCTAGCCCCTGACTTGACACTCTGATGGAAGGAAATGATAGGCTAACTCTTTTTTGTTTTTTAAAGATTTATTTATTATACATACAGTATTCTGCCTGCATGTATGCCTGCACGCCACAGAAGAGGACACCAGATATCATTACAGATGGTTTGTGAGCAACCACATGGTTGCTGAGATTTGAACCCTGGACCTCTGGAAAAGCATCTAGTGCTCTTAACTCTGAGCCATCCATCTCTCCAGCCCCAATAGGTTAATTTTTTAGGAAACAAAATTCTGCCCCATCCTGTGGGATCATGTGATGGTTTTTAAATTTTTATTTATATGCATGCATGCATGCGCTGTGGTTCACATATGGAGGTCAAAGGACAACTTACCTTCCACCATGTGGGTGAACTCAGGTTGCCAGACTTGGCAGCAAGCACTTATACCTGCTGAGCCATTTCACCTGCCCTCATGGATGGTTAATAGAGCAGTGGTCCTCAACCTTCCTAATGCTACAACCCTTAATACAGTTCCTCATGTTGTGGTGACCTCCAACCATAAAATTATTTTCATTGCTACTTCCTAACTGCCATGCATCGTAATGTAAATACCTGACAAGCAGGATATCGCCTATGCCACCCCAAGGGGTCATGACCCCCACAGGTTGAGAACCACTGCAACAGTATTTATGAGATAGTGACACCCTACGTGTGTAGTGGGGAAAATATAATTTGGAAGAATTCGTGTGTGTGTGTGTGTGTGTGTGTGTGTGTATACACTCCACCTATGAAGGTTAGAGGGCAACTTGCACAAGAAAGCTCTCTTCCCACCATTTGGCTGCTGGGGGAAAGGAAGGAACCTCAAGACATCCGGCTTTACTGGCCAGTACATTTGCACCTTTACATGCTGAGTCAACCATCGTCTGGGCCGCCAGTTAATTTTTACTAGAGGAAAAGTCTGCTGTGTAGTCAACAGGCCTGGGTTTACTAATTAACATCCCTTTTGGGTAGGAGGCTTTTAAAAAAGTTTCTTTTCCAGGCGCGGTGACCCACACATCTTTAAACCCAGCACTCCAGAGGCAAGGACAGGCAGAGCAGCTCTATAATTTGAGTCCAGCCTGGTCTAGATAGTGAGCTTCCAGGCCAGCTAGAGTTACAAAGTGAGACCTGGTCTCAAAAAAAAAAAAAAAAGGGGGTGGGTGGGTGGGGGTGAGGGAGAAGGTACTCCACATTCTAATCATAATTTGTGTGAAACAAGCCTTATTCATGATGCCATGAGTTTGAATTGCCACTGGGCCTCCATAGCTCTGGGGCCTGGGGCTGTGTAGTCTTGACCACTTCTGTCTCATTTGGGCAGAAGAGAGAATCTGGGGAGTTGGATGTGACTGGATTATACATATGGAATACTTGTCATTGGTGAGAAATATTTAAATATGAAAGGGCTTGGTCTAATAGGAGAATAATAACTTCATCATTCATTTGGAAGTTATTAAGGACTGAGTAGCCTGAGTGCTTAGCATGTACAAGGTTATGAGTTCAGTCGCCAGCATCCAAAAACACTGACATATACTAACTATTAAGCAGGTGGTACATATACTATTAAGCAGGTAACCATTTTCAAAACAACCATCAGGAGGCGGGAAAGATGGCTCAGCAGTTAAAATTTCATACTGCTATTACCAAGAACCCAAGTTTGGTTCCCAGCACACATGTCAGACAGCTTGCAATGGCTTGTAACTCCAGCTCCATGTGTATAGCTACACACAGCCATATGAATACACACAATCAAAAATAAAAATACAACCAGGTTTGGTTGCACACACCTTTAATCTCAGCACTAAGGAAGCAGAGGCAGATGGATCTCTTATGAGTTAGAAGCCAGCTTGGTCTACATAGAGAGTTCCAGGCCAGAGGCCCTGCCTCAAAAAAAAAAAAAAAAAAAAAAGAAAAAGAAAAAGAAAAAAGTCAATGTGAATTCCTAATCAAAGGCGCTAATATTCCCATCCCCATTTAACAGAGAAACTGAAGTTTAAAGAAGGGAAACCAGAGATAGGCAAAATGGCTCAGCCAGTAAAGGTATTTGTCAGCAGGCCTCTATGACCAGCCATGGATTCTCATGAACCCACATGGTGGAAATAGAGAACTGATGTCTTAAAGCTGTCTTCTGACTTCCACATGTACCTGTGCATACACACAATCAACAAACAAACATACTTATTAAAAGTATTTAAAAGTGAAGCCACTGCGGCTGAGGAGATGGCTCAGTTGATAAAGAGCTTCCTGTGCAAACATGAGGACTAGGATCAAGAGGCGAGGATAGGCAGAGCTCTATGAATTTAAGCCTGTTCTATACAGTGGAGGACCTGGATTCAATCCCAAGAATGCTTGTAATCCTGGTGCAGGAAGATCCTAGTGGCCCACTGGTCAGCTAGCCTGGCCTAATCTTCAAACTTCAGGGCAATAAGTACTTATCTCAAAACACAAAGGTGGATGGCTCCTGAGGCCGACCTCTGGACTCCACACTCACATACACCAAGTGAAGCCACTGACTGGCCTAACTTCATCCGCTAGGAAAGAGGGAGGGCCCCAACTTGGACCCAAAGTTCTGTGGGCTCCACAACCTCAGGGCCAGAGACCAGGAAGGAAACGCGACGAAGGCAAGAAAGAGAACGTATGCATCTCTACTTCTCTTTTTCTCAGCATGGTGGTGCATGCACCCAACATAGGTGCTACCACAGAAGGTGGAGAGCTCCTTGATGGAGGGGCTCATCCCAGTCCTAGAGACCCCAAGTGTTCAAGCTATATCAAAGCCTCCAACCGAGAGGTGCCCCCCTCTCCCGGCCCGCCACCCCAACCAAACACACAGTAGGCGCTCAGGTTGCCAAAGCAAAGGCTGAGACCCCATCGCTCCCTGGAAAGGAGAACTCGGCCCAGATATCTCTGAGGCAAGAGAAGTGGGAGGCAAGAGGCCCTCGAGGCCAGGCCTCGCGGGGACCCGGGCGTCCCCAATGCCTGGCTCACAGTGGGAGACCATTGAGACGCGGCGGGTCAGCGCGCGGGCGTCACGCGCTCCCGGGGGCTGCGCTTGACCCGGGCTGCAGCAGGCCGCGACCGTCCCCGGCTCGCGTGCCCCCCCACACACCCCGCTTCAACGGTCTCCCGGTCCCACAAGGTGACCGCGGGCGCGCCGCCCACCTTCTGAGCCGCGCGCACGTTGTCCTCTCCGAACAGGCTGCTCACGCTTTGCGAGAAGGTGCTGGCCGCCCGCCGGTGGCTGTTCTTGTCCGCAGTCCCGCGGCCCCGAGCCCCCTGCGCGCCGGGGGCTACCAGCGCCAGCAGCAGGAGCGCCAGAAGCAGAAACAGCAGCAGCAGCCGCAGGCCGGCATGGGCCTGGGGCTCCTGGGACGCGCGCGCGCCCATGCTCGGCCTCGGGAAGAGGGTCTTGGGGCTAAGGGGGGGGGGAGAGGGCGGAGCGCACAGACACCGAGGGCTCCGGGCCGCACCGCGTGGGCGCGCCGTCGCCCCGCCCCGCCTTACAGCCCCGCCCCGCCCCGCGCACGAAGCCCCGCCTCCCTCCCGCAGCGCTCCCCCCCCCTCTCCCGCCCCGGGTCTCGGTACCCCTGGAGCTGAGAGTATCAACTCTGCAATACACCGCAGCGCATGCGGGCCTTGCAAAGGCTCCTTCCTGGGATGGGCCCTTGCAAAGCGCTTGGGAAACCGAAGGGCAAGTGTGTGTCACCTCCCCGCACCCCAAAAGCAGGCCATGTGGAGCACGCGTTCATTCGTCCTCAGGCCCCTCCTCCACGGATGGCATTTCCGAGCTCTGAAGTGGTTGGACAGAGCAAGTTGATGATGGGATAGGAAAGGCGAGTTGATGTGCTGTGCGAGGAGGGAACGGGAGAAGTGGTTTGGTATTGTGCAGTCCTTTACAAAGCATTTGATGGGATCACAGGGTGTTCCTTAGGTCTCAAGTCAAAAGACGGGGGGGGGAGGGATTGGGGGGAGGGTGTCTAGGGTTGGTCCTGCCAGTCAGTTCTGGTATCAGGAAGTACCCGCGCCACCTAGAGGGACTAAAGGGCGGGAAGACCTGAAGAGTCCAAACTTACCACGGGAGCTGTAAGGATGAGAGGAATTTACAATTCAAAATTCAAGGCTTCCTACAGGAAAAGCGACTGGGCTTCTTATTTGCCTGGTATGGCAGGCAAGAGGACCAGAGGACTATGGGTTTGAAATATTTAAGAGCCACGATAATCATATTGGGTTTACAGGCATGGTGATGTGTGCCTGTAAACCCAACCCTAGAGAGGCTCTAGAGGGAGAAAGGAAGGCCAGGGCAGGCCAGCCTAAGTTATCTCCAAAAAATAAGGTGGGGTACATGGGAGGGGTTGAAGGCAGGCAAGTGAAGAGTGAAATTATATATTTTAATTTAAAAATGATGATAGCCAAACAGTGGTGGCACAAGCTGAGGCAGGTGGGTCTCTGAGTTGGAGGGCAGCCTGGTTTACAGAGCAAGTTCCAGAACAGGCTCCAAAGCTACAAAGAGAAACCCTGTTTTTTAAAAAAAATTAAATTTAAAAATAAATAAATAAAAATGATGATAGTAAAACAATGGCTCAGGTCTGTCTCTCCAGCTACAGAAGGCTGAGGCAGGAAAAGAACAAATTCACAGCCTGCCTAGGCAGAATGAGTTGAAACCCAGCCTGAGCAACCTAGTGAAACCTTGTGCGAAACATTCATAAAAATAAATCTCTGTTTTAAAGGACTAGAGATGTAGCCTAGCTGCAAGACACTTACTTGCCTAGTGTGTGGAAGGCCCTATGTCCAAGAGCCACAAAAATTAAATTAATAAAATGCAGGAAATGCCACCCCAGCCTATGCAGCAATTGCTCCCACGGAGGGGATTATGGTACTTGGCAGGCAGGAAGGAGCTTCCTCTGAGAGTCTTATCTAGGGCTTGTCCATTCCCTGAAATCTCCCAGGAAACTTTGCCACAGCCCAGCCCCTATGCTGACAAATCCTCCCAAGACTTTGACTATCCTCTGGAGCTTTATCTACAAGGCAAGACAACCTTCACCCTAATGCCCTTCTCCTCAGCCTTGCATAGCTCACCCTCCACCCTGGCCCTTCTTTGGTCTTTTATTTATTCATTTAATACAGCTTTCTGTCTGCCTGTATTCCTGCACACCAGAAGAGGGTACCATGTGGTTGCTGGGAATTGATCTGCCTGTCTCTGCCTCCCAAGTGCTAGGATTAAAAGCATGTGCCACCGCTGCCTGGCTTTGATTCGCTTCTTTATGGGTTGTCTCTTCATATATTTTTACTGATATTTTCATGTGATTTTTTTTTTTTCCCTTTGAGACACAGTCTTAGCTCTAGTTGGCCTGGAACTCTGAGACTCACCAGCCTGGCTATCAGGAGTTCTGGAATTAAAGTCAGATACCAGCACATTGTGTTAAAACTTTAAAAGAGCTAATAGCAGCATACAACTTTAATCCCAGCACTGGGGAACAGGCAGGCAGATCTTGGTGAATAACATACCAGCCTGAGCTACACAGTGAGACCCTGTCCCCAAAACAAAGTATTTTAGAGGGAGATATAATACAACCCCCCCCAGAGAAATAGGGTCTCACTATGTAGCCCTACCTGACCTGGAACTGAATATAAACCAAGCTGGCCTCAAACTCAGAGACCATCCACCTGTGTCCACACCCTGTCCTTGAAGTGCTGGAGTTCAAAGCATGTACCGCCATGCCCA
Organism: Phodopus roborovskii; assembly: GCF_943737965.1. Taxonomy (NCBI): domain Eukaryota; kingdom Metazoa; phylum Chordata; class Mammalia; order Rodentia; family Cricetidae; genus Phodopus; species Phodopus roborovskii. The sequence continues at coordinate 1,530,730 of NW_026126598.1, read as the reverse complement.
GCAAGACTTTTTTCTTTTAATTATGTGTATGTCAGTGTTTGGGTATGTGCACTCAATTGCAGGTGCCCTCAGAGGCCTGAGGTGCTGGAATCCCTGAAGCAAGAATTTCAGGCAGCTGTGACCCACTCACTATGGGTTCTGGAAACTGAATTCTGGTCCTCTGCAAGAGCAGTGTGAGTTCTTAACTGCTGAGCCATCTCTCCAGACACCCCTTATGAAATATATCCATGCTGCTGTGGGTGCCTCTTTCTTCTTAGTGTCTAGGATGTTCTCTGTATCTTATTATTTACATGTTATCTTACATGTTATCTTATTACATTTATCTATTTATTTTTGTATGTGTGTGTGTGCCACACTTTGTGTGTCCCTGTGGAGGACAATTTTAGAAAGTCAGTTCTCTCCATCTACCATGTGGTTTCTGGAGATTGAACTCAGGTCATCAGACTTTGTGGAGTGTCCTTTCGTGGGCTAAAACAGTGAATATTTTTAATCTCAGCACTCAGAAGACAGAGGCAGGCAGATCCCTGTGAGTTCTAGGCCAATCTGATCTACCTAGTGAGTTTTAGGATAGCCAGAGCTATGTAGAGAAACCCTGTTTCAAAAAAAAAAGTACAGATGTGGTGCATGCTTTTAATCCCAGCACTCAGGAGGCAGAGGCAGGCAGATCTCTGTGAGTTCAAGGCCAGCCTGTTTTAAAAAGTGAGTTCCAGAACAGCCAGGGCTACACAGAGAAGCCCTGTCTCAGAAAAAAAAAAAAAAAAAAAAATGTGTGTGTGTAATCCATTATTGAACTCAGATAGTCAAGGTTAGGAGTCAGTTTTCTTTACCTGCCAAGCCATCTTAGACCAGGCTGGCCTCAAACTCACAAAGACTGCTTACCTGCCTCCACACCCCCTCCTTTAAGTGTTGGAGTTTGAAGCACATACACCCATGCCCAGCAAATTTTTTTAAAATTATGTGTGTGGGTATATGCACTGCATTCAATTGCAGGTGTCCTCAGACTCCATAATTTTTTTTTTTTTTTTATTCAAAGACAGGGTTTTGCTATGTAACCCAAACTCTGCCTCTTTCTCCCTTTTTGCCCTTTCCCGTCCCCTTCTTTTTTGAGCTAGGGTCTCAGGTAAGCCAGACTGCCCTTTAGTTTACACTATAGACAAAGCCAGCTTTGAATTTCGCCTTATCTTTCTGCTTCCCTTTCAAGAGTAGAGATTTCAGTGTGCCACCACCCACCATTCAAATTAATTCTTAAACAGAAAAAGTTTAAGTACAATAGAACTATTCTGCTTGCAAGGTAATTACAGGGTTGAGAAATGCTTCCGAGTACGCCTCAGACAAAGTGACAGAGTGAGTTTTAAACCCTTTAATAAAATACCTTCTAGCCAGGCAGTGGTATTCCAGAGCCAAAGGCAGGCAGATCTCTGTGAGTTCAAAGCCAGCCTGGTCTAACAGAACTGGTCTACAGCGTTTCAGGACAGGTTCCAAAGCTACAGGGAAACTCTGTCTTGAAAAACCATATAAGTAAGTAAATAAATAATAAATAAAATGCCTCCTTTTTACATCTTCTGTTCCTGCTGTGGAAATATTTTACACTTTTTCCTGTGGATATCAGAAAACACAGATGAGCAAAAGAAGAGAGATGTTGGAAGTAGGGGCAGAGCTTTATTTTTCATGTTTAGTCAAATTAGTACTAAAGATTTATTTTATTTTTATTTCTTTACGTGCACATGCCTTGCCTACATGCCATTCATGTGTATCCTTTCAGAAAAGGTCGCTGGAGTTAGGAATGGTTGTGAACCACTATGTAGGTGCTGGGGACTGAAGGCAGGTCCTCTGCAAAAGCAACAAGTGCTTTTAACCGCAGAGCCACCCTCTCTAGTCCCTCCACCCCATTTAGTGACAAAGTTTTACTGTGTAGCTATCTATGTAGACCAGGATGGTCTTGAACTCACAGAGATCTGCTTATCTCTGCCTTCTGAGTGCCGGCTGTGATTAAAGGCACGTGCTCCCACCCCTGGTTATTTGTTATTTTTACATGTTTGAGTGTTTGTGAATGTACATTAGAGCAGTTCCCACGGAGGCCAGAAGATGACGCCGGGTCACCTACAACTGGAGTTACAGATGGTTGCGAACCGTCTTTCTGGTTGCTAGGTTCTCTGCAAGAAGCAGCCACTGCTCTTAACCGCTGAGCCCCAAATTCTTCAGTCCCAAATTAGTATGCAGTACATAAATCTTCAGATTGCACCTAATAGGACTGACTGCTTGATCACACCCACAACCCCCTCAAGCACTCCTAGGGCCGGCCCCCTTATTTACATAGGCCGCGCCCACAGCCAGACTGCGCTCCGCCTCTTCCGCTACGGTCTCCCTTTCCAGCCAGTCGGGCTTCCAGCTCCGCCCCTCAGCGGCTGAGTCTCGGCTCCCGCGCGTGCGCAACCCGGAAGTCTTGAGCCCTGTTTCTGGTTCTCAGTGAGCTTCGCTGAGGGAGCCGCGCGCGTGGCGGAGGCGCCATGGGGAAGCTGCGCCGCCGCTACAATGTGAAGGGACGGCTTCAGGCAGAGCCGCGGCCCGCCAAGGGCCCCGAGCCACCCCCTGTGCGGCTGGAGCTCGAGGGTGAGGAGCCGAGGAACGGGAGGGTCGTTGGAGTGGGTTCCATGTGACTGTGGCAGGGGGCGTGACAGCACGTCTGTACTGCGATGTGCGGACGCTGCCGGGAATTTGGTGCATAGATGAGGTCTTTGCATCCATTCCCAGGCCTTCCACAATCATCTCCTTGCCAGAGATGCGTAAATAATGTGTTTCAGCCCAGACCTGTGAGCCGTGCACCAGGCTGCTTACAATGCTTGAGTGCTGGGGCACTTGTGAACATCCGGGACACTGTTCTGGGCTCCGGGAGTAGTGACAGCGGAATAGATAGATGGAAATCCCTGTCATTCCAGGTATGCCTGGTTACCTGGATCAGACGGGCAGAAAGAAACGGCCTTTAGTCCCAGCGCTAGGGAGGCAGAAACAAGCGGATCTCTGTGGGTTCCAGACCAGTCTGGTCTACAAGAGCTAGTTCCAGGACAGCCTCCAACTCCAAAGCCACACAGAAACCCTGTCTCGAACCCCCCCCCCAAAAAAAAAAAAGAAATGAGAGGTTGAGATCAGCCAGGATTACACAGTGAAACCCTGTCTACAAACAAACAAGAGGCTGTGTATGTGAGAGATAGACCTATACACCTAGCACTGGGGGGCCAAAGCAGGAGTGATGTGACTCTGGGGCCAGCTGAGCTTTGTAGCATGGACCAGGCCAGCTAGAGATACAACACAGGATCCTGTCTCAATCCCCACCTTCTAAAATAGAACAGAGGAAGTGTGTAGGTAAGGAAGCTGAGGAGGGTAGCGTGTAACAGAGGCATATTAAGCTGTGGCATTGCAGGTTGAAGGATGACGGGATGGGAGTCTGGAGATGATGCTTGGACCAGAGAGATGGTGTTTGGATTGTGGTATATTCTGAAGGAGAGCTGGCTGGATTTGCTGAGTCACTGGGCACAAAGGTGACAAGAGTGGGCATTGGACAGGCTACTGGAGAAGGTAGATGTGGACTGCTCAGGGGAGCCACATGAGCTCAAATTTGGATGTGAGTGCTTGGAGCCCTACAGGTGTTAGAACAGAAGGAAACCCAACAGCTATTGAATCAGCTGCTCAAGGCAGGCAAGCTCAGGGGTCATAAACAATTATGTGTACAGATTTCAGTCTGACTTGGCTCACTGAGAAGAATCCGGCTGTGAAAGAGGGGAATGAAGAACTGGGTGGAGAGTGCTGGCCTTGAACTTGTGAGGACTTATCCTTCATCTCAGGTGCTGCCTGGGGTCCTGAAGGGATGACAGGAGCGGAGCGTTGGTTAGCGTCTTAGAGGACGGAGTGAGCTGAAGCTGAAGAGCAATCCAGTAGATTCAAGTGTGACTTCCAGGCTCCTGAGACTAAACATGTTCCCAGGTGGAACTCCAACATCTGTTGGAGAACACCTCCTGAGGGTATTCTTTGATCCCTTGGTTGGACCAGGAAGGTGGTGAGTTTGTAAGAAAGGGCATCAGAGAAGAATCTGGAAGTGTGAGGTCTGTTGAGGTTGTTACATTTGGGGCTAGTCACTTCACATTCCTGGCCCTTTGTTTTCATAACTATAAGATGAGACCTAACTTTTCCTCAGTGGAATCATACACCCTCTGGCTCTTTGCTTGCGTGTTTGTTTTTTGTGGCTCTCAATTTAAAAGTAGATGTGGCACAGCCCACAGCTCAGCCTAGTTCTGGGCATACTTGAGGGTCTCAGGTATCCCAGGCTGGCCTGTGTAGTTAGGAGTGACTGAACTTTAGTCCTCTCCTCTTACCCTCTCAAGTGATTACAGATGTGCACCTCCATACTTGGTTTTACTTGGTACTGGGTTTGGAACCCAGGGCTCTGAATATGCTAGCCAGGTTCCCTATCAACTGACCCACATCCCTCAGCCCCTATAGAATATCATAGCTTGGTAATGATAACAGTTGTGACATAGATCCTTGTTCAGCACTCAGAGATTCATAGACCACCTAAAGGAGGTGGTGGCCTAATTTGATGCTTGTCATGAATGAGCATTGAGGACACTCTGTGACTTCCTGCACCTTAGTCAGACCTGCTGTCATTTTCAGACAAAGATGTTTTGAAAGGAGTAGATGCGAGCAATGCACTGGTGTTGCCGGGGAAGAAGAAGAAGAAGACCAAGGCACCACCCACATCAAAGAAAGAGAGGAAGCCGCTGACGAAGAAGGAGAAGAAGGTGCTGCAGAAAGTCTTAGAACAGAAGGAGAAGAAGAGCCAGGTACGTCTCACCGTGACAGGTCTGCCCCAGCTCTCCCCAGATCATGGTGGGGCTCGGGCATCTCTGTCCTTCCATGTACTCTCTGCAGCAAGGTTGTCTTATAGAACTTCCTGAAAGGAGGGGAGTGACACGGTAGCCACTAGCTACATGTGGCATCTGAGACTCTGAGCATGCTGCCCTGTTTTAAAAAGTGTCACATGTACTTGAAGAGGTATGTATACAAAATATGAATGTATAATGTTAGGTCAATGAAGCCAAAACTGCCACAGCTCACACTGGGTGAAAAAAAAAAGTTATTTGGGTATGTGTGTAATCCAGGGACTAGCCAAATGAGCAGTCAGGTCTATCCCCAGCTCAGCAGGGGATACTGTGCTTTATTCAGTGTGGTTGCTGGAGGTAGGGACAGCTAGTAGTCACATCGTGTAGTGACCCTAGATTTTGTAAGCATGAAGGCAGAGCTAAACTGTCTGTCCAGAAGAGTTCATGTGTGGTGACATCCAGTCCTACAGTTTAGAGTCTAGTATTAACTAGGTGGAATCCCCCTTCAAGCCTGGCCTCCTCCCAGCAGAAAGCCTGGTACCTGGGCAGTGGTCAGAAGCTGCCTGGTAACTGATGCGCTCTTGCCTTTCCCAGCGTGCCGAACTGCTCCAGAAACTGAGTGAAGTCCAAGTGTCGGAGGCCGAAATGAGTCTCTTCTACACCACGGCCAAGCTAGGCACCGGGGACCGCATGTATCATACCAAAGAGTGAGTCACAGATCCTGAGAGGGCTCGCAGCTCATGGCGTCTTGCATGGGTGGGAGTGTGTGGAGGGTTATCCATACTGAATGCTCCTCTGCCAAAGGCTGTGCACCTGCCTCGCATCTTACATGTCACAAGTAAGTCACATTTTCTCTCCTGTCATGGCTTGATCCTGCACTTCAAAGGCTCCACTTGTCATGAAGCTGCCTCTTGAGGTTTTCTTCGTGGTCACTTCGTGAACCACTTCGTGGTTCAACTACATAGGTGACATCAAGAATTCAGAGGCTTCACACTGAAAGCTCACTTCCCACCTGGACTTGACCATTGCAACTGTGGGGCCACCCCAAGCTGGCATTCCTGCAGGGCAGCACACCCCAGACCAGCATGCACTCTCAAATATACACACACAAACATACACCACAGCTTCTCTGGTTGAGTGTGCACTGCCCCAGCTTTGCTGGACCTGAGGTAGAATAAGGAGCAAAATGTTCCCTTCCCTTTGGAAGTTGGGGTGTTCATTAGCCAAATACTCATATATTCTGTACCAGAAAACTAAGCCAAAGGTAAGGCAGAGACAAGGGGATAGCTAGGAAAAGGACTGGCATCTGGGACTGAGCCCAGTGACACAGTCTCCCTGGTAGCTGACTTTGAGCAGACACTTAAGTGTGACGATCTGTGGGAAGTATTTCTCGGGGAAAGAAATAGCCAGTGCAAAGGGCCTGGGGTCAAAGGGGTGTGGCCCCTGGCTCATGTTGAGGGACCCCCATAGCCATATCAGATGTCCTGAGATCCCTGCCTGAAGTCTCTGCTCTCCCAGGAGGAAGCCTGACCAGCCAGCAGCCCAGGACCAAGAGAAAATTAGTAGCCTTGCTGGGGCCCACTGGAAGCGCCGCAGGTCATCATCAACAGAAGAAGAATCTGAGTCTTCTGGAGATTCAGAGCCTGAAGAAGCCACAGCTGCCCAACCTGGGGGCAGCACAGGGACAGATGCAGCACATCTGCCACCAGCTCCTTCTGAGGCCACGAATCCTGCACCCATCCTCCAGCCCCCTCCATCTGGGACCTCTACCCCTTCAAAATCACCAACCTCTGCCCCACCTCTACGCCTGGCCAAGCCTGCTGTCTTCATCCCTGTGAACCGCACACCTGAAATGCAGGTGTGTTCTTCTCTTTGTGGTTAGAGACACAGGTTAGTGGGACATCTTGGTGGAAAGGAGCCTTAGCATCTACTTCTAGGAACAGGGTCATAGTCATGCCCATCTTGTGGGGCTCTAGAGTGGGATGGGAGGTATAACAGTGTTTCTAGGGTTCAGGCTATTGCTTCTCCCTCACCATTCAACACCAATTGGCTATGTGTTTTATTTTACTTAAGTTTTATTTGGGGGTGGTAGATTTTGAGACAGGGTTTCTCTGTGTAACAACTTGGGCAGTCCTGGAACTCACTCTAGACTAGGCTGGCCTCGAACTCACAGAGATCCACCTGCCTCTGCCTCCCAGTTGCTGGGATTAAATCCATTTATTTATTTTGTTTTTTGTTTGTTTGTTTTTTGTTTTTTTGAGACAGGGTTCTCTGTGTAGCTTTGGAGGCTGTCCTGGAATTCACTCTGTAGACCAGGCTGGCCTCGAACTCATACAGATCCTGCTGCCTCTGCCTCCTGAGTGCTGGGATTAAAGTCGTACACCACTGATGCCCGGCTCTATTTTATTTTTTAAAAGACAATTTTTTAAATTTTATCTTATATGATAGTGTGGTTTGCATGCCTAAAGGTATGTACACCACATATGTCCCTGCAGAGATCAGATGAGGGCATTGGTTCCCCTGGGACTGTACAGATGATGGTTGTGATTTGCCGTGTGACTGCTGGGAATTCAACCCAGGTCCTCTGCCAGAGCAGCCAGTGCTCTTTTTGTTTGTTTGACTGATTTTTTTGGTTTTTTGAGACAGGGATTCTCCATAGCTTTGGAGGCTGTCCTGGAACTAGCTCTTGTAGACCAGGCCGGTCTCTAACTCACAGAGATCCGTCTGCCTCTGCCTCCCAAGTGCTGGGATTAAAGGTGTGCGCCACCACCGCTCAGCTGCAGCCTTTGCTCTTAACCACCAACCCATCCCTGGATAGTTCCTGGCTATCCATTTTAGCCACTGTGTCTCATGCATGACCTGTATGTGAGTGGGGTACCCTCTCCTGCTGTTGTGTAGCCCCTCCCTCTATCTTTTCCCACAGGAAGAACGGCTCAAGCTCCCGATCCTTGCTGAAGAGCAAGCCATCATGGAGGCGGTGGCTGAGCACCCCATTGTCATCGTGTGTGGCGAGACTGGCAGTGGGAAGACTACACAGGTGCCCCAGTTTCTCTACGAAGCAGGCTACAGCAGGTGGGGCTGGGCCAGGGATGTCCTCTACTCCCTGGGGACAGTGGACACTTAGGTTCCAAGAGCTGCTAAGGGCCTGAGTGCCAGGAGACACAATCCTGGCTCTACTGTGTGACAGCAGCCTCTCCAGGCCTGTTGTCAGCTATGAGATGGGGATGGTGACACTAAACTCAGTGGTCATGTGGGTTTAGTAACTAAAGCTAGTGCTTTAGTGTCAGGCACATGAAGTAGTGTGGTTCCTGGTGTTACTGTGGCCCCCTATGGGCCTCTTAGGACTACTGTGTCAGGTCACTGTTTTTAGTAACTTGTTCTCACCACTGTGGCTTGTCCCCTTGGCATGTGGCATTTAACAGGGATTAGCATGTGGGATGGTCAAGGGCCAAACTCCTTTAAGATTGCAGTCCAGGTGAGCCACCTAAGCTAAAGGGAACCCTCTCATATGTGCACTCAGTCTGTGCTCGTGGAAACTTTTCTTCCCGGGTTCTGTACACTCTGTGTGATTTTTTTTTTTTTTTTTTTTTTTCTACTATACCCTGCCATCCACCTCAACTCACTATGAAGTTAATTCAGTTGGCAGAAAAGTTGTCAAGGTGATGCAGGGTTCTAGTATTCTCTTCAGCTGGGCCTCCACTCTGTCAGCATTACAGGGTGTATTTGTTATACCTGTTATCTGAACTCTGGCCTTCTGTGGACTTAACAGCTTACACATGTACCTTATCTGTTCAGGAATGCCAGGCAGATCAGCCCTATCCTCTAGAGGAATCTTTCTCATCATAATAATATCCCTTAGAGATGTGTTCCAGCCGTATACCAAGTTCTGCTAGGTCCCCATCAGTGCTGTGGAGTATAGGCTTTCCCCTGGCTGTCCTATGACTGTGCTGCATTGACATTGGGCAAGTGATATTTGTACCCTGTGCTTTGGGTTTCATCTTCAGTGACTAGTGACCCTGGGGTGGAAATGACTTTGGGACAGACAGGCATGGTTAATGTGTCTTCTTCCCCAGTGAGGACAGCATCATCGGTGTCACAGAGCCCCGTCGAGTGGCTGCCGTAGCCATGTCCCAGCGGGTAGCCAAGGAGATGAATCTGTCACAGCGGTGAGGCCCTGATTCCTAGCCCCCTAGGGGATCTTTACAGTCTTGCTGGGAGGAGGGTGCAGGTGGGTGTCATTTTTGCCTCACTCGCACGGATGGTCCAGCACAGCCCTCTTAACCTGCTGAGGCAGGGGCTGCAGAGGAAGGGGCCTGTTGAACACCCAGCACTTGTATAGAACCTTGGCTGTGAGGAAGTGGCAGCCAGCTAATAAGCCAGTGGTATAAGGCCATGTAAACCCAGAATTCTTATTGTAAAACCCTCTGCCTGGGATTTATTTATATTTCTTTACATCGTGGTGCTGGAAATGGAACTTAGGGCCCTGCGTGTACTAGGCAGCCACTCTGCCACCAAGCTCCTCCCCAATCCTGAATTTTTAACTTTTTATTGTAAAATGTTTATGTGCCCATCAATAGAGAGGATAATGAACCCTAGATACCTGAGGGCCAGTGTCAGTAGCTACTGTCTGTTCCTAGCCCTGTACCATCCTCCATCATCTTGTCAGGGCATGGCTCTGGGAGTGAAGACCTGCTTGTTTCCCAGTGAGCTTTGCCACACTCTGCCCTAGATCTACAGTCTGTCTGGTGACATGAGTCTGGTTATCACCTAGTCTTCCCCGCATGCTTGGCCCCAGAGACCAAAGCTTGGGACGAGCACTTCTAGGGATGGTCCTTCCCTGTTTCCCTTGAAGGGGCCATGTAGCCCAAGCCCCATCCACCTGTAGCTCTGGAGATGTCACTAGCCCTGAGATAAATCTTCTCCCTACAGGGTGGTCTCCTACCAGATCCGCTACGAAGGGAACGTGACAGAAGAAACCAGGATCAAGTTCATGACAGATGGTGTGCTGCTCAAAGAGATCCAGAAGGTCAGTTGCCTATCCTGTGTCATACAGGACACAGCGGTGGAGAGTAGAGGGTCACCCTGGTGTCATCACCACTGCCTGGCATGTATGACTTTGAGCAGGTCCAGTCTCAGAGCTTCAATTCCTTGATCAGTGTGCTGGCCCCTTATAGAATCATTTTCAAGCAAAAGTTGTCAGTGATGGAGGGTACAGGGTCAGTGTAAGCAGAGAGGGCCTGGGCCAGTCAGCTTTGTTACTTTGCATACTCATTTTTGCTAGAGGGACTGGGATGTGGCTCAGTTGGTAGAGAGCTTGTCTAGCATGCAGGAAGCCCTGGGTTCCTGCCCCCAAACCACAGAAAACAACCCACATCATCCAAGCACATAGGACAGCTAGCTGTTCTCAACCTTCCTAATGCTTCGACCCTTGTCATGTTGTGATAACTTGTGGTAACCCTTCCAACCATACAATTATTTTTGTTTCTACTTCATAATTGTAATTTTGCTGTTATGAATCATGATATAAATATTTGTGTTTTCTGATGGTCTTAGGGGATTCCTATGAAAGGGTTGTTTGACCTAAAGGGGTCGCCACCTATTGGTTGAGAGCTACTGACTTAGGAGCTAGAGGCAGGAGAACAAAAATTTTAAAGTCATTCTTGGTGACAGTTCAAAGTTAACCTGGGATAACTAACCTGTCAAAAGAAAGTAAGGTGGAGAAAGACAGGATTTTTTTTTTTTTTTTTTTTTTTTGTTTTGTTTTGTTTTGTTTTTGAGACAGTGTTTCATTATGTATCTATCCCTGGCTGTCCAGGGACTCACTCTGTAAACCAAGCTGGCCTTGAACTCTGATTTGCCTGTCTCTGCTCACAGAGTGCTGGTATTAAAGACATGCACCACCCTACTCTACAACAGGAAATATTTTTTCAAAAGAAGAGAAAAAGGAGAATTTTCAGTGTGCAATAGCAGCCTGGCTTCTGGTCATGCACAATGACTACAGGCAGTCAGGATGCCTAGCTGCTTCTCCTATGGGCTTCTAGGAGTGTCTGAGGGATTTGGTCACATGGCTCAGTTCTGTGATTGTGGTGCTCTGGTGTAACTCCCACACCCCCTCAGGACTTCCTGCTGCTAAAATACAAGGTGGTGATCATCGATGAAGCCCATGAGCGAAGCGTCTACACAGATATCCTTCTTGGCCTCCTGTCCCGCATTGTGGCTCTCCGGACCAAGGTGTGTGGGAAGTCCACAGGGAGGGGACTTGTCAGGGGCTTGGTCTGGGAGCGGTCCCAGAAAACAGTTTTCCTAGGCATGAGTTATTGCCAATGCCAGGCCATATGATTCTGTGATGGCCCTTCTAACTCACAGGCCTTGATCCAATGTCATGCATAGTGAGTGACCTCTTCGCATCCAAGAGGCTCAGGCAAAAAGCTAAAGCTGGGAAGGCCTTGCTAGAGCCAGCTAAAGGGTACCCTCGGAGCTTCAGGCTCTGGTGGGTTTGTAGGGCTGCTGGTTTGAGCTCTCTGCTCCCTGGGCCTACTCCTCCCTCCCCAAGCTTGCTCCTCTTTCCAACTCTGTGCTGAGACAGTGGATTTGAGGAACCAGCTTTGGGGACATACTATCTGAAGGGAACTTGATGAGCAGCCCTGTTTCTCTCCTTGAACAGACCAGCTCAGTGGAGAAGTGGGTATTCTGGGGTATCATGTACCCAGCCATATTAAAGGCACTGGGGATAGACAGTGGCCAGGAAAGGGTCATCTATCATTCCTGCCCTCCTGGAGCCACCCTTTCACCAAGGTGGCAGGGCAGTAGGCAAATTCAAGATCTATGAGCTGAAGGTAGACAAAGAGACAGCATGAATACCAGGGAGGTCTAAGGCTCACTGACAGTCTCCCCAAAATATGAACTGAGAATGAAGGTGACTACGAGCAGGATGGACAGTGGGGTGAGGGTGAGGGGAGTTCCTAGCTCTGACACATCCACCTGTCTCTGCATCCAGCCAGTTCTAAAATATTTTTTGTCCCTCCAGAAAGAAACTGGTTCCTATAGCTAAGCCCTCCCCCATCCCAGTGCTGACCCTATTCTTCATTTGGCTGTCCCATTGCATCACACCATGGCCCCTTTAGCTGGCTTTATGTTCAGGGCTCTGGCCTCTGTCACCTGCAGAACCCCAGTGGACAGGCTTCCCTGTGACTGTTTCATTTCTGGGGGCAATCTGAGGAATGTGAGGTTATATGTGACCACGGGGCTGAGAGGTACATAATTCCACATGCACAGTGTCTGTGCTGTGCCTGAGTCAGCAGACTGTCTTCTGCAGAGGAACATGCCCCTCAAGCTGCTCATCATGTCTGCCACGCTTCGGGTAGAGGACTTCACCCAGAACAAGCGGCTCTTCACCACACCTCCCCCGGTCATCAAGGTAAGATTTGGATAAGCCCCTGCTGACTTCAACCTGACCTTGGCTGTGGGAACTGGCGGTCTTAGGGGTTGGTTTAGAGAAAGGAGTCTCTGGAATGAAGCATTCCCATACCTTTGTGGACCTGTCACAGGTTGAGTCCAGGCAGTTCCCTGTGACAGTACATTTCAACAAGCGGACCCCATTGGATGACTACAGCGGCGAGTGCTTCCGGAAAATCTGCAAGATCCACCGGATGTTGCCTGCAGGTGAGGCCTGATGGGCTTGGCACATCCCTCCCTCACTGAAGACTTGGGTTTGCCTTTCATCCCTCTGACAGCATAGGGCACAGTCAAACCACAGTGGTATGATGACTGTTCCCGAGACTTACCCCAGCCCTAGATGCTCCCCATCCCTACCCCCCGTGCACACACACGCACGCACGCACGCGCACACACACACACACACCTAAGGCAGAAGTGGGAGTATGAAAGCATCTTCTTGGATAGTCTCCTCTGTTCCTTTGATTCTGTTGGTTTTGCAGTCTGTCAGGTGCTCCTCACCACTCTGCTGGTCTAGGGTAATTGGCTCCTACCTGGTAGCTGTTTCCTTGACTCCTGGTTCTTCCAGCCCCTCAGCAGGCTGTTCTTGCAAGGGTAAGTTTTCCAAGTGACTGCCTGGGTTCTCTTTGCAGGTGGCATCCTGGTGTTCCTCACAGGGCAGGCCGAGGTACATGCACTGTGCCGCCGGCTTAGGAAGGCCTTCCCCACCCGATGCTCCCAGCCACAAGGTAACTGACCCACAGTCCCCCATTAAAACACTCCACCCCCATCCCTGGGCCTGGCAGCTGGTGCCATAGTTGAGATGTCAGCCTCCACTTCAGTGTCCTTGAGGAGAGCCTGCACCTTGTGCCCCCAATAATATGCCTATCATTGGCAGTAGTTTGGCTGAGGGTGACAAGAATAAAGTGCCAGCTGCCTGCATTGGCCACAGGCATCTCTTTCCAACCACCCTCTCCCCCCTTTCCAGAAAAGGAAGAGGAAAAGGACTCAGCAGAAGGGATGAGGAGGTTTAAGAAGTCCCGGACGAGGGCCAAGAAGGCCCAGGCCATGGTATGTAGAAGCCTGTAGAACCCTGTGCTGTCAAGTTGCCACCTTCACATAGCTGTTTGGGCTTAAGTATCACTAGAATGAAATGAAAGTAAAAGTCTATTTCATCCAAGGTGGCTGCAAGCCATGTGGGGTTCCTGGAGGCCACCCTGGTCCAGCCCCATCCCACAGCACAGAGTCCTGGTGGATAGTGCAGCTATGGAGGCTGCAAGTTGGGGATGTGTTATGATTTACATGCCTGTGAGGATCCTGGAGCATAAATAGAGCCATGGCTACTTGCTGAAGTGAGGAGAGCTGCTCTCTGAAGCTGTGGGGCAGGCCAGGGGAGGGACCACCCCAGGCATCCTGGATGCAGCTGGATGCAGCACCAGTGGTGTGGCTACTCAGTTATAGCTACTGGGTGGCTTCTACCCTCTTTTACACTTAATGTGGGCCAGGCAGATTGTTTGACTCTGTGTACATAGCTCAGAGCAGCCTTGGGGGATGTACCCCATGCTTGTGTCTAATTTATTTTTTTATTCAGATAGAATGTCACAATGTAACCCTTTTAGGTCAAGTGCTTCCTGTGTAGACCAGACTAGCCTTGAACTCACAGGGAACAATTTGTCTGTGCCTCTAGAACACTGGGATTAAAATTTTGTTCCACCATACCTAATTTCTGAAAGAAAGAAGTATTTCTTTGGATAGATTTTATTTTATGTGCATGAGGGTGTGTGTGTGTGTGTGTGCACGCACGCATACCTGGTACATGGGAGGTCAGAAGAGTCAGATCCTCTGGAACTAGAATTTGAAGTGGTTGTAAGCTGCCATGTAGGTGCTAGAAATCAAACCCAGGTCCTTTTGTAGGAATAAGTGCTATTAACTTCTGAGCCATCTGTCCAGCCAGCCCCCATACGTAATTTTGAATCTAGGAAAGCGAGGCAGAAGTTATTGTTCAGTGACCTCACCTCAGAGGTCCCTGTGGGGAGATGCCCTCTATGAGCAAGTTGTTATTTCCCCTGTGTGTGGCTTCATTTCATGGTGTTGATGCCTCCTCACCCAGGCATTGCCCCAGATCAACCTGGACAATTACTCTGTACTACCAGCGGGAGAAGGTGACGAGGACAGGGAGGCAGAGATGGATGACGAAGAGGAGGCCCTGGGCTCTGACTTGGATCTGGACCTGGGTGACAGTGAGGCAAACGAAGGTGTGGCCTGGCAGAGCTCTGCCCTCAGGTTCATTGCTTATTGATTTCAGCATGGGTCTGCTGAGCCCCTCTTGGCATCATAGGCCCTATTGGCCCTGGGACCAGAAGAATCTAAGTCCCGTCCTCATACATGTGACCAAACACATCCTGGTTCCTCCTGGTATGTGAACACAGAAGATGGGCCTTTCTGATAGCTCTGTCTACTGTGGTCTCCTGAGGTTCTAATATTTGTCATGGTAGTGCCAGGGACACCATCCCTGGGCTGGCCTTTCGTGGGCAGACACAGAGAAGGCATCTTGATTCTCAGGGCCTCTTGAGGATGTTGATGGGACAACTCCTTGTTACACAGCTTGGTAGCACAGACCTATGGTCCCAGATGCTCAGAAGGCTGGCTTGAATTTGCCATAGGCTGTGTATCTTTAGAGAGAGAAACTTACGTGGAAACTTTTGTGTCCAGAAAGGACTCCTTCCATACAAACTCAGTCTGCCACACTGCCCAAACACATACCTGGGGCCAGCTTGCTCTCGGGATGCTGCTCTCGGGATGTGGTAGGCATCACAGGCCTATGCTGGGCAGCAGTAACAATTTTCAGGAGCTTCCTAGTACTGTGTCTAAACATGAGCCCTCAAACCTGGGGGTGAAGGGATGGGAGCTGCCAGGCAGCTAGAGGCAGGCCTATGCCTTTGGCATCTGTACAAACCAGACTCCGGTGTCCCATGCTTGACCACAGGTGA
The DNA here is from genome assembly GCF_943737965.1 of Phodopus roborovskii. Taxonomy (NCBI): domain Eukaryota; kingdom Metazoa; phylum Chordata; class Mammalia; order Rodentia; family Cricetidae; genus Phodopus; species Phodopus roborovskii. The sequence goes on along the minus strand of NW_026126598.1, from coordinate 1,515,432 downwards.
GCAGCCAGATGCCTCCCTGCCCCTTCATGTGCTCCCGCTCTACTCTTTGCTGGCCCCGGAGAAGCAGGCACAGGTAAGGGGACAGCTCTAGGGAGCTTTAAGATGGGGTGGGTCAAGCCTCGGGTGCGTTTCCTCCAGGTGTTTACTGGCCAGTCCCTGATAGTGGAGGGAATGATAGAAACCACTCCTGATGGTTGTGGTTAGAGCTTGGTGAACAACAGTGGTGCTTGCCTAGCTCAGAGCAATGTGTCCACTGGCTGTCTCATAGATTTTCACCTGATTCTGATGTTGTCTTGCCCACCCCCTCTTCCCAGGTCTTCAAACCTCCTCCAGAGGGGACAAGGCTGTGCGTAGTGGCCACCAATGTGGCTGAAACATCCCTGACCATCCCTGGCATCAAGTATGTGGTGGACTGTGGGAAAGTTAAAAAACGCTATTACGACCGTGTCACAGGCGTGTCCTCCTTCCGTGTCACCTGGGTCTCCCAGGCATCCGCTGACCAGCGGGCTGGTCGTGCAGGCCGGACAGAGCCAGGCCACTGCTATAGGTAGGCCACTTGCTCCTGCACCACACGAGTTGGGATGCAGAACCGCTGCTGTCCCCCTACAGTGAATAGGCCCATGTCCTCAGAGCACCACAGCCCGTCCACACTGCTGGCTGCTTTCCCCTGCCCTTGTCTGCTATGTTTGTGATGGGTGATCCACAACTACTTCAGAAGTAAGCCACTGTCTAGAATGGCTTCACAGTTGGGCTGCTGTCACCGCCATCGAGGCAGTGCTCCTGAGAGTGGTTGCTCCCTGTGGACACCGCTATAAGGTGTTACCTTTTGTCAGGCTCCAACACCCAGTAGATGTGTTCTGGGGGTCATCTTAACAGGCTTTCTCCTGGTGGCTGTCACTTGTCCACTGCCTTGTCGCATTGTTACTATCCATCTCTGCTGCACTTTGGGGTTGCTGCTCCTTTCTCCTGTGGTAAACACACATGTCCCTGGGTTAGTTTGCCTGTGTTTGTCCTTGTCCCTGAAGAGCTCTAGACTCAATGCTTAAGAATGGAGGAACTAGCCAGGCGATGGTGGCATGCGCCTTTCATCCCAGCACTAGAGAGGCAGAGGCAGAGGCAGGCAGATCTCTGAGTTCAAGGCCAGCCTGGTCTACAGAGCTAGTTTCAGGACAGGCTCCAAAGCCTATCTCAAAATAAACAAACAAAAAGAGTAGAGGAACTAGCCAGGTGCCCAGGTTCTTACCTGACATCTTCACCCCATTTTTTGTTTGCAGTCACATGAGGCAGGGTCTCCTGTCAGTGGCTTTGGATCTTTGTGCACTGACTGCCTCTGTGCCTTCTCAGGAAGTGTCTGCTGAGACCTTTCCTCAGTTCTAAATTAGGCTCTGTGTCTGCTGGTAGCTGGGAGGACTCTTCTGAAGTCCAGGAGATAGACCCTCATCAGTTATGACCCTGGTCACTTTGGGTAGCTTATTGCCATTCTCCCAATACCATTTTAGTTTACAGAAGGGAAAACTTAGAAAAGAGTAGTCAGGGCAGCTGGAGGTGGCACTCACTGCCACTGGTGGGGGGAGGGCCTGTCCCTTGAGTGGCAGGCATGGTTGGGCCCAGGTCTGGTTGACTTTCTTCTTTCTGGCCCTTATTTCTCCCCACTTAGGCTGTATTCCTCAGCTGTTTTTGGTGACTTTGAGCAGTTTCCTCCCCCTGAGATCACTCGAAGACCAGTAGAGGACTTGATCCTGCAAATGAAAGCCCTCAACATCGAGAAGGTTAGTCTTGACCAGAAACGTCCCTCATGCCTTTCCAGTCTGTCCTCAGATTTGGCCAGTCTGTCATCCCATAGCTGCGCCTGCCAGGGAAACCAAAAGAAGTGGTACCCTGAGGTTTGTCAGAAGGTGCCCTGGTGGCCCTCAGTCTCTAGTGAGGACAGCTTTTCTGTCTCCCGGGGGACAGAGGCTTATGGACAGACAGCTAGGTCTCACACTGTTCATGGGCACTCAGAGATGTCCTGATGAACCCTGGATGATGGCTTCACTGGTGTAGCCCTAAGATGGAGTTGGACATTCCTGTCCCCACTCCAGAATGAGGTAGCCCATCGAAAAGGTTCTGCTTATGCTGCATACCATGCCCTAACACTGTCATGTGGAAACCAAGGCAGGGAAGAGTCACCCTCTGTTTATCTGGTCTGGTCCTATCCCAGAACACAGAAGAAAGTTAAAAATGAAGAATATGCTTTTTTTTTTTTTTGAGACAGGGTTTTTTTTCTGTGTAACTTTGTAGACCAGGCTGGCCTCAAACTCATAGAGATCTGCCTGCCTCTGTCTCCTGAGTACTGGTATTAAAGGCATGCATGTGCCGCCACCACCACCCCGCTTGAAGAATGTACTCTTACTTGGACTAAGGAGATGGCTCAGCATGTAAGGCACCTGCTGCCAAGCCTGAGGATTTAAGTTTCCAGGAACCACATGATAGAAGGAGAAAGCCAACTCCCACATGTTGATTGCTGTGCTCCGTCCATACTTATTCAGTGGCACATGCGCACTTCATACACATACAAATAATTAAATTTCAAATAAAAAAAACTTTAAAAATAAAGAATATACCCTTGGCTAGGGATGTAATCTGATTGGTTGAATGCTTGCCTTACACACACAAAGGACTAAGTTTGATACCCAGCACTGGGATATAGAAACACTCAGGATATAGATACAGGTAGATGAGAAGTTCAAGGTTAAGTTAGACATAGTGACACACATCTATAGCCCCAACACTTGGAAGCCTGAGGCAGGAGAATTGCAGTGGCTGAGGCTAGCCTGAAACATGGGTTTCAGCACTAGAATGAAGCCACGTCTTTTCTCTTTGTTTTGAGACAGGCCTGATGTAGCCTTGATTGCCCTGGCTCCATATGTAAATCAGGCGCAGATTCACAGAGATCTGCCTCCTGCTGCTGCCTCCCAAGTGCTGGGATTAAAGGTGTGCACCACCATGCCTGGCAAGACCCTGACTCTTAAAATAAAAAGACTGTACCCTCACTTTGTGCAGTGGCACAGGCCTACGCCTACGCCCTCATCGTGGGATGTGTTCTGGTGAAGAGATCTGTCCCTTTAAGAAGGAGTGAGACTCCCTAGTGATTTTTTTTTTTTTTCCTTTGTTACAAACAACTGATTCAGAGTTAAAAAAAACTCACATACTTTAGGTCATCGTGAGAACTTCACATTCAAACCTGTGGCCATTGTTATGTTTTTTCCATGCATAATACTGTTTTTCTAAGTATTACAGGCTGTTTTTGTAAATATTACATGATGATTTGTATGTTGTTGATTTTAAACTCCCAGATTTTAGTTGACAGGGATTGCCCCTGGCACACAGTAGGCTTAATTTGGGGTCATCCTAGCACGTGGACCTGGAAAATCTTGACAACTTTCAGAGCACTCAGGACCCATGTCTCAGTTATCATGACCCATGGCCTGGGGACAAGCTGGAAGGAAGAGAGACCAGTGCCTGGTATAGCCAGTGTGACTCATGGGGCTTGCTTCTCTGCATCACTCTGCCCCTCTCCTTCCTTCCTGTACCCAGGTTATCAACTTCCCATTCCCCACACCACCCTCCGTGGAGGCCCTCATTGCCGCCGAGGAGCTGCTGATTGCACTGGGGGCCCTGCAGGCACCTCGGAAGAATGAAAGGTAGGACGGGGAGGGTGGACCCAAGCATGCACAGAGCCTCCATGTACAGGTTCTATGGCTCCTACCCACCGTGACTCTTGTCTGCAGAATGAAAAAGCTACAGATGTCACAACTAAGCAGCCCCATCACTGCACTGGGACGGACCATGTCCACCTTCCCCGTGGCACCCCGCTATGCCAAGATGCTAGCACTGAGCCAGCAGCATGGCTGCCTGCCCTATACCATTGCCATTGTGGCTGCCATGACTGTGCGTGAGCTCTTTGAGGAGCTGGATAGGTAGGTTGGTAACAGCCTGGTCCCTTGGAGCCCTCTGTACTATCTTTGATCAGTGGTGGCCTGGGGAGCCTATATCTGGAAGAAGGGATACAGCAGTGAGGACCTGGAGATGCTGATGGTCAGAGGGTCCATGAGGGCAGTGGGTTGAAGCCCAGTGGGCAATGTGTATGTTTACAGACCAGCTGCCAGCGAAGAGGAGCTTGCAGAGTTGAAGGGCCGTCGAGCCCGTGTGGCCCAGATGAAGAGGACCTGGGCTGGGCAGGGGGCATCTCTGAAGCTTGGTGACCTCATGGTGCTACTGGGTTGGTATCACCTCCAGGGCATGAAGGAGGGTGATTGATAGCTTGGAGTAGGTTAGAGCCAACTAGTGAGAACACCCTACCTTGCCCCACAGGTGCTGTGGGAGCCTGTGAGTACTCCGGCTGCTCACCCCAGTTTTGCCATGCTAACGGACTTCGATACAAGGCCATGCTAGAGATCCGGCGCCTGCGTGGCCAGCTGACCACCGCAGGTACAGCCCAGGTGACAGTGTGGGCAGACATCTGGTCCCCATTCCATACATGTTTAGGTTTGGTATGATGGAGACTCAACACTTCCTCGTTTGCCTGTCCATTAAGGTGGACTCATAACCCCAAGTCAACTCCAAATGCCCTAAGACAGGTTCCCTTGCACACCCACCCAGAAGGCTGTCCCTTAGGCCATCTACCCCTTGGCAATGACCCTCTGGTCCTCTTCCCCTGTTCCAGCCAGGACCTTTCTTCCATCCCATATGTCCCCAGAGTTCTGGCCTCATGGGTAGAGGATTCACATTCATCTTAGCCACAGGTGGCTCCTGTCAATAGCATCTAGGATTCAAGGAGTGATACAGGGTGGACTCATCCCTCTCCAAAGCTAACTGGGAACTCAGTACTATTCTAGCAGCTCCAGGCTTCATGGATCAGTGGCTGTTCCAGCCCACAGTAGCAGGTCATCATTGGAGGCCTGCTGTCCTGTCTACTCTCATACTTACACAGCCTTATCCTCAGAGGCAACAGCCTGCAATTGTGGACAGCCACCTGACAGTAATGACAGGTGGCCTTGTGGGGCCACAGGTCTCTCTGCAGGCTACCTTTCAACAGAGGGGATAATGGGGCTGAGGTTCTGTAAACTATCCTACCACCTGGGAGCCTGGAATGGCTGTCCCTTGACTGGGCTTTGCAAGCATGGGAATCTATGCCTTGGCCTTGGAAGGGGCTCAGGATTGAGTCACTGTTGACCTATGTATCAGAATCAGACACTATGTGGGTGGGGCCCAAGTGTTGGGTGATTTCCTGGAGGCCTGGTTGGCTTTTCTGATCGTGGACTTATACACTTTTCTCACCTTCCTCCCAGTCAACGCAGTGTGCCCTGAGGCTGGGCTTTTCCTAGACCCCAAAATGCAACCACCTACTGAGAGCCAGGTGACCTACCTGCGACAGATCATGGCAGCTGGCCTGGGTGACCACCTAGCCCGCAGGGTTCAGAATGAGGATCTGCTAGACCCCAAGTGGAAGAACGCCTACAAGGTGAGACATAGGTCTGCTTTTTGCAACTGTCCCCGTGTCCTCTGAGAAAGCCCCACCAAAGAGCAATTGAAGTCTGTTGTTTGCTGGAGGTTAAGATATCACCCTAAGCTTCAAGGTTACTTTCTAGAGATGCATTTTACACCATAAAGGCAACTCCCTGGCTTTACTATGTTCAGCATCAGCACGGTCAACTGAGACAGTTTTCTCTGCCCTGGAGACACCCAAGCCTTCTTTCTACCCATCGCCCAGAGTCTCTGGCTTTCCTGTGCTAACCGCTTCACCAGGAGGACCCATGTGGTGCTTGGTGTGTTGGGGCTACCTCCCTCCCAGCATTGCGTTTTTGAGGTCTACCCACCAGGGTCTCACCTCTGGTTTTTGAAACAGGTGATCCACCTGCCTCAGCCTACCAAGTGCTAGGGTTCCAGGCTATGCCCCCACATGGAGATTGTGTTTTACTTTGTGCCTTTGTGTATGGTGCAGTGGTGCATGTATGGAAATCAGGATTTCAGGAATCTTTTTTTCTCCTTCCACTTTATGGGTCCCAGGGAATGAACTCACATTACCAGGCTTGGTGGCAGGTGCCTTTATACACTGAGCCATCTCACTAGGCTCTAGCTCCATGTTTTATTTTAGTGTGTAGAGGTACACATGTACAGGTAGACATCCAACAGGTCATTAGGCTTTCATGGCAAGTGTTTTTATTCATTGAGCCATCTTCCCGGCCCCATGCTTCAGCTCTGTTGATGGTCAAGGAGTAATGTATCCTCGGTAATATCTGGTCATTGTCTCTCTGGCTTGATGGTTGGATCCTGAAGGTTGGACTTGAAGGGCCCAGAGAGCTCAGACTTTTCTCTGACCTGAGCCTCCATCCACCTCTCTCTGCAGACCCCTCTCTTAGATGACCCTGTCTTCATCCATCCCAGCTCCGTACTCTTCAGAGAGCTACCTGAGTTTGTGGTCTACCAGGAAATAGTGGAGACCACCAAAATGTACATGAAAGGTACTGTGTAGTGGCCGGGACTCATGTCACAGGGTGATACCAGTGGGTCCTGTCTGGGAAAGCATGTGAGATCTGACTGTGCCCTCTACTGGCCTCAGGTGTCTCCATTGTGGAAATCCAGTGGATCCCATCGCTGCTGCCCTCCTATTGCCAGTTCGATGCACCCCTGGAGGAGCCAGCCCCCACTTACTGTGCAGAGTCAGGACGGGTGCTGTGCCACCGGGCCAGTGTATTCTGTAAGTCAGGGACACTTCCTTGGTGACCTGGCCACCTGTAACCATGAGCTTCTTAGACTCATCAGTCCGTGCCCTACTCTTGGACATGTGTCTGAGGATGTCACCCCAGCCAGCCCTCATGCTCTGATGGGCTTGGGAGGATGCGTGTAACATGGGCCTTTTATCACGTTCCCATCTTCCAGACCGCGTGGGCTGGCCACTCCCTGCCGTCCAGGTGGACTTTCCTGAAGGCATTGACCGCTACAAGTACTTTGCACGGTTTCTGCTGGAGGGACAGGTAGGTGCTTGAGCTACCTGTGGCTTGATTCCTAGGTGTCATGAACTGTAGGCCCCCATTCAACCAGTGTGTGCTCTCTCACTAGGTCTTCCACAAGCTGGTTTCATTCAAGAGCTGCCTGCTGTCTAGCCCCAGCACCATGCTGAAGACTTGGGCCAGGTAAAAGAGTATATTCCTAGACTGTTAAGGCAGGCAGTGGCAGAGAGGCTCCTTTGTTAGTCATGTATGCTAGAGATGTGACAACTATAGGAGCCTCCTTTATTCTGGAGCTATCAGTGAGCCTAGCACATCTTACACCTCTGAAAGATGCAGGGGCCCCTATACCACTATCCAGGAATCTCCCTACCTGTCTCTCTACTGGTGGCTGTATCATTCCAATCTTGCCTCTTCCTCTTGTCTGTGTCCCCTCCTTATATGGGCTCCAGTCTTGGTGGTAGGGACCAACCTAGTCCACTGTACCCTGATGATCTGGAACATCCATGTACCCTAAGGAGCTGGTTGGACATGAGTAGGGAAGAGTGCTGGTGAACCCTACATGCTGCCACTGTGTACAAGAGGCTTTCTGTGCTGAATGATAGGTCCCACTCATCAGCTGTCCACTCATCCCTTCTGGCTTAGTCAGCTGCCCCCCTTTCCACAGGCTGCAACCAAGGACGGAGAGCCTACTGAAAGCCCTTGTGGCTGAGAAGGCAGACTCCCGTGATGCCCTGCTGGCTGCATGGAAGAAAAACCCCAGATGTGAGTGTGACCAGACTGAGGTGGGGGGATGGTGCTCACTCAGGGGAAGGACCTAACCATACCATAGGCCATGGTAGTCTGACCAACCAAGCAAGTCCCTGGCCTGATACTCTAACCCTGACCACCTCTTCCTGCAGACCTGCTGGCTGAATACTGTGAGTGGCTCCCAAAGGCTATGCACACTGACGTTGAGAAGAGCTGGCCCCCCATCACTGACTGTTGACCTCACACCCAGCTACACAGTCAGCCGGCATCTACGCTGGTACTAGGAGACTTGCTGTGGCCCAGGAAGCCCTTTTTGACCTTGACCCAACCCAGAGCCAAGTTTGCTGCTGCACTGACCATAAGTGCCTTCTTCACTATTCCAACGAGAGAGAGAGGGTTTGTCTCTCTCCAGATGACATAAGCGCTTGTGGATGTACAGGACTACACCGGGATGTAGTGAGATATTCACTCTGTCCGTACCTGTTGCACTGACCATGCCCACTAGGGGGTGGGAACAGGTACAGATGTGACCTGGGGGAACTAGGTCTGGGGACTAGAACCTGCTGGCATTCATCTGTCTGTTGTAAGTTATTTCTCCCTGAATAAACATCTATTCAGCCTGTCTGTTTTCCCTGATACCGGGACAGGAAAGTGGACCATTTCCCCAGTGTACCTGTCCAGCCCCATAGCATCTTGGGCAGCAGGTGCATTTCAGACTTGTGTGACCCAGGGATTTTTCCTGAAAGGTTGGCCCCAGGTAAGGGATGAATATAGCCCAGAGCCCTGATTACAAGGGTCCTGCTTTGGCATCCACAGACAGCAAGTTCTGTCTTTTTGTTGTTGTTTTTGGTTTTTTGTTTGTTTGTTTGTTTGTTTTCTTATTTCAAGACAGGGTTTCTCTGTGTATCCTTGGCTGTCCTGGAAACCAGGCTGTCCTCAATTCAGAGAGACCCACCTGCCTCTGCTTCCCCAGTGCTGGGATTAAAGGCTATCACCTGTCATGAAGTGGACAATTTTCAGAAGATGAAATGGAAGTGGCCTGCAACATATTCAGCCAGGACTTATGAGATGGTCCAGATGGCACTGGCTACTCTCCTAGAGGACCTGCATTGGATTCTCAGCACCCACATGGTGACTAACAACCATCTGTAACTTCAGTTCCAGAAGGTCCAATTCCCTCTTCTGGCCTGTGCAGGCATTGTACACATTGTCCACAGATAAACACATAAATAATAAAAGTAAAATCCAACCTTATGAGTCATCAGAGAATGCCAGTCAGAACTACATGAGAGGTTGGAGAGATAGCTCAGGGTTAAGAGCACTTGCTTTCACAGAGGACCAACCTGGGTACGGTTGTCAGTTCCCACATGGCTGCTCATAACCATCTGTATCTTCAGTTCCAGGGGAATTACATGAGATTTTACCGCTGTCAAAATGGCTTTGTGCATGAAAATAGCAAATGAGCTGGGTGTAGTGGTTCACACCTTTAATCCTAGTACTGGGAGGCAGAAGGAGGGAGGTGGAACTATTGAGTTCTGGCATAGTATTGGGAATGGAAACCAGTCCAGTCACTGTGGAAATTAATATGGAGGCACCTCAGAACTCTAGAAAGATCTACCTAAAGACCCAACAATGCCACTTCTGGGCATTTACCAAGGCAACACACAAACACTAAGCTGCACAACCAGCCTGGTTCCCATCAAGGCAAAGAATGGGTAAAGAAAATATGGTTTATGTAAGGAGGGGAGTCTTTGAGCCATTAAGGAAAACAACTGGAGATTATCCTACTAAACAGATTAAGCCAACCGCAGAAAGACAAATGCTTTACTTTCTCTTATTTGTGGGCCCTAGACTTCATATAAAACCATACATCCTATGGGTGATGTGAAAGGAAAACTGAGGAGGAAAGGGGACTAACAGGAGGAGAGGATTGTGGAAAAGGGGGTGTTCCCAAAACATAGGCTGTGTGAAAACTGCCCTATGAAAATCTGTCATTTTTTTTTTAAGAGGGGAGGAGTCTGGGTTTTGGTTTTGAGACAGGGTCTGGTTATGTAGCCCTGACTTCGAACTCTATGTGAGGTCAGGCTGGCCCCAGATCCCTAGAAAAGACTGCCTCTGCCTCCCCAAGACCTTGGGAATTGAACTTGGATCAGTTGTCAGTCTTGGTGGCAATTTCCTTTATCCAGTGTGTCATCTTGAAGGCCCTTGTTTCCTACTTTTTCATTTTGAAGGAGGGTCTTATGTCGACCAGGCTGCTCACAATCCTGCCTCCACCTCCCAAGAGCTAGGATAACTGGTGTGTGTCACCACACTTGACTCAGACAACCTTACACTTCTGGGTGATGAGGGAACAGTGTGCAGTAGGTAGCACTGCTGGCCCAATACCATTTTCCCTTGAGCTTGGGCACTAACTCCTGGCCTGCTGTTTACCTCATCGAAATCATCCCATAAACCCTTACTTTGTCCAGGAATGTTCCCAAGCTGTGGGAGGGGCAACTAGGAGACCTGGTCCTCCAACCTCCACTTACTGGCATCTATGAATAAACAATCTTTCCCCAACCCTGCTCCAGTGATGAGCATTCCAGTGGTTATAGAGGCCTACCTTGGTCACAAGGGAGATGGCTCAGCCTCTCAATCAATAGTTCCCTTAGAAGTTAAAGCACCAAGGACTGGACTTGTAGCCTAGGGTACCGACCCCAGTGCCACACAAGCCGAGGCAGGAGCACCTCCACGTTTGCAAATGAAAAAGCGTCTCATAGCCCAGGTTAGCCTCAAACACTCCTCGGGTGCTGGGATGACAGGCATGCGCCACCATGCCTGCCTTTATGCAGTGCTAGCTATTTCGAGGTAAGAACTCTACAAACCGAGCTACACATCAGTGTTCAAATGTGTTTAAGTACAGGTTTTCCACCTCATGTTGTCGAAGTAGAGGGCAGAAAGTCGGGGGCCATATGTGTGCTATACGTTAGTGACAAGCTTCAGAGTGGCAGAACAAGCCTAAGGGGAATGACTAAACAAAGCACGCCCACCCCACCCCAGAGTATAGGCTATGTTAGCCAGCTGCCTACAGAATCGGCTAGAAAACACTCCACCTCACCCCACTTCCCGGCCTCCTCCCTGCACCTCCAGCCTGCAAAACTTCACGTGGCCGCTAGACGGAGCCTTTAAAACACTGATGATAGAGCCAAGTCCCTTTCCTCTGGCCTTCGGGGGCTTCCAAGCCTCAGTTCTACCATGGTTCTGCCCTCATTCACTGAAGTCCAGACACCGGGCAGCTTTCTGGTGTTTTCATCTCTAAGCTCCTGCTCTGCGCTCAAGGAATGTGCCCGCGCCGGCTCCGGATCATGCGGATCTCGTGGATGTCCCCGCAGTTCTGTGCATCATCATAAAACATCCCTGGGATTTCTAGTGTTAGCCTCGAATTGGAATTAGAGTTCCAGAAAGGCTGAGACTCCTTGCGTGGTCTTGGCAAGATTGTTGGGCTACTTGATATTCTATTTGGACACACTACGGATGCTCAGTGCGTGCACATTACACCAATAGGCGTTCAGTAGCCGCTGGTTATAGGACCTCCTTAGAAATGCAGTGTTTTCCTCCTGCTCCATTCACAAGTAACTACAGGAGTTGATTTACAAATGCTGATTCCGGCCATCCTTGCAAAGTCAGTCTGCCCGGTAGGGCCCTTTCTGGGGCGCCGGTTCCCCACGTGGTAGGAAAGGAGGCCTTGCTTTCCGACCTAATTTACTGGAGGGCTTAAAAGAAAACAGAGTGGAGATGCCGGGGATTGAACCCGGGGCCTCATACATGCAAAGCATGCGCTCTACCACTGAGCTACATCCCCTTGCTAAGAAGGAGATTTTCCGGAATAGTGATGGTTATCAAACACACACTGCTGCGAAGTTTTCCGTCTCTGCTCATGATGTGAGCGCTATAAACTGAGATGTCAGTCAGAGAGAATAGAAGGAGAGGGAAAGAAACATAGATGAAAGAGAGAAAGAGCAGGAGAAGAGGGACACGGAAAAGAAGAGATCGGGTGACAGCCTCTCTGTGTATCCGTCTATAGCAACTTGTCTGGAAAATACCTACTAAGGCTCGTCCTCGTTAGTATAGTGGTGAGTATCCCCGCCTGTCACGCGGGAGACCGGGGTTCGATTCCCCGACGGGGAGGCCATAAAGGTGGTTTTGTATTTTAGAAGTCCTAGCCTCATTCACCATGGATCTGAGCAAGAAAAAAAAAAAAAAAAAAAAAAAAAAAACCTGTGCTCCTTCACTATGGACTCGGTCATGGATTTGTGATTATTATGTGATACCCATGTGTTTGGTGGGTCATTATGTGTTATCGTGTAGATAAAGGCTTATAGGGGGGTGAATACATAGACTTGAATTAGAGCTACAGCAAATTCTAGGAAAGTAAGGAAAACTAGGATAATAAATGTGATTGTAGCAGTTGATGGGCTAATAGTTGTAAGAATTAGTGTGGCCTTTCCAATAAAATGCATAAGTAGGTGTCCTGCAGTGGTATTAGCTGTTAGACGAACTGCAAGGGCTAATAAATAGGCTAATAGTTTGGATAATGGTAAGTATAGGAATTAGTGAAATAGGGGTTCCTTGAGGTAGAAAGCGGGCTAATGAGTCTTTTATTTTGTGATGAAACCCTGAAATTATGATCCCTGCTCATAGTGGGATTGCTATTCCAAGATTTATAGATAATTGAGTTGTTGGGACAAATGTGTGGGGCAATAAGCCTAGAAGGTTTGTTGACCCAATAAATATAATTAGGGATACTAGCATTAAAGGTCAGGTTCATCCTTTTGGTGAGTGAATCATCATTATTTGTTTAGTAATTAATTTAATTAATCATTCTTGAAATGTGTGGAAGCGGTTACTTACTAAGCATTTGGAAGATGTTAATAGTATTGAAGGAAAAATTATGATAGCAATTACAATAGGGAGACCTATTATTTTTGTGGTTAAAAAAGAAGCGAATAAATTTTCATTCATTTGGATTCTCGGGGTTATTTGATTTTGTGTGTTTTAGATGTTTATTGGAGGGGTTAGTAGGAAATTTTTGCAAATAAATTTTTAATTGAATTAGGATGAAAAGTATAATCGTAGAGGCTAGGACAGTGATAAATCATGTAGATATGTCTAATTGTGGAACATCATTATGGAGATGTCATATCTCTAACTTTAACTGAAAAAGTTAACCCTCTAAGCTTCACAATGACATTAAATTATTGATACAGTTCAGTTTTCAAAGCATTTAAATGGGACTATCTCTGTGTTTAGATCTGCAGTTTCCTGAGCATTGGGCATAGAATAACCCTAGATGGTTGGATGAGATTTTAGCTTAGTTTAGGCGTCCTGGAATTGCATCGGTTTTGGGGCCTAGGGATGATACAGCTCATGAGTGAAGTACATCTTCAGATGAAATTAATATACAAATAGGTAATTCTATTGGTAATACTACTCAGTTATCAACTTCTAGAAGTCGAAGTTCTCCAGGCTTAAGATCATTTGCTGGAATCATGTAAGAGTCAAAGCACAGGTCTTCATATCCTGAATACTCATAGCTTCAGCATCATTGATGTCCTATGGTTTTACTGTTGGTACTGGGTTATTAATTTAATTTCAGATCCTTACCCTATGTTCTCCCCGACGTCACCCTTCCCCACTTTCGCGAATTTTACAGGGAATCCCTGAGTTCACTTAGGGTTGATATGAATGAGTTTGGCTAAGAAGATGGTTCAGCCCCTGGGCATCTGGTTAACACCAAGAGGCCAGGCATTCCAGCCTGCCAACAGGGCTACCTCTCCAAAGATATCTCCCACTTTACTTTCTCACCTTACTCCATTTTTGTTGTGAAGATCTGTTTTATTTATTTGTTTATTTATTTATTTGTAAAAGCCAAGTTAAAGTACTCTCTGAGAAGCGTAAAACAGGTGCCCACTTCTCGCCAGGGTTTTCTTTTTTAATTCCTCTTGGTCTGTAACCCGGGCAGGCCTTGAATTCCAGGAGCAATTCTCCTGCCTCAGCCCCCCCCCCCCCCCCGTGCTTAGCTTACAGAATTTCATCTCCTCCACTCCCAGTTCTTTGCTTTTTTATTTTGGTTATTTTTTTTTTTGAGACAATACTTTGTGTACCCAAACTGATTATTTTTAGATTTATTTATTTTATGTGTTTTGCCAAAATGTATTGTATATATGTGGACTACCGAGGTGTCTGCTGTTCGTACAGTAGAGAGGTCAGATCCCCTGAAACTGGAGTTGTGAGCCACCTTGTGGATGCTGAGAACTGAGCCAGCCTGAACTAATAAGTGAGGTAAAAACAATCCTGGGCAATTTAATGAAACGGTCTCAAATTAAAATTTTTAAAGGTTGCTGGGCGGTGGTGGCTCACGTCTTTAATCCCAGCACTCGGGAGGCAGAGGCAGGCGCATCTCTGTGAGTTTGAGGCCAGTCTATTGGGCGAGTTCCAGGACAGGAAGCTACAGAGAAACCCTGTGTCAAAAAACTAAACAAACGGACTGAGCGCAGAGTGTTTACCTACCATATGAGGTGGGGGTGGGACGGGAATAGGATTCCAGAAGGGAGCAAGACCTCCTGTTTCTTCTAAATCAGCCCCGTACGTGACACCTGAACTCAATCCTGTCTAGGAAAACCCCGTGTGTGGATGGAGAGGTATACTGTAGCCTGGTTGTGTGACCTCCAGCTGCCAAGCCATGACAAAACCTCAAAGGCTGGGAGTGTTAAACAACAGAAACGTAAGCCCTCTGGGACTGGAGGGTGCAAGCCCAAGGTAGTTTCTCTGTGTGTGTGTGTGTGTGTGTGTGTCCTCTCCTCCCGTTTCTTCTCCCAGCTGCTCCTTCACATAGGACCGACCCCAAGGACTCCATATACTCAGCTCTAGCCATCCTTTAAAGTCACATTCTGACGTATATTAGACATTGCCTGTCAGAGTGAGACTCATAACTTTCGGCGGGGCCACTTGGGGGACCTTGGTTTGCTGAAATGGCTGACTCTGCATGTGGAAAAGTGACAATGCCTGCGGTCAACTTTCCACCCAACCACCACGCCAACTCTTGGGCATCATCTTCACCCCTTCCCGCCCCCCGATCCCAGATCAAGGTCATCTACAAGGTCCCTTTCCTCCTCCTTGGCCCCCTCAATATCCCTTTATGGGCCCGTTTCTGCAGGCGTGGCCCAGACACCACAGCTCCGGGTTGGACCACCACACACACCAGCCCCACCCTTCCTGGATGTGGCTGCCTCTGTAGCCCACCCGGCCCATGCACTCATTAGTCGGGGAAGACTTGTGATTCAGCCCCCAGATGGCTTGCGGAACGTCTAATCCCTTCTCCTGTCTCTTACTGCCCACCTCAGGGACCTCACTTCCTCCCCCTTGGTGCCTCACACAAGCCTTCCACTTTCTGCTCAACGAAGGGAAGGAAGCAGGCAGGACCCATTCCCATCCCCACCTCTTGCGTTTCCACGTGCTTCGAGGCTGAACAAGTGTGCACAGGAACGTATACCACGCGCTTGGAGGCGGGATCTGAGTGAAGTGTGGCCAGCCCTGCCCTGACAGTGTTTACTCGCCCAGCCAGCGTCTGTTACCCCTGGGTGCCTGGCAGCGGCCTGCCTTCAGAAGTGACCTTACTCCTTCTCCAAGAGGGGAACAGGAGGAGCAGACCTGTAAGCCAAGAAGGGCTTATCCGTGCGGTTGTTACACGCTCGACCGACGTTTAGTAAGCACCCACTAAGCGTTGCCAATACTGGGGTCTTCCGCCATGGCTGAGGTCAGAGTAGGTGTGTCCTTCCAGCTAATACACAGGGGAAATGATAATAAACTCAAAGTGAACAATAAAGTCCCGGGGGGGGTTCCCGAAGGACTCTGGTAGATAGTGGGGTGACCAAGGGATGAGATTTGGGTAGTGTGAATTTCCAGGCATTGAATCTTGGAAAAGCCAAGAACGGAAAGCTTTCGAAACAAGGAGAGGAGAAAAAGAGCGATCCAGCGACAGCCGCCGAAATAGCTCAGTTGGGAGAGCGTTAGACTGAAGATCTAAAGGTCCCTGGTTCGATCCCGGGTTTCGGCAGCCCTTTATTTTCTCTGCATTCCTTTTCAATGTACGAAGTGCGTAAGTTTTCTTCACAGAAGTCACGAACATCGTACACTGAAGCCAATGCCTCTGGAAACCTAGATACACCACATTTGGAGTGACTTGAAGTGTTCCCTAAAGCGTCCTACTCTGTGATGTCTGTTGAAGTCTGCTGGTGTACGCTTGGTGTCTACTCATTAATGTCTGCGGTCTGAATTCAGATGGCAAAAAAAGAACTCAAGAAGGGAATGAACATTTCAAAGGCGAGATTCTGCCAAATCAAATTTATTTTTCATTTTTATAAATCAGTGACACGGAATTCGAAGAATCTTAAAGGAGCTTCTTGCAAAGCCAAAAACCAGCTCTCTTCCTCGTTAGTATAGTGGTGAGTATCCCCGCCTGTCACGCGGGAGACCGGGGTTCGATTCCCCGACGGGGAGTTAGCGTCCTTTTTTTTTTTTAAACCAATTCCATCGTGTTTTTAACTGTATTCCAGCCTATTTAAATTCAGCTTCCATGGACATATTTCACCCTGTCGCAGAAAAATAAGGCCGATCCTCATTGATGGGTTCCATCCCTTTATACACCACACGAGCTCAGCCTGAGTTGCAAGAAAGACACTGTTGTCTCCCAGC
The DNA here is from genome assembly GCF_943737965.1 of Phodopus roborovskii. Taxonomy (NCBI): domain Eukaryota; kingdom Metazoa; phylum Chordata; class Mammalia; order Rodentia; family Cricetidae; genus Phodopus; species Phodopus roborovskii. Next base: position 1,498,960 of record NW_026126598.1, on the reverse strand, counting down.
ATCCCTCCATGTCCCTGGTACCTGCAGTCACAAGATGGAAGCTCACTCTGCGACACACACTGCGTCTCCTTCCAGCCCCTGCCACAGATAACCTTCTGATGTCTGTGAATTTAGGACGTTTTATTGTCCCCATACAATTGTATATCTTCCCGAACTGTAACCATCCTTCCGTTCATTTGTTCCCTTGTGGGCCCTTTAGAGGGGATTGGGTGGTCAGTAAAAGGGAGCCAGTCCCGAGAACTGGGAAAATCATTCCACGCTGAGGAAACAGCGAGTGCAAATCCCTGCGTGGTGGAAGATGAGTAACTTCGCCTTGCTCCTTGAGCCTTGTTCAAAGTCAGCCACCCGTTTATCTGCCCGGTTCCCTCCCAGGGCCTCGGACCCAAAGGAGGAAGGGCCAGACCGATTGCTCATGGACTGCTCTATCCCCTGTGAGCAACGCAGCCTCCAATCCCCTAACACCCAGGGGCAAGAAGACGTGGAAATTCACACAGGGGGCAGGAGGATGACGATGAGAATGCAGCAGCCCTTTGCTGCACTCCACACCAGAGACTGCTACCACATCTCATTCTCCAGCCTATAAGGGTTCTGTCCTTGTTGACTGTCCTAGCAAGCAGGGTAGGGACTGTAGGTGTGTCTCCAGGTCTCATATGAGCATCAGAGAGGTCAGGCAACGTCAGTTGCTACGCCCAGCATTCTTGTAGACGACATCAGGCACCAGCTGCTGTGAATGCGCTAATGGGTATCACTGTCAGGCAGATCATTTGAGGGTACAGTATCCTCGCCGGAAGTGATGGGCAATCCCCGGGTGTAGTCATGGAGGCTTGTAGCCTTTTCTCTCGGCTCCCTGTCAAACAACCACCCCCGGCCCCCAACCCCCGACACTGTTCACAGAGACATTGCAGAGTCTGAGACCTTGCTCCAAATTTGAGTCCTAATTGTGGAGTCTGAAACTATTAGCCATTTCATATCCAGAAAATTCTTCCAGGAGGGGGATAGGTGGAAGGATGGAGGGAGGCAGAGAGAGGAAGGGTTTCAGGAAGATTTATTATAAACTCAGCGATCGAGGTTGGAAAGCATCTCAAGGATGAGGAAGCAAAGAATATTGGGTGAAGAACATTGGGGTCGTCTTTATTTATTAAGGATTTATTTTATTTTATTTCCTGTTCTCTGAATCTGGTAAAATTTTAGCTTATATCAACGCAATAACGAATACATTTGTTTGGAAAATATAAGACAATTAATTTTACCAAGCCTTTAAAACCCTTTTAAATAAACACACGCAAATTTAATTTAGAGGGAGAAAGAAAAAAAAGCAACACAATCTACCCAAACCGTCATTAGTAGCATATAGCAGGAGTTTTTCAAGCAGGTGGAAAACCGGGTGGGGGATGTAGCTCAGTGGTAGAGCGCATGCTTTGCATGTATGAGGCCCCGGGTTCGATCCCCGGCATCTCCACTTCTTTTCAATCTATTCCTACTTCTGAGTCTTTCTTTTCAATCTATTCCTACTTCTGAGTCTTTGAGCCAGAAAAGACATTTTTGTAAGGATCGCCATGACGGTAAACTCTTGGAACTGAGAATTTTACATTCCTACTAATCCTGAAGCCTGTAAAATTTTTAAAATGCGTCGCTAGAGCGATCATAAGAGAGCAGGCATCAGGGAAAAGTGAAGATTGCAAAGCCAGAGGGAGGACCACCAGGGTAGTTTGCCTGTGGTGGCTTCAGGGCACTCTTTCCCACTGACCCCGTGTCGTCCCCCCCTCTCTCCCGGGCTTTTCATGCTTAGCGATGCACAGTACCTGCGTGCACTTTAGCGCTGGCTTCGGCAGTACATACATATACTGAAATTGAAACGATACAGAGATAAGCAAGAAAGACATACAAATTCGTGAAGTGTTACATTTAAAAAAAAAAAGTGCACTTTAAAAAGTAAATAAATAAAGCACACCTTTAAACCCAGCACTTGGGAGGCAGGTGTATTTCTATGAGTTCGAGGGCAGCCTCATCTATAGGGTGATCCAGGACAACCAAAGCTGCACAGAGCAACCCTGTATCTAATTACGTAAGTAAAAAGTAAAAGAGCCTGTGTGTTCTACAGATCATGTTGACTGCACAGTCCTCAAGCAGCCATCAAATTTCCATAGCTCCTCAGCCCCCTTCTCCATCAATGCTGGACTGCTGACTGGCTATTGTTGTGAAACAGGGTTTTACAAGGCAACTCTGGCTGGCTTGGAACTCACTATGTAGGCTGGGCTTGTCTTGAACTCACAGAGATCCACCTGCCTCTGCCTCTCAAGTGCTCAGATAAAAGACATGAATCAACACTACCAGCTTATTTTCCTTTTTAAAAAATGAGAGAGAGAGAGAGAGAGAGAGAGAGAGAGAGAGAGAGAGAGAGAGAGAGAGAGAGAGAGAGAGGCTTCCTTACAGCATTTTAGTGCCTACTTGGTTTTGCTTGGCTCTCCTCATTCTCCTGATTTGTGTTGGGAACCAAACCTAGGTCCTCTGCAAGAGCAGTAAGAAATTCACTGAGCCCAAAGAAAAAAATATAATATTTTCCCAGACTCCATCCCTGCCTAAACCCTTCTGCTCCACTATTCCCCTTCCTCTTTTCCTTCCTTCCTTCCTTCCTTCCTTCCTTCCTTTCTTTCTTTCGACAAGGTCTCTCTATGTAGCCCTGGCTGTCCTGTATAAACCAGGCTGGCCTCAAAACTCACAAGATTAAAGATGTGCACCACACACCCAGCTTCCCTTTCCATTTCCTTATTTCATGGGTTCTAGTGCCCTGCCACTGCTCTTCATAAAGCCCTGGTTTTCCTCCTTTTAGACCCCCTAGTTTCTTAGTCACAATTCATATGCATATATAAAAATTAGAAGCTAACATTCCCATATAAAAGCAAACAAGGAGCCTGATGTTGGTTGTGCACACCTTTAATCCCAGCACTCAGGAGGCAGAGGCAGGTGGATCTCAGTGGGTTTGAGGCCAGCCTGGTCTACAGAGCTAATTCCAGTTCCAGGACAGGCTCCAAAGCAATACAGAGAAACCCTTTCTCAAAAAACAAAAACAAACAAACAAACAAAAAAATTAAACATGGGATGTTTGTCTTTCTTAGCCCAAGTTACTTCACTTAATGTAATACTTTTCAATTCCACCTGTTGTCCTGGAAATTGAATACTTTTTTCTTTCTGGCTGTATGTCTCTAACTTGTTGACAATTTCCCACATGTAAACAATGAATCTTGATAATATCCACTCCCAACTCTTTCCCACTCTTGCCACCCGCATTCCCAATCCATCCTTTTCTCTTGATGTTGAAGTTTTTCTTTATTATTATTTTTGTTTGTTTTTGAGACAGGGTTTCTTTGTGTAACAGCCCTAGCTGTCCTGGAACTAGCTCTGTAGACCAGGCTGGCCTTGAACTCACACAGCTCCACCTGCCTCTGCCTCCCCAGTGCTAGGATTAAAGGCCTGTGCCGCCACTGCCTAGCCCTTTATTATTTTTAAAGTATTTTTACATGTGGGTGTTTGCCTGCCTGTACATCTGTGCACCATGAGTGTGCCTGGTGCCTGAGGAGGCCAGGAAAGTGCCTCAGATCCCTTGGAACTGAATGCAATTCTATTTCTCTTGCCTATTATCATATTTGAGACAGTGTCTCACTAAGGAGCCCTGATCTGGATCTCACCACGTAGATCAGGCTGGCCTCAAACTCAGAGATCCATCTGCCTCCCTAGTGCAGAGCAAAGTTTTTGTTTTTGAGACAAGATACCTGATATGACTCACCATTTACATCCTGACACGCTCGCTTAATGAGCTTGGGGAAGGTTCTTTCTCCCTAATGTCAACAAGGATTAAAAGAAGTTAGTGGTGATTTTTCAAATGGTCTATCCAGTCTGACAGGAAACTAATGACCTGCTTCTGGTTTACCCTTTATCTTTTACCTTACCAACACTCGGGATAAGGGAAAACATGAAGAGGGATCATCACTGCCAAAGGCTTGTACTAGGAATGTGGGGGGCATCTCCGGAGTTATGAGTTGTTGAAATTACGCTCTCTCTTTCTTTTGTTTTTTTGTTTGTATGGTTGGTTTTTGTGTTCTTGTTTTGTTTTGTTTTTGAGACAGGGTTTCTCTGTGTATCTCTGATTGTCTTGGAAATCTCTCTGTAGACCAGGCTGGCCTTGATCTCACAGAGATCTGCCTGCCTCTGCCTCCTGAGGTCGGGGATTAAAGGCATGAGCCACCAATGCCAGGCAAAAATATGGTTTTTCCATTAGGCGGAGTATGGGGAATCCTTCAAAGAGGGGGAGGAAGGTTTGTAGGATGCAATGGTGTCCAGGGCACCACGAGAAAACTCACAGAATCAATTAAGGTGGGGTCATAGAGGCTCACAGAGACTGAAATGACACCAGGGAATCATGATGGGACTAACCTAGGCCTTCTGTATATGTGGTACAGTTGTGTAGCTTCGTCTTCTTGTGGGATTCCTAACAGTGAGAGCAGCAGATGTCTCGGGCCTTGTTGCCTGCTTTTGGGACCCACCCCTCCTACTGGATCGTCTCATCCAGCCTTAATAGAAGAGGAGGTGCCTACTCTCACTGCAGTTTGATACATCGTGGTTGATTGATATCCATGGGATACCTGCCTGTGTCTGAAGAGAAATAGTGGAGGAGTGGATGGATTTGCCCCGGGATTGGGGTGGGGGGAGGGCTGGGCAAAGGGGATAGAGGGAAACTTTGGTAAAAACAAAAGACTATGGTGTTTCTACTGCTGGGTTTTATTTTAAGCTGGGAGAAATGGTTCATTCCTGTATTTCCAGAATGTGAGAGGCTGAGCTACATGATGAGTTCCAGGCCACTATGGGCTAAGAAACTTTGTCTCAAAAAAAAAAAAATTTTTTTAAATGGTGAATGAGAACAACATATAATGACACATATGCATGAAATGTTTTCATGATACCTGGTAGTTTGCATGCTAACCAAAAAATATTAACTATAAAATTATTTTACAAAGCCGGGTGTCGGTGGGGCACGCCTTTAATCCCAGCACTTGGGAGGCAGAGGCAGGCAGATCTCTGTGAGTTCAAGACCAGTCCGGTCTACAGAGTGAGTTCCAGGACAGGCTCCAAAGCTACACAGAGAAACCCTGTCTCAAAAAAAAACCAAAAAAAATTATTTTACAGTAAGAAAAGTCCATTAGATGTCCATGAAAAGATGAAAAGTAAGCCTCAGATTAAAGTAGAAAGATGAACGTGAAGGATAGGGGAGGGGTAGGCTAAATATTTAAAGGAGGTGTTTTAGTTCAGAAAGATGCCATGTTGTGCCCAGTTCTGAATCCCAGCACTTGGAAGGCTGAAGCAGAAAAATCACCTGGAGCTTATGATCAGCCTGAGCTATGTAGTATGAAATTCCCTCTCAAGAGAGCAGGGGGGGGTTGGGAGAGATGGCACAACAGTTACAAACACTTGCAAAGGACTAGAGTTTGGTTCCCAGCACCCACAAGGCAGCGCAAAGTCATCTATTATAGAATTTATGATCCCTGGGAAAAGACCATAGACCAATTCAAATGTAATGAAAAGCTTTACTGATTAACTGCTAGCAGGACAGACAATCTCAGAGCCAAATTTGAGACTGCTGTGTAGGAGGGGCATGGGGAAGGGCTTTTAAAGGGGAAAATCCCTCTCTCTCTCTCTCACATACACACACACACACACACACACACACACACACACACCTTCAATATCTATGTGAGCAAGTAAAAACTGTTCTGTTCTGCCAAGTTAAATAGTTAAGCCAACTCAAAAACAATCTTTGGGTATCTGTGCAAGCAAGTAGATAGTCAGGGATGTATATTTTTGAGTTGAGGAGAGGTCACTGAGTCAGGGTTACTGGAAACTTATCTTCCAGGGACTGGAGTCAGCGACAAATGGCTGGTGGGTGCCAATGGACGGTGGATACTAGATGGATGCCTAACATAACATGGAACCTCTTCAGCCATAACACTGTAACTCCAGTGCCAGTGGATTCTATGCCTTCTTTGGCCTCCTCAGGCGCTGCATGCAGGTGGTGCCTGGACCATATGTGCAGGCAAGCACCCTTACACATAAAATAAAAATAAGTAAGTCTCTAGACAAACAGCCTGGGGGCATCAAGATGGCTCAGTGATGGAGTGGTAGCTGCAAGTCCAACCCCACTCATGTAAGTCAGAAGGGGAGAACTGACTCCATCAGGCTGATCTGATCCACATGCACACACATGCATGTTATAACACACAGCCCACAGCTCCACCCCTAATAATAAATGAGAAGTTATTAAAAAGAAAGGAAGACTATGAGGAGCAGCCCTGTCTCAAATCTCAGCATTCGGCTGGCAGATGCAGGAGGGTCTCTGTGCATTCAAGGCCGATTTGATCCATAAATCGAGTTCCAGGCAGCCAGGGCAGTCAGATCTTGTCTTTAAAAACTGGAGGGGGAGGGAGAGCTGGGCAGTGGTGACATACGAGTTTAATCCCAGCACTCAGGAGGCAGAGGCAGGAGGATCTCTGTGAGTTTGAGACCAGCCTGGTCTACAAGAGCTAGTTTCAGGACAGCCTGCAAAACCACAGAGAAACCCTGTCTTCAAAAACAAAAACCAAAAACAAAAACGGGGTGGGGGGGGGGAGAATGAAGGAGTAATGGATATTGAGTGTTTTGGGGTACAGGGTCAGGAGGCACAAAAAGTTCCCGTAAACTTTTGGACATCTAGATTCAAGCCAAACTAAAGTTCATGGCTTCTATAGAAAACAACCAAAAACAAACAAACAAACAAACAAACACATTCAGGACTAGGACTAGGGGGTATGAAGAAGCTGAGTAGGGGTTTAAGAAAGACATTTTAGCTGGGCGCTGGTGGTGCACGCCTTTAATCCCAGCACTCACACTTGAGAGGCAGAAGCAGATAGATCTCTGTGAGTTCCAGGCCAGCCTGAAATACACATCTAGCTCTAGGACAGCCAAAGCTACACTGAGAAACCCTATCCTGAAAAGCCAAAAATAAGTAAACAAATATTTTTAATATAGGCTTATACATGATATGGGGGTCCCAAAGAGTGTGAAAAAGGGCTCCTTGCTGGTGTGTGTGTGTGTGTGTGTGTGTGATGATGATGGATTAGGACGGGGTGGGGTTTGAAGTTCCTGTCTTCACAGGGTTGCTAGGAAACCTCAGAGTGAGATGACTGACTGGCTTCTGCCAGGTTTGCCATCTCTACTAGCCAAGTCAAGCCCACAATGATACAGGAAATCGGGTACCTTTACTATAAACAGTGTCAGAGTCTCCAATGATGTGTTCAAAAGGAATGAGACCATGACTGAAGTCATAAACATTCAGGCCTAGTATCTGTCTATGACGACAATATAATCTCTGTATTGGACAATATGAACTGTATTGGATATATTTTTATTTTATTGGCCAAGGTCAGACCTCAGCTTGTAAAGCAAAGGGAGAGAGAAAAACATTTCCTGTTTATGACAAGGGTAGAAATAACAAGGACTCTGTGGGTCTCAGTTCATAAGGACCCAGTCATGACCTGCTCTGAAGACCAGACTTTTCAGCTCTGGGCTCTGTGTTTTTAATTCGGAGAATTACTTGGTTTGGGCTTTTGCTTGTTTGCTTGCTTGCTTGCTTTGGAGTTTTTTTGTTGTTGTTTTGGTTTTTGAAGACTGAGTTTCTCTATATAACCCTAGTTGTCCTGGAATTTGCATCAAATTCAGAGATTTCCCCCTGCCTCTGCTCCTGAATACGGGATTTAAAGGCCTGTGCCCCCACAGCTGGGCTTGATTTTGTTTTTGGACACAGGGTCACACTGTGTAGCCCTGGCTGGCCTGGAACTTGCTATGTAGACCAGGCAGGCTTTGAATTTACAGAGCTCAGTCTGCCTCTGAAGTGCCTGTCCAAGGTGTCAGCTGGTGAGAGGTCTCTCAGCCTCCCCTCTCAAGTTCCCACCATTTCCTGTCTTTCTGCCCTGCCTCAGCACTGCAATTGTACAGCTGGTAGGGGAGGACTCTGTTTAACACTACTGACCTCCACTCTCAACAATGACATATTTAAAACCAGGCAGTCTTTAATCCCAGCACTGGGGAGGCAAGAGTTAGGGGGAGCTCTGAGAGTCAGAGGCCAGTCTGGTCTACATAGCTAGTTCCAGGACAGCCAGGACTACACAGAGAAATCCTGTCTTGGAAAACAGAAAACAAAACAAAAAACAAAACCAAGTAATTCTCCAAATATTCCCCGCGAACAGCACAAGGTGGACCACGGGCTGGATCCTGTGTGAGTTGAGGCAAATTGCAGCCTTCCTATGTTTGTTCATAACCAGGAAGCAGAACACAGCACCCTGTTTTTCTCTTGCTCTACAAGCTGAGGCTTGCCCTTGGTCTTGGTAACCTCGTCTAGTTACACAACGCATGACAAAACAGACTTCTGGCTCCACACTTCCTTTTGAGGAGAAAAACACCAGCTGACCCTTGTTCTGAGTCCCAGTCCCTTTTCCTGAACCCAGTCACACACCAGGTGTGACCTTCAGATCAGGCTGACCCAGCAGCAGCCACCAGCCCCATCCCCCATCAGGAAGCTTGGGGCCTAGCCCTGCCCTGCTCAGCCCATCCCACGCAGGTGTCCTCTGCCAATCCCTCCCTGTTGCCAGGCCCCTTGCTCTGTCCTCATTGGTGCCAGCTTTGAAGCTGTCATCCCTGGTAGCCTGCAAAGGACGGATCCGTGTGTGGAACGAACTGCAAACGGAATCCAGTGAGTCACAGGACTTCTAGCACCTTCGAGCACTTCCTATTCTAGGTCAGGAGGTTTGGGATTTTAGGGCTGTGACTTAATACCTAAGTCCCGAGGCCAAGTAGGACATGAAGACATTAGAATCCCTTTCAGAAAATAGACCGGCGACTGTGATAATCTGTCCCCAAGGTCTGTGTAGGGGACATCTGGGGACACAGGATTCCATGTGGGTGGCAGTGCCTGTCACTGTGACTTGTCTATGAGTGTCTCTGGCCTCTGTGACTGGTATTACCCTCTCCTTTCCCATCAGGGTTGTGACAGCTTTGCAGGAGGGCTCGCTCCTGGCTGGGACGCTGTGTTGGGTTATAGCAGCCAGCTCTGAAGTGAGACCATTTCCTTCCTCCCGTCCTACTTGCCCTGTGCCCTTGAGGATCAGGTCACCTCTGTGGTGAGAACACAGTGCTGATGGGTTATTAAAAATAAAAACAAAATAAAAAAGTTTGGATGTGAAGTTAAGAAGGGGACTGGGCAGGGGTGTCCAGAAAGGAGTTGAAGGGAGGAAATGGGAGAGGAGGTGATAAAAAATACAATGTATGTATGTAAGTAATTCTCAAAGATTATTTGAAAATGTCTATTTTAAAGTGGGAGGCTGGAGCTGGGCGTGGTGGCTCACACAGACTTTTATCCCAGCACTTGGGGAGGGGCAGAGGCTGGTAGATCTCCGTGGGAGTTCTAGGCCAGCCTGGTCATCAAGGTGAGTTCCAGGAGAGCCAGGGCTACACAGGGAAGCCCTGTCTCAAAATAAAATCTAAATAAATAAGTAAATAATAAAAATACATAATGAGTTTCAATATTGTTTCATACCTTAATATAATGCATTTTGGTCATGTTTGTTGGAAATAACATAAGAATCTTATTTACCCCCACTGTTATCTTCCCCCAAACCCTCTGAACATTCTTTCCTTTCCAAGCTAACCCTTGGCCGGGTCCAACTCTCCAGCCTTCCTCCTCTTCTCCCTCCCCCACCTCTGAAATCAAGGCTGTTTGGCTCTGAAGTTTCTAGACTTTGGAAAATGCTGATGCCATAAAGCTGATGACTCAGCCAAGAAACAGGAATCACGAGGCAGAAGCAGAGTGACAGCCAAATATAGCATGGGTGTATCTGGAAGCCAGAATTGCTTTAGAATCAGCCTCGGTGTTTTTGTCCCTTCTAAACTTATGTCTGAAATCTAGAAAGAATTGGCCTGCACAGAAATCTGTCTCAGAAACCACCAGGGTGTCTTAGGGAATGACATTTTAATTTCTCAGTGGTATATGACTTCATTCATGGAAAATCACAGAAATTAAAGTCTGTTTTTAACAATACTTCTGATCTTAAATTATTATGAATTCCTAAACCTGGGGAACCAAACACACCTGAAATCTCAGCACCTGGGTGGTAGAGGCAGGAGGTTCCCTGTAATTTAGAGCTCAGCCTGGTCTACAGTGTGAGTTCCAGGGTAACCAGGGCTGTGAATGGAGTCCCTGTCTCCAAAACAACAAAACCCTCAGAAAAATGCTGGGATTAAAGGCACGTGCCACCACCGGGCGTCTGTGGCACACTCCTTTAATCCTAGCACTTGGGAAGCAGAGGCAGGCAGATCTCTTTGAGATGGAGGTCAGCCTGGTCTACAGAGTGAGTTCCAGGACAGCCTCCCAAGCTACAAGGAGAAACCCTGTCTGGAAAAAAACAAAACAAAACAAAACAAAAAAACAGGCATGCACCACCATTCCCAGCAAAGATTTAGTGTGTGTATCTCTATTTGACCCCCTGAAGCTGGAGTTACACATAGGCCATTATGAATTACTTGCCATGGCTGCTGGGAATTGAACTCAGGTCTTCTGGAAGTTATACCTGCTCTTATTGCTGAGCCATCTCTCTGGAGACCCCAGGGATGATGATAATGATTATTATCTTTTTTTTTTTTTTAGAGACTGTTTTTTTTGTTGTTTTTTGAGACAGGGTTTCTCTGTATTGCTTTGGAGCCTGTCCTGGAACTGGCTCTGTAGACCCAGTTGAACTCACAGAGATCTGTCTGCCTTTGCTTCCCAAGTGCTACAATTAAAGGTGTGTGCCACCAACGCCTGGCGAGACAGGGTTTCTCTGTATAGCCTGGCTGACCTGAAACTTACTCTCTATATGAAGACCAGGCTTGCCTGGAATTTGGACATCCTCCTGCTTCTGTGGATTTATATCTTATTTAATGAATTAAAGGTTTGGGGGATGGATGTAGCTTAATGGAAAATGACTGGAGTTTTCAATTAAAAATCTGGGGCTTAGCTGAGCAGTGATGGTACCCACTTTTAATCCCAGTACTAGGGAGACAAAGGAGGATCTCTGTGAACTCGAGGCTGGCCTGGTCTACAAAGTGAGTTCCAGGACACCAGATTTACACAGAGAAATCCTGTCTCACAACAACAACAACAAAATCTGGGGCTTAGGCTTGATGTGGTAGCACACATCTTGATCCCAGCACTTGGATGGCAGAGGCCTGCCTGGTCTACATAGCTTGCTCCAGGCAGCTAGAGCTACAGAGTGAGAGCCTGTCTCAACAACAACAAAAACAAAATAAGAAAATCTAGGGCTTCAAAGGTTTCAATCTCTTAGGTAGGCTAAATATTAACAAGATGTTGAAAATTTGACCTTTCCTTGGTGGCAACCAGAACCTTCTGGAATCCAAGGATACCAAGTGTAAACAGGCTCAAGAACAGCCTGGAAAGATCTAGTTCCGAGGGGCTTCGTTCAGGTCTAATGCTAAGGGTTTTCAAGAGCTGTGTGGATTTTTCTGCCTATAGCGAATTCAGATTCATTGTCCAAAATCGGGAAGAGATTCCTCCACTTTATAATTTTTTTTTTTTTAATGTATTAACCTTTTTTATTCGTTCCCCTTGTTTTGAGATTTGCAGAGTCATCCATCCTGTCACAGTGCCAGGAAGCTGACAGCTGAGCTCAGGGACCAGCCAGGGCTGAAGGGGCTGAGGAGGCGAGGCCTCCAAAGGGCCCCCAGTGTGACACGAACTAAAGCCCTAGATGCCTAGAGCACGCAGAGGCCACAGGGACCCCCAAGCCGGGAAAGCGGGTGGGTGTCTTGGGCGCGAGGCCGCACTGCGCATGCGCCGAGCTCCGCTCCGGCCGCGCTGATCCGATCCGGGTTCTCGCGCCGACCACGTAGCGATTGACTCGTCACACACACTGATCCCTCCGCGGGGCCGCACAAGGTCGCAGCCCTTCCCCGCCACACAAAGCCCCCCACTGTCTGGGCGCCACACACGAACACTCCATGAGGTGACCTTGTTAGCTGTAGTCAGGAGCTTCCGCTGCGGAGACAGGAACGGCCCGGAAAGTAGTCCCTGGCCGCATTTCCGCGGAGGGATCGCGGGGAGGGCGGGGCTTCCGAGGATTATATAAAGCGACGCCGGGGCGGGCCGCAGCTAGTTCCGTCGAGAACGCCTGTATCGTCTCTGCGTCTTTGTGAGGACTGCTGCCGCCACCGCTGGTGAGGGGGAAAGCCGCCGCGTCTGGCGGGGCTGAGAGGCCGGGAGGGGTCGGGGGAGGGTGACCCAGACACGAGGGCCCAGCCCGCGGCCTGGACGTTCCGTTCCCGCGGCCCGCGAGGAGGGCGACTGTCCTGAGGCGGAGGACCCGGCGGCAAGATGGCGGCCGAGTGGAAGCCTGAGGGGGAAGAGGAGCGGCCCTGAGGCGCTCGACGAGGTTGGGGGAAGCAGGCCCGCGAGGCCGCTGCGGCTTCTCACAAGCCGGGAACTTGCGGCTAACCCGCTTTTGGCTTTGTTTTGGGGTTTTTATTTGACGGGCTGAGGGCCGTGGATGCCTCTGATGTGAGAGCCGTGTGCGTGTGACTGTCCGGAGAGGTCGGTCGGTCGGTCGGGTTTCCATCTGTTACTAAAGACGGAAGTGTGACCGAGGCATGCGGAAGGCGGCGGGGGTGGGGTGGGGAGGTCGGTTGGTGGCGGTTGAACCTGGCCTACGGCGCACATGACGTCGCGGCTTCTATGGGCTCATAATGGGTGGCGAGGCTATTTCCCTGACTATATAGCTCTGCCTCACTGGTAGGACAGGGGTAGGGCCTCGGCCTCGGGGTAGCCTCTTCACAGTGAACAGAGGAACCGGATATCCACAGAGGGGGATAAGTGAGCCTACATTGAGTTTCATTCCTTGACGCCCCCTCCCCCCATTTTCCGTGTAGAGACTCTCGCTCATGGCTGGCCTGGAACTCTAAACCAGAGCCGCGGCCTATGCGGCCCCACATAAGAAGATTCAAGGTGTCTGCCACCACTCCAGACTTTGTTATAGTCTGGGGTTTCTGCAAGTTCATTCTTGGTGTTGAGTTTTGACCTACTTGAGTTAGTGATAGGATCTCACTGTCCTACCTAATGGAGATCTGCCTGTCCCATGTCTCCTCAGTGCTCAGAATAAAGGAGTGCACTGGCTTGAACTCCCAATTTTTTTTTTTAAAGGAAGTCAGTAGTCCTTGCTGGTTATCAAAGAGCAGATCCGGTCTGATTTCCTGCCTATTTGGTATAGATTCTCTCAATGACGTAAGGTGTCAATGTAGACCAGGCTTTCTGCTCACTATGCAGATAGCCAGTAAATCACTTTCAGACATTGGTACTGCAGTTTCCACCCACCAAATTGATAATATAGACCAGGTACACCATACTTAAGTGGCTTTCCTTTTGGTTTGTATTTTGAGACACCTTTTTCTGTGTAGCCCTGCATGTTCTAGAAGACAAGGCTGATCTTAATCTCACAAATTACCCATACCTCACCAGTCCTGAGATTAAAGGCATCCTCCAATACCACTCAATAATCTCCTATTTGAAATATAATTTTATGATTTTTATTTTTGGATTTAGAAAATAATCTTCAGACAGGATCTGTATAGCTGGATTAAATATGTGAACTAAACTGCTATCCATTTCACAGAGATCAATGAACATTTATGTCATATCTGACCTGATTTTTTACTTTTTTGTGTGTGTATGTGCTTGTGTGTGACAGACAATGCAGATCTTCGTGAAAACCTTAACTGGTAAGACCATCACCCTGGAGGTCGAGCCCAGTGACACCATCGAGAATGTCAAGGCAAAGATCCAGGACAAGGAGGGCATCCCCCCTGACCAGCAGAGGCTGATCTTTGCTGGCAAGCAGCTGGAAGATGGCCGCACCCTGTCCGACTACAACATCCAGAAAGAGTCCACCCTGCACCTGGTCCTCCGCCTCAGGGGTGGGATGCAGATCTTTGTGAAGACCCTGACAGGCAAGACCATCACCTTGGAGGTCGAGCCCAGTGACACCATCGAGAATGTCAAGGCAAAGATCCAGGACAAGGAGGGCATCCCCCCTGACCAGCAGAGGCTGATCTTTGCTGGCAAGCAGCTGGAAGATGGCCGCACCCTGTCTGACTACAACATCCAGAAAGAGTCCACCCTGCACCTGGTCCTCCGCCTCAGGGGTGGGATGCAGATCTTTGTGAAGACCCTGACAGGCAAGACCATCACCCTGGAGGTCGAGCCCAGTGACACCATCGAGAATGTCAAGGCAAAGATCCAGGACAAGGAGGGCATCCCCCCTGACCAGCAGAGGCTGATCTTTGCTGGCAAGCAGCTGGAAGATGGCCGCACCCTGTCCGACTACAACATCCAGAAAGAGTCCACCCTGCACCTGGTCCTCCGCCTCAGGGGTGGGATGCAGATCTTTGTGAAGACCCTGACAGGCAAGACCATCACCCTGGAGGTCGAGCCCAGTGACACCATCGAGAATGTCAAGGCAAAGATCCAGGACAAGGAGGGCATCCCCCCTGACCAGCAGAGGCTGATCTTTGCTGGCAAGCAGCTGGAAGATGGCCGCACCCTGTCCGACTACAACATCCAGAAAGAGTCCACCCTGCACCTGGTCCTCCGCCTCAGGGGTGGGATGCAGATCTTTGTGAAGACCCTGACAGGCAAGACCATCACCCTGGAGGTCGAGCCCAGTGACACCATCGAGAATGTCAAGGCAAAGATCCAGGACAAGGAGGGCATCCCCCCTGACCAGCAGAGGCTGATCTTTGCTGGCAAGCAGCTGGAAGATGGCCGCACCCTGTCTGACTACAACATCCAGAAAGAGTCCACCCTGCACCTGGTCCTCCGCCTCAGGGGTGGGATGCAGATCTTTGTGAAGACCCTGACAGGCAAGACCATCACCTTGGAGGTCGAGCCCAGTGACACCATCGAGAATGTCAAGGCAAAGATCCAGGACAAGGAGGGCATCCCCCCTGACCAGCAGAGGCTGATCTTTGCTGGCAAGCAGCTGGAAGATGGCCGCACCCTGTCCGACTACAACATCCAGAAAGAGTCCACCCTGCACCTGGTCCTCCGCCTCAGGGGTGGGATGCAGATCTTTGTGAAGACCCTGACAGGCAAGACCATCACCTTGGAGGTCGAGCCCAGTGACACCATCGAGAATGTCAAGGCAAAGATCCAGGACAAGGAGGGCATCCCCCCTGACCAGCAGAGGCTGATCTTTGCTGGCAAGCAGCTGGAAGATGGCCGCACCCTGTCCGACTACAACATCCAGAAAGAGTCCACCCTGCACCTGGTCCTCCGCCTCAGGGGTGGGATGCAGATCTTTGTGAAGACCCTGACAGGCAAGACCATCACCTTGGAGGTCGAGCCCAGTGACACCATCGAGAATGTCAAGGCAAAGATCCAGGACAAGGAGGGCATCCCCCCTGACCAGCAGAGGCTGATCTTTGCTGGCAAGCAGCTGGAAGATGGCCGCACCCTGTCTGACTACAACATCCAGAAAGAGTCCACCCTGCACCTGGTCCTCCGCCTCAGGGGTGGGATGCAGATCTTTGTGAAGACCCTGACAGGCAAGACCATCACCTTGGAGGTCGAGCCCAGTGACACCATCGAGAATGTCAAGGCAAAGATCCAGGACAAGGAGGGCATCCCCCCTGACCAGCAGAGGCTGATCTTTGCTGGCAAGCAGCTGGAAGATGGCCGCACCCTGTCTGACTACAACATCCAGAAAGAGTCCACCCTGCACCTGGTCCTCCGCCTCAGGGGTGGGATGCAGATCTTTGTGAAGACCCTGACAGGCAAGACCATCACCCTGGAGGTCGAGCCCAGTGACACCATCGAGAATGTCAAGGCAAAGATCCAGGACAAGGAGGGCATCCCCCCTGACCAGCAGAGGCTGATCTTTGCTGGCAAGCAGCTGGAAGATGGCCGCACCCTGTCCGACTACAACATCCAGAAAGAGTCCACCCTGCACCTGGTCCTCCGCCTCAGGGGTGGGATGCAGATCTTTGTGAAGACCCTGACAGGCAAGACCATCACCCTGGAGGTCGAGCCCAGTGACACCATCGAGAATGTCAAGGCAAAGATCCAGGACAAGGAGGGCATCCCCCCTGACCAGCAGAGGCTGATCTTTGCTGGCAAGCAGCTGGAAGATGGCCGCACCCTGTCCGACTACAACATCCAGAAAGAGTCCACCCTGCACCTGGTCCTCCGCCTCAGGGGTGGGATGCAGATCTTTGTGAAGACCCTGACAGGCAAGACCATCACCCTGGAGGTCGAGCCCAGTGACACCATCGAGAATGTCAAGGCAAAGATCCAGGACAAGGAGGGCATCCCCCTGACCAGCAGAGGCTGATCTTTGCTGGCAAGCAGCTGGAAGATGGCCGCACCCTGTCTGACTACAACATCCAGAAAGAGTCCACCCTGCACCTGGTCCTCCGCCTCAGGGGTGGGATGCAGATCTTTGTGAAGACCCTGACAGGCAAGACCATCACCTTGGAGGTCGAGCCCAGTGACACCATCGAGAATGTCAAGGCAAAGATCCAGGACAAGGAGGGCATCCCCCCTGACCAGCAGAGGCTGATCTTTGCTGGCAAGCAGCTGGAAGATGGCCGCACCCTGTCCGACTACAACATCCAGAAAGAGTCCACCCTGCACCTGGTCCTCCGCCTCAGGGGTGGGATGCAGATCTTTGTGAAGACCCTGACAGGCAAGACCATCACCCTGGAGGTTGAGCCCAGTAACACCACCAAGAAAGTCAAACAGGAAGATGGACGCACCTTTCTCACTACAGTGTCTAGAAAGAGCACACCTTGTGCTTGTTCTTGGGCTTGAGGGGGGGAGGTGTCGTAGTTTCCCCCATCTTTTAACCTGTTAACAAGTTTCATTGCACTTTGAATAAAGTTCTTGCATTCCCAAAGATGTCTGATATTTATTTGACTTTAGTTTGTTGGTTCCTGATACTGGAATGTGGAGGCTGTCAAGTTTGTGTCATCAGTCTGTTAATTATCAGGTAAGAATGTTGAAATTGGCTGTGTGGATTTGGGGGTATAAATGAGCTTAAAATTTAAAAGATATGTTACCAGTGTGTGGGTATATGAGTTTCTGTAGTTATGTGATTTGTGCCTTGTGCCCAGTAGTTCAGAAAAGGGTATTAAGAGTGATGAGCTGGTGTGTGTGTGTGTTTGTACACTGCACATAGTCCTCTACAAGAGGAACAAATATGCTTCTGAAACAGTTTCTCTTTAACAGCCATAGCTGTCCTAATAGCCTTGTAGACCAGGCTGGCCTCAAACTCACCCGAGTGCTGGTATTAAAGGCATGAGCTGCCTCCTGCCTGGCAGGAGGAACAAATTCTTATGAGCCATCTTTGTAGTCCTGTTTGGTGATATTATTAAAGATGTGAAAAGATTGCAAGTGTAGCTTTTTTTTTTTAAAGGTTTAAATTTCATTATGGAAAGTGTATAAATATGTATGGGTACTGAGGTAGTTATGTGTTAGATGCCCTTGAAGATGGAGTCATTGATACAACCTGATTTGGGTGTTCAAAACCAAATTCTGGCCCTAGGCTCAAGACTTGCTATGATTGAATCATCTCTCCAGCCAAGTAATTATCACTTCAATTAATTGCACTGAGGACATTAAGAATAGCTGGAGAGATGGCTCAGAGTTTAAGAGTACTCAATTGGCTGCTCTTCTAGAGATTCTGGTTCAATACCCAGCAACCACATGGTGGCTCAATCATTTATAATGAGATTTGGTGCCCTCTTCTGGCCTGTAGAACAGTGTACGTAAATTCTTTTTAAAAAGAAAGAATAGTGATAGCTGAAGTTGGTCATAGTGGCACTAACCTTTAATCCCAGCACTTGGGAGGCAGAGGCAGGCAGATCTGAGTTCCAGGCCAGCCAAGGCAGTGTGAAAAATTGCCTTCAAGTTTTGTGTGATTTCAGGTTTTAATGTAATTTGTAAGGAGTATTGTCCTGAATTTGCACAAGTGAGGTGGTAGGTGTGTTGTATGTTAGTGGGCCAGAAGAGATGGCTCAGAGGTTCCTCAGAGGGTCTATATTAGGTTCCTAGCCCCCACATATTGTGCCTCACTACAACTTGTATCTCCAAAGTGGTTCAATGCCTCTAGCTTTAGATGGGCCTCCCCTGAAGATGCATAGTTGAAAGTAAGTTAAAAACTGAAGCTGAAAAAATATTTTTTCCATAGGTCAAGCTTGGTCAATTGAGTACTTCTTGGTGTGGCTGGTATGCTTAATTTTTTGTTTTAAGGGAAAACCATTTCCAGTTACTGAGAAGGTGCAGGTGTTATTGTGGTTTGCTGGTAAAATAATGAAGTCTTGACATTTTCTTAAGATTTTAAATACAGCGATTTATATTTTCCCTTGAGCCTTTCTGATTTATGGGTTTTGCCAGTCAGAAGTAGATTTCTTATGGCCAAGGGTTTGATATACTGGAAATAAAACCTGCCTAAAGGACACAATCCTTCAGTTTGTAGACTGATTTTTTCAGAGATAGGGGGATCACTGTGAGTTCGAGACCAGCCTGGTCTACAAGAGTTTGTTCCAGGACAGCCTCCCAAATCACAGAAACCCTGTCTTGAAAAACCAAAAAAAAAAAAAAAAAAAATTTTTTTTTTTCAGAGTTGTTCCCCCTCCCCCCTTTACTTTTTGGTTTGATCTATTGTTTTCCTGTGTGAAAGGTTCTGGTGTCACATGAAGACAACCCTGGACTTTGGGAGAAATGCTCATAGCTTCCTTCTTTCCTTAATTATGGGTTAGAGCTGCTTGGTCAACATGATGCTGACGCATTATCATCTGATCCCCCCCCCCTTTTTTTTTTTTTTTTTTTTTTCTGTTTTTTGAGACAGTTTCTGTGTGGCTTTGGAACCTGTCCTGGAACTAGCTCTTGTAGACCAGGCTAGTCTTGAACTCAGAGATTCACCTTCCTCTGCCTCCTGGAATGCTGGGACTAAAAGCATGCCACACCCACACCCCAGTTTTGAGACAAGGTTTTTCAAAAGCACAGGGTGACCTGATATTGAGTATCCAGAATTACAATAAGCAGGATAGACACGTGGGATACATTTAACCCATTTTACTTTTTTAATGTTAAGGAACAGTGAAATAACCGAGCCTTAGCTGTCTTAGCCATGTAAGCACACATACTTCCATGAAGTTAAAAATAACACTTTTTTTTTTTTTTAATTCGAGTCCTAGCTGACAAGAACTCATGGTATACTAAAACCTAGCTTCAAATTTGCCATAATGTTCCTGCCTCAACATTACTGTCAGAATTACAAACTTCGGAGTTGGAGAAATGACTCTTCTTAAGCCCATTGGCTGCTTTTCCAGAGGACCAAGATTCAGTGTCCAGCATCAATCTGAAACTCTAGTTCTAGGGCATCAATAACCTCTTTAGGCCTCCAGGCAGCAGGCAGGCAAAACACCCTCACAAAGTTTTTCTTTTTAATTAAAAGCGTAATAGGTGGTGGCACATACCATTAATACCAGCAGAGTCTAAGGCCAGCCTGAGTTATACAGAGAAACACTCGAAATACAAAATGGTTGCCATGGAAAGCATAGTTAAAAACGTTTGTAGGTGTGTTCCTACACCTATGAAGATTATTTTTTCACTGTGTGATACCCAGGGCTCTTAACTTCCACAGGCCTAACAGCAAGCACTGGCCAACCTGTTTATTGCTGTGTTTGAATATGTGATACTTGGTGTTTCAAGTATTCAGTTTAGTACATAATGAAAACCCTGCTGTTTGCTTTTAGCCAGTGCCCCCACTCCAGTGTGTGTTCAGCTTCATGCATACACAGGATTGTATACACTCTCTAAGTACTTCAGAGCTCAATATCGTCAGATCTAACAGCTTTCATACCATGCAAAGGGGAAAAAAAACGAAGCTAGGGTCACACATTTGTCCAAATACAAACATGTCAGAAACATGTGAAGAGAATTGTTTTGCTTTTTAGGGTCCTATATGTGATGAGTAACAGAGTTTAAAGCAATCCATAGTTGGGCATCACATGCTTCACACTGGTACTACTATTGAGAGTTTGTTGACTGCTCTTCCAGAGGACCCTGGTTCAATTCCCATCACCCATGTGGCCTCTTACAACTGTCCCCTCCAGTTACAGGGGATCTGACATCCTCACAGACATACATGCACTAATTAATGTTCATAAAAATATTTTTTTAAGTTCACATTGGTTAAGAGCACTGACTGCTTTTCCAGATGTCATGAGTTCAATACCCAGCAACCATATGGTGGTTCACAATTATCTCTAATGGGATCTGATGCCCTCTTCTGACATAAAGGTGTAAAAAGGTATACAGGTGTGTATATTAAATCTGTTTTTAAAAAGTTCACTTACAGGGGTGAAGTTGAGTTAAAGTATGGCTTGAACAGTACATGGCTCCAGCAGGCCCATGCTTCCAGACTGGCAGTCCTGGTAAGCAATGCTCATTTCTCCCTAAAGGGGGCACTACTGGGCCACAAGCAGTTGACAAAGCAGTTGCTCTCCAGCCCTTAGCCTAGGGTCCTACCACAGCTGAATTACATCACACCTCTGGCTGGATTACACACAGCAGGTAAGAGTTCTCAAAATTAACCATTTCTCCCCTAATCTGCCCATGTTCTGCATGGCCTCCCATTCTCCACCCAAGTTGTTCCTCTTCCTAAAGTCATCCCTCCCACATATAGGTTTCCTCCTTCCCCACAAGATGTCCCTTGTAACCCAGGATGGTATTGGACCTCCTCATGCCTCAGTGTTGTGCGGGACTGCCTTCCAAACCACACTGCCACCTTCATCAAATCAGTTGTGCCAGTTTGCAAAATTATTTCAGCTGGGCTTGTGTTAAAGAATGTTGCTTTATAGGAGGGGCAGAGATGGTCATGAGACCATCTAAAAAATCCAGCCATGCCTCCCAACCAGCTGACGGAAATTCTGTTCTAACTGCATGTGGCCTCCAGGAGGGGCTAAATAGGAAAGGACTAGGAGAGGCAGGCTTCATCTACATAGCCACATCAAAGTCATTCATCCATGCTTTCCAGTGTGGCTGCTTTGTGGGGTTATCCACACTCCTGCTCTCAATCCCTTACACATGCTCTGTAAGTAAGTTCAATAAACTCATTAGCTTTTCTGGGTGAACTTTGGTGGACTCAAACCTCCATTTGTCCTTGGGATCTCAGGAGGAGGGACAAATCCTCAGGGATGGAATTTTAGCAACACTGAATCTTTCAAAGTGATGAGATAAGAGTCCTTTATTTAGTGGCTTAACATTATTTGGCAGTCACCCAAGGTGACTGGTAGCTGGAGAACTAGGTTCAGGTGCTAAAGGAAAGAGTTCAGGCTAGAGGGGCTCAGAGAGGGAGACAACAGGATGGAACAGGAACAGGGTAGTGGGAGAAAGCCTGGGTGCCTCCAGTAGGTGGGTGCCTGACTTTCATTAAGGGTCATTGGCTTTCTGCTTTAGTGCTTGGGATGGAAACCATGGCCATGTACAAGCTTAGCATGTGAAAATCCAGGGAATGGATTGATCCTGTAGCTAGCCCTGGAAACTCCCAGTGAGTGCCAAGCACCCTGGAGAAAGATGACCTGGTGAAAGACTGGGGCTCAAAGGGAAGAACTCTTGTAAAGACAGGAGGCACAGGGTTCCATCTCCAGCACAGCACATATGGGGCCTGGTGGTACAGGTCTGCAATTCCAGCGAGGGGTGGAGGCTGGAGGACTGCCTCATAGTGAGTTTGAGAGCAACCTAGACTACACCAGACACTGTATAGTTTTTGGGGGACCTTGTTTTTTCCATAGTATATGTAATTAACTTATTTTTCCCCAATAGGTTTTATTTTGTGGTTGTTCAAAGCTTTGTTGAACATCTGCTCAGAGGCTGTTCCAGTAGAGCACCAGAGTTCAAATCTGCTCTGTGATGGTGTTTGAAGGTCTGGTCCCTGTTTCTAGTGTTACAGCCGGGCTGTTGAAGATGTGGCATGTAGACATGAGTGCTCAGAGAAATGAAAGGTGACACCTGATTCCTGTGACTTCTTGGAGTAAGAGAGCTATCTAAATATCCTCTGGCAGACCTGTAGGCTCTGGCCATAATTGGGCTCACACTATTTATGTAGGTGGAAAATCAAGCTGAGTTTATTCCTCATTATTTTTTTCTTCTTTGTTAAGGACATGAATTTTTGATAGGAGATGAAGATTAGGATACATTTTGTTGGCTGGAGAGATGGCTCAGCGGTTAAAGGCTGGGATCACAACCAAAAATATAGGGTACATTTTGTCTTCCTCAGAGATGATCATAGAAAATCAGGACCCAGGCAGGAAGGAGGGGTACACACTATAAGCTAGCACCAAGGAGGCAGGGAGGAGGGCCATTGTTTAGGCCATGTGGACTACGAAATGAGACCTAAACATCAAACAACCCCCCCCCAAAAAAAAAACACACTTCAGAAGCCAGATACAATGGCACATACCTGAATTCAAGGCCAGCCTGGTTTACAAATCAAGTTCCAGGTTGGCCAGGGCTACATAGTGAGAGCTTGTCTGAGTGAATAAATAAGTGCAGGAGAGGGAATGGAAAAATGGTTCAGCAGTTAAAAATACTTCCTACTCTTGAATAGCACTCAAGTTCAGTTCCTAGCATCCACATCAATGGCTCACAACCTCCTGTAACTCTGGCTTCAAGAGATCCAACTCTCTTCTGGACTCTATAAGCACTGCACTTAGGTGCACAAACCCACACATATACACATAATTAAAAATCAGAAATAAGCCAGATAGTGGTGCACACCTTTAGTCCCAGCTCTGGCTGTTCTGGAACTCTGTTTGTAGACTGGCTGGCCTCAAACTCACTGAGATCTGCCTACCTCTGATTCCCAAATGCTGGGTTTAGGGATTAAAGGTGTGTGCCACCACTACCTGGCTCCACTCTAATAATTCTTTTTTCTTTTCTTTTCTTTCTTTTTTTTCTTTTTTTCTTTTTTTTTTGGTTTTTTGAGACAGGGTTTCTCTGTATTGCTGCTTTGGAGCCTGTCCTGGAACTAGCTTGGTAGACCAGGCTGAACTCACAGAGATCTGCCTGCCTCTGCCTCCCCAGTACTGGGGTTAAAGGTATGTGCCACCAACACCTGGCTCACTTAGGAAGAAAGCCAAACTGTGGAATCATATTCTTTTTTTAATTAACTAAGTTTTAAAAATGTACAATGGCGTTTTACCTGCATGTATGTCTGTGTGAGGATGCTACATTCACTGGAACTGGAGTTATAGACAGTTGTGAACTTCCTTGTGGGTGCTGGGAATTGAACCCAGGACCTTTGAAAGAACAGCTAGAGTGGCCAGTGCTTTTAACAGCTGATCCATCTCTCAAGCCCCAGAATCATATTCTTGTAAAAGGTAAAGAGATGGAAGGTAAGGCTGGGCACCTTTAATCTCAGCACTAGGGAGACAGAGGTAGGTGGATCTGTGTGAGTTTGAGGCCAGCCTGGTCTACAACGTACACAGAGAAACCCTGTCTTGGGGGGAAAAAAGAGACGGAAGGCACCAGCCAAGTGTTGTTTGCCTCTTCACAGATCTCTGACTTGTATGTAGGCAAGCAGCCATACTGCTCATGGACAGCAGCTTTGGATGAGTAGTGAGGACAACCCTGAATGAGTCCTCTGTGGATGAACTGGTGACAGGTGTTTGGTGTCCACCCCTCAGGACCACAAATGGCTGGTTCTGCAAGCAGACTGTTCTACAAGGACAGCTTTCTTCTCTCACGTGAATCAATTTCCTCTGTGTTGTCTGGGAAAACACCTAGCTTTTATCATGGAGAAGAGGAGGGGAGAGGAGAGGAGCTGAGTTCACTGAAATCACACCAGGCACTCTATGTTAGACTGCACTGATATGTGTGTCAGGAGTGTGTGAGAAAGAAAAATCAGAGAAGTCCAAGGTAAGAGGTGATAGCTTTCTCACAAAGGTCCAGATGTGAAGAGTATATAGATCTCTAACTTCAGGGTCTTTGTGGTTCTCTCTCTCTCTTGTTTTTCCTCTTTCTTCCTCCTCTTCTTTTCTCTCACCTTCTTTCCTTTTCTCCTTCTTCCCTCCCTCTTTCTCTCCCTTCCTCCCTCCCTTCCTCCCTCCGTCTCTGAAATGGGTCCTAACTATGTAGCCCCATTTGGCCTGGAACTTAATAGAGTTCCTACCTCTGTCTCTCAAGCTGGAGGAATGGCTCAGTGGTGCACACCTTTAATTCCAACACTTGGGAGGCAGAGGCAGGCTGATCTTTGAATTGGAGGCCAGCCTGGTCTACAGAGTGAGTTTCAGAACAGCCAGAGCTACACACAGAAACATTGTCTCAACCCCCTTTCTGCCCCCCCCAAAAAAAGCATAGAACCTAGGTTCAGTTCCCAGCACTTACATGGCAGCTCACAACCATCTATAACTCCAGTTCTAGGGAAATTACACTGTCTTCTGACTTCTGTGGGCACCAGGAATGCATGTAGCATACATATATGTGTACAAGCATTCACATTTTAAAAAATCTAAAAAGTAAAAAGAAAAACACTGGCCATGTCTGGCAGTTTTCTTGTTCAGTCCCTCAGCATTACAAGATGGCTGTCACGGCTCTAGCCATCACAAAAGAGGAAGGAATGGGAAGGTGAAGTCAATCCCACCTGTTTGTTTAATTTTTATAGCTGAAATAAAAACTGTTATGTATATGAGTACAGTGCCAGCAGAGGCTATAGAAGGCATAGGATCCCTGGAACTAGAAATACAGATAGTTGTGAACTGTCATGTGGGTACAGGGAATGCAACCTGGGCCCTCTGCTTTAGCAATCAGTGTTCTTTAATTGCTGAGTGGCCTCTCCAGTCTCCACATCTGTTTCTTTTATGGAGAAAACAAAGGCCTTCACTTGCTCAGCATCCTTCTGAGGTCCCATTTGTCCTTAGTGTCATTGATCAGAACTGTTAGAAGCTGCTTTTTGTAGCCATGGAGATGACTGGGAAGAAAGGGGTGGGGTTTGCTGATTGGCTTCTGACAGTTCCCCCCCTCCAGCCCCCCTCCAGTGCCTTCCTCAAGGCTTTGATTGGTTTGGGAGGCCAGGCATTGTGACACCTGCCTGTAAACCCAGCACTTGAGAGGCAAAGGCAGGAGGATCATGAGTTCAAGGTCAGCCTGGGCTACAGAATGAGATACTGGCTCAAAAAAAAAAAAAAAAACAAAAACAAAAACAAAAAACAAAAATACAGGGTCTGGGGAGATGGCTCAGTGGTTAAGAGCTCTGGCTGCTCTTCCAGAGGACCTGGATTAAATTCTCAGCATCCATGTGATGGCTTACAACTACCTGTAACTCTAGTCCCAGGGGATACTTTTGACATCTGCAGGTACCAGGCATACATATGATACACAGAAAAATATATAGCCAAGTTACCCATACACATACAATAATTGAAAAAAAAAGAAAAAGAAAAGAAATGGAGACACGCATAAATTCAAAATAAATTTTAAAAAGTCCTGATTGAATACAGAGGTATATATCTTTAATCCCAGCACACAGAATACAGAGGCAGGTGACCCTCTGTGAGTCTGAGGTCAGCCTGGTTTACATAGTGAATTCAGGCCAGCTGGGGCTGCGTAGTTAGACCTTGTCTTAAAACAAAGTCTAGGAAAATGTGACTATTCAAATCTTGTGCTACACCAGGGCCTGGACAGATGTTTTAGTGGTTAAGAGTGCTTGCTGCTCAGCTGAGCGTTGGTAGCACACACACCTTTAATTCCAGCACTCAGGAGGCAGAAGCAGGCAGATCTCTGTGAGTTCGAGGCCAGCTTGGTCTACGGAGCTAGTTCCAGGACAGGCTCCAAAGCCACAGAGAAGCCCTGTCTTGAAAAGCAAACAACAACAAAAGAGTGCTTGCTGCTCTTGCAGAGGATGTAAGTTTGAGTACCAGCACCCTATCATTCCACCATCCATCTACCAACTGAATGCCAATCATCTATCCATCTGGTCAACCATCTGTATAAGTTGGGGTTGTTTTTGTTTGTTTGTTTGTTTGTTTGTTTGTTTGTTTTTCTCCCTCATGCTTTTGACTAAGTACCTGACAAAAAGCAACCCAAGTGGAGAGGAGTTTATTTTGGTTTTCAGTTTCAGGGGATCCAGCCAATTAGAAGGAGAAAGCATGGAGATAGCTGTGACAGCTGGAGGCTGCCAGTTGGACCCACAGTGGGTCAGGAAGCAGACAGAGGATGCTGGTATGCCTGACTCTTTCTAATCCCTCTTCTCTTCAGTTTAGGATCCCAGCCCGTGAGATGGTGCCACCTACATTCAGGTAGGGTCTTTTCTCCCCGGTTTTTCTTCTCTGGAAGCAGCCTCCCAGGTATAAGCTAAGGTCTCCTTACTAATGCCATAGCTACATTTTCTTTTTTTAAGGAAGGGTCTTATGTAACCCAGGTTAACTTTGAACTCTCTACATAGCTAAGGATGACCTTGAACTCCTTATCTTCCTGTCTCTGCCTCCTGAGCACTGGGGTGACAGATATGAGCCACCATGCCTAGTTCATGTTGTATTGGGGTTAAATCCAGGGCTTGTACACATTAGGCAAGCCTCCACCCACTAAGCCACTTTTCCAGCCCCTCTACATTTATAAATCCAATAAGATGGACAACGGAAAGTAATACCATGCCACTAACTGTCAACTTTTGTAAACCTATGCAGATCTGTCTCTGAGACCTGGGATTTAAGGACCTTAAAGAACTAGGTGGACTACAGTCTAATATATAGACAACCTTACTTCATTTGTTTGTTATTCTTTGAATGTAACAAAGAAAACAGTGCTCCAAGGAAGGTTGAGATCACAAGAACATGTAAATAAATGCCAACAAGCATATTCTAAATATTAACAGAGCAACCTTTTCTTGTCTAGTCCAGTCCTGCAGTCTTTCAGTCCCAAATAAATACACAGCCTGGGGCTGGAGAGATAGCTCAGAGGTTAAGAGCACTGGCTGTTCTACCAGAGGACCTGAGTTAAATTCCCAGCAACCACATGGTGGCTCACACCATCTATAGTGAGATCTGGTGCCCTCTTCTGGTGTACAAGCATGCATACAGATAATTGTATACATAATAAATAAAATCTTTAAAATAAATAAATAAATAGTTTGGCCAATGGCTCATCTTACTGGCTAGCTCTCTCTTAATTATTAACGCATTTCAGTTAATCTGTGTATCTCCAAGTCTTGGCTTACCAGAGAATACACGATGTCACATCTTCTCAGTAGCTACTTGGCATCTTTCTGGCATCTCACTGTCTGAGTTTCTCTTCTCTGCCTTCTCCTAGTCTGGCAGTCCTGTATATACTTCCTGCCTGGCTACATCCGGCCTGTCCATTGGATGAAACAGCTTTATCCATCAGCCAACAGGAGAAACATTTTCACAGCATACAGAAGGACATTCCTCATCACTTTCCCAGAACTTTCTCAAGACAGACCAGTTTAAACACAGTTGTCTGGCACCAATATAGACTATTTCTGGGAAAGCAAGAAAGCAAGGCCAAAGGGCATCTCCAGATTCAGGCTACACTAAAGACAGCACTTAGCATATCCTTTCATCAGATTGGGTTCTATAGCCATGTTTTACACCCAACAAGAATAAACATGTCTTATCAATTGAATGTAAATGTTTGTTGTAAGAGGCATGAAATCATGTCCAAGAGCAATCCAGGGCACAAAATATGCCTGAGGTAAAAGTCTTCTATTTGTTTCCCTGGAGCCTCTCTCACAGTTCCTCAAGGCACGGTTCACCATGTATTATTCTTTTGACCATGTTTGAACAAGTAACCATTCTGTCTGTTTTATTATCTACTATCTATCTATCTATCTATCTATCTATCTATCTATCTATCATCTACTCATCAGCCTATTAGCCAGTCTTCCTACTTCTTACTCTTTCCACCCATTTATTTGTCTGAGTCATTAGAAAGTGGATTATAAACCTCACTTTTTTTCTTTGAGGTGCTGGGGATGGAACCCAGAGCCTTGTACATGCTAAGCAAGTTTTCTCCAACCAAGCTGTAACCCTAACCCTCAAACCTCACACAAAGTTTTTATTCTGAGTGTTATCTTGCTGCCCCACAATGTGCAGCCATGTCACTATTATCTAACTAAATTCCAGAACTCTGTGTGTGTGTGTGTGTGTGTGTATGTATGTGTGTGCATGTGTGTGTGTGCGAGTGTGCTTGCTATGGCACATGTGTGGAGTTCTCTCTTTCTACTATGTGGATCCTTGGAATTGAACTCACATTGTTTGGCTTGGCTGCAATTGCCTCTCATTGGCCCTCAATCTTTTTTTTTCTTTAAAAAAAAAAAAAAAAAACAGAACAGTTCACAAACATCCTGTTATCTACAGATACCTTGCTGATTAATAGCCCACCAACACATTTCACCACCTGTCCCATCCCCTAGTCTCCCAAAACCCTGCTACTGGCCCTGACCTCCACTATTGGCTGCCCTGAGTCAATGTGAGTGGGCTGGTGTCTGTCGGTATGACAGCCTCCAATCTGGGGACCAGCTGTCAGGACTAGTGTTAGGACCCCAGTTCCTGAGGTGTCTGGGGTCATCCACCTTTCCATCTTGTTTCTCTCTTGAGTTCTTGGGGTGGCTGAGCGCATTCTTCAGCCTTAGCTCTCTGCTCTTTCTTCCTCACGCTCTGCTGTCTGTCATCTCTGCCTTCCCTGCTCCTTAGAACTCTTCCACTGTCTTAATGTTGTCACTCAGCCACCCCTTTAACATTTCCTCTCCCTGTTACCAATTCAGCACAGTTTACTAAAGATGAAGACTTAAAACCCAAAACCTAACCGATCCAAAACACAGGGCATGACTGCAGAGGGCAGCTTATTGTTGGTCCTAAAGTTGCGCCACCAGGGGAAGCACTGGGGTGTCTCCAGGCTGACGAAAAAAGTGGGCTAAATGGCCAGTTTACATAGCCAGAGAGGAGATTGCTTAAGGGTGTCGCACTAACTCCAGGCATCATATGAGCCACAATGGAGGTCCCTCTCTGACCTGTGTGTAGACTTACCAAGGCTGTTGGTGGCAGAAATATCCAGAATAAGCTTTCCTTTTTTTTTTTTTTTTTTTTTTTTTTTTTTTTTGAGACAGGGTTTCTCTGTGTAGTCTTGGCTGTCATGGAACTTTCTCTGTAGACCAGGCTGATCTCAAAATCACAAAGATCCATCTGCCTCTGCCTCTCAAGTGCTGCTGGGATTAAAGGTGTGCACCACCACCTGGGATGAGCTTTCTTTTGTTAATTTTTATTTATTTATTTTGTGTACAGTGTTCTGTCTGCATGTTTGCCTGCAGGCCAGAAGAGGGCGTTGGATCTCATTGTAGATGGTTGTGAGCCACCATGTGGTCGCTGGGAATTGAACTCAGGATCTTTGGAAGAGTAGCCAATGCTATTAACCTCTGAGCCATGTCTTTAGCCCTGGGGTGAGCTTTCTTAACCAATCCTAGCTGAGGCAGAAGCCAGATTTACAGTCCAGCAGCAAGCATCTTTGGTTACTGTACATTTTCCTTGTGTTGTCTATGGGATGTCCAGAGAACCCAGGCTGACCTGATGGTTGTCCAGCTGGCTGCTTGCTGGACAGTCTTCCATACAAGGCAGCCAGGCACCAGGTAAAAGTCTGGCAGCTGTCAAGCATGACTGGTCTCCAACGTCTTAGCATATTTGTTGGAAAAGTAAACATTCAAACTATGGGCTTGTTAGATGGCTCAGTGGGCAAGGATGTGTGCTGCCAGGTCTGATGAGTTTGATCCCTGGACCCCACATGTGAAAGGAGCAAACCAATTTTTGCAAGGTGTCTCCAACTTCCATGTATGTGCTGTATAGCATGTACATACATACACAATAAGTAAATAAAATGTAAAGTGTGCTTACAATAAAGTCCCTCTGCTAACCTTATTTAATGCAACCAAAAAACCTTAGGGAGAGTAGAGCTTTCAGTTGTCTTAAGTTGCTAATTACATGTGGCTAATAACACGTGGCACCTGTGGTTCAAATACAGACAGGCATTGTGGCTTGGACATATCTTCTCAACACTGGGGAGGCTGAGTCAGAGGACTGCCATGAGTTCAAGACCAGTCTGGATTTCAGAATGAAGCTCTCTCTCAAACAACCGAAAAGACAATGGAGAGTTGAGGCTTAGTACATTAACTGCATTCAAATAAAAGTTGCTCCCCGTTTTGGACTAGCCATGATGCTGTGTCCAGAGCCTGTTTATTAAGCCCCTCCTAGCAGGGCTCCAGTTCTTCAGAATGGTTCAATTAGGGAAAACAGAACATTTTACCCCCCCCCCCCCCAAGTCCTCAGTGACTCAATGTTTTGTGCTTCATTTCTGTCTTTCCAGGTCTGGTTTGGGATGGGGAACTCAAGTCAGAGCTAACATCAAAGGTATCCTACACTCTCCGGGAGGTGATTTACAGCAGCCCCCTGGAGCATCGTGCTGGAGCATTTTAGAGGAGGCCTGAGAGATGCAGAGATGGAAGGAATGTGGTCTCCAGTTCATGCCCTAGCTCTGGTCTGCCTCTTTGTCCCTGGAGCTCTGGCACCAAAAAGCTGATTTTTCATCTCTATAACAACAGTCCCCTGAGCCTACTGGTCACGAGTCACCATCTGCACACCTTGGCAGGTTTGAGGAGTTTCTTCATTGCATGTTCACTGTCTAGCCAGTGACTTCTGGGATACAGCTGGATGTTCCAACAGAGGAAGAAAACAGACTATCTTGAAGACCAGGGAAGGAAGTACAACTAGAATATTTTAGCCCTTTTGTTAGAATCATAGCAATTCTTTAAAAGTATATACATGGCTGGGCAGTGGTGGAGCCCACCTTTAATCCCAGCACTTGGGAGGCAGAAGCAGGTAGATCTCTGTGAGTTCGAGGCCAACCTAGTTTACAGAGTGAGTTCCAGGGCATGTTCCAAAGCCACAGAGAAACCCTTGCTCAATACAAACAAACAAAAAGTTTATACATGCTTGTGAAAAGGTAGCTGTGGGATCTAGTAACAGGAGAGGGGTCCCAGGGCAGCCCCTGAATTTGAAGGACAATGGCTGCTGGGTTTTCTCTTGCAGGAGCAAGGAAACAGAATACAATGTATGCTTCCAACTCTTCCTCCATTTTTTATTTTTATTTTTTATTTTTTTAATGAGACAGGTTCTCACATCATGAGGTAACCTCTGCTGGGCTGCCTGGGAACTCACTATGTAGATCAGAATGGTTTTGAACTCAGAGGGATCAGCCTGCTTCTGCCGTCTGAGTGCTGGGCTTAAAGGTGTGTGTCACCATGTCCTGGCCCCAACTAGTTTAAAAAGATAATTTGGGTTGGATGAGAGGCACGAAGGCTCAAGAGGGTAGAGGTGCTTGCCCACAAACTTGACAACCTGAATTACATCCCAGACGCCACAAGGTGGCAGAAGGGAACCGACTCATAAGAGCAGCTTCTGTGCTCCTGAGCACACACATACACACAGATGATAGATAAGTAAACGAGGGCTGGTGTGTCTCAGCAGCAGATCTCATTGAGTATGCATGCGGCTCTCGTAAATTCTCTAGAACTAATAGAACTAATGTTTCTCTTGTTTTTTTTTTTTTTTGTTTGTTTTGTTTTTGTCTGTGTAGCTTTGGAGGCTGTCCTGGAACTAGCTCTTGTAGACCAGGCTGGTCTCGAACTCACAGAGATTGGTCTGCTTCTACCTTCCCAGTGCTGGGATTAAAGGCAGGCTGTCCCTCCAGCCCCACCAGTGCTTGTTTCAACAGACCAAAATCTAGGCATACTACCCTTCCTGTCAGAATTTGGACACCTTTAATAATAATTAACTTATTAATTAATATTATAATTATATATTTATAATTTATATATAGTTATGTATAATTAATACTATAATCCAGGAAGTAGAAAAGGCTTTTATTTTTATTTTGTGTGGTTCTGGGGATCAAATCCAGGCCCCTTGCCGGGAGGTGGTGGTGCATGCCTTTAATTCCAGAACTCAGGAGGCAGAGGCAGGTGGCTCTCTATGAGTTTGAGACAAGCCTAGTTTACAAAAGCGAGTTCCAGTACAGTCTCCAAAGCCACAGAGAAACCCTGACTCAAAAACCAAACCAAACAAACAAAAAAACCAAACCAAACAAACAAAAAACCCAGGCCCCTCTATGCAATAAGAAAGCTTCACTACTGTCATCTACAAAGAATAATTCCCCTTTAATTCCAGCTTTAGGGGCTCAGATCCTCTCTTTTGACCTCAGTGGGCACCTACAGTCACAGCACACACACATACACACACACTTATACATATTTAAAAATTAAAGTTGAGTGTGGTGGGGCACGCCTTTAATCCGGGCACTAGGGATGGTTCCTTGTAAGTTAAAGACCAGCTTGGTCTATGTAGTTCCATTCCAGCCAAGGTTACTAAGTGAATCCCAGTCTCAAAAAAAGGGGAGAGGGGGAGGAAGCAAAACAAAACAATCCTATGCCTAGTCATGTCTACATGACATTTGCCATCCCCCACAGTAGTCATGGTCCCTGCACCCAGGCCACACAGGAGCCTCAAGACTTTGATCCTTGCTTATCTGTTTGGAAATTAATGGTATCCACGATAACTTTACCTTCAAAGTCAACTCGTGTGTCCTCGAATGAAAAAAGGACCTCGCTGATTATCATTCTTGGCAGAGTTGCTTCCAGTGTGGAAACTGCCTGAAAGCAGGTCTCTGCAGGGAGACTTTGCTCCCGGGGAGGGTGGCTCATGTTGACACATTACCTCCTGTGGCACCAGGTAGAACTGTGCAGAGGTAACAGATCCACAGGGGACTGTCTAAGGTTCAAATCATCTTTAAAAGTGGGGACCTTGAGGTAAAGTGCTGAGTATCTTGTTGGCTTGAAGAGACCAACAAGGGGCTGCCTTTCTTACCTCCTCTTGTGTGGAGTGGCTGATGGTCCCAAGTCTGTTGGCTTAGCTAGGCTGTGTGACATAGAAAAGTCACTATGGAGCTGGGTGTGGTGGTGCACTCCTTTAGTCCCAGTGCCTGGGAGACAGAGGCAGACTGATCTCTGTAAGTTTGAGGCCAGCCTTGTCTACAAAGAGTCTCAAGACAGCTAGGGCGGTTACACAGAGAAACTGTCTTAATGACAGTCACTGTGGTGTCTGTGTCTTCAACAGCACCATACTCACAGCCCTGAGTAGAGAACATCCTGTCTTGGGATAAGCAGATCAGAATGTGGGGCCCAAGCACATGTTCTGTGCAGCCTTGTCACAGAACTGCCTAGATCAGATTGGCCTATGGACCTGTTTGTGGGGCACGATCTTGGTTGTTAATTGATGCAGGAGAGCCAGCCCACTGTGAGTGGTGCCGTTCCCTAGGCAGGTGGTCCTGGGCTGTATGAGAAAGCTGGCTGAACATGAGCCTGTGAACGAGCAGCATCCTCCATGGTTCCTGCCCTGACTCCCCTCAGTGATGGACTAGAAAGCATGAGCTGAATGAAATAAACCCTTCTCTGTCCTAAACTCCTTTTGGTCAATGTTTTATCACAGCAACAGGGGTGAAGCTAGGACACACCAAATCCCCGACACTCATTCAATAATCCCTGCCTGCTGCCTGTTTTTTTTTTTTTTTTTTTTTTTTTTGTTTGTTTTTGTTTTTGTTTTTCAAGACAAGGTTTCTCTGTGTAGCCCTGGCTGTCCTGGAACTCACTTTGTAGATCGGGCCAGCCTAGAACTCAGAGATTCACCTGTCTCTGCCTTCCGAGTGCTGGGATTAAAGAAAGGCATGCACCACCACCGCCACTGCCTGGCCCCTGCCTGTTTCTTCTGGTGCTGAGAGAACCCAGGACCTCATTCATGCCAGACCAGAGCTCCAGCCCTCACTAGCCCTTGAAAAGAAGGATATTTGACCCAGGCTGCAGTGGCTAGACCTCCAGCATGCCATGCTAATGAGGTAAGCTCCTTACGGTGAAACATAGCACATAGACATGAGCACACAGCTTATGGAAACAGAGTGGAAGGGGCTGTGGCTATAGTGGGGGTTGGGGGTTTTCAGGGTGCAGTGTTCTGGGGATGAATGGTGGGAGTGTTATGGATGTGATTGTTCCCCGAAATTATCCTGAAAAGTAGGTTAGGTATTTTAAATTCAGTGGTTTTCAATCTGTGTGTGTGTGTGTAGGGGGGTGTTGAATGTCCCTTTCATAGAGGTGGAATATCAGACATCCTGCATATCTGATACTTACATTATGATTCATAACAGTATCAAAATTATAGTTATGAAGTAGCAACAAAAATGACTTTATGGTCGAGGGTTAGAACCATGACATGAGGAACTAACTGTATTAATGTTTGCAGTATTAGGAAGGTTGAGAACCACTGTTTTAATTAATGGGAGACTGGCAAATGTTGTATAGATTGTGAAATCGGGCCCATCTACCACCCCAGCCTCTGCTGGAATCTCCACATGCTCACAGCCAGGAGGAGAAAGTCTTGGGTCCCCTGCAAGAGCAGCCAGTGTTCTTAACTGCTGGGCTGTCTTTCCAGCCACCTCTGCCACATCTTTGACTGTGATGGGCAGTCTTGGCTGCTTCAGGGTTCCCCATCCCTCTCTGGGCTCTCCAGCTTCTATTGGCCACCAGGCTTTCCTTCAAAATGGCCTCCCAGTCCTCAGCCATCCTTGCCTCTAGTGCCTGCAGAAGATTCCATGAGGTTTGGCATGTCAACAAGCCCTGCCCCAGGCCTCCTAACAGCACCATTTCCCAAGAGAGCTGGGGGCTGTCCTATCTGTCTTTTGCCCTCTTCCCTGTGGCCCAGGCTTTATTTCTTCACCACCACCCCCCCTATTATCCTTTGACAGGATTAAAGGGAGAAACTCAGCATCCAGCACCTGTCCACCTTTTACCTCCCATTCTTTCCCAACAGTAACAGACCAGATCCTGCTTCGGGCCCCTTGTGCCTATGACTCTGCTACCCAGAAAACTCTGTTTTCCTTGGTGATTTCTCAACCATTCAGTTCTGTTTCTGATTGCACTTCCTCTTGACTGGGTATGGTGGTACATACTTTCAATTAGGTGGACTTCAACAAATTTGAGGGCAGCCTGGACTACATACTGAGTTCCAGGCCAGCCAGGGCTACATAGTGAGAGCCTACATAGATAGACAGAGAGACAGACAGACAGACAGCTAATAACAAAACAGAAGCCTCACAGGTGGGCTATCCCTTGGACCATGCAACTAGTGCAATGACACTCTTCTGTCTATATTCCCTTTGAATCTGAAGACCTTAGATACTCCCTACAAATTTTGCCATCTTTGTCTTTTTGATTGGCTTATTTTGCTTTCCCTTATGGGTTCATCCACAATGGAGCTATTGATAGTGTTTCCTTCCTTTTCAAGGCTGAGTAATATTCTACAGTGTTGATAGACCATATATTCGGTCACCCAGAGGAAGACTCTTGAGTTGATGTTCTCCTGGATCACAGATAATATGACCATTGACATGATGAACAGATATGCCTTTGAGACCATATATGCTAAACTCTGTGTCACTGTGGGAAAACATCTGACAGAAACAAGTTGAGAGACAAAGATTTGTTTTGTCTGTGGTTTTCGAGGTTTCTGTTCATCGTGGAAGAAGTGTGTAGGGAGTGGTTTGTCAAGGTGAACAGGAAGCAGTGGCAGGAAGGGCCCAATGGAGATACAGCCTCCAAGAACACCAATCAGACCCTGCCTCTCAGAAGTCCCTTTGAACTTTGAGTCCATCCATGGGTTAAAATACCAATCAGTGCAGAGTCTTAGACCTAACCAGCTCTGGAAACTCCCTCAGGGACACACCCCAAGGTGGCTTCACTAATCTCTTAGGCATCCCTTAATCCAATCAGTGCAGGTCACCAGTCAGGATCAGCCATGGCACCTGGCCTCCAGTGTGTATAGTTGTGCGACCAGAAGGAAAAAAATCCTTGCAAAACATGTTTGAGCTGAACACATGAGACAGAGGGATGGGAAGCAGTGTACTGAGCATGTGCAGAAAGTTTTCTTGGCATTAGTCCCTAGTCCAATTTGCCAGTTGTCAGTGTCAGGAAGAATAAGCAGACAAGTTGTTAACAGAAGCACAAAAGAGGATGTGTGGGGCTGGCAAGAGGGTTCACCAGCTATAGGTACTTGCTACCAAACCTGATGACCTGAGTTCAATCCCTGGGACCAGCATGCTAGAGGGAGAGAACCAATGCCTGCCTGAAAGTTCTCTCTATATATATTTAGTTGTTTTTTTTTTTTTTTTTTTGAGATAGATTTTTCTCTATGTAGCCCTGACTGTCCTGGAACTTGTTCTGTAGACCAGGCTGGCCTTGAACTTGCAGATATTTGCCTGTTTCTTCCTCCTGAGTGCTGGGATTAAAGATGTACACCACCACTGCCTGGCTTTCAAGTTGTTCTTTGATCTTCTATATATGTGCTTTGGCATGTGCACACATACACAGACGTATGTAAAATTTGAGATAGGATCTCACTATGGATGGATGCTAGTAGTGCATGCCTTTAAACCCAGCACTCAGAGGCAGAGGCAGGCTGTGAGTTTGAGGCCAATCTGGCCTACAAAGCAAGTTCCAGGACAGCCAGGGCTACACAGAGAAACCCTGTTTCTGGGAAAAAAAGGGTCTCACTATGTAGATCAGGCTGGCCTTGGACTCAGATCTACCTGTTTAGGTCTCCTGAGTTCCAGGACTACCATGCCTAGCAGGAACACAGCCCTTTGGAAAAAAAAATGTATTGTGTGTATGTGTGAGAGGTATGTATCACACTGAAATCAGAGAGCAACCAGGAGTTGTTTTTTTCCTTCTATTATGTGGGTTCAAGGAATGGAACTTGGGTCACTAGACTTGGTGGAAGGTGCCTTTACCTTCTGAATCATCCCGCTGGTTCCCGACATTCCTGTCTTGTTTGCTGGTTTTCTTTCAAGATAGGGTTTCTCTGCAACAGCCCTGGCTGTCCCAAAACTCATTCTGTAGACCAGGCTGGCCTCGAACTCACAGAAATCCATCTGCCTCTGCCTCCAGAGTTCTGGGACTAAAGGCATGCACTACCATGCACTACATCCTTCATCTTTACAAGGGCCCTGGGGGTTGGACTCTGGCTGCCAAGCTTGTGCAGCAGGGGCTTTACCCACCTGATACTCTCATCAGCTCTCCGTTTAAGTTTTAAAGAAGATTTGGGCTAGAAATAAGTCTTAAGGATTAAGAACACTTGTTGCTTTTGCAAAGACACAGAGTTTGGTTTCCCAGACCCCCTTCCTCCCCTCCCCCCACACACATGTAGGCTCACAACTGCCTGTAAAGCCAGCTCTAGGAGATCTGATGTCCTCTTTTGGCCCCTTAGGACACTAGACACATACAAGGTACACATATACTGCAGACATTTATATATACACATAAATCAGGGTTGGAGAGACTGCTCAATGGTTAAAAGCACTGGATGTTCCAGAGGACCTGGGTTCAATTCCCAGCACCCACATGGCAGCTTACAACTATCTGTAACAGTAGTTCCAGGAGATTAGACACCCTCACACAGACATACATGCAGGCACAGAACAAATGCACATTAATTTAAATAAAAAATATTTTTTTTAAAGTGCAGATTAACTTGTGAGACTCTGGGCCCAGGTTTAGGAACTGACTACTGGAGGAGCAGTATAGTATGTGCTGTTAGCTACTGAGCCATCTCTGCAGCCTCTTACAGTGATAGGCATGGGAGGGGCAGCCGACATGCTTACCATGAGCTCTGCCACTAAGCCACACTGGGCGATGGCTCTGCTCTGGAGAGGGCCCTGCTCTGAGCCTCAGCTGCTGGTCATGCTGTGAATGGAGAGTTCCTGTTTGCTTCTGTGAAGAGGAACTTGATTCCGCCTGGCCCACTGCGCTGACAAAGCTCTGATTTAACTTCTTCATTTCTCAGACTCCATAGATGAGAAATGAGGGGTGGCTGGAAGCACTGCCCCATGGGAAATGTTTTGATCTGAGGTGCAGGCCTGCAGGACGGTTACTGAGGAAGAGAAGGCCCAGAGGTGGGTGGGTGCTGTGGGGATTCTGGATGGCTCCCCAACCAGCACATTTCTGTTCTCTTTCACTTTCAGAGAGCCTAAAGTTCCCATGAGCCATTCAGTAAGTGTGTGCTGTGCAAAATGAGGACCTGCATTGCTTCCCCAGCACTCAGGCTAAAAAGCTGGGCATGGTGGCCCTCATGTGTAATCCCACTGCTGGGGCTTGCTGACTAGAGAGCCTGACTGAATCTAGAAGCTCCCCAGGACAGTGAGAGACTGTCTCAAAAATAAGGTGAATGACTTCTAAGGAACACCTGGGATTGCCCTCTAGGCTACACACACACACACACACACACACACATATGCACACGCACACACACACACACTTACACTAAAAGCTAGAAGAGATGTCTTTCAGCTTTTATTGAAGAGCTTTATAATCTGAAGGTTATTTTTTGACCAACAAGATACAGACAGGTGATGGCCATAGCTTTGGACCCAGCAGACATGCTTCCTCCAACCTGCTCTGGGCAGTGTTAACACAGAGGCCTCCTTCCTGTATCGCCAGCTGCCTCTGCACTGGGAAGTGAGAGCAAACTTAATTTCCCATTTCCCATGTGTTGGTTGGAGGTGCTGGGACTTCAGTCCTTATGTTTTCCTCTCTTCTCTCTGTCTCTGTCTTTGTCTCTCTTTCATTTTTTTGAGTCAGGATTTCTATGTATAGGTTCGGAGCTTGTCCTCAAGCTAGCTCTGTAGACTAGACTGGCCTAGAATTTACAGAGACCCACCTGCTTCTGCTTCCCAAGTGCTGGGACTGAAGGCGTGTGCCACTACTGCCTGGCTTTCCACTCTCTCGTAACTATGATGAAACAACCAAGGCAGGCTGCCTTTACAAAGGGAAAAAAGTAGAGGAGCTGATGGCTCAGCATTGGCTGTTCTTCCAGAATACCCAGGTTCAGTCTTCAGCACAACTGTCTACCATTCCAGCTCCAGGGGCTCTGATGTCTTCTTCTGGCCTCCGGAGGACAGCAGGCAGGATTGTGATACAGAGACATATATATTCAGGCAAGCACTGATACACCAAAAATAATATGACATGGGCTTGGCATGAGCTTTTGAAACTTCAAAGCCCACCCCCAATGACATACTTCCTCCAACGAGGCTACACCTCCCAATCCTTCTAATCCTTTTAAACAGTGCCACTCTCTGGTGACTAAGTATTCAAATATGAGCCTGTGAGGGTCATTCTTATTGAATAACCACATTGGTTAAGCAAGCAAGGTGTACTTAGTTCACTAGGCTCCCTCACACTTAGGTGGCTGTCCAGTGTGAGGTTACTGGAATTTGATAGTTTCTGAGCTACATTTTACCTTCTTATTTGGTGGCTCTATGGCTAGCATTATAATGCTAATATAAGGTATCTGGAAATGCTGCTGGCTTTTTTGGAGCAGGGAGGGGTTGATGATACCTGGGATGTCTGTGTTGAGAAGAAACAGGTATGGGCTGGGAGCTCTGAGCAGTGAGGTATCACCCTGCCATAGTCCAGTCCATAGTAACTCACCAGAAGGGAAGAGCAAGAAAAGTCAGGTGGCTGGTAGTCCCAGGCTAGCCTCAAACTCAATACATCTGCTTCTGACTTTGAGGGCTGGGATTACGTGCATGGGCCATCTCACTCAACTATAAAACCCGAAAAATTGTCCTTTCAGACCTACAGAACCAGGCAGTAGGGTGAAATGAGTCACGGGGGTCCCAGGCCCTCAAAGGAGGCCTGTGCAATGCAAGCTAAGACATGGTAGTGAGGGCTTGGGTTTGGGATTACAAAGAATTTGTCTAGAAAGAATTTGTCAGAAATAACAAAGAATTTGTTTAGAAAGAATGTGTCTAGAAAGAATTTGTCTGAAACAACAACAAAAATCACAGCTAGATTTAAAACAGTGGAAAATGGGCAGGGGTAGAGCTCTTAGCTTTTGGAGTCCTTAACATACAGAGTCCTGGGTTTGAATCTAGCACCATATAAGCCAGCAGTTCTCAACCATCCTAATGCTGTGACCCTTTAATGTGGTTCTTCATGTCATAGTGATCCCCCAACCAAAAAACTGATTTTTATTACTACTTCATAGCTGTAATTGTGCTACTGTGTTTTCTGATTGTCTTAGGTGACCTGTGGGAGAGGATCATTCAACCCTCAGGGAGTTGTGACCCACATGGTGAGAATCACTGACATAAAGAGTGATATACGTGTATGTAATACTAGTACAAGGGAGGTAGGAGCAGAAGGATGAAAAGTTCAAGGACAGCTTGGGCTATATAGTGAGTCTGAGGCTAACTTGGGCTACAGGAGACCTTATTATCAAAAGACAAATACAAACCCAGGAACTATTCTCTCCCAGCCTGGAAGCCGAAATTCCAGATGTGAGGCCCCAGGGTCTGAGCCTTCACACACCCTTTCCTGAAGCCCCCTGAAGCCTCTAAGGTAGCAGTTTTCGACCTGGGGTGGCAACCACATTGGGGGGTGTTGTTCATAGCATTGACTGGGACTATTGGAAATACCAGATCTTTACGATTAATAACAATAGCGACCTTACGGTTATGAAGTCGCAACGAAAATAATTGTAAAACTATATTAAAGGGCCAGGGCAGTAGGAAGGTTGAGAACCACTGTTCCAAGCGTTCCAGGGTTGGTGGGGGCTCAGGGCCAGATATGCTACTCTGGTCTCCACAACAGCTGCCTCTCATCTTCCATGAAGGGGTACACTGAGGGGTTTGGATCAGGTCCATGTAGCCTAGTGTGATTTCTCTAGTCATCCATATCTACAGAGCCCTGCTCCAAAAAGAGAACAGTACAGGGCCAGGCAGGAAGTGGACATATCCATGGGGGCCTGGGGGGCATAGTTCTGCAGAAGAATTCAAGAAACAGGAAAACCAGAAAAATCTATATGGTGCAGGGAGAGAATGTGGACTGAGAGGTGCTAAGGTAGAACTCTGGTCTGGCTGCCATTATAAATCCTGTCTTAGAGCTAAGGAGGAGCAGGTGCCAGCTTTGGACATAGCTATAAGATCTTGTGTCCTGATAAATAGCTTGCTGAGATTGATCTCTCTCACCTGGACACTTTTCTGGTTCCATGAAGGGCAGTTGGGGAAGGGGAGGAGGCAGGGAAAGCAGGGCTTGTTCCCATTTGCTCTGACCCATGTCTCAGATTGCATTAACTTCCCTCCCGGCATGTGAGACCCAAGTTCCCATTCAAGATCCCAGGGCCCAGGAGCACCGGCAGTGGTTCCAAGTCGCAGTTGAGGAAAAGATGTACGGGAGTCAGACAGGAGCCAGAGTCTGAGCATTGTGTGTGTGTGTGTGTGTGTGTGTGTGTGTGTGTGTGTGTGTGTGTGTGGCCTGTGTGGGAGGACCATCCTCCAGTACCAAGCTCAACCTTCAACTCCTGAGGGCTAGTGACTCACAGGTGTAGGGGATGGCCAAGTGACACATGACCTGGCTCAAGAGGAAATCAAAGCCACTTAAGGGGCTGTTAGAATGAACTTGGCCTTTGTGTCAGACCCTAGACGTTGGGGTTTTCAGAGGGCTGGCAAAACACGGAGGGCCCCCAGGGATTGGGTCGGCTCCGTTCCTTCTTGTCTTTCAGATGGCAATTCAGACGCCATGGTTTCACAAAGCCTCTCTGGCTCCAGGTGCCAGCAGGTCCTCCTTTCCTTGGCTCTCTTTTCTCTCCTCCCTTTCTCCTATTGAGAT
The DNA here is from genome assembly GCF_943737965.1 of Phodopus roborovskii. NCBI lineage: Eukaryota > Metazoa > Chordata > Mammalia > Rodentia > Cricetidae > Phodopus > Phodopus roborovskii. The sequence continues at coordinate 1,457,063 of NW_026126598.1, read as the reverse complement.
CTGTGAAAAAGCAAGCGACTCAGGTTGTGTTGGAATGAAATAGAAGGCACAATGGCCATAGCTGTGGTTGCAGACAGGCTGGAGCTGAAGCTTGGAGATGTTGCCATGGAAACCCTGAGGTCTTTTTTCATGGGGGGCATTTGAAGCAGGGGCAGAGTGGTTCGAGGGTGCCAGGACAGCTGCTTATGGGGCTGGGAGAAGAGGTGGGGTGTTGGGACAGTTTGTAACTGAATCTTTTTGCAAAAGGCCACAAAGGGAGCAGAACTGCCTCCGCTGGGAGCATTTACTCAGGTATCATTATAAGGTCTTGGTGTGTCAGTCACATGTTTTTCTGCATATGCTGGGATCAGGGAGACACACAATTGATGCATCCCAGGTCCCCTGGCCTGCTGGAAAAGACATGGCCCAGCCACAGATCTTATGTGTGAGCATTCAGGGGTCCACTTGGCATGACCTCATCCTGCTCAAAAGAGACACCATTGCATCCGAGCTAGGAAAGTGTGCATGGCCTGCAAAGACCATGCCAGGCCTGTGTGTCAGCCAGGTGCCCAGGAACAGTTCTCGCCTCAGGAGGGAAACTGAACTCTGCAACTTGATACTTCATGGAGCGAGGGCGGGGCCTGATCCCAGGACACTCTTTCTGTGCCCTGTGGCCTAGCTGTTCTAGGTGTAGTGCCCACTCCAATGTGAGGCAGGAGGCCCTGGCCTTCACAGGTTCTAGGGTGCTGGGCAAGAGGCAGTCAGGACAAGAGTGGTGGTTCTCTGGGTTGGGAAGAGAATATCGCTGAATAAAGCAAGAGTAGTAGGGGTAGCTTTTAATCCCAGCATTCGGGAGGCAGAGGCAGGGGTATCTCTGTGAATTTGAGACCAGTCTGATCCACAGAGCGAGTTCCAGTACAGTCAGAGCCACACAGAACAATCCTGTCTCAAAGGGGGGGGGGAGCTGGAGAGATGGCTCAGTGGTTGAGAACACTGGCTACTCTTCAAGAGGACCTGAATTCAGTTCCCAGCACTTACATGGCAGCTTAAACTCCAGTTCCAGGGGATCTGACACCTTCACCCTAATACACATAAAATAAAGTTAAATACATTTTTAAAAAAGAGAGAAAAGAAAAAACGCTGGAAAGAATGCTCAGTGGTTAAGAGCACTGGTTGTTCTTCCAGAGAATCTGGGTTCAATTTCAGAACCATCTATAATAGGATTTGATGTCTTCTGCCATGAAAATGTACAGGAAGACAGAGCACTCATACACATAAACAAATGAATCTTTTAAAAAATAGGGACTGGTGCTGGGTGTTGGTGGTGCATGCCTTTAATCTTAGCACTCAGGAGGCAGAGGCAAGCAGGATCTCTGTGAGTTTGAGGTCAGCCTGGTCTATAGAGGCTCCAAAATTACAGAGAATCCCAGTCTGGAACCCCCCCACTCCAAAAAAAAAAAAAAACCTCCAGGACACACATAAGAGCCAGAAACTTGCATGTCTGTAATCCCAGCATGCCATGATAGAAATGGGAGGCAGAGACTTGTGGGACAGTCTGGTGTATGGAGCAGTGAACAAAAGATCCTTTTCAAACAAGGTGGGAGGCAAGGACTGCCACCCATGGTTGTCCCTGACCTCCACGTGTGCCATTACACATTAGTGCCAGTACAAATACATGAAAACCCAAAGCACACGTGTGTGTATGCACACACACACACACTACACACACACTAAACAAATTGGAAACAGAATAGCGGGGCAGTCCTGAGGGGCTTGCAGCAGAGCTGGCAGGTCAGGCCTAAGTCTTTTGTTTGAACTTGGACGTGAGGATCCATATACTAGCTCCCTCTTCAGTCAATTTGTCAATTTATGCAAACATGGTCTTACTATGTGTGGTGGCTTGTATAGGAATGGCCCTCATAGACTCACGTGTTTGAATGCTTGGCCTATAGGGAGAGGCACAGTTAGGAGGTGTGGCCTTGTTGGAGGTAATGTGCCACTCTGGAGGAAGGCTTTGAGGTCTCATATATGCTCAAGCCAGGCCTAATGTAGCAGTCTCCTTCTGTTGCCTGCAAGATAAAGAACTTCCAGCTCCTTCTTCAGCACCATGTCTGCCTTCATGCTGCCATGCTTCTTGCCATGACAATAATGGCAAACTGAAATGGTAAACTGAAACAGTAAGCCAGCCCCAAGTAAATGTTTTCCTTTATAAGAGTTGCTGAGGTCATTCATGGTGTCTATTCACAGCAATAGAAACCCTGACTAAGACATTATATAACCCAGGCTAGCCCCCAATTTTGAGCACTCATTCCTCTGCCTCCTGGATGCTGGAATTATAGGCATATACTATCACACCTACAGTCTGGATACCCTCCAACTGTCAGTCCCCCTGCCTCAGCTCTTGGCCCCTGGCTAGAATTCCAGGTGTTTGCTGAAACTCTCATTCATCTCTTTCTTAGAGCTGGTCCTCTGTGTCTTCAGGTGTGCTGAGTAGCTTGATGTCAACTCAACACAAATTAAAGTCATCTGTGAAGAGGTAGCTCAATTGAGAAAATGCCTCTGTTAGATTGTGCTATAGGCAAACCTATGGAGTATTTTCTTTATTAATAATTGATGAGGGAGGGCCCAGCCCATTGTGAGTGGAGCCACACCAGGGCTGGTGGTCCTGGGTTCTATAAGAAAGCACGCTGAGCAACCCAGGAAGAGACAGCCAGTAAGCAAGCAAGCACTCCTCCATTGCCTCTGCATCAGGACCTACCTCCAGGTTCTTATCGTGTTTGAGTTCCCATCCTGTCTCTCTTTAATAATCAACAGTGATATGGAAGTGTGAGCAAAATAAACCCTTTTCTCCCCACCTTGCTTTGATCATGGTGTGTCATCACAGCCATAGAAAACCTAGGTTGCATTTCTGATTTGTGTTCTGGAGGATGTATCTAGTTCTGGCCAATCACCTGCCATGTTGGATGAGGTCTTTGTATGCTAATACCTGTCTGAGCCTGGGAAACAGTTTCTGTGTTATTAGGAACACCACACCTGAAACTATTTTCTTCATAGTGTGCATACACCTGGGTGTGGGTATGTGCATGTGGGTGCAGTGCCCATAGAGGCCAGAAGAGGGCTTCAGATAACACAATTTTGAGCTCTCATGTGCTCAGAATTAAACTCAGGTCCTCTGCAAGAACAGCCTGTCAGTGCTCTTAACCACTGAGCCACCTTTCCAACCCTTAGAATTTTGTATAAAGAATGCTGGGCAGTGGTGGCTCAAGCCTTTAATCTAAGAACTTGGGAGGCAGAGGCAGATGAATCTCAATGAGTTAGAAGCCAGCCTGGTCTACAAAGTGAGTTCCAGGACAGCCAGGACTGTTTACACTTGAAAAACCATTTTAAAAAAAATTGTAGACCAGTGGTTAGTGGTTAAAGTGTTCAAGGCCCATTGCTTACTCCCTGGCATTGAAGTAGTTTGACTTTTTGTGGCTGTCTTTGTTTTCACTCTCTGATCTGAACATCTGGAAAAGCAAGCGCTTTCTGTGGATCTCCAGAGCCCAGCGCTGTCCTGAGCAGGGAAGTTTAATGAATGGGAAATCAAATTCCGGGGCACAATATAGGCTGATGGATGTTTATTTGGGGAGAAATCACTTACACCAGAAACAGATGACCTCAGCAGGGTCATGTTCCAAGGATGCCTCCAGATGCTCTCTATCTCCAACCAGGAAGTAAGGGTGAGAGCTGGGGTCTGGGACCCCAGACCTAGTCCCCCCAAGTCATACCTGCATCTATCCCCACATCCCAATGGGCGTGGTCAGTGCAACAGGTGTGGGCGGGTGGATATTGCACTACAGAAGTTGATCCCTGAATGGTTAAACTCATGAAGCTGCTGAAGTGGGAGTCACCTCCACCTACATCCACTAAGATGCCCTGGAGCAGAGACCTAGCAGTTCAGGATGTTGATGAAGACAGAGTTCCAAGGTGAGCTGGCTCCAGCCATGTCAGTTTCAGAATCAAGGCTTTTGATGAAGATCCAGTGCCAAAAGATCTTGATCATAAGAAGGCTGTTGTCTATTCAGCACTTTACCTCGGCAGCGGACATCCACAGAAGAACAGAAGTGCTTTGCAAAGGCCCCTTTTAGAGACAGCGTCTCCAGGCGGTGGTCACACAAGCCTTTAATCCCAGAACTTGGGAGGCAGAAACAGGTTGATCTCTGTGAGTTCCCTGGACTACAAAGCAAATTCCAGGATAGGCTCAAAAGCTACACGGAGAAACCCTGTCTTGAACACTCCCCCACAAAAAAAGTATTTTAAAGACAGAGCCTTACATAGTTCAGGCTGGCCTTGAACTTGCTAGATAGCGGCGGATGGCCTTCTGCCTCCACTGCCCACGTTATTGAATTACAAGCATGGACCACCACTCTAGACTCGCAGGCTCTTTTTTTTTATTAGTGGGTCTCCAGAATTCCTTTAATATTTTATCAGTCAGAACTTGGTCACATGCCCTCTCCATAGCCAATCACAGCGAGAAGCATGGCACGAGCCGAGTTGGCTTAGATAATGAGTTTTGTTTTTCTTGTTGAGGTGCTAGGTTCCCCTTTTTTTGAACACATGTGGCTACAGGGGGAAGTAAAGCCTCAGCCTGCAAGAAAGGAGAGGGGATGGAGGCTGCAGAGTGTGCTTGTAATCCCAGCATTCTGGAAGCTGAGGCAGAAGGATTGCTGGATCCAAAGCTAGCCTGGACTACACAGAAAGGTCTTGTCTTTCTCTCTCTCTCTTTAAAAATAATGTATTTATTTTTATTTTATGTGCATTGGTGTTTTGCCTGCATGTATGTTTGTATGAGGGTGTCAGATCTTGGAATTACAGACGGCTGTGAACTGCCATGTGGGTTCTGGGAATGGAATCCAGGTCCTCTGGAAGAGCCATCAGTGCTCTCAACTGTTGAGCCATCTCTCCAGCCCAAGGACCTGTCTTAAAATACAAAATACAAGAGAAGAGAGAAAATGGAAGACTGGAGATGCATGGCACTTGCCTTCTGTGCACAAGGCCCTGACAGGACAAAAAGGAGGCTGTGGGAGATAATTAGGGAAAGCTACCAATTGTGCCTATGGTGCATGCTTGTTGTCATATTCCCAAAAAATCCTGGGGCACATTATCCCCCCACACTCCCAGTGGTGTCTAATACTGAGCCCTCTGTTGGGTCTCAACAGTGGCTGCCCTAGTGGTGAGCCGTGCCATCTCATCATGGATTTGCTGTCTCCTGTGACCGAAAGTGCTATGACTAGAAATTTTGACATGATCTGAGGAGTCCTAGGAATTCCTCACCTCTGGCATGTCCTGCATAGAGAGCTGCACAGGTTGGAAGCCACACCAAAGTCAGAGAGTGACTGATGTCAGTGGAATGTGATGAAGGACCCAGGGACATGAGGGTTTGGTGAGTCATCATGTCTGGATCACTTGGGACTTGTTAACTGTGACTGAAGTCAGTCATAGAGTCATAGTGTGCATGCCTTTAATCCTAGAGCTCAGTAGGCAGAGATACATATCTGTGTGAGTTCAAGGCCAACCTGAGTTTCAGGACAGCCAGGGCCTGAGTTTCAGGACAGCCAGGGCTATACACACACACACACACACACACACACACACACACACACCCCTGCCCCCCCAAAAAGTGATTGCCTTCCTTTCTTGTTATGATACAACATCCCTTCAAATACACTTTAAGGGAAGGAGACTTTGTTTCCACTCAGTCTGAGGGTGCTACCCCATCATGTCAAAGTCCTGACAACAGGACTTTGTAGGTAGGTAGCTGTGATAGACCAAAAGACAAGAAGCAGACAGCAGTGATTGCTGGTATTCAGCTCGCTCCCTTTCTCTAGCAGTCCACTACCCAAGCCCACACCAAATCAACCAGCTAGCTGGTGGCCTGAGGGGTCATGGAGGGACTCCTGGTGGAGTAGGTGGACGGTGGGGGTTGGTCTCCTCCCAGTGGCTTCTCCACAGCTTGGGAACACCAGGGCCCCCAGGAGTGCTCCCAGTGGGAATGCATCTCTTGGGGCAATTGGATGTCTCTTCTTCCAATGGTCACAGTCTATTTGAGAGGGAAGGAGACAACACTGGCTTCATTTGGTACCTGAGAAAATGCCATAGAGCTTTGGGAGCCATAGCCCACTGTTCCTGAGTCCTCTTCAGCTCTCCCAGGCCATGTCCAGCCTGAATTTGGAGGGCCAGGAGGCTTCAGGGTGTGTGGGGAAAGGGGCCTCTATGGGCATTTCACATATGTGGTACATAGGCATACATGCAAACACTCTTACACATGAATAAAAATTATACTTTCTTTTTGAGACAGGGTTTCTCTGGGTAGCTCTGACTGTCCTGGAACTCACTCTGTAGACAAGGCTGGCCTCACAGAGATCCACCTGCCTCTGTCTCCTGAGTGTTGGGATTAAAGGCATATGCCACCACTGTCCAGCAAAAACTTTAAAATTTTTGAGAAAGTTTGACCAAGGAATTAATTCAGAGTCCAGTATTAGCCTTCTGGCCAGGTGGTTCTTGTAGTTGAGATTGTCTGTTAGCATCTTTCCAGGTAACAAGGGATGGTATGTAGAGGCCTAAATGGCCTAAGGCTACTAAATTTTGCATTCCTTTTCTCAGGACAGCTATCAACAATGCTCACACGCATATTCTCCAGCAAGAAACATAGACCTACTCTTACGGAGTGTGCAGAGCCCCTGTCATAACCATGGCCAGGAAGAGGGTTTTGGGCTCCCTTGAATGACATTTTCCATGGGAGAGAGTTATATAAACTTTTCTTTATGTACATGTGTGCACCCATTTGTATATGCAGTACTATCAGGAGCCAGAAGGGAGCATCAGATCCCCTGGAACTGGAGTTACAGGTAGTTGTGAGCTGCCTGATGTAGATGTGTGGATCTGAACAAGAATCCTCTGCAAGGATAGTAAGAGTTTACAGCCCAGCTGTCTTTATTTATTGGAGACCTGCCTTTGCCTCCTGAGTGCTGAGATTAAAGGCATGTACCACTACCACTGCCTTGCCTTTTGTTTGTTTAATGTTGTTGTTGTTTTATAAAAAAGAAAAATGAACAACTTGGAAATAAAAACATCACACACCAAAATTAACCAAACCTAAAGTCTATACAATGTAACAATACCAGTTAGAACTGGTATTCCAAATGGAAGCCATAAAACTTCACAGTAAATTAACACCTTTTTTTTTCAAGACAGGGTATCTCTGTGGCCTTGGAGGCTGTCCTGGAACTAGCTCTTGTAGACCAGGCTGGTCTCGAACTCACAGAGATCCACCTGCCTCTGCCTCCCAAGTGCTGGGATTAAAGGCATGCACCACCAATGCCCAGCTAAATTTTACACTTTTAATATAGGATATATTCTATGTACTTGTTCAGCCCCACCCATCTACTGCAGAATTAGATATCTTATTAGATACCTGCATTCAACCCTTTCCTAGTCCCTTATATTTAGTCTTTCTTGTTCTTTTCATGTTATAACATAGCCACATGTTTATTTGTTGGCTTATATACATGTATTATTGGCTAAATTCTGCATATGAGAGATCGTGAGAGCTTACAATATTATACATTCTAAGTCAGTGGTTCTCAACCTGTGGGTGGAAACTCTCTGGGGGCCAGGGGTTGAGAGACCCTTTCATGGGGGTGGCAAATCAGATATCCTGCAACAGATATTTACATTATGATTCATAACAGTATTGAAACTCCTGTTATGAAGTAGTAGCAAAATGGGCTGGAAAATTGGCTCAGAGGTTAAGAGCATTGGCTGTTCTTCCCAGAGGTCCTGAGTTCAATTCTCAGCAACCACATGGTGGCTCACAACCATCTATAATGAGATCTGGTGCCCTCTTCTGGTCTGCAGGGGTACATGCAGAACAATATATAGGGTAAAATAAATATTTAAAAAAGAATATTATATAAAAAAAGAAGTAGCAGCAAAATAATTTTATGGTTGGGGTTCACCACAACATGAGGAACTGTATTAAAGGGTCACAGCATCAGGAAGGTTGAAAACCACTGACCTAAGTTGATCTATTTCCCTGAAAAAAAAAATTTAACTTTGTCTTTATAGCTGGTTAGTATTCCATTTTGTAAAAACACCAACCTTTTGTTATCCACTCTTTGCTACAACAAATAAAGCTTGTCTGTCTATCTCTCCCCAGGCAGGAAGGACAGGCAATGTCCTCTTGTCTCCTGCTGCCATCTTTGTGGGGAACCAATCCCATGTTGGGGGTGTAGCTCAGCAGTCCAGGGAGACCTCCCTCATGTGTGCCTCACCCAAGAGGAGACATCAAAGCTCCTGAAGGACAAAGGTGAGACGTAGCTGGGAGTTCTAGGAAGAGGAAAGTCGCTGAGAAAGAATATAGGGACACACAGGGGGCAGATCTCTGATTTAGACTGTAACAGAGTGTCAGAGCCTGTTTGTTTGGTTTGGTTTGGAGATATATACATATATACATATACATGTATATGTATGTATATATATTATGTACACATATATATTTATTTATTTTTAAATGGGGTTTCATCTGGGTATCTCTGGCTGTTCTGAAACTCACTCTGTAGAGCAGGCTGGCCTCGAACTCACAGAGATCCACCTGCTTCTGCTTCCTTGAGTGTTGGGATTAAAGGCATGTGCCACCACTGTTCGTTGTTTTTTAGACAGGGTCTCAGGATGCAGCCTTGGTTGGAATTCACTAGGTAAACCAGCTGGCCTCGAACTCACAGAAATCCAACTACCTCTGCCTCCTAAGTGTTAGGATTACGGGTGTGTGCTACTGCATACATCTTAACAGTATGTTTAACACTGTTTACCCAAGAATTACCATTCCATTCTGGAATCAATTTAGGATTTTGGAGATCATGTGGTTCACATCCTTCTTTTACCAGGTATGTCTGAAGACTTCTGTAGAAGACACATAAACATACCACAACACACACACACACACACACACACAATCACCCTTGGATCTGTCTGCTTCAGGGACACTGTTGGGTCTCTCCCTACCTCTTCTTGAGACAGGGTCTCATTCAGTAGGTAGCCCAGGCTGACGTTGAACTTCTAACAATCCTCCTGCCTCAGCACCCAGATTACAGACCATACCACCAAGCCTTACTCCAGTTCCTCAGCTCGGCAGTGTAGACTTTCGCCTGTCCTTGGGAGATAATGACAATAAGCTGGGGGTGGGAGTGGGTACAGGACATGAAACTGAGCCATTGCCAGGCATGTGACCATGGTTCACCCATTGTGTTCTCAGGACTCCCCCACAGGCTCCTCCATTCCCCAGACTGTAGATGAGGAAGCAGAGGATTTAACAGCTTTTCGAGGCAGAGGAAGAAGGAAGCCAGGGAAGCTAGAAAGTCCATTGGCTGCCTGCTGAGTGGAGATAAGTCCAAGGGGAAATGGACAGAGGGAAGGACATGGCCAGGATGTGGAGTCCTTGTCATTTTGAAAGGGTGGACAGGAACCAGTGGTCATTGATATGATGTTTGAGCAAGGATGAGGACTCTGGATGCTGGTGTGGGGGGAAGAGGGTGCAGATGTGCAAAGGCCCTGAAGTAGGATCTGGCAGCTTGAGAGGCAGGTGTGGCTACACCAGAGTAGAGCAAAGAATGACAACCTTACCAATTTCAGCAAGGACTTGGGTCTTTACTGTGAGGTAGGAGGAAGCCAGAGAAAAGGGGTATGTGTGTGTATAATTATATATAATACATATTATATCATTTGTATATAGTAAACACACTCATTTATAGTATAAGATTGTGGGCATGGTGGTGCACATCTTTAAGACCAACACGCAGAGGGCAGAAGCAGGCACATCTCTGTGAGTCTGAGACCAGCCAGGGCTACACAGTGTGACTTTGTCTCAAAGGTAAATAACTGTAAGATTCAGTGGCACAGTGACAGGGTAGGAAGGGGAAGTGGGTAGAGCTTAGCCCTGGAAGCCATTCAGTCCCTGTCTGTTTGAATTCACTTATATCATTTCATGCACACTTGGAACTGTGGTCTGTGTCTGGCTTCTCTCCTTTACTGGTGTCTTTTTGGATCCATCCACATGGCAGCATGCATCAGAGACTCAGTATCCACTCCTGTGCACAGACCACATTTGATGTATCCACTCAGTTGCTAGGTGGCTGGACTGCTGTGGAAAACAAGAACACAACCTTGTGCACATGAGTTGCTGAAGGTGTGTGCATTTTTTCTGGGGTATAGACCTGAGAGCTGAATTAGGGCCTCATGGAGTTTCCATGTCCAGCATCAGGGCTTTGGAGGCTGTTCTGGGACTGGGACTAGCTCTTGTAGACCAGACTGGTCTTGAACTCACAGAGATCTGCCTGCCTCTGCCTCCTGAGTGCTGGGATTAAAGGTGTGCCCCACCACTGCCTGGCAAGAGCCATTTACTTGATGCCAGTCAAGCGCTCGTCTGCTGACCCATCCCACCCTCTTTTTACTCTTAGAAATGGACTCTCACTGAGTTGCTAGCCTTGACATCATTCTGTACCCTAGGCTGGCCTTGATCTTGGAAACCTGAGGTGAAAGGATCGTAAGATCAAGGCCAGCCTAGGGTACATAATTATGTCAATGCCAGTGACTTGAGTTTCTTATTGGCTAGCTATATCTTAATTATTAACCCATAATTACTAACATGGATTTTTACATGGTCTTATCTTACCGAGAACACCATACTCACATGTCCTCTCCTCCCAAGATCACTTCGAGACTTTGCTCTCTCCCAGAATCCTCCTTGTCTCCTAGTCCCGCCTATCTTGCTTCCCTATTAGCCAACAGTGTTTTACCCATCAACAAATAAGAGAAACATATGTACAGAAGATTTCCCCCATTATCTCCTCTTTTCTGTCTAAATAAAAAGAAAGGTTTTAACTTTCTTAAATTATATATGACAAAACAGTTATTGATCAAGAACTATAATTATAATATTTAGTTCAATAACATTTAGCAAGATTTAAAAAAACTATTTTATCTATCCTATCTTTGTGATTCTGAAGTCTTATATGTAACTTACCTTTTATCATAACTAAGGAAAACTATAACCATGACTATCTGTTTTCTAGCTGTCTTTGATTACAGAAGGCTCTGTATTGAAGGGGCCCATCAAATGGGGCCTTTAGTACATGACCAACCTGTGCTTTCTCTGACCTCGTGCTGATTGGTTTTCTCAACTTTACACAAACTTGAGTCACAGGGGGAAAGGAAACATTGGTTGAGGAATCACCTCCACCAGATTGGCCTGAGGGCAGAGTGAACAACATTTTTTTTTTTTTTTTTTTTTTATGATTGATGTGGGATGGTCCAGCCCACTATGGGTGGTGCCACTCCTAGGCAGGTGGTCCTGGCCTGGTACAAGAAAGTACACAGAGCAAGCCACAAGAAGCAAGTCAGGAGCAGCATTCCTCCATGACCTCTGCACCAGTTCCTGCCCCAGGTTCCTGTCCTGAGTTCCTGCCTTGGCTTCCCCTAATGATGGGCTGTGAGCTGTAAGCAGAAACAAACCCACTCTTTGCCAAGTTACCTTTGGTCAGTGTTTCATCACAGCCATAGAAAGCAAACTATGATAGACTTTTTCCTGGGGGGGGGGCTTCTCTGCAGGCACCTGGAATCGACCTTCCTCTCCCATCCCAGGCCATCCTGTGTTGTCTCTCTGACTCCCCTCAGCAAGGCCAGTGTTGAGTCACATGCATTGCTTATCCTTTAATGTCTGTTTTCTCTGTGTGTCATCCAATGATAGTGTAGCTTGTCCCCAGAGCCAAGGCCATGGCCAGGGCTCTCTGAAGTAAGCATCACGCAAATTTGGGCCTTGAAGGCTTGGAGACAGTTTGGACTTCATGAGTTGGTCAAGGCAAGTGGGTATCAAGGAAGGGGGATGTGGGGCCCTGGCAGACCTGAGCTTTCTGCTGACTGGCAAACTCCCAGGAACCACTGGCGTCATCAAAATAAAACAACCTAGAGCTGAAGAAGGTTGAAGGCCTCAAAGGATTCAAGGACATCTTATTTTTAAAGGTTTATTTTATTTTTAATTATGTTTTTGTGTGCATTTGTGTACATGATTGCAGGTGCTCGAGGAGGCCAGAGGGATCAGATCCTCTGGAATTGGAGTTAAAGATTGTTATGAGATGCCCAACAAGGGTGCTGGGAGCCAAACTCCTGTTCTCAGGAAGAATAGCAAGTGATTTTAGTCACTGAGTCATCTTTCTAGTCCCCTTTGGTGAATTTTTATTAATTAAATGATTAGTGAGTCCATGAGTAATGAATGAATTCCCTAAAAGTTTGCTTAAACATTTAAAAAGCGTTTTATATGTTTATTTTATTTTTATGGTGGCATATACCTTAATTAATTAATTTATTTTGTAAGATTTATTTGTTTATTATGCACACAATGTTCTGCTGGCATGTATACCTACATGCCAGAAGAGGGCACCAGATCTCATCACAGATGGTTGTGAGTCATGTGGGTGCTGGGAATTGAACTCAGGACCTCTGGAAGAGCAGCAGCCAGTGCTCTTAACCTCTGAGCCATCTCTCCAGTCCCATGTTAATTTAATTTACTTATTTATTGTTTATTTACTTTTGAAACAAGGTCTCACTATGTAGCCTTGGCCATATAGACCAGGCTGGCCTTAAACTCAAAGAGACCCACCTTCTACTCCTGCCTCAGTTTTGGCATCAAAGGTGTACACTGCCTAGCCAGCGGTGGTGGCACAGTTTTAATCCCAGCACTTTAGAGGCAGAGGCAGGTAGATCTCTGTGAGTTCCAGACCAGCTTGGTTAGTCTACAAAGGCTAGTTCAGGACAGGTTCCAAAGCTACATAGGGAAACCCTGTCTCAAAAAAACTAACAGAAAGTTGTGCACTATAGTGCCTAACTACATGTATTTATTTTGTGTGTATATACCTTGTTGGTCAGAAGACAACTTGAAGGAGTCAATTCTTGACTTCCACTAAGTGGGTCCTGGGGTTTGAACTTACTTCATCAGGCTTAGCTGAAGATGACTTTATTCAGTGAAGCATCTTGCCAACTTCAATGCTTAATTTTTTATCCAGCACCTGCTTGGTAGTTTATTAGGCATAGTTCTAGGTGCCAGAGATACACTGATATTAAAAAAAAAAAAAAAAAAAAAAAAAAGGCCAACTTCTGGGATAGAGAGAGATGGCTCAGTGGTTAAGAACCCTTGCAGCTCTTGAAGAAGGCCTGGGTTCAGTTCTCAGCACCCACATGGCAGCACACAACTACCCTTAACTATAGTTTCAGGGGATCTGATGCCCTCTTCTGACCTCCGAGGGAACCAGGCACACACACAGTGCACAGATACATTCAGGAAAGATATTTGCACACATGAAATAAATAAATCTAAAACAAAGAAACTCAATGCTGGTAGTTCCATTGCTGGGGAGACAGAGACAGGAGGGACTATCTCAGGGGCTGGACGGCCAGCCAGTTCCCAGTAGGACATTCTGTCTCAAAGGGCATATTCAGGTGCACCCACAAACATGCACACACCTAGATACAGGAGAAAGACAGATAGGAGGCTGTGAGTTCAGTGGACACAGGGACAGAGGTGGGTGGGGCCTGGGAACATCAACTGAGTTGTACCTGCACATTCCAGGCTTTGGGGAGTGGGGGTGGGAGGGCTGGCCAGCTACCAATGGGCTTAAAGCTCTCAATGGAGTACAGTTCTGATCCCTTCCTCATCACAGAAAAGGGCATGAGGCAGAGGGGACTCAGGGCTCTGTGCTGGGAGTCTTCACAGTTCAGGTTCCTCTGCACCTGTTCCTATTCTGTGCCCCTGATGGAGGTCAGGGCTGGAAATAGGCTGTCTCTCCAGAATTTACCAGATGCTCTGTAAATCCTGACTTGGGGACATTTTGCTCCCAAGAGGAGACCTTCTGGGATTTAATGGGAGCTGGAGTGGCCAAGTATTAGCTTGGGGTACCTGATGGTATCCACTGCCGGGCCATCCTTGTGTGACCCAGGAGGAGTCTTATAGGGCAGCAACACCCTTGAGAGAGCCCAGGACCTGGTCTGTAAGAGGTTGCCAGGGGGAGGCTGTGACACCCAACACATGTGGGACTGGGTTTTCTCAGTTACAGTATCCACTCTTCATGTCCTGAGTGGGAAGCAGGTCTTGCCTCACTAAGTCGCCCTGTGCCTCAGTTTTCTTGGCAGTAACACAGATCGGTTAGGATTAGAGCAGCGGTTCTCAACCTTCTTAATGCTGTAACCCTTTAGTACAGTTCCTCATGTTGTGATGACCCCCAGCCTAAAAAATTTTTCTTTGCTACTTCATAACTGTAATTTTACTACTGTTATGAATAGTAATGTAAATATTTGATATTTCTGATGGTCTTAAGCGATCCCTGTGAAAAAGTCTGTCAAGCTTACAAAGGGGTCGCGATCCACAAGCTGAGAAAACTTGGCTTAGAGGCTCCGGCTGTGTGCTGGGCATGAGCTAACTGCACGCTGGGCAAGTCGGGGAAACACAGAATCCCCACCTCCCTGCTGGTATTCTGAGTGGGGTTTATGTCAGAAAAACGCCCAACTGAGCGCAAATGAGCCAGTGGTGCTGGGTGATAAGCAAGAGTCACCGGGAGCATAGTGGCCAAGCGAGGCATCTCTTCTGTCTGATAAGCCCCTAGAACACCTTCCAGAATGGAGTCGGGGCCCAGAGGGTGTCTGCGGCCTGGAATTCCGAGTGAAGAGTGTGCAAAGGCAGTAAAGGACACGGAATTCCTAGTGGAGATCGTGCAAAGGTCCTGAGAGACAAGGAATTCCGAGTGGACAGCATTCAAAGGCCGGGGAGGGATACGGAATTCGGAATGGAGGGCGTGAGTGGCCCGGAGGCAGGCCCCAGATGACTGCAACTGATGCAAGGCAGGGGATACTGGAGTTGGAGGCATTCGCGCCAGTCCAGAGAAAGAAGAGATCGCAGGAGTAGGGGTAGCCAGTGCAGAGGTGCCAGGGTCTTCTGCGCTCTGTGGAGAGCGCGGTCGTTCCCACTTTAACAAGCGAAAGACAAGGAAGCTCAGAGGGGAGCCCGCAGCAGGAATCCAGGCACACTGTGCACTAGTTCAGAGAGCTGGGACAACTCGAAGGGGCCGCTCCAGATGGAGGCCACGCCCACGACTCATCAGAGCACCGCCCACTTCCCGCCCCCCCTCCCCCCCCCCGGAATCCCGCGCTGCGCGAGGGGGCGGGCTGCTGGGCCATGGCGCATAAAGCCTCTGGCCACCTGCAGGGTTACTGCTGCGCCGACCACTGCCTGGGACTCACCTTGCTGAAGCGTGAGCCTCGGCTTCTGTCATCTCTGTGGCCTCCGTCGCCTCGGTCGTTGTCCCCTTCAGGCCCTGAGCCCCGCGAGCCCGGGCCGCACACGCGGACATGGGCGGCAGCGCCAGGGCGCGCTGGGTGGCGGTGGGGCTGGGCGTCGTGGGGCTGCTGTGCGCTGTGCTCGGCGTGGTTATGATCCTCGTGGTGCCCTCGCTCATCAAACAGCAGGTGCTGAAGGTGAGTGGTGCGTCCTCCGGCGGAGGGGCACAGGGTGGGACAGTGACGCTTCCCACCATCTGGGAGGCCCAGGCTCATTCAGGAGGCTTGGAGGTCTGAGTCACCAGCGTCCCAGGGGCCTGACCCTCACTGAAGCAGAAGTGTGGCCTGGTTGTCCCTGAGTTTCGATTGCTGCTGCCCTGACCTCCAGCCTTTCTACACATCCCGCCTGATGACTGTACCTAGTGACCTTAGGGGTGTGGGCAGCCGGTGGCCCCAGTATCTCTGTAGGTTCCCACGGGCACCCAGTTTTCAGTGGGTACTCTGCCTGGCTCCTCCCGCCCAGATGCCCTAGCGATGCCCTGGCTCGCCCCCACACTGCTTGCCAGCCTGGAGAGTTAAGCAGCTTTCCTCCCCACGCTCTGGCAGAGGCAGACAGTACCCAGCCAGGTCTGCGAGAGCCTCTCTCCTGATCTCACTCAGCCTTAGGTCCCGTTGCCCTTTCAACCGGGGACCTATATTAGGAACGGGCGGAGCCGGTAAAGCCACAGACTCTGCCCCGAGAGCCTGTGACCTCCGATTGAGCCCAGAGCTCATTAAGTCCTGGAGATTACTATGTTATTACACTCCAGCGAAGGATGTTTCTGAGACTCTGAGCTACCCCGGAAGGGGAAACCGAGGCTGGCTGGCTTTTAGGGAACATCCAGTTAGAACTGGACCTGGGATATAGAAGAGGCTGCTGTTACGTGGGTTGATTGACATCTTTCATCTTAGTAGGTTTGTTTACTGGGAGTTTAAGAATGGCTTCGTATACTGTGCCCCATCATAGGGTGAATGAAGGAGGGAATGAATGAAGGTTGCTCTTAGGCTGGCTGCCACCTCCCAGGACCTGGCTAGCCTTCCAGAAGGAGCCATAGGTGACTTTCCTGGAGTTCCGGTGGGCAGATCAGAGTCCTCTTGGCCACACTGTCAGCTAGCGCTTTGGATTTTCCACCCTTGTACCTGAAGATCCTCGGGTCTGGTGGCAAAGAAGTCCCAGGGTCCCAGGGTTGCCGTGTCTGGGGAAGAGGGAAACCCTTTTCCTTTCGAGCATCAGAACTAACAAAGTAGCGGTGACAGCCTTGAGTTAGTGGCAAGCCTGTGGTTTCACCAACACCAAGACCCGCCCTGTGCGCCCAGCACGTGGACTGGCTGCTTGCTTCTCACCCGGATTACGGTGGGTGGAGTGAGCAGGTGACCCCTGCTTTCTTACTTGGGGGTGAGGGGGATATCTCAGCTGGTTCCCAGGCTCCTTTCAAGAGTGTTGTCTTTATTGGATTGTCACAGAGACTAAGGATGTCTGCGGGGTATGGGGGTAGTGGGGTGTTAACGTGTTAGCGTTGGAACTGCCTGGGTTAGCGTTGGGACTGCGCATGCCTGTCGGGTCAGTGGGGCGTGTGCCCCAGGCTTTGAGAAGGAAAACCATGTTTGGCTGAGTTGTCCTACAGCTAGAAGCTTGGGACTTTAATTTTGAATAAGCGGCCTCCAGCACCCTGCTTGTGAAAATCCCAAAGGTGATTGGTTGGGGGCTGAGTGGTGTGAAGGAAGGAAGACAGGAAGACACGCCTAGTCCAAGACAGCTCCTTCTTAGACGCCCTGGCTGGAGTGTAGCCGACCTGCTGTGGGAGAAGAAAGCTCATTTCAGGGGCTGGCTGGAGGGCGGGGGCGGAGGGGAGCAGGGAGGGACCCTGGAGTTGACTTTGGCTACTTTCATTCTGTACGACTTGAATGGAAGCCTTGTTTTTTGAATTTTCATGTTTTGTGCTTTTTTTTTTTTTTGTCAGTTAAAGAAGTTGATGTATAAATGGCAGGAATACTTGGTTGTTTAAGAAAAACAAAACAAAACAAAACAAAAAAACAGGGGAGCTAGAGAGATGGCTCAGTGGTGCTCTTCCAGAGGACCTGCGTTCAATTCCCAGCATCCACATGGGAACTCACAGCTATCTGCAACTCTAGTTCCAGGGGATCTGATAACCTCACACTGACATGCATGTAAGCAAAACAGCAATGTCATAAAATTAAATAAATTATAAAGGGAAAAAATCAGGACTAGGGGTATAGCTCAGTGATAGAGCAGTTATCCAATATGTAGCAGATCCTGGGTTCCAACACCCACACAACAGAGAGAGACAGAGACAGAGAAGAGCAATTTCTTTGATCTTATTATAGGTACAGTATCTCTTTAGATGTTTTTATATATATATCTGCAATTATTACAATCATGTGTGTGAGTGTACGTGTGTGTGTGTGTATACACTCCAGTGCACCTGTGTGGCTGGGCGCGGCACACAAGTTGAGGCCAGAGGTTGATGTCTGGTGTCTTCCTCAATTGCCTCCATCTAGTTTTTTGAGACAGGCTCTCTCATTGGATATGGGGCATACCTTTTCTTCCAGACACTGCCTGGTGAGTCCCTGGGATCTGCTTTGTCTCCACGTGCCCCAATGGTGGAGTTCCAGACATGAACTACTGTGCTCAGTTCTATTTGTTTTGGTTTTTGCTTTCTTTCTTGTTTTTGTTATTTTTGTCTCTTTGCTTTGAGACAAGGGTTCTCTGTGTAGCCCTGGCTGTCCTGGAACTCACTCTGCAGACCAGGCTGGTTTCAAACTCAGGGATCCACCTTCCTCTGCCTCCAAAGGCATGCGGCACACTGGGCCACACCTGGCTCAGTGTCCAGCTTTTGTTTGGGTTCTGAGAATCAGAACTGAGATCCTTTAGGAAGCACTTGACCCGCTGAGCTATCTTCCCAGCCCTGTTCAAAGGTTTCTGCATGACAGGTAGAACATGCCAATTTGTTATTGCCGCCCCATTGTGTGGTAGTCCTTTGTTCACCAGGGCTACAGAGAACACACACCCTCCTGTGTGAGTCCCAAGACACTTCCACGGTGTGATTCTTAGCCCATGGATCCACAGGTGTGCTCCATTTCTCTTTTGGCCTTTTCATCTTTACTCCTACTGGCAAGCCGTGGGATCATCTACTTGCCCGTATTTCTTTCATAACATCACCCTCTTTGGCTATTTGGTGGCTTTGATTCACACCTTTGGCTCCAGGAGGTTGGGCAGGAATGTGATGCCCATGTAGGTGACAGTTTCCAGAGCTTAAGGGTGTAGGTGCCCTGTGCCATGTGCTATCGGGGGCCAGTCCTTTGGAAATGTCCTGCCTGCCTCTCTTTCTGGTTTGAACCCAACCACAGCGTTGTGAAACAGGCCGAGGCTGCGGAATTTTTCCTTTCTACAGATAAGGGATCTGGGCCGTAGCAAAGGTCGGGGAGCTGGTTAGTAAGCACAGCCTATGGTGGTGGGCTGGGAGGGACTTCAAGTGTCCATGCTTAATTTACCCTCCTCTGGGAAGCAGGAAATGGGCAAGAGCCCACTCTGTACAGTGAGCTTCTGGGCAGAGTCAAAAAAAGAATTAAGAAGGGCCAGGTTACAAAAACACATGGGCTGGGCAGAGGTGGCTCATGTCTTTAATCCCAGTACTCTGGGAGGCAGAGCCAGGCCGTTCTCTGTGAGTTTAAGACCAGCCTGGACTATAGAGTGTGTTTCAGGACAGCCAGGGCTACACAGAGACCCTGTCTCAAAAAACAAAACAAAACCCCCCAAAAAATCAACCAACCAACCAACCAAACAAACAAAAAAAATCCCCAAAAAACAAAAATCAAAAGAAAAAAGAAATAAGGAAAAAGGAAAACACATGGATAATGGAGAAAAATGCTGTTTCTGTTAAAGTTCCTCTTCCCCAACCTCTTGCCACTTGCAGGCTGAGGCAGGAGGAATGTAAATTCAAAGCTGGCCCTAGGCTATATAGGAAGTTCAAATAGTGAGACCCTGCCTTTAAATAAAATGTAAACTAGGTACGTTGGTGTGCACTGTTAATCCCAGTATTCAGAAGGCAGAGACAGACAGATTTCTAAGTCAAAATCCTGGACAGTCAGGGATACATAGACCCTTCCTCATAAATAAATGAGTGAATGAATAAATACGAAGGTAAAAAGAAAACTGAGGATACAGCTCAGTTACAGAGTGCTTGCTTAACATATACAAGAGCCCTGGGTTCAATTCCCTGTGCTGCAAAAACATAACAAACAAACAAAAAGGTTTTCTGCGTTTTCAACAGAGTCATGTTAGTGCAGAAAAAGGTGTGGAAAGATAAAGTAGATAATGCCTGGTCCATGATTCTCTGTGCATTTCTGCTTTATTTTATGTCATGGGTGTTTTGCCTGCATGTACATCTGTGCACCATATGTGCGCAGTGCCCTCTGAGACCAGAACAGGGTATCAGATCCTCTGGAACTGGATTTACAGATGTTTGATTGTGAGCCATCATGTGGGTGATAGGAACTGAACCCAGGTCCTCTGGAAGAGCAGCCAGTGCTCTTTCTTAACTACTGAGCCATCTCTCCAATCCACCATGATTCTTTTTGTAAAATATTATATGCATGTATTTATTTGTGTGTGTGAGTGGAAGGGTTGTGCCACAGCATGCCTGTGAGGCCAGAGAACAACCTTCAGGAGTCAGTTCTCTCCTTCTACTGCTGCTTCTGGGATCGAACTCCAGTCCTCAGGCTTGGCAGCAAGCACCTTTACCTGCTGAGCCATCTCACCAGCCCCAACGGTTATTATTTATTTTGTAGTCTTTTGAGGCAAGGTCTTGCTGGGTTACCCAGGCTTTATTTGAAATTCTTCTGCCTCGGCCTCTTGAGTGCTGGGGTAATATGCCTGCACCAACCCATGTGCTCTCTTTACAAATAAAAAGAGAACATATCCATGTGTTATGAGTTTAACTAAAAATGACAAGTGAGGCAGTGCCTTAGTTATGGTTATGATTGCTGTGATGACACACCATGACCAAAGTAAGGTGGGGAGAAAAGGGTTTATTCCCTTTTCCACATCACTGTTGATTATTAAAGGAAGTCAGGACAGGAGCTCAAACAGGATATGAACCTGGAGGCAGAAGCTGATTCAGAGGTCATGGAGGGGTGCTGCTTACTGGCTTGCTCCTCATAGCTTGCTTAGCCTGCTTTCTTATAGAACCCAGGACCGCCCTGGAGTGGCTCCACCTACAATGGACTGGGTCCTCCCATATCAATCACTAATTAAGAAAATGCTCTACAGGCTTGTGTACAGCCCAATCTTATGGAGGCATTTTCTCAATTGAGGTTCCTCCTCTCAGATGACAATGACTCATGTCAAGTTAACATAAAAACTAGCTAGCACAGGTGGCATGGTAACACAGATCCGTGTCAATTAAAGAAGCAGCTGAAGATGATTGCCCTGTGACTTTCCTGGAGTGTGTGTGACAGTGTCCCACCAACACTGAGACCCTGGATGCTTCACCTAGAACCCAGCCTGGAATGCAGCTGCCTGTCCTGGGGCCACCACCTTCATCAAAGGGCCACCACATCCACAGGATTGCGGCATCTCTGCTGTCCTTAAGTGGGTTTTCCTGGTGGACTCTCCCCAGGTGCTTGGTCTGTGCATCTGGTGATGCCTCCTTCATCAAATTTGTCCCTTAGGCACAGAGCAGAAGCCCGGGGCTGTTCATACCTTCTGGCTTCTGTCTGCTGCTTCCTGCTGCCTCATGGCTGCTTCACCAACATCTTAACTTCACATGCCTGGGGGCTCACCCTTTACCCCCCCCCCCCGTAGCCCTACGGCCTCTCTGCCTATTTGGATCCCAGCTTTTCACAGGTAGCCAGAGGGATGATGTCCTCCCTGCTCAGGCCCTTTGATATCCCCCATCTTTCTCCAAATGAGCCCCGAATTTCTCTCAGCAGCTTGAAGCTCCCCATTCTGTCTCCCTTTCCCCTCCCTCAACTCAGCCACCCCCCCACCTCCCTCCACCTTCCTGGTTTGAGCCCACTATACATACTCCCACTTCAAAGGCCCTGGCAGTTCCCTCAGCCTGCACTAGAGTAATAGATGGTTGTGATCTGACATATGGGTTCTGGGAACCGAACCCAGGTCATCTACAGGAGCGGCTGGTGCCATCTGAGCCATCTCTCCAGCCCTCCATCCTTACTCTGTCATAGGCCTGTGTGTGGTTCTTTATTTTTCCTGAACATGTTTGTTGGCCAGGGGAGGAGTCAGGAGCTGACTGGGATGCTGGCAGATGACTGTTTAGTCCTCTCCACCTCAATTTTGTCTCCTTCTACTAATACTCCTTACAGACACCCAGGGAATGTGTAGAAGTTGGGCTAGCCTGGGCTATCTACACTGTCCCTGGGTTGTTTTGTGACCTTTGGCAGAGCTCCTCGGCCTGGCACTTGGAAGGTGGTGCTGATGGCTGATAGTGGCTTGTAGACACTGTGTTACCCCGAGTGTCTGATGTTTTGTAAAGCCATTCATGTAGTATCTGAATGGCTACAGTTGCCTTCTGTTTCATCAGGGAGACAGACACAGACACACATAGATAGAAAGTGACTTGTCCCAGGTCACACAGATTTAGGTAACAGAACCAAGATTTTCAGTGAATTCAAAGCCTGTGGAGGTGTAACCTTTGCTCATAGGTAGACTGTAGCTTCTGGGTTTTGAACAGCTTGCCCTGACTGGAGAGGCCCAAGGACACCTTCCTTTACCCTTCATGGATTAATCTTACATTTATCTACATGGCCAGTGGGTGTACTCTAGGCCTTTGTCCTGTGACTACCCTGAGAAAGCTGCAGGTTCAGAACAACTCAGGAGGACTCAGTGGAAAGGTCTGCTTTTCCTCAGCTTACCCTGTGACCTCGAGGCTAAGGTTTGCCTGGGCCACTGTGGGCTGTTCTCCCAGTGGGTTCTGGGGCCCTTAGTGTCAGGATGGGTGTCTCTGCTCTCCAGGCCCTAGGTAGAGATGCTTGGGTGTGCTGGGATTTCTTCTGTTTCTTTATCATTTTTCTTTTTCCTACTGCCTAGCTTCCGGTCCCCCTGGCATGTGAGGGGCTATTTTAATTCCCTGCAGGGCTGTGACTGTAGACTGCCTATTTTTAGTTCCAAGAGTTTGCTTCTGTTTCCTTCTGGCTCCTTGTATATCCACTAGTACTCATGTCTGCAGTTCATGTGTGTGTTGGTATACACACGCTACACAATGACGTCCCCAGGTGTACTAGCACATGCAGCTGGGTGTATGTATGGTCCAGTGTTGACATATATGTGTGTGTTTCTGTGTACCACATGAGTTGCAACCCATCCACATGTGGACACATGCACACATGTATTAGTTCATGTTCCCATGTGCTGAAGGGCATGGGGCGTGGCTCCAAGGTGGAGTGGTGGCCAAGCAGGTGCAAGCCACTGGACTCCAAACTCAATACGGCAGACAGAAAAAAAAAGGGTCATTGTCACTATGTGGTCACCGTGTGCAGTACTTAGGTGCTCCTATCTGGTATTGAAGCCAGGCTCTCCTTTTTCTTTCCTGGAAGGACCCAGGGACCTTTCCTGGAAGGATGGACGCCTTACTGTCCTCACACAGTGACTCACCCCGATTCACCCCCAACTCCAGGAGTTCAGCTACCTGGAATGTTGTGCACTGGTCTTAGATCCCAACAACCGGCTCAAGCCAGTCCTGGGGAGACCACTTGGCTCTCTGTAGAGCCTATCCTAGGTGTATGTTGGTTCCTAAGAGGTTTGTTTGGCCCAGACTGCCAGCTCTGTGGCCATCTGTGGCTCTTAGAGTACAGAGGAATTGTCACACATCCTTCCTTGGCCAGCAAGAGAGGTTCCAGGCTGCTACGAGTCCCTTCCCAGGTTGCTTCTGGGTGTTTGACACTGCCCTTTTTAGGGCCTGGGAACTCAGTGAGAAGCCCCAAGCCTTCTGCTCGAGATTCAGGGTCACCAATTTAGTTTGAGGAGGATTCAGCCAGGGGCTTTGTGAAAAGTCAAACAGGAGAGGAGGCTGAATCAGGAGGATTGGCAATTCCAGGCCAGCCTGGGCTACTGTGTGACAGGCCTTAAACAAAAACAAACAAACAAAAACAGAAAAAGAAAAGAAAGTTGATAAAAATGGAAAACAGAAACATGAGAACAGATGACCCTTTTACCTCACCCCTCTCCCTCTTCCTCCCTCTCAGGTGGCCTTGGCCACCACTGGCCTAGGGCAGGGTCAGGCCAGGCTGAGCTGCAAACAGAGGCAAAACAACAGGCCTTACTCAGCCTGGCTCAGCCTGGCTCTGAGCCTCAGGAGCTGAGGAGGCTCCATTGCTGCTCAGGGGTGATTTCCACTCCAAGCCTTGGTGGTGGTGGTAGTGGTGATGGGATGTTCTATAACTTGTCAGAGTCATGGCCTCCTCGGACCAGGGACTTTCTTTGCCCCCAGCCCCTTTCTTTGTGATCTTCAGCTGCCTGGGGAGGGGAAGGAACAGGAGTGGCCTGACCCTTGCTTGCTTCCTGGCTTTTCAATGAAATTCCTTCCACCCTCCCTGGAAGCTTCTAGAAGGGCTCTTGGGCCACTTTAGCTGTAGGGCTTCTGGATATCTTTATGGTTCTCGCTGGGGCCCGTTTTGCTCCTGAATGCTCATAGTTGGTAGGTGAGTCCTCACCTTGCCTCAGTCATACTCTGGTGGGTTATGTCCAGGCCCAACTCACTGTTCAGGGCCTTAGCCATGCTCAGCTCTAAACTGTTCCCTGTGGGCCTTTACCTTTCTCTTGAACTCTAGCCCTGACCTCAGAGGAGTACTCTGGTTTGCCAGGTGTCTTACCTTGTGTTGACCTTCCTCCTCATGTCCAGGCCTGTCCACCTCACCTCCTATGATTAGCTTGGCCTTTTGTCTTCCATACTGTGGCCACCAACCAAAAGCTTGGGGGCAGCCATCGTCTGCTTCCCACACTTGAGCCCCAGAGAAGAGAGAACCTTCCGTCCCCCTGAGGCTGGCTTCTGCCACTGTATCTTTCATCTGGATTCTTGAACTTTTCCAACATCTCCTTTGCTCTCCCTAGCTCTCAGTACAGCAGCAGAGACAGCCTGGGTCCTTCCCCTGTGCCAGGAGGCTAGGACCCTGCCCTTTCATACCTTCCTGGCCTGTCCTCCTCCCTTCCCCTTGTGTGTGGGCCAGGTTTGTGGTCTAATGCCTGTGACATGTCCTAGTGAGATGTCAATTCAGATGGCACCTGCTTGGGAAGCCCACACTGGCTCCTGTAGTTGACACTGAACAGCTCTCTGGTCCCAATCTTCACCCTTACCCACCGTGTTTTTCTTCAGCCCAATACACTGTACTGTTTACCTGTGACATTTACCTGTATATTGGGCTTTTTCCTTCTGCCACGTTGTCCGAATGGGAATCCTAAGCTCAGGAGGGCAAGGACCTCTGTGATGTTTGTTCTCTGTCCCCAGTGTTGTAACTAATGCCTGGCACTGGGCCTCGGGTTCCCAAATAATTAGCCAAAGTGGACAGGCCAAATCACAAGGTGTCCTGAGACCCTTAACACTGTGAGGTCCCATGCCAGGCCATGGGTGCCATGATGCCAATGCCCAGCCATGACTGTCCTTGCAATTCTTCCTGTCTCAGACTGCTCTTTAGAACACACAGGTGCTATGGTTTAAAGAGCTGGTTCAGGTTCCAGGCAGGTGAGATGATGTGAAGATCTCATGAGATTTGATCCCCAGAGCCTAGGTCAAAAATGCTGATAATCTCAGGGCTGGGGAAGTGGAGACAGGGCAATCCCTGGGGCTCAGTGACTCCAGGCAACCCTGTGGAATCATGGAGCTCCAGGCCAAGGAGAGACCCTGTCTCAAAAAATAAGGTGGATAGTGTCTGAGGGACCACACCTGAGGTTGTTCTCTGGCCTACAAGATACACACACACACACACACACACACACACACACACACACACACACACACGAATATACACCCAGACACATTCACAAACACACAGATACACAGAGAGACATAGACATATATACATATACACACAGAGAGACATACACACAAACACACACAGACATACAAACTTTTGTCTGGCCAATCAGTATATCAGTATCCTGGCCTCTACACACACACACACACACACACACACACACACACACACACGGAGGCCCATCTTTTCTTCCAATCTTAGGTGCTGTTCTTTCTGCCTGAATACTTTCCCCTTGGCTCTTTTACTCAGTTCCTCTCCTGTGTTTCAAAATAAATGTCACTTACTTGTATTTTGTGGTGCCTGGGAGTGACCCAGAGATGCACTCATGCTAGACAAGTGCTCTGTCACCCATCTACACCCCACACCTGTAAGTGGGATTTTTTTCTAAGACACTTCCTGGCCACCAGCTTCCCCCACCTCCCCTAAGGTCCCCTCTGGGACTTTCCCTGAGCTCACCCTCCAATGAGCTCATTCATTTGGTTGATGTCCTACCAGGATAGGGATTCTGTGTGTTTTCTACATGACTTTACTCCACAGTGGTGACCCTGACTGGGGTGGGGCCTGTGCTGAGGCAGGGGGGGACCCTAGTGGCCATTATTGAAATTACAGCCTTACAGCCTGACTGCTCCATTCCGGGGACTGTGGGTGAGTCACATGGCTTTGACGTGCCCCAGTCTCCTGGGACTGGGACCACCTCGTGAGGTCACTGAGTGAACTGGAGTTCTTATGTCCCAGACCACACCCAGTGGCCTGAGTCCCTGGCAAGGGCCTTTCAGGGTCTGATGCTTGATGTGCTTGTTCTTGACTCCAGCGACTTCTCTCTGGTGTCAGTGCCAAGGTGTACCCCACATCTATGCAGTTGACTTCCCCTAGTGACCTCTTTCTCGTCCTAGCACAAAGGCAGTGGGCCAGAAGGGATAGACCCAGTTTTCAGAGACGTGAGCTGTACATCATCAGGTCTGCTGTGGGCGGTGGGTAAATAAATCACACCTGTCTTAACCAAGGGCGGGAGAGATCAGGAGGCGGGGAGTAGGGTTGCGGTGCACAGCCTTTGAGAGTGAGCGGCCTTCAGCAGCCCTGGCTTGCGGTATGCTCTCCTCTGCAGTCTGTAAGCCTAGTGTTATTACCAAAGCAGGGTCACTTCCTCCCATGGTTTCCTCCAAACAGCACCAGTGTGGGGCTAGGGTTCTCCTGCTGGGAACAACTGCTTCTCCTGCTAATGATCTGCATCCCTCTGCTAGTGATCTCTATCTCTATATTTGGGGAGGTGTGGTCCACAGGCATGAAGAACAAAATAAACTGGCTGCTGTCACACACCTGTAATCCTAGCACTCCAGAGGCTACGGGTTAATCATCCTGACTACATGGGGGATTCTAGGCCAGTCTGGGCTACATGAGACCTGTCTCAAAAACACACACACACACACAAAAAAAAAAAAACAAAACAAACAAAAAACAAAACAAACAAACAAAAAAACAAAACAAAAAGAACAAAAGAAGAAAAGAAAAGCACCAACAAGAAAGCCAGAGAGTAAAGATTGTTGCCACCAAACCTGTTGACTGGTGTTCGATCCTGAGAGCCACACATTGGAAGAAGAGAAGCAACTCCTTCAAGTTGTCGTCTGACCTCCCTGCATGTACCACAGCACATTCAAACTCATGCACACACACAAATAACAAACATGAAACAATACAAACCAAAGCAATGATGCTAAGAGCTGGAGACGGCGGTTATGACTGTCCATCGCCTCTGATCGGCTGGGCTTGAGTCACATTCTTTTCACCGGGCAATCACTGTGAGCCTGGAAAATGGCTGTGAAAGAGGGGCCCTCTCCCGAGGGCTCAGGCTGGGATGCACTGATGCCCTGTGTGTTAGCAGAAGGCAAGGACGATAGGCTGCCCAGGTAAGAGAGGAACCCTTGGCCCCTAATTAGCCCCGGTCGCCCCCAGGTTCCACTCCCTCCTCTCATGGCTATGTACTTGGGATGCTTTCTTTGGCATTGGCTCCAGCTTTTGTTTTCTTTTGACTGATTTTCAAGACTGTTTCTCTGTGTTGCTTTGGAGGCTGGCCTAGAACTCCCTCTGTAGACCTCGAACTCACAGAGATCTGCCTGCCTATGCCTCCCAAGTGCTGGGATTAAAGGTGAGCACCATCATGCCCAGTTTATCATCATCATTATTGTTATTGTTGTTTGAGATTATTTGAGACAGGGTCTCCCACTCTAGCCCAGGTTGGCCTCAAGCTTTTGGCAATCCTGCCTCTGCTTCCGGTCCTGGGATTATAGGCATGTGCCACCATGCCTGGCCCATCTTTCCTTTTGTTAAAATCACACACACACACACACACACACACACACACACACACACACACACACACAGAGGTCAGAGGACAATTTGCAAGAGTCAGTTCCCTTGTTCCACCATTTGGAGCCCAGAGGTTGAACTCAGGTCATTCGGCTTGGCCACAAGGGCTGTACTGACTGAGCCATCTCGACAGCCCCCAAGTTTAATTTTCTCTTTAAGGACAACAAAGCTCAGAGGAAGCCCTGGTCTGTTCAAGGCCATAGGGATGGTTGGTAGCCAGTGCTGGCCTGTTGTGGGCTATGTTGACAGTTCCAGGTTAGCTGGTAAGTGGGATGCTCGACCTAGGTAAAGGGAAGGGATCTTGGTAGGTGAGGGGTAGTCGGGTTATTCTATGGTGACTTCCAGACAGTCCCTATGCTCCTACCTTCCTTCTCTTTGTTCCCATCCAGCTGCAGGAGTGGGAGGAGGTGTTTTGATAAAGTGGGAGAGATGTCAGGGCCAGCTATGCCAAAGTTGAAGCTTAATGTACATCCCTTGAGGCTCAGGGGGGGCCCTAGGATGAAAGTGGGGAGAAGGAGCCTGGGCCTCTGTGACCTTCACTACACTCGGCACCAGGCTCTGATGCAGAGGCGTTGATCCGCTCTGGGCATGTTCTGCAATGTGGCTCAGGAGTCAGCTCTGGCCACAGACAAAGCAGCTGTTGGCTCTTGCCCTGGACTCTGGGTCATGCTCCACCCTTCTGGAATAGTATAGGAGCTGCAGCTGGGCCTCAGGGATGGCACCTCTGCTAATGCCTACCTTCCTTCTTTCCTTCCTTCCTTCCCTCCCTCTCTCCTCCCCTCCTTTTTGTTTTGGCTTTTTGAGTCAGGGTTTCTCTGTGTAGCCTTGGCTATCCTGGAACTCACTCTGTAGGCCAGGCTGGCCTTGAACTCACAGAGATTTGCCTGCCTCTGCCTCCTGAGTGCTGGGATTAAAGGCTCGTGTCACCACCGCCTGACTCGAGTGTCCCTTTCTAAGCTGAGCTATGCCTTGGGTACCCACACCTTGGGTACCCAGGCCATCTGCCTGGAGGAGAGGTGTGAAGTGGGTGCGGTGCTCCTGTAGGATCACTGTTAAGATGGTATAAGAGTTGGATAGTTCTAGGGTTAGGCCTTAGAGCCTGGATTCCATATTTGAATCCCAGCTTTGCCAGTTCCCAGCTGGGTAACTTCAGGCAAAGCCTTAATATCTCTTGTGCCTTTTTACCCTGTCCTGAATCATGTCCTATGGCTGACTTTTGTGGGGGGCAGAGGAGCTAGTATTTGTTAAACACCTAGACTAACAAACTGGTGAGTGTCACTCACCTTGTTGACACACCCCAGGTCTGTCATCAGTGCTGCAACAGAAGTCTGCTCTGCTTGCTGCTCTGAGCCATCAATCAGCAGCTTTGCTCATGGGGTGCTTAGGTTTCCCATGGCCCTTCAGACTGGCTGATGATGTCTCAGGTTGATCCTGCAGTCACCCGAGTATCTTGCAGAAGAACATTGCCCTGCCACATCCAGCCACCTCTCCAGGGCACACTCAGCTGTGGGACATTCTCCCGTCTTCTAGTTTTCTTTATTTTATTTTATTTTTTTGTGTATGTGTGTGTGTTTTGTTTTGTTTTGAGACAGAGTCCCAGAACTCACTCTGTAGACCAGGCTGGCCTTGAACTCACAGAGATCCGCCTGCCTCTGCTTCCTGAGTGCTGGGATTAAAGGTGGGTGCCACCACCGCTCAGCTTCAGGTTTTATTTTTTGTTTTTAATTATTCTTTTGGAAAAATTGTTGCCACAGGACAGTCAACTACATTGGCATTCACTCAAACCCCTTGGGCCTGCAGAGAATACATGAAGATCTGTGTTAGGGTCAAGGACACTTGTCTCTTTTCCCATAGCCTGCAGCTATAGTCTGGCTCCTGTCTGCGTCTTCGAAACCTCTGCTTCCTATTCTTCCTCCATTCTAATCCATTCTAATCTATTTTACTTACTGAACTAGGGTCCCCTGCCTGACGTGCCAGTCCTTTTTCTTTTGTTTGTTTGTTTGTTTTTCGAGACAGGGTTTCTTTGTAGCTTTGGAACCTGTCCTGGAACTAACTCTGTAGAACAGGCTGGTCTTGAACTCACAGAGATCTGCCTGCCTCTGCCTCCTGAGTGCTGGGATTATACACTTAATTATGTCTCTCTGTGTGGGTATGTGCACATGAATGCAGGTGTCTGTGGAGGCCACATGAGGGCGCCAGGTCCCCTGGGTCGGGAGTTACAGTGAGCCACTGACTAGGGTGCTAGAGGCTGAACTTAGGTTCTTTGCAAGAACAGTACATGCTACTCACTCTTCAGTAGCTGAGCTGTCTCTCAGCAGTTTGTTTGCTTATAGAGGGGGCATGTAGAGGTCAGAGGACATCCCTGGGGAGTCAGTTCTCTTTTTCCATCATGTTGGCTCAGGACTGAACTCAGGCTCTGCAGCAAAGTACCCTCTTGAAACCCTTACCTTTCGCTTATTATTTTGAGATAAAGTCTTATTTGGTTTCCCAGGCTAGCCTTGAACTCACTCTTGGAGTTCAGGCTGGCCTCGAACTTTTCAATCCTCCTGTTTTAGCCTCCCTAGTAGCTGGGGTGGCAGGCTTGCCCACCATGCCCCACTTGGTTGTAGCTGTGAAGTTTAGAGGCTTGTCCTGGGTGGGTCTTGCTTCCTCCTATCAATTGTGCCACCATTCTCCCAGCTCTGTTTTCCAGGAGCTAAGAAGCTGGCCAGGTTCTAGGCAGGGTGCCTTGGTTGTGATTGCTCTTCCCATAGGCCCTGCACAGAAGCTGCCTACTGTGACGTCGTGTGTCATGTGTCCTGGATGAGCAGGCATTGGGCTTCACAGTAGTAGCAGCGGGCTTGTGGTAATAGAACCTATGTGGGTTAGAGTTGATTGCACTGGCTTCTGCTTAATCGTCCTGGTATTCCTAGCCCCATTCCTATACTCCAAGAAGTGTTAATCCTTCCACTGGGCAGGCTCAGGCCAGCCCAGGGCTCACGTCCACCATGGCGGATGTCGGAGTCCTAGGGCGTCAGGGCTGGCCTTTTGGAGTTGGAGACCTAAGAAGGCTCCTTCTGTCCTACTTACCCCATCCCGGCCTCTGAGCCCTGCAGGAATCCTAAGCCCTGGCCCTGGTCCCATCTGGCCTCCTGGCCCGGGAGGCCCTGCTGGCTGCCTTGGGCTGAGAGCCCATCTCAGCTGGTGTTCCTTTGTAGCTGGGGTCCTGACAGGCGCAGGCCTTGAGATTCCCTTCTACTCTCTGTTCCCAGCCCTCATCGTGCCCCCTGCTCTTTGTTTCTTATTATTGTGAAATAGGACGGAGTGCTAGCAAAGGTCCCGATACACACCCGTCAAGTTAAAAGAGCCCCAGGTGAAAAAGATGGCTCCTGTGGCCCTGCCAGAGCGGACTGCTGCCCTCAGGTGTTCCTTGCCTCTCGTAGAATCCCTAGGTACGCGACTGGGTCTGTTCTTCCAGTGTACACAAACTCTGATTTTATTATGATATTCTGCTTTTGTTGTTTTGAGACCAAGGCTTGAGCTGGTGTCAATCATTCCGTCTCGGTCCCTGGAATGCCGGGTCTGCATATGTGCACAACCAAGCCTGGCCTCATTTGTGTCCTGGGTACTGCTTCTTTCACTAGGCCACTAGGCCTGTTTTCAAGTTTGTCCATGTGACCGTGTATAGCCGTGCGTCCTAACTCTTTGGGACGGAGGGATTTTTTTTTCTCTCACGGTATCCGTCTTTAGCTGGTGGCTGGTAGATGGTAGCCTTTGTGTGAGTGGGAAGCATGCTGCTGTGAGGTATGTGGACACATGCTTACTTCTCTTGTCCCCTTTCTCCTTCCTTCCCTGTCTGCCCTGCCGAATCTTAACCTCATCCTCTCCCTAGCTTCGATCCTGGATGTGACCTTCAACCTGCTTCAGCAATGGGAGTCGGTGTGGGGCTCAAGTTTGTCATCCTCTGGCTGGTAGCCAAGCCTTGGTTCAGCCTCCTGCCAGCTGTGTGACCTACAGCAGTTGGCTCATGGTTAGGTGACTTACTTTACCAGGCCATCATAGTGAAAGGCCATCAGTCGGGTGGCTCAAGCCACACTCATTTCCTTTTGGATGTTCTGGAGGCTGGGTGCCCATGGCTGCCACTGTGGCTCCTAAGGGTCCCCTGCCTTTAGCTTGCAGCCACTGCCTGCCTTGTCTGT
This sequence comes from Phodopus roborovskii, assembly GCF_943737965.1. Lineage (NCBI taxonomy): Eukaryota > Metazoa > Chordata > Mammalia > Rodentia > Cricetidae > Phodopus > Phodopus roborovskii. The sequence continues at coordinate 1,425,138 of NW_026126598.1, read as the reverse complement.
CTCCCTATGGTTGTCCTTGGTATCTCTGTCCTAGCTCTTCTTGCTGAAGACTCCAGTCACCTTGCCTCAGGGGCCACCCTGACTAATCAATTGCCTCACCTTAACCTACCACCCCATTATGGACCCTGACTACAGTACAGTCTCAGTTTGAGCTTGAGGGTGAGGTGGGTAGGAGGTAGTGGTTCAGCACCATGTGGGACACTTCAGGTATGGCCACCTTGAAATTAGAGTCTCTGTGATTAGTGGCTGAGACCTTTAAAAGATTGGGTCCTGTGGGAGTGAGGAGGGAGCCCAGGAAAATCTAAGTAGTAGGGAATTGCTGAGGGTGTGGGGGATGGCTAACACAGCTGCTTTGAGTCACCCGGTGCTCCGGTAAGTGACCCCAGCAAACATGTTGCTGCACTCATCTGGATGAGCTAGAATCACCTCTTTGGTCAGAGGTCACCCTGTCTGGGGTGAATCGAAAGAGTCCCCAAAAAAGGGGGTTTTGGTGTTTGTTTTGTTTATGTATTTATTTTCGTATGTCGTTGGCATCAGGTGGCTTTCTCTGTCACTCTCCACCACACTGATTTTGAACATCAGGGAACACTAGCTGCAGTGCCCAGGGAGGTGATAGCATCTCCAGGTACTGGCTAACCAGCAGGGTGTCACTGTCTTATCTGGGTTGCTGTGAGCATATCCGGCTCCTGGCTTCTTCTTGCTGTTGCCTGGACTCCCTGTTTAATGTCTGTCGGATTTAGTCTGTTCCCATGGTGACAGATGCCCTGGTTTTTCCAATTCCTTGCCACACACAGCATACTTCACACACTTCTTGGGACCTGCTACATTTGGTGGCTTCAGATCTGCCTTTGGGGTGTTTGGGTAAGTTAGCAAACAGAGTGGCTTTACAAGTGGCCATTCAGAGTTCTGTGTGACCAGCCTTCTAGAAGCTCTTTGGCTTTGAAGAGGGCCTGTGGGTGTTTTCAGTTTGCATTTCTCTGTGTGTGTTCATCTGTGATTGTGTGCATATGTGTACGTGGGTGCATTTTCTGTGTTGGTGTATATGTTGGGTGTTCTCATTAACTCTCTAGTTTGCTTGTTTGTTTATTCTGAGACAAACTCTTATTATGTAGACCAGGCTGGCCCGGAACTCACTATGTAGATCAGACTGGCCTCAAACTTACAGAGATCCACCTGCCCCCAAATGATGAGATTAATGCCATGTACAACCACACCTGGTCCAGAAAAAAAATGTATGTATGTATTACATGCACATGTACATATACATGTATATTATATATACACATGTATATATGTATATACCACACACATGTATATACATATACATATATACATATATGTATATGTGTGTATATGTATATTAGAATATATATGTGTGTGTATATTACACACATATGTATATGTACACATATATATATATATTACATATATACGTGTGTGTGTGTGTGTGTGTTTTGGTGGTGCTGGAGTTTGAACCCAGGGCTTCGTAGGTGCTAGGTAAGCACTCTGCCACTATCCTACCTCCCAAGCCCAGTTTATGTTTTTGACTCAGGGTCTCTATGAATCTGGAGCTTACTGATTGGCTAGACTCTCCATCCATCAAGCTTCAGGAACCCTCCTTGCTCCACACACCCCAATGCATTAAATGTTGGGGTTATAGACCTATTGGCTAGGCTTGCTTGGCTTTTCACAGTTCTGGGGTCATTTTCATGTCCTCATGCTTGAACAGGAAGTACTTGTAGCTACTGAACTGACTCCCCAGCCTGTTGAGCCTCTTCAACTTGTAGGTAGGACTCCAAGAATTTGAAGGACATTGACAGGCTAACCTGAGGCTGGGGCTGCATTCATTCAGAATTTGTGTTGTGTTGGGCTTGTGGCTCACTTTGTAGAGCACTTGTTTAGCATGCCTGAGGCCCTGGGTTCAGTCCCCAGCACGCCGTGAACTTTATATGCTAGTCCATACCTTCATCCCAGCATTCCCTTTGGCTACCATAAGGAGGTCAACCTGGGCTTGAGACACTGGTCCAAAAAATAGGTCGTGTTGAAGTTCATGGAACTCAAGGGTGTCTGGCTTATTTGGGATGGGAGAGGCCGGTAGGAAAGTCCTGCTAAGGGTTGGATGCCAAGGGACTAGTGTGTGTGTCCCCTCACCAGTGCTGAGATCAGGGGGTGTTCCCTTCAGTGGTGAGCCCTCAGCCCCCTACAGAGGTGCTAGTCACCTAGGTCTAAAATAGTGTCTTAAACTGTGGGAACCTGCTGGTTAGGCTGGGAGCTCCTTGTGTTGGGGGCTCTTGCTCTCTCCACTCCTGGAGGTTTGTTTACACATCTCTTCAGTTGGTGGAGTGGATGCTCCTGCTCTGCCTCTATCCCCGTGTGGCCTCTGTCCTCTAGTGGCCTCTGTCTCCACATGACCTCCATCCCTACGTGGCCTCCATCCCCTGGTGACCTCCATCTCCACGTGGCCTCTGTCTCCATGTGACTCCTCCTGCATTCTCTTCCTCCTCTTCTTCAAGAATGAGTTATTAGTGTTGTGTGTGTATGTGTGTGTGTGAGACTATATGAGTTTGTGTGCATTGTGGAAGTGCTTGGTACCCATGGAGGCTAGAGGGCATCCGATCCCCTTGACCTGTAGTTACTGGCAGTTGCCAGTCACCACGTGGATGCTGGCAACTGAACAGTGATGGTCTTCTCCACTGAGCCATCTTTCCAGTCCCCCTCCCTTTCTTATAAGTCCACCTGCCATTGCATTTGGGACCCATCCTAAGTCCAACCAGTTTTGAGATTCATCCTATTTTGAGACAGGGTCTCACCATGCCACTCAGGCTGGCCTCAAACTCACCATGATACCCGGCACAATCCTACTGTCTCAGCTTCCCAAGTGCTGGAATGACAGGCTTGTGCCACTGTGCTGATCAGATATCCTTAACTTGATGACATCTGCCCAGATCCTGTTTTCAAATAAGGTCCCATTCTGAGGTTTGGGTGGGCATCAACTTTGGGGTCACTGTCCTTACCATTGATCATGTGCCAAGTGCGCAAGCCCAGACTCTGGTCTGCAGGATTCTGGGACTCAAACCCAGCCGTCACGACATAAGAGGCTGGATTCCCTTCTGAATGTTAATTCCACATCTGTGGAGGAGTTCATCACCCCCTCACCACCACCTGGAGGTCACACAGGGCCATTGACATGGTCAAATATCTTAGGGTGACCTACATGTGTGCATGGAAGGGAATCTTTTGCCCAGACAGCCCCACTATGAAAATAAACTACAAAACAAAGATCGTCAATACGTTCTGATGACTGGGTCTCAGTACCTGAGAGGTGGAGGCAGGAGGATCAGAAGTTCAAGGTCTTCTCCACTAATAGTCAGTTTGAAGCCAGCCCAGAGGGGAATGACCCTCTGGGAAGACAAAGGTGTCGTGACACTGCCCTCCCCCAGGGTCCTAAGCACAGAGGTAACTTCGGTTCATGGCTTTTTGTTCCTTCCTGCAAAAAACATGTTTATGTCCAGGGTAGCCCCTCCCTGCCCTCCCTGCCCTCCCTGTCCGGGCCCCCGGTACCCATGCGCACTTCCTGCATTTTGCAGCCTTTGGATTGGACACCCAGATGGGTCCTGGGTCTTCCTCTTCTCGTCTCAGCCCCGTTTCCCATCAGCCAAGTCAATGGAGAGAGGGTGTGCATTCAACAGCGTGTCTCCAGGACGTTGGGCCTATTCCAGAACCATCTCCTCATGTCTTCCGGAGCTTTCTCAGGGGATGTATTAGCTTCTAGAGATGCCACCAATTCCCCCTGGCTGGGTGCCTGGAAGCCACATGTGTGAGTTAAGGTGCCACTAGGGCTAAACTTCCTCTGACGCCCCAGGAATCCTGACATAACCTCCAGTTCAGCTCCTGTGTCCCTCAGCTTGTGGCCCTATTGGTCTCTCTTCTCCCTCCACCTAAGAAGAACAGTTGTTGTTGGAGTCAGGGCTCACCTCCATCCCGACTGTTCGCAAGACCCTCAGTCATAACATCCGCAGACCCTTCCTCTTGACAAGGCCATGTTTATGCATTCTGATGAATGTGACTTTGGTGGTGGTGGAGCACATCATGCAGGAGAGAGATGGTGCTAACAGCAACAGTCAGCACTGACCAAAACTGAAAGCCGATGAAAGGCTGAGCGAGGGACATCACAAATTCAAGACCAATCTGGACTGTGACTGAACACAAGGTGTCAGGCATTAAATAGCCCATCACATCAGCCACAGTCCAGAGCAGAAAGAAACAAATGCTTGCATCTTTGCTCACTTGCTTGTTTGTTCCTGGTTCAATTTATCCACTCCTCTATAGTTCAGGATCCCCTGCCTAGGGAATGGCGCCACCCACAATGGACTGGATCTTCCCACATCAGTTAACCTATTCAAGGCAACCCCCACAGACATACCCACAGGCTGACCCAATGTACACAGTCCTTCATTGAGACCCTCTCCCCAGGTGCTTCTAGGTGTGTCAAGTTGACAGTTAAATAAAGCCAAGCATCATAAGCTTCATAATTTTAAAAGACAAGACATGTCTTTGGGTGTGCTTAGCTCAAAGTTGTGGGTTATGTAGATAAGAGATTAAAGGTTCATCAACATAGAATTTGCCATGCTTAGTCACCATCAGAGCGTCACAGTAAGACTCTTTCTCAAACAAGCAAACAAAAAATAACCTGGTCCAGGGATGTAGTTCAGTAGGGGAAGGCTTGCCTAGTGTGCCCAAGGCCCTGGGTTCCAACCCAAGCACCATGCACACACACACACACACACACACACACCAGCTTCCATAGAGTGCTTGCTCCTCTAGCACTGAGCTATGTGTGGTCCAGGCACGTTCATCAGAACCAGAAGCATACCCATCTCTTAAGGTCTACTCCACTCAAGCCATTGTCTGCAAGGGGAGACACACCTGCTATGTGAGGCAGAGGTACCTCCCTGAGGCCACACAGGTGTTGGGAAGGTCAGGTTTTATCTGGCATCTGGGTATATCAACCTTGCCTGGAGGCTGCACCCTGACCTTCAGGATGAGTGTGTGTCTTGTGTTGGAGTTTTTGTTGACATTTACAGAGGAGTGAATCTTAACTTAAATTCACATTTCCAGGCACCTGTGTGCATCAAGGTAGCAGAATTTTATGTGGCAGCTGCTGGCAGAGCTGCATTGGCAAGGATGGCTGCTGTTCAGTGGGGTCCTCCCTCCTCCCCTGATGGTGATCTCTAGTCTGTAGCTGAGGGCAAGAGGCTGGACTTCCTTGTGCCTCAGTTTCCCAGCTTGTCAGCGGAACTGTGGCTGTGAGAGATAAGTGAGTGATAACTAGGACATGTGCTGTGCTACCAGGATTGTATTGAGTTGCTGGCTAACACGGGCAGCCAGGTGGTCAACTTAATTCGGCAGTGATATCATCAACATCTGGCTTTTTTGTTGTTGCTGTTTTTGAGACAGGGTTTCTCTGTGTTGCTTTGGAGCCTGTCCTGGAACTAGCTCTGTAGACCAGGCTGGCCTCCAACTCACAGAGATCTGCCTGCCTCTGCCTCCTGAGTGCTGGGATTAAAGGTGTGCACCACCAACACCCAGACAACATCTGGTGTTCTTGTAAATCCAGTGTGTCTGAGGTCCTTGGGTGATGGGTTTAGGAGCTTCATGGTTGTAACCATCTACCACAGTGTCCTCATTTGCCCTGAGCCTCCTACCTGGTCAGGTAAGGTGGTAATAAAGGCTAAGAGAGCCAATGGGATGACTTAGCAGGTAAGGGTGCTTGTGGGCAAGCCCGATAACCCTGAACTTGATTCCTGGAACCTACATGGTAGAGAGCAGAACAGACTCTTACAAGTTACCCTCTGACCTCCACACATGTGCTGTGCAGCATCTGTGTCCTGGACCTACAAAATAAATAAATAATTAATTAATCAGTAAACAGATGTAATTTTTTAAAGATTGGAAGGGACTAGGAAATGTCATCTGTCCCCGTAACTCTCCAAACCTCTGTGTATGGACGTGCAGAGAGGGAATGAAAACGACAGGCCCAGGTCTAGCTACTGACTCAGGCAGGGCCTCATCTTCTGAGAACCCAGTTCCCCCATCTGCAAAGTTGTGCTGTTAGCCCCTGTGTCAGGACTTAGGCGTCATAGCACACTAGGGCTGTCATCTTTGGTGGGAGCAACGGTGATGAATGTGTCCCTGGGAACCTCCAACATCAGAGGACAAATCAAGCCGAACAAAGAAGGGTGGATGGGGCGAAGAGGTCAGCCAGGGAAATGACCATGGCTGTGGGCAAGAGGCTGCCCTTGGGCTGAGCAGCCCAGCCTTTGAGGTCTCCCCACAGCTGACCTTCCAGTCTGGGCTTGTGTGTTTGTGGTCCAGGAGCAGATAAGTAGGCCAGACTATCAGTCAGGGTCAACAAGTCCTCATGGTCGAGGGAAGAGACTAGATGGGCTCTGTTTCAAGGTAGAGGCTAGAGAGCCCTGTGGAGAACCCCACAGCTTGGCCTTGAAGGGGCATTGTCCCCTTCCCAGGTCCACAGCTGGTTCTGACTGAGCTCTCTTTAGTAAAACTGTGGGAATGGAAGGTATCTGTCCCTTAGCAGACGGCACACTCAACAAATTCCAGCACGAGGCCTCCTGCTCCAGACCAGGAGGAGCCCTTGGTGCCTTAAATCGTCCCCAGGAGTCCTCAGAGTCACCCTGGAGGCCTGGGGATTATTGGTTTTGTAGATGGGACAGACCCAGAGAACAGGATAGACAGGAGGAGGACTCTCTTTTGGGGAAACAGGTACTCCCTCTTCTCATTGAGCTGACTGCTCCGTGGCATGCTAGGCCCTTCCCAGTCCCTGGAGCTGCAGGACAGAGAAACAAAACAGGACAGAGCTGGACAGGGGAAACAAGGTCTTAAGGGACTGTCTGCAGCACACAACACCTGCATGAGAGGGAATGTGGTGGCACAAAGGGCCATGGTAAGCGTGGACAACCAGGAGACTGGTGGGAGAGGGGCCAGACCAGGAGTAGACGACTTTCCACTTGACTCACAGGTAGTGGTAGACTTGTGATGTTCGGGACAGATGTTCAGGACACCTGTCAGGCTGCAGGTTGCTGAGAGTCAAAGGTCACACACATCCACAAGGACAGCCTCTGTAAAGCCCAGTAGGTGACAGGCGTTCAGAGCAGCAACAGCAGCTATGTGAAGCCATTGTCAGGGTCTCGAGAAGCTAGATGGAGAATCACTGTCCCGTGCAGCCATCCTCGTGGGGAGTCTGAACACACACAGCTGAAGGTAGAAGTGATCGAAGCACTTAGTGACGGTGGATGGGCAAACAAATAAAAAGATAAAAAGAGGGGGACTGGAAAGATGGCTCAGAGGTAAGGAGCACACACAGCTCTTCCAGAGGACCCGAGTTTGGCTCCCACATCAGACGGGTCATAGCTACTTGGAACACCAGCTCCTAAGGACCCTATGTTTTTATTTTGGTCTTTAGGTGCTACACTTATGTGCACAGAGCCACATCCATTTTAATAAAATTAAAATTAAATCTTCAGAAATCAAAAGAGGGCTCTCCATGAAAGGAAATTGTACACAGCTCTACAAAGAAAGAAAGGTTCCATTTGTTATAAAAAGAAAAGTATTATTTATTTATTTATTTATTTATTTATTTAGGTTTTTCAAGACAGAGTTTCTCTGTATTGTTTTGGAGCTTGTCCTGGAACTCACTCTGTAGACCAGGCTGGCCTTGAACTCACAGAGATCTGCCTGCCTCTGCCTCCCGAGTGCTGGGATTAAAGCCATTTGCTACCAATGCCCGGCTTAAAAAAAAAAAAAGTATTTATTTTTATTTCATGTGCATTTGTGTTTTGCCTGTGCATGTGTCTGTGTGGTGGTACCAGATCCCTTGAAACTTGAGTTCAGGCAGTTGTGAGCTGCCACAAGGGTCCTGGAAATTGAATCTATCTAGGTCCTCTGGAAGAGCAGCCAGTGCTAGCAACTGCTGAGGCATCTCTCCAGCCCCTCATTTATTTGTTTGTTTGTTTATTTATTTTTAGGCAGGGTCCCACTGTATACTTCCTAGGCTAGCTTCAAACTCGCGATCCTCCTGCCTCGGCTGATCATGCTGAGATAGTTGCTGCAGTGGAGGGAATTCTACTTTGGGCTGAGGTGTAGATGAGCCCCGAAGTCATGTTCTGAGAGAAGGTAGGGCAGATGCTGTTGTTGCTTGTTTTTCACTCTGTTCTTTTGGAGGGCCCGCTGCCCAGCTCCCAAATAAATCACACATGGAGGCTTATGATCATTTATAAATGCCCGGCCTTAGCTTGGCTGGTTTCTAGCCAGCTTTTCTTAAATTATACTGTCTATCTTTTGCCTCTGGGCTTTTACCTTTCTCTGTTTCTATAATCCTTTCTTTACTTCTTTCTCCATGGCTGTCTGGGTAGCTGGCCCCTAGTGCCCTCCTCGCCTCCTTTTCTTCTGTTTATTCTGCCTGCCAGCCCTCCCTGCCTAGCTATTGACGGTTCAGCTCGTTATTAGACCAATCAGGTGCTTTAGACAGGCAAAGTAACACAGCTTCACAGAGTTAAACAAATGCATCATAAAAGAATGCAACACATCTTTGCATCATGGAGCAAACGTTCCACAGCATAAACAAATGGTAACAGGTCTTAAAATAATATTCTACTTCAAGATGCAGTGTGATTTTGTTTGCAGGAGCTCCTAGAGTACCCAGGTGTTGAGGTTGGAGGAGTGGAGTCAAGGGGGGAGGGGGAAGGGGTTGGGTAGAGTGTTGAAAGGGGACAGGGTCTCAGAAGGACAAGAGGTAGTATGTAGCCATTGGTGGGGATAACTGCCCAATGCCATGGGAGTGGATGTTTAAAAATGGCCAAGTCTGGAGGCTTCACCCCAATGCAAGTGACTAAACCAGCTGTGGCCGGTTTCCCCCTGAAGGGACATGGTCACAGCCCTTCTTAGTCTGGCTTGTAGATGGAGGACCCACTGTCCATGGTGTCTGTGTTCCAGCCAGATGAATGAATGTGTTAGAAAATCCCAATTCCCTGGAAGTGTGGCCCTGAGCCATAGCTGATGCCTCAACCACTTGCCCTCCCTCTGAGAGTTGGCCGGCTTCTGGCTGCATTCTTGAGCCTCAGCCAGTACAAAGCTGGAGGCCCTGGTGGTATTGTCTTCACAGGAGTGTTTTTGTGTTTGTGAGTAGGTGTCTTCCTTGTTCCCCAAGCCGTTGAACACATTGGCACTGGAAGGGACCATGAAGGGACCATGCAGCAGTCTGGGAACCAGGCTGGATTAAGCTGAGTCTGGAAATCCTAACCCCACTGTCTCATTCGGCCTTGTGTGGCGCTGGCTCAGTGGAGGAGCTCTCACACATTTCTAAATGTTCAAGTCCACAGCTCCTACTGAAAGAATTCTCTAGAACCCTCCCACAGATGCCTCACCCAGTCTGGAGTCAGGGCCACCTTCTCTGACAGGTAGGGCTCTCTACCCGATAGGTGCGCCACGTGAATTTCTGGTGGGGGTAGGATGCAGAGAGCCTTGGGTGGGTAAACAACATGGTCTGCTGTGCGCGTCAAATGTGTATCTGGTACATGATAGCCATTGCCATTATTTAGCCTGACACTTTGGCACTCTGGCACAGGAGCCCCCAGAATCCCTTGGGGTACCTGGAAGGTGAACCAGTCTTCTTCCTTTTTTTTTTTTTTTTTTTTTTTTTTTTTGAGACATGCTCTGGCTGTTGTGGAAGTCACAGCAATCCCTTTGCCTTAGCCTCCTGAATGCAGGGTTTACAGATGTGAGTTAGCACACCCTCTCTCTGCTAGCTTCCTAAACCGAGCTGGAGTCTATGTTCTGCATTGACTTGTCTCTGTGCTTTCAAGGTGGGACCCTGGCCCTGCTCTGCAGTGGCTTCGGGCAGCTCAGCCTGGTGAGTCGCAGCTGGTTGCTTTTTGCTGGGTCGTGTCCTGAGCAAACTGGCCGGTTCAGTGGGCCCCAGCTTAGGGCTGGAGTGATGGAAACCTCTGGAAGCATCATTAAGTCTTTTGCTGATGTTTCCATCTTTCTGAGTGGCACCTAGGATGGGTGACAGATTGCAGGTTGGAGGGAGTGGGTGACAGGCTCCAGGGACCGGATGATATTCTGCTTTAATGACTTATTTCCCAACGACGCTGCTCTGTGTGATGCCCACTCTGAGGGTGCTGGTGCTGCTACCACCGCATGCCAGCAAATGTGTCTGATGCTGAGTGTTTCCTCTCATGTCCCTGAGCATCATGCAGGTTAGCGGAGTCCTCTTGCCCACTCACAGCCATTTCCCTGAGGGCAGAATCCAGTTTGGTTCTCTTTACTTCATTGTGTTAAGTTCCAGTTTGGGGCCGTGGGAGTGCTTGGGCAGATTGGAGTGAATGAAAACGATTGAATGGATGGGATGGATGAACAAATGAATGAATGAATGAGTATTCTCCACCTGGGTTGGGGCAAAGGAGGAGTGTCAGTGGGTGCAGTCACCACATGAACTATGGGGTTAGGGTGTCTTTGGGCTGTTCCCATGTTGGAATGAAATATGTGTGTTTGTGTGTCTGTATATATATGTATATTCATACACACATACACACACACACACACACACACACACATTTGAAGCCAGGGCCCTGTGCACATACCACACAAGTACTCTGATGTTAATGCCTGGCTCTTGCAACTTGATACTTGCAGTTGATATTGAGTCTGGGAAAATGACTGCTCAACAGAAATTTGTTAAACAGTAATAGACCCCAGAGCAAAAGCCAGCCTCACAGACTTCCCATGAGGCTTTGTCCACTGATAACCACCCATGGTCCAGACACCTTTGGTATACGAATGAATCTGTAATGTGTTCAGCGCTGTGGGGATTCTCCTCTACAGGACTTTATCTGGGCAGTCCCTTGTTGCAGGCTACCCTTGGAAGCAGAGGGAGTGTGGCTCAGTGAATGATGTACACACAGGTAGGTACCCATGTGTCTGTATCCACTCCTGGCCCAACCTGGGAGCTTCCTGAGCTTCTCACTGCTCTTGAGCCCAGAGAAACTCACTGGCAGTGAGAATGCTTTCGACAAGACCCCAGGTCCTGAAGCTGCCCTGGAGGGGCAAATAGGGACCCTCTGATGGAGCCAGCAGATCCTTCTTCCCCGGGGCCTGGTTTTTATACTTGGACAGGTTCCCTGCCCTGTCAAGCTGGGGCCAAAGCAGGGTTCCAAAGGCTTGTATCTTGAGGCCACCTTCCACCTCTATCCCTAAAGATACCGGTCCCTGTGTGTCATAGAAGCAGAAACCAGTTTTCTCATAGCCAGAGGGACTCAACAGCCACGCCCTTTGACGTCTAGGGAATGTTCTAGCCTATGGCCATGTGGACAGTGGCATCATTCTTATGTGTTAAGCTACTGTAGCAAAACTCTTGAAAACATGGACGGCCTGTGGGTGGCTGCTGACATTTCCCCAGGATGACAGGAGTGGACTACCATGTCACCGTGGACAGGGACTCAGCTTCATTAGGCAAAGCCATGGCACCAACACCCTCCCTCCCCACCAGCATCAAGTGCACATTCCGGTGGCCCCACATCCTTGCCAACATTTGTGACTATCAGTCTTTCTCATTTTAGCCATGCTGGTATCTGGCATAGAGTTCATTGTGAATTTAGGGGACATTTTTCAGAGTTGGTGAGATAGCTTTATGAAGTCATAGGTCACCCATCTTTATCTCTGCCATACTTGCCTTATTTATAGTGTGTGTGTGGCTTGTCCCTGAAGCCACAGGAATTTTGGGTGTGGGAGGGGTGAGATGGGGGAGGGGCTGATTTTACAAAGATTGGCCCCGTCCATTTTCTTCACACAGCCTCTGGGGGCTTGGCAGACGCTGTGGAAGAAGATGGGGAGGTCTCGTACAGAAGATGAGCGATGTCGTGAGTGGGAGGCATGGGAGGGTTAGGGCAACGGACCACGAGCTTGGGAGCACCCTAGGGGTACATGGAGAGTGAGCTAGGTAGGCGGTACAGAGAAGTGAGGTTGGAATAACACAGGGGAAAGGGACTATGCAGGACCCCGCTGGTCGCTGGTGATTGCCAGGAATTTGCCCGGCTCGAGACACAGGAGCCCCTAGAGGGGTGGGAGGGAGTGTTCCTTGCTGACTTCCCTATGAAAAGATTTCTCTGGTTCTGGGAGAGGGCAGGCAGCGCCTGGGGGGGAGGGGTTGAAGCAGGAAAACCTGGAGGAACCGGTCCAAGCAGGAGTGGTGGGGGGCAGGATGATGCTGAAGGCAGTTGGACAGGTGGGTGGATTTGAGGCAGATTTTTAGGAGTGACTAGAACTGAGGTGGAGATGAATGAGCGCTGTATGGGAGGAGCCGAGAGTCGAGCCTGTCACAGTGCCATCTCTTGATTCAGGGGCAGGTGTCGGTTCTTTGTAAATTTTCTAATAAAGTTTTTTTGTTTATTTTTTTTTTTATGTGAGTGAGTGTTTTGCCTGCATGTATCTCTGTGCACCACATGTGTGCCTGAGTGCCCGTGGAGGCCAGAAGAGAGTGCCAGGTCCCCTGAAGCTAGAGTTAAGGGTGGCCATGCATTGCTATGCAGGGTGCTGGGAACCGAACCCAGGTCCTCTGCAGGATCAGCCAGTGAACCCAACCACCAAGCCATCTCTCAGCACCCTCCCTGGCATATGGTGACCCTTGGGACCCATCCTCCCAGTGTGTGTGGCACCCCACTTGGCTGGTACATTGTGACTGACTGGCTGACTGAGGGTGGCAGGGTCTGCAGACCTCAACCCTGAACCAGGCCTGGTGAAGTCACTGGCAATGACTAGAACTGTGTGTTTTTGTTTTCCTTTTTTCTCTGTGTAGCCTTGGCTGTCCTGGAACTCTTTTTGTAGAACACCCTAGCCTCAACTCACCCGGCTCTGCAGGTGAGTGCTGGCATTAAAGGCGTGCGCCACCGCCACCCGCCACCACTGCCAGGTCAGAACTGTGTCTTTGAGTCTGAAATGTGTTTCTTAGCGGAGGGATCAGGTTTTACAATTTCCTAGGTCAGATTAATGATTGCTTCACCAAGCGCAACACCTGAGCTGAGCCACTGGGAAGTGCCTGCAGAGGCTGGGAACAGTGCCTGAGTTGGGTTCCATCTCCATGATCTTCGTGGGACAGAGGCTTCCGAGCCTGGTGCCGTGCCTGTGATATATGGCCAGATAGTCAATGTGGTGAAATGTGTCTTGTTACTCACACAGATGGTCCCTCAGGTTCCTAGCACCTCAGGTGGGGGCCTTTATCATTCCACCTGTTTTTGTTTTTCTTTCACATGGAGTCTCTGATGTCCAGGTTTGTTGGGCTCCCGCTGGCTAACCTTTAGTTGAGAATTACCCTGGCTACAGTCAGAATGCCCTGGACCACTGTGGTTTGGGTGGCCCAGAACCCACCTCCAGCTAAAAGTATTTGTTTTCATTTGTTTGTTTATTGAGGCAGGGGTTCTCTGTGTAACAGTTCTGGCCATCATGCAACTTGCTTTGCAGACCAGGCAGGCCTCAAACTCACACAGATCCTCCTGCTTCTGCCTCCCAAGTGCTAGAATCAAAGGTGTGACCCCCAAATCATTTGTTTATCTGGTGCCCAGCCACCCCATCCAATTCTACTCTGGAAGGCAAGCTGGCTTATTCTCTGCTGCACCCTGGCACACATGTCACTGCTGGGCATTCAACACATGCCTAGTATATAATTGCAGGTACAAGAAAATGACGGGCACCAGTCCCTCATTGTCCAGGGCATGGAGGTTGCTCCAATTTTTCTGTCTCTTGGGGACTTGGAGTGCATTTTTGGGGTCCCCAAGGCTTGCAGATGGGGTTGAGGCAGCTCATGGCTACTGACAAAGGAGGAAATCCCTGTGTGTTATTCTGTGGGTGTTACTGTAATGAAGGATCCAGGCTTGATGCTAGCATCACCTCCTCTGAGGAGGCCACTTCATGCTGCTGCGTACTGCTGGGAACATCTGCGGGCAGAGAGATCATAGTGGGGAAACCAGAAGCCAAAGAGAGTCTGCATCCCACGCCCCCTGAGCATCCCATCCCATCTCACATAGCTTCTAGTCAGAGACCAAACCTCCAACCCTGACCCTAAGCATAGGAATAAGGTCTTTGCAGGCGTCTTTAAGGCAAGCATCTGATGGACCAGTGAGTGTCCTTGAAGAACAGAAAAGGATGTGCAGTGGAGAAGAGGTGACGGGAGCCAAGAGGCTGAGAGGCAGGGAAGGTCACCTCTCTGGAGCTCAGGTGCCCCATGTAAGCCTCAGCCTGTGTGCTTTGGCTACCGCTGGCCCAGGGGGTTGGTGTTTTGGACAGGGTTTGGTAAGGCTCCCCACATGGGAAGTGTAGTCATCGGAGCTCCCCCATTCCCCTCCAGGGCTGTCTGGGTCCCTGCCCTCAGGACTATGTTCACCTTCTCTGGCCAGCGCTCAGCCGGGGCAGGAGGCCTGCTGCAGACCTCTTGTATGGAAGTCAGCTGTCCTCCCACTTTATCCTGCACAGGTCTGGGGACCAGCTGAGAGGTTCAAGCGTGTGGAAGCCAAAAGTATTTAATTTAATTTTTTTTTTTTTTTTTACGAATCACTTAATTAAAAACTAGACAAATTGCCAAGAATGAGGGTAGGACATTTTACCCATCACATATCCCAGGCTGTTGCCCCCAGCTTGGACTTGAAGAATCTAAGCTCTGGGTGGGCTCAGAAATATTCTCTTAGGCTAGAAGCACAGCTTAGTGGCCCAGTGTGTGCCTAGTGTATGTAAGAACCTGGGCTCTGTTATGGCACCCCCAAATGCCATTATTGGTGTTACCTGTGTGCATGTATGTGTGTAGAGGTCAGAGGTCAACCTCAGTTTTCAGGTCCAATTCACCTTATTTTTTTTTTTTAAGGACTTATTTCTATTTTACACATATAGGTGTTTTACGTGCATGTATGTCTGTGTACTGTGTGCGTACCTGGTAACTTCAGAAGCCAGACTACAGCGTCAGTTTCCCTGGAAGTGGAGTTACAGGTGGTTGTAAGCTGTCATGTGGGTGCTAGGATTTGAACCAGGTTCTCTGGAAGAACAGCCAATGCTCTTAACTACGGAACCACCTCTCTATTCCCTCGCCTTGTTTTTTGAGGCAGGGTCTCTCACTAGGATCTGGGTTTTACCCCAGGCATCCTGCTATCTTCCTTTTTCCAGCTCTGGGATTACAAGCATGTACCGCCACACTTGGCTTTGTGTATGGGTGCTAGGGCTGTGTGTGTCAAAGTCGGGCCCTTATACTTACGAAGCAAGCACTTTATGACTGAGCTATCAAAACTCTGTTCTCAAGATCATACTATGTCAAAGGTGCCCACAGGATGCCTGGTCCTCTGAGACTTTGCTTCCCACACTGGTGGATTATGGTGTTCCAAGATTGGCTTCGGCTCCTTCCTCCAAGTCTTCTGAGGTCTTGCCAGGTGCCTGGCGCTGCCTAGAGTTCACGGATGCAGCATGAACATCATTGGTGGGATTTATGGCCTGGCAGGGAGACATAAGCACAATACACAGGATGAGTTTGTTAACCCGACTGGGAAAGCAAAGAGTACCTCGGAAAAAACAAAAGTGGGCGAGGGAGCTTGGGAATCAGGGTGAGCTGTGTGGGCCTTCCTGAACACAGACAGTATCCCAGCAGAGCTTGCCCATGAGGCTTCCTTGGCAAACACATTGAAGACAGAAGAAATAGCTGTGCAAGTGTGTGGGTCAGAGTGTTCGAGCATCCAAGGCAAAGCAAGGATGCCAGGCTGATAGCGTGATGTGATGGGGACAGTGGCAGGACGTGACATTAGAGATGCCACCCAAGCCAGACAGAGGAAGGGTCTCATTCATCAATGACAACATGGTACAATTTATAATAAAAAAAAAATCATTTTGTTTAATCCCAGCACTTGGGAGGCAGAGGCAGGCGGATTTCTGTGAGTTTGAGGCCAACCTGGTCTACAGAGTGAGTTCCAGGACAGGTTCCAAAGCTACACAGAGAAACCCTGTCTCGAAAAACAAACAAACAAATAAACAAACAAAAAATTGTTTTGGTAGGGATGTGGGCTTGCAAATGCCAGAGCACGTGAAGAAGTCAGAGGACAATTTGCTGGAGTAGGTTCTGTCCCTCCATCGTGTGGACCCCAGGGACCCAATTCCAGTCCTCAGCCTTGAGGGCAAATGCCTTTACCCGCTGAGTCATCTTGTCAGCCAAAGAATTCCAAAGTTAAAAAATATTGTTTTTGAAAGAAATGGACCCTGAGCTTCAGATAAGAGAAAGGCCACACCACCACAGGAATTATGCTCCCCACATTAATCACTGGGCTCAAGGCATTTCATACTTCAGCCTCTGGCAACCCCAACCACCTGTTCTCAGTGGGAACCGCCCATCGCCCCATGTTTTTGAGATTCTGGCTAGTTCCCTGTGAACCAAAAGAGCCGAGCAGATTTTTGGGGAGCTTGCTCTGCCAGTGTTCCTAAGAGCCCTCTGGGAGAGGAAGGGAGCCAGTCTGTTCCAGACTAGGACCTGCAGGCACTTTTCACATCTCTGCTGGGTTCTTGCACTTTGAGAATTCCTCTAGGGTAGAGTTTTCCAACTGTGGGATGCGATCTTTCTGATATGGGTTGTGACATCCCCAGAGTGTGTGGGCAGCTGGCATTTAAAACACGGTGTGTGGGCAGAATGCCAGAGAACTGGCTCTGAAGTTGAGTGTGTGTGTGTGTGTGTGATGTGTGCAGGCGTTCTCCTGGAAGCTGAAGTCACAGTTTTGTGAGCCACCTGATAGTGAGAGCTAGGAACTGAATTCAGTCTCCCAGAAGAGCAACAGGTGCTCCTACCCCCATCTCAAGTTAAAAACAAACAAGTAAATAAAAGTGTAAACCTCTAAGAGCCTGGTGTAATGACATCCTGGGACCCCCTGTAATCCCAGCACTGATGGATGGAAGCCGGAAAAGATCAGGAGTTCTCAAGGTCATCCTCAACTATATAGAGGGTTCAGGGCCAACGTGGGCTACATGAGGCCTCATCACGTACAAGGAATCCAAAAAGCCACCCTAGAGGTTCAGGGCAGAGTATAGAGCCAGAAATACTGCAGTTGGGGGTGGAGGTCTTTTTGGCTGGGAGGTTGCCCCAGGTGGCATTTGGAAGCTGGTGTTGTGGGTGCTGTGCTAAACAGGGGCTCTGTCCACAGAGCCAAGGGGCATTGCACAGATATGATCATTTCAGACATGCACATGGCTATGGGCTCGCTCCCCAGGCTCACTCCCCAGGCTGTGTACCTACCTCATTTTTGTCTCATTTATTTTGCTTTGGACTTCCTATTTCTGCACAGTTGTTGGGAGATTACATCCTATTTGACTTTACACTTTATCTTTTCTAAAATTATGGGCGAATTTTAGTTTGGGTATACAATTTAGGGGCCAGCGAGATGGCCCAGCGGATGAAAGGCACTTGCTGCCAAGCCTGATGGCCTGAGTTCAATCCCTGGGGAAAACCAATTTCTACAAGTTGTCCTCCGACTTCCACACATGTGCCTTGGCATGTGCAAACCCACACAATTACCCGTATACTGAAATAAGTAACTGCAGTGATTACAAAGATAAAAAACCTTTATTGAGGCATGCCAGCCTTGTCTGTCCTGGAGCTTTGCACAGTAGGACTCACACAGTAGGGCTCTCACAGTAGGACTGTGTGCTTTGCTTCTGCTTTCTCTGCCTCCTGTTCTACATTGCATCCTTGCTTGCCCTTTTCTTTCTGAGACAAGCTTTTATGTAGCCCAAGCTGGCCTTGAACTCACTATGTAGCTGAGGATGACCTTGAACTCCTGATCCTCCTGTCTCTGCCTCTGGAGTACTGGGTTGACAGGTGTGGGCCACTGTGTCTGCTTTGTTCAGTGCTGGGAATGGAACTGATTTAATCTGTCAGGTCACACTTGGAGTCATGAGCACCCATGGGGCTTGTCCTGTGTTGCCAGAGGCGGGTTGGTAATCTCCCAGCGGCTCTCCAGATGTTTCCTAGAGTCTCGTTTCACAAACCCCCGTCATGGGTGGACACAGAGCCTGGCATGCTCTCACAGCTGGCCAGCCTTTGCTGGAACTCCCTCACAGGACCTTTTCCTGGCACAGCCTGTTTTGTCTTTGTTTTGTCCTCTTGCTATTGTGAGATGGATGGTTGCTGTGCAGCCAGGCTGGCCTCAGCAAGGCTGCCAACCTTCTGTCTTAGCTGCCTGGATGCCGAGGTAACAATCGTGCATCCTAACACACAGCTAGATCCCTTTTCTTTCAGTTTTTCCCATTTTGTCTATTTTGTTATGATGATAGGGATTGAACCTAGGGCCTTGCACCTGCTAGACAAGCTCCCTTCCACCGAGCTGCATCTTTAGCCCTTGTCTGCATTTTCTTTTATTTTAAATATAGTAAGTATCGTTTATTTATTCTTTGAGAATTATAACATCCATACAATGTATTCCAATGGTATATACTTGCTACTCCTCCCAGATTCTTCTCAAGGCCCCTCTTAACTTTATATCTCTATATTTTATTTTGTTCTTTTGTTTTTTGTTCTTTGAGACAGGGTCTCACTATGTAGGTAGCTCTGGCTGTCCTCAAACTCAAAGAGATTTTCCTGCCTCTGCCTCCTGAGTGCTGGGAGTAGAGGTGTGAGCTACCAAATCCAGCCTTTCTTATTTCTTCCTTTCTTTCTTTCTTTCTTCCTTCCTTCCTTTCTTTCTTTCTTTCTTTCTTTCTTTCTTTCTTTTTTAGAGACAGGGTTTCTCTGTGTTGCTCTGGCAGTCCCGAAACTCTATAGACTAGTCTTGCCTAGAACTCACAGACACACCTGCCTCTGTTCCCGAGTGCTGGAATTAAAGGTGTGCAGGCCAACATCAGTCTTTCCTTCCTTCCTTCCTTCCTTCCTTCCTTCCTTCCTTCCTTCCTTCCTTCTCTTTCTTATCCCACTGAATCCAATTACTGTGGCCCATATACACATAAATGGGAGTCAGTTTTACACTATGTCCATTTAGCAAAATAGTAAGTAGTACATTCCCCCGTCTGGAGCCTGTGGAGTCATCAGTTCTTGGCCAGATTTATAGTATCAGACATGTTTTTCATTTAAGGCCTATGGAGCAGGCCTTAAATCTAGTCAGAAAGTGGTTGGTTACCCTCCCCCCAATATTCTTGCCACTAATGCATCCGTGGGTGTATCTTACCAGGCTGGTTTTCATGGTAGCTTGCAGGGGTCTTAGCCAGGTGAGACTGTTGGTGGATTTTTCTGCCCTAGCAGCCTGCATAGTACCTTTCTGCACTGTGAAAGCTGAACAGCAGGGAGGAGGCTTCCAGGTCAGTAACAATGTGACTTCTCTAAATTCTGTAACCGGTCCGTTACAGCACTAGAGTCTTACCATCAAGTTCTGGTGGGCAAACAAGAGCAATGGTAACAGCTTGTATTGTTTTCATCCCCTTGACCAAAAATCTGAGGGGATGCTGGTGGGGGGGTGTACTTGGTGGGTGGAGGAGGGTGGATCTCTAGAGTTTGAGGCCAGCCTGGTTAACAGAGTTACACAGAGAAACCCTGTCTTGAAAAACAAAAACCCACAAACAAACAAACAAACAAACAAACAAACAAACAAAACTTGAGAGGAGAAACCACACACCTGGTACTGGGTTTATCATAGTTATTTTGTTTATTTAGTTTTTTTTTTAAAATGAGCTTTTAAAAATATTTATTTTTATTTTATATGCATTGATGATTTCCCATGGGTGTTGGGTCCCCTGGAACTGGAGTTATAGATAGTTGTGAGCTGACATGTGGGTGCTGGGAATTGAACCCAGGTCATCTGGAAGAGCAGCTATTGCTCTTAACCACTGAGCCATCTCTCCAGCCCCCTGTTTGTTTGTTTATTTATTTTTGAGTCAGGGTCTCACTATGTAGCCCTGGCTGGTCTGGAACTCACAGATCCATCTGCTTCTTCCTTCAGAGTACTGGGCTTATTTACCTCTGGGATAAGTATTCTCTCTCTCTCCCTCTCCCTGTCTCTCTCTCCCTGTCTCTCTCTCTCTCTCTGTGTGTGTGTGTGTGTGTGTGTGTGTGTGTGTCTGGAAACAGAGTCCCTCATTTGCATGGTATTTGGCGACTAGGCTGGCAAGCCTGTGAGTCCCAGGGATTCACCTGTCTCTGCCTCCCGGTTAGATGATTAGAACCTTGTACCACTATGCCTAGCTTTTTTATGTGGGTTCTAGGGATTAAACTCTGATCATGCTCACTCAAAAAGCACTGAGCCCTCACCTCCCCACTGACCCATCATCCCTTGATGGGGTGTTTAATACCCAGCCCAACTGTGCTCTCCTGGAAGCCTTACTACCTGCTGGGCTAGACCCAGGGGATCTTTGGGGTCAGCACTGTCCTTAGGGAACTCATCCTGGCTTTCTCCCACTCTTTGTCCTGGGGCTATGATCCTAGGCCTTGGGAAGGGGGATGGACAGACTGACAGAATCAAGTATCTTCGGCCTTGAGCTTCATGATCGCTATCTAATCAGCTGGTCCTGGTGTCTCTGGTTTCTTTAAAAAACAAAACAAAAAGAAAAGTTTTACAGTCACAATTGGCCAGAATCCACTTACTTGAGTGGGTGTGGGGCCAAGTGGGTGTGGGGCAGAGTGGGTAGGGTCTCTTCACTAGGTGACAGGGGCCTGCCTGATCCTGTCACTGCTCCTTGTCAACTGTCATTTAAACCTCCCCGTGGCCCATGAGGTGGACACCGTTTGGTCCCTGGCATGTGTCACCAGGATAAACCGGCTATGATAGTCACTGCCTCCAAGGGCTGTGGTGCTGGAAGTGCAGTACAGAGGGCAAGGCCTGGCATGGGGCACCCAGGGACACTCTGGCGGCTGCTGCCAGGGTCCTGAAATGCCTCTCTGTTTGTGCCAGATATTCAGGCTGTGGTTGAATGTCTGCCACAACTGTTGGAAGGTATGCCGTATCCTCTCCTAGTTGGTGATTCATACTCGGAAGATGATTTATGTTCCTTGAGTCCCATGGAGGACAGGCTAGACCCAGCGTGGCTTCAGTGACAGGGCCTTGTAGTATTCAAGAACAAACCCAGGCCCAGAGAGGTAACTAAGCCTGGGAGAGTGTTGACTCAGTGTCTGCCTGCCTTGGAGTCCATCCTGAGCTGCCAGCTCTGGACCAGCGCCTCTGGGGCCTCCATTTGTTGGTTCTGGCTGTTTGCAGATGGTGGGATGGTTGTCCTTGTTTAAAGACAGTCGAAGGTGATGTAGACTGCCGGAGACCTGGCTTTTGGACATTGCTGTCTCTGATGAGCTGGCTGTGGGGACTCAGCTCCATGGAAAACAGTGATCAGGGGTCAGGGAATGGCCCACCTCTTCCTTCTAGCCTTTGGAAAAATCGGTGGTTTAGTTTTGAGACGGAGTCTCATTCATCATGTATCCCAGGCTGACCTCCAAGTTACCCTCTTCCCGCTTCAGCATCCCAAGTGCTGGCATGACAGCCCTGAACCGCCATGTCTGCTCTATACAGCTGGGGACTGAACCCACAGCTGCCTGCGTGCTAGGCAAGCTCTGAGCCCTGGCCCTGGTCCTGCTTGGAGTTTTTCTGGCCCTCGAAGCTGGTGACTGTCAAGAATCCAATCCTCTTCCCTCTCCTCTCCTTGATCTCTCAATGTGTCACATGACACTGGCTTCCTTCCCCTCAATGCACAGAGCCAGTGTTTCCCTGATTCAGTTAAAGTCCCACAAGGTTGGGGACAGTCTGTCTCATTACCACTGCTGTCTGCCACACCTTGAACCTGACCTTCAAGAGTAGCTGCTCACAGCATGCTTGAATGAATGAATGAATCAATGAATGAGTGAGTGAGTGAGTGAGGGGTGAATGAAAGAATTAATGAGTGAATAAAGGAACAAATGGATTAGTAAAGGAACAAATCAAAGCAAATCAAAATGTGAAATGATGAATGAATGAAACCCTTTGACTGGAGGCTTGTTAACAGGCCTCATCCATCATCCTTTATCCTTATGGCAGGGAGCATGGTAGCAAGTCACGTGGGCACGGTGTCTGAGGACTAGCTGAGACCTTACTTACACCCTGATCCACAGGCAGAGAGAGAACTACCCTGGGCCTGGAATGGGCTTTTATTTGTTGGTTGTTTGTTTAATTCTTTTTGTTTTTTCGAGACGGGGGTTTCTCTGTTTACCCTGGCTGCCCTGATACTGGCTCTGTAGACCAGGCTGGCTTTGAACTCAGAGAGATCCTCCTGCCTCTGCCTCCAGAGTGCTGGGATTAAAGAGAGTACCACCACCACCCTGCTTTGGAGTGGGCTTTTGAAACCTCAAAGCCCATCCCTAGCAGGACACCTTCTCCAACAAGGCCACCTCTCCTAACCCTTCCAACAGTTAACCAACCGGGACTAAACATGCAAATATAGACGCCCACGGGGGCCATTCTCAACCACCTTTTCTGCCTTCCGGGCCTCTGGCACAGGCCGGTCTCAGGCAGCTGCTGTGAGCCTAGGTGGGGAAGCCCCTCATGGTCCTCGCTGTGTCTCCCTACAGAATGTCCGCATAGACCCCAGCAGCCTGTCCTTTGGGATGTGGAAGGAGATTCCTGTCCCCTTCTACTTGTCCGTCTACTTCTTCGAGGTGGTCAACCCCAGCGAGATCCTAAAGGGCGAGAAGCCAGTAGTGCGGGAACGTGGACCCTATGTCTACAGGTGAGACCAGGCAGGGTGGGGCGGGGCTGTGGTGGTGGGGGTCTACTCTATCGAGCCTTGGAGGTTGCTCCAGCGGTGGACTAGGCACAGAAGGGGGAGGCTATAATGCTGACTGTTTCTTTAAGGGGTAATGTTGTGGGGTGTGTGCTCATGTGCGGGCCTGTGTTTGTGTGTATGTGCCCATACGTGTGTGTGTGGTGTGTGTGTGTGTGTGCGTGGGGGGGCACAAAAGGGGTAAAATGGGTGCTACTGAGTCAGGAAAGTTAGACAAGGGCACAGAAGTGAAGCCAGTTGACATGGCACCTAAGGAGTGGGCCACAAGCAGGGAGGGGACAGAGAGCTTGGAGAGTGCTTGTGTCTTAGTTGACGTGGCCTGTATAGATCTGTGTAGGCCTGTGTGAGGAGACTTGTGACTTCAAGGGTGGAGGGGGACAGGTGGCCCTGGTACGGTGGGATGAGCGTTGCAAAAGTCCTGAGGCAGGAGGATGGTGGCGTTGAGGAAGGGCCAGGAAGCCAGCTGTGGCACGGGTTCCTTGGGGCTGAGACCTGCAGGGCCTGGGGGTTGCCTGCTAGCAACTCTCTCCTTGGCTCTCAGTGGATGCAGCCACCTACTGAGGCGGGAGTATTATTGTTTCGCCCTACAGACGCAAAACCTGAGGCCCTAGAGGTAGAGATTCATTCAGTGGCACATGTTCCAATCCTGGGCTCCCATGGTTGAAACTATGGACTCTTAAGAGTGGCTGCCTGGCCCTCCACTCTTAGGAAGGAGTTTTACTTCCGTGAGCCTGTTTCCCCATCTGTGAGATGGAGATAATGGTACCCACTGCGGGTGCATTCAAGGACCAGATGAGATGGTTAGTTTGAGCATTTGGCCTGCAATAAACTCTCAGTAAATGCTGGCTGTGTGGATTTCTACTTGGTGCTGGGTGATGATTATCGAGTGGAAAGGAGATGTGAGGACTTGGGGTGCGTTCCAGAGGGGCTCAGAGAGCCTGGTGGTGGGTGAGGGAGAGCAGAGAAGGGTTGTTTGGTGGTGGCAGCATCTTGCCATGGGCAGACGCTGGGGTATATAAACAAGAGAGGGCAAGGTAAACCTTGGTGCTGTTGGTTATCAATACACTAACACTCTGGGGTCCCTGGCTCCCAGGGTGTGCTGGGAGCTGATGGGAGCATCCATATGACCTTACACACCCAGCTGATCCAATGTGTCTCCACAGGGAATTCAGACATAAGGCCAACATCACCTTCAATAACAATGATACTGTGTCCTTCGTGGAACGCCGCAGCCTCCATTTTCAGCCTGACAGGTCCCACGGCTCCGAGAGTGACTACATTGTGCTGCCTAACATCCTGGTCTTGGTGAGGCTATGGCCCTCTGTCTACCCCATGCTTACCCCACTCTCTCCCCCACTGTCTCCATAGTGACCATCCCATCCTTCTCATTGCCTTACTTCCCATTTGAGACCTGGGACCTCCCTTGTGGTCCCTGATGAAGCCTGAAGGTCAGCGCCACTGGGGACCAGTGTGGCAGGGTCACATGATGTGGGCAGGTGGGAGTCAGGAAAAGCAGCCATTTATTGAGCACACGGTGTTTGGAGTTGCTGGGTCAGTGCCTTGGTGCATGCTGGGAGCCACTCAACTCAGAGCAGTCCCAGCAGTCCTGCGGAGAAAGCAAGAGTGAAGACAGGACGTTTCTTTCCAGCCAGGTCCCGCAGTCCCGTTAGTCCCAAATAAACACACAGAGGCTTATAATAATTATAAACTGTTTGGCCGATGGATTAGGCTTCTTTTTGGCTAGCTCTCTCTTAATTATCAACACATAACTATTAATCTATGTATTTCCACATGGCCTTATCTTACCGGAGAATGCCTGGGCATCCTACCTTCCCAGTAGTTACATGGCTTCTCTGGTGTCAGCTTCTGCCTTTCCTTTCTCCTTGTCTGATAGCTCCGCCTATGCTTCCTGCCCGGCTACTGGCCAATCAGCATTTATTCATCAACCAATAAGAGAGACATATTCACAGCATACAGAAGGACATCCCCATCAGACATTTATACAGAGGGGCCAGGAGGACCCTCCCCAAGGACAAAGTTCAAGACACCAAGTGGGACAGCTTTACCAGGCCAGGGTCAGACCCCATGGTCTGACTTTCATACTTCTTGGAAGATTCTTTTAATTCTCCCACCCATCCACCCCCAGCCATAGGAAATTGTCAGAAACACCAGCTTTCATGAAGGCAACACAATTAGGTGATGTCTGGCTTTGCCCCTCAGCTAGCTATTCTGCCTACCAACCCAGGTCCATTGTCAGAAATGTCCCCAAGGACCGATGGAGGTGGAGGAAGAATTTTTGTTTTTAACCTTTATTTATTTATCTACTTACTTGTTATCATTATTTTGAGACAGAGTCTCCACTATGCAGTCCTGGCTGTCCTGCAACTTATTATGTAGACCAGGCTGGCTTTGAACACACAGAGATATGCCTGTCTCTGCCTCAAGTGCTGGGATATTAAGGTGTGCACAGCCACATCTGGTACATGGCTCCTTTTTAGGTACTAAGAAACAACAACAATCTGTCCTGAGCGGGCAGGATGGCTCAGTGAGTAAAAGACACCTGCCACCAACCGTCTTGATTTGAGTTTAATTATCTCCAGGACTCACATGACTCCCACGGGTTTCCTTTAACATCCACACATGTGCTATGGTGCCCGCCCAGTAAACATAATAACCCTGTATTGATTACTGATGATGAAGGGGACCTATAAGGATGGGGAGCAGCACAACACACTCTATGGAAATACCTGGAAACTGCAGCTGTGTGTTGCTCTGGAGGCAGAAGGTGGCTTGTGGTTGCAACCTTTGGAAAAACCAAGGACCTCCATGCATGCTGCAGAGGAGAGCAAACACAAACACTATAAACTCAACTGCACTCAGGACACTTTGACCCTGGTGGGAGTGGATGTCCTGGACTCCCAGTGTTAAGGTGGGGAGGAGACATGGGAAGCGGGGTGGAGTCCCCATGAAGAAGCTGAGGCAGGAGGATGCCGAGTTCCAGGTCAGCCTAGACTACATTTTGTGAGGGGGCTGCAGGGCTCGGTGAGACTGTCTCAGTATCTCAGTATCCTGCTTCCAGGATGTTATTGATGGAGGGGCGCGAGGGGATAGCATCCTTGTTATAAACACAGCACTGGCATCCTTGCTGGCCCTCTTCTCTGGCAGGCCTGCTCTTAACCTTGGCTACAGCCCCGTTGTTCTCAGGGTGAAAGACAGCCTGGGGACCTCCTCTGTGCCCCAGCTGTGCAGAGTGTTTCCTGGTATTTCATTGGCTCCTACCAGGGCTCAGGTGTGGCTCTGCAGTGACAGTGGCTGAGTAGGGCCCCTGAATGCCATGCCTGAGCTTCGTGACTGCCGTGCAGTTCATTTAGTCTGAACGCCATGGGTGTTCTCTAGTATATGTTGCCCTGGCAACAAGGATCAGGGAAGGAAGGGTTCACATGGAGGGTCTGAGCTATTTGCCTGAAACCTGAGGATGGTGGAGGGTGTCCCACCATGCCCACCTCCCTAGCTCCATGTCCTTGGCTTTGCAGGGGGGCGCAGTGATGATGGAGAGCAAGTCTGCAGGCCTGAAGCTGATGATGACCTTGGGGCTGGCCACCATGGGCCAGCGTGCCTTTATGAACCGCACAGTTGGTGAGATTCTCTGGGGCTACGAGGATCCCTTTGTGAATTTTATCAACAAATACTTCCCAGACATGTTCCCCATCAAGGGCAAGTTCGGCCTGTTTGTTGAGGTAAGTGTCTTCCGTCCACACAGACTGCTGTGAAAGGCAGCTGTCAGGCGAAGACCCTAAGAAACCGTCTTAAGCAAAATTGGAAAATTAGCAGAACATCAGTATCGCATTCAGGTGTGGACTGATCCAGTTCAAGGGGTGTGTGACTGGGGTTTAGCTTAGGAAATTGGAGGCTTTGCTGCAGGAGGAGGAGCAGGAGGACTGGGTTCTCGAGACAAATACCTAAAATGTACTACTCAGAGGTGCCAACTTATTCTCAATCTTAACTGTTGGTAACCTGAGGTAAGATCTGACCCCTGACCTCAACTCCCTATTCCAGCTCAGCTTTTTCCAAGGGGTCTGCCGATAGGGTGGCCTTTTAGTGAGGGTCAGTGGCATGACCCAGTGACCCAAACCTCCAGGACCTGTTGTACCAGGTGTAGATGAAATTCACTGCTCAGTGGTTAAAATCACTGGTTGCTTTTCAAGAGGATCCAGGTTCAATTCCCAGCACCCACGTGGTGTCTCACAGTCATCTGTATGTAGCTCCAATTCCAGGGGATCTGATGCCCTCTTCTGGCTTTCTTAGGCACTGTATGTGTGTGGTGCACAGATATAACATGCAGGCAGATGACTCAGGTACATAAAATAAAAATACATGCAGTCTTGTGGAGAGCAGGCTATATACGTAAGGCACCATGTCTCCCAGAGACCAGGTGACGTTCCTGTGGGGTGAACATGTAACAAGATGGGCAGCGGTTGAATGCTCAGTGTCAGAGCTTTTACAGTTAGGAGCCCTGGGTAGAGTCCTGTTTCTGTATCTGCCCTTCCCAGGACCTCCTATACAGACCTCCATCCCTTTCTCTTCCTCACAGCTGAGGCTGGGGCTCCTATGGGGACAGCCCAGGAGACAGGAGCAGAACACATTCCACCTAGTCCTGCTCTCCAGCCATTCTGGGATTAAATAATATTGCTTCTGTGACCTCTGGTTCATTCTACCATTGCTAGCCCTTCCATTCAGCTTCTACATCTTTCCATGGCACTCTTTTCCCTTGGGGAATTTATATTGAATGCTTTATTTCTTTTCTTTTTTGGTTTGTTTGTTTTGATACGGAGTCTCTATGTAGCTATGTCTGTCCTGTAACTAACTTTGTAGACCAGGCTAGCCTCGAACTCAGAGATCCATCTGCCTCTGCCTCTTGAGATCTGGGATTAAAGATGTGTGCCACTATTCCCCACTTAAATGCCTTTTTTTCCCCCTTAATTAACTGCTGGGCCTGATGGGGTAGATTTGCCATCTCTGTACATGGGAGTATGAGGCAGGAGGATGGCAAGTTCAAAACCAGCCTGGACAACTTAGTAAGACCCTGGGTCTATCCCCAGCAATGAGTCAGTGCAGCAGGGAGAGGGCCTGTCCACAGCTGAAGAGCAGGCCAGCTTGTGCCTGTGTCCAGGTCTCGAGCCCCCAACTCAGGGCTAATGGCACGGTTGCGCCTGTTTACAGATGAACAACTCAGACTCTGGGCTCTTCACTGTGTTCACGGGCGTCCAGAACTTCAGCAAGATCCACCTGGTGGACAGATGGAACGGACTCAGCAAGGTGAGCAGGAGGGGGGACAGTCCCTTCCCCTAGATTGGGGACAAGCCTTGGGCAACAGAAAAGGCTCTGGAGATGGTATCAGGGTCACCCAAGGACTTCAAAGGTCTAGGAACTGTCCCTTGAGTGTGCTTCTGCTGGGAACTCTTCACTCTTCTGTCCCTGCGTTTCCATTAACAAGGCGGACAGGAAGACATTCCCATAAGATAAGACAATGGAGGCCTAGCACCTTGCCTAGACCCACCCGGAAACCCCCAGCACCACTTGTGGGGCCCGGCTTCCTGGCCATTTAACCACCACCACGCCTCTGTGTATCCAGAGAAATGTGTTTTCCTTCCTTCTTTGAATACACAGAAATCCTGTTGTGTGCTGTTTCGCAGTTGGCTCTTCTCCTTAGGACATCTTTGCTCTATATTGTGTTTTTGTGCTGTTGTGTTTGTCAGTTACTGAAGATGGAGCCCAGGCCCTGTGCATTCTTTACAGGGGCTGTACCACTGAGCCACGCCCATAGCCCCTCACTGGGGGATTCCAGGTGGGGGCTCTGCCACTGAGTCACACCCCAATCCCTCACTGGGGGATTCTAGGCAAGTCCTGAGCCATCTCACTGTCCCTATCCTTTTTCTTTTCCTTCCTTCCTTCCTTCCTTCCTTTTAGATTTTCAAGACAGAATTTCACTGTATAGCCCTAGCCATCCTGGAACTCACTCTGTAGACCAGGCTGACCTCAAACTCACAGAGATCTGCCTGCCTCTGCCTCCTGAGTGCTGTGATTAAAGGCATGTGTCACCACTGCCCTGCTAAATTATTATTTTGGAAAGGTCTCATTTTGTATCCCATGCTGGCTTCAAACTTTCAATCTTCCTGTCTCAATTCCCTCCTGAGTGCTTAGATCATAGATGTGTGTGCTACCACACCCGTCCAGCGGCCGTTCTCAGTGGGTGCTGTTCACACTAACCAGATCCTTCCTTTCTTCTTCTCACTCTTCTCCTCCTCCTTCATTATTATTACTATTATTATTATTATTTAGTTTTGTGAGACAGCGTTTCTCTGTGTAGCCCTGGCTTGCCATGGGACTTACTCTGTAGACCAAGCTGGCCTCCAAGCTTTACTTGTTTGCAGGGTGTGCATGTTGACTTATACAGGGAGAGGGAGCAAGAAGATGTGGGCAATGGGCCCATTGTACAGATGACTCAACTGAGTCCCCAACAACACTGTGTGGAGCAGGCCCCACTGTGGGGAACAGGAAGTTGGGTCAATGCTCTGTCTACACAGCCTGCTCTGTGCCAGGGTTGGGTATGATGATATCTGTCTGCACTGGAACAAGTATTGGGTGCGAGTCTTGGCTGTCCTTCAAAGTTGCATCTCTTCCTGTCCTCCCACAGATCAACTATTGGCATTCAGAGCAGTGCAACATGATCAATGGGACTTCTGGGCAGATGTGGGCGCCATTCATGACTCCCCAATCCTCACTGGAATTCTTCAGTCCTGAGGCTTGCAGGTAAACTTGTGTGGGCATGCGATACAGGTGATTCCGCTTCTGAGATGATTTAGGGTCCATTCAGCTAGCTCCTGGGGTGTACACTCAAAATGCCTCACCCTCTGTGTACTATGGCTCAGTTTATTTCTTGTCACTATGGCAAAATAGCCTGACAGAGGAGACTTGGGGAGGCGATTTATTTTGGATTTCTGTTGCACCTTGAAAGTTCATCCACCTCCCAAATAGCACCCCTCACCCCCCCCCCCAGCTGGCATCCAAAGGTGCAAGCATGTAGCCTGATTGCCCTGACTTTTCATGGGTGCCACAGCTTAAGTAGAGCCCAGAGAGGCTGTGAGTGGGTGGTTGCTGGGGGCTGTCATGATGGTGGTGGTGACAGGTGATGGTAGGAAAAGTCAGGGTCTCGGGTGAAGCTGTGGTGTGGAGCTGGAGGGCTGGGGTCTCCTGGAATCCAGACCTTTGACAGTGAGGTGCAGTTCCCTGTGTCTACCAGTCTCTAACTCCTTTGCTTGGAGGTGTGCTGAGGCTTTGTAGCTTGGGCTTCACCATCCCAGGGTCCCGACTGTAGCCTGGGAAGACATGGTGGTCTCTGAGCCCATCCCCAAGTGGTGCCCTAGCTGGTGATGCATTCTGGCCACGCTGGAGGTGACCTTGGCTTGGGAACTCACTGGGCTGATCTTTGAGCCCTCTGCCTCTCTAGCTAACACAGACAACTATGCTCCCTCCGTGCCTGTGTCCCGTTGGATACTTCCAAAAGCAGGACTTGGTTATTTTTTAAAAAAAGAATTGCTATTTTTCAATTATTTATATCTGTGTGGGTTATGTGCACATGCATGCAGCTGCTCATGGGGGGCCATAAGAGGGCGTTGGATCACTTGGAGCTTGTGTTATAGGTGGTCGTGAGCTGCCCAACTTGGGTGCTGGGAACTGAACTTAGGTCTTCTAGAGGAGCAGTAAGTGCTTTTAACCATTGATCCATCTCTCCAGCCCATTTATAGTGTGTGTGTGTGTGTGTGTGTGTGTGTGTGTGTGTGTGTGTGTGTGTTGCTAATAATGGAACCCACAGCCTCAATACACTATGTAAATGGTCTCCCCTGATCATGCTCTAGTCCCCTAAGTTCAGACTTAAGAGAAAACATTTTCAGCCCAGCCTCTGTCAGTGGCAGAGATGACTGAGATGGCTCAGGGTTGGGGAGAGGCTCAGTCAGTAAAGTGTTCACCATTAGCAAGAGGAGCTGAGTTCACTCCCCAGAGCTCAGTAGCAGTGTGTGCCTAGAAACGCAGCCCTAGTGAGGCGGAGATGGGAGAGTGCTGGAAAGCCACCCAGCCTGACAGAGTGGATAAGCTCCATGTTCATGGAGAGACCCTGCCTCAAAAAATAAGGTGGAGGAGCTGGAGAGACGGCTCAGAGGTTAAGAGCACTGTCTGCTCATCCAGAGGTCCTGAGTTCCATTCCCAGCAACCACATGGTGGCTCACAACCATCTGTCATTACATCTGGTGCCCTCTTCTGATGTGCAGGCAGAACAATGTATGTACAATAAATAAATAAATCTTTTTTTTTTTTTTTTCCCGAGACAGGGTTTCTCTGTATTACTTTGGAGCCTGTCCTGGAACTTGCTTTGTAGACCAGCTGGCCTCAGACTCACAGTGCTGGGGCTAAAGGTGTGCACCACCAATGCCCAGCAAATAAATAAATCTTAAAACAAATAAATAAATAGATAGATAAATAAATAAGGTAGAGAGTGATTAAAAAAGAAATCCAGTGTCAGCTTCTCACCTACAACACACAGGCATGCACGCACACACACAAACACAACCATAGACATACAAATATCTGTATACTCAACACAAAGAGGAACGAAACTCAACGAACAGTTGAGTTTCCCTCTCAGGTTTTGAGCTTCCTGTGCAGGGACAAGCTGTGGCTTTTGAGCGTGTGTCAGGTGGTGTTGTGTAGTAAGAGTCCTGAGAGGTATAGCTCAGTGGTATAGCAGCACTTGCTTGGTTTACACAAGGCCCTGGGTGCAGCCAGGGTTAGTGTTTCTGATAAACCCGTGACTGAGAAAG
Source organism: Phodopus roborovskii (assembly GCF_943737965.1). NCBI lineage: Eukaryota > Metazoa > Chordata > Mammalia > Rodentia > Cricetidae > Phodopus > Phodopus roborovskii. The sequence continues at coordinate 1,393,447 of NW_026126598.1, read as the reverse complement.
AGGCTCAGCTCAGGGCTGGGAAGCAAACAGGAAACTGAAGAAGGTCCCATAGCCCCTTTCAAAGGCCACCTGAAATGACTCAAAGACCTACCATTAGATCCCACTTGGTTTGTTTTCTAGTCAGGGTCTCTCTGTGTAGCCTTGGCTATCCTGGAATTAGCCTGGTCTCGAGTTCACAAAGATCCGCCTGCCTCTGCCTCCCAAGTGCCGGGATTAAAGGCGTGCATCACCAACCACTACCAGTCTTAGAACCCACTTTTTAAAGGTTCCCCCAATCCAGTAGCATCCACCCCCAACACACACACACACACACACACACACACACACACACACACACACACACACACACACACACACACAGAGAGAGACCAGCCCTTGACCACAGGGCTCTTGGGAGGCACTCCTCATCCACATTCCAGCCAATTGTTCTCTTTGTTTCTGTTTTGCTCATCTCTGGAACCCTTGCTCCACACCCTCCTGTTTGCCCTCCTCTGGAATCCTGTGTGATTGAGATGCAGGCCAGGTGTCCCTCTCCATCAGTTAACCCTTCAGGGGATATTCTCCAAAAAACAAAGACATTTTCTTACACAGTCACAAGGGCCAAATCCAAGGAATTTCACATTGACTTGATAAGATCCTCTGAACCCAGTGCTGCTGAATAAATTAGAAAATAAACCATGCTTACAATTCCAGGTTCATTCTTGTGGATGGGGATGAGGGCCAGAGCAGGAACTCCAGGCAGCTAGTCAGTTCAGTTACAAGAGCAGAGTACTGAATGCACTCATGCCTAGGGCTCAGACAGCTGGCTCCCCTTTTATATAGTCTACGGCCCAAGCCCAAGCCCAGGGAATGGTGCCTGGATCTTTTCTTTTGCTTTTTTTTTTTTTTTTTTATAGACAGGGTTTCTCTGTATTGTCCTGGAACTAGTTCAGTAAACCAGGCTGGCCTCAAACTCACAGAGATCCACCTGCCTCTACCTCCTGAGTGCTGGGATTAAAGGTATGTGCCACCAATGCCCGGTGTGTGGGCTGGATCTTAAGGGAATTAAAACAATTTCACAGGCCAGCCTTATCTAGACAGTCTCCCATTGAGAGTCTCCTTGAAGGAGATTCTAGATATGTCAAACTGATAAACCTTACTATCACATTGTTGACAATGTTTTATTTGACTAAAATATTAGCTAGACACATTTTACTTATCTGAAATATTATTCTAAACATTATTTCTTTAGTAATGGGTCTTAGGAATCTGAGTATCAGCTGAGCAGTGGTGTCATGTGTTTTTACTCCCAGCACGCAAGGCAGAGGCAAGTGGATGCTTCCCTGGGATTTGCATCTACATAGCCAGTTCCAGGCTAGCCAGGGCTATATAGAGACTACAGAGATTCATAAAGAAAAAAGAAAAGGAGAAAGGGAGAGGGAGGGAGAGAGGAAAAAAAGAGAGAGATTGACATTTCATTGTAAGTGGACAAGGGCTCTGTAAATTTCAAACTCTCTCTTAGTGCAACAGGACCCTGTGTAAATGCTGGCTTTCTTTATTGCTTGGGGGACAAGGAGAAAATTTGCCAGGTGGTCAGTATGGGTGCAACTTTGCCCCCAGTGGTTTGTTTTGTTTTGTTTTGAATTTTTTGAGACAGGGTCTCATATCATCAAGGTTGGCCTCGAACTTGCTGTGTAGCCAAGAAGGACCGTGATCTCCTGATTTCCCTTCTTAGAAGAATGCTAAGAATAGTTCTCACCGTGCCTCCTCCCTACAGGTCCATGAAGCTCACCTACCATGATTCAGGGGTGTTTGAAGGCATCCCCACCTATCGATTCACGGCCCCTAAAACTTTGTTTGCCAATGGGTCTGTCTACCCACCCAATGAAGGCTTCTGCCCATGCCTCGAATCTGGCATTCAAAATGTCAGCACCTGCAGGTTTGGTAAGTGTCCCATCTGTGCTCCGTCCCCACCTCCAGGCTGAGTTGAGGGTGGCACCAGGATTTTATCTGCTGCCAGCTTGCAGTCCCATTAATCTCTGGTCTCTGCACCCCTGATGATCTCAGTGCTACAGATACGAAGCTAAAGATAACACCACCCTGATAAATGTCCCACCAGCACTCATTATCCACGGGCTCTGTTGCACCGAAGTCCGAAGGGTCCTGCCCTGAGGTTAAGATCTGACAATGGGCACTGGCTCTTGGTCATGGAGAGGAGTCTGCCCTCATCCCCTTCCTGCTTCTGGAGTTACCACACTCCTTGGCTTGTGGCCCCTTCCTTTCAACCTAGCATCCAGTTTGGGACCGGGTAGTGCTGTGTGACCCGAATTAGCTTCTTACGTCCATTCTTCCTGCCTCAGCCTTCTGAGTGCAGAGATTGTGGGCTTATACCCTGACACCAGATCCCCCCAAACCCTTCATTCTCTGACCTCCTCTGCCCAGCTCTTACAGTTTTCGGGACTCCAGAGACTGACTGGATGTGGGTGGGAACACCCTTTGGGGCCATTCACCTGCTGAGGAGCAAGGGCTTGGCAGAATCAAACTGGCAACTCTGCTGTTGTGTAAACCTTGCCTCTTCGGCATAGTTGGGTGTGAAGCTAGGTGCTGGCTGTGTCCCCTGGTGTCTACTCTGAGCTCTAATCGTGTGCCAGACCCTGCTATGCCCCATCTCCGTTGCTCAATTAGGATTCTTGGGTGTCAGCTCCAGGCCAGGCCGCGCCCCTCACCCCTCACCTGGTGGTCAGGCCTAGGCAGCTCCAGGGACCTCCCACGTACGTACATAGTGTTTCTTCTTCCCACTGGCTTCTTCTCCAGACTGCCACTGCCGTCCCCTCTGTCCCTTGCCAGCTCATATTGCACCAGATGTGAATCAATTTGAAATTAAAAGCTTCCTCTGCTCATATCCTCCTAGAGGCCCTCACTGATCTTCCAACCTCTTTGGCCCTCCCTGGTGCCTGCCATGGCAGCTGATGTTATTTAACCCTTCCCTGCTTGCCCCCTCCCTGGACTGAAAACCTTGTGCCATCCCTCCCCACCTTATAGTAGTAGCCGTGCCCCCCCACATTCAGGAGGCAGAGGCAGGCGGATCTCTGTGAGTTCCAGACCAGCCTGCTCTACAGAGTGAGTTCCAGGACAGGCTCCAAAGCTACACAGAGAAACCCTGTCTCCAAAAACAAAAGAGAGGGAGCGAGGGAGGGAGGGAGGGAGGGAAGGAGGGAGCGAGGGAGGGAAGCATTAGGCCTGAGACAGGGTGGCTGCCTGGGTCTGGAGGTTGGTAGGCACAGCCTGTCTCTGTGTCTGACTTTCAGAGCCTGTTTGGGTAGAACACCATCATGCAGATAGGGAAGTGGACCCTGGGGACACTGCCACGGGGGTGGGAAGAAGAGACATGAAGAAATGACTGACAGATCCCAGTCTGTGCTTTTCCCTTGTGAGACAGAGCCTACTGGTCACCTGCTGCACAGAGTCACCGGGCACCTGCGGGGGGGGGGGGGGCAGGTGCCTGGCCTGACTGGGGAACGTGTTGGTTGATGGGGTTCAAGCTTCCAGGGTAGAGCTCTACACAGGCATGGGTCCAGGGCTTTCCTGTGGGTGGGAAGCCGTATCCACAGCCTAGCTCTGCCTTCCCCTCAGTGCCTGGTCCCAGAGCTTGCTGCAACTGGTCCAACTATGACCTAGTCACTGAGGCCAGGCTTAGGCTGCGCTGATTGGTCAGGGTGGGTCACACACACACACCGCAGGAGCAGTGACATCCTCTGCTGACAGGGAAAAAATTTCATATATGCCAAAGAATCTAAGTGTACTTGTGTCTGTGGCTTGTTCTTTTGTTTGTTGGGGGCGGGGGATGGGGCACAAGCATGTGTGTGCACAGAGGCCAGAGGTGGATGTCTTCCTACATCACTCTCTGGATTGATTGATTGATTGATTTGTTTGTTTATTTATTTGTTTATTTATTTATTTTTTTTGAGACAGGCCCTCTCACTAATCCTTGACCTGGCAAGCTCCAGGAAATCATCTGTCTCTGCCTCCCAAGACTGAGGTTACAGATGTGAGATGCCACATCTGGTTTTCTGTGCGAGCGCTGGGGACCTGAACTCAGGCCCTCGTACTCTCACAGGAGACACTTTACTTACTGAGCCGTTTTTCCTGACCCCCTAATGCTTGCCTTTTTAAATGGGAGGAGACTAAGAAAGGGGAGGGGTGGCTCCAACTGCTAAGGGAACACAGCCAACAACAATCCCACGAAGAAGAAAGAGGTGGACCTTGTAGGGTGCAGGGTTTTCCTGCTCTTCCTGCCCACCAGCCTGACTTTTGGTCTCCAGGCTCTCTGCTTGGCAACAGTCTTTATGTAGATGGAGTCATAATGTGTGTTCTTTCCCCCTTGTTCCCCGATGCTGCCCCTTGTCATGTTGATACGGTCCCATCTGCCAGATGGTGGGTGATTTGAGCTTGGCTTCTGGGTTGTTGTCTGGTATTCCATGGTGGGACTATGCTTGCCTTAGCCCTTCCTGGCTCATGGAGCTCTCTCTTGGCATTTCACTATTACAAGGTTCACTATTACAAGGAACATTCCTGCACATGCTGTGAGGGAGCACCTGAGGCCACATTTCTGCGGCATTTTTATCTGACGATAAAGAATACACATAGCTTTCTCCCTCTGGGTCATGAGAACTTCTTGGACTCAGGACTCCCTGCGTCTCATCTCCCTGTCTTGGGAGGGCCTTGGACCTTTCCTAGAGCGTCCCTTAATCACAACTGGGGTAATCCTGAGCAGTTAAGTCTGGATACATGGGCCATAAAGCTATAAATTAATTATGCTTATTGCCCGGGTGCATCTCTCTGAGCGTGTTTGAAAATAAAAAAAAGAAGATGAAACACACATGGGCATGCCATCTGCAACAGGCTGAGCTGGCAGCCATGTCTGTTAGAATCTGTGCCTTCCAGGTTTGGTTAGGTGGCAGCTTCGTTTCCCTGGGATGCCCGGTGTCCCTTCTACAGAAATGGGCTTCCAGTGTTTGCTTGTCATCCTGTCACAGATTGGATGAGAGGTCGGAGATAGGGTTTTCCAAACTGAGGGCAAGCATGGATGACTTTCAAGGGTCCGTGGATCCATCTGGATTCTCAATGACTCTTGCTCTACTGTAACGAATCCTTCTCTGACCCGCCAGCCAGTTCCCAAAAAATGATATAGAGACTTCTTATTTATCGTGAACAAGCCTTAGCTTAGGCTTGTTTCTAACCAACTGATAAACTTAAATTAACTCATTTGTATTAGTCTATGTGCTGACATGTGGCTCATGGCTTTTACCTCTCCTGAATGTCCTGCTTCCTCTGAATCCGGCTGGCAACTCCTCCTCCTTCTTCCCAGAGTTCTCTCTGACCAGGAGTCCCTGCTATGCCCCCTGCCTAGCCATTGGCCATTTAGTTTTTAATCTAACTAGTCACAGTGACATATCTTTACACAGAACAATCAAATATCTCGCAATATTTTCCCCTTTTCATATAAATAAAAAGAAAAGGGTTTTATTGTTTATGTATTTATTTATTTTTTGGTTTTTTTGAGACAAGATTTCCCTGTGAAGCTTTGGAGCCTGTCCTAGGACTAGTTCTTGTACACCAGGCTGGTCTCAAACTCACAAAGATCCACTTGCCTCTGCTTTCCAAGTACTGGGATTAAAGGCATGCACCACTACTACCCAGTGGAAAGGTTTTAATTCTAACATAGTAAAACTATATACAACAAGAAAAATTATCAGGTAAGAATTATATTTATAATATCTAGTCCATTTGTATTTGGCAAATTAGAAGAAATTACTCTATTATCTATCTTGATGAGTTCAAAGTGTTATACTTAAACCATTTTTTTAATTATAACTTGTACTACCAACCCAAAACTACCTTTTTTGAGTGTGTGTGTGTGTGTGTGTGTGTGTGTGTGTGTGTGTGTTTGAGATACAGCTTTTCTGCAGCTTTGGAGCCTGTACTGGAACTCACTCTGAAGACCAGGCTGGCCTTGAACTCACAAAGATCCACCTATCTCTGCTTCCCAAGTGCTAGGACTAAAAGTGTGCACCACCACCACCCAACCCCAAAATTATCTATTTAGACCTCAAAACATTTCTTAGATAAACAGTTTAAGCTTTTGTGTTTCTCAACCTTATACACTTTATACTTCTCTGAATTTGGTAACAAGGAAAACTAAGTATAACTATCTTGTCCTTAACTCCTGAGAAGTATATAATATTACCTGAGTAAACAGAAAGTATAAAGCAAACAACTTTCAAAACTATAAGAAATGACAGCAATACCAAGACTGAACAACAGAACCTGATCTTTATCTCAATTTTCCAGGGTTCCCTAAATATGCTGTCACCCCTAGGCAACAGGAAACAGTCCAGAGAACACAACACCCACATTCTCTTTTGATGGGTTTATGGGTTATGAATGTTTATCATTGTTTCAGGGGATTGGTTACAAGTTGTTAGTGGTCATGGTCAGGGAGGAAATTAAGTAAAAGAGATTAGGTTCTAGGATTTCGTTCTGAAAAGAAAAAAGGGATATAGGATTTTGTTTATTTGGTTTTGTTTGTTTGTTTGTTTGTTTTTTGAGACAGCCCTAGCTAGCTATCCTGGAACTCCCTCTATAGACAGGCTGGCCTCAGACTCACAGAGCTCTGCCTGCCTGTGCCTCCTGAGTGCTGGGATTAAAGATGAGCACCCAACACTACCCAGCCTGCTTTCGGTTTTTAAAGATTTATCTTATTTTTAATTATGTGATATGTATTTATTATTGTTGTTATTATTATTTCTGTCTTTCTTTGTACACACGAACGCGGGTCCCTTCAGAGGCCAGAGGTGTGCGATCTCTGGCTGCTGGAGTTACAGGCAGTTCCCAGCCTTCTGACATGGGTGCTGGGAATCAAACCCAGGTCCTCTGCCAGGGCAGAAGCACTGCTAGCTGCTGAGCCGCCTCTCCAGCCCCAAGGTTTTCCTCCTTTAATTTTAGAGTGTTGGGAATGTAAAGGCTTAAGAGATATAACTTTGAAAGGTAGGGTGCCTCCCTTCTGTGGATCCGTTGCCCCAGGGCATCTTGTGGCCTCCTAAGGGGGGCTAGTAACTCACACATCAAGCCTCTTGTCCTGAGATGGCTGTAATGGGCCACTTTGCTTGATTGACTTGAGGCCCTGCCTCAGGGTCCTGGCTGGGAATCTCTTGAAGGGGCTGCCCCCTCTCTCCTCCTGGGATTGATGTCAGAGACCGGCTCATATGCACCCCTGCTATGACTCTTGCAGAAGTAGCCTGTGGGCCTGGCTTGCCATTGAGCCGGGGCTTCCACACTCAAATTCATGTGACCTTGTTTTCCTTTTCATCTTCATCTCCCATGATTCCCTCTTGCACCTCTGGCTCTCACCTCTACCACACTCCAAACGGGAATGTCCTTCCCTTGCTTGGTAGCAGCTGCCCTCTCCCCTTCTCAACCTACCCCCACCTCTGGAATCGGCCACCCTGGCTCCATCCACCCTCCCCATGCCCTGTGCCCAGCTTCTTTACGCAATGAAGAAAGGGTTCTTCCTGCCTGGTCTCCGGTATTCACATCTCGTTAATGCCCCACTATAGGTCTGTTTCCTCCCTTGTCCTGCACCCCTGGCACCCAGCCGGGCCGATGTGAACCCCTTTGTTTTCTGACCCTGTCCTTCCCCTTCTCCAGGTGCACCTCTGTTTCTGTCACACCCTCACTTCTACAATGCAGACCCCGTGCTGTCAGAAGCCGTTCTTGGTCTGAACCCTGACCCAAAGGAGCATTCCTTGTTCCTAGACATCCATCCGGTAAGCTCTGTGCCCTTCTAGAGTCTGGGGTTGGTTCCCATGGGTTGCTACAGTCTACTGTTCCCCTCTCTCACCCCCGCGCCCCCCCCCCCAGCACAGAGCTGGCTCACTCTGGGGCAGGGGAGCCCAGTTCCTTCCACAGTGGTGGCTTCTAAGAACTTCGAGCCATCAAAGGTCCCCAATTCCATAGTTCAGTGATGTCGTTACTTTTTTTATTGGGGCCTATAAAAAAGATATATGGTGGTAAATTAATTAAGAAATATCAGCTGGGACGTCTCCTGCACTAGAGATACCCTTGACAGTGTCAAGACACTAAAGATTTCCAGACATCAGTATGGGCCACAGTGTCTCACAGAGAAATCAGTGTGGGGAATTTGTCCTGTGTTAACTTGTATCTACCAGCCAGGGACAGAAGGGTGACACTCAGACACAGGCCCTCTCTGGGATGCACAGCCCTTCTCTCTGCCTCAGGTCATTTGTGACCAGTCAGGCTACTGTCCTTGCCATTAACTTGGGGACTCTTAGGGCTTCTATCCTTTATGAACACCCATGACACCCTGAAGGCCTTTTGTGAAAACCTTTTTGTTTTACTGGGCCTCTCACACTCGACAGATGCTCTGGTTCTGAGCTAGGCCTCCAGCTGTCCTTGAACTTGCAGTCTCCTGCCTCAGCTTCCAAGTGTGTCTCCACACTGGGCTTACAGGCAGCGGTTATTGCAGAGGGAGGGTAGGTATGTAGGAAGAAGTTGTTGGATGTCTTCCCCAGCTTGTGCCTAACTCCCCAGCAAGAAACCTGATGCATAGGAAGTATTGCATGTCAGGAAAGAAAGAGTCTGGGTGTTGACTAGAGACCTGTCCCTCTCCTTGGGGTAGATCCATATGCCAGACTCACCGAGGACATGGGTGCCCAGTATTAACTGTCTATAAAAATGGGTATGGCATGGTGCGGCCAAAACCCTAGCTTAGGGAGTGGGGGACCCCCTGGAACTCAGGTTCCAAGACCCTGGGGAGGGTCACTTGGGCACCCATGGTGGAGCTGTTATGATCCCCACACCTCTGTCTGTAAGTCATATCCAGTTTGTAGAGGCCTTGCCCAGTTTCCCTTTGCCCTGGGAACAGGAGGGACCAGAGAGCACTGGGTTCAGAGGAAAGGCAATGTTCTTGTCCTCTACTGTGGGTGGTTGTGACCTGAGAGGTGGCCTTCTGCTTCCATCATTCTTGCAAGAGTCACATGATCTGGGCAGGGCTAGCTGCATTCCCAGAAACAGCACGGAGCCCCAGTCCTAATTCTCTCTTCACCAACCTTCTCTCATTTCCTTCTAGAACTTTCTTCCTGATTTAGACGACATGAGTATCAGTTCTCCTAGTGATTATTATCTTTATTTTGTAAAACCTCTCATTTTAAAAATAGGGCCACATATGGGAACCCTCCAGCTGCTGCCTCTGCAAGGAAGTGGCAGGACCCTGCAAATTGCTATGAGTAAAGAGAAAAAAGGCTGCAGTGCAATTAAACGTACTTTCCCTGGATCAGGCCCTGCACTAAACTTCCTGAATCCGTGGGCACTGTTGTAAACAGACTGAGAAAGCCATCCTTACAGCACGTGCCCCAGCCACACATGCCCCACACTTGGGAGGCACTATCTGAGGAAGCTATGTGAGGGCTGGGAATGTAGCTCAGTAGGTAGGGTGCTTGCCTGGCAAGCCCTGGATTCTATCCCAGCCCCGTGTAAAGTTAGGCATGAGCCAGGCCTCAGAAGGTGGAGGCAGGGAGATTGGGAGTTCAGGATCTTCCTTGGTTACGTAGCAAGTTGGAGTCCAGCCTGGGCCACATGAAATTCTGTCTCAAAACAGAAAAACAAAACAAGCTGGGCAATGGTGGCACAAGCCTTTAATCCCAGCACTCAGGAGTCAGAGGCAGGTGGAGCTATGTGAGTTTGAGACCAGACTGGGACAGCCAAAGCTACAGAGAAACCCTGTCTCGAAAAACCAAACTATATCGCGGTAAGTAAGGATCAGGATAAACAAATAGGCCGAATAGATGTTTATTTAGGGAGAAATAACATACAACCTAGACAGATGAACACCAGGAAATTCAACCCGATCCTCTCCTGTCCGAGTCACGCCAGAAAGAGAGTGCCTTTCCTGGCTCCCTCCGACCTCCTTCCACAGGTCACTTCCGCCCATGGCTCCACCCCCCAATGGGTGTGGTCAGTGCCAGAGAAGGACTATCTCGCTACAGAACTAAACAAAAACAAAACCCAGATGGAGATCACCCCTCTGGTGACAAGTGGCTCTATAGGGGACCTTGAGATGGCAGGTGTCTGATCCCTTTGGCAACATGTATTTCCTGAGAAAGAGCCTAGTGTGTGAGTGGGAAATTTCTAGAAGGGTGGCTGTCCCAGCCTGTTGGCTGGGACATATGGGTGAGAAGCCTCTCAGAGCCCCAGAGCTGGAGCAGGCTGGGAGCTAACCTCCATGGTCTTTTCTTTTCCCCTTTAAGATTTATTATGTATGCACAGGCCAGAAGAGGGCACCAGATCTCATTACAGATGGTTGTGAGATACCATATGGTTGCTGGGAATTGAACTCAGGACCTCTGGAAGAGCAGGCAGTGCTCTTAACCTCTAAGCCATCTATCTCTCCAGCCCCATGGCCTCCATGGTCTTACATGCTGTCCTCGCTGTTTTCTGCTCCAGGTCACTGGGATTCCCATGAACTGTTCTGTGAAGTTGCAGCTGAGCCTCTACATCAAATCTGTCAAGGGCATTGGGTGAGTAGGTTGGTATGGAAGCTTCTGAAGGCATCAGGGACCATGAGGCTTCATACATTGGTAGATGCAAGGCATGGGATGAGAGAAGGGTCCATCCACTTCTTCTTCCCTATGAAGGCATCTTTGCTCGGATGGAGACCCAGCATGCACCCCAACACTCTTTCATTCCCCCTTTCCTAAGGTCTCTCCTCCGACAGTCAGATTGGTCAGTCCAAACTGTCTCCCCATAACAGAATAGATTCCCTGCTTGCATGTCTGTGCACTGCCCACAGAGGCCAGAAGAGGGCATGGGATCCCAGGGGATTGGAGTTGCAGACTGCTGTGAGCTTCTAGATGGGTTCTGAGAATTGAACCTGGGTCCTCTGGAAGAACAGCCAGTGCTCTAAACCATCATTCCTCTGGATTTACTTTAATTATGTGTACAGAGTGAGACTGTGAGGGCTCCTGCCTAATTCCAAGTTTGCCAGGCAGAAACTCGGTCTTGGAGCTGATCCCTGGTTCGTGTCATAGGTCAGATGCCTGGGAATCACTTAGAAAGAGGTGACTGAGGAAGAGGTGGGCTCTGGGCTTCATGGCTTGAGTGGAATGAACCCAGCAGGGCCTACAGGTCTCATACCTGACCTTCTGTGGGGAAAACCAAGGCCAGGAAGCACCAGACTCAGCTAGACTCCTACTCCTACACACACACACACACACACGCGCGCGCGCGCTCCTGATTGCTGGAAAAGCATTCTTTCACTGAATTATACCCCCAGCCCTCTTTTCACTTTTATTTTGCCACAGGGTCTCACTAAATTGCCCAGATTGCTCTTGAACTCACTCTGTAGCCCATCATGGTCTTGAACTTGGACCTGCATCACTCTATCTGGCTCACCCAGGCCCTTGAAACTGGAGGCCAAAGTGGGCTGGTGTGAGCTCCTGAGCCCAGCTTCCAAAGATTGATTTGTTTCGCTGCCGAAAATACTCTTTAGAATCTTTATAGATTTATGGAGAGGTGGCAGAAATGGAGATCTTTGTCCCTGTCCCCAGCACCCTGTCAACTTCCACACCGTCAACTTCCAGAAATAGTTTTGTCGCAGTAAGGAACCAAAGTTTAGTGTTGTGTTTTTGCTACAACCCTTTCCCCTCAGCTTTTGACTTCAAGATGTAGTCTGCTTGGGCCTGTGTGTGTGTGTGTGTGTGTGTGTGTCATGCACACTCATGTGCAAGTGTGCAAGGCCAGATGAGGATGCTGCATGTCCTGCTCTGTCACTCTCCACTTTTTTCCCTTGAGACAGGGTTTCCTACTGAAGCCCCAGCCAGCCTCCTGTCGCTACCCCTCTCAGCCCTGGGGTCAGAGGTTCAAAGCCGCACATAGCTTTAGGTGTGGGCTCTGGGATCTGCCCCCAGGTTCATATGCCTGAGCAGCAGATGCTTTACCCGTTGTGCCAGCTTTTGGCACCGTGACAGTTTCTCCTCTAGCCTCTGGAGTATGTGAAAGTACTTGCTGGATCTGGACCTGTGTCGTGGCATCAGGTTTGCTGTGGACAGCTGTTAATGCATCCACTCAGGCTTCCATGGGATGGGATTCATTGGTATTGTTTATTATTTATTTTTTAATGTATTTATGGGGGGGAATGCAGGTGCATGCTACAATGCAGATACAGAAGTCAGTACAACTTTTGGAAGCCTGTTCTCCCCTCCTACCTTGTGGGTCCTGGGGATGGAACTCAGGTCATCAGGCTTGGCCACAAACACCATTACCTGGTGAGCCATGACACTCCCCTTAATTTTTTTTTTTTTTTTTTTTTTGAACCAGGGTTTCATGTAGCCCAGGCTGTCCTCGAACTTGGCTAAGGATAGTCAAATGTACGAAGCTCTTGCCTTCCAAGCTCCCTCTACATCTTTCTGTCCCCTTTTCTTGTGAGGTGTTGGGGATTGAACCAAGCCCATGCACATGGTAACCAAAAGCTCTACCGAGCAACACGGCACCCCAATCCCAAACATAGCTTCCATCCTCAAGGTCACCGTCGGTCACTCACTTTGTCCCCTTATTTCTAGGCAAACAGGGAAGATCGAGCCCGTGGTCCTGCCACTGCTATGGTTTGAACAGGTGAGGCTCTGAGGGCAGTAGGGAGTCTGAGAGTGTCTGAGGCAGGTGGGAAAAGGTGCAGGCCTGGCTTATTTATTTTATGTCACTTTGGTGCTAATGTTAGCCTAACTTCTGGTACCTAAATTTAATTATTCATATGGATGTTTTGCCTGCATGTATGTATGTGTACCACATGGAAGACTGGTACCACAGAGATCATCAGATCCCTTGGAACTGGAATTACAGATGGTTGTGGGTGCTTGGGAAGGGAATCTGGCTTTTAAACCAATTATCCTTCTCGAGGGTTTGCTAATCCTGAGGGTCGGATGCACTTCCTTGTTGTCTGATGCAGTGCGTTGAGGTGGAGATCCCGAGGTGGAGATCGGCACCATACCACCTGATCTTTCTCATGACCCTTCAGGTCCTAAGACTAGGTTCTAATCGGTGAAAGAGATTAGGGTCTTTTGGGGTCAGCTCCACCTCCCATTGGCCCGTGTGAACAGCAAGGGCCTCTGGGAAATGTAGTTCTCCTTGGACTTCTAGCTGCCCTGGGGCTCTCCCGTCTGAGTTTGGGAGGGATGAGACCCAAGAGAGAGTTCTGGGAGGTGCAGTGTGTAGCCCAGCCCTCCTTACCTGTCCGTCCGCCCTGTTGCAGAGCGGTGCCATGGGCGGCGAGCCCCTGAACACGTTCTACACGCAGCTGGTGCTGATGCCCCAAGTGCTTCACTATGCGCAGTATGTGCTGCTGGGGCTGGGCAGCCTCCTGCTGCTGGTGCCCATCATCTACCAGTTGCGCAGCCAGGTAAGTAGGAGGGGTGGCAGGACTCTGCTCCGGTCGGTCGGGGTCGGGTTTGTCTCCTGCAGCTAGCTTTCATTCTAGCACCTCTGGCATCCTGCTCTGACTTCTTCTCTACCCGACCTGGAAGGCCCGGGACCCTCCCTGGTGGGTGCTGGGCTGAGAAAAGATACCCAATCATTTGACCAGCAAGTGGGTACCACTTGGTGCAGGCTCTGTGAAGTGGGAGGCTGGGGCCTGGCCTGGTCAGAGAAACAAATGAAAGCCAGGTTAAACCAAACAGAAAAGATAATTTATCAAAGGTGAAAGACAACAGAAAATGGATGGGCCAGAGCTGGGTCTGAGATGGAAGTGGGAGGGGCCGCATGTGGGCTCTTGAACTTAAATTTTCTAAGTCAAGAGAAACAAGTGAGTTTGGTTATAAATTTGTTTAACCCAAATATATCAAAATATGGGGTTGAGGGTTAGCTCAGCAACAGAGCCCTTGTTTAGCAAAGGCAAGGCCCTGCATTCAGTCCTCAACACTGTCCGCGTAAAATCTGCAATCAAAACTGGTAAAAAGATGGGGGGGGCAGGGGCAGGAGGGGGAAGGAGGGAGAAAAAGAAAAGAGGTTGGAAGCACTTACTGCTTTCAGGGGACCTAAGTTTGACTCCCAGTACTCATATGATGGTTCACAACCATCTATAACCCTAGTTCCAGGGGATATAACAGGTACGCACACAGTGCATGTAGATGCAGGCAAACTATTCGGACACATAAAATAAAAAAAAAATTAAAAAGTAGAGAAGGCAAGCAATCAATATTCAAGATACAAAGGCTCTCTCAACTCTTTTCCAGGTTTAATCTTTGAAATCTGGTGACCATTTCACACCTGGTGTGGTGGCTTGTTCCTATAATCCCAGCATTCAGGAGGGAGGTTGAGGCAGGAGGATTGGAAATTCAAAGTCATCCTTGGCTACATGTAAAATTTAAGGCCAGCCTGGGCTACACAAAACCTTGACTCAGGAAATAAAATAAACGGAATAGTGTGGTTCAGACCTGGGGGGGGGTGACTTATATAAGGAAGGAAGCAAAAAATGAATGAAGACTGTAACCCTAGGACATTAGCCACTAAAAGCAGGAAGCAAAGGAGGGTGACTAGAAGCTTAGTTCCCTTCTGGCCTTAAAGCCATCCATCCACTCGTAGTGAGAATTGTGTTTTCAAGGCTGTGTCCATAAATCTTGGAGTTACAAAAATGAGTAGAACATACAGCTTGAAATTCAGGGCCAAGTCCCCTCCCGTGGTGCTCATAGCTGTAGTTATGAGGGCCAGGGCAGTTGAGGACAGGGTGATGACCCGCTGTGATGGGGGAGGGTTGCTGTCTGTGGCCACCCACAGGGCCCCATCTGAGACGTCCTGGGGCCACAGGCCCTTCTTTCTGCTCGGTGTGCTTGGTGGGGGGAACCTTAGTTCCTGCCTTCCTGTCCTGTCAGTCCACTGGCTTTCTTTCTGAAGGTGTGTTTGCTTGCTTGCTTGCTTGCTTACTTGCTGTGGGAAGAACAGATTCCTTTCAAGCCATAAGCACCCCACTTCCATGGCCCCAGGTCCCATGTCGTCTCGAAGGGGCATCGGGGAGCCTCTGGCTCTCTATGTAAACTGACGGACAGTCATGGGCTGGGCTTCCAGGCTGGTATTGCCCTTCCCTATGGCTGCCCAGTGAGAGCCTCTTCCAGTCAACTAATGGAGAAGAGAGGGATCAAAAAATAGAAGGGTTCTTCTCACCTCACCTAGGGGGCTAGCTAGGGTCAAGGCTGCTTGCCCTGCAGGTTCCATCAGAGGCCAAAATAGCAATCCATACTCTACCAGCCTTGCCCTAACAAGCCTCACATACGTGTGTGTGTGTGTGTGTGTGTGTGTGTGTGTGTGTGTGTGTGTGTGTGTGTGTGTCTGTCATTTTTTTAACTGCATGCTGACTGGTTAACAACATATATCCATACATCATTCTTTTGTTTTTGTTTTTGTTTTTTGTTTTTTGTTTTTTTTTGAGACAGGGTTTCTCTATGTAACAGCTCTGGCTGTCCTGGAACTTGCTTAGTAGACCAGGCTGGCCTAGAACTCATAGAGATCCGCCTGCCTCTGCTTCCCAAGTACTGGGATTAAAGGCATACGCCACTACCGCCCATTCCTATACATCATTCTCAAGGAGAACAGCATTATGTTAGTATTTACCCCTGATTGAAAACTCCATGGAATTGGGGAAGTAGTTAAGCGAGACATTAGCAGGCCCCGGCCCTGTGTTCAAGTGCAGTCCAGCTCCCCCAAACCAGACCGGAGAAACCCAAACTCTCCACACTGGCCCTACTGTGGCCATCTCCTCCCCTTGCCTGTTGGTGGCTCTCTGATGCTCGGCTTGCCCATCTTCTGGGGCAGTTCGCCCATGATGCAGGGTGGAGGACTCTGCTTTCCTGTTTTCTGTCCCTTTGCTTCTGGGGAACCCAGGGACTTCCCAGTGACACAGTGTGGAATATAAACAAGCTTGGTTGTCTTCCAGGAGAAATGCTTTTTATTTTGGAGTGGTAGTAAAAAGGGCTCGCAGGATAAGGAGGCCGTTCAGGCCTACTCTGAGTCTCTGATGTCACCAGCTGCCAAGGGCAAGGTGCTGCAAGAAGCCAAACTGTAGGTGCGTACCAGGTAACCCCTCCCCCTCCCCATCTTGCCTGTAGCCGGTAGACCTGTTCAACCCTCTCCACCCCTAGCATCTGCCTGGGTGTCCTCCACGTAGAAAGCCACCCTCCTGCCATCATCACCTTGGGTCCCATCTTGCCTCAGTTTCTTGGACCTTCAGTCAGCGACTCTCATTTACAAGGTCCTGTGAGAAGATGGAAATTAGGCCAGTTGCTTCTCAGTGTTCTGGCTCGGTTTGCTCAACTCAGGTCCTTGGACATCCTGGAAGCCCAGAGACCCCTGCAGGGCAGAGGGTTTGAAAACTAGTTTTCCACACCTCAAAGGCACACTGGCCCCAGTCTGGAATAAGAGACTACATAATTTAGGCATAGGTTGAGCGCCAGCTGTATACTCAGGGCCCCAGGCCTGAGGATAGGATCATCAGGTTGAGCACATAGGATCCATACAGATTGCTCAGTGCAGTCTAAAAGTGTGTGCTCTGTGCAGTGCTGGGATCGGTGGTCTCGGTGGCTCACCACCAATGCAGGCATAGCTGCTTACTCAGCAGCCCACCCTGTAGGGACCCAGGGCAGCACTTTCCCAAGATCTCCAGGTCCTGTAGGGTTCAGGGCTAAGGAGAGGCCGAGCCCTACCGGGTGTGTCCCTGCCTGGGAAGTGACAGGAAAAGCAATGGGCCCTGCAATTTGAGGTTAACAGAGGTGAGTTGTGTCCCCAAAGAAGCTGCTATTTTAGCGTTTAAGCCAGCTTGGGTGTGAATACTTCCTTGGAGAGAGCTAGGAGGGTGGAGGCTACAGCTGGGCTCCTGGGTTTCTGGGGGCCAGCTGGCTGCTTCCAGCAATGTTAGCTGTCAGAGAAGGAAATAAAACAGAACTCTGGTGGGTATGTGATTGTCCTGAGAGGTGCCACCTCCCCAGAGGAGAAAGGACAGGCCTAGTAGACTGGGCCTCTGCAGCTCAGTGGGTCCCATGTGTCCCTGGAGCTGAGGAAGGGTCTGGGTAGGTGGGGCTTCCGGGAGGGGTAAGGGTGGGGGCCTTGTGTCCTGCTGCCTTCCAGCAGTGGAGCCCTCTGCAGGTGATACTTGGTATGCCAAAGGGCAGGGAAGGCATCCTGGGTGGGAGATAGAGTACCCCCAGGGGGCAAACGCAGGCTCCAAGCAGAGATTGGATAGTCACATTAGCTCAGATGGAGCCCATAGCTGCACAGCCTTAACCCTGTCCAGACCCCAATAAAAGAAATTAAACTGGGGCTTCCTCTATTTTCCCAGCCTGGTCCAGGCTTTGTTTGGCCTATGGAGAGTGGGGTACCTCACTCCTGGCCATGTGCTAGGGGGAGCAGGGTCTTCAAGGACCAGTTTCATTGTGTGGGCTGACATGTGGGTCCTTGCCTGGGGTACCTCACTGCCTGGCTAAGTAAGACTTGCTGAGGCTTCACACTTACTTTGCCTTGCGCGTGGGGGTGGGGGTGGCCCCTCGGGGCCTGTGCTGTTCCTGGAAGAGAAAGAAGACAGGGCCACTGTTAGCCCAAAGGGTATTATTATAAAAAGGCGCTTCCTCTGGGCAAATGGGCGTTGCTGTAAGGTAAGGGGTTGGCGGCATGGTTGGCTGTGTAGTCAGGTGCCTTGAACAGACAAGGCTTTGGGGAAGTGCTCTGAACCTCTGTTTCTCATTGGTCTGTCTCCCATTCTAAATTATCCTGGCAAACACGGTCATGGGGTGGGGCTGCAGGGCAGGGATAGACACCCGGTATCCTTATCATTTCCCTAAGTTGGTAAGTCTTCTCAAATGGGAGTCTCTCAACATCTACTCCATCTCTCCCTTCTCTATACCTTATCCCTTTTCTTCATATCCCACCGCCCTAAGGCCCAACGGCCACTATTGCAAGGATTTGGCGGGAAGATGTCTCCCACCTCCATGAAGAAGGGCCGTTTTTAACAGCTGACCCTGGCCTGTCATGTGACTGTTTTACACACGTCCTCCTGTGGACAGGCGTCCATTTCTAGTCCTCCCTGTGCAGCAGTGCTACACCCACTCTGGGCCCTGCTCTGCTCTCCCCCACTGCACCCTGCCAGTCTCTCTGGCTTCCGTTCCCCATCTCTGAAGGGAGGGGATGAAACCCAGTGACCTGTAGGACTGAGGAGTCTCCATGTGTGAGAGGGTGGCGTCCCTCAGTTCATGGCGGACAGCACTGTG
The DNA here is from genome assembly GCF_943737965.1 of Phodopus roborovskii. Lineage (NCBI taxonomy): Eukaryota > Metazoa > Chordata > Mammalia > Rodentia > Cricetidae > Phodopus > Phodopus roborovskii. The sequence goes on along the minus strand of NW_026126598.1, from coordinate 1,375,151 downwards.
ATGGGGAGGAGGTGGATTCCGTGCTGGTGGGATGCGGGGTGGCAATCAGGGCTAGGCAGGGCAGGGCTAGGCGACAGGCTGGTGACTGACCGTCTGCTTTCTCCACAGGGTCCCAAAGACATCATGAGCCCCCCAAACCTGATAGCTTGGTCAGACCAGCCATCCAGTCCCTATACCCCACTTCTTGAGGACTCTCTCAGCGGACAGCCTGCCAGTGCCATGGCCTGAGCCCCCAGATGTCACACCTGTCCGCACAGCACACATGCGTCCAGGCGTGTGCAAAGAAACACTCAGGGACCAGGGACAGACCCCTGCTGAAGGCGCATGCGCATGCTGAGTCACAGGCACACTCTTCTAAATGGTCTGTGAGCCAGGCTTCGGGACTGCAACTGCCACCAGCCCCTCCCATGGGGAGCTGGCCCTACCCAGGCCCGCCACTTCATGCTACCCTCATCTTTCTCCATCAGGCTGAAAGGCGCAGTCCCCAGGGAAGACAGAACTGTCACTCCTAGGGGTTGGGCATGCATCAGCCTCTTGTGCCAAGGCCAGGCAAGTAGTTCCAGGTCCTAACGGGTCTACACATGCGCTCTGGAGCTGCGCCTGGCCCTTTTCCTCCAGTCTCTGCTATGTCGCCTAAACACTGAATTGGCCACAGTAAGTGACCAGAGTGGCAGGCCCCTCAGGGTCCTTAGTTTTCAGGTGTGGGCCATCTACCCCTGGCACCTGGTCCTCTGGCATCTGGCCTGGTGTCCTGGTGTACTTCCCCAGAGGGTGGGGGACAAGGAGGCCCAACGCTCTGCAACTGTTCCTTTTTCTACTGGAAGAAAAATTTTATCATCTCTTGGAAGAAACTCATGATTGAAGCAATAAACGTTTTCACAGATTTCACACTGCCTTTGGTCTGCTGGGCAGGGCTGGGGCTCCGGGGTCGGGGTCCGGGGTCCAGGCCACATCACTCACTCAGGATGTGTTCCCCATGGCTGCCAAGCTTGTCTGCTGGTATCGGGCCAGCACCCGCCCCTAGCCAGTTTTCCACGTCAAGCCTGATGAACCAGCATCAGGCTGGCTGTGTCCTTTTCCTGTCCCGTAGAGCCCTCTGGGTCTTCCTGCAGTCAGCACCCAGGGCCAGAGCATCCTTGTCACCCACATGACCTGGGATGGAAAGGGTTGGAAGGGAAGGCCTAAGTTTCATCCCAAGTTCCCCCAGTATCCCTGTTCTAGAATAAAGCCATGCTTCGCCCTCAAGGGACTTGCTAGAAACTGGGCAAGATATTTGCAGTGTGAACATTGAAAAGTACGGGAAGAAATTTTGATGGTCGCTACGGTCTGCACCCCCTCCCTTTTTAGGATTAGTCTTATTATGGTGTGTGGGCCCATGCCATGGTGCAGGTGTGCAGGTTCTTTTCTCACCATGTGGGTCCTGGGGACCGAACTCAGTTCCTCAAGTTTGGCAGCAAGCTCCATTACCCACTGAACCCTCTCCCTGGCCCTGCACTTCCTCTTCAACTTTCAGTTTTCTTCCTGCCCTTCTACCTCCTACTAATCCCTCCATTATACTTTGCGACATAAACATTTATATAAGGCAGATTTTGTTTTTGTTTTGTTTTTTGAAGTCGGAGTCTACATTTACAAGGCTAGCCTGGGGCTGGAACTTATCCCCCGCCTCTGTCTCCCAAAGGCTGGGGTGACAGGCATGGCCCACCATGTCCAGATTCATAATTTCTGTGACTGGGAATAGCCAGCCTTCCTATGCTTTTCAGGTTGCTATGCTTTTCAGGTTGGTCGTGAACTTGCAGGCTCAAGGACTCCTCTGGCCCCATCTGCGTGGCTGGCGCCAGAGACATGTGCCTCTGTGCCCAGCTTCCGTGTCTTTCCTGTATCTGTGCTGCTTCTACTGCACCATAGACAGGGGACTCAGAGGCAGACATTCCTGCTCAAGGGTCTGGAAGCTCAAGCAGGTTCGGACAGGTTGGCTGGAGTTCTGGGGAGGTCTCTGCTCGTCCAGTCTGTCTTTATCCGTGTGTGGAGACTCCAGCCTGGCCTGTGGCCTCCTTCCTTCTACCTCCTCTCCTGATCCTTCACCCAGTGTGCAAGCTTTGTCGTCCCCTTCTCCCCCCAATCACATGAAGTAAGGGCAAAGGTGCACACCTCTAATCCCAGGGCTGGGACACTGGCAGAGGCAGGAGGATCAGACATTCAGCTACATAGTGAGTTCAAGACCAGCCTGGGCTATACATAAGACCCTGTCTTAAAAACAAAGGAGGAGGAGGCTGATGTGATGCACGACTTTTATCCCAGCACTCAGGATACAGAGGCACATGGGGCTCTGTGAGTTCGATGCCAACCTGGTCTACAGAGTGAGTTCCAGGCCGGCTAGGACTGCATATCGGGATTCTGTCTCAAAAAAATAGAAGCAAAACTTGGGGTTCAGACACCATTTCCCCAAGGCTACCGCCCCGCTTTACTGTGACCTTCCTCTCAGTGCCTAACATTTGGCTAGCTTGGCTTGTTCCAAAACATTCTCAGAAGGAACCACGCAGCAGGAGGGATTCTATCCAGTTGGCTTCAGGACTCCTCCCCTGCTGAGCAGTTTGCAGGGATCAATGCCATCAGCTGTCAGCAATCAGTCATCCAGGGTATTTTTACCCAGTAGGCTGACACACCCACTGACTTCTCTCCACGTTTATAGAAAGCTGGGGAGTGGAAATAACCCGCTTGCAAAAGCTGGTTGCCCAATCTGCAGCTTAGTGTGGAAAGGTTCTCCAACAGGGTTGTGGAAGAAGCTTGAGATGTGGAGAAACCCCAAGGCCAGGCGGTCCTTGAGGTCCAAATCTGGGAAATGGTCACTTACAGCGCCCCCTGCTGGCTCCTGAGACAGAATCCTTGTGTGTGTGTGTGTGTGTGTGTGTGTGTGTGTGTGTGTGTGTGTGTGTACCACTCCCAGCTTAAGGTACTGAGCCCCGAGTCTTCATATTTGTACTTCATTGATGGCTCTCTCCAGCCCTTCCTTTTGTTGTCTGTTTGAGACAGGGTCTTGCTGTGTAGCCCAAGCTGGCCTCCAACCCTAGGCAATCCTGCTTCAGCCTCTTCCTCCCCAGGGCTGGGGTTCAGGCACCTGCTACAGTTCTCTATTTCTAAAGACATTTGCTTTAAAAATAAAAAAAAATAATTAAAAATACTTTTGCATTTTCAAGGCAGGGTCTGTCTCTCTGTAGCTTTGGTTGTCTTGGAACTTGCTGTGTAGACTGGGCTGGCCTCCAATTCACAGAGATCCACCTGCCTCTGGCCTGGGAATACTGGGATTAAAGAATACGCCACACCTGGCTTCAAGAATTAAATGTGTTTGATGAGGAAGCCATGTGTCTGTGAGATCCTGTGGCACCTTTGAGGGTTGACACACAGCCCTTAGACCGGCAGACCCTTCAGGGACCCCCAGGAGGATCCTTTCTACTGTCTCACCACATCCTATACTGCCAGTAGAGTGTGTATCACCCCTGGTCATGCTCCTGCCTCATCCAGGCCTCACTTGCATCAACCACTCTACCCTAGCCATCCTAACTTCTCTGGGAAGCCCCCTGTGCTGGCTAATTATAACTGTCAACTTGACACAACACAGAATCATGCTAGAAGAGAATTTCAGAGAGGGATTGCATAGATCCAGCTGGCCTGTGGGCACATGTGTGGGTATTTGCCTTGACTGTTAATTGAAGTGGGAAGACTCGCCCTGAATGTGGGCGGCACCATTCCCCAGGCTGGACCCTGACCTGTGTAGGAGTGAAGAAATCTAGCTAAGCATGAGCGAGCAGGCAAGATGGCGTGTTTGTTTCTCTCTGCTCTTGCCCGTGGATGTGATGGGACTAGCTGCTTGAGTTCCTGCCTTGACTTCCCCAGAATGGTGGATGACTTGAAACTGTAAGTCATGTTACTTTTGTCACGACAGAAATGAAACTAGGACAACCCCCCACCCCTGAGTGACAACTACTCACTCAGCTTTTGCATCTCACCTGGAGTTGATGCCAGAATGCTTTGGGATACTGGGGATTCTAACTCCGCCCCCCCCCATCCCTGGCCCTGTGAAGGAACCCTAGTTTGTGAACTCAGAACATGTTGTCAAACTTCTCAGAGGCAGACTGGTCCAGCAAATACCTGTCCGGAGCCTGCTGTGTGCTGCACCAGGGTGCTGGTAGAGGTGTCCACTCCATGTCCTTCCTCTCAGGCGGCTTTGTTATCTGCAAGGGGCATGGATGAGTCCTTAGCACACGTCCCAGCTGACTCTCCCTTTAAAACAGTACACCTGAGAGAGATGGGGATCAGGTGTTCAAGGAATAATTGAACTGTGTAGCAAGTTAGAGGCCAACCTGGGCTGAATAGGGCTCTCGTCAAGCAAACAAACCAAAATGAAGCCAAGCTCACTCACTGGTGCGTACCTGTCACCCCCAGCACTCAGGAGGATGAGGCAGGAGGATGGTTGGAGCCCAACCTGTGGGCCCTCTCTTGAATAAAAAAAAAAAGCAACGGGCAAAAGCTAGAATCCCTGCAGGAGAGGGAGTAGACAAGGAGGTGGGTGGAACCTGCCTGGAGCTCGTACTTGCTGGCTCTTGTGTTCAAGTTCACTACCTGGTCACACTTTGATCTAAGCCTGGAGTATTTAGAGTATCTGCCTGGCTGCTCCTGGTTCCTATATGTGCCCTGTGCTTTCTGTTCTCGGTAGCTACCCAGGAGTCTTTCTGAGATGTCATCTGCCACAGCTTGTCCTTAACCACATGGGTAGCTTTTCTCTACTCTGAGAATAACCCCCCTATAGTTATCCTGCACCTACAGGATCTGCTTCAGCGCAATTCCTGATTCGGCCACTGGAGGGCGGGCTTCACACACAGAATGCTCAGCAATTTCCTATAAGGGATGCGAGTCCTCCCACTCCTGGGATGTGGAAAATCCATCTATCCACAGGCTGGCTCGGGGATTGGTGGCCTTGAGGAATTTCACTTTATGTGTTCCAGAATTGCCCTCCCATACAACCAATATTTCTTTAATAATCTTTAGAATGTGTAAGGGTTTTAACCCTAAGACCCTTAACCCTAAGCTAAAACTTAGGACTCATGATAGGGGCTTTGGCCATGGAAAGCAGCCATCTGTGTTGCCGATCTCTGCTGTAGTCTCTGGGCCACCTTGGAGCAATTCTCTACATCTCTGAACCTGTCATTCCCAGCTCATGGAGAGGAGTGGTGATCACTGCCATGCAAAACTCTGGCAGCATCTTAAAGATAGAACAGAAAACTGCATGGTAGTGCAGGCCTATGACCCCAGGACTCCGGAGGCTGAGGCAGGACACTCGTAGATTTGAGGTCGGTCAAACTGGGCTACATAACAAGAACCTGTCTATAAGCAAATAGTCCCAGAGATGGGACTACAGAGAAAACGCTTGGATGCCAAGATTCCAGAAAGCAACTATTAGGCACCCGCTGTAAACAGAATGCTTTCAGCTCTGTGAAGGTGCTTAGATTTTCTTGTTCAGCAAATGTCTGGGTGGGCCCCATGTGTCCAGTGCTCAACTGTGTAGTGGGATCGATCACATTGGGCTGAGTTTCCTAGAAGGAATATGTGAAGCAGAGAATTATGACTAAGAGGAATCCCTTGGGAGAGGGATTGGGATCTGTAGCCAAGGGCAGTTGTGCAATAAAGGCTATGGTCACAGAAGCATAGGAATCGGGGACATGAAATAGCTTGGAGCAATTGCAGGTACAGGGAACCGCCACCAGGGGTCACTGTGGTTCTAGTTACTGGAGTGCCTGCACTAGAGCTCAGCGTCCTTAACCACTCTGGGTTTCTGTGGCAGCTTTGAGGCAAAGCTGCATCTATTTCATGAGGCTCTGGACATATTAAAACAAACAAAAAGGGCTACACAAAGTATTCTGTTAAATATGTTTATGTTTAAAAGGCTATTCCCATCTCCCACATACAAGAGCTGTGTAGTGTTGGCAAGTCATGGGTCTTGTGGACAATGTCTATAGAAATAGTGACAGTTCTTTTAGCCAAGAAAGCCAGGCACTGGGATGAGACATGGGATTCAGGCCACATGGCTGTTCTTGGGGGTGAGTGGGAACTATGAAATAGCAGATTGCAGAGTTGGAGAAATAGCTCAGCACTTAAGACTACTTGCTGCTCTTGTAGATAACACAGATTCAGTTCCCACCATCCCCTCAGGTGGCTGGCAACCACCTGGAATTCCAGATCCAGGGGATCTGACACCCTCTACTGGCCTCTGTGGGCATTGCACTATACACACAGTCATACAGACACATAATAAAAATTATAGGTTCCAGTCACTCCCTACCAGTGAGACAAAAGCTGGGCTGTTTCTAATTCCCTGGGATGCTAATGTTACTTGAGTACTTGTTGTTTACTACATAAATGTTCCCTATTTACCATGCATGTTCAATATTTTGTGTCAAGGCCTGGGGAAGTACTAATATTATCATTCCCCTCATTTTTCCAGTGAGGAAACTGAGGCACAGAGAGATGAGGTCATAGTTCCTGCTCTCCTGGTTGGTAGGGGAACAGATTTGCATTCAGCAGCCCAGTCCAGCTCTTGAATGTTCCTGGCTCGTTCCTCTAAGTGCAGTATGCAGGCCTGCCCACTGTGCTGCTGTGTAGTTCTCAGGACCCCAGAAAGAATTCCAACCCTGGGAAGCATGGCAGCTGCTGAGGCAGGAGACCCCCCCAAGAAGCCTGGGGAGGGCCTGGAGAGATGGCTCACAGGTCAAGAGCACTGACTGCTCTTCCAGAGAACCTGAGTTCAATTCCCAGCAACCTCGTGATGGCTCACACCATCTGTAATGAGATCTGGTGCCCTCTGACCTGCAGGCAGACATGCAGGCAGAACGCTGTATACATAATACATTTTAAAAAGAAGAAGCCTGGAGAGGAAGGTATATCACAGAGTCAGGTGCCAAACTACATCCCAGTCGCATCTAGCACAGTGGTCCTCAACCTTCCTAATGCTGCAATGCTTCAATACAGTACCATAAAATTATTTTCATTGCTACTTCACAACTGTACTTTTTCGACAGGGTTTCTCTGTGTAATGGCCCTGGCTGTCCTGGAACTTGCTCTGTATACCAGGCTGGCCTCAAACTCAAGAGATCCGCCTGCCTCTGCCTCCAGAGTGCTGGGATTAAAGGCATGCACCACCACCGCCCAGCCATAACTGTAATTTTTCTAACTTTTATGAATTGTGATGTAAATAATTTTGGAGATAGAGGTTTGCCAAAGGGGTCATGACCCACAGGTTGAGAACTGCTGGTCTAGAAGGAGTGCCATTTACCAGGCCAGACTGCTCCAGTAAGAGCCCAGGCCTGTCTAGTTCAGGCTTGTCCCAGACAGGTGGCAAGTGGTGGGCAGGGCAGGAAGAGTCTTGGATGTAAAAATAGTGCCTGGCTCCCAGAGCCTGCCACAGGACAGAACGAGACAGCAAGAGAGTGGGCAGGATTCCCTAGAATTTGGTGGCTGTGTATATAGATAGCTTCGAGGGAGCTGTCCTACTTTGCGGTCTGAGGGGTGAGGTGCTGGGGCAACAAATTCTGGTGTCAGGTTTGAGCCATTCCAGGCCCTGTGCTTTGAGGGTCAGAGCTTGCATAAAGAGGCTTAGAGGGGCATGTAGGAGGCGGGAAGGGCTCTGCAATGCGGCTGCTATGCTCATCTCTCTCTTCTACTTGTTACCTGCCTCCCCCACTTAAGATATGGGACTCCATACCCAAGCCGCCCTCCCCCACCCCACCCTTCCCTCACCCGACCTTTGCCCCTACCCCACAGCCACATCTCCACAGATGGTTAGACAAGGCCTAGTGTGGGGCAAATGCGTGTAAGCTGGTAGACACAGCGCAGTGGCCTCTCTGGTCTCCCCATGTCTGTGGCTACCATCTGCCCTGTGCTGGGCCACAGGAATGTCTCCTGTTTGAGGAGCAGGGACCCAGCGATGTCACACAGGCCTCTCTGACCCAGCTTCGTGCTGCTCTTGGGCCTCTGGTCTTAGACCGTGGGCAGCAGCTGTTTGGGGGCAGGACATGGTTTCCCCGTGACATCAGCTTTGGCAAGCAAGTAGGCAGGAGTGGGAGGCCAGCCCTGTGGCTGGAGGCTGGATGGCATTGTGTCTCCCTGGGCAAGGCTCTGTGACCATACCGTGCCCACGTCCAACTCACAGGAAAGCCACTTCCTGCCCCCACCCACTCCAGGGTCCAGATGAGGGTGGGCGAGAGGGACATTGCATGGGCATTACGCCGAGGACAGTGGAAATGGTTTTCAGATGTGTCACAGAATGTGGAACAAACCCTGTGACCTGGGGCAGACCCAGGCAGGCTGCTCTGTGATACCACATACCACCAGCAGATGCCGCTATTGGCCACACAGCAGGCTTGCTCAGCGGCAGAACTCGAACCTAGGACCGAAGTAGAGAGTCTTGGGCCAAGGGCTAACACACTGCAGGTGATTCACAGCAGGCAGGTGGGAAAGGCAGCCTGGCCTAGAAGCTGGCCAAAGAGAGTAGCTGCATGGAGCATGTGGGGTTCTGGGTAATGGTATTTCTTCTCCTACCAGGCTATGGCACCCATTGTTCAGGAAGGTGGGTGGGTCTCTCTGAGTTCAGGCCTGGGCTACAATTCCTCACAGAATTAATTTCCTAGAAGAAAAAAAAAAAAAAATCAATGCCCGTCCCTCGGTGCCAGACATTAAACTCCTTCTCAGGATTGGCGGTGGCGGGCTGTTGTGACAGGGTTGAGAATGGAGACACCCAGGGGAGACCGGTGGATGATGCCTCACTTCCTGACACCCGTGTGGCTGAGCACACTGTCATTGAATCAGGACATGCAGCCAACCACCCCTGCAGCCACTCACCCCTCCCCCAACCCCCACTTCATTTGCGAGCCCCTCAATGCTTAGCTCGGCGCCTGGCGCCTGTGGCAGAGCAGAACCCCAAATGAGCTATTTATGGGCCATCTTTCCACATTGCTTGCATATTATAATTAAGAGATAATGTCAGTGGAATAGAACGTTGTCACCCAGTAACGGCCTCCCGCCGCCACGGAAATGTCACGGCAAAGTCACAGATATATCAAGCGTAAAACTGACGTTTGTTTTCAGAGCAGGATCACTGATCCTGGGCCGGTGATACAGCTGCAGCTTCATTTCTGTCTCGGAAGTGATGGATGCCGATGGATGGCTGGGTCTGAAAGAGGGAGGGTCTTGTCTGTGGTGGGGACCAGCCGGGGCTGTGCTTCACATGGCAAGTAGAGGATGTGGCTGTCCTCTGTGTCCCACTCTGAGCAAAGCCACTCTCGGCTATAGCCGTGAAGGTGGCCTGGGTGCCCTGGCTCTCGATTGGGCAGTGTGTTTTCTGCAGCCCAAGAGGCTGCCAGCTGGCATGGTCCCCCTTCCTGTCACCGCGTTGTCTCTGGGGAACTGAGCGGCTGCTGGGTGGCTTGTCCTTGGACAACCTCAGTTTCCAAGTCACTGCTCTGAGCCACACGGCCTTGGAAGGGCAGTGCTGACTTCGTGACTCTGGTGTCTACACTGTGGAGTAGCTGAGGATCCCTAGGCTTCCAGACTGTTGTCCTGGTGAGACCACTCGCCTGGCTGATGTCGCCCAGCGACACTGTCAGACGCCCATCTGCTGAGTGCTCAGGGACACTCCACCGACACAGCCTGTCCCCAACACATCTTGTCCCCAGCCCTGAACATCAGCCTGCCAGCTCAGTCCCCACAGCACCTGCCAGTCATGCCTTTAACGCATCTCACTATCTTGGGACACCATTTCCCCACACACCCTCCTCCAGGCTGGCCTCCCCACTTCTACTGTGACCACTCATCCTGAGCACGGATGCTGACCGTCTCCAAAGGACAATAGCTTGGGCTCTCCCACTCCCAAGCCTCTGTCTTCAGCACTTGCCGTAGCCCTGCCCCTTTCTTTACTCTGCTAGGGATGGAACCCGGGGCCTCATGAATGTTAGGCAATCGCTGGCAGTGAGCTACAGCCCAGCTGGCAGACCTCCTCCAGAACGCAGCTTTCTGACGGTGTTGGAATAGCTGATTGAGGGAAAGGCCAGCAAAGACAATGAGGCAGTCAGGCACTGACCGGCAAACGGTGCTGCGTAACAAGTCGGCTCAAATCCCACTGATGGAGACATATTTGACTCCTGCCTTTGCAGGCTTGCCTGGCTGGTCCTGTCCCAGGTGGGGGTTACTTACATATCCTCAGGGTGGTCATGGCTGATTGCACCTCATTAAAGGGGTTGAGCATTTACGTGCGCTCCATGGTCATGAGCCTGAGACACTCATGGCTAGGGACAATCACCCCCACCAGAGCCCCGGCTGTGCTGTCCATTGGGGGAACAGATGGACAGTTATCTGTGCTGGAGATGGAGGACCAGAGCAGGCATAACTGTGACCATTAAGAGGTTTCGGCCACTGAATCTCCCACCTGGTACTTGCCAGGCAGCTGGCTTGTGCTGGCTCCTGCCGTGGGTGCTAGGGACAGCAGCGTACGGAGCAGCCATGTTCCCACTAGGTCACATTTAAGTGAGGAGTACACCCCTCATGTCTTGCTGCACATCACGTACATACCCAGGGGCTACATTCTCGCCCAGTGTGCTGGTGCCCTGCCGTAGACCCAATGGTGAGGTTCCTACCCCTCATTTTAGGGGTACAGTCTACTCACAGAAGCAATGAGGGCTACATTTGTCTGTCTGGTCCTTAAGAGACCTTGTATAGTCCCCACCTATGTCACAGTGTGCGACTTAACACACCCCGGCCCCATGCATGGAACCTTTCAGGGTGAGAGAAGGAGGTGCCACGGAATGACCCCTGAAGGCCAGCCCTGGGCAGAGGGGGACATGATGATGAAGGGTGGTTGCTGGGGCCACCGAGTGTGGGGCTCTTTTCTTATGCAGCACTTTGAGGCTGGAACGAACTGATACAACCTGTGATTGGTAAATGCCATTAATAGTCCCAGTTTACACTGAGGAAAGCTGTGGCCCAAATTCATGAGAGCAGTGACCAAATGCCCATATAGCACCCAGCCACATTGACTGGGCTTTGGTCCAGGTGAGACCACATGCCTACCCCATGGTTGTATAGAGAATGGCACCACCCCACACCCCTACACAGAGAGGGGCAGAGAAAGGTTTTTCCAAACAAGGCTGTCCAGCCATGTTTTAGGGGTGTGTAGTCTGCATACAGAAGCAATGCTGTGTTTATTTGACCAGCCTGGAAGAGACCATATAGTTTCCACTGGCGTCACTGGTGTCACAGTGTGCGGCACGCACACCCGGGCCTCAGCATTGATCTGAGGGATGAGAAGTCAATGGAGAGGGAGGTAGATGACAGCAGCATCAGACCTCAGCCCGAGGCACACACCACAGAAGCTCTGTAATCCTCTGCAAAGTCCCCCTGGCCATGCAGCTCCCGGCCTCCCACGTTCTACGTAGCTTGGAGAAGAAGATCATATGTGATTTATTCCTGGTGCTGGCGCCGTGAGGTACTCTGCTGGAACAATGAGTTACGAGGCCATTTATCTTGCTGGCAGCTTCTGATAAAACGGGCAGTCTGGACAGACGGGGCCGTTACCGAATGCAGCAGCTGAGCTGATCGTTTAGAGAACTGGAAACCTCCAAACTGACTTTGATTGAAGGGGTTGGCAAGCCAGGAGCTTGAGGGCCTGGGCTGAGGTGAGGCCCCCACCTCCGGGGAGAGTATGGGATAGTATCTCATGGCTCTAGCTGTCCCCAAAGACTTTCTGAGTGTGACTTGTGCAATTTAGGTAGCCAGTCCCTGCCTCGCTCGCTACCCCTCCGGAGGGATGTGTATTAGTCAGCCGCGGAGGGGGCAGGCTATGGTAACAAAGAGCTCCACAGTCTTCATGACTAAAAACCAGCAAGGTCACTGTTCACTTGACTTCCACGCTTGCTGAGGGTCAGCTGGGGTTGACTTGTACTGAGTCCCTCTCTCTGCAACCCAGACTGAAGAATATGCCTCTATGGGCTGCTGGCTGAAACTAGACAGGGGCTGTGCCTTCTGTGTGTGCCTGTGTGTGCATGTATGTATGTATATGAGTGTGGGTATATGTATATGTGTGTGTATTCACCTGTGTATGTGTGTACATATATGTAAATGTGTGAGTGTGGTTATATGTATATGTGTATGTGTGTATGTATTCACCTGTGTATATGTGTATGTATGTGGAAGTGTGTGTGTGTATGTGTGTGTGTAGGCCATAAGTCAACATGGAGTGTCTTCCTTACACTACAGGTACATACTTGGTTCTTTACATGGGTGCTGGGGATTTGAATTTAGGTCCTCAAAGTTGTATTCTGTACTTCTTTACTGACAGAAAGGTCTCCCCAGCCCTCTACACATTTTTACTGAGCACTTGCTATGTGCCTGAAGCTTTGAACAGCAGCTCCACACGTGTCGGATGTGGCATTGTTGTGTGTGTGTGTGTGTGCACGCACACTTGCTAGGCAAGCACTCTATCAAGTTAGCCACATCCCCAGCCTGGTGCTCGGACCCTTGTGGGGTTCCCCTCCCCTGATTCATGTTCATAGGTCTATGCTGGTCAGTCACATGGCCGCTGACTTCTGCTTGTGTGGGTATGGGAAGTCCCACCGATGGCTATCAAACCAACAGTTACTAAGAGAGAATGCAGCCTTGCCAGGCTACTGCCAGGGCTAATCTACTCCTCTGGCCTCTGCCACATCCCTCTGTCTGCTGGGGATCTCAGGCTTGCTCCTCACAAGAGAGCCAAGGCAGGCATGGAGAACACAGAACCTGATGCTTCTTGCCCATCAGTATCCCCAGCGGCTGGCCCAAGGCCACACAGCTTAAAAGACAAGGAGCCAGGCTCCAGCCCCTCCTTTAGGCTGAATTCTCAAGTTGGGGCCAGGCTCTGCTTCCCATGGGTGTGGCAGGCCATGGACCATACCAACAGGAGACCCCTTAAGGTGCTTTAGGGTTTTTCTCATGTGCCCTTGGATCAGCTAACTGGAGCTGGTGGCTTTCATCCATGCCAGTCTAGGCCAATGAATGTCACAGCCCTGTAGCTCTTGGTAGCTCTGAAAAACAGGAGATTGTGGTTTTCCTGCTGGGAAGGCGACAGGGAGCTCTATTGAAAGTCACCCACTTACAATAGAGACTCTATCTGAGCAGGCCAGGGCAGGGCTATGTAGATGGAAATTTCTGTCCTGCCTGGTCCCGCAGCTATTCAGTCTCAAATAAATACACGGAGGCTTATATTAATTATGAACTGCTTGGCTGATGGCTCAGGCTTTTTATTGGCTAGCTCTCTCTCAATTATTAACACATTTCTATCAAACTATTAAATATAAGCCTGTGGCTTGACCATATGCTCCTGCATGTTACTTCTTTGGCAGCTACATGGCGTCTCTCTCTAGCAACTTCTTCCCTGCCTTTCCTCTTCCCAGAATTCTCCTAGTCTGGTAGCCAGGCATACAGAAGGACATCCTCCATCAAGGCTACAGGTCATGGTGTCTCTGGCATAGCCATCAGGAGCTGGCAAGGCTGACCTGTCTTTCTCCTGCTGTGGCCCACCCTCCCTGTGGGCTAGAAGTCTCTTTCCCAAGCAATTTGGAGCCTCTTAGTCCATAGAACTGTGCCTTCTGCTGAAGGCTGGGGTCCTGAAATAATTCTGTCATCCACCCACCCCCTCGTTCATCAACCCACCACTCACCAACCTATCTATCCATTCATCCATTTATCTATTTATTCATCTATTCTATCCAACCACCTACTTATCCATCCATCTATTCATCCATTTTACCTTTCTTTTCTCTTTCCTTCCTCCCACTTTCCTGAGAATAAAACTAAGCCAGAACTAGGCATGGCAACACATATCTGTAGTCCCCACATCCAGGAGACTGAGGCAGGAGGATTACACATCAAGACTCTGTGTCAGCAAAACCAAAATCCAAACAAAACAAGAAAGCCGAAGAAACAGTGAGAGTGAGTGCTGGGCTGACAGCCTGGATCCGAGTGAGTCCCAAGCTGGAGGACAACAGGCCCCAACAGGGACATGAGCCAGCAAAGGGATCTTACCACTGAGGAGCAGGCTTTCCCTCTCCTTCATTCCACAAGACAGTTCCCACTGCATGTGGACACTCTGCAGTGGAGACTGCAGTGGGCAGTGTGCGTGGACACTCTGCAGTGGGCAGTGCACGTGGACACTCTGCAGTGGACAGTGCACGTGGACACTCTGCAGTGGGCAGTGTGCGTGGACACTCTGCAGTGGACAGTGCACGTGGACACTGCAGTGGACAGTGCACGTGGGTACTCTGCAGTGGACAGTACGCGTGGACACTCTGCAGTGGACACTCAGCATGTGAACAGTGCACGTGGACACTGCAGTGGACAGTGCATGTGGACACTCTGCAGTGGGTAGTGCGCGTGGACACTCTGCAGTGGACAGTGCACGTGGGCACTCTGCAGTGGACAGTGCACGTGGGCACTCTGCAGTGGACAGTGCATGTGGACACTCTGCATGTGGACCAGGCAGGATGAATTCTTTGCTTTCTAAATTGCTGGTGAGAAGCTGGGACTGAGAGAGGCCATGCCCAGGCTCCCTTCTCTCCATGTGGGGACATTTGTCTTACTGCTGGCCACAGACTTCTTCTCTAGACAAGAGAGAAGGTCACTGGGTTTCTGACTCAGTCTCCTACTGTGCAGAAAGTATGGCAGGCTCCAGCAGTGAGCTGGGGACAATACACTTCTGTGAAGGCCCAGACAAGGTGGCTATTTGAAGTTTTGTGGGTCAGGAGGTGTCTGTTGTCTGTTTGGTTTTCTACCACTTTGGGCTTCGGAATAGGTTCTTACGGTAACCCAGGCTGGCTGTGAATTCTCAATCCTCCTGACTCAGCACTTCACCAGGCTGTTTGTATATTTTGTTTTTATGATTCTTTGGTAAGATAAACAGTCTTGGTTTGTGTTTTGGAGGCTCCTTGTCACCTCAACAGCCCCCAGGAAGATCTGGCCCTTACTGGGATGCCCAACTTTGATGGTGGCTGTGAGATGGAGTCCAGTGTTTGCCTCCCCATTTCATTCTTGTTCTCTCTCTCTTTCTCTCTTTCTTTCCTTCTTCCTTCCTTTCTTTCTCTCTCTCTCTCTTTTTTTTTTTGGTTTTTTGAGACAGGGTTTATTTGGGTAGCCCTGGCTGTCCTGGAAGTCACTCTGTAAACCAGGCTGGCCTCAAACTCACTTAGATCCTCCTGCTTCTGCCTCCCAATTACTGGGATTAAAGTTGTGCACCACCACTGCCCAGCTTCTTTCTTTTTTATTTTGTCTGCACCGGTGTTTTGACTACTGTAGTGAGATAGTCATTCTGTGGCACTGACCACGCTCATTGGGGGTGGAGCCATGGGTGGATGCGACCTGTGGAAGGAGGTCTGAGGAAGCGGGGGGGGGGGGGGGAGCTCTCTTGCTGGCGGGACTCGGACAGGAGAGCATTGGGTGGAATTGCCTGGTGTTCATCTGTCTAGGTTGTAAGTTATTTCTCCCTGAATAAACATCTATTCGGCCTATTTGTTTATCCTGATCCTTATTTAACTGCGATAGACTACCCGTATGTCTGTGTAAGGGTGTTAGATCTTTAAGTTACAGACAGTTGTCTGTAGTTGGTCTTCTCTTTGGGCCACCAACCTATTCCCAAATAAAGACACAGAGACTTGTTATTAATTATGAATGTTCATAATGTTAGCTTAGACTTGTCCTACTAGCTCATAACTTAACCCATTTCTATTTATCTACGTTACGCCTTGGGGCTTTTTACCTTTCTTTCATTCTGTATGTCCTGTTTTCCTGCTTCTTCTGTCTGTCTGTCTGGTTCCTGATGTCTCTTTTTTTTCTTTCTTGTCTGAGACTAGATTTCTCCTCCCCCGACCTATGCCTCCTCCCTCACTATTGGCCATTCAGCTTTTTATTAGACCAATCAGGTGCTTTAGGCTGGCAAGGTAAAACACCAACACATCTTTACATAATTAAACAAATATTCTGCAACATAAAGAAATGCAACACATCTTTGTATAGTTAAACAAACATCCTGCAACAGTTGTTAGCTGCCATGTGGGTGCTGGGGATTGAACCCAGGTCCTCTTGAAGAGCAGCCAGTGCTCTGAACCCCCGAGCCATCTCTCTAGACCCTTTGTTTCCTTTCTGTTCCTGGGGTGAAATCCTCTGTCCCAGGCCAGGGCTATCCTGGGGTACTGGGCATGGAAACTCCCATCTGAGGTACCGCCTTCCTCTGCCTTTTCCCCACATCGCGCTTATTAACTTCGACGTTGTCCATGTACCTGTCTTTACTACAGAATATAGCTGCTGGGAGAAGGAGGGTCTGTGTGGTGTGGCGTGGCCCGGGGAACTGTGGGGACTCTGATGTCAGCCACCTGGGGCCAGGGTACGGACGTGGTGGCAGGCCTTGTTACAGGGCAGAGATGCCAGTGCCAGATGGGTGAGCAGAGTCAGCGGGGCTGGGCCTACTCTCAGGCGGTGACTTAAATCACCATGGAGAAGGGAGGTCCCTGTCCCTCATATGAATAGAAGCCATAGGATCAGCTTGTTGTTGGGGATCCTGCTGCTGAGGGCAGGTCTTCTCCTCAATGGGGCCCCAGCTCCCTAGCCATCCTGAACCTACCTTATGGAACCCAGACCCTTGTACTTCTTGCCTAAGTCCTGAGCCCCAGTTCTAGGAGGTGGAGATTATGGTGAGAGCCAGGGCCCTCCCAGAGCCCAGACCACCCATGTTCTTTTTTGGTTTTTGTTTGTGTGTGTGTTTCTGAGACAGAGTTTCTCTGTATATCCCTGGCTGTCCTAAAACTTTCTCTGTAAGCATTTGCCTGCCTCTGCCTGCTGAGTGCTGGGATTAAAGGCATGCACCACCACTGTCCAGCTTTTTTCATTTCTTTTTATTTGTATGGGTGTTTTGTCTGCATATCTGACATTATGTATATGCAGTATCCATGAAAACCAGAAATGGTTGTCAGATCCCCTGGGAATGAAGTTACAGATGGTTGCCAGCCACCAGTGTTGGGAACTGAACTTCATCCTCTGCTAGAACAGCCAGTGCTCTTAACTGCTGGGCCATTCCTCCAACCTCCAAGGGATGTGTGTGTGTGTATGTGTGTGTGTGTGTGTGTGTGTGTGAGAGAGAGAGAGAGAGAGAGAGAGAGAGAGAGAGAGAGAGAGAGAGAGAGAGAGAGAGACTGCTGGGCCATTCCTCCAACCTCCAAGGGATGTGTGTGTGTGTGTGTGTGTGTGTGTGTGTGTGTGTGTGTGTTAGTACCTATGGTGGCTGAAAGAGGGCATTGGAGTCCCTTAAGCTGAGTTATGGGCAGTTTTCACTGCTCACCATGAGTGCTGGGAAACAAATTATTCAGGTCCTCTGCACGATCCATACCCATTCTTAACTGATGAGCTATTTCTCCAGCCCTCTGTGTTTTATTGCTGTTTTGGTTTTGGGTTTGGAAGCAGGGTCTGGCCATGTAGCCTCAAACTTGAGATTCCCCCTGCCTTGACTCCTGAGTGCCAGAGTGAACCATCTTACCTGGCTTGGAAGAACACTGTCAGACCCCAAAGCACTTCTGAAGCCCTCATCAGAGTTGCTGTCAGAGGGCTGGTGGGGTCATTGTTATTGTTACTCCATTTCACTAAGGAGAAACTGAGGTACAAGAAGTATTCAGGGAACAATGGTGGCCACGTAGGTATTTATTTGTGTTGATAACACCCCCCAAGAATGATAGCAGAGGCCCTCCATGTAGGGGTAGAGGTGACCCCACCCACAGGAGCCTGTGTTGGAGCCGCTGGAGCTGGCACAGTTTGGGGTGAACACCTGGCCCCCGGGGCCAGCTCTGTCCTGTCACTGTTGCTGTGCCTCAGTTTCTCCTTCATGAAACCTAGGCTTTTGGTGACAGTGAAGTAAGTTATATATCTACCCATGATGCCCAAAGCATGGCACTCACACTTAGGGTTTAGTTGCGGAGTTACTATAGGATCAGCTGGCCATTTCTGCTCGGTCTCCCTCCATGCAGGGAACAGTGTTCCTGGTGGGAGGAACAGCATGAACAGAGGCTCGGCGTGCCGAATGCATGTGGGCTGTGACGGGGTGAGTGTCATCTGGCCACACCTTGGAGATGCCCAGAGGACAAAGGAGGTGTGGAAACAGCAGGTGACCAGCCTCCTCCTCTTGTCTCGGGTGGCAGATGCTTAGAGGCAGGACCTGCTCTCCTGTGCTTTCCAGCCCTACAGACTGAAGTCTGTTGACTGAAGTCACAGTCATCACTGGAGATGGGGACATGCGGGCTGTGTTGGGAGGGGTCTTACCTCTGTCTCCCCTTCCCAACTCCCCCCCCCTGGCGTGAAGCCCTCCCCACAGCCTGCAGCTGTGGAAAATGCCAAGTCTGTGTTTCCCTGAGCAGGACCCCGGTGACTTATTACAGACACAGACGAGCCGTTTCCTGCCCTGAGATGACTCAGAAGGATTCACTGTGGGTGGGGATGGGGGGGGGGCTGCAGCTGCCATCCTGGATTAATCTGGAAATGCTGGCTCAGGATGTGGTGCTGGGCACTTTGCCAAGGTCACAATCTCTCCACTGTCTCTGGGCTTAGGCTAGGCCTTGAGGGGCCACTATCTGAAGAAGTCACACCCCCAGAGGGGGCTGTGCTGACCTTCAGGGACTCCACAGAGGCTTTTCTGTCTCCCTGTTTCAGTAACAGCAGATAGAGAAGGGTGGGCAGGGGTTTCTTTAGTTGGCCAATCAGTAAATTATTCAATCAACAAACATAAGCACTCATCTGTTTCTGGTGCCAGCGCCACACCAGGCACTTGTGGTACAAAGTAAAAATAAAGGCATGGTTTTCCCACTCAAAGAATTCCAGCCTCACTGGAGACCTGTTAAACAGAGCAAAACCGTCAAGCCAGCTTAGACCAGAAGGAATTGAGTGATCATCATGTGACTGAAAAATTAAGCAGGTACGGCTTGATCCAGGTACCCCAAACACTTCTTAGGGGCTGGGGAGATGACCTTGTCAGGAAAGTTCTTGTTATGCAAGCATAAAGACTTGAGTCTGCTTAACAAGTCAAGCATGGCTGTACACGCCTGTAATCCCTGCACCCAGAGGCAGAAACAGGAGGAGCTGTGGGGCTCATGGTTGAGACAGTCAGTAAGAGACCCTGCCTCAAAAAATAAGGGAAAAGTAGCATGTGGTGGTGCCCATCTTTAATCCCAGCACTCAGGAGGCTGAGGCAAGAGGATCTCTGTGAGTTCCAGGCCAGCCTGGTCCACATTGCCAGTACCAGGCCAGCACCTGCATGAAAGCATGCACACATGTAAATCATTACACACACACACACACACACACACACACACACCACACGCACACACGCACACACGCACACACGCACACACCACACGCACACACCACACGCACACACCACACACGCATGCACACTTTTCAAGGATTTGATTGTCCTGTATCTCAGGACTCCATCATTTGTTTCCATTGTGGCAACATGCCCTGCAGCCCAGGGGACCACAGCCGGTGACATCTTAAGCAGGGGAGGGTGTGAGCCTGCCAAAGTCAGACTTCCCTCAATGCCTATGTCCTGTCCCTGGTGATTGTAGATGGAGCCAGCTTGGGCCACATGCCCAGCTCCGAGGCAGTCACTAATGCTGTGATTGGCCAGGTCTCTGAGTGGATGGAGACCACCTACATGCTGAAGGTCCCTGCAGGTAATGGAAACACTGGACTATGCTTCCACCAAAGGAGAATGGAGGTGGGGCGGTCAGAAGCATGGGGAGCTCCCCACCTCTAGTCCTTTCCTAGCTTCCTGGCTCTGAGCTGTGTGACTTTTGGTAGATGGGCGGCCTCTCTGGTCATCCTTTCCTCATCAGTAAAACTCAATCAGTAGTTCCAGCTGTTCCTCTTCCTGGGCTGGGACCAGCCTGGAACACTGTGCTGGCTGGCTTTGAACTGGCCCTGGCTTGTTTCTGCTGCCCCAAGCCTAGGAGGCTGACTGGGCTGGCAGGGCTCCTGCCTTTAGAGTTCGTTCAGAGGCTGGGCTTTATCTGGGTGTGAAATGGAATCTTTGCTGCTGACTCAGACTTCAAAGGATGGGGTGAGCCCTTCTGGGCTGGGCTTCCCACAGTAGGAGAGTAGGAGAGAGATTATTGATGCTGGGCCAGGGAGGCCAGCTTTTCCCTTCAGCTTGGCCTGGCAAAGGCTAGGCACCCTTCCTGCACTAGAAGCTTCTATCAGAGCCGTCTGTCAGGGCCAGGGGCTGCTTTGAAATCACCCCTCAGCCCACCCATCCATCTTCCCAGGCAGCCAACAGCCAGTGATGATGCAATTAGCCCTCGTGTGTTTATAGAGGAAGGAAGTATGTATGGACAGAGGCGAGCAAGAGGGTGTCTGCCATTTCGGGGACTGTGTCTCGTCCCCCACCCCACCCCACCCGAGCCGAGCTGAGCCCCAAGCTCCTGTGTACTCCATTGTCTACTTGAGCTCTTGCTGCCGTCTCCACCTCTGAATGCTGGGATGATGAGGATGTACCACCAACCAGCCTCACCCAGCTCCAAGCTGGACTCCTACAGATTCCAGGGCAACCCTGGGTGCTTCTGGTCGCTAGTGTCCCTTATTGGCTATCCCGGCTTGCCAATATGGCTGGAGGGGCACAGATGTAGCATTGCTGTGAGGAACAGTATGTAGATTTAGCTGGTCCCTGGGCAAAGCCTGCCTCCTCCTGCTCCATTTGACTGGGAATTCAAGCCCTTAAACCATGCAAGCTCCATGGACATGTGTACTGTAAACCCTCCAGTATGTCCACGCTGCCCTGGCCCGGGCTTGTAGACTTGGCTTGCACACTAGCCTTCCACTGCAGACTATCACTGCCCAGCTTACTCTAAAATGTGACCTTCCCACAAAGGGACACAAGGAAACACTTAAAGATTTCCTTATTTTGTGTTCGAGCTTTTTTTTTTTTTTTTTTTTTTTTTTTGCCTACATGTAAGATGTAAGTCTGTGCACCATATGTATGCAGTACCCTCAAAAGCCTGAAGAGGGCATTGTATTCCCTTAGAACTGGAGTCTCAGATGGTCAAGAACTCAGGCTGTCAGCTTTTCAACAAGTGACTTGACTGAGGGTCTCTCCAGTCCTCAGTCTTTTTTTTTTTTTTTTTTTTTTTTTTTTTTTTTTTTGAGATAGGTTCTCTCACTTGTAGTGATATATTATCTATAAGTTACTAAAACTTGACTGAGAATCAGAAAAGCAAAGCAGACAGCCACTAGCTCTTACCTCTAGCTCAGGTTGAAAGGGCTGATCCATGCACGAGCTCTTTACCAAGTCTCAAATTGCTGCCTCTCCTCAGTGTGGCTGGAGAATGAATGAATGCCTCTCTGAGACCTTGCTTTTGTCTTATATGTTAGGATTAAAGGTGTGAGCTATAATTCTCTTTTAGACTCATTCACTCTGTGTAGATGTGGGTGGCCTTGGGCTCAGAGGGATCCATCTATCTCTTAATCCAGAGTCCTAGGATTTTAAAGGTGTGTACCACCACCTCCAAGATCCTGGCTTCTGGGATTAAAGGTGTGTGTCACCACTGCCTGATCTCTATAGCTTGAGGCTGACTTTGCTTTTCTGAATCTTCAGTCAAGCCTTAATCAATCATAAACAGTATATTACTGCAGTCTCATTGAACCTGGGACTCAACTGCTCAGCTAGGCTGGCCAGTGAGCTGCTGTGATCTATATCTCCCTGGCACTGGATGTACAGTCCTATTAATACCCAGTGATTCTGTTCTCCTGGGGCTGTGGGCCCTGGGCCCTTGGCTTTCTGTTGTAAGGGATGGCCATGGGTAGCTTTCATAGTTAGACTACAAAATCTTAATATGGAAAAACACTTGCAAATCTCTCAGGGACAGAATTTTTTTTATGATTTATTTCTTTTTATTTTGTGTGCATTGATGTTTTGCTTGTACGGATATCTGTGCAAATGTGTCAGATTCCCTGGAACTGGAGTTACATACAGTTAGTTGTGAGTTGCTATGAAGGTGCTAGGAATTGAACCTGAGTCCTCTTGAAGAGCAGTCAGTGCTTCTAACTACTGAGCCATCTCTCCAGTGCTGGGGGACAGTTTTTAAATGGATCCACCTCAGATGGTAATTTATGGGACTGAATTGGGCTATGAGGAATTTAAAATCATTGTACCTGGTGTATGTCTTTCCCTGTCAGTCTTTGTGTGTGAGTTTTTGAAACAGGACTTCTCTGTGTAAAAGCACTAGCTGTGCTTGAACTCACTCTGTAGACCAGGCTGGCCTCCCACTCACAGAGATCCACCTGCCTCTGCCTCATGAGTGCTGGGATTAAAGGCGTGGGCCACCACCACCCAGCCTTTCCCTGTTTCTTGCCATGGCTGCTGGTATGTTTCAATCCTGCCCACAGAGGTCTATGCTATAACCACTCTGTCCGTGGCTCAAAGGTAGACTCACCGGCCAGCCCTTCTCTATCACAGCCTCTGTGTCCTTAGAGGATTCTTTATGTGCTGAGCCTGCCATTCAGAGTGCTCAGCCACGAGAGGTCACCAGCTCCTGGCTCTTTACCTGCCTATAGCTGATTGAGCATGTGTCCTCCTGCTGGCTGCCTGAGACCTGAAGGCCACTGAAGGTCGGACCCACTAGGAGGGACCAGAGAGAATGTGATCAATATGGCATGGACCCCGGCTGGCAGCTAGTTTCCTGGGTGAAGGTGCCACTAGATGGGGGAAGGAAGCAAACTAGGATGCTGGTGACAGGGTCCGGGCTCCTGGCTTCTTGAGTTTGTTTTAAAAACTGTGGTTTGCCACAATAGAGACAATAGGAAATGGTTACTTGAGCTGTTTTTAAACACCCAGTCCCATGACACTGAGCACTTTCCCAATGATGCATCGCTGTTCCTCCAGGCTGCTTTCAGAACTTTCATCTTCCCATTTCAATGACCTAAAACCTCAGGTTGCCACAGGTTTCCTGGAAAAGGAAGCTAAGGAAAGGCAGTGTGAGAGGTTAGGAGCCCAGTGTGGATCAGAACCTGGGGCTGGAGAGATGGTGTTGTACCCAAATTCTGAACCCTCAATTCACCAAGAGACCCGTTCCGATGCAAAAGCAGAATCTTTTATTATTAACCAGTTAACTGCCTTAACTGCCCTTCATCCATTCATCATGGCGGGTAGAATGAAAAGAACCTGGAGAAACCTCAAGGCCGGGAACTTATTGGGGTGTTCAAGGGGAGTGTCTAGGGCTCTGCAACAGTCTCAGGATTGGTGCACTTCTGGGCTTGGGTGATCTGTTCTTTGTTGATTGGTCAACTGGTTGTTATGGCCTATAGGCCCTCCCATGGTGGTTGTTATGCTGTGTACATCACTGCTATGTCACTTTTATCAGAAAACACCTTTCAGCACACCCCGAACTCGCCAGCTAACTTCTGATTGGTTCCTTGCCACGTGGAGGGTATCTGACCTCCTAGTGATTAGGGCAGCTCCTGCAAGGTCAGAAGGCAGGAAACTAAGCATATGGGCTGAGTCAGAGACCTTTGTCTTACTAGGTCTTTTCTGCAGCCTGTCATGGCTGCTAAAGCAGGGGGCTGGGTGATGGTCTGGTCCCTTCAATGGTTCAGTGGTTAAGAGCACTGGTTGCTCTTCCAGGGAACCAGGGGTAGTTCCCAGTACCCACATGGTAGTTCATAATCAGTTTTAACTCCAGTTCTAGGAGATATGATACCCTCTTCTGGCCACCTAAGGCACTGCACACATGTGGTGCACATACTTACATGTAGGCAAACACTCAAATACACAAAATAAAAACAAAAATCTTAAGAGAAGCTAGTGGTCACAGGCAGTCAGCTCCTGCAGGGTGTGCTAAAGGAGCTAAGCTGGCAGTTCTGGAGGTGTGAACATCCCTGGACCACAGGAGAAGTTTCAGAAGCCCAGGGGAGTCCCAGAGATTCTCTCCTATCCTCTACTGGCGTCCCAAGGCCCAAAATGAGCCAGAAGTTAAGAATAACAGCTATAGCCAAGGGCTTCAGGCTTGGGGACTGAGGGTTGGTAGCAAAGGGGTTGGATGACCTGGGCCAGCTGCAGCCCAAATCCATTTTTTCAGCCCTGGTTTTCACAGGGCAGGGTGAATCTGGGCCCCTTCCCAGTTTGAAGGCACTGACTCCAACTCTAGGGTTATTTTCCAGGGGTCAAAACCGGGAAGGTCTCTGCTCTCCTCGGTCCAGCCTGGTTTAAGGTGGCTGGTAAGGATTGGTTGCCTTTGCAGAGGGACTGACATTCTCAGGGATTTTTTTTTTTTTAAAGTTCAGCAGGAACGCTGAGCAAGCAGCAGATGGGGAACAGCAAGCTGTCTTCTGTCTCTGGCCTGCGTCAGCATTATGTCTACACTGAGCCAGGGAGTGAGCCTGTTCAGGGAGGGACGTCTGAGGACTGGTCCTGCTGAGCTGCCATGAACCGAAAGGCATCATGAGTCAAACAAGTATTTTGAACTTCAACCTGAGCCAGGTTCCTGTCTATAAAATGGGGCAGTAGCCGGACAATGGTGGCGCACAGCTTTAATTCCAGCACTTGGGAGGCACAGGCGGGTGGATCTCTGTGAGTTTGAGGCTAGCCTGATCTACAGAGAGAGTTGCAGGACAGGCTCCAAAGCTACACAGAAAAACCCTGTTTCAAAAACTAACAAACAAACAAAAAACAGGGCCATTGAGGTCCTCCTTTGGGGTTCTCCTAGGTTGGGTGAAACCCTTATGCAATGGACTCAGTGGATGCAAAGGCCTTAGGGCTGCAGAGATGGAGTTACTAGACTTAGCTGAGGTCTCCATGACTCTAATCCAGGACAGTTCCCAGGCCACCAGTTCCTGGGAACCTCTTATGGAACAGTGCCATGGCCCCAATCCCAGGACGTCCAAATATGGCTATTTGGAGATGGGTCTGTTTTGGTTTGGGTCTGCCCACAACAGACTCATGGGTTTGAACTCTTGCCTGCCTCCCAGTTGGGGGGTGCTATTGTGAGAGTCTGTGGTACCTTGGGAACCCGTGGTTTAGCTGGCAGAAGTGGCTGTCTGTGGACAGGCCTTGCTTGCATTCCCTTCTGGTTCAGGCTAGAACTGTCTGTGTCCTGATTCACCAAGGTATGAGTGTTGTGCCCAAATTGTGCCCCAAATCACCAAGAGACCCATTCCGATGCAAAAGCAGTGGGTGGGGTAAGAAGGTCCCAAAGGGGCCTGGAGGCAGGGAATTTATTGGGTAGAGCAAGGGGGATATCTAGGGACCGCAACAGTCTCAGGATTGGTGCACTTTCAGGCTTGGGCGACCTGTTCTATGCTGATTGGTCAACTGGCTGTTATAACTCAGCAACATGTACTGAGTCAGAGGCCTACATTTTGCTGGGTCTTTTCTGCAGCCTGTCATGGCTGGTAAAGCAGGGAGCTGGGTGAGGGTCTGGTCCCTTCAGTGAGAAGCCGAATATACTCCCACCACCACAGACAAAGCCACTTACCTTGGCAGTTGTCCTCCGTGATGGGCCATGAGTCAAAAAGCTTCCCCCTCCCACCGTGCAGCTTCCCAGCTGTAGCCTAAGCAGCATATGTGTTCACACCAATCTTGACCTCAGTCAGGAGAGGGAGGGTTTTTAGTCCATAACAAATGACCCCCAAATCCCCGTTTACCAGATACAGACCATGATGTATCTACTGGCCAGTGGGCCGCGCAAAAAGCTGGGCTCTTGATGGACAGAGAGCAGTGACTATTGCAAATGACATGAGAGGGCTGGGAAGATGGCTCAGTGGGCAACACATAATTGTGAGGATGGGGGTTCAGATCCCAAGCACCCAGGTAAAAGTGTTCTGTGTGTGCTGACGGCATGCTGTATGGAATCCCAGCAGATGGAGGTGAGCCTGGGGATGTCCCAGAGTAAGTGACTTGCTAGACTAGCTGGAATCCTTAAGCTCTGGATTCAAGTTAGATACACTGTATGTCAGTACACACAGTGGGCAGCAACTGAGGAAGATACCAGTGTCAGCCTCTGGCCATCACATGAGTGCATTACACTCATGCACAGCCCACACACGCAAGGGATGTGAACCTGAGTAAATCCTACACTGGCCTCTCCCTCTCTCTCCCTGTCTCCCCCTCTCTCTCCTCCTCTCCCTCTTCCTTCAGTCTTGCTACATAGTTCAGGATAGCCTCAAACCTACAGCCAGCCTTCCTGCCTTAGCCTTCCAAATGCTGACACTATAGTCGTGAACTGCCACACCCAATTTAGCCCTCATTCTTAAAATGGCACACTACCTCTGTTCATGACTCTCTACCCAGAGATGGCTTGCATTAGCACTGATACTACCTGCTGTGGGATGGAGAAGGCCCAGAGAGGTCACTTACCTTGCTCAAGGACACACAGCAATGACAGCTCCCTATACCCTCAAGAGAATCTATGCTTGCTGAGCGTGGTGGTGCACACCTTTAAGCCCAGGATTCGGGAAGCAGCAGCAGCAATGCTGTTTGAGTTTGAGGCCAGCCTGGTGAGCAAGTTCTAGGTCAGCTAGGGTTACATAGTGAGCTCTGTCTCCAAACAAAATACCCTTCGTCTTTCCCTTTACTCTAGATATATCTCCTATCCATTCTGGACACACACACACACACTCACGCACACACACTTGCACACACACACAAGCACGTATAATGCACCGCCCTGCTTGCACACATGATGGTAATTTGGGGCAGGATAGGGCTGGGGGCCCTCCCTTATTCCGTCTTAGGGACTGAGATCACTGTGGCTTCCTGTCCGGTGTCATGATTCATGGCTTGTCTAAGGTGCCCGCCGCAGCGTGAGCTCATCCCAATCCTGTCTATTGTCTGAGCCACCGCTCCGGGAGACACATCCGAGGCTGGGGATCACAGCGACTGATTTATGACGCCAGCCTCCCCACAGCGTGAGGCAGAGGCAGTTAGAGGTTCACTGAGCTCCAAGAAAGAACTGGTTGGCTTGCTTAATCCCCAGAGGAGACGGAGCCTGCGGCGAGCTGAGATGAGCAGAGGTTCTGAATTCTCCAGGCAGACAGCACATCCTGTTTCCTGCAGCGGCGTCCCAGGAGGGAGCCGAACACTGCGGGGTGGCAGATGGCTCGTGGCGTCTTGAACTTGCCACTGTTGGAGATTGGCCTGGGGCCTACGTCTTGCAGCTCCCACCTCTCTGCCAAGCTGAACCATCTGGCCATGCTGGACTAAGGACTCAGGGTCACCCCTGGCTGCTTCTTTCCCAGCCCGTTCTCTAACTGATTCATTAGCCAGGACGGAAATTCCTCATTCCAGATTCCAGCCACCTTTGCTGCTTGGACCCAAGCAGCAATCCAGTTCTCTGGGTTCCCAGAGGCCACACCTCCCCCACTAGCTCCATTTTTCACACAGCAGTCTGTTAAATCTCTTCTTAAGGCCTATAGCACGATACTTCTCTGCTCTAAAAACCTCTCATGTCTCCCACATTCCTCAGAGCAAAGACCCTGGGTGTCCTCCCCCCACACCAGTGACTGCCTCCCCTCACACCGGTAACCTCCCTCCCCGAGTACTGGTCCCCCTCCCCCATACCAGTGACCCCCCTTTGGTGTTCACACCTGCCTCCTGGTCTCTCCAGGGATCTTGGAGGCAGCCCTGTCTCTGGGCCTCTGCCTAGGCTGCTCTCCACATCCCAAGCTGCTCCTGGCTGATGCTCACCTCTTTCAAGTACAGGAGAGTTCAACTCTCCTTGCTTGGGCCTTCCTCCTGCTTGCTTGAAAGCCTCTGTGTGGCCCTGTGTGCCCTCTCTGCATGTTCCCAGTCTTGCTTAAGACTGTGGCCTGTCACCAGAACAGGGCTGACACACGGCGGGTCTCTCTGACTGTTTTCCGAATGTGTACATTTGTGCCCATAGCTTACCAGACACTGGAGTGTGTGTGTATGCGTGACAGGAGTCCCAGCAGAAAGCAGACCCAAGGTCCACACAGTTAAGCACTGGGCTCAACTCAGCCAGCCCCCAGTGTGGCCTGCTTTGTGGCCACGGCTGGGATCTGGGATGCTGAGCAGGGATGCAGTGTGCTTTCCGATTGGCTCAAAATCCGCTCCACAGCCTGGGCCAGGTGCTGTGTGATGCGCTCAGTTTCACGGCCTCTCCG
Source organism: Phodopus roborovskii (assembly GCF_943737965.1). Taxonomy (NCBI): domain Eukaryota; kingdom Metazoa; phylum Chordata; class Mammalia; order Rodentia; family Cricetidae; genus Phodopus; species Phodopus roborovskii. The sequence goes on along the minus strand of NW_026126598.1, from coordinate 1,346,933 downwards.
AGCCTCATGTAGCCCAGGACTGTCATAGATAGTCATGAGTGCATAGCCCGTTTCCAGTCCTGGGAGGAAGAAGGGACCCAGCGGCCCTGCGTTCCCCTCGCTCGGCTGTGGAAACACAGGCCTGAAAATGTGCCTTCTGGCTCACTTGACAAGTGAAAGGGTGTCACATTCAGTGCACATGGAGTCACCATCTTCTCTGATTTGGAGAGAGCAGAGGCTCTAAGGTCTAGTCACTATCACAAGCCCTTTTATCACGAGACTGTGGTGCCTCTGTGCCCAAGGCCAGTAACTGCAGTGACTGAGTTGAGGCTCAGCCTTAGTCCCCTGGCCTTCCTGCTCCCCAAGTGTCTTCCTCTGTGAGAAAGCCTCTGGCCACAGGGCCTTTGCACCTGCTGCACTTGGCCCTGTAGTCTTCCTTTCCCAGAGCACACACACACACACACACACACACACAACACACACCCCACTCTCCACCCGACCCCACATCCTGGGCCCTTTGGGAGCCTCCCTCTCCCTGGGCTTGGCTTACTCCTCTGCTGTGGATCCCCATACTCTGAAAAAGAAAATCTATTTAAGACACGAAGAGACGGGGGGGGGGGGGAGAGAAGGGAGTTGTGCCACATGCTGTGACACGGAGCCTCCGCTAAGAAGCAGCCAGCCCCCAGATGGCAAGAGGCCCCGTGGGAGGCAGCTGCAGCTGTCACACACACACACACACACACAGATGGGAGGCGGACACTGGGTGCCAGGGCTGACGGAGGGGTGGAGCTCAGGGGGAGCAGAGCTGCTGTTGAGGGAGATGAAAAACCTTCTGGAAGGTGATGGCAGGGACGATTTCACAGAACAATGGCTGCTTCATAAACATCACACACAAGCTCGAATACACATGCAGACACAGATGAACACACACACACACACAGAGATAGCACGCACACATACAAATACATACACATACAACACACATGTTATGCACACACACAAGCATAAAAATATATAATACACACATATATATGCACACACACTCCAGCCAGCCTGGCTTCTGATGGCCAGACCCTAGTGACAGGCAGGCTCTAGTGCAGGAGAGGACCAGCCTGAGGCTTCCCTCTGCCCCTCTCCCCAGCAAGCCTGTCCTGGGAAAGCTCCTCTCTCTGGCCCTGCCTCTGGAGCTGTGGGTCTGCCAGAGTCTGTGACTTGTTTTCTGGTGGTGAGGTTGAAAAACACAACCTTATACTAAGCAGGGGCCTTACCAGTGAGCTATGGCTCGCTCCTTTTCTTTTTAATCATTTATTTTTATTTTATGTGTATTTCCCTGAATGTGTGTGTGCAGTTCCCACAGTGGCCAGAAGAGGGCACCTGACCCCTTGAAACTAGAGTTATAGGTGGTGTGAGCCACCATGTGGATGCTGGGAATCAAACCCCTGTCTCTGGAAGAACAGCTAGTTCTCTGAACCGCTAAGGCATCTCTCCAGGCTCACCTCCACCCCCTAGCTGTGATTTTTAAAGCGTGCAGCAGGGAAGTCCTGTCGAGGGGGAATCTGGGAAGTTTGTTTGATTTGGTTTGGTTTGGTTTGGTTTAGTTTTTTAAGACAGGGTTTCTCTGTACTGCTTTGGAGCCTGTCCTGGAACTTGCTCTGTAGACCAGGCTGGCCTCCAACTCACAGAGATCTGTCTGCCTCTGTCACTCGAGTGCTAGGATTAAAGGTGTGTGACATTACCACGTGGCTTTTTTGGTTTGGGGGTGGGGTGTTGATTGGGAAGTTTTAAGGGCTGCTAATAATATCTTGTGGTGTGGCTAAAAACATGAAGAGGAAGGAAAAATAAATAATAATAATAATAATATAATAATAGAAAGGAAACATGATGAGGTGCTTAAGAGCACTTACAGCCCTTACAGAGGACCTGAGTTCAGTTCCCAGCAACCATACTGGACTCCAGCTATGGGGGATGGGGGATCTCCTTCATTTGAGCTCCTTGGGCTTCTATACACACTCTCTCTCTCAAATTTTTGAGACAGACTCCTTGAGTTTTTAAAAAAGATTTATTTTGTCCTGCCCGAATGTATCCATGCAGGCCAGAAGAGGGCACCAGATCTCATTACAAATGGTTGTAAGCCACCCTGTGGTTACTGAGAACTGTACTCAGGACCTCTGGAAGAACAGGCAACACTCTTAACCCCTGAGCGGTCTCTCCAGCCCCTTGCATTTTTAGTTTAAAAAATCTTATGCTCCAGAGAGTTCACCGGACCCACATTCTGCTGGGTGGGGATGAGGGTGGGTGGACCCCTGGAACACAGGCCTCCCCCACCTCCCTGTGTCTCCTCTGCACTGGCTTAATGTCCATGGTGGCTCATGTGGCCTGGTTCCTGATGGCCCAGCCTGCATAGTCTGGCTCCCCATGGCCTGGCTTTGGGCCACCAGAAGATGCCTCAGCTGTTAGGTGAAGATCCAGTCTGGGAGCAAATAACAGGAGCGTCAGGCCCAGCGCATTCCTGCCCTGTAGCCCCATTCACCCCAGATGAACCTCCCCTTTTAACACTATACATCACCTGTCCCTGAGGGCTTCTGACCTGAGGAGCCGCTTGCCAGCCACCTTGGCCAGAAGGCCACACCTGGGAGCTGGGGGTGGGAGGGCAGGGAAGAAGGTGCTTATGGAAGTCAAGGGGTCTGGTGGTGACAGCAGTCAGAGGCATCAATCAGAAGCAGTGGCCCGAGATTCCACACAACACCCTCTCTATGGAGGACAGCGCTGGACACAAACAGGCCTGGTGGGCTCAGGGAGGGTCAGTTCCAGATCCCAGCGTGGCCTGTGTTACCATCTTGGCTAAATGCACTAAAACACACTCCATCCTTGGGGAGCCCCAGGAAGGCTTCTGAAGGGCACAGCCCCGCACAGCCTCCACCCCAGCAGCCGTCCCCATCTCCTGCAGCCAGACGCCACATCTCCCATGCCATCCAGCAGGAGAGCGACCCCTCACCTTTCCACAGGGAACTTCCTGTGCTGTTTCCTTCCCTCTCCATCTCAGCCCCACCCCTATAGTCCTTGGCTTCCTAACAGGGGACTCCCCACCCCCGGCTCAGAGAGGGTAGCAGCTAGACTGAGATCACACAGCAAGGGGAGGTGACAATACTGAGTCCCTGAGGGGCAGCGCATAGGACTCTGGCTGATGCGGATGTGTAGGACGGGTCAGGTCAGGCCAGTGGCCAGGCAGAGGTCTCAGGGACTGTGGCAGGATCCACTGAGGTCCCTCCCAGTGTCCCGCAGCCCAGGGCACCCTGGAGGGGTCTTCGGCTGTCCCTACATGCAGTGCACGCTGCACAAAAACAGCCTTTAACGAGGAAAACAGGAGACCCCACTCCCTTGCTCGCCCTTGCTCGCCCACTCATTCTGAAAGAAGGTTTGGGTGGGAGCAGGCCAACATTCAGACTGCCTACCCCCCCCCGTCCCCTCCCCCTCTCCCCCCCCCCCCCGCCCGCCCAGAAGCAGGTGTCGCAGTGAGACACTGAGTACCCAGTGGGCTGCAGGCATCTGGATGGTGATGGCAGCTGTTCCAGGCACTGGGAGGAGAAGGGATGCTCACACAGTCTACCTGACCCAGCATGTCCCTGTGTCTCTAGCTGTGGGCCACATCGGCCCTGCTGCCATCGGAGCTCCAGCTTGAGGCTCGCAGTCTCTTGACCTATGCTGAAGACAATCCCTCCACTCCCTCTCCTCCTCCCTCTGTCTCTCCACCCACCTGCTCTGATCAGAGCGTGGGAGTTCAAGGACCAGCCCAGGGAAGCTGGCCGTTAGGTACCACTTGACCTGAGGTCAGTCAGCAATGAAAGCTGAGCTACAATAGGAGAGGAGCAGCTGCTGTTTGCTGCCTGCAGTGGGAAGAGAGAGATCCACTTGCCACTCACAGAAGCCCCCAGTGAGCAGGAGCAGAAATCAAATATCTTTTCTTTTTTTTTAATGTATATGGGTGTCCTGTCTGTATTCATGTATGTGTCCCATGTATGTCCCTGGTGCCCAAGGAGGCCAAAAAGAGGGCATTGAATGAATCAATCCCCTGGGACTGGAGTCACAGACAATGTGAGCCACCACGTGGGTGCTGGGAGTCAAATCTCCCGGCCTCTGGAAGAGCAGCCATCTCTCTAGCCCCTAGCTCTTACTTGGAATTCAGCCCTGCCCAGTGGCCAGTGGCCAGTCATGTGCTGGGACTGCAAGGTCTCTTCCTCTCTTGCTACCATCCCTTGCTCTCTTCTCTCAGACTGCGTCCGTTTGGCTTCAGGAACTTCTTGAGTCGTGCTATTTAGCCAGTGTCTGCCCATTTTCGACCTTGTGTTACTCTGGGGTCATTAGCAGCCATTAGCAATGTATACACACTAAGCTAGTAATAGCATGTATATGCTGGCTTCTTTTTCACAATACGGAGATTACAGAATACACCATATGACAGTGGTCGTGTCCACCCCTCATCCTCCCCCATCAGGAAGACCCTGTTTGGAATCCAACTCTGCACAGAAGGAACAAAATAGAACAGGACACATTCAAAACTGGCAGGCTCTCATGGACCGGGACCACCTGCATCCAGCGATACCTGAAGCGAGCCATTCCTTGCTATTTTCCAATACCGAGAAAGTGAGCTTTTGGCTGGGGATAGATCTGGAAACAAACCCCAACCCCTCCAATTGGGAAGGCCTAGCCCGGGACCTCAGAATGAGCAGTTCTCTGTAGACAGGGAGCCCTGGCTCCCTAGTCCTCCCTGATCCCCACTGTATAGGAGCTGTTCGATTGGCTGCTGAGTTGTGATATATATTTAACAATGGTTCAGAATCAAATTAATTCAAATTGGTTAATAAACTGCAACCTCCATCTTCCTCTTGGGCAGCTAAATATGTGCCTGTTGCTTTAATTTGCTGCCGTTGTGGTCCTTTAACACTGATGAAATTATGAAAAGGTTACTAGTGAAATTACCCAGATTTGATTAGGTTTCAGTGTATTAATACAGCTCTTTCCCGCTGTCTCTGGAGAGAACGGGGCAGAGGGGCCTGTGGGTTTTGAGCGCTGGGAGAATAGGGGACCACCCAGAGCCCAGGTTCACCCTGGTACTCCAGATAAGCCCCTTTTGGGGGTGAAGTATGCATCAATTGAGTGCTAAATGATGGAGAAAGTTCTTATTGAGTCTACAGGGCCAGGCTGGGACTGGGGTTATAGGAGGAAGTCACGTCCTGGTTCAGCTCCAAGTAGCGCTTGGATATCCCAGTAAACCCAGCCTGGCTGAAGGAGGAGCTCCTATACAAATTAATTTGACCTTTGATGGTGAATTGGGTGGTCCCTGTGAGAAACTTCCAAGCCACAAATGAGAGTTGGTAAATGGATGGCCTAAGGCCAGGCAGAAGACAGAGAGACTCAGTCAAAGCTCACCCTGGGGCCAGCCAAGGGACACTGGTAGCTGAGGGGGTTACCCCTCCCTGCTTAGGTCACTCCGTGGCTGCAAATGCCATCGCTCTGTAACATGTGGCCTTGCCCTGACATCCCTCAGCAATAGAGGGATTCCCAGGGACCTCTCTGCTCTTTTGTAGAGGTCAGCATTGAGCTAGGCTGAGAACTGAGCCCTAGGATGGGTGGTAGAGATGGTTCCCCGCCATGGCCAGTCAGAGTATAGCGTGGGGGCTCCAGTGTCCCCGAGAAGGACTCCTGGGTTCCAGCATTTGTGACCACCCGAAGAATGTCAGACAAGATCTGCTGGGGTCAACAGAGTCCGGTTTCCTATTGTCTGGCTTGGAGGATGCACCAGTCCCCATAGGAAATGGCTCTGTTAGGACTGACCACGTATGGCCATTCCCGAGGGCTAGAGTGACCTCCTTCCTCAAACCCTGCTGCCCCCACCCCTACCCTGACTGAGAAGCCAGGGAAACCAGGAATAAGCCTGTGTTGTTTGCTACTTTTAAAATTAAGCCTGGTGGTAATGGTATTGCCATACCTATGAAGCCGAGCCCAGAAGACTCATCGGCTTGAGGAGGTGGCTCAGCTGGTAGAGGACTCACCTTGATGGGCCTGAGTTCAACCCCCAGAACCCATGTGGAAAAGGGCTGGCAAATGCACACCTGGAATCCCAGTACCGGGACGAGACACAACCCTGCCTCATAAGAGTGTAGACTGGGCGGTGGTGGCGCACGCCTTTAATCCCAGCTGTCAAGAAGCAAAGGCAGGCGGATCTCTGTGAGTTCAAGACAGGCCTGGTCTACATAGCAAGTTCCAGGACAGCTAGGACTACACAGTGAGACTCTGTTTCAAAAACAAAACAAAACAAACCAAAAACAAAAGGAGGGTAGAAGGGGGGTCCCTGAAATGGCTTAATGGGTAATGGCACTGCTGAGCAAACCCAGTGACCTGAGTTCAATTCCTAGAGTCCACAGAAAGGGGTAGAGAAAACCAACTCTACAAACTTGTCTTCTGACCTTCACACACACAGTTCAGGGAGGGAGCCAAGGGAGAAAGCCACTTTTGCTATCTGTGACTATCTCAAAAGTCAAGAACAAAAACAAAACAAAATAAACAAACAAACAAAAAAAACCACCCAAAGAAACAAACAAAAAGAAAGGAAGGAAGAAAAAGAAAAGGCTGAGGGGGTGAAGGAGACAAATGAGCTCTAGCCTGGTAAGACTTTCGTGGGATGTTTGGAGGCTGAGATGAGGGAAGGCTGAAGTGATGGGAACACAGGGCATCCAAGTTTGCCAGGTGTCCATCACTTGTCCCCACCCGGCCCATTTGTGCCCTCTGGTCCACACTTGGCCCACAGCCCTGGCCACGACGTCTAGGATAGGTTTGTCCCTAGAGGGAATCAGCCCCTGGAGCCCGGTCCCTGTATTTGCTCACAGGCTGCTCCAGCAATAGCTTGCTTTTATTAATCTTGTCCAAAGCAATAATTCCAGAAAGCTGTTTAAATCTGGTGAGGAAGGAGGGTGTTTATCCCCACCAGTGCCACATGGTCTGTCCCTTTTCATCATGAGCCACTGAGCCGGGAAAGAGGTGATTCCTGGTAGTGAGAGCCGTCAGTGGCCTATGTGAAAACACGCTTGAGCCTTGTGGGACAGCCAAGGTGGGTGGGGACTCATCCCAGCCAGATCATCTCCTCCATTTCCCAGGCTGTCACTTAGCTTAGGGACATGGATCTGTAACAGCTGGGATTTCCCACTGGTTCACCCACATGTAAACATTTTTTTAAGCTACATTTTTATTTTATGTGTTCGAGTGTTTGCCTGCACGTATGTAGTATGTATGTATACCACATGCCAGCCTGATTCCTGTAGAGGCCCAAAAAGGGCATCAGGTTCCCGGGGACTGGAGTTATAGATAGCTGTGAGCTGTCAAGTAGGTGCTGGGAATTGAACCAGGTTCTTTGTAAGAGCAGCCAGTGCTCTTATCAGCTGCCATTCCCTCCCCCCCACTCTCCCTTATTGAAGTTCAACAAAAGGTGAGGTTGTAGCTTGTGAGTGACACATAAGATCTGTAGAGTCAGCAAGTGACAGGGTCTGCCTGTCCTCAGCACACCTGGCCTGTGACAGGGTCTACATGTCCCCAGCACACCTGGCCTGTGACAGGGTCTACATGTCCCCAGCACACCTGGCCTGTGACAGGGTCTGCCTGTCACCAGCACACCTGGCCTGTAATGGGGTCTGCCTGTCACCAGCACACCTGGCCTGTGACAGGGTCTGCCTGTCATCAGCACACCTGGCCTGTGACAGGGTCTGCCTGTCACCAGCACACCTGGCCTGTGACAGGGTCTGCCTGTCACCAGCATGCCAGTGGTTGCTTGAGACAGTACATACAGGGTCCAGCAGAACAGGGAGTCCCCAGGGACCATTGACAGAATGAGGTGGCTGTGGGTTAGCCAGCTTGCTGCGTTTGGTACAGGGTCACAATGCTGTCTGTGTGGGAGGTTATAACCCTGCATCTCCGAAGTCACCTGTCATCCTTTTCTACTCTGCAGTCTGGGGGACCCCTGTGAGCTGCACCACAGGTGTGGGTCCCCTAGTGCTCTGCTGGGGACCACAGACGGGACAGAGAAAGATAACTATGTATCCCTGGGTCCTCTGGCTCTGCTGGCTGGCAGGGTCATTGTGACAAAGACTAGAATCCTTGATCTGGCCTCTCAGTTGCAGTCCCCAGCCCCCAGCCTGGCTTGGAATCTGGGATCCTCCTGCCTCAGCTTCCTGAACAGCCAGGCAGACAGACCTCTGCTCATCTCCCAGGGGTTCCCTACAGTGGATGAGGTCATGCCAAATAGTCAATGAGTAGCTAGGCAAGGTGGCACACACCTTTAATTCCAGCACTTGGAAGGCAGAGATGGACAGATTTCTGAGAGTTTAAGGTCAGCCTGGTGTACAGAGTGAGTTCCACAACAGCCAGGACTACTCAGAGAAATCCTATCTCAAAAAAAAAAAAAAAAAAAAAAAAAAAAAAAAAAAAGAAAGAAAGAAAGAAAGAAAAAAGAAAAAAAAATATTGCTGAGTGAGCAATTTCCTCACCGTCTGTCCTCTCTGGGGATTCCCTGTGAGCTGCTAGGGCCTCTCATCCTGTAAAGGCCACTTCCTGTCCCCTGCTTATCTCTCCTTTGGAGTGGCTGCATGCCAGCAGCCCACAGGGTAGCATGGCGCAGGAGCAACCGCCTCAGTATCAACTAGTCAGAATTGCAGGGTCCAGCTGGCCTGGGAGGTGCCAGCTTGTGTTGATAAAATTCCTTCACTGAGGAGATGTACCTGTCTACCCAACCCTCGGAAGGCCCCAATGACAAAGCCTGGTTCTACCACAGCCACCCTGGGGAAGCAGATGAGCTTATTGGGCTTCCTTCCCTGTGGAGCACGGGTAAGGGGTTACTGACAGGAGTGTGGGAGACTCTAAAGCCAGCCGCAGTGTAAAGTCCGCACCCAGCTTGAGCAATGACTTCTCCATATCTGCATGGCGTCTCCATGGTCAACCTCCCCTCCCCAGCCTGTATGGAGACACCGGCAATCAGAGCAGAATTGCACGCAATACCTGAGAGGAACAGAGGGAACCTCGGGGGAAGGGCCAGTGGTCCTCCAAGCCTGATCCTTCTAGGAAAGAGATCAACAGCCAGGTGGTAATGGACTCTCACAGTAGGCATAGCTGATCTCATGAAGATGGTAGCAGTGTTTCCTTGACAAGAGCTACTCAACCCTGAGGCAGGAGGATCTCAATTTCGAGGTCTGCAAGAACTACAGAATAAGTTCAAGATCAGCCTGGGCAATGTAGTGAGATTTGCGTCAAAATAAAAAGTGGGGTGGCAGAGATGGCTCTGTAGTTAAGAGCACTTTGTGCTCTTCCAGAGGACCTGGGTTCCATTCCTGGTATCCACATGGCAGCTCACAATTGTGTGTAACTCCAGTTCCAGGGGATCTGACACCCTCTTCTGGCTCCTGTGGGCAATACTCGTAATTGATATAGAAACGTAAGGCATACAGGTCTCATACACATAAAATATTAAAATAAAGTTTTAAAAAGGAGGGCTGGCAATGTAGTTCATTTGGTAAAGCACTTGCCTAGGATATGTGAGGACTTGGGTTCTGATCCTAGTACCAGGTGTGTGTCTAGTAGGAAGAGCAGTAGGCTCTGACACAAGCTGCCCAGGGACCTTGGACTTGCTCAATTAAAGGAACCACCAGCTCAAGTGGGAATTCCTTGGACCTGGAGAGATGGCTCGGCAATTAGGAGCACTGGCTGCTCTTTGTACAGGACCTGGATTCAATTCCCAGCATCCACTCAGCTCACTGCCATCTGTGTCTCCAGCTGCATGGGGATCTGTTGCCCTCTTCTGGCCTCTGAGGACACTACACTCACAGACACAGAAACTCAAGCAGAGGCACACACATAAACAAACTAACAAAAGAGAGGGTTGATGTATCTGGACCACAGTGATCCCAGCACACATACATACCCTCCCCTGAGTCCCTAAACCCCTATTTCTGTTCAACACCACACAGCACCTTGCTTAAGCTCCTTGTCCAGCCTCTGTAAGTGGGGGCTGCCCTGTGGCACTGCTCCAGCCAGGAAGATAAAGAGGATGTCCTTTTGAAGGGGGAGGGGAGAAGTTAGCACAGATCTCTTTGCTTGGTCTGGGCCTCCTGCCTGGGATATGGAAGCCATCTTGTAACAATAGGGAGTTATTCAAATGAAATGGGGTGGGGTCAGACGCTGAGATGCTTTTGACCTGGGAACAGGAGACCTGATTAATCCTGGGGGCGTTGGGGCAGCTGCCTCTGCTCTCCACTGTGAGTGACCTCTTGAGAGGCCCTGTATGGGACTGCCACCAAGTCCCTTCCTAATTTCCAGACTCAGGAAATAGGAAACATTGGTCACTGTTGACAGCTACTGGGGAATTATTGAGTCATATGATTGACAGGAGCCCAGTCTCTGCTTGGGGGTGTGGCCATCTTGGACTAGGTTGATTGCCCTGTGTGCTATTGTGTACCTCCCAAAAGAAGCCAAGGCCCAGCTGGGCTTGGTGGTGCGCATCTTCAGTGCCTGCACCTGGGAAGCAGAGGTAGGTGGATCTCTTTGAGTTTGAGGCCAGCCTGCTATGTAGACAAACCCTGTCTCAAACCAAAAAGAAAGGAAAAAGAAAAGACCCTCCCCCTTGCTGTTTTCATCATTGCTGTAGAACTGTGGGCTTCCTGGGTTCAAATCTCAGACTGGATGTTTCCTAGCCATGTGTGCTGGCTAGTTTTATATCAGCTTGATACAAGCTAGGGTGCATTGGGAAGAGGAAATCTCAATTGAGAAAAATGTCCCCACTGGACTGGTCTGTGGGCAAGTCTTTGGTGCATTCTCTCTCTGTCTCTGCCTCTCTGGTTTCTCTGTGTACCAGCCCTGGCTGTCCAGGAACTCACTCTGTAGACCAGGCTGGCCTCAAAATCACAGAGATCCACCTGCCTCTGCCTCCTAGCTATGGTGCATTTTCTTAATTAGTAATTGATGCAAAAAGGCCCAGCCCACTGTGGGTGGTGCTTCCTCTGGGCAGGTGGTCCTGGGATAATGAACAAGTCAGGAGCTAGAGAGCTGGTCAGGAAATAGAGCACCTGTAAGCAGCATACCTCGGTGTCTTCTGCATTGCCTCTGTCTCCAGATTCCTGCCCTGACTTCCCTCAGTAATGGAGTGTGTGACCCGAGGCTTTTAAACACTGCATGACCTTGGAGAAGTTACTGAATCAGTCTGTTGCCTGCGGCAATCTGACCAGCAACCCCCCCCCCCCCCCGCCTCCTCACTGGATTGACTAATGTGGAACCACACGGGCACAGCACAAGGCCATCTGCCAGCTGGACCTGGGTAAGCCACAGTCTGTGCCTCCATCCAGTCACCTGTGCTGGAACTGACCAAAGTCACATTGCCCTGGCTCTGATGGACTCGGGAGACACCTCAGGTCCCCAGGGGGTGGCTCAACCCTCTGTGGTAGCTCTTGTGCCTCCTGGTGCAGGATCCAGGTGGGACAGCCATCCTGAGGCCCCTGACAGGGGGAAATTCCACCCACAACAGGTGGCTCCCCTCAGCAGTTCAGGGAGCTGTGGGTCCCTTTAAGGGGGCAGAGGCTGCTCTGCTGATGGGGACACTCAGAGCAAGGTCCCTGTTCTCACGAGAAACACATGGCTTGGTTCATGTTGACTTTGTGACAGCAGGACCTCGTGGTGCCCAGCCAAGCAAACCTCTGCTGATGAAGAGACAAGGCTGTCCCCTGATTCACGCTGGACAGGCTCAGGCTATGGGTGGGACTGGCACTGGACGTGCAGGCAGACTGTGGGTACTGAGGGCTGTGCTGTGAATTTCCATCCGGTAGCTCAAGGAGGAGCCACTGGGCTACGAAGGCCTCATGTTCACAGCCTTTGTGTGTGAATCAGACCGGACACACCATGTCGTTCCTAGGGGACTTTGGAGCTGGAATTTTCTGGACTCCAGGGCTGGGGCACTGTGGACTTTATCACACAGTGTAGGCTTTATCCCTGTGTCTGTGGATTGTCAGAGAACCGGAGCCCTCACTGCCCCGAACCAGATGTGGCCAGCTTTCCTAGGTTTGCTCCGGATACCACACACAGACACACAGACAGGCAAGGAACTTTCCCCAGAGAACTTAAGATTAGGAATGGTCTGCCCTGACCCGATGGGTGCTCAGGGCTTCGGCCAGAACAAGCAGCAAAGACTTTAAAACGACCAAAGTGGTCATATCCACCTGGTTCAAAGAATGACCCAAAGGAAAGTTGGCCAGAGGAGCAATATGAAGAAAGTGAGGGGAACAGAAAAGAAACAAAACAGACCCAGGAATGGTGACTCATGCCTTTAGTCCCAGCAGAAACAAATGGATCTCTACGAGTGGGAGGCCAGCCTGGTCTACATATTGAATTCCAGGCTAGCCAGAGCTATGTAGTGAGAGCCTGTCTCAAAAACAGCTGAGACAGCAATTTCAGACATTTCCCCCACCTAAGGCTGCCTGTGGTATAGGTTAGCTAGCTGTGGTCCTCTAGCAGCCTCAGTTTGTTACTCTGTGTAATGGGCACAGGTGTTGTGTGTGTGTGTGTGTGTGTGTGTGTGTGTGTGTGTGTGTGTGTGTGTGAGAGAGAGAGAGAGAGAGAGAGAGAGAGAGAGAGAGAGTGTGTGTCTTGGAGGCATATAGGCTGTCCCTAGGATTATGCCTTGTTGGCTGTGGCTGTCACCACTGCAGGGGGAGGTGGGGACAGGACCTTTGTGATTTTCTGGGATTTTCCACAGCTGCTCATGTGTGTTTTGTGACACATTTTTTAACAAGGAGGAAAGAGAAAATGAGTTCTATTCTGTTTGCATAGTTAACAGCTAGGAAGCTGGGAAGCCACAACCTGTGACTCCCTGGGGGCCCCATGCAGTCGGAGGTGAGTTCAGGTGGGCAGCCCAGTGCCATGGCTGCCTGGTGAAGGCCGAGCCTGTTAAGGGACACAGAGGGGCAGGCAGAGCAGCCTGCTTCCTTCCCAGCTCTGTGCTGACTGGCCATTTTAGGGGCTTCTAGAGAAGCAAGCAAGGTATGAGGCCCCAGGGAACAGCTTCACCTGGAAAATTCCACAGCAGGGTAAAGCTGGCCTCAGAGGCTGGCCTTGCCCTCAGATGGGTAGGGATGGGGAGGTTTATTGACCATCTACAATCTTCAGGTCCCAGGCCCTGAGGGCAGGCAGTAGAGAAACAAGTTAGTCCAATGGTAGTCCAGCCACTTGGGAGTTAGGTAACCACTGGCCGCCGGTGCCTGGTGTCCCCATGAGAAGGGAGAGAGATGAAAGAAGCCACTGCGGACAAGAAGAGTGGACTGATGAAGACACCAGCCAAAGGGTCCCTGAGCAACCAGCATGTCTTCTTGCCACTTCTGTCTGTCTGTTTTTTGAGACAGGATTGCTCTGTGTACCTTTGGAGCCTGTCCTGGAACTCACTCTTTAGTCCAGGCTGGCCTCCAACTCACAGAGCTCCGCCTGCCTGTGCCTCCTGAGTGCTGGGATCAAAGGTGGGGGCCACCACCGCCCCGTTCATTTGGACCACTCTAGATTCTGCTCCCCCAGCATGTGGCACTCTACCCCACAAGCCCATGGCACACATGCTCACATCCGAGTGAGGCTGGGGGAGGTAGGTGTCTCACTGCACACAGGTCAGGAACCTCTGCAGGTGTAATCAGGCTGTACCCCTGCTCTCCTCCACCAGCAGTGAAGGTTTAAGGGACCACCTTCTGATGGTCCAGCCCTGCCCTCATCCATTGTCCTGGCTCACACTATTCCCAGTCCCTCTGGATACAAGATTCAGTACCGTCCAGGTCTGGTTAGTGGTCAGCCAGATTAGCTGAAGAAGTGGGCTAGGCAGGCCACGATCTCTGTGACACTATAGCTCTGCCTTTGACCTGAAAACAGCCAATGATTGTATGTAAAAAGGAAGTGATTATGTACCTATAAATCTTTACTCTTAATTCTGTATTCATTTGTTTTTCCAAGAGTTTTTCTGTGTAACAGCCCTGGCTGTCCTGGAACTCACTCTGTAGACCAGGCTGGCCTCAAACTCAGAGATTCACCTGCCTCTGCCTCCTGTGTGCTGAGATTAAAGGCATGAACTGCCACCACCACCCAGCAATAAATCTTTATTAACAAAAACAGGTCAGGGCCCAGATTTAGCCAGCAAACTGTAGGGACCAGATTTAGCCAGCAAACTGTAGCTTACTGAGCCTTGGTCTCAGCGAATTAAAGGTACCCATTCCCCTTCATGTGACCCAACTCTAGTCAATGAGAAGGGCTTCCCTAGGGGACATTTTGGGATGTTTAATTTGCCCTTAAAGAGAAGTAGGGGCTGGAGAGATGGTTCAGTGGTTAAGAGCACTGGCTGCTCTTGCAGAGGACTCAGGTCTAATTCCTAGCACCCACGCAGCTGCTCACAGCTACCTGTGACTCCAGTTGCAGAGGATCTGATGCCCTCTTCTGGCCTCTGTGGGTACTGCACACACATAGTACACAAACTCATACAAGCACACATATACACAAAAAATAACAAACACTTTTTTTAAAAAGAGAAACAGGACTGGGGTAAAGAGGTCAGAGGGCAAATTACCTGTCACACTAGCATAAAGACCTGAGTTCAATCCTTAGACCCCACATAAAAAGCTAGGCGTGATGCATGTACCTGTGATCTTAGCACTGGAAAGGAGAGAATGATAGCTGAGTCTCCTGGCCAGCCTGCCTAACCTAAATGGGTTTGAACCCCAGGGTCCAGAAATAATATAATGATAATGATAATAATGAAGAAATTTGAGGAAATGGCTATCCTATATTAGGCTATGCTTTCTCCTGTTGCAATGAGTTAACCAGATGAAAGACCCAGGTCCTAAACCAACTGCTCAGCTAAGCCCCTAGCTCTTCCCTTGTGGTCTTGGAGCCTGTCCTGGAATTTACCCTGTAGACCAGGCAGGCCTTAAAGGCATAGAGATCCACCTGCCTCTGCCTCCCAAATGCTGGGATTAAAAGTGTGTGCCACCACCACCTGTCCCCTGTCTGCATGCTTCTTATTGTAGGAAGGAAAAAACATTTTTTTGGGGGGGGGTTTTTTGAGACAAAGTTTC
Organism: Phodopus roborovskii; assembly: GCF_943737965.1. Classification (NCBI taxonomy): domain Eukaryota; kingdom Metazoa; phylum Chordata; class Mammalia; order Rodentia; family Cricetidae; genus Phodopus; species Phodopus roborovskii. The sequence continues at coordinate 1,331,826 of NW_026126598.1, read as the reverse complement.
TCTGTGTAACAGCCCTAGCTGTCCTGGAACTCTTTTTGTAGACCAGGCTGCCCTCAAACTAACCCACCTGCCTCTGCCTTCTGAGTGCTAGGATTAGAGGCATGTGCCACCACTGCCAGTTTAGGAATGAAGATGTTTGATGGGCTGACAAGATTGCTCAGCAGGTAAAGGTGCTTGCCACCAAGACTGATGACCTGAGTTTGATTCCCAGGACCCAAAGAGCGGGAGGAAAACTGACATCTACAACTTGTATACACACATACAAAACAAATACATTAAATAATTGTTAAAAATAAAGTTGCTTGAATTGTGTTTTGTCTTTTGTTTTTGTTTTTCTCACTTGCTAATACAATCTCCTCCTTGTGCCGTGGGCCCTCTGCTCATCACCCCACACCCCAGCTACCTCAAGGGCACGATGCCTGGGAGATCAGCTTCTCTTCCTCAGTCTCCGGGGACGCCATGTGCAGAAACAAGGTCAAGTGCACCGGTTGGGTAGGTGGGTTGTGAACTCCAAAGCAGGTCAGCTTGGGAAGAGCCGTGCTCTGCATCTCTCTCCTGTCCCTCTCGTGCCTAGATGTCACCTCCTTCCACACCTCCCTTCAGCCCTGCTGGAATTCCTTTGCTCTCACATCCAGCAAGCTAGCTGGGAGATGCCACTCGGCGGCTGGGAGGGGCTGAGTGTGGGGTGGACCTCAAGCCTCAGGCAGAGGGAATGCAGGGTGTGCGGCTCAGGCCAGTGCCCACCAAATCATACTGAGGCTGTGGTTTTGCCTGCAGGGCCCCCATGTCTCTGTTGCGTTTCTTCTCCGTCCCTACCCTTGGGCATGTCCCCACGGTTTGTATTAGGGCCTTCTCCTGTGGGGCCAGGCAAGGGCCTGTGTCACTCTGTAGACACCCTCACTTGCAGAAGGTTTGCACACATACACTAGTCATCAGTTCTTGGAGGTAGGAATTGATTTCCTGTCCCTTTTGGCTGAGACATCGAGGGTAGCCCTTCCAAGGCTCCAAGGCTGTCATTAGCCCACTTGCTCAATGCAGATGCAGAATTAAAGCCCAGAAGGGTTGAGTAAGTTGCCTGGGGTCCCACAGCTCTGGGAGACAAGTCTTATAACCCCCTGCCCAATCCCACTTTCATGATGCTGGACAAGCTATTTAGCTTCCTGGGACATACCCTTTCCACCTCTGCCATGGACCTGCGTGAGAATTCAGAGTCTGATACTCTGCCAGTTGAGTGTCTCACACACCAGTTGGTGTCTGTGGTTAGGCAAGGGGTCAGGGCCCTGAGCCAGTTTTTTGACCTGCTAGCTTGTGCTTGGCCAGGGATCTGTGGAGACCCCCAGATGACCTCTGGAACAGGGAACAGGGAGAGGCGTCTCCAGAGTCCTGGCCTTGCAGTCCCCAGAGAGGAAGGATGTGGCCCACGCATAGGGAGCGAGCCTAGCCCTGTCACCATGACAGCGATCTCCAGTGTGTGTGCCAGCTGCCCACGGAGCTACAGCTCCACCCGGTTCCCTGTGAGAGCCGCCACGGTGGCTGGGCTTCATGCCCACGGCAGCCTCCTGCCTCACAGCTGGGAATGCTTGCTGGCCCCAGGCAAACAGTGGGCTATTAAAATCCAGGTGGCACCGTGCCAAGGCATTCAGAGTTGCCCCAGCAGGTTAGCACACAAGCTGGCCCTCTTTCCTGGGTCCTTTGTCCCTTCTGGGTGTGCACCTCAGTCAGCCATACCACCTTCTAGCTGGTGGCCTTGGGCATGGGACTTCATTTCTTGGAGAATGTTAAAATATGTACGTACATTTTAAGGCATGTGGGTGTTTTGCCTACATGTATATATGTATGTATGCACCACACGCATGCTTTACTTGCATGTATGTATGTGTACCATGTGCTTGCCTGGTAACAAAGGAGGCCAGAAGAGGGCATAGGATCCCCTGAAACTGGAGTTACAGACAATTGTGAGCCACCATGTGGGTGCTGAGAATTGAACTCCAGTCCCCTGCAAGAGCAGCCAGTGCTCTTAACCTCTGAGCCTCTTTTGGGATGTTTATTACCTGTGTGGTAACAATGAGATGGTCTGGTACGGTTGTCGAGGATGGTGTTGAGAGACTGTGTGTTGTCTAGGCCTCTGTCTAACCTTGGGACCTGTGGTAGCCCAGGCTGGACCATCTGCTATGTGCCAGAGCTGGCCCTTGAATCCCCACAATGTGGTTCTACTTCCTTGATCTGTGTCATAGGTAGGGAAATTGAGGCAGAGGAGGTTAGGTAACCAGCCTAAGCAGGGCATCTATCTGCTTCCCAACCCTATTCTATCTTGTTTTACAGAGGCCCTTGAATAACAGTCAGTTTTTTTTTTTTCTGAGTGGACATTTATTGGGCATCTACCGAATGCAGGCATCGTATTGACCATGTAGGTAAATCAAGTCCCTAAGAGGCAGGAGGAAGCTGAAATCCCAGAGGCTACTGGATGGCCAACTCTGCTGGGTCTCCTGGTTCCAGTGTAGGCAAGGGGCTTGAGCATCCCCACAATCCTGTTCTCTGTGACAAAGGGAACACAAGCGGCCTACGCCTGGGAACTATGTTCCGCTGGACTCATCGCTCTTGCCTCCTCCTAGTCCAATGGTGGACATTGATTTCACATAATCAAGTCCAACTTCCCCCTACACACACAACTCGGTTTCGTTCTCCAGATGGCTCAGGCCACACCCAGCGAGAATCCTGACAAGGCTTAAGTTCAGAGGTCGGCCTTGGATCTTGACTGACTCAAGTTTCCATAGGCCTTGGGTCTCACTGACCTCAGGTCCCTGCTGACCTCAGGTCCAATTGGCCTGGGGTCTCACTGGCCTCTGGTCCCCCTTGTTCTGTTCTGTCCTGTAGCTTGTGTTGTGGGTTCTGTAGGTTCCAAAGCCATTGATTTGGGGCTTGTCTCTCTCAAAGGGAGGATGCAGAGCTGTGCTCACACAGGGTCATAGACACAGGTAAGCATACAGGTACGTGTGCAAGTACAAACACATGCATACATCTATGCATGCTTGTGCACACAGATACACACAGTTGCCACCAACACTGACCCTTGCATCCAGGCTGCGCCTGCAGACTTGGGCTTCTCTGAACCTCAATCTAATTTGCCTTCGCTCTGATGGTCCTGCCTCTAAATCTTGGGGACTCATGAGAAGAGGGCATGCTGTGAACTACAAGGTACCTTCCTCACCTAGACCAGAGCACAGCCACGGAAAAAGACCCCAGAGAGCACTAAGGTCCCTCTCACTGCCTCTTCCTTCCCACCCAGCCCCCACCCCAGGAGTGTGGGGACCCTGGGCTCACTATCACAGCCATCTGAGCTGCAGGCACCCCCCATGAAGTCAGAGCCTCCCCAGGACTTTCCCCCTCAAATGCTTCCTTCCGTGCTAAATAATTAATTCTCGCCACGATCCCAGGCGAGGGAATAAATAAATGTCATTTGTGTGGGGGTGGTTAACTGAGGTTGACAGCTTCAGGCTGCAGCACAGGGGTCAACCAGGGACGCAGCCTCCTCAGAGCTCACACCTAAATAAGAGGCCACAGCCCCTGCCACCCCCTCCTCGCCGCCATCAGGATGCTAGCGACAGAACCAGAGTGAGGCTAAGGGACCACCCAGAGCTCCCTGGCCGGACACCAAGCCAAGTACGGACAGATGGGCTGGGTCCCTTCCCCTACTGGGAGAGCTCCCACAGCTCTGTTCACAACCCGAGCCACCTCCACGTGGGAGCCATTGTCATTGGGAGGTAACTTGCTGCTCCTGGCCACCGGGCCCCTCTTCCTAGCTCCCTCAGGAGCTGCACAACGTTCATCCCTACCCAGCTCTTCTACCTCAGCCCAGCTGGGCCCTGGGTTTGTCCTTTGCTGGAACGTTCTTCCTCGTCAGGTTCCTCACTCCATCCAGGCCTTGCTTCTGTGTCGTCACTTGGTGAGGTCCTCCCTGGTTGCCGCTCCGAGAGGACCACACAATGAGATCTCCTGCGCCTTCCACTCTTCGTTTTACTTCCGACCACCTGTCTTGGGTCACTCTTTACCACAACCCTGACCTGGGAGTAGCTCGCTGGGAAGGCCTCACCATGGGTTTGGTGTCCAGCACACAGGAGGGGCTTAGAACATGGTGGTTTTCCTTCTCTGTTCTCTCTCTAGCAGCCAGAAATGTATCTGGCATGTAGGAGATGGTCGGTCAGCATCTACGTGATGGATGTTGCCATCACCCTGGAGCTTGGAATGCAGTGTCTAGCATACTTACTTTTTACATTTCCTGCTGCACCTCAGACATCCAGCAGTGGCTGTTTACTGAGTGAATGGTTCAATGGACAGACAACCTGTCCCCCCAAAGCCCAGAATGTTTCAGAACACACGGGCTACAGTATGAGGAGAGGTGGTCCTGTCTAGGACCCAGCCCAACTGGCCATGACTTGTACCTCGAGGAGGAGCAGCCCTCTCCTGCCAGGCCTAGTTTGCCTGCCATGCAACACCCGGCTCCGGAATGTACTCTGCAAGCTTGAAGCAGCCTAGCTCTGTGGGAATGATGAGTGGAGGTGAGGAGAGGAAAAGGAAGAGGAGGGGAAGGAGGAAAGAGGGAGGGGGAGGGGGAGGGATCGGGGAGAGCTGCAGAAGGCTGGCCATGTGGCTACTCAGGAGTGGGCTGCCAGCCATACCCACCAGTCCAGACCATTCTGATGTCTTCAGCTCAGCTGGGCCAGGCAGGGGCTCCAGGGTGAGATGGATCTCTCAAGTTCCACTGAAATCTGTGGCTGCTGGCTCCCTGTGTGGGGTCTGCAGTTGGACCCATGCCCGGCCAGCTGGCATGTATTAGCAAGTGATGGGGTGTCCAGGGCATCAAGGTCATCCACATCGGAGAGCACCAGTGTCATCCCAGGACTCACGGAGGTGGGCAGGGAGGACCTGAGGATGTCTACATGTGTCTGCACAGACACATGGAGATGTGAATGGAAGACCAGCCAGGGACAGAAGGGGACAGAAGTGTCCAGATTCATGAAGTTCCATTGATGTGGTTTTCTGTTTATAACTGAGAGCATGGATCATGAGAACACATGTGTGTCCGCATGTCTGAGTGTGTGCAAAGTGTCATAAGGATTTCATGTGGACATCCAGGTCTTGGGGCACACATATGGATCATGACCCTTTCACAGGGGTTGCCTAATGCCATCAGAAAACACAGATACTTATATTAGGATTAATAACAGTAGCAAAGGTACAGTTATGAAGGAGCAACAAAAAATAATTTTGTGGTTGCGGGTCACATGAGGAACTGCCTTAAAGGGTCATAGCATTAGGAGCTTTGAAAGCGGCTGCTTTGTAGGGAGAGAAAAGGCAAGAGTCTATAGGGCTGAGCACACAGAGGGTCAAGTAGACAATGGCAGAGCTGTCTACAGAACTAGCAGGGATGGGGTGGGGAGGTAGGAGTGGGGGGATTCGTATTGGTGTTAGAAGGCTGACTGTGGTCACTACTGAGTTCCCAATGGTGTATTTCATCACACCTTCAGAAGTGATAGGGATCACTCCTCCCTCTAGTCATTCATAAGACATCACCTCTTCTCCAGGCCTTGCCTTGAGGGGATAAGATTCCTGCAGTGTGTGGGCTACACTGTTCCTGGGCATCGCTAGCCATGGAGCATGGCAGGATGGAAGGTTATCTGTGTGGCTCCCACGCTGGGTGGTGTGCAGAGACTTCTCCTTTCTTACCATGTCAGCAGCTGAGCTGGGGGGTCAGTATGAGCCTCCAGAGAGCTGGCAGTGGACACCCGGAAGGGGCTAGCTGGTCTGACCGGCCTCAGTCAACCAGTTCCTGGTCCATGTTTGCTGGGGCTGGGGTTTCCCTGTCCGCACATCTCAGTGGGGGGCGGGGGTGGGGGTAGTGCTAGCTACCAGAGAGACCCTCAACTGGCTGGAGGCCACAGTGTGTGGCTTCAACTTCAAAAGCCACTGTCCCAGAAGGAGGTCATTCACTGGGTAAGATTTCCCCAAATCTAGAGATGGTCTCCTGGGATTAGGGTATGGGCCCAGTGGGATTTCTTCCTTCCTTCCTTCCTTCCTTTCCTTCTTTCTTTTTTTCCCCCCTTTGGATTTTGTTTGTTTGTTTTGAGACAGGGCTTCTCTGTGAAGCCCTAGCTGTCCTAGAACTCGCTCTGTAGAGCAGGCTGGACTCCAACTCAGAGATCTGCCTGCCTCTGCCTCCCTAGTGCTGGGATTAAAGGAACGCTGATGAGGGCCTCTCCCTGACTCTCCCGGTTTCCTGGAGAGTGAGGAGGCTCTGGTCTCTTTCTCTTCCTGGAGTGAGGGAACAATGGTTCCTTCACATGACTTGATTACTCTCACAGCTCATCTAGATGTAGCTGCCTCCCAATGCTTCCCGCCAGCTTTTTTGCTTTGCCTGGGAACTTTTGACCGGCAGGTGGCCAGCTATACACTGCCACAGCCTGAAGCAGGCTTCAGGCTTAGGTTCAAATCCCAGCTTGGCCCAGTGCACCAGGTAATAGATACTCCAGCCATTGCTTGTGGACAGCACCGTTTTTTTATTCGTCCTCCAGTCCCATGGACCCCCTGATCACACCTCATTAGGAACAGCAAGCAGAAACCTCCAGTAAGGTGCCTCCAGACACAAACTGAAACAGAATTAACTTCTGCAAAAGGCCTTGAGGCCAGCAAGCTCCCAGGTAAGGCTGTGTCTTGTCTTGTGGGCCTGGAGCATGGTTACATGTGAGTTACAGCCCACCGAGCTCCTACCACTCCCAGAAGCTCTTGGAAGTCTGCACACAATCCCCAGTCTCCTGTGAATGGGGCCACCCCCTCATTTCCCTCGCTCTTGCCACCCTGAGCCTGAGCATATCGATGCAGCCTTCACAGGGGAGCTTGCCTCAGTGCCCATCTCCCCAAAGGACTGCCAATCAACGGGCCACCCTCTTAAGCAGAGGTGACCACAAGCCAGCCACACGGTCCTATGCCAGACTTTGAATATTGAAGGGAACAAAAATAGATAGGAAATGTGTGCAGGGTTTGGTAACTGTGTACGCCCTCCACCCCTTTCCCACCCCCAATCCTGCTCATATGTTTTTAAATTAGTATTTTTTATTCTTTATGATATTACTGGCTTATTGTAATGCACATAAATGCATGTGGAGGTCAAAGAGCAACTTGAGGGGATTGGCCTCTCCAGCCATTTGGGGTTTGTTTTCCCAGGAGCATATTTCTAGAGTCTGCAAGACAGAACTGAAAACCCCAGCAGCCCCTGGAGGGTCTGGTGGCCCTGGTAACGGGATGTCTTCCTCACACCCAGCCACTGGGCACCGGCTGCAAAGAAATGCTCTTGTCCTTTTAGCTTTTGCTGGTGCTGTTACTGCAGTTAACCGTATAGCCATCTGTGGAGCAGTGGCCTTTCCTGAAGGACAGGCCTGTAGGCTGCAAGTTGGGGACTTTGTTCTTAATCCCTTTCATACTGGGCCTCGGTTTCCATGCATAAAGGGAAGGCTATGCATAGGCCTGGGTGTGTCCCCAGGCTCTGGGGAGTATATGGTATAAGTGTGTATACAGACTCAGGTGCACATATGGGTCTGGCTATGTACACAGGTCTGTGTATGTTTATAGGTCATGGGTCTGTGTGCATAAGTTTGGGAATATGGACAGGTCTCTGTGTATGCATGGATCTGGAGTGTGTGTACACAGGTCTGGAGTATTTTTGCACAAGTCTATGAGTATACATGAATCAGTGTGTACACAGGTCTTTGTACGTTCATAGGTTGGTGTGTGCACCTGAGTGTGTGCCTAGGTCTGGGTATGTACACAGGTCTGGAATGTGTACATCAGTTTGGAGTGTATATGCAGGTCTGGGACATATGCACAGGCCTGAAGTGTATAAGCAGGTCTGGAGTGTGTAAACAGGTCTGGAGTGTGTGCACAGGTCTATGAGTGTACATGGATCTGTATGTGCACAGGGCACAGGTCTCTGTGTGTGCACAGGTTGGTATATGCACAGGTGTAGAGTGTGTGCATCCTCTGGTTACATTGGTGTGAAGCCTGGACCTACCCTTCCACTATTTCTCTGCTGAGACACAGATCAACCTCTCCATTCCTGAAAAACTCTCAAGTATGATGAGCAATGCCCAATGCCTGCCTTCCTTCCCCAAGAGGTGATTCCTTGTTGATCTCTCACCCTTGCTGGCAGGAATGTGGGGCCTTATTTAATAAGGAACCCTTGTGGTTATGGATAGACCTGTGCTGGAGAAGAGAGGAAGGGTGGGCAGGAACATACCAGAAAGGTGCCCTGCCTGTCCACACTCTAGCAGGCCCAGAAAAAAGGAATTCATTCGTGTATTCACATCCAAGCTGTCTGGGCAATCCCTTTTGCTAGGCAACTACAGACAGACTTTGGAAGAGCTCTGGGAGTCAGTGGTCTTATGTGACAGATGAGGAAAGGAACAAACAGAGGGGAAGTCACCATCCTGAAGACACATAGTAGGCAGAACCTAGCCCCTGGCTGGCTAAGGCTGGCTTGGGTTTCCTGGGGTGAGGGTTGGGGGCTCAGTGGGAGATGGATGCTACCTGCTTAGCCCATGGCCAGGCAGGGATTCCTGTGGTCCCCAGCCACTTCCTGGTGAGCAACCAGCCCTGGGTGGGCAAAGGGGTGGAGCTGTGGGTGGGCACCCATCTCCTTAGCTGCCTGCTCATCTCATCTTGCTTGTTCCAGTTCCGTCAAGTAAGTCATTATAATTTTATGCTTTTTAGATGAATATTTTTACGCAAGGGTGCAGTAATTATCGTGGCTGGGAGTTTAATGATTCTGGGCTCCACTGAAGGAAAGACTCCCCATAAATCAATCCTTCCCTCCCTCCCTCCCTCTCCCTCCCTCCCTCCCTCCTTCCCTCCCTCTGTCTCTCTGTCTCTCTCTCTGTCTCTCTCTCTCTCTCTCTCTCTCTCTCTCTCTCTCTCTCTCTCTCTCTCTCTCAGGCCTAAGCAGACACTCTGTCACTGAGCCACACCCACCCCTCTTTAACCCCTTCCTGTAGGAATGTCTCACTGAGTTTCTCAGCTTGGCTTTGAACTTACTCTATATAGCCCGATGAGCCTTGAACTTGTGATCCTCTTGCCTCTGTCACCAAGTATCTGGGTCCTTTGGGAAGGCAAGGCTTGCAGTCTTCAGACCTTCTGCTTAAAGCCTCACCAGCAGCCCCACGGCCCCCAGACAGACTGCGCTTCCCAGAGCCCAAGTCTCATCCTGTCTACAGTGGACTCTCTCTGCCTTTCAGGCTGCCCAGTGCCCCCCTAATCCCCACTCACCCCACCTTCTAGGGTGGCTGCTCCAAGGCTGATGACCTGAGTAGATGGAAGGGACTGGCTGGTGACATCCAGGGCATGGATGGAAGGTCCTGCCAGCCCAGCTTGAATGCGTGGCTATAGCTCGCCAGGAGGACATTTTACATACAGCCAAACCTGCAGCCAGGAGAGCCAGGGTTTCTGGTCTCAGAGGATGGGTTGGGGGCTGCTGGAGGGGAACTGTAGTTCTGTAGATTAGGATGGGAGCTGTCCAATATGCCACAGTCCCCACTGCCACTCCCAGGATGCCCTTGTTATCTGACCCCAGAACAGCTAGGTCTGAGGACTATTTGTAGGAATCTGTTCTCTCCTTTCACTATGTGGGTCCCAGGCATTGCTCAGATCCTTAGGCTTAACAGCAAGCACCTTTACCCACTGAGCCATCTTGCCAGCCCCAGATGCTCATGGTTCAGAAACTAAGATCACACTAGTCTCTGGCCCACGGGGCAGGTGAGTTGCAGGCAGTACCAGGTGGAAAGGCTCTCTATTCCTCATGGTCTTTGAGGCTTCAGGCTGCTGCTGGCCTCTGGCCTTACCATGCCCTAGGGTTTCACCATAGCTGGTAGAAAGAGAAAGGACTATTGTGGAGCGCCAGGCCTATGATCTGGCTTTTAAAATGGAGTAGCCCTCTGGTTGCCTCTCTGTCCACCCAGCCTCCCTTGGTAACAGGTGTCTTAGGCTGTGATTGGCAGTGGCTGGGGTTAAAGGAATGCTAGTGTTAAAGGAGTAAGGAATGATGCCTAGCAGTACAGTATGACTGGAATCTGGTAGAATATACTCTAACTCCAAGGGCTCACACTTTGATATACACCCAGGAAAAGGGCTGTGACCATATCCACACAGATGTCCACAATAGCATCACAACAGAAAACTGTATACAGTCAAAGGTCCATCAAGCTCATAACTAAACATATACTGCTGGTTGCTAGGTGACGGTGGTGCATGCCTTTAATCCCAGCACTTGGAAGGGAGAGACAGGTAGATCTCTGTGAGTTTAAGGGCAGCCTGGTCTACAAGAGCTAGCTCCAGGACAGGCTCCAAAGCTACACAGGGAAACCCTGTGTCCAAAAAAACCAAATACACACATATGGAATACTACTCATCCATGAAAAAGAATGAAAGAGTATATCCACAAGAGAGAATACTATTTATCCAGGAAAAAGAATGAAGAATGAAATCTATAATACATGTTGCTTTTGTTTTGTTTGCATGTTTTTTTTGAGACGAGGTTTCTTTGTGTAGCCCTGTCTGTTCTGGAACTCACTTTGTGGCCTTGAACTTGGAGATCTGTCTGCCTCTGCCTCCTGAGTGCTGGGATTAAAGGAGTGCACCACCACTGCTCGGCTATGTTGCAAAGTGTGTTCATGTATACCTGTGATCTCCATGCTCAGGAGGCTGAGGCAGGGGGATTCCAAGTTTGAGGTCAGCCTGGGTGACATAGTGAGCCCCTGTCACAAAATAGAAAAAATAGGGGCCTAGCAAGATGGCTTAGCAGTTAAAAGTACTTGTTGCTCTTACAGAGGATCCAGATTCCATTCCCAGCACCAACGTGGTAATTCAGGACTGTCTCTAACTCCAGTTCCAGGATATCTGGTGCCCTCTTCTGGCCTTCATGGGCATTGCATGCATATGGTACACATACACACAGGCAAAACACTCATACACATAAAGTAAACATAAATCTTTAAAAAAAAAAAACAAAACTCAATAAACTATTATGCTAAGTCAGGGGCTAGTCAATCTTTGGAGAACCCAGATGGCTGCTGTGAGCTTTTTCACTGCCTTGGCTGTTCTTCTCCCTGGGTCAAGAAATCTAGCATCACTAAGAGTGACCCCAAAGGAGACTGCAGGCATCAGAGAGCCATGTCAATGTGCTAACCCACTGCAATGAGGCCAGGAATGTGAGCCGCCCTCCAGGAGGAGGGTCAAAGTTGAAGGGAAGATGACACATTTCCAGTCACACTGTGGTGTCAGCTCCAGAAGGTGCCATCTGCTAGGAGCCAAGGTACCCTGGACCCTCTTCCCCTAGAGCTTGTGCCTTCACTTGAGGCTCGGCCCAGCATGTGGCTCGCTGGAGTCTCTGCCAAGTGTTGCCCTTCATGGTTCACCAAAACGCCACTTCCCTTGGGAGTCACAACCTTCAGCCGTGAAGAACTGACCACTGCCCTTGCCTGCCATCCGGGATGCCTGCCGCTTGATGGTCAGTCAGCCTCACTGTACCTATGAGCTCTAGGTCAATGGGAGACTCTGTCTCAAAAAGAAAAACAAATGAATGTGGACATCTCCTATTGAACAATTCCCAAGGCCGAGCCTTGACTCGTGTGTGTGTGTGTGTGTGTGTGTGTGTGTGTGTGTCTGTATATGTGTGTGTTTAAACATGAATTTGAACCACATACACAAAGATATTCGCACAAATACATCCAAGTCAAAAGAGTAGATGTCACCCAGTGCCCAGCAATGAGGGAATGCCAGGGTATTACTCGGCTATGAAAAAGGATGGTCTGCCAACGTGAGGGTAAGCCTCAAAGACTGTGTGGTGTGACCGTCCACCACTGGAGGCAGAGTGCTCAAAACTGGCACATCCATAAAGACACCAGAGCCTGGGCATCTGGGGACAGGATGACCTAAGAGACATGCCATTTCCCTGTGGGGAGAACGTTCCAGCAATTTGGGGAAAACTAAGAACTCCGATTCACTCACTGAAGAAGGTGGGAAGCTAGGCACAGTGGCGTTTGCCTCCTTCGATCCCAGGACTTGGATGCAGGAGGATCAGGAGTTCAAGGTCATCCTTGGCTGAATAATGAATTCAAGGCTAGCCTGGGCTATGTGAGACCCTGCCTCAATAGCAACAGATAAACAGAAGAATGGCAGTACAAAGGAAGGCTTTGACACTTAGAGGCCACCATGACCTGCCTGGAAGAATTCAGGGATGTGAGTTCAGTGGCTCCTACCTCCAGGTCCTGAGCGGCCTCCATTCCTCTCTTGTCCCTTCGTTGATGCCAGGCTTACTTCAGAGGGGCTAGGAGAGAGCTGGGCACCTGTGGGCTCTGGTGCCCCCCACTAACTCCCCTCCTGCTGCTAGAAGAACAGAGCACAGTCAGTTCTTGGGAAGGCCATCACAGTCTGCCTCCCTGCAGCTGTCCCCAAGCAGACTGAGGCCATGACACCACGTTCCTTCTGAAGCCCGTGGGTGTCTCCTAACTCCCCCTTTTGTGCTCAGATACTTCTCCGGTGACGTCCCCGTTGCCATGGCGAGAGGCGCCCTATTCTATCAGCGTGACAATCACCACCTCACTGGGACTGGAGCCAGCTCAGCCCAAGGGCAGATTAATCCTGCCACCACAGTCTGAAGCTGAGCCCCAGGGGACACAGCTGCCAGCCACCACACTGCTCCTGGGCAGAGACAGAGCAGAGGGGGGCCATGTGGAGTCTCCTCTAGAGCCATCCCTGGGTGTTCTGGGTTGGGGGAGGCCAAGCTGGCTTGGGTCCCTCTTCCTAGGTGCTCTGTGTATGATCTGCTACATAACCTTCAGCCTCTGTTCCGTTATTCTGGAAACGTGCATCTAAAACCTGCCTTCCAGGTTTTAGGGGTCGTGTATTCACCAACATTTGCCAAGCTCCCACCAAATGCCAAGGTGAGAGTTGGTTCCAGAGGCAAGGTCCTTGTCCTGGAGATCAAAGGAAGGGACAGGGGAACTTCGTTGTGGAACCAGGAAATTCTGGTGATGGTGAGGATGATGGACAGCCTCGGGTGTGCTGGGGAAGATTCTGTAGAGATACCGGGAGGAGCCCTGAGGACAAGCCAGTGAGCAGGAAAGCAGGTGTGAGCAAAGGCCTGGGACAGAACCTGCTCAGTGTTCATGGTATAGGAAGATGGGTGCACGTGACTGACTGTGTGAGTCCTGGAGGTCAATGACCCCTCTGGGTCTTAAAAGAGCAAAGGGAAGAGATGGAAAGTATTCTGGAACCTTCCTTTAGCAGGCGCTCTTGCCCCTGGTGTGGGCTCGGGTTTCATTGGATTAACCCTGATCTGACCTCTGATAGTCAACTACAAGAACTATGTGACAGAGGGTACTGCACCCCATCCCCAAAGCTTCATCCCATAGAACTTTCCAGAAACAAACAAACAAAAAAAAAGCAAAGCAAACAAACGAAAACCAAAAAAAAAAAACCAACCAACCAACAAACAAAAAACCTGTTGCTTCCCTGGGGTACAGAAAAGCTTTTGGCCTTGGGTGTCAGACCAGGGTACTAAGTAAATACCACCCCAGCTGTGTCCCTGGGCAGGTTTCTGACAACACACCGTGCCTCCGTTCTGCAGTCAACCAAGATCTGTGTAACAGGTCTATGCCGTGAGATTGTGGGGATCACGGGGCACAGTTTGCACAAAAGCTCGGCTCTGTGCACAGTCACACTAGCTGTCCCAGTGTGACCCAGTGTCTGAGGAGTGTGAAGGTAAGAGCTGGCCAAGTGACCAGCTGGAAGCCCGAGAGCCGGGCAAGGAGCACAGCTGGGGCTCAGTCCCACGGCCGCACCTCCTAGGAGGAAGAAAGCCCCCTTAAGCCTTGTGCCCTGTGCCTGCTAGACCTCAACCTGGTTCATGAAAGCTAGTGGCCAGTGTCCCATGTGGAGGGCTTGAGGTGAGCCAGACAGAGTGGCTGTCTAGGGGTGCAGTTCCAGGTTGTGACGAAAGTGACACAGGAGCCCTGGGAGAGGACGACATTCAGTGGGCAGAGACGCTCTGGGGGTCCCAGTGGGCCTTATCTTCCGGGCTCGGGGCTTGAGTCACATGTACAGATGACGTGGGGGGTGGCATCCCCTGGCAGGCAGCATGGCCACCTGCCCCTGCCCTACCTCTGCCCTACCCCTGCAGGGGTGAGTCTCCCCACTCACTGCTCACCAGCAGAGGAGTTGGCCCAGCTCAGGTTGTCTTTCTTGGTACTTTGAAATGGCAGCCTGTGGAGAGGCTGGGACGAATCATTCCCCAGCTGCTCGTGGGCACCCATGGAGGCCAGAAGAGGGCACCAGATCCCCCACAGCAGTTGCGATCAGCCTGCAGGGTGCTGGGAATTGAACTCAGGTATTCTCTTAGAGCCACAAGCTCCCTTAATTGTTGAACCCTCTCTCCAGTCCCACCCAACCTCCGGTTTGCTTTTATTTTGATTTTTGTGACAGGATCTCATTGTGTAGCCCAGGCTAACCTTGAACTCACTATATAATATGCAGTATAAGCTGATCTCAAACTTTCAGCAAACCCCCTGCCCCAGCTTCCAAATGCTAAGTTGACTGGTGTGAGTCTCCATGGCTGGATCTCCAGAAGTTTACCAACACTTCTTCAGACCCATCCCCAAGCTACCTCTCTGGTCCTGTCACAACATTCATTTCTGGCCCAAATGTTTTTATTTGTGACAACCTGAGAGACAGGACTCATTCCGTGGTGTCACAGCAATGAGTGTGTCCTCTGCAGGACAGCTGCTGGGTACAGCTTCTCCAGGGGCTATAACCAGAAGGACAGGCTGCAGCCACAACATTGGGCCCATCCCCGGGTTCCCTCAAACCAACAGGAACCCCATGTGTGTACCTGGAACGCATTCTCACACAGTGCGCAGGGCCCAATAGGACCTGAGACATGGACCACGTCAGAAAAGCCAATCAAACCAGACATGCCTTTAATTCCAGAACTCAGAAGATAGAGGCAGGTGGAGTTTGAGGCCAGCCTGGACTAGAGTGAGTTTCAGGACAGCCAGGGCTACACAGAGAAACCCTATCTCAAAAAACAAACAACCAAAGAGAATATTAGAGGGAGTGACCCTGTTCTCTCAGCTCCCATGTGCAGGAACCCACAGCTGAAATAAAACAGGACAAAGGAAATCAAAGCAGGGGCTGGAGAGATGGCCCAGGGGCTAACAGGCGCTTGCGTCTCCTCTAGAGGAACAGTTCAGCTCCAAGCACCCAGGTGAGGTAGCTTACAAACTCCTGTAACTCCAGCTTTGGGGCATCCATGGGTACCCCCTACCCCACCACACACACGTGAGACACACAGATGCGTACAATCATAAGTAAACAAACTGAATAATAAACTGGGTATGGTGATGCACGTCTTTAATCACAGCACTCCAGAGGCAGAGGCAGGAGGATCTCTGTGAGTTCCAGGCCAGCTAGGGCTACATAGAGAGATCCAGTCTCAATCAATAAACAAGAACCAATAGAAAAGCATAAGGGCCTGGATTTGGATCCCCAGAGCCCACTTAAAATAACAGTCACAGTGGCAAATATTTGCGACCTCAGTGCTAGGAAGGTGGAGACAAGAGGACTATTGGACAGCGAGCCCAATCAGTGAGCTGGAGGTTCGGGGGAGATTCTGCCTCAAAAACAGGGTGGAGAGTGATTGAGAAAGACTATTAGCCTCAATTTCTAACACGTCTCACGGGTAAGCTCCCTCCTACCCCTACACATAACACAAACACACACACAGACACACACACACACACACAACACAAACACATTTTGTAATGAAAAGAAGCACAGATTATAATGAAATGGACCAACTATAACAACTTCCCGTGACAGACTTTCATGGGCATAGCTTGTGGAAGGGAAGCAGGGGGATGACCATCTCACAGGGATAGGCTTCCCTTTGGGGGTGACAAGACAAAAACATTCAGGAAGGATGTGGTGATGGTTGAGAATGTGCTATTTGCCCCATATCTCTCTCTCAGTTTTGTTTTGTTTTTCCTGTTTTCTAGACAGGGTTTCTCTGTGTTAACAGTCCTGGCTGTCCTCGAACTAACTGTGTAGACCAGGCTGTTCTCGACCTTGAACTCACAGAGAGCCACTTGCCTCTGCTTCCCAAGTGCTGGGATTAAAGCCGTGTGCCTTTAATCTCAGAACCCTTGTTACACAGAGAAACTGTGTCTGGAAACACACACACACACACACACACACACACACACACACGATGTTGGGTCCTCTAGAACTGGAGTTATAGATGATTGTGAGGCACCATGTAGGTGTTGGGAATCGAACCTTGGTCCTCTGCAAGAGTAACCCCTACTCATAACCGCTGAGCCACCTCTCCAGCCCTGATGATTTTCTGCTTCTTCTATCTGCTACTCTGTATTTGTTCTTTACTGTTGTTTGCAATGTCCTTTATAGACTCACTCAGCTTCATGAGAAGCACAGCTGTTGTATCATTCTAGAACCATGCAGAGTGCCTGTATACACATGTATTCTGTGATCTGCCCAGTATGTCCCAGCAAAAGCGGGGCCAACCCTCTGTGTCTGCCACTGGGGACAGAAACCAGGGCTGAGGAGTCGGGAAGGTAGGGCCTTGGATCTGTGGGGTGTTTTATCTCATGCACATGTTGCTTTACGGAAGCAAGCAGCTCCCAGGTGGATTGAAAAAGAAAAAGCAAGAGTACTGGGAGCTGGCAGGCACTCCTGTGTGGGGAGTATGAAGGCTGTGTGTTCAGATGTCTGGAGGAGTGCCAGGCTCAGCCTTTGTACTGAGGACAAATGTCCTTTCTGTCCCAGGAGAGGGCCTGCTTTGAAGGACAATTGAACCCAATAGCAGTCCAGGAAACTTTATAGAATCCAGTGGAGCCAGAAATGGGTCAGGACCCAATTTTATTTTTTAGTTATTTTCTTTTATGTGTGTGTCTCACCTGCATGCCTATGTGTGCGCCACATGTGGGCTGGTGGGCCTTGATTTTCCAGAACTGGAGTGATGGGTGGTTGTGAGCCACCGTGTGGGTGCTGGGAACCAAACCCAGATCCTCTGCAGAAGCAACCAATGCTCTTAACCACTGAGCCATCTCTCCAGCCCTTTAAAAAAACAAGTCTTTTTTTTTTTTTTTTTTTTTTTTTTTGAGGTAAGATTTCATGTAGCCCAGGCTGGCCTCCAACTCAATATGTAGCCCAGGCTGGCCTCCAACTCAATATGTAGCCCAGGCTGGCCTTGAGCTGCAAACCCTCCTGCCTCTCTCTCCCAGTGCTTAGATTACAGGTACAGGACACCATGCCAAATTTAATGCTGGGGAGGGAACCCAATGCATTAAACATGCCAGGCAAGCCACCATGAGCCACATTCCTAGTTCCCTCTGTTTACAAAAGGGAAAATAGTGGTGGCAGGAGCAGGGTGTGGCCAGATGGCTCAGGACTCTTTAAAAGAAAGTAAGATCTACAGACCAGTCTTCTGGAGACCCTGTCAATCTCCTGTCTTCCTGAGGGTCCACCCTGGTGGCCCAGATGGCTGCTGAGGACTCAGGCGGAGCCTCTGGACTGCTCTTCATTGTCCTTGATGTAGGAACCTGTCACCAGCCCTGCACCCACCCTGCCTGTCTGGCCAAGTCATTCCTGGGAACAAGTTTTTAGGTAATTTCCATTTGTAAAGTCACTCAGACTTATCTTAATAACCTGTATTAGTCAATGTACTTTTGGCCAGAGGAAGAAACCCCCTTCCAATAGCCTTCACCAAGTTACAGTTTCAGGAATGGCTGGATCAGGGTGCTTGCACACGCTCCTGGGGGTGTGGGTGGGGGTGGAGGTGGAGGGAACAACTGTAGCTGATATTGGATTTCCTCAGGGAGAGGAGAGGTGGAGCTGCTGTCTCTGTGACAGCCCCAGCCAAGGGATCTCCTCTGAGTTGATGGCTCAGGTATCCAGGCCCTGATTGGCACCCGCTCTGAACCAGAATTGGACTACTCCTGCACAGAGAGCACTTTAGAGGTGCAGAAGTGAGGTGTCTTGGAGACCTTAAGATGCTCTTTATTAGGCAGGGAGTGATGGTCCTGGCCAAGGGCAAGCCATGGATGGCTCTAATCAACTTATGATTAACTATGCAAATGTCTTAGGAGAAAGGGCGGGGCCTGACAGGTCCCAGAGTTAACCAGAATGCTCTGTAATTATCTCCTTGCACTGCATCCCACCACTGATACCAAAACCACGTAAAAGCTGGGCAGGGCAGAGCAGGGCAGGGCGCTCTGGATGATCCTACCATAGTTTATATTCTTACTGGGTGTCACTTCTGGGCCACCCAAGTAAGCCTTGTGAGGCCCATATGTCCTAAGATGCTGGTATTGGTGGAGGGAGGAAGAGCTGGGCTTCAGAGTAGCTGCTGTGCTAGGGGTTGGGGGAGGGGTGTGAACAGGGACAGGGATGGATTGAGAGCAATGGTTCTGGGAGTTCAATATGTAGCTGCAGCTCCTGATAGAAGCCTCTCTGGCCTCACCTTGGGTGTGATAATTATGGCCGTGTTGGCTTCAGCTTCCCTGGTGCCTCAAACACCTCCATGCGCCTCTCACACTCACACATATTGGCTCCCGGGCAGTCCATGTTTCTCTTTAAGTTGCTACACTTTGGACAGCTTTCTGTTGATGTCCAGTATGCACTCAGAAAAGTTCACAGGCCTCCCTAAGGACAATTTTGAGTGAGTGTGTGGATTTTGCCACTGTGCACCTGTGGAGGTCAGGCTGGGGTTTTCTTTCCACCATGTGGGTTGTAGGGATCAAACTCAGGTTATCAGGCTTGCTTAGCAGCAAGCACCTTTATCCACTGAGCCTTCTTGCCCACCCCCAGTTTTTTGTTGTTGTTCTGTTTTGTTGAGATAAAATCTCATATTGTAGCCAGGGCTGGCCTTGAACTCACTGTGTAGCAATCCTTCTGTTGCAGTACTGGGGATACAGGTGTGTGCCACCACTCCTGGCTAGAACTGTTCATAAAAAAACTGCATCAGTATGGTTAATCCTACATCGGCAAATTTTGAGAGCCCAGCCCCAGCCTTTATCACAGAATCCTCCTTAATTACTGGCCCCTAAATGCCCCTTGTTGGTCACTTCCCACTGGGGTCGGTTGTACCTGAATTGGTAGTATAAGCCAACAGAACCTGGTGAGCTGTATGTCTGTCTCTGTGTCTGGTCTCAGCCCGGTTGCCATGACTTGTTCTTTCTCTTTGCTATATAGGATGCCTTGGCAAATAACCACACCAGGCATCTCTGTTCCTGGGTCCAGGTAGACAGACACGTGGGTAACCCTTCCACACTGCCTCATCTGCCTGCTTAGCTAAACACAGGTACACATTTTTCAAAGGATTCTATCAGGATGCAGGTTATTCTCCCAGGATGGATGGGTCACAGGGTAGGCGCGAGGTCACATAGAATGGATGTGATGCCGAAAGACCTTCCACTGTTGCTTGTATGAATGACCCTGCGTGCGTGCGTGCGTGCGTGCGTGCGTGTGTGTGTGTGTGTGTGTGTGTGTGTGTATGTGTGTGTGTGTATGTGTGTGCACATGATGCTGGGGATGTACCAGGCCTCACAGGTACTAAATGAGTGCTATATCTCTGAGCTACGTCCTGACCCACATTTTACCTTTTTCACAGCTAAGCTTGCTTCCAAAAGACACTGTTGAGGGGATGGGGCAGTGAGGGTGAGCTGGCTCAGAGGTTAAGGACTCTACGGTTCTGCCTTGGCACCACCACGCTGACGGCTGGCTTCACAGGAACAAATGGGCTCTGCTCCTTCAGGCTCAGGCTCTCACCTCTGAGTCCCAGCAGGCTCTCTCTCCTCTGAGTGCTGTGCAGGGTGGGGGCTCTGTCTCCTGTCACTTTCTCACCCCTCACCATGCTCTGCTACCTACCTGTTCTGATGTTCCCATTCTGAGACCGTGTGTGTGTGTGTGTGTGTGTGTGTGTGTGTGTGTGTGTGTGTGTGCGCGCGCGCTCACGCACCCATGTTCTGAAAGGAGAACTGACTGCGGGGCCTGCTGAGATGGAAACCTGCCAGACTCCATGCTGCACACAGGGAGGGAGAGATGGTGTCTACCAAACTCCCTGTTCTGCCTCAGGACTTTTGCACTTCCCGCTGCCCTTGCCTGAAATGTCTTTCTGTGAATATCCGCATGGCTGCTTCTCTTTTTATAGAGGACTGTGTATCCTTGCCAGCTCCCCTAAAAGGCTTCTCTGATATTCTCACTTCTACTTTAGTCTTTGCTGTGTAGGTGTTAATATGCACACGTGTGAGTGTTAGAATGTACACATGTGTGAGTTTTAGTATGCACATATGTGTGTTAGTATGCACACACATGTGTTAATATGTACACACCCGTGTGTGTGCGTGTTAATATGTACACATGTGTCCAGGTCTGAAGACAACCTTAGGCATCATTCCTCATGTGCCTCAAACTTATCGATGAGACAGGACCTCTTGATAGTTTGGAGCTTGCCAAAGTAATTTGGTTGTGTGCGGGAGGGTCAGTGGGCCCCAGGGATCTGCTTGTCTTTCTGCCTCCCCAGCATGGGGATCAGTGTGCCAACACACACAGGTTTTAATTTTTTTTAATGTGTATTGGTGTTTTACCAGCATTTATATCTGTGTGAGGGGATCTGATCCCCTAGAACTGGAGTTACAAAGTGGTGAATTGCCATGTGGGTGCTGGGAATTGAATCCAGGTCCTCAGGAAGAACAGCTTTTTTTTTTTTTTTTTTTTTTTTTTTGCATTAGGTCTGGAGATCCAACTTAGGTCCCTGTGTTCATTACACAGCTAGCACTGTACACTCCTACAGCCACCGTTACATGCTAATTGCTTTGTGTAGTGTCCCTCAGTAGGACATAGGTCCCCTAAGAACAAGGAGGGCTCTCAGCAGAGCCCTGAGAGTCTGCTCAGAGTCAGCTCTGTCCTTCACACTGTGGTCTCTGAGCCCCAGTTTCTCCCATGAGGTTGCTTTACATGAAAGTTAAGACGGTACTAGGTGGAGCTAAGCTTAATGCATCAGTCAGCTAGGAAGTTACTTCTGCATAACAAGCAGCCCCAACATCTCTAAGAGTAAAAGGATAGGTGCTTATTGCAACCTGTTAAGGAAGCCATGGGGTTAAGTAGTATGTTATCACAGCCACAGAAGATGCCTACAGAGTACCCATGGCGTGCAGGGTAAGACACCCTCGGGCTCTGATTCAGCTGTCTCTTGCCTCCCTGACTCTGCCCACCATGGCTTGGAACAGGTGGTATATATATGCCTTGTACAGAGTTTGAACAGGCCAAGCAGGAGGGAGACCCTCCTGCCAGACCACCTCCTATAGAGACCCCTGGCTCTGAGGGTCTGGGAAATGAAGCCTGGTCTCATCCATGGAGGATGAGGACAGGATTTTTCTCCTTATATAATGTGTCCTCAGGAAGTCCTGGGCTACCACATGTCTCAGAGTGAACCTTGCTCAAGCCTCAGGAAAGGCTTGAAGTGAAGGTAAAAAACCTGAATGTGTCTTGCCTGGGTAAAACCTGCCCTGGCCTGTTTAGCTTGTACCTCAGGCAGTGAGCAGGGAGGGCTGTGGCATGCTGCTGAAGGTTCCTGGTGTGGGGTCTGTAGATCCCGGTCAGAGCCCCCTCATCCAAGGCTGTGGATGCAAGATGGGTAGGGGACGAGTCTCCCCACTGCAGTTGCCTGGTCCACTCCAGACCTGCTTGAGCATTGTGGGAGGAGCTGGAGATTCTTACTACTGGGTAAGCTGAGGCTCAGAGTTGTAGCTGGCCTGAGGCCACAGAGCTGGGACACTCAGCAGGAAAGGATTGGCACTTTGTCCTGTGATCTCCTCCTCTGCTTGCCTCAGTTTACCTTGAAGTCCCAGGCTAGTATAGCTGGGCTGTGTGTGGCTTGGTGGTGGACGGAGTTGGGAGGGGGGGGGGGTCTCTCAAGCTTGAGGTCAAGGGTCATGCTGGATCATGGCCATCCTGTTAGATGTAATGACTGGCTCCCCATCTTGGGAGCATCTCTGAGACCTAAGTGTGTGATCCCAGAATGTGACTTTCACATCGAGAGACACAAAATCTGCAAGGCCTTTCGTGAGCCAACCCAGATGTCATACCATTCCTGTCAATTCCTGCTGGCTGCACAGGCGGGGAGGACACCAGGACCTAGACAGACACTCAGGCTGAGATGATGAAGTTGAGTAGCTCCCTCAAGCTCCAACCCCAGCACGTGGTGCTGTTGGGAGGAGGTAGAAGCCAGAGGGCAGAGGGTGGGGTGTCCCTGGAGGAACTGTGTCACTGGGGGTCCCTTGCTTCCTCCCCTCTGTAGCTTCCTGTCCACCATGGTGAGAGCAGCCTTCTCCTCCACATGTTCCTGTCACTATGACCTCTGCCCAAGTGACCCTGGGCTGACTCCCCCGAAACCCTGAGCCCAAAGGACAACTCCTTCAAGATGTTCCTTCCAAGAAATCTGACTCAGAAGTTTACATTGCCTTTTTTTTTTTTTTCCCCAAGACAGGATCTCTCTGTGTTGGCTTAGCTGTCGTGGAACTCACTCCATAGCCCAGGCTGGCCTTGAACTAGGAGATAAGCCCGCCTCTGTCTCCTGAGTGCTGGGATTCAAGGCTTGCACCGCCAGCAGCGCCCAACTGAAGCTTACTTCTATTTACATTCCTTACTCCCATGTGGTCACTCAGTAAACCATTACATCAGCATTAACTCTTTGCTAAGTGCTGTTCTGTGTCCTGGAGACAGAGCAGTGGACAAGATAGGCTAGGTCCACATTCTCACGGATTTTACACAAGTATCAGGAGGTCCTGTCAGGTGGGATGGGGTCAAGACCTTTGGCCAAGCATTATTCCGGGTGATTCTGGAGGCACAAACTCTTGAGTGAGTGGGTAGAATGAGTCAGGCATGTGGTATTCCCCAGTGTGGGTGGGTTCTCCAGGACAGCAGCAGCTTGAGAAAAAAAAGCTGAGGATCCTGGAAATGAAAGGAAGTTCCTTGTCTGACTCCCTGAGAGCCAGGACAGCAGGTGTCCCTCCCTCCCCGTGGATCTGAGCTAGAAGGGTAACCTCTCTTGGGCTTCCAGGCTTTGGATGGGAATATATGGCAGCTGGTCTGGGTCTTAGGTCCAGGCTCAGTGGGAACCACAGCTCAACTTCCTGGGCCTCCAGCTGGCAAAATGCTGACCCTGGTTATATGGCCTTGATGACTGTCAGCCAGGTCCTAAGACTCTACCCATCGATTGCCTATCTGCCCATCTATTATTGATCTATGTGTCTATTACCATTTATATATAATCTATCTTCTATCAACCAACCTTTCTATCTACCCGTCTTCTGTCTCTCTTTCTTTCTTATTTACCTAGCTTCTATTATCTATGTATCCATATATCTATCTATCCATCTATCTTTCTATTATCTATCTTTCTTTATTCCTGTCAACTTTCTTTCATCTACCTGTCTTCTATTATCTATCCATCTATCATCTATTTATCATCTACCATTGATCTCTATTTCTCTATCTATCATCTATCCATTTATTTACCATCTGTCTATCATCTATCTCCTGTGTCTATGCATGTATCTTCCAATCTATCAACCTTCTATATGTCTTCTTTAGTCAAACCACATGCTTTCTTGGTTCTGTGACTTTGGAGAGCCCTGACAAGTCATAGCAAACATGAAACAGGGGAGTCCCAGGGGCTAGGGAAAGGGCAAGTTTCATCAAACACACCCAGAAAGTGAAGAAAAATGACCCGGATTATCTGGGGTAACCCTGAGTGCCAGGCATGCCCCTCATAGGTCCCGAGGTCCAGATGGTCGTGCTGGAGGGGGTGACACGGGGGTGATGAATTGTGGGAGCTGGATTGTCTCGATGTCTCTTTTCTCTCCTGGTTGTTCTCAAGGCTTGCTCATGGCTCTGGTATAACCTGGGGTGTGCTAGCTGGCCCTGGAGTGGCAGGTGCCATGACAAGAGGCACCAGCTCATTGTTGTCTGATGCCAGTCGGTGTGGCCACAGCCTGGGGCTGCTGTGGCTTGCACTGGGGTGCTGCCTCTTTAGGGAAACTGGACGTCATGCAATGGTTCCCATGGCTCTGGAATCCCATGCAGTTGGGAACTGATGGTAATGGCTTGAGGTGGCTCCATAGGCTCATATGCTTGAAGGCTTGGTCCCCAGTTAATGGAACTGGATTAGAAGGTGTGGCCTTGTTAGAAGAGGTTTGTCACAGGAGGGGGCATTGAAGTTTCCAAAGTTCCATTTCCAGGTAGTTCCTCCCTCTGCTCATGGTTGTGTCTCAACCCTCAGCCACTGCACCAGCACTGTCTGTCTGCCTGCTCCCCACTGTGATGGTCACGGATTCACCCGCTAAAACTGCAAGCAAGGCCTGAATAAACCCTTTCTCCTCTAAGTTGCCTTGGTCATGGTGTCTCATCTCAGCAACGGAAGAATAATCAATCAATGCAAAACTTCTTCTCAGCTGGATGACACCGAGGTCCAGATGCACATCTCTGAGACTCACTTTCCACATCTGTATGAGATGACAGCAACAGTTCCAGCTTCAGGTTCCCAGCAGGCTCAGGGATAGAGTTCATCATTTAATTCCCACAGTAAGCTGTGAGATTTGGAAGTCAAAGGTCAGAGGGGTGGAGTGACTTGCCAGAAGTTGCACAGCTAGCAGTCTAGTTGTAGGTATTCGTGACCAGGTACTGCATCACACAGCTCGCTAGATCAATAAATAACCTCTGTAAGGTGCCTAGCTAGAAACTTCTGGGTGCGGCCCCTGCTCTTCCCGGTCTAGAAGAGAGTGTTAGGCAGAATCTGCCACCACCATCCAGAAGGCTGCTGTATTCATCTTCAACATCAGCTTCTTACTCAGCCAGACACCCTGGATCATTTCCGTGTTTGAACCATCAGGACCCTGGGTAGTTGCCTCCCAGGCACCCACCCACTGGTGGCACTTTCAACCATGTTCTGCCTTTGCACTTGCTTCCCAACCCCCTCCATGCTCTATGCAGTAGAGGCATCTCCAGAGATGCTAAGTCGTTTCAGGGTGCCCAGCATAGTCCCAAAGAGGCATGAAGCTGCCCTCTTAGTAAGGCTAGTACCTACCTGCCTGCCAGCCAGCCCAGGGCCAGGGCCTGTCTCCAGGGGATGTCCACATGCTGCAAGACACCACTGTGTCCCTGGAAGACAGTTCCTCTCAGAAATCTCAAGCTGAGGAGCCTGCAGAACAGATCCAGTGGCTTCAAAGGGCTGGGTGACAGCCGGATGGGGATGATAGATGGGTGTGCGGGCCATTCTGCTATCTCCTCCCAGGATTGCCAGAGGGCTGGTTCCCTGTGCAGGAGTCAGGCCAGCTTCGTCTCTGTTAGCAAAATGGCATGATGAAGTCCCAGCTAGGGGTAAGACCCAGATGTGTCCCCTTGGAATCTGGGTCCTATCCATCTTGGATGACTTCTTGTTACATGACCCCTTTCTGGGGGTGGGGGTGGGTGGGTCTTGTGACCTTCCCTTAGCCTGGTGAGCTTTTAGGTCCTTGAGATATCTGGAGGCCCTGCTGAGACACAGGACAGGCCTGAAGCTTCCAGCTCCTTTTTTTTTTTTTTTTTTTTTTTCTGAGACAGGGTTTCTCTGTGCAGTCCTGGCTGTCCTGGAACTCACTCTGTAGACCAGGCTGGCCTCGAACTCAGAAATCAGCCTGCCTCTGCCTCCCGAGTGTGCCACCACCCCTGCTCTGATTCAGTCTTGACCTGGGCTCAGGCTCTAGTTGGCTCTTCTGTAAGTAAGTATCTACGCTGAGCTGCTTTGGGCCCCAAGGCAGTGTCACCAGCCAGGCCTTCTGGAGGTTTGGGGTGGGGGAGGGGGCTTTCCATCAACTGTGAAGCTGCCTTCCCAGGCCCAGCGGGGAGGCCAGGCCACCCAGGGACTCATTCCAACATTCTCCAGGAAGCTGAGAAGCTGGGAATGTGGCACAAAGATGCTGGTTCCAGACCTGAGGAAACTCACACACAGCGTGCTCAAAACCAGATGTCCAGTGCTGGGAGAAAAATAGGAATTTTCGTGACCCATGGTTATCGTCACAGATCCCACATGGGATACAGTGGAAGCCAGACTCTCCCTCCCTCTAGTCCTGTTCCCAGTCCCCACTCCTTTGTTTCTGCCCCCCCCCCCATCTCTACCAGCCTCCAGGGCTCTCAGATGTCCCTGAGACCCAAGAGAGCAAAGCTGCATCCCTGTGGCCCTTGTAGATGTCCTGTCCACATGTCCTGGAATCAGTTTCTCCTGTGACCTTTCAGACTGCAACCCAGACCTCACAGCTTCTCCACCCTTTCTTCTCCCACAGCCTCTCTGTTGTTTCTGGGCTACCCCAGGGCCTTTGCACAGGCAGCTCTCACAGCCTGTTCTTTTGGCTATCTGGGCTGTTTGTGGACTGGCCTCTTGCCCCTCAGCACACTGCTCTGCCTTCTTGATTCCTTTTTTTTTTTAACCCCCCCTTTTCTCAGAGTGTGTGCCACCCAGCCTAGCTTCTGGTATACTTACTAATATTTAAATATGCCACTTGGGGCAGGAGATGTAGTTCTGTGGAAGGCTGTTTACCCACTGTGTTCAAAGTCCTGGCTTCAAAAGAAAACAAAAAAGTACTTGCCTGTCCTCCCAGCAAGGTCACAGTACATAGTAGGTACTGGGGGCTAGCGACTATCCTTCCAGAAGTGTCCCTGCATAGACAGGTGCATACAGGCTCCATTATCCAGCCCTGATTTTGCATGCTGTGTATGGGGCTTTTGCATGACATCTCAGGGCATGTGGCTGGGTTCCTGCTATCCCAGAAGTCAGCCGCTGAGGTAGCTACTTCTGGGTACCCTGGCCCCAGACAGCCAGGACCACGGTACTGTGGTCTTCATGGTTCCCTGCTCAACTCCTTCTGAAATGCTGTTAGTGTCACAAATAAATTCCAGACAGATGAGGAAGCAGGTGACATTGCAGTTTCTTGTGGTGAAGTGTGTGTGTGTGTGGGGGGGGGGTGTTGAGGGGGGAAGGCTGGGGACTCCAAACCACATCCTCAGAGATGCTCTCGAAGGGCTATGAGGACAGAAGGAAGGATCACCCTGTGGCTTGACTACTACTATAGTCACAGGACCCTGGTACACAGCAAGTGCCTACTATGTAGTAGGAAATGATAGAAATTAGGGCTTCACATCCCTTTAGCTGATGCCTATGCTTTGGGGATAGGGTAGGGGGGTGGGTGGCTGGGCAGGTACAACAGTCACTCCCTCCTAAGTCATTTAATATTTGGTTTGCTTAACATGCCACGTGAAGGACGTGTGTCCTCAGACTTAGGGACACGTATAGGGTATGCTGCAGGCTTCTGGATTGTCCTCCAGACTGGGGTTGGAATTTTAGCTTGCTAGTGTGGTTGGAGTTTTCTGAAGACACAGTTCTGTGTAAGCAGGAGACCTGGCCCCAGGCCTTTTGGCATCGTTCATTATAGACAGGGTACCACAGACCCGTGGCATATGCTGTGATGTCTAGCTCTGGTTCTTGGGGTGGCAGGCCAGAGCTCTTGTGTCACAGGTGAGGTCTGAGCCTGTCATGCTGGCTTCTCCAGATTAGCCCAGGAGAAGCAGAGGCCTCATCTGACTGTTTGGCTGCTGAGAACTGTTAACTTTAGACTAGAGTCCTGGAGGAATAGAAGATTGTCTGAGATTTTACCCACTCAGGGGTTGAAATGATGGGCAGTTGGGAATAATCATGAAATATGCCAGAGAGACAAGTTCTGAAAAACTCAAGTGTTTTTTGTTTGTTTTCTGTGACAGGGTTTCTCTGCGTAGCCCTGGCTATCCTTGAACTCACTCTATAGACCAGGCTGGCCTCAAACTCACAGAGATCCGCCTGCTTCTGCCTCCCAAGTCTTAAGTTTTTTATCATCTGGATTCCCAGGGTACTTAAGTACCAGCTACCTCTTGCTCTCCAATCCATTAATTTCTTTTCTTTCTGTGTTTCTTTCTTTTTCTTTTTTTGGTTTTTCAAGACAGGTTTTCTCTGTATTCCTTTAGAGCCTGTCCTACAACTTGATCTGTAGACCAGGCTAGCCTCGAACTCACAGAGATCCACCTGCCTCTGCCTCCCAAGTACTGCAATGAAATGTGTGCGCCACCAATGCCCGGCCATTTATTTCTTTATTCAAGTATTTGTTCCTTCCCTGATCTTTCCTTTTTAGGGCAGGGCTTCTCTGTGTGTTCCAGACTAGCCTTGAACCCCCCCCCCACCTCCAGCCTCTGCAGTGGTGGGGTGACAGGGCTGCACCATCAAGCAGGGCTCTCAGTCCATCTTTGTTGCATGTCTGGTACCTGCCCTGAATGCAGCAGAGAGCTAAACAGATGCAGTCTGGGCTCTCACTGTCAATATCCAAGCAACAAGCGACAAACACCCACGGAAGCCTCAGGTGAAGAATGAAGGAAACGAATGGGTGTTGAACTGGAAAACACTTTGGGGCTGGCTTTTAGCTAGAAGGTCAATGAAGGGCTTTTGAAGGAGATACCAGAGGGTGGGATTTGAAGATGGTTGGCTGAGGGCTGCTACATGCAAATGACCTTAAGTAATTTGTCAAGCCCTTAGGGAGAAATGTTAGAATGATTAGAAGGCAAAAAAACGGATTTATTTGTTTAGAATGATTTTTGTTATTGTTTGTGTTGTTGGGTATTGAAGGTAGGGCCCAACACATGCTGAGCAAGCACTCTACCAACCACTGAGCCACATCCCCTCCTCTTCATTTTTAAGACAGTTTCATAGACTGCCCTTGAATTTACTCTGCAGCCCACCCAGGCCGTCTGCCTACCTGTAACCCTCCCATGTCCCCCAAGTATCTAGGGTGATTGGTGTGTATCAGCAGGCCAGGCTCTCACCTGGACTGTTATTTTTTTCAAGACACGGTGTGTCTGTGTAACAGCCCTGGCTGGGAACTCACTCTGTAGACCAGGCTGGCCTCAAACTCACAGAGATCTGCTTGCTTCTGCCTCCCTGGTGAGTGGTGGGATTAAAGGTGTGTACCTCCCAGCCGTCATTTTATTTATTTATTTATTTTGCCTGCATGTATGTTTGTGCATCATGGGCAGAGAGTTTGTTGGATCCCCTGGAACTGGAATTACAGATGGTTTTGAGCCACCATGTGGGTGCTGAGAATTGAACCTGGATTCTCTGGGACAGCATACAGTGCCCTTAACCACTGAGTTTTCTCTTCAGCCTCTACTTTGTAATGTATTTTTGAGACAGGGTCTCATGGATTCAAGTCTCCAAGCTGGGCTTGGCTATATCTGGACAAGGCTGACCTTCAACTCCTGATCCTCCTGCTTCCACTTCCTGAGTCCTAGGATTGCACCATCATGCTTGGTGTATGCAGCGCTTTTCCTGAAACCCATGTCTGCATCGTGTTAGGCAAGTGCTCTAACCACTGAACTACAGCTGCAGCCCCTCCCTCTGGTGTTTACGGGGCATTATTAGTAGACTGGATACATAGCACAATATCCTTGAGCCACTTCTGGAATTCAGGCTCTTCAGCAGTTGCTTGAAGCTAGCTGCCTTAGATCTGCAAGGCTGTCCCTCCTCCCGCCCCCAAGAGCCCAGTAGCTAACAGGGTGCAGTGTGAGGAGGGAAGTAGCTGTGAGGGTGCCAGTGTGTAGGGATGGGGTGGGTCCAGCTCGGCTGGGGCCTCTTGCTGCCACCAAGTCTCTCTAGAGCCCACGCGGGAGCGCCCATTAGGAATTTGTGGCTGGGGGATTTGGGCAGGGCAGTTTTATCTCTTAGGCCTGGGTCTACTACTAGGCCACAGGGAATTAACATTAGACTCAGCCAGGGCTTTGTGGAAAGTGAGTGTCTGTCCTTCCCTGTGGCTCAGGAGGACAGGGCTCCAGAGTTTATAGCAGGACACTGTGGAAAGAAGCCACTAGTCCTCTTGGGGGCAGTGCCCCCGTGGCTTTGCCTTACAGAGAATTATGGGGTGAAGCGAGCTGCTCCAGGGCTCCTCTCCTTGACAGCATACCAGGCCTCCAGTGCCTGAGGTTGGCAAAGGCGGGGTGGGGGGGTGGGGGGTGGGAGTAGGAAGATACCCCAACTTTTTCTCCCTAAGAAAAAATCTGAATGGATGCAAATGAAGGGGTTCTTTAGATGACTCCAGGAAACCAGTAGGAAAGCTGGAGAAGGAGGGCTAGCCTTGTCTCCTCCCTCCCCCAGGCAGGTCCAGTTGGCCTTCTGCAGGTCTGGTTTTGAGCTTTTTCACTGCCAGTTGGGCAGACACAGAGTGGGTGAAACGAGATGGGCGTGTGCCCGTGACCTATGACTCCTGTTCCAAAGGGCACCCGCCCACTGGTACACTTCCTTTTTTTCCACTCTTAGACTCGGTTCCCCCTCTACCATCTGCCTCCCCCCCCCAGTCCCTATTCAAAGCTCAGGGGTGGAGAGGGAACCCACTGAATGGGTGCAGGAACCCCAGCACCCCTGAGGAAGAGGCCCCTGCCCTGGCAACTGCATTCCAGCCGCAGCCATTCCCCTGCTCCTTAGAGGCTCTCTTGTTGGCAGAACCGAATCTGCTGAGACTTCACTCCAAAAAAGGAAAGTTAAATTGAAAAAAAAAAAAAAAATTCAAACTCTCCAACGCGTCTAGGGAAAGCAGAAGAGGAGGGAGGAGGCGGCTGCAGGGTTGGGCTCCCTTGCTTGGCTGCTGTTAAGATCTAAGGCTGAGTGCGCCCCTGCAGCTAGTGGACAAGCTCCGACTGGGGCTAAGAGGATGTGTGTCTAAGGGTGGGCCATTGGCTTAGAGCGCAGCCTACGCACGTGTCCTGGGAAATTTGCTATGGGTGTTGACTCTAGGACGTTATGGAGCCCCGGTAACAGGGCACCGCACCGAGCCCCGTGTGCTGTGATCTTGAGTGGGCCTCTCTAGGATCTGAAACACGAGGCACTGAACCTGTTCGCCACTGGCTGTGGTCCCCGGAGCGTTCCCTGGCCCTGGCGAGGCCCAGCTAGATGCTGAGCATCTGCACGCATCTCTGAGGGCTCCGTGGGTGGCCCTCCCCGGGGCGTCATCTCCGCATCCCCTGGACACTCCTGAGTTATAATTTAATAGCTGAAACGCGATTCCCGTGAAGTCTCTGGGGTTCGCGGAGCAGGGGGAGGGGGCAGGGAGCGCTTGCTCCGCCTTCCTCCAGCCAGAAACGCCAGAAACGCAGCCCGCAGTGCGTGCTCGGTGGTGGGGTGCGCAGGCCTGGAAGGCGTGCACGCGGGCCCTTTAAGGCGACTGGGGCGGGCCTCCACGAGTCCCCGCCCTTCGCCCCGCCCCCTCGCCGCCAGGAGCGGAGCCGCGGGCAGCGCAGGCCGGGCCGCATCCCCGTCCCCGCGCCAGCCGCCCGCGCCCGCCATGCGCGCCCCGCAGCGGCTCGCGCGCCCGGGCCCCGCGTTGTAGCGCGGCGGGCGGAGACCGCAGGCTCCCAGCCCGGGCCCGCCGCGTCCTCGAGCCCGATTGGCGCCGCCGCCCGGCGCCAGCGCCCGGTGCCGCCGCCGGCGAGGTGAGTCGGGCCGAGTGCGCGGAGGGCGGCGGGGAGCGGGTGGCTTCCGGGCCGGGGCGGCGCACGCGGCGGAGTTGGCGCCCTCGAGGGGACAGGCGGCGCGGCGGGGCGCGCGCGGGGGCGCGGGAACTTCGGGAACTCCCGGGACCTTGCAGGGCGGTGCAGGCCGCGACCCGGGCACCCGGGACCCTGGAGGATGGAGCAGGCCGGGACTCGGGGACCCTGCCGAATGGAGCAGGCCGAGAACCGGGGACCCTGTGGGATGGAACAGGCCAAGAACCGGGGACCCTCCCGGCGGTACAGACTGCGACCCGGGTACCTCCGGGGTGGCACAGCCTGAGGAACTGGGGATCCTGTAGGGTGGTGCAGCCTGAGTACTGGGGAACACTGCAGGGAGGTGCAGGCCGGGACCCGGGACCCACTGGGGTGAAGCAGGCCGGGACCCCGGGACTCTTTTGGGGTGGTACAAGCCAGGACCTGTGGACCTTCTGAGGTGGCATAGGCTAAGACCCGGAGACCCTGCTGGGAGGTGCAGGCCAGGACCTGGGGACCTTCCCGGGTGGTTCAGGTCAGGACCTGGGGACTCTGCGGGCGACTTAGGCCAGGACCCCGGTACCCTCCGTATGTCGAAGGCCAGGCCCCAGGGACCCTGCAGAGTGGTGCAGCCTGAGGACTGACTGATGGACCTTTTGGTATGGAGCAGGCCAGGACCCGTGAACCCTCTGTTGTGGTGCAGTCTGAGGACCCGGATTCTCAGGGGTGGGTGGCGCAGCCTGAAGACTTGGGGCCGCTCCTGGGGGCATGCCCCTGGGTCTGTGGGGTGACGAAGGCCAGGATCTGGTACCCTCCGGGATGGCGCATCCTGGGCAGCGGAGGATTCTGTGGGCGGCCGCGCCCCCCCCCTCCGGTGATGCGGCACCGCCTCCTGTTCCCTCCCCTTGACGGTGCCCATACTTCGGATGCCACTAGTTTGGGAAGTTGCAGATCCGAGCCTAGCGGGGCAGCCCGGAGCCCCAGGGCCCCCGGACGCGTGTGGGATTCGGCTTCCCCTCCCGACCTTGCGGGAGGAGAGCGGGGCTGGCGTCCAGACGGGCGGTCCCCAGGGCCCTGGGAGCTGGGGGCGCCAAGCAGCGGCGGCTGCATAATCTTTACATTGTAGCTTTATTCGCGCAGCCAGGTCCACCCGCTGGCGTGCGCGCGCCCTCCCCGAGAGTCTGGTGCAGGCAGCGGGGGCGGATCCGTTCAGTCTCAGCCTCCTCCCTTCCTCCCCTTCTCCTCCCCCCCTGTTGGTGAGAACTGGTTTTATTACGATTACGATTTTTTTCCCTCTTTGCATATTTGGTGGAGGGATGTGTGAGGGGGGAGGTAGGAGTGGGAGGCAGAGGATCCCTGGGGGGCTCTATGAGCACTGTTGAGGGTGGCCTTGACTTTGCCCTTTTGAATCCAGCTCTGGGCCCTGCGGCTGCTTTGATGAAAGGGGCTCTGAGGCCAGGCGCGTGTGTGGGGTGGCATCTCAGGCCACTACTGGGGACTTCGTGGGTGGCCTTTTTTTTTTTTTTTAATTGTTGAGGAGGGGGCAGAATAGTCAGGGAGGCAGAGGCGAGCCTGAGGTGGCCTGAGGCCTTAGTGTTTTTGCTGGTTCTGCAGCTGGGTCCCTGGTTTAGAATCTTGGCAGTGCTTGACTATTATGGGGGCAGATGACTTCACCTGTCTGTGCTTCCCGTGTTCTCTTCCGCAGAGTGAGGGAAAAACAGTTCCTAGGTCTGGGGTGCTTCCGTGAACCGAATCTGTGTAGAGAGAGGGTCCTTGGATAGGTTACTATGACTACTGTATTTCCGGATTCTCATCCTTACTCTGTAGTTGGATTGGTGAATCCCATGGGGAGTGTCTGCCCCACCTCTGGAAGCTGGGGGGTGGTGGCGTATGAATGAGGAGGCCCCCAGGAGAAGGGCCAGGCCTCAGCCCATTGAACACAAGCAAACACTTGAGTTGGCAGCTAGCTGAGCTGCAGAGCGGTGGAGGGGGTAGTGAGGGCTTTTTGGGTTGTGCCTAGCTTCCCTGTACTCCTGCCATGTTTGGAAATTGACTGCTGTTGCCTTGGGGTGCCAGGGGAGCCTGCGGTGTTGAGGTCCAGGCGTGGGGGTGGCAGTGAGTGTCCAGACCTGGCCCCTTCCCACGGAGCTATTTACGCTTGCCCGGGAATCAATACTATTGATAAACCCATGTCCGTGGTAATGTGGCTGTCAGGCCCTGTTGAGGGATGGAGACCCCGCCTGGGGCTGTGCCCCTCCCCCACATAGAGAGGGCTCATGGCTTAATCCCTTCTTTTCTCCCAATGAATACTCCTGCCTCCTCCCAATGGTTCCTAGCTCTGCAAACAGGAACTGAGCTGCAACACTACTGGATCTGGGATTGTTCTGGGCCAGCAGGTGCTTGCCACTCCACATCCCCTTCTCCACAGGGACTCTGGAGCCCGGGCTGGAAATGAACTGGTTGTTTCTAGCTGGGTCCCACCCAAAGCTGCTGATGGGGATCCTGGTGCTGACCTTAAGACTGGGGGCCACCTTCTCATTACCCAGTTTGCCCCGATATTGATCCAGCTGCTGCATCCCATGTGCTATCATCACTAGGGGCTGGAGCTGGATGTCTCCCCGCCCCCCATGTGTTTTTCCCTGCTCTGTTTTCTGTTCATGTCTCCAATACCATATAGCGTCCTTCCCAGGTGTTACTTTGGGGAAAGTTCCCTTCAAGGGTGTCAGCTTGGTTAAGGTGCCCAGAGGATAGGGGTGTGTGTGTTTATGTCTGTGAGCTGAGGCAGCAGTCTGGGGAGGGTAGGGCTACACAAAGCCAGGCTGTGCTCAGAAGACCCACCTCCCTGGGGAGGAAAAGAAGCTGGGGGAGGATCGGGTGAGCCTCCCAGGAGGAGGCTGACCGGAAATCCAATTTACAGAGTGCCAGGTGAATTTTGTTTTCTGAGCTGGCAGATCTGCACTGCAGTAGCAAAATGGTGACATCCAGCAAGCGCTTACTGTGTGCATTCCAGCTTCCAGCATTTAGAAAGTGTCTTTTGTGTGTGCATGAGTCTTCTGGAACATTCTGAGGTGGGCTATGGGGACGTGAGTGTCCTATTTTAAAGATGGTGTCACAGATGCCCAGAGAGGTTTGGTGACTGGCCTTGGAAGCTGGGGCTGACACCTGAGTTGTTCATGGGTCATGCCGCACAGCCTTGGCCTTTCCCAGCTGCAGGGCTGATGGGAGCAGGAACCGACCTTTCTCATAAAGTGGCACCTGCTGATCTTTTGCAGGGCTGTGGGAGGAGGGCAGCCTGGAGACTGGGAACTCATTCTCCCAGGGTTCGGGGAGGGGGTGGTGCCAGCCGCAGCCTGGCATTTCTTTGAAGTCTCATTTTATCTCAAACATTCATGCAAATTTTTGGCATCTGCCTTGGCGTCAGTGCTGTGTTTATTTTGAAATGAAAACAGGGGTTTGAATTATTTAGCATGGTGTCTAACAGGGCAGAAAGCTGCAATCGACGAGCCCTGTAGCCTGGGCTGCTTAGCTCCCGTGTCTCCCCTGGGGAATCTGGTTGGGGACATCCCTGTGCTTGTAGCTTGTAGAAGTCCTGCTCCTGGGAGTGCCACAGGTCAGAGGGTACAGTTGACCGAAGGTCACAGGGGGACTGTGTGCCAGTGGTGGTGCTGAGTGAAATCACTTCCCTATGGTAGAGCACAGTGCGGGGCCTCCATACTGTCCTGTCCTTGGGCCCCCCGCTGGTCATGAGCTTCTGGTGCATAGGTGCCTGAAGGATCATGGAAGCATGGCTGCCTGATTAGCTTTGACTAAGTCGGTGGTTGGTTTAGGATTGTAAAACTCCCAAATTGTCTTTTCTGGCTCACCAACACTGTGCCCAGGCTAGTGCCTATAGGACTTGCAGGTCTCATCTGTCAAGTTGGAACCCTGCCCTCCTCCAGTGGGAACTAGCGGGAATTTCAGAGGCTGAGGTTTGGTGCTGAACATGGCAGCATCCGTTACTTAATCTTAGTTTGTTCATCTGTAAGATGGGTCTACCACCATCCAGAGACGCTACCACTGCTTAATATCGTGAGGGTCACACAAGTCCAAGTACACACGTGGCTTCAGATGTGCTGTCATTGTATGTAGCTTCCCTATGGGAGAGCAAAGACGTAATTGTCATGGGGACTCATGTCCTTTCTACTTGCTGTTTGGTTGAACAGGGTGCATTTCGCCATTTTTTTTTCCCTTGCAAATATTTGTTATTTATTTTTTTTGTAGTACTGGGGTTGAACCCAGGCCTCCTCTGTGCTAGGCAAGTCTGGAATCCTCCCTCCCTGAAGGGCTGCTGGGCATGTTCCTCTTGTGTCTGTCTGTCTGGCCTAGTGTCTTCCCCTGACCCCCCCCCCCCCCAGACTCAGGACTCCTCCCCTCTCCCTGGTTGGTGACTCTTGGCTCAGCCGCTTTTCTCTTCTCTGGGAGCTGAGGCTTCCCCTCCCACCTGCTTGGGGATCAATAGCAGCTTGGAGGATGGGAGAGGGCTGCAGAGATGAAGGTGGGTGCCCTCTGGTATTTATGGGAGTTTCCCCTCCCTCTGCCACCCTGACAGTTGGATTGCTTTAGGGGTGTTTTGGAAAGATCATTCCATGATTTCCTGTGTGTTGCTCTGTTCAGTCTCCCATTATGCCCAGAGCACCCAGCTACTGAGCAGGAGGCTTTATTTAATTTTAGTTCACTTAAATAGCTTTGGTGACTGTCTGGCTGTCCACAGTGGCCACTGGGGTGGAGCTGGGTGTAGGAGCAAGGTTGGCACCAAGTATCTCATTCCCCACCCCCTGTTAGCAGGCTTCCTGTGCTCCATGTTGTCCTGGAGGTCTGCCTGTCCTATGCATGGGTTGATGCCCCCGGCTCTCAGCTTTTTGCTCTATCCTAGCTTGGTGCCTGAGTCATGGCCTCCTTTTCCCACCAGTCTCTGGTGTTGGAAAGTTAGTAATGATGGGAATGTCCTAGAGCAGTGGTTCTCAACCTTCCTAAAGTTTCGACCCTTTAATACAGTTTGTCATGTTGTGGTGACCTCAACCATAAAATTATTTTTGCTGTTACTTCATGACTGTAATTTTGCTACTGTTATGAATCATAATGTAAAGACCTGTTTATAGTCCTCAGGGATTGAACCCAGATCTTTGTGCATGCTAGGTACGTTCTCTATCATCTGTGCCATACCCTGCTTCTCTTTTTACCTTTCTATTTATGAAACAGGCTGTCACAAAGTTGCCCAGGCTGGTCTTGAACTTGGAGTCCTCCTGCCTCAGCCACCAGCATAGCTGAGAAGATAGACTCTGCTTGAACTTAATCATTAATGATAAGAGAAGCAAGAAGCCCGTGGGACAGGGAGCCCCAGGCCTGTGGGAAGTGTGGCTGGAGAGCCTGGAATTCTTCCTGGAGGAGGTGGTGGCTCTGCGCAGCCTCGGACCACACTGAGTCTGGCAGCTCTGCCAAGCCAAGGTCCCAACATCCCCCTGATTCCCTTTTTCCAGGCTCAGCGGGCAGTTGGAATGAACCATGTTTAGGTGGCTCTGCCTTTATGCACTGGGTTGCACACGGCGACACAGTGGTTGCTGACCCAGCTGGGACCCTAGTATGCTTGTATTCTTCTGGTCTTCTGGGAGGACCTGCCTCCTTGCCTCCTTATTTTCTTTGCTATGAAGTAATGTGCCGTGGACACCCCCCCCCCTTTTTTTTTCTCTGCGTGGAGGACATGGTCTGTCTTAGTTGGTGTTCTGTTTCTGACCAAGGCAGCTCTCATGAAAGAAAGCAGTTAATTGGAGACTGGTTTACAGTTTCCAAAGTTTAGTTCCCAATCGTCGTGGTGGGAAGCAGACAGGAATGGGACTGGAGCAGTAGATGAGAGTTTTATATCCTGATTCTCAGGCAGCAGGCCGAGAGAGGGGGAGAGGGAGAGAGGAGATACACACGAAAGAGAGACACACTATGTAGACCATGCTGACCTTGAACTCAGAGGTCTTCCTGCCTCTGCCTCCTGAGCTCTGGGATTAAAGGCATGCATCGCTGTGCATGGCCTGCATTCTCTCTCTCTCTCTCTCTCTCTCTTTCTCTCTTACCCAATTCCCTCCCTCCCTCCTTCTCTCTCTCTTCTTAGGATTCTATGAAATATAACTTTTGGGGTCCATAAATATTTATTGGATTCCAGCTCTGAAAGTCTGGTCTGCACAGCTGGAACTGAGCATGATGGGGAGTTCTTAAAGACAATGCTATCATGTTCTTTCCCTCTTTGTAGCCTAATCAGGTATTTTGCAGTTGAGGATGGGGACCTGGACAGGGCATCTGGAGGCCATGTGGAGTATTCCCCAGACTCCTGCTTGGGCCCTGGCCCAGTCAAGCTTGGGCTGGTGGGTGTACCTGACTGTTGTATTCAGTGGGAGGAGGTTGCTGACTTTGTGCATAATCCATTTGTACCTTATACCCTGGCTGAAATACTTAAATCCCTGGGTAGATAGAGTGCTGAGTAGTTTCTGGGTGACTTGATGCTGTTTTCAGAAGCCTCACCAGTTTTTAACCTGCCCTGCTTCCTCTTGGCTTTGGTGGCTTGGGAGTCCACAGCAGCTTGAGCCTGCCTTGCATGGGTCTGTTTGGGTTTTTTCATCTGTATCACTCTGGGTCCAGATTCCTTTGTCTTGGCTTCTAGCATTGATTTTTATCTTATCGTGGGGATTCCTAAGAAATGCCTTAGTGCTGAGGTCCAGGAGGAAGGTGCCGTGTGGGGTATCTTTATAAAAACATGCCCCCTGAGTGTAGTGGGGGTGAGGGGGAGGGTGTTTTCCCACCAATGTTCCCTGGGGGAAACTGAGTCTGACTGGGGTGTGGCTTAGCAAGGTAAACTCAGAGCAAGCACCTTCTGGCCTCTATCTACCTTGGGATTGACAAAGTGATTTTAGTGTCTCCTAGAGCCTGAGGGAAAATGTGCCCTGGGGTGGGATGTTACCTGTTGGTGCCCAGGGCCCTGGGGGTACTGCCCCAGATGCTTTTGGATGCCTGTTTCCTCTGAAGCACCTGTGCAGCACTGCTTGAGAGCCCCAGGGGTGGCTGCAGCTGGAGTTAGGGCTGGGCCTGGTGTGGAGCTGGCTGTGCAGGGGAATGCAGCATCCAGGTGCTCTGGGTCAGTCTTTCCTGGTTTGGGTGGCCTCCAGGGTTAATTGCTCCGTGGCAGGTGGCCCCCCCCATGTTAGTCTCTAGTGTGCAGGTGGCCTTAGGGTCAGTCTTTGTCCCCCCCTCACCCATCCCCGGCCCCTCAGGCTAGTTGTCCTGTGGCTGGTGGCTGGGCTGTCCCCCTCCATCTTCGGGTGCACTTGGTTTTCTATGACGCGTGTGCTTTGGACCCATGAGTCTGCTCAAGCCCAGGTCTGGACAGGCTGGTGTGGAGATGTGGACTTAGAGTGGGGACCTTGCAGGGCACGAAGGGGCAAAAGAAGTCTGGGAGCTCTCACCCCACAGACCTGACCCAGCTGCAAGCTCATGAGCCAGTCTTCAGCAGGGTCTCACCCTCCTTGGATTTGAGTTGACTAAGATTAGGAGGGAGCCAGGGACCCCCTTTCTTTAGTCTGGGCTTCTGCTCTTAGTGTGGGACCTTCCCTGAGACCCTCCCTTAATCCTGAAGCCTGCTGACATCTAGCCCAGAGCATTTCTTGAGGCAACTGGAGGGACACGGGGTGACTCCACAGGTGTCCTCTACCTCCTGAATATCTGTCCCACTTACTGCCTTAGAGGTCTAGACTCATGCTGCCTGTCCTTGTGGGGAGATCCTGCCTTCAGTGCTGGAGGGTGGGGGGCAGGGCTGGAGTCTTCTTTGTGGTCTTGTGTGTGGAAGTCCTTTATTGGGAGCTTAAGTCCTAAGTGTTAGGCCAGGCCTGTCTGTCTTCATGCTATCCTCTGCATTGCCCTACGGAGTCACTCTGTGCTTGACCCTGGACAGCTCATTGTGCTAATGAGGCCAGCCTGCTGTGGGAGTATTAAGTTGGCTATGAGGTTGGAGGGGTGTTATTCTGGGAGACCCTCAGGTCCTTGGGGTTTGCCCTAGGCCAGCTGAGCGGCACTGTAAACATAGTGGCTCCTGGTGTGGTCCCTACTGAAACTTGGTAGGCTGAGGCTATGGCCTCAATCTGCCTGGCCCACCTTTGCTGGCTTCCTGTCCCCACCCCAGGCTCTGGCCTGGGGTGACCAATGTCTCCCCCCTACTCAAGTTCTCCTTCGGAGAACGCTAGGATGTGATCTTCAGTGGCAAGAGTCACCGTGGACATCAGTATTTAGGTGAAGTCACACTGACACCGCAGTGGGGACTTCCTGAATGCAACATGGTGTCCTTATCAGAGGGGCTGACGTGCAGACATTTGGCAGAAGATGGGACAGAGGCAGAGGCAGGACTGCTAAAGACTGCAAGCTCCTGGGAACATAGGAGGTTAAAGATGAGTTTTCATGGGATTCCCAGAAGCCCAGCCCTGTTCTTGACAAAGAATTGTAAGCACCTGAGGGCTGTTCTTCTCCATAGTTACTTTGGGAAGTGGATTGCTTCTCAGCCCAGCCATCCACACCATAAGGTGCCTTTACAACCCCAGTCAAGCTGGGTGTGGTAGTGCATGCTGGGGATCTGCACTGGAAAGCTGAGGCAGAAGGATGACAAATGCAAG
Organism: Phodopus roborovskii; assembly: GCF_943737965.1. NCBI lineage: Eukaryota > Metazoa > Chordata > Mammalia > Rodentia > Cricetidae > Phodopus > Phodopus roborovskii. The sequence continues at coordinate 1,291,462 of NW_026126598.1, read as the reverse complement.
GCCAGTCTGGGTTGCATAGTGAGAAAAACCAACATGGCTGCTAAGGTGGCTCAGCAAGTTCAGGGGCTTGGTGTCATAAGCCTGGTGACCTGAGTTTGATTCCTGGGACTCATGCAAATGTGGAAGGACAGAATTGACTTATTAGGCTTCTACATGCATGCTGGGTGTGGCCGATGGGCCCCCCCCCCATAGATGAACACACACCCAAAGACAGAAAAACAGTAACTCAGGCTGGGGAGACGGCTTTGTCAGTACTGAGCTTGCCCTGCAAACAAGGTTCAGCCCCCAGAACCTGTGTAAAGTTGACACAGACATGGGAGCCTCTGATCATGTGTTTCTCAGCCCGTGGGTCACAACCCCATGTACCATCCTTTCACAGGGACTGCGTATCTGATACCCTGTATACATTATGACTCAAAGCAGTTGCAAATGAAAGTCATTTTATGGTTGGGGGTCGGCTCAACATGAAGAACTGTATTGAAGGGTCTCAGCACTAGGAAGGTTGAGAACCATTGCTCTAATGCCAGGACTTGGAAGGTGGAGACAGGATCCCTGGGACTTGCCAGCCAGCCAACCTGGTGTAATTGGAAAGCCCTGTACCATAGTGTGAGACCCTGTCTCAAAAAAACCAAGGTAGATAGGACCTGAGCCACCAGCATTTGAGATGTCCTCTGACCTCCCCAAGCAGGTGTATACACCCCTCCCCAAACAAAACCAAGTCAGATTGACCCAGCTGGCTCAGTGGCAGAGCCGGGCCTCACAGTGGCTGGTAAGGCCCCCACAGCTGTTCACTGCCCCTGCCCCTTACTCCCTCTGTGCTTGCCATGGTGGCCTCAGCTGTTTCTCCTTATGTGTGCCTCCACCCCAGGGCCTTTGCAGTTCTCTGCCTGAGGTGCTCCCCCCGAGGTGCTCCCCCGAGGTGCTCCCCCCGAGGTGCTCCCCCCGAGGTGCTCCCCCCGAGGTGCTCCCCCCGAGGTGCTCCCCTTTGGGTCAGCTCCACTCCCACATTGTCTGTCCCGAGGGCTCTTTCCTGATTTGTCAGTACGGTACACCCTTGCCTGGCTGAGCCCTCCTCCTTTAGTTCTGTGTGCAGTCCTCTATTGCATGGCTTTGCCTGTCTCTTGATGCTGCCTGTCATCCCCGTTCCATTCCAAGTTTAGAATGGTGAGTACATGGTGGGTGCAGGGCACCTCCCCCAGGGCTGCCAGGGGTCCGAGGCTACTACTGTCCTTATGTCTGATGATTTTGTCTGGATTTTAGTGCTGGGGTCCAGTGCACTCTTTCTCCAAGACTGTGACTGCTATGGATTGGTGTGGAGCAGGCCTAGGTGCCGACCACTCTCAGTGTCTGAATCTGTAAAATGGGTGACTATCTTTTTTTTTTTTCCCCCCTCAAGACAGAATTTCTCTGTGTAGCTTTGGCTGGCCTGGAACTCACTCTGCAGACCAGGCTGGCCTTGAACTCAGAGATCCACCTGCCTCTGCCTCCCAAGTTCTGGGATTACAGGGTTGCACCCCACCACACAGCAGGGACTGCCTTTAGCAGCATGGCATGTGTGTAGGTGGGCGTTGTCTTTGTATCCACTGGCCTGTGCCTGCCTGGCTCTTGGGAACAGGGGTGCACACTGGTGTGACATCTGTGGGTGTCCTACGCTAGAGGCCTCACTCTGCTCTGGTGTCAGAGCTGGTTGGGGATGTCAGAACAGTGCCTGTCCGAGGCTGGCCTTCTAAGCCTTGGTCACTGGGGTGCCCAGTTCCCCATTTTTCAGACAGGGAAACTGAGGTGCAGAGTAGTGTTACCGTTGTGCCCCTTCCTGGGTGGCAGGTGGCCTGGCAGAACCTAGTCTATCCTAGGGGTCCTTCCATTTGACTGGCTAGGGACGGTCGTCAGTCCCCTGGCCTCATGTGCCTCTCTGGTCACTGCAGCCTGTTTTCTCAGGGCTGCCTCTGCAGTGTGGGAGGCTGACCCTTCTCTCTTGGCTTCTCCTTGTCAGTTATAAATAGCAGCCATAGCACTGACAGGAAGCTGCAGTCCCCCGGTGTGTCCCCTGGCACCTGGGTTTTGTTCCTGTCCTTGTCACAGCTCTGTGGGGACACCAAGGCAGGGACTGCACTGCAGCTGTGCTGTGTGACCTTCATGCTTGTGCTGCCTTCTCTGTGCTTTGATTCCCTTGGCTGGGCAGCTGGGCCCCGTGGGTGCTGGAAAGAGTGCTTCTGGGTATTTGGGAGACACTGAGATGTGTGTGGCCAGGAGAGAGGAGCTGGCATGGGTGGGGGGCATTGTTGATCTGGGGAATGACAAGGAGGTGGGGGGGAGGGCCTTGGCACCAGAGCCTTGTCTCCTTTGCTGTGTTGCAGCTACTACTTGCATACCCTCTCTGACCCGTGGACAGTGCCTCCCTGGCTTTCTGGCCAGAAGGTGACAGAAGGGGCTTTGAAGCAAGAGACTGGTTCATGGGGCCTTGAGTCAGCCTTCAGTGTTGGGTGGTAGTTGTCATTCTGTACCTGTCACAGGCAAGCGCTGTCCTTTGTCCCTTCAGTGGGGAACCTGGTTCCCTCATGGTTCAAGGGCCATGTTTGGGTGGCTGTGAGACCCCACCCCGGCTACCAGTCTCTCTAGTCCTCATTCCTGCCAGCCACTTGGCCTTCTGGAAGTTTCCCGTTCGCTCCTCACCCTGCTGCTCTGCAGAGTCCCGGCACCTGGCCTGGTGATGCCTGGAGGGCTCACAGAAGTTTAGAGGCTTGTCTGGTGCCAGTATTGTTGTGGCCTCAGCTGTGCAGAGGTGTGGGAAGGACACAATTTCCCGTGCCCCGATGGGTCTTGGTGACTGGTCAAAAAACAAAACCCAAAACCTCCAAAACAGTTGCTCAGGAACACTGACTGATGGCTACTTCTTGTCACCTTAGAGCGAGGTCTTCAGTGAGGGGCTCTCCCTGGGCCACATTTTCATAGAAGGCCAGACTGTGTTCCTGGGGATGGATCTATGTCATACAGGAGGCAGATCTGGGCATGCCCGCTGTGCCCTGTGGGAATGGAGAGAGGCTGAGTTACTTGGCCCCCCAGATCAGATGGTAAGAGGTCAGGGTTGTGGGGTGTGGCCTTGGGGGGGTCCCCTTGAGGCTCTGAGGCACTTAGTTTGTAACCTCTTTTAGCAGAAGTCCCCAAATGATGGACGGGGAGGGTTGGCTGCTGTGTTTTTAACAAATGGCAAAGGAGAGTGGAGCTGCAGGTGGGACCTGGTGCGAGCCAGCTGGAGCCTTGGGTGGGTGGGGTGGTCTTGCAGATGTGTGCACCAGGGTCTTCATGACAAAGGAGGGGCTGAAGAAGGTGGGGAGCATTGCTCTGTGCCCCTGGCTATGGGTGGTCCAGTCCCCCCCCCCCCACAGTGTTTTCTCCTTCCACCCCCAAACCAAGGGTGGAAATGGGTCTATCTGTTGCCTGGTCATGTCACTTGTTATAACCAAAGAGGAAGCTCACACCGAGCTAGCACTTGCTCAGGGCTGGGGATGATGGCTGTCCCTGACCCAGGACATTGGTGGTTATTATGTCCTGGGATCTGGGAAGCAGCAGGATGTGGAACAATGGGAGAGAACTACATCTTGCAGGGGAGGCTGGGAGGCTGGGGGGGGTGGTCTGTAGTTCCATGTTCTGTCTTTGTATTTTAATCCCTCAAAGCCATTGTGTACCCAGCCCCAGTGCATGGCCAGGGAACAGTGTGTCCCTAGCTTATCCCATGGCAGACTACAGTTCTCCAGGATGCGTTCCCCCAGCCATGGCCTTGTCTCCAAGGGGTTGGTGCTCTGGGTTCTCTGCTGTAGGCAGTGCCCAGAGGCCAATTCCCCAGCTGCAGAGAAAGGCGGAAATTGCCCGGCTCCTGTCCCAAGGCCTCTGGGCCTGTCGCCAGAAACTGGAGCAGCAATTAAATGAAAGGAGATCCTTCCATGCAAGTCCCCCGTCCGTGTCTCCCACCCCCTCTCCCCACCCCGTCCCCCCCTCCTAGGCAAGCTCTGGAGGCTGGGCTGACTGGGCTAGGAGGCAAGGAGATACAGAACTGTGCTGGTTAAATAAAGATCACAGGACACTCACTGTCTGCCACCAGGTTCCCTCACTGGAGACCAAGCTGCCTTGGTTGGTTGTGGGATTTTCCCACCCACATCTTTCTGCTTCTTCAGGCTGGTGTATTTCCCTGCTGGCCCGGGCTCCATCGTGTCCTTGTGGCAGAGTTCATGGGTCTCTTGTCATTCTGCATGAGGCATGCTGTAGCCTGCTGTCACAGTGAGCCATGTGGCCCTGCCAGTTTGTAGGTCAGCAGCGGGTGAACAGTGACAGCTTTATGTACCACCCAGCCTAGAGTTTCCCATGCCCAGGAAGATTGGCCTTAGACTCCAAGGGCACTCTGGGCATCTCAGAATCTTCTCTCACCAGCATCCACATAGCCCCATACTGCCTCAGTTTCCCCATATGTAAAACTGGGATGAGACATCGATACCCTTCTTGGCTTGTTTGTGGAACTAGAAGCATTTTAGAATGAAGCCACCGGCTGTGGTAACTGTCCTGGGGACATCATTAGACCTGTGTCAAGACCGGTGTCTTGTGGATTGATGTCATCTGCTGAGTAGTGCCTGTCATGGAGGGTGTGTTGTGATTGTTGGATCATGGTGGGAAGAGGCCGCTAAACCTTCTGCACACATACACGGGGGAACAAAGGGAAATAGGTGTGGGACCTTCCCTGAAGGTGCCCGCCACTGTGCGAGGAGGCCACTCTGCCAAGGCACGCCTTTGCCAGGCAGGACTTGAGCCTTGGCAGGCGTGTTTTCCTGTAAGTGGGGAAGTTAGAGACAGCCGGAGCATAGCCCCAGTCTCTAGAGGGCACCTCTGGTGTATGGTAGAAGGGGCCTCTCTGTCTCGTCCCCTTGTCCCTAGTGTTTTCAGACAGTGTCTCATGTAGCCTAGGTTAGCTCAGGCTGGCCACTGCTCACATTCCTAGGGTGGGCATTGCGGGTCCAGCATGCAGTATTTGGTTCTGCCCACTAGTGCTCCCCTTTGGGACAGCTAGAAATGCCTTCAGACTTTGCCCAGTGTCCTTGGGGCACACTCCTCCCTCAGCTCTTTGTGTCTTCCAGGGCAGGGAAGCCGCTCAAAGCTGAGTGTGCTGGTGCCCAGGCCCCTCTGTAGGTTCTGTCTCCGAAAGGCCTTCCCCGCCTGACCCCGCTCTTTTGTCTTGGCCTTTCACTGTGAGCGGTGTGGGCTATTCTGAGAGAGGCAGGTGGTCCAATGAGGAGCAGTCAGCCTGGGTTTGTGTCCCCCCCACCCCCGGGGGGTGGGGCAGTATCTCTGTCTAAAGAAGGGCTCTGTGCTGCTTAGGATTCCATGAGTGGCCTCGCCCAGGATGTGGAGCCCATGGTGTGTGTCCCCCCTGCACATCAAGCATCAATAGCCCTTCTCCGCAGGCCCTGGGAGCCGCTCCACACAGATCCCTACGGGGATTAAGTGGGTTCACTTGATCGTGAACGTGAACTTGAGCAGGCAGCTTATCTCCTCTGAGATAAAAGCTGGGTAGGCCATGAGCCACCTGGCCTGCGGAGGAAGCGCAGGATTTTATCCTCCACCCTCTGCTTGCCCTGCTAGGGGCCTGGAACTTCCCTGCTGGCATTCCTTGCCAGCATCTAGGACTTGCCACTGTGGACCAAGGCTGTGGGACAGCCTGAGGCCTGTGCCTAGCTGAGGAGGCCCATATTGTATCTATTTGCATATTACGTTTCCATGTCCCCATTCGTTGAATAAGTCCTGAGGCCCAGAGAGGTTAGTGGACTTGCCCAGTGTGTCTGCCTGCAGTCCCTGACAGTAGCTGACTGTGGAAGCTTCTGGACACAGCCAGGGAAGGGAAGCACCTGTGCCTTCCGTGTCTGCTCGACAGGATGGCTTTAATGGCCAGATCATTCAAAAGCTTGTATGGGGAGGGGACTTGGATGGTGTGGGACTCTCATGGGTAAAGCCACCAGCATCCCTAGCAGTTTGTGAGATGTCTAGGGTAGGGTGTTGGCACGCAGACCCCACTGTAGTGACTCTCAGGTAACAGGAATGGTGGCTACCACTGCAGGTTGAGGCCGGGACTGCTCTAAATCACGCTGTGGGTGGAGGTTCTTCTTCTGTTTCAGTCGTTGCCAAGGCCAGGCCCTAAACGAGTCCAGCCCTGGGCCTTCTGGTTGGGAACAGCTCCACCTGAGCGATAGTGAGGGACTCCATGCTGCCTTGCTGGTGGCTTCTCCATCGCTTGCCAAACTGTCGCACCTGTGGGCCTCCTCCGCACAAGCTGTTCCACCAACCTGGAAGCCTTTCCCTAGCCACAGGCATGGTGTCTACTTGCTGCCAGTTAGGTTTCAGCGCATGGCATTTTCAGGAGGCCTCATGTCGTCCTGTGGGGGTTGGAGAGTTAGAACAAGGTGGGGCCAGGGGCTCCCACAGACCCGCCCACCCGGTGGCTGGCCCCTTCCACTGACAGGATTCCACACCATTATGGGCATGAGGCTTGCTTTCTAATTTTTTTCTCAAAGACAGGGTTATCCTTGTAGCTTTGGAGTCTGTCCTGGAACTCTCTGTAGACCAGGCTAGCCTCGACTTCAGTGTCATGGGTTCCTCTTGTATTCAGTTTAGGCAGTTTCTCTCTGCGATCTGGAATGTATGTACCAAGTAGGCTAGGCTGGCCAGCCAGGGAATTCGAGATTCACCTGTTTCAACCTCCCATATTGCCATCACTGGGGCTACAGGTGGGTATCCAAAACAGGTCCCCACACCTGGGAAGTAAACACTTTACCCACTGAGCCATCTCCTACCAGGTCATTACTTAAAACTTCTTTTTCTCATTTAAAAATTAATCATGTGGCTGGAAAGACAGATGGCTGGGCCGTTGAGCGTTGGCTGCGCTTCTGTAGGACCCAGGTTTGGTTCCCAGCACCCATGTGGCAGCTCTCAGGGACCTGTGACTCCAGTTCTGGGGGAATCTGGCTCCCTCTTCTGGCCTCTATGGGCACTGGATGCGTGTGCTACATATTACATACTTGTAGGCACTCATACACATGAAATAAATAGAAATAAATCTTTAAAAAATGATGTCATTGACCTATCCACACATTTGAATATTCTGCTACAAAATGGAATGAAGCACCACATCCTGGGAACAAGACACAGAGTGACAAGAAGCGAAAGAAGGAGTACGCTAAATAAAGCTTCAGGGATGTGAGCCTTGGAAACATCCAGAAAGGACAAATCCATGGAGAATGGAGGAGCAGGGTGGAGGGTACTTGAGAGACATCGGTGTGGACAGGGTCACTTTTAGGGTGGTGGGCTGTTCCGGAACTAGATAGTGGTTGTCCATTGTTGGGTACATCAAACATTGTTTTATTCACTTGATAATGATTCTGTTACATGAATTTCATCCAATAAACACATGTGAAAACCAATGAAGATTTATTTTTTTTAATTTTTAACATTTATTTTGGGGATTGGAGAGATGGCTTAGTGGTTCAGAGCACTTGTTGCTTTTGCAGAGGACACAGGTTCGATTCCCAGCACCCACACAGTGGCTCACAAACGTTTTAACCCCAGTTAAAGAGGATCCGACACTGTCTGATCTCCACAGACATTGGCACACAAGTGGTGGCCAGACACACATGCAGGCAAGATACTCATAGACAGAAACTTTAAAAATTACATTTATTTATCTATTGTATGTTTGTGTTGGTGGGGGCATACGTGTGCGCGCGCACACACACACACACACACACACACACACACACACACAAACACACACACCCTGCCATGGCATATGTGTGGAGGTCAGAGGACAACTTGAAGGAGTCAGTTCTCCTAAGCCATGTGGGTCCCAGGGACTGAACTATAGTTGTCAGCTTTAGTGTCAAGTATTTTTTTTGGTTTTTTGAGACAGGGTTATTTTGTGGGTTTGGAGGCTGTCCTGGAACTCCCTCTTGTAGACCAGGCTGGTCTCAAAGCTCACAGAGATCCTCCTGCCTCTGCTTCCCAAGTGCTGGGACTAAAGTTGTCTACCACCACCGCCCAGCTGGTGGCAAATGTCTTCACTGCCAAGCCTTCTCCCTGGCCCTAGTATTTCCTTATTAAGAAGCTTCAAACTTTCTCTATCAATCTGCTTGGCTCAGCACCTTGCAGGCTTCCATAAGATGCTGGGCCAGCCGGAGAGAATCTGAATCTGGGCCTCACCCTATGCCAAGAGTTGTGCTCTAGGGCATCGATGCTGGCTGGTGGATGTCCCTGAGTGATGGGTATGTCTGTGACCTGGAGTCCTTGGGACCCAGTCACAGTGTACATAGCCTTGTCATCCCAGTGGGGTTGGGAGAGTCATGGGCTCATGTCCCAAAACAGAAACCTCCAGCTAGACCAGGCTGTCAGTCCGGCAGTACTGCTTGCCCCTGGAGTAGAGTGCTGGGTCCTCTCTCCGCCTTTTCCCATGTGGCCTTGGCTTCTAAGAACATGCTGAGCTAGGCTGAACAGGCCTCTAGGAATAGTGTCTGAAGATAACCCTCCACCCCTGCCTCCTCGAGCCTTAGTTTCTCCAGTTGTACGATGGGCAGGGATCAATATCTCAGAATGCAAAGCAGCCAAACTGGTGTGGTGTCACCCCATTTTCCAGACTGGACACATTGAGGTGACTCAGGGCAGCTCAGCCCAGGCTGGCGTCAAGCACAGGGCAGTGTGATGTGGCTAGGCACAGGGGCTGATCTCAGTGCTGTGTTCTTTGTGGGAGATGGAGAGACTCCCTCTTGAATCTTCACTCGGTACGGTGGGGTGGACAAACTTGGCAGGCAGTGCCAGCTCACACAGGGGACTGTGTGAACCGTGTGAGGAGCAAGGGTCTGCCTTGACACCTTCAATGTTGGCTGCCTTTTCCATCCAAGAGTCGCGGGACTCTTGACTGTCCCCTGAGCCCTGGGTGACAGATCTCTTTAATCTGCCTCTTGACCCAGGCAATTAATTGCATTCTGGCGATCGATCGTGGCCCTGATCTCACTTTAGCCCCTGGCCCAGCATGTGTAGCCTCTAGAGGCCTAGCCCTGCTCCTGGGTTGAAGCTGAGATCCTCTGCAGCAAGGCTGCTTTCCCCCGCCTCTGGGTTGAGCCTTCTAGAGCAAGCTTGTTGGGGATTGGTGGTGGTTTTCCAACCCAGCCCCGGGCTGAACCTGGTAATTCCATACGAGGCCTGTGAAGCAGTCCTGTTATGCCCTTTCTGCAGTTGGGCCCCAAGAACAGTACCTCCACGCCTTCCCTTGATCTTTGCCCTACTTGTTCCCCAGGCCAGGGATACATGGGGACAGCTGGGGAGATGAAGTCCCCTCTGTGGGGCCTTGCCCCCCTTCTTGCCTTTCCCTACCCTCATCTGGAAAGCAGGGAGACGAGCTAGGGGGTGCAGTAGCTTAGTGATGGGGTGCTTGTCTGATATCTACGGGGGTCTGGGTTCCACCCCTAGTTGCTCAAAAAACAAAATTAGTAATAAAACCATAGTGGAACTTATTTGGAGTGAAGGTTTGCAAGGGCCCAGGGCCCATGTGGGTGACTGCTGATGGACAGGTGGATAGCAGATGGTGTCTCGGGTTGCCTGGGCCTCTGTGGGCTCCCGGCCTGGTTTGTCCTGGCCTGGCCTATGCTTGGCTGTGAGCCAGACTGCCTCTGACCACAGAGAGGCCCCTTCCCTGGGAAGGCGGTCGATGCGGCTTCATCCCGGTCTCTGCCTCTAATTGCTCCCTCTGGTTCTGCCTTTTGTAGACAGCCCCTCCCCCATGAGATGCTAGATGGCTGCTCCGAGAAGCCCATTCCTGGGCCACCAGTGTAGGTGAAGGGCTGCTAACTTGGGTAGAGGGCCAGACCCCAAGTCGAGGATCCTCCTCAACCCTTCCTCAGTCTGTGGTCCTGGGGATGGGGGTTTTCTCCATTGAGAAGGGATCAAGATAGCTGGCACCCTCTTCACAAGGTTGAGGAGACACCACAAGGGGTGGTATGAAGCCTACATGGTGGCTGTGGTTATGGTTCCTGTGGTGCGAGTTCCCCTTGTTATTAATTATACCCGAACTGAAGAAGCCTGATGTCTTGGGGACCCAGGCAGATGCACTTGGAGACCATGGGTTTTTGTGCCAGTGGAGTCTGCTTTTCATTTCTCTCCTGACCTTGGGCACAGCCTGTGTCCCTCACTCTGTCACCCAGGCCCCATTACGTGGTGTCCCCCCCCCCATCCCACACCTCCCCCATGCTGCTGGTCCTCTTGGCCTCGGTTTCACAGCCCCTGCCCTGCTCATGGGAGGGCTGCAGGGGTGAGGCGCTGCCATCCACCTCCTGCCGTGGCCCTGGCAGCCAGGCTGCCAGAGCTGAGACCTTGGTGGCCTCCCTGTGATTGCTTCTCTGCAGCTTCAAGGAGAGCCGCCGAGGGCAGGCATCTCAGCTGTCACTTGAGAAGGAAAATAAAATATCCCCGTGGCTTCTAAATGGAAGGGCGGTGGAGCGGCCTCCTTTGCTTGGCTGTCTCAGCTGCTGGCTCCCACAGCGACACAGGCCCCTTGGGGACAGGGGTAGGCTTCCTGTTTACCTGGTGTGGAAAGATGTACCCAGCTGGGCTATCCTGGGAGGGTGGGGGATCCCCCAGGTCCCACAGAGCCTTGGGACTCTGGCTACCCCAGCTTTGGGTAGCTGGGCTGTGTTGTTCTAAGTCCTCAAAGTGCAGTTTAGAGGATTGTGGCAGAGGTGGGGTGGGATGGGGTGGGGTGGGGTGGGGTGGGGTGTGTGCATCATGTGCATGTCAAGAGTTGGGCCAGATCTGTGTTCCTGCAACTGGGCCTCTTGGTTGTTGTGCTTGGGGTGGGGGTGGGGGTGGTCATCTAGAGGAAGATGGGCTCCTGGTGAGAGATGTCTCTTCTCCAGGCACCTGCTGGGGGACTGAATGGAAGCGAGGGTCCTGAGTGGGAAGTAGGCGCTGAACGCCTTGCTCTGCACACCAGAGCAGCAGCAGCGCTGGTCTGGTTGGAGTGTGGGCTGCAGGGCCGGCTCTGGGCCTTGCTTATGATTGGGCTGCAGGTGCAGGGTCCCTGCCCATCCACACTTGTCCTCTTTTACCTGGGGACTGAGGTCTTCTGTCCTATGGAGGGTATGATTGCTAGCCAGAAAGCCGCTGGGAGGTAATGGGGATTTGTGCTGAGTGCCTCCTGGGATCATCCCGAGTGGACGGTTTCTGTCATCTGTCCAGGGACACAGGGACTGGGCGGCATAGGCCTGGCGTGGCTGGAGCCGTGAGGAGCACAGAGCTGGGCCTTGGTCCTAGGTCTTTGCAGCAGCTGGCTCATGGCTTAGGTCCAGACTGTTGCGCTCTTCTTGGGGAGGGAGTTAGATAGTATCTCGGGAGTGGCGCTGCCCCCAGCTCAGAGACTGCCCTGGGTGTGCAGGCTGGCCCTGTCACCCCATACCTGTAACCCTAAAGGTTGGAGTAGGTCATTGCCCCATGTCCCTTCTTGCAGCCATGTCCTTCTCAGGCTCCAAGAAGATCCTGCCCTCTGTCTCCCCCACAGCCAGCTAGCTAGCTGGTCCTTGACTTTGCATGCCCCTCTGCAGCTCCTCTTCTGCCTGTCCCCTCCCCCCATCCGTTGCAGGTTCATTGAGTGTCCCTGGAGCTGCATTTCCTGGTGTCCCTGTCGGGCGTGTGGGTGTAGACAGGTATTGCTAGTCATGTCTGCCTGTCCTCTTTATTGCTTATGGTCACATTTCTACCTGGCTTGGAGTAGGGGTCTTAGCTACCTGTCCTCCTAATGCTTTGTTTCTGAGCTGGGCAGGGGGACAATCAGGTGGCTTCCCAGAGAGGAATTGGTGCTGTGCTGTTCCTAGGAAGGCAGGGATGGGGTGTGGGCCCGAGTTGGCTAAGCAGCTAATGGGCCTTGCTCTGAGGCCAGCTCTGCCTGGAGCCTGGGAGAGGTGCCTTGGAAAGTGCCCCCTCCCCCCAGCTGCCTTGCTGGGAACTGACTTCTAAGCCCCAGGGGGCAGGAGGAGCCCTTGGAACTTCCTCCAGCTGCTGGAGTAAGGAGCTGGATATTAGCTGGGAAGGAGGGGCACCCCACACTCAAGTAGTCTGCTAAGTAAGGGCTATTGAGGGGGGCACCTGGTGGGGAGCACTGCGTGAGAGGGCTGGGGTGTGCAGACATGCATGTGAAAAGGCAGCTTGCTAAGTGCGCACAGGGGATGGAGAGAAGTGTGCATGTGTGCAGAGTGCCTGTGAAGAGGGACAGGAGTGGCCGCAAGCCAAGCAGGCCAGCAGTGGGTGTGACATTACCGATAGTGGAAGGGATGAGAGAGAGCAAGGGAGAGTGGCAGAGACTTGCTTAGTGTGCTGGTGAGCAGCTTGGAATCCAGGGTATGCTCCCTGCAGCAGGATAGTGCTCCCCGTGCGCCCTGCGCCCTGCGTGCGCCCTGCGGCAGGAGGCAAGGCCACCTGCTAGGAGTATCACACACGGGAACCCAGCTGCTGTCTGGGTTATGCGTGTGGGCTCATATACACATGGATGTGCCTGTTTTTGTTTGTTTTCTAGACGGGGATTCTCTGTATGTGAGGCCCTGGCTGTCTTGGAACTCTGTAGACCACCCTGGCCTCGAACTCAAGAGATTGGCTTGCCTCTGCTTCCCGAGCGCTGGGACTAAAGGCCTGCGCCACCACCGCCTGGCATATGTGGCTGTTACTGTTTGTTCTCTGTTGTTGTGATAAGTAAAGCATGCTCACCAAAGACAGCTTGGGGAGGAAAGGGGTAACTTCTACCTAAAGTTTCCAGGTCACAATCCTGGCTTTGAGGGAAGTCAGGGCAGGAATGTAGGCAGCAACTGCAGCAACATCCATGAGAAAAGCTGCTTACTGGCACACTCTGGCTCGTGCTCAGCTAGCTTTCTCATACCATCCAGGCTCAGCTGCCTAGGGATGGTGCCACCCACAGTGTGCTGGGCCCACCCACACCAGTTGTTAGTCAGGGCAGTCTCACAGACATGGCCACAGGCCCATCTGATAGAAGCAATTCTTTACTTGAGGTTCCTTCTTATAGGTGATCCTAGGTTGTGTCAGGTTGACAATAAAAAGTAGGACAAGGCCTGTGTCTGGGCTGCGCCCATCCACCCTGGTGCCCTGGCAGCCCTGGGCCCAGGCTCTGATGTAGTTGGGGGAGTGGGCTCCAGACTCCAGCCTCAGCCTCCTGCCTGAGAAGGTGGAACTCAGGGTAACTGTCAGAACTAAAGGAGGGGCTGGTGATATGGGCCATCTTTTTATCCCCCCCCCCCCCCCCCCGAGCTGTCCACAGGCCGTTCTGCATCCTACTGCAGGTGTAGCTGCTCTGGTCCTTTGTAGGCTCTCTGGAGCCCACATGGAATGACCTCCTCCTGTCCGTGCTGCCCTCTCCTCCCCACTCACCCACCCTGCTGTCTGCTGGTTTGCCCCCTTACCTCCTACGTTCCCAACGCTTCCACTCTGTTCTCCAAAGCAGCATGGGACCTTGTTCCTCCTCAGCCAAGACTTGGCTAAAGGCCTTGTGAATCAGGCCGAACTTTGCCTGCTGTCCGTCCCTCTGTGGGCAGCCATGCCTGCCCTGCCCATGCCTTGCATGGGATCCTGGCTCTGGCTTTGTCTTCTGTGTTACTGGCAGCTCTTGCAAGTGCGCCAGTCGGCCTCTCTCAGCAGTCCTGCTGGGCTCCCTAAATGGGGAATACCTCCCTTGGAGTGCTGTTCTTCACAACTGGTCCACACTGATCCTGTACTCACCAAACACTCCAGACACCATTGAAGGGGTTGCAGCACAAGGACCTGGAGGGGATGGCCCCATTTTCCAGCTAACCTCCCAGGGTTGGGGACGGTCTTCCTACTGCTAGGGAGGGAGGGTGCCCGCCTTCAAGGCCTGGCGCTACCCAGCCCATTACAGACAGGCTGCAGGTGGCTGGCTGCTGAAGCTTCCGGGAGCCATGCCCGTCCTCCCCATTCCAGCTTCCCACAGGGCCTGTCTCTGGAGTTGCTGCAGATGGCAGGACCCGGTGCCAAGCCCCGGGGCATCACAGCAAACAAAGGCTTAAAGAGGACACAGGGCAGAGAAAGAAGTGACTGGATGGTCCCCTGTGAGTCGCCTGCAGCTGCCCCTTCAAGCCTGGAGTTTCAGGGGCCTGCCAGGGCAGGCAGTGTGGGAGTGCAGACCCTGGAGCTGGGCTCCAGCCACTGGATTGGGTCCTGGCATTGCCAGCTAGCAGTCACAGGAGCACGCGGTGTGCATGTCCTGACCCCTTGCATACTCACTGCTAGCATGCCTTCGAGGTTGATGTTTCTGCTCCTGTGAACATTGCAGAGATGCACATGAAGGCCCAGAGATGGAAATGCCTGGCTTCCAGGTTGCACAGCTGGGAAGCTGGGTGCTTGCTTCAGAGCCTAAGCATGCTGTACCTTCCCCCTCTGTATGGCCTCTTATCTTTGACTGGGGGACAGGGGTTCCCAAACTCCGCTTGAAGCTGAGATGTTGGTGCATTGAGAGGGCTCTTCTTGGAGGTGATATTGGGAACCAGCTTGTTTCTGAGGGAGGACTGAAGTCAGTACCCCAGACCTGCCTAGGGTCCCAGCTGTTAGTGGCAGACTGTGGTGTGCCTCCCACTGTGCTTTGTCCCTGCTCATCCTTTTCCCCCCCCCCCCCCCCCCCGCAGTAAAGAATCCATGAATGTTGAGTGGCCATTCATGGTTGTAGCTGAGGCAGGAGGATCCTGATGAGCTTCAGGCTAGTTTGTGTTGTCGCATAGTATCTGTTTCGAAAACTAAAAAGTATGAGCCTGTGGGTGCAGGTCCAAGTGTGAGTATATGGTTTTCTCTGTTGCTGCCTATAGGTTGGCCCAGCTTCTGGGGGGATCATTGGTGTTTTTGTTTTGTTTTGTTTGGGTTTTTGTTTGTTTGTTTGTTTTTTGATGTCATACTACAAATACCTGATTGGCTGTGTACACATTCCACCTGTTGGAGCTCTCGACTCCTGTGAGTTCCAGCTGCACCCCATTCTGCTCAAACACTTGATGTTGTCTGATTTCAGCCATCCTGGCTGGCAATCCTGGTGACGCCAGACTTAACCTGCGCTCTGGAAGTATTGCCCTATGCCCTTGGCCATCATCCCTTTTGGGCATTTTAGATGCAGGATCTCTGCTGCCTGTGTCTTTCTTTATATGGTGACTTGGTTAAGGAGTTTTGTTCATTTTGATCTGGTGGCACTGGAGATTGAATCTCATGCATGCTAGGCGGGGGTTTTATCACCCAGCCACCCCTCCCCCCAGCCCTCTTTTTACATTTTATTTTTAGACAGGATCTCACTGACCCTGAACTCATTCTGTAGCTCACGGGCCTTAAACTCATGACCTTCCTGCCTCAGCCTCCTGTGTATCTGGAATGACATGCCTGTGTTACCAGGCATAGCTCGGTTAGGGGTTTGTGAGTGCAGATGGTAAACATACTTGCCTGTCTTGGGATCCTGGGGGAGTTGCTGGGGCATAGTTATGGCCATGATGGTCTTGCAAGATGGCCCCTGTCTGGGTGTGGGCTTCTTGGAACCAAACGGTTGGGGTTGGAAGCTCAACTCTGTCCCTTTATAATGCAGGGGTCGTGGGAGTGAGATTTGGGTTGTCTGAACCTTAGTCCCTGTCTCTGCTGTGTGTGTCAAGGTGCCTGCCTCATAGGGTCACTGTGGAGAGTCCCTGTCCACATGGGAGCTGTGATGTTTAGTAACAAGACCCCTGTTTTCTCCCACAGCTCTCCTGAGTCTTTGAGGACGCAGCCTCCTGCTGGAAGTTTCTGGTAGGTTTATCTTTATTTCTGCTTGCTACCTGGGATGTGTGAGGGCCCATACTGCCTGTTTCTTCTGGTGGAAGCTGGTCTGGAGTGTTGCCGAGCCAGAACCTGTCTAGCAGGTGGGGGAGATATGGAATGGTGCTTGAGAGATACTAGGTTGTCTAGGTAGGGCAGGAAGCAGCTGGGACTGAGCCCCTACCCTTCCTATTTGCTGCTGTTGGGAGAGTTTGTTCTTTATCCATTGATTAATTATTTTGCTATTTCTTTTCTTCTGTGGTACTGGGGATGGAACCCAGGTCTCACCCATGCTAGGCAAGAGCCTCGCTGACCCATGCTAACCATAAAGTCATGCCCATAGCTCTCTTTGCAAGTTTTATTTTGAGACAGGGTCTCACTAAGTTGTCCTGGTTCACGTTGAACTGACTTCATAGCCCAGGCGGGCTTTGAGCTTGAGATCCCCCTGCCTCTGGGATGACAGGCCTGGTTTCTTGAACTGTTACTTCTTTCTGAAGCACCTACTATGTGTAGGGTCGTGCAGTGGGTGATGGGGATAGCTAGCCGACAAGCTGGGCAGGGGTCCTGTCCTCAGCGCACAGTAAGCCTGATGTGAGGTGCCTGCCGTTGGGTGAAGAATTAGCTCAGACAAGAAGGGTTATGTGTGCGTGTGTGGGAGGGAGTAGTTTCATATGGAGTCTCAAGACTCGAGCACTTAAGGCTGGAGAGATGGCTCAGTGTTTGAGAGCACTAAATGTCCTTCCAGAGGTGCTGGCCAAGTTTGTATCCCTGACTCCTGTGGTAGCTCACACCATCTCTAACTCCAGTTCCAAGGGATCTGACTCCCTCTTCTGGCCTCCACACACACCAGTCACACATGTGATACACAGACATACTTGAAGACAAACACCCATACGTGTAAAATAAAGATGGTGTTTGATTGAGGCCCGAGGAAGGGGGAAGGGAGGTGTCTGGAGAAGGGCGTCTAGGCAGATGGTTCACATGACCTGTGCAAAGGTCCTGGTACAGTCTGGCGGACTGATTGGCAGGACTCTGCCTCACTTGTGGGGTGTCTGGCTGGATTGCCTCTCATTGTCTTGAACCTTTGAGGTATCCCAATAGTCAGGAGGGGAAGGGAATACCCCCACCGTGGCTCTCTTCCTTCAGGCTGGCATTAAATTTGCTATGCAGCCTTGAAATTCTGACTCTTCATTCCACTGCCTGTGTACTGCAGTTAGATGTGTGTGCCACCACACCTGGTTTGTGTGGTCCTAAAGCCCAAACACTGCATGCCAGGCAAGTACTCTACCAACTGAGCCACTTCTGCATCCAGAGGCTGTGGTTTCTTCTGAGGCAGGAAGGGGGTGGGCATGAGTCTGCGGGGGCGGGGCTGTCCATCGGGTCTTTGAGAGGAGAACGGCCTGGTTGCCCCGCTCCCTCCCCCCTCCTCTTGCTCTCCATCCATCCGCATCTCGCCTAATGGGGAGCCACCACAGCCTGACTTATCTGCCTGTCACGCCAGTGGCCCACCCGAGGACGATAAAAGGGCTTTTTGTCTGCAAGCACTTAGCTTCCTCCACTGGGGCGATCCATCATGCTTGTGGGAGGAGGGAAGCAGACGGAGGGGAGGGCGGGGAGCCAGGGACCCAGGCGGCTCCTCTACCAAGACAAGGCTGTCTGGGAGCTGCAGGAACAGGCTAGGAATGTCCTGAGCCCCATCCCCCGTGGGGCCTTTTGGAGACCCTATGCCTTGGGGTGATGTGGCGGAGAGGAGACAGGAGTCTGGATGATAAGCTGGCCACCTGCGTCCACCCTCAGGTCCCTGCTGAATACTTGGTGGGATGACTTTATTTAATCCCCAGAGTACTTGAACAGTGCCATGTCACTGTCCCCACTTTATAGATGGGGGCAGTAAGGCTGGGAGGTGAAGTCCCAACGCTGCTCTGCATTGCTGAGTACCTTGGGGTTCTGTGGTGGGCCTGGCCCTGTTCTGGCCTTTTTTTCTAAAGGAGGCCACTGGCGTTACAGTCAGGTGGGAGATGGGATTTACCTGAGCCTTAGCTGAGAGATAGTAGGCTGGGAGATGTAGAGGGAAGCTGGTATTGCGGGGAGGCCTTGGGGGCTGAGGCCCTCAGGAGCATAGTTGGCAGGCAGACAAATACCCAGGACTGAGTGGACAGATTCTGGGGCTGCAGGCTCACACTCTGGGTTGTGTTTCCTTCCTAGACAGTAGGACTGGATGTGGCTATTAGGGATCAAGGAGCACAGGGCTCCCCTCCCTTCCCTAGGGGTCAGTACCCTCCATCTTCTGGCGGTTCCTTCCCAGCCCAGGGTGCTGAACCCTGGCCAGGCTCCTGCCTTCCTCCCCTGTCCTCCCCTCCTCCTCTGCCCTCCCCTCTTTTCCCCTGCTTCCCCCAGGGCCACCCTCAAATGACAGCAATTAATGGTGCCTGTGATGGTGGAGTCTGACAGCTGAGCCGCCTGCCTGCAGCTGCCCTGCTAATCGGGCCCGGGGGACCCCTCCTGCTTGTTCTTTGCATGCCCTCCCCTTTGCTTACTGGGTCGAAGGGGCCAGCCCCATAGGCCTGTGGGAGGCAGCAGAATTGCCCCAACCTTGATGCTTCCCCCCCCCCCCCATCGTGTCTGTGGCTGTCTTTCTCTGTCATCAGGGAGGCTCTGTGCTCCAGTCAGTGAGTGTGGCAGTGAGCATCCCAGCTGCCCACCCCTCCTCACATGTCCTATTCCAGGGCTGATGCTGGCCTAAAGTGACTTTAGGGTGACAGGGTAGCCTTTCCCATAGGCCTCTATCTACACTGCTTGTCTCCTGAGAGGAGAGGGCTCCCATGGAACCAGACCCTTGTCCTGCCTAGGACAGCCACCATCATTCAGATCCCTAGCCTGATCCTGGGGAACCTGGAGACATTTCCCGAGCCAGGTCCTGCCTGTTGCCTTTCTTTGCAGGGTTAAAAGAATCCCAGCATGTCCTGCCCACACTGGGCTTTGCCTCACCATCATTTTGCAGCAGTAATGATAAGGCCCCTGCTGTATACCAGGGCCTGAAGCCAGTGTTCTCACCTTGTGTCATTTTAGGGCTTAAAAACAATTTGACTCTGTGTGTGTGTGTGTGTGTGTGCGCGCGCGCACGTGCATGCGCACACGCATGTGTATTGTCTTTCAGGAGAAGGTCAGAGGACAGTTTGTGAGAGTCAGTTCTTTCTTCCCATCATGTGGGTCAGGATCAAACTCAGGTTGTCAATGGCAAGTTCCCTTCCTGTCTGAGCCATTTTGCCAGCTCCATTTTCTGTGGGGGTTTTTTTTTTTTTAATCTTGTTTTTGTAGATAGAGAAACTGAGGGACAGAAACCAAGTGGTTTGATAGAAATGATTTAGCAAAAGAGGCACATATGTGACCAGTCCTATCTAGTGCTTTTTTAAATGTTAGGACTACCCTAACCCTGACATGAAGTGAGGAAATGGCCCCAGGGCCCTGGCAGAGCATCACAGTTTATCTGTTACACTTGTAAAGTGAACCTCAGCAGGTGTCATTGGCTTGCTGGAGGTGTGGCCATCTTAAGGGATGAGGGCTTTTACTCTCATAGTCAGGTGCAGGTGTGTTTGTGTGTGTGTGCGCGCGTATGCATGTGTGCTAATATGCATGTTTGCGCAGTGTGCACACACTGTTGTGTGTGCTTCTTTCTTTCTACATGGTGGTTTTGAGTTCTCTCATTTCTCATGCCCCTGGCTCACCTTTTCATCCTGCTAAGGATGGTTCTGTCCGCAGTTTGCTGATCGGGCTCTGAGGAAACTCCCTGGGCCATTCCTGCTTGAGTCTCTGTGAGAACGTTCCTTTCTCCTGGACACACTTCTAGGAGTGGTTGCTAGGTGCGTGGTAAGTGTGGAGAAGCCGCCGGGCCGTTGGCTGAAGCGCTGTCTCACTTTGTATTCCCACCAGCAGGGCGTGGGGATTGCAGTTGCCTGGCTTCCTCGCCCGCACTTGATACTGTCGGTCTGCTCCATTGGCTGCCTGAGTGAGCTCTGTCTCATTTTCGATTACACTTCAACATTGGCTGCGTTTTGATTCTGTGTCTGGCCACCTGGTGGATGGTAGAAAGCTTGGATGGGTGAGACAATCACACACCTGCCAGTACTGGCTCTGCCTTTTCTTTGTAGTCCCAGGAGATTACTTACTTTTTCTTGTCTTACTGTGTGGGCCAGGACCGCAGTGCATTGTTGGGTAGAGGCAGCCATCTGGGCTTTCAGGGTTACCAAGCGGTAGATGCTCTGAACATTCCCAGTTAGTAGAGGAGGGAACTGAGGCTCATGTGGTTTCTCCACATGAGGGCAGTTGGCACACAGGACTGCGGCTTGCGCACTTTCTCCTCTGTGTCAGGAAGTTCCAGCTCCATGGGATACATAGATGCATTTGCTAGTCTAGAGGGTCGTGCCAAGAACTGAAGGCCAGGCAGGGCCAGAACTCAGCCTTCTGTCCAGGGTTTCCTGTGCTCCAGAGCCAAGGGTGTGGAGGAGAGCCCAGGCCTCCGGGTTAAGCCCTGTCCTTTGGCACCCTGTACTGTGAAGTGAATGTCAGGCTGTGGTCTGCCAAGGGTCTGCTCTGATCTAGCCTGCAGTCTTAAGCAAAGTCACATACACAGTTCCATGGAGCTTTTGTGGGACAAGGCAGGGGCTTGACTTGAATAGGGATGGCGGCAGTGGAGGGGCTTCTGTTTTTTGCACCCCCTTGCCTTGGGGGGTGTCAGCCAAGACGACTTTTAGGGGGAAGAAGGCCCATAAATCAAATAAGCAATCCCGTAAATAAATAAGTAATGAAGTTAGTGGGGTGCCTAATTACATCAGTCGTAATTACGGATGGATGCCTGCCCGATAATTGTACTTGTTTTTAATCTTCGGCTCCGACATGTGTCTCCTCTATCTAACAGTGGTTGTTGGCCCCAGCTGGTGGCAAATCAGAGGTGCTGTTCTGGGGCCTTTACGGGCCTGGTGGGTGGGTGGGTAGGTGGGGTCCCACAGGGTTGTGTGCCAGGTCAGCCTTGGCTTTATCCCCGCAGTAGGGTTTGTAAGCTGACTCCAGGTCTGAAGTCCCTGTGAGTGGTGACAATGACAGGGATGATAATAGCAGCAGGGTTTATAATAGCACCCACAGTGCACTTGATGGTAGTTTATTTAACCTCCAAACCCTCTTGAGTACTATCATCATCCCCTCTTTATGCATGAGCAGACCCAAGCACATAGAGGGTTAGTACTTCGCTTGAAGTCACACAGCTCTCAGACCTGGGTCCTTCCTGCCTCAGCCTTCAGGCTGTCGTGTGTGGGGTACTTACCCTGCTCCGGGTGCCATGTTGAGCAGGAGTGGGAGCAATCTTGTCATCCGCATGGTGGCCTTGAATCTACAATGAAGTTATTCTGAGCTGTAGATGACCTTGCATCTCACTAAGGACAAAGCCTAGCCCTGTGTCTCTTCCTCTGATAGTCATCATTGGGCCCGTTCTGCAGAGATGGAGGCTGGGGGAGGAGGGCCAGCACGGATTCCCCCAGCTGGCAGGTGGTAGGGCCAGGGCACTAGGATTCTAATCACCTTCCACTTCCTGGTGTAGGAGCAGAACTGGTATGTGTGTGAGGGGGCCGTGTTCAGGGTGGCTGGGAGGCCACTCAGCCATGTAGGTTTGAGCTGCCCTCCACATGTGGAGCTGAAATCTGATTTTTTTTTTTTTTTTTTTTTTTGTCACTTGGTTTTCCCTTCCTTTGGGAACTCATTTGCATTTGAGCATGTGGAATGTTCTGGACACTTGTAGGATCAGAGTGTTAGATGAGTGGGCACTATATCCGGTTCCCACGTAAGTGCCGCTGAGGCTGATGAGGGTCAGAAGGTGAGGCTCATCCATGGGAAGAGAGACCTGAACCCAAGCAGTTGGGACAGTTAGTTAGGGGTTCTGAGGTCAGGTGCAGGCTCACCGAGGTCACGTTGGACTCCAGAGGGAACTAACTGATGGGTGCTCAGAGTGGAAAGCCTGGAAGAGGGCATGTTCAGGCACAACTGGGTCCTGGAGTACAGACGCCGCCTTGGGGGAGCTGCCCTTGGCCCAGCTCTGTTTACTTCTGTGCTGCTTGTTCCTGTCACTAGCCTACCCCTGCCACCCCAGGGGAAGGAGAGGCACCCAGAACCTGGGAGGCTGCCTCCTCTTGCCTGTTTTCTCCCCAGTGAGTTCTCTAACACCTTTTTTCCCCTGCAGGGAGAGGTGACTAGAAAGTGGTGGTGGTGTGATCAGGAGTGTCCCAGACTCAGAAAGAGAAGGACAGGGGTTAGGGCTGAGCACCGTGTCAGACACTGAGCAAAGAAAACTAGACAGACAGTGGAGTTGAGAAAGTCAGAGCCATCCTGTTGGAGTAACTAGATGTCATTTTTTTTTTTTTTTAATGGCCTGTGACTTTTAGAGTGTGTCTCAACTACCCCCCCCCCCAAAATCTGGACAAATGTTTCATGGAATGTTCCAAAAAGTTCCATGTCTGTGGAAGTTGTGTCTGACACTTCTGCAGATGTTGTTTTGAGAAAGACGGAGGTCAGGGTTGTGACACTTCTTCCCGGAATGGTCCTTCAGGTGCAGTGGGGCCTGGAAAGTACCAAGTGACTAGACTTGATGTTTTCCTCCAGGCAGGTCCTTCTTTTGCCCACTGCCTCAGTCTCTCCATCTGTGACATGAGAATGGCTATGCCTTTAGGGATATCTTGAGGTATCATGGAGCTTGTATAGACTGCAATCCAGCGCCTTGCCTGGTCAAGTCCTTGTGGGAATTTTGGGTACCTCATCTCTCTGTCATGACTGCCTGGGTGTGGTGTGGCTTCTCAGAGTCCCAGACACTGGCTCTCCATGGCTCTGGCTGTGGCTGCCACTGAGGGAGACCTAGGTGCCTGGTAGCTTTGTTAGAGGGGGTGGCTTCTTTGGGCATAGGGTAGTGAGTGCATCACAGCCTTGGTCCTGCAGTGCTATGGGCCAATGGTTACTCTAATGCAGTGTGAGAAGTCTCCTGTGACTGGAGAAGGGGACAGGGACAAGGGTATTTTAGGCCAGTGTTGTCTGCCTCGTGCCTCTCAGGAAGGGGTTTGGATTCCATGGTCTGTGCCTCACTGGACCTGGCAGGCACTGTCCACTTATGTGGTCCTGAGCTTACATTGGGCTCTGTGGTAGCTCTCCTGATGGTTCCCTTGCACCCAGCCTTGGGGTTGGGGTAGGATGGGGAGAAGAAGGCTGTAGCACAGCCCACTGACAGCCTGAATTGTGGTGTTCAGTTGAGTCATGAGATGTGATCTTTTCCTAGGGGGTCTTGGTGGGCCACCCTGGATCTGGATCGAGATGGATGTGGGCCCAGTGGTGAATGCTCTGAGACTGCCAGGAGTTTCTGTGGGCTGAAGGCATTAGGTGGCTGATGCTGCCACAGCTGAGGGACACAGGACACCAGGGGCTGAGGGCACGAGGGCCGTGCACACCCTGGCTTTGGACTTCTGGCCTTTGGAAAGAGGGGAACAGACTGCCCCTTTAGTGCCCACCCCACACCCCCCCCCCCAGTAGCTGGTCTCCTGTCACTGCCGCTCTGCGGGTGGGGTACATAGGGGTTTTATGTTTGATGACCGCTGCCACGTGCATGGTGTTCCTTGCACACAGTAGGGGCTCAGTGCATGTTTCTAGAATATCCAACAGCTGCAGGCCTGGGGCCTAGGAGTCTCTTCAGATGTGAGGGTACCTTGCGGAGGCTCAGCCCTCTGTCCTGCTTTGGTGTGTGGTACTCCACACCGTCTCTCACTTAGTTTTCATTCAGGTAGCTTCACGAGATGAACCTTGGTTGCTGTTTTAAGATCAGGTTTTACTATGCATCTGAATCTGGCCTGCAACTTACTCTGTAGTTCAGATGGCCTGAACTCAAAGCAGTCCTCCTGTCTCAGTCTCCCAGTGCTGAGATTGTGGTTGCCAACATGTCTGGTGAGATTAACCTTTCATTTTTTTTTTTTTCTTTGAGATATAGTCTGATTCTGTACCCCAGGCTGCTGTTAAACTCAACTCACTGTATCCCAGGCTGGTCTCAAAGTTGTGGGATCCTCCTGCCTCAGCCTCATCTGCTTTAGCTAGGATTACAGCAGGTACCACCACATCTAGTGAGATGACATTGTATTTGTTTTTGTTTTTTTTTTTTTTTTTTTTTTGCGAAGACAGGGTTTCTCTCTGTGTAGCCCTGGCTGTCCTGGAACTCACTCTGTACACCAGGCTGGCCTCGAACTCAGGCCTCTGCTTCCTGAATGCTGGGATTAAAAGTATGTGCCACCCCTGTCCTGCTTGAGATCAATCATTTTCAGTGGATGATCAGTGTGTCAGTTTGAAGCACCCAGAATTGTGCCTTGGGCACCTCTGTCTAGTTACAAACTATGCTTTCACCCCGGAGGGAGAGACTCTGTGCCTTGTAGGGTGCCATCACCTTCAGTCCCCCGCTATGTGGCTGGCTAGTCTGTCTGGATGGACTCTCAGATGGGACCTTGTGTGCTCTAATTCCCGCCCTTCGGTCCTTTCCACTGTGTGGACATATAGCCATAGAATGTCTTTCAGATGGGGAAACCGAGGCTAGCATGGCCACTGTGCCCTGGGGACCAGGCTTGGGGAGAGGAGGCAGAGGAGGTGGCAGCGGCAATTTCTATCTTTCCTGCTCATAGCCCCTGCCTCACTTCCTGCCTGGCCAGCAAGCTGCTTGCTTGTGGGAGTAAGCTGTATGTTGAGCTGGCCATGGTGACTTGAGGTTCCAGATCTCCCCACTGTTGCTCTTGGCTGGCCCTATCACAAGCCACAGGCAGTTGCCCTATAGGGCAACTGAGCACACAAGTCCCGTCTCCTCTTTGGTTCTTGTTGGCTGGAATGGACCACCTTCACCAGCTTTTCCCTCATGCGGAGCTGCACTGAGCAGCCAGGTCCTGGGAATGGCGTGTTGTAGCTGTTGGTTGGTGGTGCTGCGGGCCCAGGATGATGGTGCCTTTGCCTAGCAGACTGCATGCTGTGACCCTGAGCTTGGTTTTGGCAAATAACACTGTCTGGAAGGCTCTGCATATAGTTGATTTTTTTTTTTTTTTTTTTTTTTTGATGAATAGTTGTCATTAAGTCACCTAACAAACACAGAACTGCATGATATCTTTCAAGAAGACGGAGCAGCAGGCATGACCAAGGAAGGGACATGGCCAGGCTATGAGCCTGCCCTCACTGTGATCAAGCTTGGTGGGATTTGAAAGTGTACTTGTGGGCTTCAGGGCAGCCTTTGTGGAAGGCAGGGTTCTCTTGCAGCCTGTACTGGAGGGGTACCTGTGGCCCAGCTGCTTGTCTACACAGCTTCCTGGTGGCATTTAGATGCCATGGTTGTGGCCTGGTTCAGTCTCCTGGTGTCACAGTGAGGGCCAGGGACAGGAAGACAGTGGCTTGTATCCTAGCTTTAAAAGATGGCTTTTAGTTGTCCCATTGTTTAATGCCTCAGTTTCCCCTACCTGTACAAGATTGTGGAGGAGGGGAGGGTGTCTACAGAAGCCTGGGAATGTCCCTCTTGGGACTGGCATCACAGGCCTGGCAGGAGAGACGGCAGGATCTTTTGATCTGCAAGGGCCTGGATGTCTCCTTGCTGGTCTCCCTGTGACTGTGGGTCCCTTCATAACCTCAGTAGTCACAGGCTTTTGCTCTGTGTTAATCTGCTTTAGTCCTGAAGCTGACTGGAGGCTTCTTGCTGACTGTGGCACTGTCGATATCTTCCAAGACCCTGGTTCAACTCCCCAGGTAGTAGTAGCTGCCTGGGATTGCTTTCTTCGGGCTGCATAGCTTCCCCCTGGACTCACGTGGCTGTGTCCCGGGCTCCCTGCTTGGTGTGCTTGCGGTTAGCGGCTAGACACAGCATCGCCGGTCATCATGAGTGGCTCTAGAGATGGGTGATGGCAGGAGTTGCTGGAGGCCTCGCCCTCTTCCCCTCCCCTCCCCCTCCCCTCCTCTAGACCCCCTCCTCCTCTCAGCCCCTCGCTGACCTCATCTTTTCATCTTTCAGACCTTTCTTGTTCCCATTCTGGCTCCACATTTGGCCTAGCTATAGGCTGTCTGCATGGCCAGGGTGCCCTGCTTGGTGCCTTTGGGGCACACATTGTTGGTCTGACTCCTGGGTGCTGGGACTGGGGGAGGGAAGTAGAAGCCATGAGACCCTGAGGCTTTTCCTAACAGTGGTTCTCAACCCCTGGGGTTGTCAAACAGCCCTTTCACAGGGGTCACCAAAGACCACTGGAAAACACAGGTATTTACATTAAGATTCATAACAGTAGCAAAGTTACAGTTATGGAGTAGCAATGAAAATTAATTTTATGGTTGGGGGTTACCACAACATGAGGAATTGTATGAAAGGGCGAGACATTGAGAAGGCTGAGAACCACTGCTCTGACCCCTCATTGCTGCTGCCCAGAGCTCCACAGCTGCAGAGCCAGCCTGCCCTGAGAAGATGCACAGCCCACACCCAGAGGAGGTCGGGTTGAGGTGAGTCACCCAGCAAGTCACGGCCAGTGCTGACGCCTGCCTGAGCATCCGGCCATCTCCTTTGGCCTCTGTGTGCGTTTGGCTCTTTCTGGGCCTGTCACCATGATGACCGGGGCCCTGAGCCCCAGGCCCTGCTTCCTTTAGTTGAGATCGGAAGGACGGGGAGCGTTTTCCTCTGGCCATCTGGCCCTGCAGGACTGGAGGATGTCAGGGCTGGCTGGGAGGAAATGGTTAAAGGAGGGGACGTGGCTGGCGCTGGTCCCCCTGCCAGCAGCAAGGAGGGAGAGGGCTTCTAGAAAGCTATAAAAAGGCCTCGCAGTGTTGAGCCCCAGTGGCTGGAAGCCCGCCAGGGTTACCATGGCGATGAGGAATTAGTCCCGACTGCCAAGGCTGCTAGCAGCTCGGTACTTTTGGCTCTGGAACAAGAGTGGACTTATGTAATTCCGTGTTTATAGGCCTGGGTGGCGGACGCAGAGCCGGGTCTGTGTCTCGGTGGCGGCCCACAGTGGGTCACACCACTCTACAGGGTATCCTGACACGCCTCCAGTGCCCTGATTTTGGTTGGGGGGGCATTAGGACAGAAACCTAGGGGCCTGGCAGGCTGCTGGTCCCTATTGGGGCCTCCCCAGCCGGAGTGGGAGCCCAAGTCTCGCGGGAAGGGGTGCGGCCACTGTGTGTGGCCACCCCTTGCCCGCTTGGTCTGGAGGGAGGATGGCCCTGTTGCTGGCCAAGAGCTGGCCCCTAGACGCCTGTGGGCCAGGCCTCGGTTACGGGACATGCTGACCTGGGCTGGCACGCTGCCGGCCGTCCCTTGCTGCATGGGAGAGTTCCTGCAAGTTGTGTGGAGCCCACTCAGGCTGTTGCTGGCCATGCACTGGTAAGAGAAGTTGTCTCTCAGGGGGAGGGGAGGGTTGCCTGCATCCCCAGACTTGGGGATGGTACCACAGACTAGGGGGCTGTGATTTGCTGTATGTTGGAGTTGCCTGCAAGGTGTCTCAGCTGTGCTTGGGATATGGTGGCCCTGGTTTATGGGTCCCTGTCAGCCAGCTGGGTGCATGGGAAGGCCCCTGGCAGGGTAGACGTGTGTCTTGGGGCCCTGTACATGGGACAGTAGGTTATCTTGTTGGGGAAAAGTTCTGGGATGTCCGGAAGAGGCACTGGGTACTGGTTGGTGGCCCTGGGCCCAGGGGATGTGTGGTATAGGCACTGTGCTCCTTTTTCGGAGCCTGCCTTGAGCATACCCACCCAGTGTGTGGTGGGATAGTTGGACAGTGCAGGTTGGGATGTGGGACAGGAACATTTTTGATGATTGTGGACTGCATGGGGCCAGGGTCTGGGGCCCTGGGGTCTTGGGCTAGGAGGAGCCAGGTGCAGGCAGCATGGGCTCAGCCTGCCTTCCCACTGAAGTAGAGCTTGGCTCAGCGCCCTGTCTGGTTTGAAATGAGGGCCACCGGCCCAGGCTTGCCCAGGGCTTTGGCAGCAAGAGAGGGGTAAACATTGGAAAGTTGGAAAGGCTTCCTGAGCTCACAGCAGCCTGCGGCAGCAAAGCCCAAGGCGGGGGAAGGACTTCTCCAGGCTTGGTACTAGGGTTGGTGGGGGCAGCTTCTGGGGACCCCCGAGCTCAGGCTGGTGCGGGGGCTTCAGAAGGTATGGCTCATTTGCCGCAGTCTCTGGTTGTCATTCAATACCTTTTCCTATTGTGTGGTCATCAGTGTGCCATTTTACTGTTTCCTTGAGTGCAGAATAAAGTGATGGGGCCTATGGGTGTGGGGGTAATGGGAGGAGGAATAGTACATTTAGGGTAGGCTCTGAGGAGGACTCAAGTTAGATGACTCCGACAAGCCACTTCCTGTTTTGGAGTCTTAGTTTTCCCATCTGGCAAGTGGGTCCTTATCAAGTCATATGGTTTAAAGGACCCGAGGAATGGGTCTTTGATTCAGGCTGGGTTTGCAGTCAGTGCTAGGGCTTGTGGTTCATGGTAAGGATGCAGTGGCCTCATCTGGACCAAAGGTGGTGCATGCCATCTTGAAGTAGCAGTATTAAGTAACAGACAGGATCAGACTGAGATTTAAGATACAGCTTGAGCCTTGGAGGACGTGTGGTCTTGGCCAAGCCCTGGAACTCCCCAGCCTTCAGGTGTGCCTTGTGGGAGAAATGGAAGCCCACTGGGGCAGCAGTCCTGGGTAGTGTCGAGGGGGAAGACCCTTATGCATTCTCCCCATGCTCCCCTTGCTCTGCAGAGACTTGGACCCTGGGACATGGCAGGCCTCCATCTCACCTCCCCTGCAAGCCTGTTATCCTATTTCCCCTTAAGCCTGGGTCCTTGACCCTGCCCAGTGTGGCCTGGGGGTTGGGCCAGGGTGGGAGGGCCAGTGCTCCTGCTGGGGGCAGCAATGGTTCTGTGTTTGTAAATGACACCGGATGCTGCTGATGCTGGCTGCGTAACTCCCTTGTCTGGCCAGCAGCAGTCAGCTGGGAGTTCCTCTCTTGTCTAGGCCATCATGCCAGCTGCCCACTGCCATTGTCCTGGGCCTCCCCAGGTCCTCAGGAAGGGCATTATTGCTTTGTGTCTGCTTGGAGGGTGCTAGCTGAGTGAGGCCGCCTCTGTTCTGTCCTGTGGGGAGTAGTGATGATGTCCCTGCTCCTGAGAAGCCTGCATGGAAGCCTAGAGCAAGGTTGGCTATGGGATGGAGGGGCTGTGTCAGCCGGTGGCTACTGAGCCTGCAGCGTAAGAAGAGTACACATACGTGCACATACACACTCAAATGCATGCATGCTTATGTGCATACATCCTCATGTTCACAGCAAGTATTTAAAGGTGTGATTGAGGCTGGTTGGCTCAGTGTCCTTTCCCTGGTTCTGACCTTGATAAATTGAACTCTGGTGATTCAAGCACATGCCATTGGGGCATCTCTGGGATGGGCACACGAGATCATGGCTTGCAGTGGCTTTTCTAAGAGCAACTTGTAAGTCTCCATGTACCTTGAAATACATGTGAAGGAAGGACCATGGCTCTCAGGACCAATTTGTCATGCATTTGTTCCGTGATCTGCTTTGTGGGCTGGGTGATTTGCCTCAGCCCTAAGAGCTCTGGTTTCCTTATCTGAAGGTTGGGGTGAGAGGTCAGCACTTTGACAGGCTTATGTGACCTTTAGGTCGTGGTCACCTGAACTGAGTGCTCGTCAGAAAGATTTTTATTAAGCTGGGTGGTAGTGGCGCACACCTTTGATCTCAGCACTCAGGAGACAGAGACAGGCGATCTCTGTGAGTTCAAGGCCAGCCTGGTTTACAGAGCAAGTTCCAGGACAGCCAGGCATACATAGAGTAACCCTGTCTCCCAAAAAACAACAGAAAAGTTTTTATTACATCATTTTTGGGCAAGTTGGCTCTCTACTTCCACAATGGCTGTCCTGGGGATGGAGCTTGGGTGGATAGATCTGCCTGCATATGCCCCTACTTTGTCAGCCATCTAGCTGGCCACAAGGCAGTGCCTACTTGTCATCAGATAGCATGGAGGGCTACTATGGGCCACTTGTTCATTAGTGTGATGGCCTTGCTCTGAGGTTAGCATGGTCATGTGGTTTGCCTTCCATCATCATTGCTTTGATTTCCTGGTTTGTCCATTCGGTAGTGGTGTGATCATTCTTATTCTCTATAGTTGGCCTGATCGCCATGGTTTGTTTGTTCTGCCATTGGCATAATCTACATGGTTCGTCTGCTTTATTGTCGGTGTGATCACCATAATTTGCCTGCTCTGTTGTTGTGGTCTGTGGTTTGCCTGCTCTATCATTGGTGTGGTCTCCATAGTTCATCTGCTCTATCACTGGCGTGGTCTCCCGTGGTTTGCCAGCTCTGCCATTGGCGTGGTCTTTCTGGTTTGCCTGTTTTGTCAATGGCATGGTCTCTGTGGTCCCCCTACTCTGTCCTTGGCATGCTCTCTGTGGCTTGCCATCTCTGTTGGCTTGGTCTCCATGGTTCTGCTCTGTCAATGGCATGGTCTCCATGGTTCTGCTCTGTCCTTGGCGTGGTCTCCGTGGTTCTCCTGCTTTGTCGGCACAGTTTCCATGGTTACATCTGCTCTGTTGTTGGCATGGTCTCCATGGTTTGTCTGCTCTGTTGGCATGGTTGACCTTAGATGTGAACTAAGGAACTGTTGGTACAAGGAAAAAATCTCCTTCATAACTTGAGCTGTAGATGGAGCTTCTGTCCCACCTGGTCCCAGTCCCACAGCTGTTTAGTTCCAAATAAACACACAGAGATGAAACTGTTTGGCTGATGGCTCAGGCTTCTTATTGGTTAGCTCTCTCTTAATTTCCACGTGGTCTTGGCTTACTGGAGAATGCCCAGCATCCTATCTTCCCAGTGGCTACATGGCGTCTGCCTGGCGATACACTGACTTCCTCTTCCCAGCATTCTCCTTCTGATAGCCCCGCCTATACTTCCTGACCACCCTCTGGCCAATCAGTGTTTTATTAAACCAAAAAGAGAAACATATATTCACAACATACGGAAGGACATTCCCCCATCATTGAGCAGAGCCCCGTACATGGCCACCCCCTAAAGTGGGCATACTGTTGAGCTTGATTCCCCCACACCCCAGTGGTTCTGTCTTAGGTAGGGTTTGCATGAGCAAACCAGGACTTGGGGAGGAAAGTGGTATTTGGCTCACATATCCCCAAATCATAATCTACCAAGGGAGGTTGAGACAGGAACCTGGAGCAGGAACTGAAGCAGAGGTTGTGAAGGAACAGTGCTTACTGGCTTGCTCTAGGTGGCTCACTCAGTCTGCTTTCTGTATACAACTCAGTACAACCTGCCCAGGGTTGGCACCACCCGCAGTGGGCTGGACCTTCGTACATCAATCATTGATCAAGAAAACACCCCATAGACTTGTCTACAGGCCAGTTTGATGGGGACATTCTCTCATTTGAGGTTCCCTCTGCCTAGGTGACCCTAGCTTGTGTTAAGTTGAGAATTGAATAGGTTCCTCATCACCCTGCAGGGCTGGGCTGGGGATCTGCGGCCAAGCTCTGGGGGAGTTTCTACCATTGTCCACATTACTTCTGTAAATGTAGCCAAATGCCCAGTGAGAAGTGGGTTAGGGAAGGGAATATTTGTCCTGGCTCACAGTTGAATGGGTACAGCCCATCATGGTGGAGAAGCTGAGGAAGCTGGTCACGTGACATCTACAGGCAGAAAGCAGACAGTGGACCGGAAATAGCGCCTAACTGGAAAACCTCAGGGCCCACCCCCAGTGACCTACTTCTTCCAGCCAGGTTCTATGCCCTAAAAGCACCAGTCAGTGTTCGACACAGGGGACCCTTCACACTCAAACCCTGGTAGACATCCTGTGGGGTGCTGCAGGCTTGTTTCTGGGGCAGAGGTATTAGCTTTCCTTGGGCAGAGGCAAGAGGCAGGGAGGGGGTGGAGATCACTCTTCCTGATCCTGTGGGCTGTCACTGCTTAGAGACCTCAGCCATGGTCCCATGTCGGGACCTTTAAACTTGGAGCACCTGCCTCTCCTGGGATGCTCTGCCCTGCCTGCTCCAGTGGCTCCTTGAGAGACTGTGCTGTCTTCCACGCCTTCTGCACACGACTGATCCTGTGCCTTTGTCCCCAGCTGGGACTTCTTGGCATCCATTCTAACTCCTTGAGGTCCTCTGAGCTATGGCTCCCTCTTCTCTGTTCTGGAAGCTGTCAGTCGACTACCAAGGCATTAACTGGTGGGGGTCAGGTCAGGTGCTGTCCTGGACAGGGCTGGCCTGCTCCAGCTGCAGACTCACTTGGAGGAGGGGTTCAGGCACCTGCCATGGGAACCTTCTGTTGCAAGGGCACTGGTCCTTCCCATGGCCTCATCACCTCCCAAAGTCTCCATCCTCCCGGTGCCAGCCATTACTTGGCTTCTAGATGCTAGTGTAGGGAGCTTGGTGGGAGGGGTGGTCCCAGATGTTCAGGCTGGGCCCTGGCAAATTCCCTCAGCTGTGCCTGCAGTAGCCCAGATAGCCTCTTGGGAATTACCTGACTTGACATCTGGGGAGTACTCTAGGCATGTCCCTAGACTGAGGGGGCTCAGCTTGGTGTGGTGTGTGTGTATTATATGCATGTGTATGGTGTGTAGAGTGTGTGTGTTGTATTTATTGTATATGTGTATGTATGCATATATGTATTGTGTGGTGTATATTTGTGTGTGTGGCACATGTGTAGTTGTGTGTATGTGTGTATGTATGCATGTGTGTGGGGTATGCATTTTGGTATGTATGTGTAGGGTGTGTGTGTGTGTGTGTGTGTGAGAGAGAGAGAGAGAGAGAGAGAGAGAGAGAGAGGTGTGTATATGGATGTATTATGTTTGGATGTAGGATCCTTGTTTTGAGACAGGGTCCTCCATCCTGAGACTCAGTGGCTGGGCCTGCTGGACCCATGGCAGTCTGGGAAGGTGAAGCATACTCTGTTTGCTGGGTGCCTACCTCTTGAGAGAAGTCATGGAGGTATGGGGATGGGATTAAGGAAAGTAGGGCTCTGTGCTTGCGGTATGAGCTTTGCCCTGGAGGGATTGGGGATGTGAGAATTTGCACATCTCGGTTGAGCCCAGAATCACCCTATCATGTAAGGCTCAGGGAGGGTAAGTAATTCCCCAAAGACACACAGCTGGCACACTGCACAGAGGGGATGAATGGTGTCTGTCTGCCTTCAGGGTGATACTTAGTGCTAGAGGATTATCCTGTTTCCTCCCCAGAAGGCTGCGCGCGTTCTTACCCTTGGCTCAGTGTTGGCTCTGAGCAGCTCTGGGAGGCCACTTCCCAGGGTGAGCTCTCCTTGGCACAGACACTGCCCCAGCTACCCGCCCTGTTCTGGAAGACTGGGGGTGGGTCCTCCTGCCACTCTGAGCCAGGCATGCAGAGGATCCGCCCCTGCCTCCAGTTGTGTTTGACAATGAGTCCTTTGTCCCCTGGTCCAACTTCCTCCCAGCTCCCAGCACAGCTCCTCCACCTGTGATGTCATGGCAGGCCCTTTCAGCCGGTCCCAGGCGGATGGGCATTGTGGGGGCTGGCAGGTTAGGAGAAACAGCATGAGTGGGCTACCCTGAACCTTGCAAGGTTTCAAGATCAGGGTTAGTGTGTGTGTGTGTGTGTGTGTGTGTGTGTGTGTGTGTGTGTGTGTGTGTGTGTGTCTGTCTGTCTGTCTGTCTGTGTGTGCCTGTTTGTCTAGGTCTCTGTGTACAGGTCTCAGCCGGGTCCTTGGCTTTGAGTTTTCCACTCCTATCCCCAAGCCACCTCTTAGCCTATGAGTGGATGAGTCATTGAGCTGGCCTCTACCAAGAGCCTTGGGCGTGAGACTCTGGCTTCCTGCCAGCCAGAGGGCCCACTGAGCCATGACCATGCCCCTAGGTGTCCCTGCGTGTGCCTTCATGCTGTGGCCTACCTGGCTGCATGGGGATTCTTCAGTGCCTAGCTGTGGGCTCGAGGGAGCTTGCTTAGGAGAGAACCTTGGAAGAGATTGGTGTAACACAGCAGAGTGAATGGAACCCCAAGGATCTGCTCAAGTCTGGACATCCTAGATCCTGTGACAGCATTTAGAAAACAGGTCTTTGCAGGGTGACTCCAGATAGGACTACCCTGGATGTCCTGGATGGCCCCTGAGCAGTGCCATCATAAAAAGGGGAGATGCTCAGGAAGGAGGAAGGGTGGAGCAACATGGCCACTGTGCTAAGGACAGCTGGACCACCTGTGATTGGAGGAGGTTTCCAACCTGCCCTGGAACCCTGGGAACAGCTCATCAGGCAAACCTCCATAGCTGTGGCAGAATCCATTTCCATGTTTTGAAGGATCTACCTTGTGGATTTTTGTGGTTTTTGCTCTGTGTAGCCCTGGCTGACCTGGAACTTGCTCTGTAGAGCAGGCTGGCCTCGAAGTTACAGAGATCTGCATGTTTTTGCATCCCAAGTGCTGGGATTAAAGCCATGCCCCAGCATACCTGACTCTTATGGTGGTTTCTACAGCATTTTAGGAAAGACTTGGCCTGGAACCCTATTTCTGGAGTAGGCTTACCTGAGCTGACTGCCTGCTGTGTGACTTTGGGTGCATCACTCACCTCTCTGTACCTCTCTCATTTGCACAGTGTTGTCCGAATGGGATCTCTGGTTAGGACACCATTAGCTGTATGGTTGGCCACAGAGATGGCAGGCACTATTCACATTGGTCTGTCACCATGGTGACCACTTAAGTCCTGGGATGGAAGCAGTATTGCCCTGTGGAAAGAGTATCTTCCTCCACTGTGTGACATGGAGTTGTCCCAGGAACACAGATGGAGAATGGAAGCAGAGAGTAGGAAGTCTTGCCTTTCCCTATCAGGGGCTACATGGTCCTGGAACTCACTGTGTGGACCAGACTGGTCTTGAACTCAGAGATCCACCAGCCTCTGCCTTCTAGTGCTGGGATTAAGGGTGTGTCCCACCATGCCCAGCTGACCCCTTTTTATATTCTAGGAAATTGAGCTCTCAGCAAGGTAGAGGAGGGGTTTGATGGGGGAAGGTGTGTGGCCTACTCTCCAGGGTCCTTCTGGCCTGGCTGGCCTGCTTATCGGTTCTGGGCTCCTCAGCCATGGTCAGGCATACCTTCACAGAGGCCACCGTGTTCCCATAGAACCTTCACAGAGGCGTCAGTTACTGCCAGACAGTGGAGTATATTTGCTGCCAAGGACTGACCCAGATCCTCAGGAAGTGTGAGGACCAGGCACTGTCCACAGGGCCGCACCCCTGTTAGAGCCACCAGTAGCAAGGAGAGGAGTCGTGTACGCCCGCTTTGGCGAGGAGAGGCTGACTGTGTTCCTGCCCCAGATGCTTGCTCATTTGACCACTTCCTCCTTGCTCCATTCCGTATGGAGGAGGGACCTGGAGGCTGGCGATCTGAGCCCATGGAGCTTGGCAATTGGTCTCCAGGTATCACTCATCTGGGTTCCCTGCGGCAGTGGCTGGATTCTCCTTTTCTTCCCCTGTTTAGTACAGAAGTTCCGAGGAACTAAATAGAACTCAGGCACAGTTGAATCCAGGTGCTTGGTGTTCATTCTTTGGAACTCTGCACTCATCAGCCATGTGGAGGAGAGTTTGCTGCCCCTGACATGGCTGCAGAGTCATTGCAGGGGCCCAGTGATGTGACAGCCACCTGCGATCCCAGCGTTTGAGAGGCTGGGGGCAGGAGGATCAGAGGTTCTAGGTCATCCTCAGCTACATAGTGAGTTCCAGGCCTGCTTCTTGGTCTGGGGCTAACTGTAGGGTACTGTGGGGAGGCTGCCAGGGGACTAGAAAGACCCAGTTTGATGTTGAACAGCTTGTGTGGTTTTTGGGGAGTAAATGAGGCTCATAGATGGCTTGCTGGGTGAGCTGGCCAGCTACTTACCTTGTCGCCAGGGCTCTGGGCCTAGCATGAGCGTCCTGCCTGTTGCAGGTGGTGCTCCTGTGCAGGCGCTCTCAGAAGTTTGCAGAACTGGCTGTCTACAGGCACAAACGGGTCTGGCTTGGATCTCTGGGCCCCCTTTGTCTGGGGAGTAGTCTGGGTTACTGGTTATTCAGAGGCCATGCTGGCAGATGTCACCAAGTTGAACTAGCTTTCTGGCTTTGCCTGTAATATTTGGGCTAGTGTGTCCTCTTAGCCACTTTCCTAAGTTCCAGACCAGCTCCTGGGTCCGTGTTGTTCATAATCTCTGGGGCTCCTTTTTTGTCTCCTATCTAGGCCCTCTTCCCAGGGTCTTCGCTGGGATCCCCAGTGGACTTAGGTCCTGGGACTGCTTCTGGGGACTATGATTATCTGGGTGCTGCCTATGGCTCCTGGCCAAAGGGCTTCCAGACACTTGATGTTGCCTGACCTTAGATCTCCTGTTGGTCATCTCTGAGTTGCTGGGGCCACCACTGGTGACTGTGACTGTGCTCTTGCGCTGCTGATCCAAGGGGCATCCCCTTGGCTGGGTGTTCAGGTGGCCACAGATCTCTTTCCTGGTTGACTGGCAGGGAGAGTTGGCTAGGTAGTGTTGTGGTAAGCCCCCTGGCTGGCTGGGACAGGGAACTGCACTGTGGGGGTCCCACCACTGGGCACCTAGTGGGCAGCTGGTTTTGGCTGCAGAAATATTGGTTATCATCCACATGTGGCCGCCTGCTATTCCCTTCAGGCCATCAATGATCTCTCCTGGCTCCTTGATTCTCCAAAAGCATCTTGAGGAGAAGGGAAGGACAGACAGGTTATCCAGTGGCTAACCAGCTGTGGCTGAGTGGCCAAATGTAAGGGTAGGTGGACAGGTGGCCACATGGGGCTCTGGCCTTGTCTGGGTTGCAGGGTCTCATATCTTGCATTAAAACCAGAGGTTCTGAAAGGCTCCTCCCAGCCGAGGCCCTTTTGATGTCCCTTAGACACTCTCTGCATGGCGAGCTGAGCTGATGGGCTGCAGCCCAGCAAATGGTGACACACTGCTGGACAGACCCAGCCAGCCTCAGGTTTTGTGGCATTGGGTGGGTTGGAGAGGGGCCCTTGTGTTCATTGTGCTGGGTGTGGGCTTTCTGGGACATACAGGGAGTTCATCAAGGGGCCTCCTGGAGGAGGCATGAGCGTGCGTGTGTGCATGCATGTCTGCCCACATTGTGGTGATTACCTCAGGGTTTTGGATTGCATGGTTGGGAAGTGTACAGCACTTTCTTAGTGAGCGCAGCTGATCTCTGGAGCCCTCACCCTGTGAAGTCCTCCCCATACCCTCAGTTCCCTGATTTCCCCATTCTAGCTGATGTCCTTGTCTCTGGCCACCCTCCTCTGTGTCTCCTTGAGTCTCCTGTGCAGAAGGGAGGAGGAGGACCCAGGCCTGGCTGCTCAGCCTGTAAGGACCTGGGTCTTAAGGCTGCGTCCCTGCTGAGAGCTGGGCCTATGTCCCTAGTGCTTTTTCCTGGTGACCTGCTTCCCTGCCAGGCACTGTGCCAGGACCTAGAATAAGCAGGGTTTCAGAACCACTCAGTTAGTGTCACTGCAAACCCTCACCCCACCCCCGCCACATCTATACCCCAGCCCATTGTCTGATTCCTCTTCTCTGTGGGCAGAGTGGCCATGGAGATGGCCACATGGAGGAGGGGGCTTGATGGAAACCAGAGACTACCCAGGGTGTCTGGAGAACCTGGTGTGAGGTTCTGAGAACTCCCATGTCCAAGGACTACAAGCTGTGGTTTAGCCGCCCTCTCCCGTTTTTAAAATTAAATAGCGGCCGGGGAGATGCTTCAGTCAGTGATTGCTTACCATGTGAGCTCCATCTCTAAGACCTATGGTGAAAAGCCAGGTATAATGGCACGTGCTTATAATCCCAGCACTGGTGAGATAGAGACAGACTGATGAGCCTAGCCTCCTGAGGGAGCTCCAGGTCCCAGGGAGAGATCCCTTCTCAAACCATAAGGTGGTTAGCTCTTGAGGAGTGACACCCAGGTTTAACCTCCGGTCTCTGTGCATGTAAGCTCAAGTGGGTATGCGCGCGCGTGCGCGCACACACACACACACACACAGAGAAAGAGAGAGAGAGAGAGAGAGAGAGAGAGAGAGAGTGTGTGTGTGTAATAAAATTAAGTGCAAGGAAAGCCATGAGGAAGAAGTGTCCCTTGGCAGGAACCGCTGGCTGGCCACAGCCCTGGGAACACTCCTGTGGCTAAGCTGGGACCAGAACACGTGGCCCATGCTTACCAGATTTGTTCAGTGGCCAAGGCCAGGGGGTGTTGTGTGATCCTGGACAGAGGAGAGCCTCTCTCTGTGCCTTGGTTTGTCCATCTTTTTAATGGTTTGGGTGTGCTTGGTGGCAGGCTCACAGCCTTCAGCCACAGTCACACACATGGACAGGGTCCATGATGGGGACTTGTTGCTGCTCTGTAGGAAGTGGAACCCAGGGAGGGCCACATGGAAGCTGGAGGATTTGGAGGCTTCCCCTGGGACAATGCCTTTCTAGGGGTAAAGACTGGCCTGTACCTCTTTATAGATAGTTTACCCGTAAAGTCTCTCAACTGAAGCACAGAAAGGTCTGTACCCAGCCCAAGGCTGCACAGGAGCATGAAGGGTAGAGTTGGTCCCTTGTTTTAGCCCTTTGAGACAGTAATGTATGTGGTTCTACTGAAAGGGGAGGTCTTGTTGGCATCATTTTTGTTTAGTGACCAAGAGATTGTTCCTTGGCTTTCAGTTTCCATGGTTTGATCCCAGTTGGGGCTGGGGTTGGGGAGGAAGAGGTCTGTGTGGCGGGGAGACTCACAAACCCCTGTCGAAGGCATCACTGGAGGTTACGTTCCTCATATGGCAATATGGTGTGTCTGGTGGCCTCTGGCTTCCACAGAAACCCTGGAGCACAGAGGCAGATCTGTCAGGCGGTGTGGGTAGCCATTGTGGTTCTTGTGCACAAGGCTCTTGGTGTCTGTGGAAACTGGGCTATACCATGGGTTCTGAAGGCTGCACAGAGATGCCGGCCCCTATGGTGGGTGTGAGCTCTGGCCTCAGACTGCTGCACACATTTCTAATTCTGGGGAACCCCTGTCACCTCCTGTCCTTCTGCTTTAAGTTTGGTGTCATTGGGTGCTGACTGCCACCAGGAAGCCACAGGCTCATGCTGTACACAGCATGTCCCATGGCTACCACCCCAGCCTTTCTCTGCTGTCCAGCGGTTCCCCCATTCTATCTCCCATGTCTGAGCCAGGTCTTGACTGACTGTGTCCCCAAGTGCCATATATACCTGATTACAGTTTCTGAAGGAGGTTGCTGCCATGGGGGACACACACAGGTGGGCCCTCACGTCCCTGGGGCTGGCCCGCCTGTGCTGGTCCCAGGCCTCTGCTGAGTCCTGCTTATGCCAACCGTCCAGTCTTGTGAGGAGAAAGAAGAACGCAAGGGGTGTGGGCATGCATGTAGGGATGTGGGCATGCATGTAGGGATGTGGGCATGCATGTCACTTAAGGTCAGTGACGCACAGGATGGCTGTGGAGGATGTCCCTGCCTGAGGCTGTGACTGCAGTGGTGGATGGACGTCCCTGGGTTCAGCCAGTCCCTGCTCTGTAGGGTGACGTTGTTTGTTCTACAGAAGCTGCTCTGTAGAGAATGCCTTCCTGAGAGCTTGCTGCCTTCCAGGCTCCTCCCTTGGCTCTGCCTAAACAGGTTCTTCCTGGCAGACTGTGCAGCCAGGACCCTGCTGTCCCCGGGCTACAGCCACTCCACTGTGAGGTGTATGAAGATGTCCCTCCCTTGTTGCAAGCTTGTAAGGCTTCTGTCTGCCTGCTACCCGACGCTGTGCCATCTGCTCGCTTCCCTTTCCAGTTGCTGTCTCCCCATCCCACAGTCTGTCTCTAGCTTGGACGTTTATAGTGGCTTGTCAGCTGTGCCACCCATGGCAAAACACTCTGATGCTGTATTGCCCCTTAACCACCATCAGGGGCTCTCCATTGCTCCTGGAATAGAATCTGTTCGAATCTACCATGGTCTGTGGGAGCTTGAGTGACACCCTCCCCCCATGTAATTCAGTGGCTTTCTCAGACAATCAACATTAGTCTCACCTCTGGGCTCCTACTGTGGTGATGCTCTTCCCCTGGACACCCTCTGCCTCCTTCTCAGGACGTGGGTACCCATCCTTTTCCTTTCTGACCCGTGCTGTGCCCCTTGAGGACATTTGTGTGACCAAGTCCTAGTGTTTGGCTCCTTTTACTCAGTGTGGCATCCTGGGGTTGTATAGTATGGTCTATGTCAGTGTCTCTGGTCTTTTTTTGGGGGGAGCTAAGTTGCACTCACATTGAATGGGCAGGCCATGCTGATGCGCATTTCTACGTTGTGATTGTTGGGAATGGGGCCGTTCTGAACATGCATGTGTCTGTTTGACTCTGTCAGTTCTTCAGGTGCCTAGGAGCGGGGTTGCAGATCCTCAGTAATTCTGTATTGCAGGTTTTAAGGACCTGCCAAATTGTTTTCCTAGTTTGTGTTTGCTTTCCGGTCGGGCTACAAACAAGGCTGAGAGTTGAAGAGGTGAAATGTGGGTCAGATAAACTCATGGGATGGGGTCACTGGACTCTCTCTCTGGCTTTGGGGGACACTGGGAAGGGGTTGGTGGGGTGGCCTTGGACGATGCAGCTCCTATGTCCCTGGTGGATACCTTGTGAATCTTAGGCTGGAAGCCAGTCAAGCCAGGCTGAGGTTTTCCAGAGGTGGCCTAGAGAGGCATCAGATCTCCTTGCAGAGCCTGTGGGCTCTGTCCCTACATTCCCACAGGCTAAGAGAATAGACAGTGTAGGTCATTTCCACCTCCCATCCTTCCTGTGTATCCCCAGATCAGATGGTGGTTTTGAGGTCACCCGTGGTGTGCACGGCATTGGACCATGTGACATAGATCGATCAGCTTCAGGGTAGGGTTGTCCTGGTGGTGCTGCCAACTCTGAAACCAGGCAAGAGATGGGATGGTGGGGTGTAGACTGGTTACCCCTGGCCCTCCCAAGGCAGCATCTTGCCTCGGGCACAGGGCAGCTGTCATGTCCCCCTCTGTTTATGTCATGTGACATGTCTCTTTTTGGTGGTAGGTAGTCTGTGGGAGCCAGAACTCTTCTTTTAAAAGATTTTTATTTTATGTGCATTGTTGTCAGTTTGTGTGAGGGTATCAGATCCCCTGAAACTGGGGTTGCAAGCAGTTGTGAGCTGCCATGAGTCCTCTGGAAGAGCAGTCTGTGCTCTTAACCAATGCGCCATCTCTCCAGCCTGTGAGCCAGAATTCTCGATAGCAAGTAACAAAAGTCAGCCAGGGCCTTCAGAATAAAGCCACATCCACTCAGGGATGGCTCTTCATTGGGTCCTCAGGTTGGGTTACCTGATCATCCTTAAGTCAGTCACCACCCCCTTCCTCAACAATCTGATTGGCCATGCCTAGGTCACATGACCCTTCTAGGAGTCAGGGTTTTAATGTGAAATTCACACTTATAGGTTGGGTAGGGAATGGGACATAGTCAGGACCTCCAGAGTGGATGGGATAGGGGTCTCATGGCTTCTTGGATCTGCAGCCTTCTCCTTTGCTGCTTCATTTTTCTACATGAGACCCTTCACCGGCTGACGTAGGCCATCTGCTGCTTGGAGGGCAGTTACAAGTTAGCCCCAGAGGAAGTCAGGATGAGATTACAGGGAGCTGGGGGCCTGGCCAGGCTCCTTGTCTTTGACCCAGCCTTAGCTCTGGGGTGCAGTGTGAAGAGGAAGAGCTTTACACTGGGGGCTGGGGGTAGGGAAAGGGAAGAAGGACCCCAGTGCGGGGGCGCGTCTCAATCTTCTCATGGCCTCTTTGGCTCCTGAAGCCTCCAGGCTCCCATCCTTGAGACCTGGGCTGTTCTCAGAGCATTCCTGTATTAGCCATGGAGTCTTGCCTGGAAGGTGGCATTTATCCATCCTGGACCTGTTTGCTGTCCTCCTTTTTAGCATGCCTGTATCTGTTCCTAGATGTCCCTGGTATGACCCTCAGCATCCAGTCCCCTGACTCCTAGTGGCACCAGGTCAACCAAATCTATGTCCTATCCACATCACCTGGCAATCTCTGGCAGAGGACAACAGGGCAGCTTTGCCCTGCCTGGGTCACCCTGTGACCCATAGTGGGTCATTGGTGTGTACCGCTCTTCTAGCACACAATCCAGGGACAGGCCTGGCAGCTGTGAGCTGGAGTTGCCAGGGGCTTTTGGAGAACTTTGCTCTGGAGACCTGGAAAGTCCCAGCTGTGGAGTGAGCTGGCTGGCTGAGGTGGGTGTGGGAGCCATTGGATGGCTGTTGGTATGGTGTTCACATTGAGGCTCCCAAGTCTGCTGGTTGAGGCCCTGGCTTGTGGAAGGTAGGCAAGGCGTTGTGACTTTGGGCTGTTTTTGGATGGAGGCTCAGGCAGGAGGAAGGATGAGGCCTCTCTGGCTATGGACCAGCTGCCTCAGGCTCAACTTGTTTTCTTTCTCTTTTCTCCACAGGCACCTGTGACAAGGTCGCCTGCCATCAGATGACCGAGACCAGCCCTTAGTCCTAGCTTCGGTCAGGAGTGTCTTGCGCTTCAAAGCCTACCCGGACCCTACCACCATGTCAGGATCGACACAGCCTGTGGCACAGACTTGGCGGGCTGCAGAGCCCCGCTACCCGCCCCATGGCATCTCCTATCCGGTGCAGATAGCCCGGCCCCACACGGTAAGGGGCATGCCCGCCCAGTACCACCTCTTCTACTCTCACGCATCTCCTCAACAGGCTGCCATGGCCCATGTTGTTTTGGTTGCAGTGGGGACTGTGGTGGTGTAGGCTTATAATCTCAGCATTATGGAAGTGGAGGCAGGACAGTTGTGATTTTGAGACCAGCCTGGCTTACATAGCAAAGTTCTTACTTCTTCAGTGTGGGTGACTGGAGGCTGGGGCTAGGCTGAGTGGATGCTCTGTCTGGATCTTGATCGGCAGTGGACTTGGCATGCACAATGGAGCACCTGCAGAGTATACCCTCTTCCAGCCAGACTCATTTCTTCTGTTTGGGATGGGGTGGTTT
Source organism: Phodopus roborovskii (assembly GCF_943737965.1). Lineage (NCBI taxonomy): Eukaryota > Metazoa > Chordata > Mammalia > Rodentia > Cricetidae > Phodopus > Phodopus roborovskii. Next base: position 1,248,553 of record NW_026126598.1, on the reverse strand, counting down.
GGGGGAGGGAGACTGAGGTCACACCCCCTTCTCCTTAACCATCAAGGTCTTGGTGCCTATTTATTTGGCTGTAAGACTGAGGCTCAGTGCCTGTCCCTGCCAGGGTGTCCTGTTCCTGCTCACTTCTTACTGTGGAACAAGCAGGAGGCTGGGCCTTTGAACCCTCTCCATGGGCCATTATTGTGTACTGTTGTATACCTTGTTTCTGGCTGTTGACTGAAGGGGTGTGAGATGTATCAGTCACAGTTACGTGGGAGTTGCCTTGGGTGTATATGTGTGTTGAGGCTCATGTCTGTCCCTCTTGAATGGTGTGGTCCATTTCCGTGACAGAGCTATATTTGTGTGGGAGATGACTCTACTTGTGAGTCAAGTATGCTTATCCATGAGTCTGAGGGCCTGGCCTCAAGGTCCGAAGCACAATGGTTCCCCAAGAACTGAGGGCCTAGTCGTAGAGAAGGGTATTCCCTGTGTAGTGCACAGCTCTCTCAGAGAGCCTTGGGTGGAGCAGCCATGGCAGTGTTGGGGTCCTACTCTCCCTGGCCCCCAGCCTTAACGCCACCACTTAGTGACAATCGCTGGGTCACTAAGGATATCAGCTCTCTAGGTCTTTGGGGAACTCAGACTTGCCATTTAGTGTTGGGGGTCTCTCAGTTCTGTCACCTGTAAAGTAGGGCTGATGAGAGCATCCACAAGAATGCCTATGACACCCCAGGTGACTGCTGCCACACTAACCTGATACTGTTAAAGCCATTTCCTGGAGAGGCCCTGCCTGGGGCTTTCCCTGCCCTGCAGGCTGAGCCTGTGGCTTCGCCCTTGTCCCCTTCCATTCGTATTGCTCATCTACTTTCTCTGTGCCTGCCCAGCCTCAGGGAGTCTTAGCTGCCTTCGCCCCTTCCCTCTCACCCGCTTCCTGCTCTTTGCCCCATTTGTGTCCTCTCCCCAGCATTTGGGGTCACTGGCTGACCCTAGGCACCTCCTGCTGTCCTGCTGCGCCATTGGTGACGCAGGATTTCGCCAGACAGGACCTAGTGGTTACTAACCCCACTGGGGTGAGTGTGGCCTGTCGGGATAGCTACAGGTTGGAACATGTCTGTCCCCTGGTGCTCCTTTTCCAGGGAACATGCTTGCTCTTTGGCCTCTAACCCTTGCTGGGCCATCAGCAGACCTCTGCTGATCCCTGGGGACCGTGGAGAGTCTCTTTCCTGGTGTGTGTCCAGGCCTCATCACTTTTCCGCGCTGACTTGGTGAAGGCTGGGATCTGTGATCTGGAGCTCCTGGTTTCTCTTACAGCCTTCCCTATGACTCTATTCCCCAGCCCCCTCCCTTCCCCTAGGCTCCTCCCATAGCTCTGAGCTTCCTGCAGCCCTTTCTCTCAGCCTCTGCACCTTTATTTCCCTAGCCTTCCCCAAGGCCCTTCTTCAAGTTAACCCCCTTTTCACACACCCCGCACCCCCCGCCCCAACCACTCCTCCCTCTCCCTGTGGCCTAAAGATGTGTAGAGCACAGATATGAGAAACTGTGCAGTGCTCAACACTTCTGTCTTGGGAACAAGAGTAACAGAGGCATAGTAAGGCGATGCACCATAGAAGAACGCAGTATCTTGTGGAGCTGTGTGTCCCTGGTATAATGACCAGCTTGGTCTGTAGTGTTCTGGGCCTGGGGAATGTGATGTATGGTTCTGGGCCAGTTATACATGCTCAAGTAGGCCTCTCTTCCTGGAGGCTCTTCATAAAACGATGGGGGTTCTACTGAGGTGACATTATGCTTATTCCGCGAGTCCACGAGCTGGTCTTCATGTGATGTGATAATAGGAGCTCGGATAGTAGGCACCCCCTGCCTCTAGCATCAGGCAGTCCCACCACGTCGTCCAGGGGTGACATGTTTGCTATCAGCCTCAGGCTTTGTTGCCCAGATCCCGTGATGTGTCGTCGTGTCGTGTCATGTGTCCTGTCCCCGTCACCCCCCCACCCCCAATATGCTCTGGCAATAGGATTCAAGAGCCACGTATCCACAGGTCAGTGCCTGGCAAGGTGTGTGCCAGGATTCCTGATGAAGTTGGCTGTCCCCAGCCTTGGCCTTGGGCCTAGCTGGCTGACTCTGCTATGGGATGGACATTCGGGCTGTTTTCCAGTTGGTCACAAACTCTGCTGTGCCACAGAGGGCATCGTGGGACTGGATGCTGGCTTGGGCTGATGTCTTGGGTATGTAGGGACATCGAAGGGGTCCTGTACCACCTGCACATGTCACAGCTCTGCCTTAGGGTCCTCCTCTATCTGTCCAGTCACTCATTAACTTATCTACTCATTAACTTATTCATTCATTTACTTGTTCGACAAATGCTGATTAGGTTTGTCACCTGCCAACTTTGAAGCCCTGGGGACAGAGCTGTGAAGGTGAGAAGCCCTCTTGATTTGGGGAATAGTGAGCGAAGATGAAGTGAAGGGGACCTCTATTTAAGTGAGGAGCCAGATACTGACAGTGGATTTGGGACCGGAGTTGGGGGGGGGGGGGGCGCAGGCCAAGTCCTTTCTGGATAGGCAATGCACCACGTTGAGTGAAAGCCCTGAGGTGAGGCTCTTTGGAGTAACCTGTGAATCCGGGCTTCACGGGTGGGCTGAACTCTGCCTCCATCTGATCTTGTGTGGTTCTTACTGGACTTGACCTGGGCTACGGTGTGCTTGTTGTGGCTTCCCTACTTGTTCAGTTTGCGGGGGCCAGGATGCTGCAGCCTTCTGTGGGGCAGTCCGGGAGCCTGCCACTCGTGGCCCTGTGGTGTCCCATTTCCCCCAGGAGTGCCAGCCGAGACTCTGCTGGACCCCTGCTGTCCTTGCAGTGTGACCTCAGGAGCTGCTCCTGCTCTCTGGGCCCACCGTTCTCTCAGACCACCCGTGACGCCCCCCCCCCCTTGTGTGACCGGCTGCCTTGGGGGTCATATTAGTCGGCTTGTGCAGAGGGCTTGGCTGTGGTGACTTGAGACAGTCGTCCCCTCAGAGCCCTCTCTGTGGGGTCTGTCCCCTTGAAGTCTTGCTTGTAGGGTCATCCTGGTCTCTGTGTCCTTCCTGTGGGTTCGACCATGCACAGGTCTCCTTCAGGGTCTTGCAGGGTCCTCTCAGACCCTTCCCTTGAAGTCTGGTCTCAGGTTTCCCAGTTGCTCACTCTTCAGGGACAGAGTCCCAGCTGCGTCCTCATCCTCAGGGCACCTGGCCGGTGCCCTTGACTCTCTGCAGTAAGAACTGCTTTAAGACCAGAGCTAAGGACTGCAGAGACGCCGCAGCAGACCGTGCGAGCTTGAGCTTAGCTTTAAGCACCCACGTCCAGCAGTTCACGACTACTTCTGACTCCAGCTCCAGGGGATCCAGTGTGGATCCAGTGTTCTCTCCTGCTTGTGTGGGGTTATATGCATAGACAGACACACACAGAGACACATAATTAAAAATAACATCTAAAGCAAACAAAATGAAAAGGGCCAAAAAGGCTGGGGTGGTGGTGGTGCACACCTTTAATCCCAGCACCCAGGCGGCAGGGGCAGGCGGATGTCTGTGAGTTATAGGCTATCCTGATCTAAAAAAGCTAGTTCCAGGACAGCTAGGGCTCTATAGAGAAATCCTGTCAGAGAAGGAGGGAGGGAGGGGGGAGAGGGAGGGGGAGAGAGAGAAGTGAATATATGACAAAAGAAAACTATGTTATCTTGCTATCTGTAGCCATGACCTAGCCAGACATTACTAATCGATTGCCATGCTGCGGTGTAACCAAGCAAGTGTCTAGGCAGACAGAACAGATTGACTGCCTGGTACAAGGTGGAAGCCTGTCTTGTTTTTCCGATTAGAGTTTATGTGCATACTCACTCTCCCCCCCCCCTCCTCTCACTTCCCCTTAGCGCTAAGGTAGGTGATCTTGGCCCATGTGGAAGATGTAGGAAGGCTTTATTTAGGGACTGTGGGATCCAGGTTAAGACCAGGATGCTAGTGAGCAGTGTGGGAGCCTGGCACTGAGTTGAGACGTGAAGGTTTGGGCGTTTGTCAACTGTGTTGACTCTCCAGCTCTTGCTGCCAGGGTAGGCTGAGGTGGAGGCCTCTTCCACAGACCATGACGACCCGAGCGTGGCCAGACCAGTGAAGTCATGGCATTGCTCAAAGTGGGAGGGTCCAGCTTGCCTCTCCTCCCCCACACTGTGTGCCAGCTGTTCTTCTCCATGGTAGGTGGGGCTCTAGAGCAACTGCTTGGCTGAGGCCTGGGCTTATAGAACCATCTTCCTAAGGCCATGTGCACTGTCCCTCCCTCCCTCCCTCCCTCCCTCCCTCCCTCCCTGAGCCTGGCTCCCACAGGGATACCTGTCCACAAAGATACCTGGGTCTCCACTGAAGGCTGAGCTATTTCTGCTCCTAGGGATACCTGATGCTAGCCCCCTGCTAGGGCAGCTCCTGGCCCTCTGTTAGTAGGCAGGGCCTTTTGTACACTGTGGACACATATTACTCTCATTGGTTGATAATAAAGCTGATTTGGCCTATAGCAAGGCAGAATAACGCTAGGTAGGAAAGCCAACTGAAAATGCAGAGAGGGAGAGGGGTGCAAGCAGCCACCAGGGAGGCAAGATGCTAGAGGACAGGTAAAGCCACCAGCCATGTGACAAAATATAGATGAATAGAAATGGGTTAATTTAAGTTGTAAGAGCTAGTTAATAATAAGCCTAAGCGATAGGCCGAGCATGTTGTAATTAATGTAAGTTTCTGTGTGTTTATTTGGGACCAGGTGGTCAGGACAAAAGAAAAGCTCCGTTTCCATTTAAGTGTGGTCCTTTCTCTAGACCAGCAATTGAATGATGTGGTCAGTAGTAAAGGTGGGATTGCAAGCTGACTGTCCATGGGGGATTGTGCTTAAATTACCACCCCTACCCCCTGCGCAGGGCTCGAGTACACTAGCTGGAGACAAGAATAATACAAGAGTGCTACAGGTCCCAGTGAAGCCTGGTGGGGAGGTATGGAGGCCAGCATTTTGTGGTTTATACCTCTGTCTACATTAACGGCTGGCTACCCCGGCCTTGTAGCTGGACAGGGCTCAGAGCATGGTGGGAACTCACCAGAGCCTCTTGATGCAGGGCGGCAAGGACGCTACTCATGGTCCTGCACTTACTCCCCATCCTTCTCTTCCACAGGAAGTGGGGCTGCTTGAGTACCAACACCACCCCCGTGAATACACCTCACACCTGTCACCCGGCTCCATCATCCAACCACAGAGGAGGCGGCCCTCGCTGCTGTCTGAATTCCAGCCTGGGAGTGAAAGGTGAGGAGAAACTGCGACTCCTTGTCTGGGCTGTGATGTTTCTCAGGCAGATAATGAGACTTTTAGTAGGCCAAGCTGCGGGGGTCCAGACTTCAGCTCTTCCTAGCACCATGTGCTCCTGGCAGCATCCTAGGGGCCCGCCCAGGAGCAGGGGCTGTGGACTTGCAGCAAGAGGGGTCAGCTATGACCATCCATCCAGGGTTGAGGAGGGTGGTTAAGAGACAAGAAAGCTCACAGCTCTCCACCTGCTGGCTAGACCAGGTTTAACAGCAGGAGTGATCAGCTAGTGATGTCTGCTCAGGGAGGGTGAGAAGAAATAGTGTTGGGTGTGCTGTTCTTTGTGGCTTAGAGTCCCCAGGGGTTTGCTAAAATGTAGAGAGTTGGCCAGTAATAGCCTGGTGGGTCTTATGTTTTGCATTCCTGGTCAGCTCAGGAGGGTCTGTGGGGTCTTCAGCCTGTAGTGAGTGATTCACCACAAGACCTCATGGATCAGAATCCTGTCCCCTTCTGCCAGGGAAGACAGAGTAACCTACCAAGGCTCCTCATGACAGCCTGGCCAGGTGGGCACGCAGTCTTGGTCCCAAGCCTCTGTCTCCTGTGTCATGCGTGTCCCTGGCCTCCCACAGGTCTCAGGAACTCCACCTGCGCCCCGAGTCTCGCACCTTCCTGCCCGAACTGGGCAAGCCTGACATAGAATTCACGGAGAGCAAGCGCCCGCGCCTGGAGCTACTACCTGATACCCTGCTGCGTCCGTCACCCCTGCTGGCCACTGGGCAGCCCGGTGGGACTGAAGACCTTACCAAGGTACTTCTGTCAGATTGGTTGGCTCTGCTGCTGCTGCTGCTGTGGGCAGGAAAGGCGCTGGGGGTGGAGGCAGGAAAAGGCTGGGCCAAAGGCGCGAGGACAGCTCTGGCATGGGTGTGAGGGTAGGGCTGAGCACCGGGGCTGCCATCAGCCGGCAGGAATGCGCAGGCCCTGTGGCAGGGCCCGGTGTATGGCTGTTGGCCCTGGCCGGAGTGATTTAGGGAGTGGGAGTGATAGCCCTGCGAAGCCTTGAAACAGGGAGCCAGGAACTAGGAACTGATTGGCATCATATCAGCCCCTGTGTCCCTCGTAGGCACATTGTCTTTGCCCCATCGGGGCTGGGCTGCATAGATAAGAGCTTGTGTGGGACAGTGGCTTGGGACTCCTCAGGCTTCATGCAGCCAAGACTGCCTCATGTTTGTATGTTGGGGAAGGGAACTCCAGTGTCCCTTAAGATGATACAGGATGGATGGGATGGTGCCTGGTACCGGTGGGCTGGGTGGGTCTACTTCTGCAGCCATGTTTGCCAGAGGAGCCCTAGAGCACAGTCATGGTGGGCCCTGTCTCTATGGAGGCACTCTGGACTCTTAGGAAGCAGTGTCACCCACCCTGGTGTGCTAGGGTTGGAACTCGGTTGGAACTCGGCGTTGTCTGGCGTTACGAGTGTTAGGCCGGCACTCTACCAGTTAAGCTGTGTCTTTGGCCTTCAGCCCTATTCACTTTTTTTTTTTTGTTTTGTTTTGGTTTTTTCCTAGGTAGGTAGGGTCTTGCTAAATTGACCAGGCTGGTCTAGAACTTACTCTGTAGCTCAGGCAGGCTTTGAAATCACAACCTTGCCTACGCTTTGCATGTAGCTCCATATAGCTCCGATGACAGGCCGGTGACTGGGTCAGGCTTGATCTAAGCCTTCTGTTTTCTCGCCCCTGCTCCTGGGGGGGAGGTGCTGCCCCAGGTTAGGGTCTCCCTGAGCCCCATTTGCTCCTTGTTAGTCAGGTGCTGTAGTAGGCCAACGCTATGTGACCCAGACCCAGCTGGATAGAGGGTTCAGCTGTGAGCTTAGCGCACACACCTTAAGGCTAGACCAGGTGACAGGACTAAACTCCAGCCTCCATTGGAGACTTGAGATATTGGCATGAGCTCTGGAATGTTCTTGGCATGTTCTAGCTACAGAAGTCCGGCCCATTCCTAGCCTGTTCTGCTTGGTTGCTATGACCCTGTCTGGTGACCTAAGGCAGGTGCCAAGATGTTAGGAGACATAGATGGAATCTGCTTCCCTGACTTTGAGTTCTCTTTCCCTGCCTCACACTGTCCCCGGGAAATACAGGTCACTTACAGACCGACAGACTGACACTTGCCTACCTTAGGCAGCTCTCTCTCAGCTCCTCTGGGACCCCTCCCCCTCCTTCCTCTTGACCCACTGAACCTGTTGGCCAGCACCCATTTCCTGCCTTGTGGATGCCAGGTCTAGCCACTGTCTAGCTTGTGTTGGCCTCAGTTGCCCTGGGACACCATCACTCACCTTAACTGTGGCAGTGACCTCTCTCACCTCCCCTACTGCCTGCCTCTGTCCCCCCCTCCACCACTGGGTCATGTGAGGACAGGCAAGGTCCTTTCTCAGGCAGGGAAGTCTAGCTCTTTTTCAAGTGGCCATCAGGTCTGGTGTGGCCAGGCCCTGATGTCATCTCTTGCTACAGTCCCCTATGCATCTTTGTGGTTTCCTAAACCTGGCCTGGCCCCACATCTAGGCCCTGCCACTGGCTGTTGTGTGTCTGGTTCTCCTGTGTTTCCCTCAGAGCCTTTCAGGACTGATGATAGTGGGTATCCAATGCTGTCTGGGAGCCCCTGATGGGATGTTGTGAAGTCTTCTTGGCATGGAACTCTGCTGACCATACCGGGTTTGGACTTGGGACAGGTGTGACCACTGGGCTGTCCTCCAGCCCTGCACTGTGGGAGATGGGTGACCTTGCTCCAACTTCTTTCTTCCTGCCTCTCTTCTTGCCCAAATGTTATTCCTTCCCTCCACACCATCCCCTTTGCCCTGTGCTCACCCCTCTCTCTCCTTCTCCTCTCTGCCGGTTTTTCTTCCAGCTCCAGTTGTCAGTGTGCTTTTGTCTCTACACCCACCTCCCACCGGCCCCTTCCAGTCACCATCCAGCCTCCCTTCCCTGTTGGCATTTACCTCCCTACAGCTGCCCCATCCATCCGTCCTCTATCTGTCTGTCCGCCCACTATCCATCTATCCTTTCTTGTTTCCTTTCCTCTCCCCCCAGAGGCTCTGGGTTCTGTGACTGGTACCACCAGGATGACCATTTCTTGTCCCTGTGTGTGTCCAGTCTGTGCCAGCCATGCTTTCAGTGGTCAAGAGACCTGTCTTCAGCGCTGGAGGGACATTCCAATTGGGGGGGGAGGTGGTGGCAGTTAGGGACTAGGCTTGAGCGGGAGTGGCCACTCAGGACAGTGGGGTGGGGTCTTCCTGCCTTGTACCCCAAGTGGGTGACTCAAGCAGCTCCAGTCTAGGTGGGGGTGATATATGGGGTGGTCAGCAAGGAGGAGGCATGCTCAGGAAGGCTATGGGACGACAGGCTAACACTTGAGTGAGCGCCTTCAGAATCGGTCTCATGCCAAGGTCTTCCTAGCCCTGTGGGGCCTACGTAGGACATCCCTGTTTGAGACTTAGGCTGATACTACAGTTGGGGGATGGGGCTCAGGCAGGCAGCTCCTGGGGAGAGGCTCTTCTCCCCATCCTAGGACCCCTGTTAACCCTGATCCTGCTCTCGAGGGGCTGTGCATGGCCTCTTAGTGGTAGGCCTCCACAGCTGGGTAGCAGGTGGGTATCTCCACGGGACTATCATCCTTTGCTATCACCAGCTGCTTAGCAGAACGTCCCAGTTCTAGCCTCGGGCTCTTCGGAGGGTCTTGTCCTCAAAGTCACCCAGTGAGGCCACTTGTGGCTGAAATGTTCCTGTCACCCTGTCTTAGGGTGACTGTTGCTTTGGTGAAACACCGTGACCAAAGCAGCTTGGGAGGAAAGGGTTTATTTGGCTCACATTTCCACATCACTCTTCATCTTCAAAGGAGGTCAGGACAGGAACTCAAGCAGGGCAGGATCCTGGATGCCATGGAGGGGTGCTCCTCATGGCTTGCTCAGCCTGCGTTCTTATAGAACCCAGAACCACCAGCTCAGGGCTGGTACTACCCACGTGGGCTGGGCCCTCTCCCATCAATCGCTAATTAAGAAAATGCCCCACAGACTTGCGTCCAGCCGGATCATACAGAGGCATTTGCTCAGTCAAGAGTTCTTCCTTAGATGACTGTAACTTGCGCTACATGACATGAATTTAGCCAGCACCCTCCCTGTTTTATATTCTCTGCCTCGCCTCTCTGACTCTCGTTCTGTCTGTCTCTCTACTTGATTGTGTGTCTCTGTCTCTCTCTGTCCCACCATCTGCCCCTCTCCCCCCATGCCTGGGCCCCGGCTGGGCTGGAGCCAAGCTCCAGGGGGACTGGGTGGGTGTGGATGGAATGTACACGACTCTTCAGAGCAAATGTGGTTTGTGTGGAGTCCAGCTGGAGGCAGGAGCAGGGATTTGGGGGGGAGTTTCTGGCCCCTACGGTTTGGCAGTGCCCTCCTGCTCAGGCTACCCAGTGCTTGGGAGTTCACTGGGCTTTGTTTGTGGGGACTTTAGGATGTCACTGTAGAACCTTCTCTGAAAAGTCCTTGGGTGGTTGGGGCCTGGGACAGCAGCTGAAGCGCAAACGCTTGGACTCTGGCACCTGTAATGAGGTCCAGGCTTGGTCAGCCCAGGTGGCTGACGTCACTGTGGCCTGTCCTGCTTCTCAGAGTGCATAAGAGACAGCACGTGTGACCCTGGACACCCGAACCCCACACCCTGCACAGGTCCGAGGCCAGCAGAGAGCGAGTCCTCCCTGCCTGCTCTCCAGTTCAGCCACTTCTGTTCATCCTGGGACCTGCTGCTTGATTGGCTTAGTTGGCCCCAGACCTTAGTCTTGGGTTCCTATTCCGAAGCCCTTTTGATAGGTCTTTGTCAGAAACTGACGTTTTTTTATACTGCCTTGAACAAGGAAGACTGACTGACTCAGCAAAGTCTGGCTTGCTGGGGGTGGGGAGGGGTGGGGAGTCTGTCTGTCTGTCTGACTGATGGACTGAGGAGATTCTGACTGACTAGGAAAGAGAGCCTGGGGAGAGAACTAAATTGCCACCTGGTTTCGTGTTGGGTCCAGGGCTCAGTTGTCCTCAGGCTTGGGACCCACAGGAGGGTGAGCAAGCAGTCCTGACACTTAGGCTGACCTGCCAGGGTGCCCTCAGTGTATCTTGACATGCTGGGCACTGGCTCTCCCACCACTGGCTTGCTGTTTATGAAGGAACCAGTTGGACAGTCAGGAGTCAGGGTGCCCTCCCCCCAGCCGCTGCCATCCACTCCAAAAGAGTCCCTACAGCTGTGCCGGAGTCGTTCGCATGGCTTCCCCCAGCCCTGTAGACTGTCTTGATGGGTGGATTCTCCCCTGCTGGATGTTTCTGTGATTGTGTTTCACAGTCCGCGGCCTTTGTTCTTGTGGCCTGTTATGTGGGAGTGTTTGGATCAGCAAAGGGGACCTGCTGTGTGTTTGTGCACTGGGGCGGGGGCGGCGTGTGGGTTGGATTATTTCATGCCTGGTCCCAAGGATGAGCCACCATGAAAGACAGCCTCATCTAGCTGGTTCAGGAAGTGGGGCTCAGCCACATGGTGTGGCTGGGGTTGTCAGCCGTGTCTTCCAATTGTGCTGCCCCAGAGCCTCCTGCCGATGGCATGGTTGCCTAGCCCCACAGCCTTCACCCTTACTCTCATTCTGTTTCCCTCTCTTCTGCAGAGCAGATGATGTGACCACTGGGCTCGGGGTCATACTCGCCGCCACCTTCACTTTTGAGATGCATTTTGAGACAGGGAGAGCCTTAAGTCCTCAGTCCCCAACATGCCATGTCCCTCTATCCTCATGTTTTAGGTGGCGGCAGGAGGCAAAGTTGCTGGGCTGGGAGCCAGCGGATGGGGACAGGGACCCCTAAGGAAGACAAAAAGAAGTTGTAGGCTCTTCTAGTTACAAGAGTGGTGGGGGTAGGTGGGGCACCTGGTTGCCCAGGCTGCAGTTGTTCCCAGAAATAAAAGCGCCCTGTGTCCATAGAATGCAGCTGTGTGGGGGTGGGGAGCAGCCGCTGACTTTGCCTGGCCATGCCTGCCAGCAGCTGCTGCCTTAGCCCAGAGGGAGGCAGGGTGGGGCTGGCCTTGCTGGAAGCCAGGATAAGGACAGACTTTTTTTTTGACAGTGCTGTTCAGTGGTAAGAGAGTGTGTGCCAGATCGTGGGCTGTGCATTTTGAATGTACCACGGCTTACAACTCACTGTAGAGGTGAAATTACTCCTGCCTCTTTCCCTGCATTATACAGATAGGGACGCTGAGGTGGGCAGCACCAGTACACTATCTGAGTCACAGAGCTGAGTCCTACGGAGCAGGCCTGGGATTGGAGCCCAGTGCTGTGTAGATGAGAATGAGGCTGCTTTTCTAACCTCCTTCTTCCCAGAGCATCCCAGGGCAACCTGGGTGGTCCCGATTCTAGCTGGAAAACAGAGGAAACCATGGAGGAGCCAGGTGCAGGGCCATGTGTGAGATACACATTCAGCCTCAGGGAGGAGGAACCCTCAGTGTCTCCAGGAAAGCTTCCCATAAGTGAAAAGAGCCAGACATGGTGGGGTAGGACCATCATCCTTGTAGTGGGAGGCTGAGGCAGGATCTCAAGTTCAATGACAACCCAGGCAACAGGAAGAGAAGGCTCAGTGCCTAGAACACTTGTAGAAAACCCAGGTCTAGCTCCCAGCATCCACATGGCTCACAACTGTCTGTTGTAAGGAATAGGTTTTTCCTCCTACTGCTGGTCTTGTCCCGCCGCCGCGCCAGCCCCAATTAACACACACAGACTCTGTATTTGATATAATTCTGTTGGCCAGGTACTTGTTTCTTATCGGCTAGCTCTGTCTTAAGTATTAGCCCATTTCTGTTAATCTATGTATTTCCACATGGTCTCATTTTACCGGAGAGCCGGCTGGTGTCCTGCTCTCTCCAGACTCTTCATCTTGACTCCTCCCTACTACTTCCTCTTTCCTCCTTGTCTCCTAGTTCCGCCTATCTTGCTTTCCTATTGGCTAACAGTGCTTTATTCATTAACCAGTATAAGAAACATATTTACAGAATGACATCTCCCATCAGTCTGTAACCCCAGTTCCAGGGGTTCTGACCCCCTCCTTTGAAGGGAATAGGTATGCACGTGGTGCATGTACATACATGTAGCCAAAACACTCAACATGAAATAAATCTTTAAAAGATTGAAAGTAAAAAGTGGCTTAGGTGATCTGTCTGTGGTAGAGCACTCAGCATGCGTAGCATGCATAAGGTCCCCAGTTCCAACTCTAGCATTGCATAGAGAAAAGAAGTGAGGCCCGCGACTCTGCTGGCTCCTGTGTGTTGTGACAGGTGTGTTTTCTGAATAGCTGACTGTGCCAGTTTAGGGTCTGCAGCCTGCTTGCATAAGCTGTCATGTGCCTATGGAGGACATATGGGGCTGGACTGGAGGGGTCAGTCACTTTTGGTCTTATTTCTGTTCTGGGGAAATTGGAGAGATATAACCAGGAGGAAGCAGTAGGGACTGTCATTGCTCAAGTGGCATGGCAACCTCCTGGATTTTGCCGTTAAAGAACACAGCCATAGGAAGGGTGGCCTGGCCCAGGTGGGAAGGCAGGCTCTTCATGCAGAGTTGTGATTGTTGGGGATAGGAAGCTGGTGTGCTGCAGCCTGAAGTCTCAGCTGGAAAAGAGGTGGGTGACCACACTGTGCTCCTGTCCACCTACAGGAGCGCAGCCTGGCAGGCAAGCTGGAGCCCGTGTCACCCCCCAGTCCACCGCACGCTGACCCCGAGCTGGATCTGGCACCTTCTCGGTTGTCCAAGGAGGAGCTGATCCAGAACATGGACCGCGTGGACCGCGAGATCACCATGGTGGAGCAGCAGATCTCCAAGCTGAAGAAGAAACAGGTGAGTAGTGAGGATGGGAGAGGAACGCCAGTAAAGGCAGGAGCTGGCCCCCACGTCCCCAGATGCCCAGAGCCATGTGATTTCCTGTTTTTCTGGGAAGCCTCTGGACTGGGCAGAATAGGCTAACTAACATCCCTGAACTCCAGCAGAGAGCCCAGATCCTTCAGGGACCAAGGGTTCCTAGAAGAGGCAGCTTGAGTGGCCCAGGGCGGAGAAGGGTCTTAGGCTGTTCCTTGCATGAGGTGAATGGGATCTGGGAGCAGGGCAATGAGGGCTTCTAAGATGGTGGTCCAGAATCCCAGAGGGAGGTGGGGCCCTTGGTGTGGTTAGGTCAGCCTCGCAGGGCCGATGGAGAACTCACACCTTCAGTCCCCCAAGTCTGGCTTGAGAGCCACCATTGTGTGTGTATAGTGACTGAGTCTGGAGGCCGAGTGTCTAGAGCTGTTGCTGTTACTTTTCTTCTTCTTCTTCCCTAAATTGCTTTTTGAATGATATTTTATAAAAGAAGGTTTTTTAAAGAAATATACTCATGTGTGTGTTGCCTGTACATATTGTATATACTTATTGTATATAATTTTTCTTATGTTAGTTTTAACCTTTTTGTATTAGACAAAGAAGGGGAGTTGTAGTGATATAGTATTTATGATTTACTATAGCTTGCCTGAGGATTCAGAAAGCAAAGGCAGCCACAGGCTATAGCGACCAGGCAATAGTGATACACACCTTTAATCCCAGGACTTAGGAGACAGGCAGATGGATCACATACTTAAGAGTACGAGAGAAAAAATTGTGGTAGTCACTTCTGTCTTTCCATCTTGTGGATTTTCAGCTTGCTGTGCTCTGTTTGCCTCCCCCCCCCCCTTTTTTTTTTTTTTAATTAAGGCAGGTCTCCTTGTATATCACTAGCTAGCCTGAAACTCACCATGTACAGCAGGCTGGTCTTGAACTCACAGAGATCCTCTTGCTTCTGTCTCTTGAGTGTTGTGATTAAAAGAATGTACCCCCATGCCTGCACCCCACTCACAGATATATTTTGATAAATAAGTGTTGATCTATGTGTCTGTGTGTGTAGGTGTCTATACCCTGGAGTTGGAGTTACAGGTGACTGTGAGCTACCCAGTTTGGGTGCCGAGAACTGAACTCAGGTTCTCTGCAAAGAGTGGTACATACTCTTAACCAGTAACCTGTCTCTCCACCCCACCCCCCCCAAACTAAAATTCCCAAGCTAAGTGAATCATTTTAAAGTTTATAATTCACTGGCAATGGATCATGTTGTGTAGCCCTCAGCTCCATTGTCCTGAAAGACCCAGGGCCATTTAGCAGTATCTCATCTCCCAGCCCAGAGCCACCCTTCTACATCTGTGAGTCAAGTTACTCACTGGACATGTCACATACGTGGACTCACATACATTTGCCTTTTGTGTCTCTGGCATAAGGATTTTAAGGTTCACATAACATAGATGAACCTCACTCTTCATGGAGAAGTACTATTTTATCATGTGTCTATCTTGTTGAACTCTGCGAGAGAAAAGCAGATAATTGCGCGACTCCTTTAAGGAAAATTTCCTAACAGCATAAGCGACAAAAAACTGCACGGCTTTTAAAAAAAAAGCACTGCTAACAATTTATTGGTGTGTATGAGAGCTGACAATGACAGTGACCATATCTCCAAGCTGGCAACATACTGCTGGATGGCAGCACAAACCAAGGTGGTGAGCACAGCTCTCACTGCTGGCGGTAAAGGTACCCGCCACCATCTTTGGTAAACCGCGGCTGACATGACTTTCATTTTAGCATTATTGTTGTTTACCAGGTAAAAGACTCATGGCCAGAAAAAGATAAACATTTACAGTAAAGCCTTGTCATATGTGTTAGAATCACTGTTTCTGGTTCTTCTGGGTATAGATTTGCTGGGTCCTGTAATGGTGACTCTGTGTCAGTGAGGTGTACCGTGGCCATTGCTACAGTGTGTCAGTGAGGTATACCATGGGCATTTCCAGTGTGTCAGTGAGGTGTACCATGGCTGTCCCACAGTGTGTCAATGAGATGTACCGTGGCCATTGCTACAGTGTGTCAGTGAGGTGTACTGTGGCCATCCCACAGTGGTCAGTGAGGTACATTGTCCCATAGCATGTCAGTGAGGTACACTGTCCCACAGTGACTGTACCCACTGCACTATGTGAAGCTCAGAAACTGCTCCTGAGGGTTGCAGCCTTTTCTGTTCTCACCCAATGAGTTTCCAGATTGTACTGGGACAGGGCTCATCTTTGGTTGAGGGTTGTGTGAGGCCTGGGTTCCTTATAGCCACGCCCACACCAGGACTTGTGCAATGTCTTTCTTGGATGTTCCAAACACTTTTATAGGGTATGCAGTGTCACTGCGCGGCCACACTGCAGGAGACACTAAGGGTCAGAGAGGTGTAGTGATTGGAGCCCTGAGGTCTGATGTCAGTCTTGGGAGGTGTGCTGTCTTAGTCAGGGCTATACCCAAGTCACTGTTTTGTTCTGGTGTCTGGGGAGGGTCTTGTTCCCCTTTGTGCTTGTTAGGTTTCCTGGCTTCATTTTCTTGGCTGGAATGTGAGACCTGCCACCAGGGGTCACTGCAGGACAGAGGCAACTTGACTCATCTGGCTCAGTGCTAACTGTTCATGCCTCATCTTCTCCCTGTTTGGGGCCACGAAGCTCTGCTCCCATGTGACTGAACATGCCAGCTTTCTGTGCGTGTGACAGGCAAGAGTGGAGCGTGCTCTGATAGCACTCAGGACACCCTCTGTAGGTCATTACAGCGGGCTTTAGCCCGATCTGAGAATCTGTGTCTTAAATGAACTCTTTGCTCTTGGCTTCTGTCTTTGGGGTAAAGTTGACAGCAGCAGCAATGGGAGGGTGCCAGGTATGAGGGAATGAAGGAGAGGTCAGGGTTAGACACAGGCATGTGTTGGTGATGGTGATAGTGCTGATGATGACGGTGGTAAATGTGATGGTGATGGCAATGAAAATGGTGATGATGGGGGTGAAGGTGGTGGTAGTAATGACATTGATGGTAACTATGGTGATGATGCTGATATTAGTGATCATAGTGGTAGCGATGATGATGATAACAGTGATGGTGGTGCTAACGATAGTGATGAAGGTGATAGTGATGGGTAGTGGTGATGATGTTGATGGCATGGGGCAGTGGTGGTGATGTGGTTATGATCATGATGGTAATGATACTGGTGGTGACGGTTGTGGAAATGGTGGTTATAATAGGTGTCGGCAATGATGGTGATAATGGTGTTGATGATCATGATGATGGTGGTGATGAAGATGAGTATGATACTGATGGTGGTGTGACTATGATGGTGATAGCGATGGTGTGATGGAAAGTTCTGTCTGGCGAGTTTTCCCCTCTGCCTCCCTCAGCACTCTCCATGTATCTCCTGGTTTAGCCTTCAGTAGATTAGGAACTCCTTATTCCCGAGGGAGGAATACGGGGTTCACAAACAGCTGCATGGCTGTAAGAGTCAGAAGTGGTGTTCCAGGCTGAGGGCTTTACCCTGTGCCTGCAGTGTCTCCTGGATCCCTGGAGCTCATGGTGGTGGGTAAGAATGGCTGGCCCCTTGCAAATCCTGCACAGTGCTACATCTGTGTGGCCTCGTTAGTCCTCAACATTAGTCCTCATTATAGCCCAGATAGGGATTGAGACCTAGCAAGAAAGAATGCCCTCCCGCCCCTCCCCTAATCTCTGGGGCAGGATTTGAACCCAGAAACCTGGTCCAAGCTGGATGCACAGCCACCAGGGAGCCTGGCCAAGGAGGGCTCAGAGTTTCTGGGTGACTCACAGGAAATGGCGATCAGCCTGACTTCCTGTGTGTGGCTGTGGGCAAGGGGGGGAAACAGAGCCTCAGCTTCCGGCCTATACCGCTCACACTGTCCCCTTCCCCGCAGCAACAGTTGGAGGAGGAGGCCGCCAAGCCGCCCGAGCCCGAGAAGCCGGTGTCACCACCACCCATAGAATCAAAGCACCGCAGCCTGGTCCAGATCATCTATGACGAGAACCGGGTATGCCCTGCAGGAGCAAGTGGGCGGGTGGGGAAGGGTGGACCATGGGACACTGCATGTCAAAGGCATCAGGCTGGAGGAGAGTGAGGGGCCAGCTAATCACAGAGACGTGCCGTCACCTCACACATGCATAGCAGATCCAGCAACACACTTGGTGATGCCAATATTTTCACACTGCTAGTGGGCTGCCTGGCTGGTCCTAGGAAGGTGTGCACAGTAGGCATTTCCATCCTACACTTGGGGAAACTGAGACCCAGAGAGGGGGAGTGGCTTGTTCAGAGCCACACAGCTGGGCTATGTTAGATGTGAGATTTGAATCAGGCTCATGAGCTGTTGGGCTTGACTCTCGGCCTCTGCTGCCACAGTCCCCTTGGCTCAGGCTTGTGAGCTGCTACCACCTGGCACCTGGTGGGTGGGAGGGCGCTCCTGTCTCTACCCCTTTGGCACCCTCTAATTGGCTGCTTCCCTGGCAAACGTTGGACTGTCTCCAGCTCTCTGTGTCTGAGTAGGAAACCAAAGGCCAGAGGAAGCTGGGAGGGCCAAGGCTTGTGCCTCAGGGTCTGTAGGAAGTAGGTACATGTTTTTTATTGCTAAGGAAGACTCTAGGGCTCAGAGAGGGCAGGAGACCTGCCTGAGATTGCACATCAGGTTGGGTTTGGGGCTGTGACACAGACCCAAGGTGGAATTGGCTCCAGGAGCCTATGAGGGAGGTAATCAGAAGTGGCTTTCTCCAGCCACAATGGACACATGTTTCTCAGGCCACCTTCCTGCTCCTCTGCTGCTCAGCTTTCCCATTTCATATGGGGGCTCTCTGCACTTTTCCTCTAACCCTCAATACCTCCCTGCTTCTGCCTTGCCTTTGTGCTAGCTGAGGGCGGCACGGCAGCCAGGCACAGTAGGGGTTGGCAGGAGGAGTAACAGCTGTGACATACCCTTGTTGTCCCTCTGCCTGGCCTGGACCTGGAGCTGGCCTTGCCTCCCCAGCTTCCCTTGAGGAATAGTAGGGCCTACTGTCTCCCTGGAATCAGCAGGATTACATTTTAACTCCCTTTCCTCTGATGCTCCTGTCTGGGTAGCCGGGATGCCCAAGGCCTTGTGCATTTGGATATATCTGTCCTCAAGGCCACCTAGTGGCTTTTCCAGCTCCCTGAGACTCCGTGGCTGTGTGTGCAGCAGCCAGAGGGAGGGGTATGTCACAGTTGGGGAGGGGAGGGAGCTAAGATAGGTGTGGGGACTGGATGGGCAGGACCACGCCTTTGCTCTTCCCAGCACACTCTGCTTATTGTGCCTGCTTACCTGTGTGTGTGTGTGTGTGTGTGTGTGACAATTGGAGGGTCTGGGGTGGGCCTGTGGGGTCACTGCATTTACATGGCATACACTTGTGTCTGCTTGGCATATGTGTAGCTATGTGTGTACAGCCTAGGCTCATGTGGACACCTGTGCACTCTGCGTGTGTTGATCTAGATGCTGGGGCTTGCCTGTATTATCAAAGCATTGTGAAGTGTGTAGTGGGGGCTAAGGACTTGCTGGCTCCGCCTGGCCCCAGGGTCTCTGGCTGTGTGGCTTTGGATCCTGCAAAATGCCCAGGGATTGTTCTCTGGGCACCCTACCCGGTGGCCTTAAGCCGTGGTGTCCCCCTGGCTCTGATTACCCTATCTACAGGATCAGACCTTCAGATAGATGTCTGTGTGCTTGAAGTCAGAGCTGAGGTTTCAGGGGCTGGACTGGTCTGCTTTCCTTAATTGGGGTGTGACCTCCAACTACCTGGCCTGAAGCTGGCCTATTAGATCTCCAAGTTGCCCTGCTCACCCTTGGGCATCTACAGTGAACTGGCCTTGCCTCCACATAAGGAGGACAGGTAATAGTTTTTAGGAACCTGGTGTATGCCAGGCTGGTGTGTCAGCCAAGTGCCTGTTGTGTGCCAGTGTGGTGGGGGTGGCTGGGGAGCCCGGCTAGGAGGTAACTTGGGAGGACAGGTCACAGTAGGTCCACTAAGAGGCCTGTGGCCCTGTCCAGGAGCAGTTGTGACAGGCTCAATTAAGCCTAGTTGACGAGGCTGCTCCCTTGTCCTCTGTGAGCATGGCAGGCAGCTGCCTCCCTGGAGACCCCGCCCCCCATCCATGGCTGTCTCTATCCAGTGCGCAGGCAAGCCAGGCAGTAGTCTCAGGGATTTGGGGACATTGAGACCTCCCTGGGTATCGGACCTGTCAGGAGGCTAGGACAGCGTGGCAAGTAGGAAAGTTGTGCGAGGACCTGGAGTGTCTGGGATTAGCAGGGCTACAGCAGGGCAGGGCCCCCAGCCATCTTAGCTGGGGGAAGGGCAGCTTGAGATAGATCTCAGGGTGGCAGAAGATGGTGAGGAGGGAGTTTGTAGGAGTTGGGGTGGAGAGTGTATGGGGGGGGTTGGTCTGAAGTAGTCACTGCCTCTGTGTTCTGTGTGCCTGAGAGGGACAGTAAAAGTCACCCAGCGCCTCACAGCACATCCCCGTACAAACCGTGAGTCTAGCCACCTCAGTGGGTATGGTTTACAGGGCACAGGGTTCTAGAAACCCCAGATCCAAGATCCTTCTCCAGCTGTTCCTGGGGGTTCCTCTGTGTTTGGTGCCGCCCTTTTTATCTAAACAAAGTTGGTGCTGACTCCCACAGCTTTGTGGCGCACACCAAGGTACCATAGCTGAACCAGTGTTACAGCTAAGCCCTGTGCCCCGACCATGCCCCAAGGCTGTTGGTCCCAGCTCAGCACATAGGATCCAAGAGTGGGGTGCGGTTCCTGGTTGGCTGGGCCCTTGCTCTAGGATGAGGTCAGTCTAGTTACCAGATTAAGCCCCCCCCTTCCTCTGAGTCGGTCCTGGTGGTCCCAGTCTGGGCTGACGGCCAGGCGGAGGCACAGTGTTGTCTTCATGTGTTGTCCTGAGAGGACAAGATCCAGCCTGTTGAGGGGTTCTCCCACAGTCACGGGGCCCTTTGTAGCATGCTCTGTTTCCCTAAGGAGTCCTGTTTGTGAAGGGAGGGGACAGAGACCAGAAATAGTCACTCTATTATGGGACAGGCTCCTAGACGGCTCTGGTGTCCCCTTCCACTGTACTAGCTCTGAGGTCAGCAGGCATCCGAGGTAGCCAAGCCTGGCAGAAGGTAGCGGGTGAGGCTGCGGCCTGGTGAGCCATGGCCAGACCCCTAGCTAGGGCCAACCTGGAAGAGCCCAGGGACTCCTGGAGGGTTGACTTGGGTCCTCTGTGCAGATTGGGCTTCATCTTCATTCCGGAGGCACTGGTGCCAGTCTGCCCCGAGCCCTGTTTTAATTCCACTCTTCTCTTTGCCCCGCAGAAGAAAGCAGAAGCTGCCCATCGGATCCTGGAAGGTCTGGGGCCCCAGGTGGAGCTGGTAAGCCAGGCTTGGCTGGGCAGGGTGGGAGGAGTGGGGTGGAGGAGTGGGGTCGGGCAGCAGGTCTTGGGTGGAGGAAGAGGGAGAGGAGGAGGGGAAGTCATACACTGCCCAGCACTGTCCCCAGGGGGAGGCAGGAAGTGGTACCTCCTGATAAGGATGCTGACAGATAACTCAGAGTGGCTGCTAAGCAGTGAGCCTGTCCCTGCCTCTGAAGCCTGAAGCTGGCCTGACCAGCCTGCTGACACTCTAGCTCTGTGTGAACATCCACCCTGCTGATCTGATTCCCTTCTCTGAGCTTGATGGCTCTGTACATCCTCTGTAGGACTCAGTGCTTCTGCCTGGGACAGTGCCTGCCTATGGTAGGAAGGGTGGCCTTCACTACAGTGATTATTATCATTGCCCTGCTGGTCTCAACTGTGTCACAGCAGGGTGAGAAGCAGCCCCAGCCTCAGGGGAACTGCTGGTGGTGCACAAGGGCCCACCCCCTACTGCCCAAACCTGCCCCCTATGGTGCAGCATTGGATCACATCCACGGCAGGCTGGTGTTGCTGGCCCCGTCCGAGCACAGGATGAATGTGGGTCTGGGGTATGTGCAAGCACTCTTCCGATCTAGATGAGTCCAAGCCTTGGATCACACTGGCTGCAGGCTGGTGTTGCTGGCCCGTCTGTGCACAGGATGAGTGTGTGTCTGGGGTGTGTGCAAGCACTCTTCCGATCTAGATGAGTCCTGGACACTGTGCTTGCTGAAGGCTGTGAGGAGGGGACCTCCTGGCAGAGTCCATGGTGCACCCTAACACAGTCTGTTCCTAAAGAATCTGGAGCGGACAGATGGGTACGGAGCTCCTGTCCTGCCTGTGGTGGGCTCTGTGACCCCTTCCTGCACCTGGGACCTGGCCAGGGCTGCTGAGACACCACGGGGTTTCTTACTTCCTTCACACACCAGTTGCCGAGCTGTACCACCCGCTGTATATCAGCCTTTCAGATGCGGGCGATACCATGGTCCACAGGAGCCCTGTGCCACTGCTCTTGGTCTTTCTGGACATTTCCTGTGGATGGAGCCATGCAGCCCATGGCCTTTTGTTCTCTCTCCCTCTCTCTGCCTCACCCTGCCCCCAGCCCTGGGTGCTCCATGTTCACTGTCGGTACAGTTGGTGCGTCATCCCTTGTCAGGACTGCATCATATTCCATTGTTTCTGGACTGCATTTTATCTTTGCACTCTCAGGTGATGGCATTGGGTGCCTTTTGTTTTTGTCTCCTGGGAATAAAGCCACACCGCAAGAACAGGAGCAAAGCAGCATTTGTCTCTCTTGAGCCTATGCCTAGGAGTAGCATAGCTGGCACCTGTGTTGTTTTATTCTCCTTTGGAAGCTCCTGGCTGGCGTCTAAGGTGGCTGTCCCACTGGGTACCCGTTCCCACTAGTGAGTGTGTCTTGCCTCTGTTTCCCCTTTCTGCCATTCTGTCCAGACTCAAGCCTGTCTTTCCTCTTTATTTCTACATAGATTTAGGGGCCCATGTGTGTGCGGGAGTGCCTGTGTACATGTGTGTGTGGCCTGAGGACATAATCCAGGCAGGGGGCCTGTGTCCTTTTTGCCCTTGAGGAGAAAGGAATGTTTTTTACCTGAGATGCTCACAGCAGATGGTCCCTGGAGGTTTTGCTATCTGGACTGAAGGGGGGAGTCGATGGTGGGGCCAGCGTGGGCACACCTGCTGATGGGCACTTGCTGTGATAGGTGTGTAGGTATCGCCACCCACCTCATTTTCTGGAAGAGACTCAGGAAGGGTGGTATCTGCTCAGCATCACAGAGACAGAAGGAGAATGGATGGGAGAGAGGGAGAGGAAGGAGTCTTCACAAGGCCGCATGTGTATTCAGAGCTAACATTGTGTGCACCGACCTGGGTGCTGGTGACTGGGCCACCGTGAATCAGCTTAGGGAAGGGAGGGGTTTGTTTCAGCTTATATGTCACAGTCTGTCATTGAGTGATATCAAGGCAGGGACTCAGGTAGGAAATTGAAGCAGAAGCCATGAAGGAGCATTCTTTTTGGCTTTTTAACAAGTTTATGCTTAGCTCTCTTCCTCGTACAACCCAGGACCACTTGCCTAGGGAATGATGCTGCCCAGGTTGGGTTGGGCCCTTCTGCATCAATGAACAGCCCCCCCACTCACATGCCCATAGGCTTTGATCTAGGCAATTCCCCAACCCATGCTTTCCCCTCAGATGACCCTAGGTGGTGTCAAGTTCACAATTAAAGTTAAGCAGGACAGTCAGGCCCCTCTTCAGCTACAGAGTGCATCTGGGAACCTTGGCACAGCACTGACAAGGTGCAGTGACCATCTTGCCCTGTGTGCCCCAGAGGGAGAAAGAGAGGGAGGTGTAGGCTTCAGGGATTCTGCCTTGAGAGCCAGGGTGTAGTTTGGACACCTGTGAGGGCTTTGTGTTTATGACTCCCATGGCCTAGTGTGTCCCAAGAGGGCCCGTGCTGGGCAGGGACCAGGCTGGCCAGGTGGGAGGCGGTGGTGGGATGCTGGGGCCTCTCCTGCACAGCTGAGTCAGTTGCTTCCTTCCTGCTCTGGGGCGTTATTCTGAGAGCTCAGTGTCCCTGTGTCGCTCCATCTCTTATAAGCTTGGTCACCCCAAAGCTGGCTTGCGGCCAGGCTGAGGGGCACCCACGCCCATAGCTGCCCAGGCCTCCAATGTACAGCTGTAACCACGTGTCTTTAATGGGGACGGCAGTCATGCCCTCGCTGCAGCACAGGGCAAGCCACCCAGTATCCTTGTCCCTCCCCAGGTCCAGTCCTCTGCCCTGTGAAGATGGCGTCAGGACCCAGTACTAAGTCCCCTTGGCAGCTTCCCTTCAAGGTGTTCACTGGGACAGCAGAGCCCCTCAGTGGCTAGGCCCACAGCTTTGTCCTGTCCTCGCTCCCCAGAAGTCCCTTGCTGCCCTCTTGGTGTGGGTGTTCCCTTTGTCCTCTCACGCTGGGAACATGTTTTGCTCACTGCCCTGTGCTGGGGTCAGTGATCATGGCCTCCACCCCTTCCTGCCCCCGTAGGGCTGTTCGCCATCTTTACAACCAAACAATGGCAAACCTGTCAGTACATCTGGAATGTCCTGGGCTGTTCGCACATCCAGGGAGGTGGGTCCTCTCTGTGCGCCCATTTTCTAGACGAGGAAATGCAGGCTTATCTGCCCCTGGAGACCAAGCCCTTAAGCAGTGGCACTCACGTTGGCATTTGTTCTCTTGGCATCTGGGGAACACAGGATCAAGTGCTCTGAGTGCCAGGAAAGAGCATCGCCATAAGGCCCCTGACTCCTGATGTGGCCCTACAGCCTTCTTCATTCAGCAGTGCCCGACCCCTCCTCCCCACTAGGCAGTTCTGCGGTGCGTCCGACTGCTGCTCCTCTTTATCCATTCTTCCCCGCCTAGGCGAGGGATGCTTCCCCATTTCGGGCTGTGTGCTCATAGGAGGTGCTGGTCCGTGGTCTCTTGCCAGTTGAGCATGACTGTCTGAGCCCCTGGTGAGTCGCCATGGGGCTCGAGAATTGGTGTCTGTGATGCCAGCCTGGCTGCAGGTGACCTGCCATGTCTCTCAGTGGCGGGGGTTTGTTAGGGACAGGAGGCTGGTGTGGTTCCCACACTGGTCCAGTACTGTGTCTGTCACCTGTTCCTCCATAGATCCTCATGTGTCTCTACCCTGCCCAGGACAGCACAAGGTTCTTGTAGGTGTGGGTGTATAGTAAGGAAAGGGCACAGAAGGAGGCAGGGGCAGGATGCAGCCAGGGGGAATTGCGTGGAGTTCAGGCTGTGGGCATGTTTTACTAAAGGAGGCAGGGGCAGGATGCAGCCAGGGGGAATTGCGTGGAGTTCAGGCTGTGGGCATGTTTTACTAAAGGAGGCAGGGGCAGGATGCAGCCAGGGGGAATTGCGTGGAGTTCAGGCTGTGGGCATGTTTTACTAAAGGAGGCAGGGGCAGGATGCAGCCAGGGGGAATTGCGTGGAGTTCAGGCTGTGGGCATGTTTTACTAAAGGAGGCAGGGGCAGGATGCAGCCAGGGGGAATTGCGTGGAGTTCAGGCGTGGGCATGTTTTACTACTGGCCTCAAAGATTCCCATCTGTGCAGTGGGTTGTGATTGCAACGTGAGCAGTCATTCTGTAGCAAAGCAGCAGGCTCAGTGTCTACAGTCTAGAAGCCACCGGAGACCTCTGGGGAGGTAGTGGGTGGGTCCCTGTTCCATCTGTGGCCTCTCCATGCCCCTCCATCAGGCTGTGTAAGGTCTATACCTTGGACAGAGGAAGCCATTGCATGGAGGACACAGACCATTGGTGCAGCTTCTGACCCATGCTGGGTCCCATGACCGCCCGCTGCCCTTGCTGTGCTTTGAACCTCCATTCTCCCATGTGGGTGGACCTGCCTTGTGGGTCCTTGCTGAGGGAGCCTATGGTGTCTTTAGCACTCAGCCCACCCTTGTTCCTTGCAAGGCAGATATTTCTCCAATTTGTATCTGCCGCCACTGTGGATACTGTGTGTATGCCTGGGTAAATGACCCAGGGTTCGTGGGTATCTGACATCTCAGGCCAGCTTCTTCTGTTCCACCTTGGTGACCCGCTGCAGGCCAGTGGGGGAGAGATCACTGGCTCCCAGTTGTAACTGGGCCCTGCAGAGGCTGTGTGTCTGCCTGTGCCTGCCACTTGCTGCCCACAGCTTCCCAGTCTTGATTTGTTTTGGCCTTTTGGTCCAGGGAAAAGGTTAGCACTAGAGCTGTGGGTTTCCATGGTGGTCTAGATGCCAAGCCAACCCTAAGCATCCCTCAGATAAACTTGCTTTGCCTAGAATGGGGCCTGGCCTGGTCCCCACAACTGAGCCCTATAGCAGTTTCAGCCTTTTTCCTGGCCAGGTCCTCTGTTTCCCTGTGTCCTTGATTACTCAGCCAATGGGCAGCAAATGGGTGTTAATGGGTGTTAGTGCGGCAGGCTCTGGGGTTGAGAGTGCATGGTCTGGGTTCTGGCTGGTGACAGTAGCCCCGTGCCATCCTGTCACCCACTCCATCCATCTCTGATACATTTCTTTCTTCCCCTGCAGCCTCTGTATAACCAGCCGTCCGACACACGCCAGTACCATGAAAACATCAAAATGTGAGTCACTGCTACGGCGGACCAGCCCAGTCCTGGGGATCGGGAGGCAGTCTGGGTGGGAGTCTCCGGCTGAGCCAAGCCCAGGCTGGGCTCAGAGCAGGCCTGGAGCAGAGGGAGTGGCAGGTTGGGAACAGACATGGCAGGAGGCCATGGTGTCAGGAGGCAGGCTGGGCAGAGGGGAGTGTTACCTGTGGCCTGCTGTGTAGCACACTCGGTGTCCAAAGCAGCAGTAAGCACTATTCAGGAGGTTTCATGGGCCATGTCTCTATGATGGGCCCTTCCCCAAGTGAAGGCAGGGAGGAGATAACGCCTCGTAGGTGCCATACAGTTGGTGCAGCAGGGATGCCGGGCTACGCTGGAGTCTGGCTGCTGCCCTTATGCTGGGGGAGTTGGAACTACTGGAAGGTGGCCTGCTTCCTGCGATGCTTTTATAGGAGCAGCTCCCACCAGTGGGCTGTGGAGGAGACGTTTCTCATCATCCGGAAACTGAAAGGCAGAAGGGCCTGGCACACATGGGTGGCGTATTAGGTGTGGGGAAGACTGAAGGGGAGGGTGTTAGGGATGGTTGGAATAGTCAAGTTTGCCACTGTGGGCATGCACGGGTATTGGCTGGTGGCCTCGGGGTGGGGCTCGGTGGGCTCAATAGATGGTGATGCAGTGCTCTGGACAGTGTCCCGGTTCTCAAGTGTCACTGATACTAGGCTCTGAAGGTCCCTGTGGCTTCCGGAGTTGTGTGTGATCACACCCACACCCTCTTGTGTCCCCCGAGGATCTTCCTTGTGTACTGACCCTGTGGGCCCTGCTGGCACTGCAGTGTTTGGCCCAGCTGCTGCCATGACTGCCTTTGTTGGCTGTGGTCCCTTCATTGCCCAGGGCTTCTCCTTCGGGGCCTGCCCAGCTGGCTGGTCTCCATGGGGGGGGGGGCGCTGCAGAAGAAGGATGGTGACAGGCCATTGTAGGAGCTCGTCACAGTCGCCTTGGGGCACAGGGGGGCATGTGCCACCAAGCCTAGCTACTGAGACATTTGGTTATTCCCTCCCTCCCTCCCTCCTTCCCTTCATCCCTCCGCCATTCATTTACTTATTAACACATTCATTCATTTATTCACTCATTCATTCATTCACCCACCCACTGGTGTCACCTGCCCTCACCCCCCCCCCCGGAGTCTGAATAATATGGGCCTATTCTCTGCTCACCCGAGGTTTGCCCAGCCCTAGCCTTCATGTCCTGACACTTCTGGGGTGGTTTCTTATATGTTCTGGGACAAGGCCTGAGTGGGTGGCCCTGGCTAGCCTGGAACCTCCCGAGTTCTGGGATTCCAGGATGTGCTGGCGAATGTCAATGTCATATACTAGGCCAGTGGATTTTTTTTTTTTTTAAACCATATACCTTTTAGCACTTAAAGTAAGTGATGTTCATAGGGAGAGACATGGAGTATTCCAGGTTATAGGAACAGCCATGGATCCAAGCCATAGAGGTGTGTGTCCTGGGCAGTACAGGGGACATTGGCCATAGTGAAGCTGGGACTCCACTTACCAGGATGGAAATGGAATAGGTTATATTGATGGCCTATGAATCTGTGAGACCCTGGATGTGTCTGGGCATGGTGGCCTAGGCCTGTGGGCCCAGGGCTCTGAAGGCTGAGGTAGGAGTTTGGTGAATGACAGGTAGCCAGGGCTACCAAGTAAGACCCCAGTGGGATATGTAAAGACACAAAGAAGGCGGAGAAGGGAGGTGCTTGAGTCTACACTGGTTGGAAAGACCACCCAGCCACACAATTCTGGCTACTAAGTCATAAATACAGTGCTAAGGGAGTGAGCTTACCTAAATAAAGTCAGCTTTCAGTTTAGCAAGTTCATATGCCAGTCCGTTAGGAGTTGCCTAGCTTACCTAAATAAAGTCAGCTTTCAGTTTAGCAAGTTCATATGCCAGTCCGTTAGGAGTTGCCTTATGCCTAGAGCACTAGGGCCTGTTGTAGGCACCATTAGCATCGTGGCTACTGTTGCCCATTTCAGTGTTGTACTGTTAAATGCATGTAGTCTTTCGCTGTGAAGAAGTCCTGAGAAGCATAAGTGGAGTCATAGAAGAGTGGGGAAGGGACTGTGGCCGCAGACCTGGGGCAGGATGTGCCGGCTGAAGACTGAGCAGCTGCTGGGCCGTGTGGAACATCCCAGGCAGATGGGACCAGCAGTGCAAAGGTCCTGGGGCTGTGCTGAGCTGCTTGAGATTGCAGACTGCTGCAGCCACAGGCAGGATCTGTCAGGCCCAGGAGGGTGCTTCTTGTCCTTCCGGCTTGGTCACCATCTGCATAGACGTGGCCTTTATTGTGGGACGTGCAGTGCTGGGAGTTTATCTTCAGGTTCACTCTATTGACCACTGGGAGAAAGGGCCTGGGACACTGTGGGAAAAAGCCTTGAAGAGCTATGGGTGATGAGGTGTGGAGGTTTAGGGCATGGGGTCCCCGATTCTCAGCCCAGGATTGGGCAGTATGTGATAAGGAAAAGCCACCTCCTGAAAGGTAAAACGATGCCAGCGCTCACTGGGGACCAAGAGACTTCCGCTGGGGCCCTTGGCTCCTTTGACTCCATCCCTGCTACCCAGGTATGGCCTAAGGTTGAGTCTGAGGGACAGTGAAGCCTGGGGCTTGGACACAGGGATCCTGGCATCTGTTTTGCTTTTGTTTTGTTTTTTGTTGAGACAGGGTTTCTCTGTGTAGCCCTGGTTGCCCTGTGATTCACTCTGTAGATCAGGCTGGCCTTGAACTCAGAGCTCCTCCTGCCTCTACCTCCAGAGTGCTGGGACTAAAGGCATGTGCCACCACTGCCCAGCCACTTTTTTAAAAACAGCTTTTGGACAGGGTGTGCCTTTACTTGGTCACTCAGCCTTGGTCTGAGTGCAACATCACTCACAGGGATCTTGGTGTTTGTTCCTTTCTTCCTGGTCAAGGACCCTTCTTGTCTTCCCTGCCCCTTGCATGGGGGCTGGACTGTCCCAGTAGCGCTTAGCCCCGGGTGGGCACAGTGAGCAGGGTGGGGTGCCGTCCAATCTCTGAAGGTATGGCTGGTTTCCACTGGCCTGAGACTCTTCTCAGAGGGGCACTGGGTAGCGTGCCCCATGACACAGTAAGGCTCAGGCCCTGGAAGCTGCTTGGAAGGCAGTAACGGATGGACGTGACCCAGGTGAAGTGTCAGGAGCTCCCAGGCCTGAGGGGATAAGGCTCTTCTTGAGGCCTGGGGGCCTTTGGGGCTACTGCCTAATTGGGTAAGAAAGAGTCAGAATGCTTAGCTCCCTAGGGGTGGGGGGGGTCACTAGGGGAAATGAGAATCGCTGAAGGAGGAGCCAGGACCTTTGGGGTCACATGGCTGCAGAGACTCAGTTCTGACGAAGTGGACTGAGTGGTATCAGGTTAGAGGTGTGCCTGTGATCCCAGTACCCAGGAGGCCGAGGAGGGGTGAGACTGAGGCTAGCCTGGGCTGCCTAGTAGCAAGAGTCAGACCGACAAACAAGCAAACCCTGCTTAAAACAGTGTTGTCAGAGCTGATGGTGGAGGTGGTGGGTGCCTCCTCACCAGGAGGAGGTATGCAACCCAAGAGTGTCAGATTGGTGTCTTTGGCTTGGCATGTGGCAGGCACGAGACTGGGCCGTCACTTGCTACTTGGATCTGCATTGTGACTGTTGCAGAACAGGGCTTCTGTCTCACCATCTGTAAGGTGGGACAGCCCTGAGGCCACTGAGTTCACACCCCACCCACGTTGACAGCTGTACCCAGTATGTGGGAGGGGTGTTGGGTTTTGTTGTTGTTGTTGTTCTGAGCTCCTGACCATAGAAACAGTTATCCCTCATTCATTCCTCATTCATCAAACATGCCTCTGTATGTCTGGTCCTCGCCAGGCACTGTCTGTCTGGTAGACGGCTGTGAATGGGCCCCCACTTCAAATGGGGAGACGGGCAAGCTCGGTACTCATGTGGAGTGTGACAGCTGTGACAAGGACAGTGAGATTGATCCAGGGGTTGGTGGGGAGTTCCGCCACCCAGGGAGCAGAGCCATCACCGCTCCTTGGCTGTCTGCTATAATTGCTGAGGTGGGAAGTCTCCCTTCCCTGGGGACCTGGCCCCTGTCATTTTAATTTCTCTGCCTGCATGCCTGGCCATGACTTTCAAGTTAATTTCATGCTTGGCTTCCTGGTGTGGGTGATTTCAGGCCTGTGGAGGTCATTTGTGCTCCGCTCCCCTCCTCTGCCTTGCCGTGGAAAGTGTCGGTAGCTGCCAAGCTAATGCCAGGGAACCTGCCACCTACCTGGGCTGGGAGTCTGGCCTTAGGGGCTTGGACCTCTTAAATTGCCAACTGAGGGAAGGCGGCCCCCAGGGCATGCTAGAGGAGGGCAGTGCTGGAGGCCACCGGACACTGCAGAACCAAAAGGAGTGGCCAGTGGCTGGATGGCAGACAAGTCTTAGAGCACAAGATGGGGCTGCGCAGCCATCACCCAGCCTGGGTTAGCAGCCTCCTGGTGTTCCAAAGTTCCTGTGCCTATTTAGTCCCTGCCAGGAGGCAGCCTTGGCCCCCAGGTTTTTCAGCCCTAGAAGGCTCCTCTCTCCCTCGTATCCTAGGCCTGCCATCTCATTTGTGGGATGAGCAGGAAACCTTGATCAGGTCCTAGGTTATTGGGAATGTGTCTCTGGTCTCACTCTGGAGATTCAGAGGTACCAAAAACTTTGTCCAGGCTCACACAGCCAAGCCTTTGAGAGATTCAATCCACAAACAGCCCTGCTCTGGCAACCTCGGACAGTCACTTTTTTGCCCACCAATAGGCTTGTCTTGTTTCCTTTCTACAGTAGGCATGGGCTTTCTAACATCCTGCGCCCCAGCTTGACCTGGCATGTGTGGGGCTCTATCTTACTGTTCCCTGGCACAGATGATATCAGACCTTCCCTGGACCTCTTCTCTTCCTGTCAAGCCCTGAAGCCCAGCTCCCCTCAATGCCCTTTGCTCAAATTCATGACTGTGGCTAGTAGGCTAGCTGATTCCATGGACCTTTCACAGAAAGCCCTCGCCTTGTCTCCTCCGAAGTTTCTATTTCTTGTGTACAGTGCAGTAGGATTGGTGGTAGCTTTGTTCTTCCAATAGGAGAATGGGAGGGGGCTGCATACTCCCTTCCCCCACCTCTGGCCCCCTTTACCCTTGCTGCCCCTCACCCTCCTCAAACTCTATACAGTGGAGATAATTGAAGTTTGATTCTTCTGCCTCCATCTCCCAGATGTTGAGATGACGTGTGGACTACCGCTCCTGTTTTTATGTGGTGCTGGGGATGTACTTGCTAGGCTAGCCCTCTGTTCAAGCCACATCTGGGGTCACAGGCATGGGACCTCTAGGCTCTCACTCCAGGGTGGATTGGGAACATGCTGGCAATGTGGGGAAAAGTGATGTAGCTCTGAGCCCAGGTTGGAGAGGGCGGCAAGTTCAGGAGTGTGACAGTCCCCGAGGCCTGTCAGTGTCTCTCACGGTACCCAGAGGTTGGTTGCAGCACCTAGCTCTGTGGAGTAGGGCTGTGGGGAGTAGGGGCGGTACTGAGGTCTCTGTTGCTCGGTGGTGGGTGAGTGGATGGAGTCCTGTGTCTGACCGCTGCCACACTTTGCCTCAGGATGTCTGTTCCCTCTTTGCAGTCTGAACTCTCCTGCCTGCCCGTGTCTCTTTTTCTACCCTCCACCTCCATTCCCCAAGTCTCTGTCCATTCTGAGGTAAACCTCTGCTGGCTTCCTCTGTTTCCCTCTCCCGGTGTCTGTCCCCACGTCTCCGCCCTTTTCTCTCCTCCTCTCAGCGTCCTCCACCCCTTTCCTCAGTAGTACTTGCAGGACCTTGCGGGGCCTGTGTGCTCGAGCCGCTTGCTCTGTGCTGAGTGGAGCCTCGCTGTCGGTCCTGAGCTGGGGACCCTCAGTGCCTTTAGCCGCTCATAGGCCAGGGGGCCCAGGGGCTGAACTTTGTTTGTTGGCACCTGTGGCTGTGCTCGGCCGGATGAGGATGGTGCAGGTTGGCAAGTGTTGAGGCTGAAGGGATTGGGGGGAGGGTACTGGGAGCTCTGTGAGGCAAAGTGCTCTGGGGAAGGTGGGGGAGTGGACTCCCGTCTGACTGAGGACCAGCTGAGAACTACCATCTCTGACCCCTGTCTGTGCTCCCCAGAAACCAGGCGATGCGGAAGAAGCTGATCCTGTACTTCAAGCGGAGGAACCACGCGCGCAAGCAGTGGGTAAGTCCTGTTCTGTCTCCTCCACGCCATATGAAAGCAGTGTGTGAGCCTCATACTGTCCCCTCAGTACCACTTACAAGCAAGTGGGTGAGCCCTGTCCTGTTCTGTCTTCCATGCCATGTGAAAACAGTGTATTCGTCCTGTTTTGTCCCCTCAACACCATGAGCAGGCAGTATGTGAGTCCAGCTTGCAATCTGGCCTTCTCTAAGCCCATTCCCACTCCTTCTCTTCCATTGGTGGTGGGCCTTGTGCTCCCATAGCCAGTGGAAGTCAGGGCCTCTTCAGGCCATGCTAGCCAGACCCCAGAGGTCCCTGTTGGCTCTGCAGCTGTTGGAATAGATGTCTGGGTCATGAAAGAATGCTGTAGATGAGCCATAGAGGCGGCAGCTGCTGTGCTGATTGGGGCTTAGGGTGGGGCTCCTAACCCCCTTTCATAGTCCTTGGGAGAGGGGAGCCACTGAAGCCAAGAAGGGGGCCTTGAATTCACTCTAAAAGGCCCCTCATGGGCTTTTGTGCCCAGGGAGGTTTTAGGGAGTGATGGAGGTGGGAGGGCCTTGAGAAATGAGCCTCCCCATTCCTCAGCCAGGTCCAGGCTTCGGAAGAAGCAGCCATTGGAAAGCAGCAAGGCCCCCAGTCTGTGGTGGTGGGTGGTGGTCCTGCTTCCTGAAGTGAGTGAGCAGTGTGAGGGACTCCGAGCAGCTGCACTTTGACCCACAGGGGACCAGGGCTAAGGGATGGAGGCCAGGTCTCTGTCGTCACCTCAGCTGTTAGGGTGGGACGACACCGTATCATCATCCCTGCTTGCACGGTGCCAGAACTGTGCAGCTAAGAAGTTTGTGGGGGCCACCGTCAGGAGTGGTTCAGTCAGGACCTCCCTCCATGTCTTCAGCTCCCTGCGTCACAATGTCCTCACAGTGTTTGCACAGTGGTCCTGAGGCTAGGGAACACTGCCCTTCCTGGGCTCTGCATGCAGGTTCTGGTTAGGCTCAAATCCATGCCAGTTCTGAACCAGCGTTAGGCTTTGGCTGATGTCATCCATTCCTCTCAAGCCCGGGCTGATGGGAGATAGTAGGGATAGCAAGGCTGGTGAGCCGAGGAGAACAGAGAGGACAGGCGGGGTGAGGGCAGGCCTCACAGGATATGCTCTCCTGAACCCGACCCTTTCTGGGCCATGTCAGATGGGCCACAAGGTGGTCCCCGCCTCCTTTCTTGATCAGACTGGCCTGGTACTACTGGTACTACTGGTACTGGTATGGCAGGCCTATTCAATGCTGCCTAGAGCCTGCAGGTATGTAGTAAACAGTAGGTGACAACTAAAGTGCTACTTACCTTGAAGTGGGGTGATGACGCTTAAATCTGAACTGTAGGGAAGAGATTGAGGTCAGTGACCAGTTAGGTGCCTTCAGCTGCAGTCGCTGAGAGCCTACTGTGTGTGTGGCTCCTAGTTGCGTGGCCACAGGCTTTGGGACGGGGTTTTATGCACAGCTTTGCACCCCAGCAGTTTCCCCCTCAGTAAGTAGTGTGTAGTCAGTCCCATGAGCTGGGTTTGTCTTCCCAGCCACGTATTTCAGGCTGGGACAGAGTTTAGGTCATTTGCCCCATGCCCCACGGCTGAGAAGTAGTAAGGTCTGGATTGGCACCTGGCTGCCTGGTTCCTGTGTCAGTGTTCAGACCCACCTGGGTAAGCAGCTCTTGCCCTGAATTCTGGGGCAGAAAATGAGGTTTCAGATAAGCCCAGGAGGGGAAGAGGTCCTGGGCAGCAGAGGAGGAGTGGCCATGTCGAGATACAAAGGAGCAAGAAAGGGCAAGCTAATCAAATGCAGATCTTTGCTGAGTGAGGACATGGCAGGTACAAAGGACCTGGGGCAGGAGCCAGCCCAAGGCATTCTTTGAGGACTGTTGAGGTTCGTTCATGGTAAACGTGCTGTTAGTGTAGAACATGTACACTGCCAGGCTTCTCAGCCATAGAGGAAGATGGTAATGACGAGAAACCCCACACCCTGTGACCAGGCTGGTCAGCTCCACGATCACCATGCATGGACCACAGGCCCTTGCTGCTGCTGGGTGAGGAGAAAGCAGGCATGGAGGTCCGCTCAACCCCCTATAATCCTACCATCCCATCCTGCCACCCCTATGTGCCACCCACTGAGCTTCCAGCTTATCTGATGTTCCATGTGGGAGGGAGGTCCCTGCAGCTCCTGGAAGGAGCCAGTGAAGTGGAGGAGAATTTGGGGGTGGGCTTGAGACCATAAAGAAATTCTCCAGGACTCTGGCTATGGAGGGCGGGGAACTAGTTTGTAGAGATGAGGGGGAACCAGAGAAGAGCCTCATTGCTTCCTGAAGGGTCAAGTGTGCTGGAGACCGAGGCTGAGAGACAAGAGGTCTGCCTCTCTCCCTGGCCACGCCCCTCTCCCTGTGAGCAGTGTCCTGCTGTCCCTGGACAGTGGCAGGCAATGGATCCTGGCCCCTCTGGGATTAAGTACACACACCACCCAATAGATGCAGACACAGACTATAGCAGGACACATTGTGGTTGGACCTGGAAAAGGACTGTCTCGTGTGGACAGAGCCACCTCCTGGGGAGCTGCTTGGGGGCTTTGTGCCGTTGCCTGGGGCCGTGGCACATGCGGGATATTCCTGAGGTCTTGGGGCCCTGTGGTTTATCTGCAAGGTGTGATGTCAGCTCTGGTGTCCCCTGCTGTCTCCACCCTGTGGTCTCAGGGGTATTCTCCCCCTGGAACCTCTGGGTGGGAGCCAAGAGGGCTGGGCTGGACTGGTGGTGTCCACCCCTCTTCCCTCAGCGGGGGGCCCACACACCCCGGGCTCTTGTTGAGCCACAGGCACAAGGGTGCTCTGGGTCAGAGGTTAAGCACACTGTGGCGTGTCGGGACATAAGAACATATCTGGGTGCTATATGACCATGTCTCTCATGTGCTCCTGTGGCTTCTAGAGGTGGGGTTTTGAAACGGCTTTTGCTCTGGCTGGTTGGGAGATACGCAGTAGGCAGCTTGCTGGTTAGATAGGGAGGGAGACTTCCTCATCCTGCAGAGGAGGGCAGAACCTTCTTTCCAATGTCTGCTAGGGCTTGGGTTCTTAGGTTTGGGGAGTGTGGCCACGCCAAAGACTCGGGGCAAGGCACTGCCTAGAAAGCAGATGCTTCCTGGGGACGCCTTTCCTGGGCCATAAAGAGCTCTCCCCAGAGCCATGCTGCCCGGGACAACTTCCTGAAGTGGTGGGACCTGGCTCGATCTGCTGTGCATTGTCTATGGTAGCCAGTGTGAGCAGAGGGCATGAGCCCCCAGCCTCCCTATCCAGGGCTGTTTCTCATTTGGTTGTGAGATTGAGAGAATAACTTGGTGGGGCTGGTGGCTTCCAAGTCTAATGAGGCCCGACAGAGGAGACCCGGCTCTGGGGAAGGAGTAGCCATAGCATCCATGGGCACCTATGGCTTCCCAGGGGCCAGGAAGGAGCTCTGACTGTGACAGAGTGAGTCTGTGCATCTGTCTGTCCCCCGTGTGTCCCTGTGAGTACGGTAGGCAGTCTCTGGCCCTCACCAGCATGCCCCCCTCTGGCCATGCTCCCTCAGGAACAGCGCTTCTGCCAGCGCTATGACCAGCTCATGGAGGCGTGGGAAAAGAAGGTGGAGCGCATCGAGAACAATCCGCGGAGGAGGGCCAAGGAGAGCAAGGTGCGGGAGTACTACGAGAAACAGTTCCCGGAGATCCGCAAGCAGCGGGAGCTGCAGGAGCGCATGCAGAAGTAAGGGCTCCACAGAGGATGGTGCATGCAGGGGTGAGGTGAAGAGATGAGTCCGTTTAGAGAGAACGCACGTGGGGCAAACGAATGCAGAAGTGAGGGCACAGGAGTGAGCCTGAGGAAGAGAATACACACAAGGGCCAGTGCATGTGGAGGCGAGTGCTGTGCTGGCCCATGTGGGCCTCTGGTGGCCTGTGTCACACAGTGGCATCACTGGGCTTCATACTTACAGCTAGGGACACTTAGCACCTGCTGGGCCCAGATACTCATGAGTGTCTTCCCTACTGTCCTCACTCCTTCTGTCGCCACCCCAGACTGCTGAGTGAGACTCAGGAGGGGCCCAGGGGGCCACTTCTTCTAGCTCCTAGGTGGGTACCTGTCCCCACTGTGGCCACAAGCACAGAGACCTGGCCAGGCTAAGTAGGTGTAGTCACCTGTACTTGCAGGCTCATCAGACTTGTCTCACAGACCTACAGCATCATGGGTTTCAGGAGCTGACCTGAGGCCCAGAGACCTGCGCCTGGTCCTCAGGCTGGAGGCAGCGCTGGGCTCCTGGTGGGTCTCTGTCCCTTGTCAGAGTAGATAACGGGAGATGGCCTCTACACCATAGCCTCGGGGGTTGGCATTCCTGAGGGGCTCCCCAGCCTCCAGGTCTCTAAGCCTTTGATCAGATGTGAGAGTAGGAGGCCTAGTCCTAACCTCCCCATCACCCACACCCACCCTCTAGAATGTCCTGCTCCACGGACCTGGCCTAGCCTATCAGTAGGATGACTGACCCTGACTGTGTCCCTCTGGTCTCCAGCAGGGTGGGCCAGCGAGGCAGTGGGCTCTCCATGTCAGCTGCCCGTAGTGAACACGAGGTTTCCGAGATCATTGATGGCTTATCCGAGCAGGAGGTGAGTGCACTGTGATGCCATCGACATTGCTTCTGCATGTCCGTCTTCGTGTCCCTTACACATGTTCCATGCCATAGCAGGCAGGTGCCGGCAGGAAAGGAAGCCGCCCTTCCTTTCCCGAAAGGAAATTTTCAGTCCACAGGCTGGTGGTAGATATGTGTCAGGAACCAGTGTGGGACATTGTGGGCCACCAGCAGCCAGTGTCCCTGCCAGGCCATGCCTATTCCCCAAAGTGTAGAGTTGACAGGGATACGAGCAAACTGTGGAAGGTAGCCTGGCAGAATAGAGCTAAGGAAGTTCACTGGCTTGCAGCCTCTGGTGCCATAAGGGACATCAGGAATCTGGGGTGGGGGACAGGGATGGTAGGTCCCCCCCCACACACTCTTCTCCCACAGCCATGTTTCATGCTCTCTGCTGGCTGACCTTGGCAGAACTGTCAGGTGAGGCCATCAGTGAGATCAGGTGGGGCCAGCTGAGGACTGTCCTATGGGAGTCTGCCTTCTAGCCTGTTATCCCTTTGGTCCTCTCTGGGGCACAGTGCCAGTATTGGTTACCCCACCTGTAGTCACCACCCCAGCCAGAGAAGGCCATGAAGCAGAGAAGATGCTCTCATTTCTAGTGGGCCAGGTGTCCAGTATGACGTTTATCCTCATGGCCAGCACTACAGCATGACCCAGAATGCCATGTGCCGGGACCCAGAATGCCATGTG
Organism: Phodopus roborovskii; assembly: GCF_943737965.1. Lineage (NCBI taxonomy): Eukaryota > Metazoa > Chordata > Mammalia > Rodentia > Cricetidae > Phodopus > Phodopus roborovskii. The sequence continues at coordinate 1,211,230 of NW_026126598.1, read as the reverse complement.
CCGGGACCCTTGCTCCCTTCCCAGAGGCTCTGCTTGCAGGTAGAGGTGGACAGACCACCCCATCCCTTTGAGCCCCTAAGATGGGGTGCTGCACCTTTGGGGCTGTGGAGGGACCATTAGAGCATGTACCTGGTATGGCTGCTTAAGTTGTCTCCTTGTACTTGGTGATAGCCCAAAGCACCTAGCAGCCTAACCAGCTCGGGGCCTGCACCCCACTGCAATGTAACGTCCCCAGATGCCTGGCCTTGAAGATGCCATAGCTCTGCTGGAAAATCTTCCCTCCTCTTGTGGACAGAAAGCGGAACTTGAAAAGCCACTAGCTGTAGCTGTGGGGCTGTCTTTGCTGGCGAACATGTAGCTGAGTTCAATACTTGTCCCACCAATGTGGCGGCTTCACCAGCATCTCTAGGATGCAGACGTGGCTTTCATTTCCTGTGGAAGAAGGAAGAAGGTGGATTTGTCCACCAACACATTGGACCCTTCCCTGGGTCCTAGCCACATGAGGGTTCTGCTGCTGCCTCCTCTTGGGGGAGCATTTAGTAGAGCAAAGCTGGAGTACAGTCTGAGTCAGAATCAGAAAGTGCTGGTCAGGAGACACTCAGCATTACCCTAACATGGACGAGCAAGGCAGCCACAGAAGGATAGGACAGGCCTCATCCCCAGGGGATGATGGAAAGTCCTGGTTGTGAGGGCTAGGCAGGAAGGTTCTTTGTATGCCCTCTGCTGTGCCCTGGATTCCTGGCGCTGACCCAGACATGCGCCATCCTGTGAGTGTGTGGAGCTGGGCTGGGCTGTGCCCTGTTGCTGCCCTCACAGTGTTTTATTACACTGCCTTCGTGGCTATGAGATTCATGGCCTCTCCTGCTGCAGACGAGGCCTCATGCTCTGTATTCAATTTACAGCTCTACCTTCCTGCCATCCTACGCCTCTAAATCCTCGCCAGCACCCGCCACTGCTGACTTTTAATTCATCATCTCAAACTCCCCCCGCCCCCAAGGAATGTCCGAGGGCCAGGACACCTGCCCCTCACCTGCTAGGCCCTGCACTTGCCCTCTGACCCCACCCTCTGCTCTGCTGCAGAACCTGGAGAAGCAGATGCGTCAGCTGGCTGTGATCCCACCCATGTTATATGATGCAGACCAGCAGAGGATCAAGTTCATCAACATGAACGGGCTCATGGATGACCCTATGAAGGTGTACAAGGACCGACAGGTTACCAACATGTGGAGTGAACAGGAAAGGGACACCTTCCGTGAGAAGTGAGTGTCCTCCACGGCTGCCCGGGATCCTTGCACGTGTCTTCTCTGTTCTCACACCCTAGTCACAGGGACAGTTTGTCCAGAGCTCTCCCTGCTCTAGTGGTACACTGGGGTCCTCAGCCTCTATCCCTGTCTCCATCTCCATGGGAATGACTCTGTCTCTGTCTCCTCTTAGGTAATGGATTTGTACCTTCTTGTTCCCCACAGCATTGAGCCAGTCAGTTCCCCCCACATAGGTTAGGCGAAGGCACCTAACAGGGACCACACCTGCGTGTGGTAGAGGTGGGTGCAGCTGTCCAGCTGAGATTGAGAGACCATGTGGGGAAGCCAGGGCAGGAACAGGGCGTGGTAAAGGTGAAGCTCAGCTGGGTGTGGTGGCGCACACCTTTAATCCCAGCACTAGGGAGGCAGAGGCAGGTGGATCTCTGAGCGAGGCCAGCCTGGTCTACTGTCTCAAGAAAACCAAAAAACCAAACCAAAGCAAAACAAAACTCCGGGGAAACTTCTGGGTGACAGTTTCAGGGAGGTGAGGGAGGAGCTCCTGAGTTGTGGTGTCTAGGCAGAAAGAGATGTCCTTTTATGGGGGGGGGGGTAGGAGGAGCGGTGGGTTTATGTTATTTGGTACAGTATCCTGCAAATACTCCACCTAGAAGCAAAACCCCTTTCCTCAGAGAAAGTAGAAAGAGAGCAGGACTGATGCCCACATGTTGCCCAGGAAGGGCCTGTTGGGAGCGAGGTTCTTACGTAGCAGGCATCCATTGAACAGAGTGGCTGACCTGCTTTCCCTGCAGAGAGGCCCTTGTCTGCCCCACAATTTTTTCTTATGCCTGGTGGGGGAACAATTATCTAGGGTCAGGCTGTACCTGCCCTTTGAAGGGAGCTGGACAACAGTCTGGCCCCACCCCAGATCACAGACAAAGCTTGGTGGCTGGCTGCACAGGGCTTGGACACAAGTGATAGTCTTCAGAAGAGCCTTTGGCCCTGGGAACACAAACCATCCTTAGAGGGATGTAAAGTGAGTCCCACGTCCCCAGCACAGGGCAGCAGGGGATATACCCTGAGGAGATGTTCCCACAGGCAGCTCAGGCCAGGGGCTCCTGTCCTCTGTCTCTTTGTGGCTTATATCTTGGACTCCTGTTCTCTGTTTGGTATGTTGTATGACATGGCCCAGGACAGTGGTCAGAGCACAGTCAAGGGTCCTGAAGTGGCTGAGGCCCAGATCCCCTGGTGGCCCAAGCACTTTGGGAGTGTTTTGTATGGATGGACCTTCCTGGGGATTTGCATTGTTCTTAAGGTGTGGTGATTTATTCTAGTAATCCCATAACTGATATCTACTGGTGTATCTTCTGTCTATGCAAGGCGCAGCCTCACTAAGTGGGTTTTTGAAGGGTCCTGGTCTCGGCGCCTTATTTGCCCAAGTGCCAGTGGCAAGTGTGCCACCACTTAACCGGCAGCATGACCCTGCACAAGCCAGCCTCAATTTCCTCTTGTGTAAAATGGGCATGGCCATATAGTATCCCATGGGGGCTTCATGGCAGAGCAGCCCAACAGAGTCTGGGCTCTAATGGGAACCAACCTGGTACTGGTGGTGTCACTTCTGTCCCAGGAGATCTTAGGAGCTCCAACACAGAAAGCACGGGACACCCTGTCCCTTCTGTGAAAGGGTGATGATTTGTATAGACCTATGTGCTCCCATGTTTATCACAGGGTCAACCACAGTCGTTACTCAGTGCTATTTAGGAGACCTTAGCACAGGAACGCCAAATATGGTTTCCACAGGCCCAGGTGATGTGTGTGCGTGCGCAAGTGTGCATGTCTATGTATGTGTAAAACTTCTGTTGCCTGGTTGTTGTTTGTTTGTTTTGTTTTTTGGTGATAGTTGCCTTGTTTTTAAGACAGAGTTTCATAGCCCAGGCTAGTCTCCGACCCATTGTCTAACTAGGGCTCCACCCCTCTGCCTCAGCCTTCTGAATGCCTGGATCACAGGCATGAGCCATTGTGGCCTGCCTTTCAGTTAGGGCAGCTTTGTGCAGCACAGGCCAGCTTTGAACTCTGGAACTTCTTGCCTCAGCCCATAGAACTGGTGATCTAGGCATGTACTGCTACAGGTGACTTCCTTTTGGAGCCTTAATGGCTTGGGATTAGTTGAACCGTAGATGTAGAAGTGCACACATGTGTCCTTGCAGCGGCATGAAGTGCCCAGTGCCAGGCTCACCCAGGGCCTCATGTGTGCCTACCTCTGAGAACAGGCTACCTCTGAGCCACATGATTGAATTGTTTTCTTTTATACTTTTGAGATGAAGTCTCACCTAATTACCCTGTTTAGTTTGGAACTCACTGTAGCCCACTCTGGCTGTCCACCTGCCTCAGCCTCTTGAATTGCTATGCTACCAGTTGCATCATCAAACCTGGCTCTACCTGTCTATAGTGAACTGGAGCTGGGGAGAGGGACAAGTGTCCTGAAGTGTCTCTGCTTAGCTTCCTGGTGTCCTGGGGCCCATTACTTCCCCGGGGAAACCCTGTAGAAGGGATAGGGGCAGGGCAAGAGTAGGTGCCCCAGGCTTGCCTGCCACCTGGGAGGGCAGGGCCCTGGCAGGGTAGCCCGCCATCCTGCCGCCCTACTTCCATGGCTTCCTTGGGAAGAGCTAAGAGGCCCTTCCGGATTCCCCGGTGTCTGGCGGGGGGAACGGGAGGGGCCTCTGGCCTGCCGCCCAGCCACCTGGAGGCCAGGCGGGGCAGCCCAACACAGACTAGGCTCTGGTGGGAACTGGCCTGGTACTTCTGGCATCCTTTCTGCCCCAGGAGATACCGGGGTGGTGGCAAGTTGTTGGAGACAAGGGGACAGGCCCAGTGACTCCACTCAGCACCCCTTGGGGTGTGAGCAGGCCTTGACCCTATCCCCACCCCCAAGGCTGCCTGGCTGCCTGGCCCTGACATTTCAGCTGGCCGGCTTTCCCAGTAATACTCAGCCTTCGCAGGAAGCTGGTGGCTTGGCGCCAGTTCCCGCCACCCCCTGCGGCTCCAGCCACTTTTGGCTTTTCCTGGGCATCCGAGGCTCTGCTCCAGTACTCGGGAGGCCTTATCGCCTGGCTGGCCTGGCCTCATCCAGGCAGGCTTGGCATAGGCTGGACTAGGCCGGGCCAGGCCAGGCCCAGCTTCTCAGACCCATCTGGAGAAAGACACAAAAGCAGATCTGGGTGGGGGGGGGGGACCCCACTGGCAAGCTGAATGCCGTGTCCTCATTTTTCCTGGAAGCCTGCGGCAAGACAAACAAATGTATTTTCAAAGGCATTACAGCCAGTGAGTCACTCAGAGGAACGCCCTGGACCCTGGTCCCTGCCCCGCAGCCCTTCCCACGCCCTGAAGATCTGCTAGTGGGGCGGCGCCCGCCAAGCCAGGCCGGGGTGGCAGGCGTCCGGGCACTCTCAGCTTTTGGTTGTCTTGTGGGGCCTCCCTCAGCCTTGGTCTGGCCTCAGTGCCCGTCTTTCTCCTCCCTCAGGTTCATGCAGCACCCTAAGAACTTTGGCCTGATCGCCTCATTCCTGGAGAGAAAGGTGAGTGTCCATTCCTGGCTGGCAGTACTGGGCACTAGACCAGCTTGCCATCCATTCCCCAGGGCTGGTCTCTGTGCCGGGTGGAGTGCCTGCCCCTCCTGTCTCCTTGGCCAGTTCCATCTTTTTCTTGCCTCCGCCTCCTTCCTCAGGGGAAAAACCATGCAGGCCCCACCCGGGATGGGGAGGAGCCTCAGGCTTCAATCCCAGGCGGCCCAGGAAAGCTATGGGGACTGGCATCACATAGCTGCTTGCCCAGCACACTGGGGTGGGCGCCAGTTCTGAGAGTTTTGCCACGCTCCAACTGAGGTCTTGTGGCCAGGTATGGCCTGCATCCAGGACTGTGTGTGGAGTGACCTCCCGAGTCCAGGTCATGGGTATTGTGGGCTTCCTGACACTTCTAATACTACTTCCGGTGTGTGGCCAACATGTCTCTATCATTCTGAGTAAGCCTGCATGCAGAATTGATGTTTGAACTCCACCTGTCCCCTAAAACTGAACCTGGAGCACTCTGTTCTAGCTCTGCCTCCTGTTGGCAAGGAGTCACATTGTCACCAGAGGGCAGTTATCTGGCCTTTACTCACATACTAGGCTGGCTGACAGCACGTGAACAGCTATTGGTGTAGGCATGTGTCAGTGCTGGCTTTGTGCTGGAGTTGCTTCTGTGGACCCAGCACCTCAGACTACGATGGCCCACTCTTGAGGGCTGCAATTTGTGTTTAGTCCCTCAACAGGGGGATGTCCACCAGCCACCAACCTGGCTGGCTGGCCCCCCTGCCCTGAGTCCCAGGTATGCCGGCAGCTGGTGGGAGGTGAAACACAGGATCCAGAGAGCTATTTTCAAAGACAATGATCATTCCTTACATCTGTCGTGGGGCCTGGTATGTTCTGGGACCCTTTAGGATCCAGGACCTGAAGAACCAGTGTTGGGAACCAGCCCTATAAATATCCTGCCTGGCTGGTGATGCGTCCTTTTAGGTGTGGGCGGCTCAGTAGTCCTAGGTTAAGGCTAGGGCTCCATAGAGCCAGGGTGCCTCAAAAATTGGAGGTTGAGCAAGGCTGTGGGGGAGGGTAGAGAATGGGAATCTGAGGGAGAGAGACACTCCTAGGGCCTAGATGAGGCTGGGTTAGGATACAAGGTACCTGCTAAAGGCCAGTAGGGCCAGGCAGTGTGACAGCAAATTAAGTTGACATCTAGGTTGGACTCATTGTCTTACTACTCACTGCCAGGCCAATAGGGAATTAGCACTTACCTGGGCTGGCAGGCACATAGTTTCTCTGGTAGATCATGGGTATGGGCAAGGGTTGGCTTGGGAGACCCTTAGGGCACAGTGTCAGGGGTGGCCTGATGTATAGGTAATTGGGGTCTATCCCACCCCACAGTCCTCATGGTCTCTCTGGCTTGGCACTAGGTCAAATGACGGGAAAGGACATCTCCAGCACAGCCCCTACTGCACACATTCATTGACACTCCTTGTCCCTGATGCCTCAGGACCCCAGGTGTTGGGGAGGGAGCACAGAGCCTGTGTGGCTTAGGCTGGGGTTTATGGAGCTCTGTGTACCTGAGGCCTGTTCTCTATGGGAGCTGGGCTGTTGGGTTGTCATCACTGTTAGCTACAGTTGAAGGACCTGTGTGGATAGACTGTGACTCTACTGTCACTCCATGCCAGGCTTTGTCCTGTGTGCTTCTCATCCAGAATAACACACTTGATTATCATGATCAGTTTCTTCATGTCGCATACAAGCTGGTTGAGATTGGCCAGGGTCACCTACCTTGTCATCAGAGGAACTAGGATTTGAACTCAGGCCTATGGCTCCTACTCTGTATTTTCCATGCACACTCCTCAGCGTCTTTTCTCTGTCCCGCAGACAGTGGCTGAGTGTGTCCTCTATTACTACCTGACCAAGAAGAATGAAAACTACAAGAGTTTGGTGAGGCGGAGCTACCGGCGCCGAGGCAAGGGTCAGGTGAGAGATGGTGCGGCCTGTGTGGCGTTGGGACCCAGACCCCTGCACTCGAGGGTCATTTGCTGGGTGGTCATGAATCCCTCATGACTGGCACCATACACCATTAGGTTTCCCTCTAAGGATCCTGACTTGAAAAGGGCCTTTGGCAGTGCAGTATGGGAACAAACAGTTTTTCTGTCTTAGCTGGGACATCGCTGGTCCATAGTCCTTATGGTTAAAAGGCTGCAATAGGGTCAAAGAGATGGCTCAGCAGTTAAGAGCACTGACTGCAGCTGGGTGTGCTGGCGCACGCCTTTCATTCTGGCACTTGGGATCTCTCTGAGTTTGAGGCCAGCCTGGTTTACAGAGTTCTTGGACAGCAAGGGCTACAAAGAGAGATCTGGTCTCAAAAAACAAAAACGGGGGGGGGGGGAGGAGGGCGCATTGGCAGTTCCTACAGAGGACCCAAGTGTGAGTTTTGGCTCACAACCATCTGTAACTCTACTCTCTGATGTCCTCTTCTGGTCTCCATGGGTATCAGGCACATACATGTATGTATAGAGATACACATGTAGAAAAACACCCATACACATAGGACAAATTTAAGGTGGGGAGCACATTTTCAGAATCAAGGCTGCCCAGGACAGTGGGATGAACCACCAAACTCATGGGTATTTGAGAGGAGAAATAGCCGGTGGTCACCATGCTGGTCTCATGCCTTGGTATCTAAAGTGAGCCTAGAGGGCCAACAGCTGGCTGCTTGTAGTTCTGCCCTGTATCTGTGTAAATAAAGCTTTATTGGCACACAGCCATTACTGCACAGCCTGCAGGCTACAGTGTCACTATCCACCTTTAGTAGAAGCTGGCTGATCTCTGGAAGATGTTAAGTAAATGCAGGCAACACATGGTACCCTGGTACACAATGGCCAGGGATTCTGGGGGTGTGGTGTTTGGGAGGTAGAGAGAGGCTGTGTGTTGGCCACCTTCCTCTAGAAGATTGGGATGTCAGGCCCCCTGGCGTATTGGGCTGGACCATCAAGAACAGGGACTGCTGTCCCACAAAACAGGTGCCTCCCACTTACGCAGAGCGCAGGTGGGGAAGCCAGCTTGCTGAGACAAGTGAGACGCCCCAATAAGAATGCCCAGCAATTGGTTAAGTGCCTGCTGTGTAAGCGTGAGAACCTGGGTTCATTCCCTAGAGCTCACACCAAAGGCTGGGTATTGTAATTCCAGTGGAAGAGAGGTGGAAACAGGAGGAACCCTGTGACGTGCTAGCCAGCCAGCCTACTGATCAACAAGGTATAGGTCCTGGAGAGAGACCCAGTCTCAAAATCTGAGGTGGAAGGCTCTTGAGGAAGAAGACCAGAGATTCACATCTGGCCTTCATAGTTACACGCACAGACACAAACACACTCGTACGCATGCTCAGTGGAACACCAGGGCGTGCATCTCTGTCCATTCCAAACTTCAAGGATGGCTGGACTTGGTCTGTGGCTGTGGTTTTCCAGCCCATTTTATGTGCCCACAGTGAGCTGGCCTCCTCATGCTTCTGACAGATGTGTGACTCCACAGCTCTGTGGCACAGAGCAGTGGCTATGCTAGAGGTTTTACTGGGGCGTTCAGGAATTTTTCTAGGGTGATGGACAGAAGGTCAGTTAGACACCAAGCAGAAAGTGTGGTAAGTTTGGGATGCTTTGGGTCTAAGGAGACATGGGGCTCTGTTTAAATCTCCATTCCCAGCCCTATAGAGAGAAGTAGAGGAGACGCTGCTGCCTGCCACCATGGTGGTAGTGCTACTGGTGGTGGTGGTGATGATGATGGCAGCGGCAGTAGTAACAGTGATGCTGCTGAAGGTGATGGTTTTGATGATAATGCTGGTGATCATGGGCTTTGGTGATGGTGGTTGATGATGATGGTAATGATGTTGGTCATGTTGGCGATGGCAGTGATAGTGATTATCTTAGTAACTTTTCTGTTGCTGTGATAAAATACCATTGCCAAGGCAACTTATAGAAGAACAAGTTTACTCTGGCTTACCATTCTAGAGGGATAGGAGGCCATCATTGCAGAGAGGCATGGCAGCAAATGACAGGCATGGTGACAGGAACAGGAAGCTGAGGGCTCACATCTTGAACCACAAGCTCCAAGCAGAGAGAACAAACCGGGGGTAGGTGGTTTTTAAGTCTCAAAGTTTGCCCCTGGTAACACACTTCCTCTAAAAAGGCTACACCACCTAAATCTCCGAGTGTTCAAATGCTTGAGGGTATGGGGACCGTTTCATTTAAGTCACCACAGTGATGATGCTGATGGTGATGATGGTGGTGAGAGCTGTAGTAGCAGCTTGAGAAGTCCTTGGTGACTCCCTTTCTACTTAGAGATCCTGGAGCATAGACGATGTGGTATCCAAGGGGACAGAGCAGGGGCAGACTCACTCCTTTGGCCGTGGGAGGTGAGGGAGGACAGTTGTCCTGCTGGATCATTTGGTAATGGGGCCAGCCGTGATCTCTGGGTAGCCGCACTGCCTAGTCTCTACGGCTAGGCTGTGGACTCTAGGAACGAGTTTGCTGGGCTCTGTGCTGTGGTGACTAGCCTTGAAACGGCTGAGGGCGGAAAGCTGCTCACACCTGAGGATGTCCCCGCCCAGTGTGGCTGTGTCCTGTGGTGCTGCTTCTGACTCCATCTTGTCTTTGGTCCCTGTTTCCACTCGTGCCTCCAGGAGCTGCTAAGCCATCTCCCTGCGGGTTTTTTTTTTTTTTTTTTTTTTTTTTGCTGTCTTAGTCTCGTCCTCACCCTTTGCACATCCCCCGGCCAGGGCCACCCCTGTTTATGGAAGTTGTGGTGCCAGTGGTCCTTGTGTGGTTTCTGTGGCACCAAGCCACACTGTTGCTTAGGAATGCCACAAGTGGCCATTTTGCTTGTCAGTACACCAGGTACCACTCAGAGGGCTCCCCAAGAGGTGGACAGGATGTGTGTGCTCATCAGAGCATGTATTGAGTGCTTGCTGTATGCTAGGATTGGAGAACTACTATTATAGGGGAGTCCATGTGTTCAGGGAGACATTGGGAATTCCAGGAAGCCACACCCACTCTCACACCCCAGGGAAGAGCTTCAAGGTAGAGAGAACACCAGACGGGACTTCCCAGGTGTTTGAGGTGCCACAGCCCTCTGCAAACTCCACATCCTGCATGCCACCTTGGAGAAGTTGCATTTCCTGAACTGGCTGCCTCCTTGCCTAGCCCACACACGTGTCCCCCCCTCCCCTCCCCCTCCCTCCCCTTCCCTCCCTCCCTCCCTCTTTCTCACCACATCTGCCTTGGGATTGAACTGAGAGGAACAGAGGCAGAGAAATGACCCTGGGGACAGCTGAGCGTTTAGCACCCAGCTCTTCTGGGATGGATGTCTGTGGAGATGTGGTTTACCCCCTTCTCTGGCGATCAGGATGTCCAGGCCAAGCTCTCTGGTTCTTCAGAAGGCGCTGTTAGTGACTCTGAGAACCGCAGCCCTGGGGGCTAGCCTCAAGCAGAGAGCAAGGTGGTGGCAGGAGGTAAGGTGAGCCTCAGGCATCCTTAGGGCCCTTTCTTTAGTGTCCCTGCATAGGCTGACATGGCTAAGGACAGGGTAGCAAGTACTTCCCTGCAGGGCTGTCTGGCCAGGTCTCTTGGAGGTGTCTACCATGTAAGTGTCTTCCACCTGCCCTGAGGCATCCATGCTGGCCTGGACCTCTGTAACCACTCCTTCCCCGTCTGTCCCTCACCTGCCCTGTGTCAGCGCTTGTTCAGTGGACACACTTAAAAGCACAGAGGTCATCAAGTCCTCATGGAAGTCATTGGGTATCAGTGGTGACCACCAGTGGCCTGTCAGTTCTCAGCCCACCAATGGTTGCCTTTATTCTGGGCCAAGAAAAAGGGAGGCTTTCTTTGATCTTAGCCACCCATGGGTGAGGAGTGTAGATGGCTGTTTGGAATGGCAGACTCACCTTGTTGCTTAGCTAACAGGGTGGCTCCTATTCCAGAAGCTTCTCTGGCCTCTACCTAGGGTGAGGCAGGCTCAGGTGTAGACTCTGGGGACTGTGACCTCCTCACCCATTCTTGGGAGCAGGGTCAGGACCATCCTCTGGCACCTTCCTCTAAGCTGCCCCATTGGCTGGACAGCAGTCTGATGGCCACTCCTGGCCCCTAGCCCAGGTCCGCCCTGAAGAGACTCACAGGTGTGGTGTCACAACACTGATCTAAACCCAGAGCCCACAGATGCCTGGCCGTGACCATGGTGAGGGGACCTATGACTGAGCTGAGCAGGCGTGTCCCTCAGAGTAGACTAGGTCTCCTGGAGCATTTTCCTGCAGAGACAGGTCATAGGACAGGAAGAGTCTGTCCTGGCCTCTAGGCCAGCCTCTCTTGGCTGAGGGGGACATTGGTGGCGAAGGCTCTTCTTGCTCAGTGATGTCATCCCTCACATCCTGGCCCTCAGCGTTCT